>NC_136852.1:65913832-68313832 GCF_951799975.1 Gobius niger | reverse complement strand
CCAACAATAAACCCCTCACCTGCCTCAACAACACACCCCTCACCTGACCCAACAACACACCCCTCATCTGACCCAACAATAAACCCCTCACCTACTCCAACAGCACACCCCTCACCTGCTCCAACAATACACCCCTCACCTGACCCAACAATACACCCCTCACCTGACCCAACAATACACCCCTCACCTGACCCAACAATACACCCCTCACCTGACCCAACAATACACCCCTCACCTGCCCCAACAACACACCCCTCACCTGCTCCAACAGCACACCCCTCACCTGCCCCAACAGCACACCCCTCACCTGCCCCAACAGCACACCCCTCACCTGCCCCAACAGCACACCCCTCACCTGCCCCAACAATACACCCCTCACCTGACCCAACAATAAACCCCTCACCTGCCTCAACAACACACCCCTCACCTGACCCAACAACACACCCCTCATCTGACCCAACAATAAACCCCTCACCTACTCCAACAGCACACCCCTCACCTGCTCCAACAATACACCCCTCACCTGACCCAACAATACACCCCTCACCTGACCCAACAATACACCCCTCACCTGACCCAACAATACACCCCTCACCTGCCCCAACAACACACCCCTCACCTGCTCCAACAGCACACCCCTCACCTGCCCCAACAATACACCCCTCACCTGACCCAACAATAAACCCCTCACCTGCCTCAACAACACACCCCTCACCTGCTCCAACAACACACCCCTCACCTGCCCCAACAGCACACCCCTCACCTGCTCCAACAATACACCCCTCACCTGCCCCAAAACAAACCCCTGACCTGCCCCAACAACAAACCCCTCACCTGCCCCAACAACACACCCCTCACCTGCCCCAACAGCACACCCCTCACCTGCTCCAACAACACACCCCTCACCTGCCCCAAAACAAACCCCTGACCTGCCCCAACAACAAACCCCTCACCTGCCCCAACAACACACCCCTCACCTGACCCAACAACACACCCCTCACCTGACCCAACAACACACCCCTCACCTGCCCCAACAATACACCCCTCACCTGACCCAACAATACACCCCTCACCTGCCCCAACAACACACCCCTCACCTGACCCAACAACACACCCCTCACCTGCCCCAACAATACACCCCTCACCTGCCCCAACAACACACCCCTCACCTGACCCAACAACACACCCCTCACCTGCCCCAACAACACACCCCTCACCTGCCCCAACAATACACCCCTCACCTGCCCCAACAACACACCCCTCACCTGCCTCAAACAACAACCCTTGGAAACAAAAACACATGCAGGGATTGCAAAATAAGTGCAAATGTCCGCATCAGCAGCAGCAACAAGGGCGACAGTGGTTGGTAGAGCGAGTCACCTCATGATCGGAAGTTCGGGGGATCGAATCCCAGCCCGTGCCACTGTCATTGTGTTCTTGGGCAAGACACTTCACCTTCCTTGCCTCCAGTGTCTGCGTACATTGGTGTGTGAATGAGAGTGAGAAAGGGTGACTGGCTCCATGCTGTAAAGCACTCTGGACCTAATGAAGGCAGAAAAGCGCTATATATAAGACTGATACATCCCCTTTGCTAGTTTGAAGACGTTTTCATTAAACATGATTTGCTGATTGAGTTGCTGGGAAACTGCACCTCTGTCTGACCATCCACCCAAATATGATGGGGCTCTTTCAAACTATCATAAGAAGCTTAAATCTTTTTCATCTTATCTTATCATTTCTTATGTAGCTTTTAGAAATCGAAAAATTCAGCCATAGTGTTAGTCATTTTCATGATCATTTGCTACTTTTTGGTCTCTCCCTCTTGCTACATCTCTCCCCCTCTCCCCCAGGCCTCAGCGGCGTCGTGTCCGGCGTGGCAATAGCCTTCCCGCCGCCTGCTTTATGGTCGCTGCACGCTCATATTCTACTGAAGAGGAGCGTGGGCGCGTATGTGGATCCCGTGTTAAGATATGCACCACATCAAAGTCAGCGCTTCCGTTCACGCTCCAGAGGTTTAGCAAGGAAATCACTTTGCTCATTGGCACACTTTTCTGCAGGACATTGACTATTCACGCCAGGGCTCGTCCAAACAGGATGTTGTGGGGGGGATATTTTCAATGGGTCCATGTACTGACAGTAAAGGCCGGAATAAAGCAAATAAAGATGTACATTTTTGGATTGTGCGCAGGTAGTGCATGGGCTCGTGTGGCGTTTCTCAAACTTTCCACGGCAAGTACCACTGCATAAAATGGTTGACCTTCCAAGTACCACTTGTTGATGCTCGTCTTAAGAAACCTCAACTCAACCAACCCAGACCAGCCAACTGTATGACATTCCAGGACAACTAAGACCCTACACAACCTACTTGACTTGCCGTAGCCAAACTGAAAGCTGTTTTTTCCACCCCTATGTTTTCTCATTCTCCGAAGCTTCGCTGATATCCGTATGACAATCCAGTTTTTCTGGCTGTCAGCGTTCATTTCTATTTGAACCATCATCTCGGGTGCCGTGCCCGGTTCAGCGGCGTGCCAGGGACCACGTGGCAAGAATTAAATGCTTCATATCTTTCTGAGTTATGTGTCTATCAATGTTGACGGATGTGCTGTCTTTGCCTGGCAGATTTAGCGCCTCGTATCGCCCCGCTTGTGCAGTGCAGCGGCTTTGTTTGGAGTAGTTGTTGTGCGTTTGTGTGTAGCCGGTTGCTGAGGTAGAACCGAACTATGCCAGGGACGGTGTGTGGGAGAGCTCTAGCTGGACTGACGGCCACAGGCGAGGGAACTCTAGCAAAAAACTAGTGCTAACTGTGCTGGTTGAGTATACACATGTGAAAACCAGAATATTGCAATTAATGTGAGGGGAGGTGGATTTTTGTTCAACCTAACGTGATTTGCACTTCTGTGGCTTAAAACCGACCAGGCCTGTGTGTGCTCCCATGACGAAACGGTTTATTACTATTTAGATTTTTGATGAGCCAAATGAGCCTGATGACTATACAGCGGCCTGATGAGTGGCTCATTCATGCCCACGCCTCAACCACACACTGAGAGGAGGTGCAGTATCATTCAGCGATGTGTCCAAACAGCATCAGGCGATCGTGTTGAAACTAGTCCGTCCCTTTTGGACATACGAAGCAGAGTCTGGTGCCAAGAGGGGCACCAGAGATCCAAGAGATCCAGCAGGGTGTTGGAACAGTTTTTTTGTGATTTCCTCTCGTCTTTCGTAGCTATGATAACCTTGTTAAGACTGTTACAAGTGTGAATGGATGTCTGTGTGTGCCTGAGGGACAGATTTAAATGAGCAGAAAAGGTTATTGAGGGTTCTTAAGCTTGGTTGCATTTCATTTTAGATCAGCCTGTATAAATATATATTACGTTTTACCATTTCCGCATTTTTTTCAGTTTTCGCCTGTGTGTAGTTGTACCGTGCAAAATGTCAGTGAACTTTTCTATCTCTCATACATCTCCAAAGAGAAGCTCGCTACAATACTGCGCCGTGAAACTTTCTTTGTTTGTGTCCGAGGCTGTAGGCACAGAAAATGGCGGAGTGTGGAGTCCTATGTGAATCCCTCTGTGACATGTCTGTGAACAGCACTATAGACTAATACCCTTCCCTTGTTTTTTCCGGTATCTCATGATGCTTGTTTCTGTAGAGCCGTTTCGATCAGTGGTACACCCTTGGATTGTTTTGATGTGGTGCGTTGATCACTGAGGTAGAACTGAACCACGCCAGGCTGAGTGCGTGAGCTTTAGCTGTACTGACAGCCCCGGTGAGGAGCGCGGTGATTGGAGGCTGCCCGAGGAGCTCCGTGTGGCTACAGCGGTCACTGAGGCAGTTGCAGCAGAGCAGTGGGGCTGGACAGACTTGTACAGCGCTCTTTGTACAGCGCTCTTTGTACAGAGCGGTTTGTAAAAAGTCGGGCACGCCACAACCACACAGGCCATCAGGGACTGGAGCCTCTGCTGCTTCAAATGAAGAGACACTTACAGTATCTCCCTCTCTCCTGGCTGTCCTCAGCTGCTAAATGTGGGCTCAAGTCTTTCATGTTGGTTGACTAACCAGATGATAAAGATGGTGGTCCTATTGTAACATGTGTTTTCAGCATATGTGCGTTTGAGAACATGAAGTGCCCATTAAGGCAAGACACAGCAGGAGAAAACATCAATTTGTTGTGATTTTTCGCTTTTTCACTCCCTTCAAATCTTAGTCTTAAAGAGGGGGTATTATGCTTTGTTCAATCAAATAGCACCAGTCTATATCATACTATAATGATGACGAAACCTTCTGCTGGTCTGTAAATGCAGTAAATTAAAATAACTGCCTTTTATAAAATTGCTCTCTCAAAATGGCTGTAGCGAATGTCTTAAAATAGGCCTCTGTCTCTTTAAGAACTTCTGACTCTTTCCGACACGCCCCCTCCACACCCTGTCTGAGGCATCAGTGGGGAGGGGGTTCTGCTGAGGGGCAGTGGTTGGTTACTCGGCTGGTGACGAAAGGTCGGAGGCGTCTCCAGGAGGTGGGGGCGTTCCTAGGAGGACTCAGGCAAACCTATCACTAAAATGGCTGCCATCAGAGTTTTTACAGATTACTCAAAAATACGTGAATGTGCCAAGGCAACACTTCAGGCATGTTTTTAATGAGGGAATGACATAATAACATGATGTGAAGCTTGAAAAAGTCGATTTTGCACAATACCCCCCCTTTAATGTCAGAGTATAAAAAGACTAAACTCACCATTTACAAATGTTTTTTTGTTTACATTTTTTTCATTTATCGCAATTTTATGATGTTTTCTTGAGTATTCCAAGACATCACTGCACCACTCCCTTATCTTTTCCCCACACACATTCATTCACAATAATTTCCAGGTTTTGGAATCCATGTCCATAAAGCGACTGATAAGCCACTGTTGTCCAAATATGGTCATTTCCTTATCTTGGAGACAGCTGATGCAACAAACAGCAGAGCATGGACTTTACGTAACCGTTTTCTGAAGGAGGTTTTCCTTACACTCTTGCAACAACATCTCCACTAGTAGATCCTAAAGACTCCAAACTTTCCATTCTTGTGCTTAATAATATTTTAAGGGATGTTTAATATCTAGCTTTGATCCACAAATACCTCCCGAAGCGAAATTAGTTTTTTTTTACCAATCTTTTTGCTTATAAATATACTAACACGAACCAATGGGGGGGAAAAAGGGGGAACCCAATTCATAATCCCATTCAAAAATGTTGCTAGGTTGTAGTTTGTCTAAGCACAGGGGTCTTCCACTGTACAAAAAGGTTTTAAAGTTATCATTTGTGCGACTGACGAGGACAAAAACGAGCACGGGTTTTCACTACATGATTGAAATAGTTTACTTTCATCTGCCCTCATTTAGAAAGCGAGTCCGACACTGGCAGAAAATGAAACGTACAAATTGAATTGCAAGCAAATTAGACACTAGCGTTTCTCCCGTGCTCCACATTGTAAAGTCAGAGGTGACGCTCGCACTTTGTTATTGTTGCATGAATGAATAGCAATCAAGGACATAGCAGCGCCGCTCTTCCGTTCGACTCTTTGATGTTCCGTGTCGGACCTGAAGCTGTGACACGGCAACTAATAACAACATTGCATAAGTTAAGGGAGTTGTAATGCGTGCTTTGTTTTTTCTGACACCTACAGACTTTTCCATTCAACCAATTAAGGCAAGACAAAGGAGTTTTTACAAATGATGAGGTGCGGTGTGTCCTTGAAAGAGGGATCAGATTTAGAGTGGTGAGAAAACATGGTTCGCAAATGGTGGGACTTGATATTTAGGCCTAAGAAGACTGATCACCTGGTTTAAAAAAATGGGCCCTAAACCCCAGCCTGACGGTGGCAAAAGAGCTCAACAGTCCCACCACCACTTCTGGTCACATGCTGCGGTCTTGAAGTTAAAAAATCTGCTTCTTTCCCATATTTAGAGTTTACAAATATGGCGCAGGCTAATCGGCTATGTGGTAACTTACGGACATAAAAAGACACTATAATAAACTGAAGATTTAGCTACAAACTGAAAAGATATAGAAGCATTTCGCCATTCAAAGTATTTAGTGTTTTCTTTCTGGTATCTGATTTGCCGGCGTCATACTTTTATGAATGAATGAATAGATGAGTGAATTCAACTTTATTGTTCCTAATGGGGAAATTTGCTCTGGGCATATTTTAATTTGTATTTATTTATTTAATATGGACATGGCAATGACATTGGATGAACCAGATGCATTGTTTAAACTCTTAACCTCCACCTGAACACATAAAAAAGTAACAGAAATGTGACAAAAGAGCAACAGAAATGGTTGTGAAAATGCAACAAAAAGTCACGAAAAAGGGGCAAAAATTCGACAAAGCAACAAAAAAGACACAAAAGAGACACAGATGAGTGATGAAAGAGCAACCAAAAATGTCAAAAAAGTGACAATGCGCCAACAACATAAGGAAAAAGATCAATTTAGATGAGTTTTGTAGCTTTCACATGTTACACGCCTTTTAGATTTGGGTAAAGCTGATCCGAAGATCAGAGAGAAAATGCACTTGGTGAAAGCGGGGGTTAAGAGGTTAAAGTGTTATAGTCCATGCGCTCATCCATATCCACCATTTGAGCTCTCTGGTAACGATGTTAATATTCGTCTGCAGTTTGAAGCTCACAATCCCCGTAAACCTAACATGCTGCACCTCACAAATAATAGTCCTGTTGTTCATTATTGCTACATTGATTTTAAATGTGCCTTGTGCTTTTATGGAAGAGTGTGTGCATGTTTTGAGCCGGTCAAACAGAGCCGGGGACAGACAACAAAGTTTCTTATCTTATCTTATCTAATCTTATCCATCTTAAACATTTAAAAGTCACATAGTGCAGAGGCAGTTTATAACATGTAAGATAGAGATGGACAAAAACAACAATTTGTGCAAAGAAAGTCTAAATATGACAATGTTTTGCCCTGCTCTAGTTACTGTGTGTGATTCTTTTTGATATGCATGTTTACAGTAGGACCCCAGAAAAGCCAGCACCGGCTCTGGTAAATACAAGAGTGTTGCAAATGCTTCCTAATGGTATTTTACATTATTTAAGGTGTGCTACAAAAATATCACCGCTAAAGTGTCTTTACAAGTGTACAAAGACGGAAAAAAGCATAATGTCGGCTTCTTAGAGGATTTGGCTCGAGTGGGGTTTAGATATAGAATCCACTACAGAAAAAACCTGTCTGAGACGCTGATATATTGTATCTGAGAGGCATGCTTTCTCCACATTTGGTGAGCCGTGGCCCCTGCAGAGCTGCCGCACAGTGGAGCCTGACCGGTGATTGTTGCACAGTGAAATGTGTTATTGAGACGGCATTATTATGGTCTGTCTGCTGGGCCCTCTCTCTCTGCCTCTCCCCGGTGTGTTTTTACAATAGGTTTTTCTCTCCTCTCTTCCCTATACCGTCTACATGCCTCTCATACAGAGATTTTACTGACCACTGAGCTGCCATTAAACTCCAGACGAGAACAAGGGCTGCAGAAAATATTGGCAAATTATAGTCGCTACAAGGTTAGATGCTGCCATATTAGGGGAAGCCAAAACACTTTATTTTACCTAAAAAACACAGTCAGTGCACAGTTCACTTTTTATTTTTTAGTCATACTCTTTTTGGTTCTGATTGAGTATTTTTATCAAGTCTTGTTTTGACAGAAACAAAACCTAAATCTGAAAAGAAGAAAAGCCATACTTCAATCTGATATCTACTTTAAGTTAGTGTTTAGAAGTACTAAGCATTATGGCAGATATCTGATCAATGAAAAAATACTCCCAAAAATAAGCTAGTCAATCGAGATTCAAATTGACTTATTTCCCATAATGAGATTTATAGGATAATCTCCCTGCCTCACTTTCCATTGTGACTGAGCAGACTTGTCATAATAAGCCTGTTTTATGGAACCGAAACGACACCAATATGAACCAGATTTAACCTATTGCTTATGCGCCCCTTTGGCCTACCACAGATTGAAAACTTAAAACACATCCTACTGGTTCAGAAGCCTAAAGTATCAGAATGAAGGAGTAAACTTAATAATTTAAATGACACAAAACTGCAGAAAACACTGAGATTTATCACAAGTTAAGTGGAAATGTGATTGTTAAATGTACAAATTATACTGTTGACATAATATGTTGAAATGTTGCTAATAACAACCTTATCATGTGGCGCACTGTTTATGTTTAATATTACGCCAATGTTGAGTTAAAACTGTGGAATCCCAGAAGAAATCAATCTAATGTGACTCATGTTTTTAGATAGATGCCAATGTTTTGTTCTCCATCTTCCTCAAGGCGAAACGTTGGCATCTATCGATGGAAAGAACTACTTGGATGACTGAGAAGAGTCCTCTTTATTAGCCCCCACCTGCGTAATGACTGACTAAGCAAATTGCATCCAGTCGACTGACGGTGTGAAATAAACAGCCTCCCTGGCCGGGTCATGGGTAATCCTTATGCAAATGTATTATTCAATTACCCATACTCCCGAGCATAAGTCATGTAGCTGCATCTTAAAAGTTAAGCTCCAAATCCTCTTTTATTCCGAAGGCCTGGCTCTAATCACAGGGATATTGTTTTCTATGAATAATGTCAGCGCTTTCGGGTGACGTGGGAGAAGGCATGTTCACCACGAGTACAGGAGATACTTTAGAAAGTGCAATAGGAGAAAGTTTACTGTAGAAAACACAATGACTTTTATCTGGTCAGATCTATTGTTGATTTGAACTAAAGCGCGTAATAATAATGAATTATACACTTTTTGTAAAGAAATTAATGTCAGATAATTATGAAGACATTGTACAAGAACAAATTAATTTCATCTAAGAACTTCATCTGTGCGTAGTTATTGCACAATAGCCTCTATTGTTATCAAGATTCAATGAGTCCTGCATAATATAACGCAGTGGTTCTCAACTGGTGGGTCGGGACCCAACTATGGGTCACGGCACCATTTCCATTTCCAAAGCTCGTTCATGTTAACCATTAGGCTGGAGTTGTGGAGTCAGCGTTCTTCAATAGAATTGGGCAAAATATAAATGAAAGTAGAGAAAAATGAAAAGAATAGGACGATGTTGCGCATGTTAAGATGAAAAGGTCAGAAAACCAAGCCTGTGTTCAATAATGAGTTCATGAAAAGTCCATTAGGGCAGGGAACGTCCGGAGCCAGGCCCCACTTCCTTATAGTTTCAGGAAAAATTAGGCCTTATTTGTCCAGTGATGGACGGTTTTTGGTCACAAAACCCTACTGGGGAACATTTCTTTCAATATTCACCTGCTAAAAACTAGTTTGCTTGTGGAAATCAGTTCTTCTGATCATGATTTCAGCTTTGCATGGCCTTTTAATGCTTATTTAGGATTTAAAAGGACTATACGGAGTTTAAAAATGTTAAAATTATGTATTTTCCCCCCCCCACATGTTCCAGCCATGTCCTAATGTGTAGAATGAGCCCAGACCTATTCGCCACAACTGCCTCTAAAATCCTGCACTGTCACTCAAAAAGGTGTTAATTCGGGTACGAAGTGCCGTCATGCACGAGCTTAATATAGAACCTGCAGTTACGCATAAGGCCTGAAATGGCAGTAGTGAGTGACTTTAATTTGTTGGATAATGCAGTATTTTTAGTCAGGCCACGACTACTGTAACGCTGGTGGTTTCCGACGCCACACCAGAAAACCACTGAGAAGGTCATGTCATCTGACATATTATCCTTGAACAGATCAAATGGTGATCATCACATACTATGACTTAGAAAGGACGGGATGCGCAGAAAAGACTCCAAATTCTGTCAATCTGTTTGAAATCGATGCTAATTGGCCATCATTCTTCCAAACTGCTCCGATGAATATTCTGAAGCACCATTGTGTCACGTCGATACACAGCGACACTAGACTTTTAGCGTGCTCTCTGCGACACATGCACATATAAAAGAGTTAGCGGGGCTTAGCGCAGGACATACAATGGGACAATGCTCTGATTCACTCGCGGTTTATCTGCGGAGGATTAGCATGCGCCGCGGCTACAGCTACATTATAGGCCACAAATGTATTGACAGAAAGGCCGACAGGGAATCTCCACGCTCATTGTGAACACATCAAGTTTTTCCTTTGTGTGTATTTGTGTGTGTGTCATATCATTGCGGCTAGGTCGAGTTGTCAATTGTAAGGGCCTGCTAATGGATTATGTCAACAAAGCGTTTCCTGGTTTAGGCTAGCATAGTGGTAATATATTATTCAGAGCGGAGTATTACAACAGGGTTTAGCGGGAGCGTCATGGAAAGCTTTAATCCCCAGCTGCACCACTCACTTAGAGCTTACATGTTTGAGATTATTTTTCATCTGACTGACTTGTCCGGGCTGATATATTTTTAGGATGCGTTCTAACTTCCGTTTTTTTTTAAAGGCGGGTCATAGAAAGGCTTTGAAGAACGACTTTGGAGAAATCGAAAAGGGCTTCACAATCTTTCAGTGGCATGCTATTTGAATGTCTGAACACAATCTTTAAATGCCATAACATGCTGAGAATTTGGGCAAAACGGGCAAAACATTGTGGGTCACTAGAATTTCCCAGAACTCCTTTCTTTCAATATTTATCTAACGGTACTGAAAAATGTACTGGAACGCTATTTGAGAGTTAAAATGACTGTTATTGGATTGTTTTTGTTATGCTTTCCACTTTTTAGGCTTATCAAATGCTTGTTCAACAGTAAAGTGTAAGGAAAATGCAGCATTTTACATAACACATAACAAATTAACTTCTGTTTTGGTTCGCAACTGGTCACTCTATGGTGTTGGTGGGTCCCAACACCAAACCAGATGGGATCCACTGGTTTCAGAGCATCATTAAACGTATGCACTATGCAGGGAAGATTGGTTTTGTATAGCCCAATATCACAATAGAAGTTGCCTCACAGGGCTGCACCGAACATTAAGGCAAGAAAACAGAGCAATAAATATGACAATGTAAAGTTCTGGTGAATGAAGTATCCAGGCAAACATAATGTCCAATAAGCGACTCGGGTGTCCCCTGTCCTTAGACTCTCCAGCACCGCAAGGAAAAACTCAAAGACCCAGCGGGTGAAAAGGGAAACCACAGAAGGAGAGATCCGCTCCCAGGACCGAAAAATATCCTTATTTTCCAGAAAATTTAGATTTAATGCCAGTGAGAATCTAATTTAATTCTTTTCAATGATTTTTAAGGGCTCAATTTCTACTTTGTTTGACAAGGACATTGTCTGAAGAAGGGCTAAGGCCCGAAACGTCACTAACCTGGTGAGCATTAAATAAGCTTTGGAGCGACTAAGTTGTGCGGATCTTTTATTTATTTGTTTTTGTAAACTCTGTATAGTCCCTTTAAAGTTTATCTTCTAGTGTTAATAAATATAGTAGGATGGTCCTTGTCACTAAATCATTCCTTATAAATATGATACAATCTCATCACAGGAGCACTGGCTGATTTCGTCAAAGAGCCACATTTCCAGGGATTTTCCTGTAACACCTCAGTCACATGTTTGTTCTGTTAAATGTTCATTCATTTTTAATAACATTTCTGAACTGCCTGAACCGGCAGCGACACAGAGCGGCTACAGCGAAACCCGATACGGCATTCAGCGAGGCCCTGTTCGGTGCACAATCCGTTTTTGCGTGTGTTGATTTGGTTTATGGTCAATATTTATGAACTATGTGCCAGTTTTGTTAAAGTCTTTTCTAGTATTTTATTTATTTATTTTGAGGCCTTGACAAGACTTTAAAGGCCCCATTATGCATCACCATAACGCAGACCTTTGGAGGTTTTGCAAAGTGGGAATTGTATTGATATTTCCCAACGCAATAGCTTCCTTAGCTGATGCTCGGGTTTGAATGTTATGTAGTTCAATTTCTTTTCAATTTTTTTTGCATGACCTGCATATCAAATGTTAAAGTAAGTCTGGCTGTAAACATGAGTCATTTTAGTCTAGAAAATTAGATCTAAGGCCGTTTTCCGGTGGCTGATCTTAGCTCCAAAAAGCTCCAGGGAGTGCTTTCCTCACTTCTGTTGCTAAGCTTAATCCTCTCATTGTGAAGTGAAAACACTCACCATAGCTTCACTTGAGCAGTGTGTCCTCTCCCCCCTTCTTTATTGAAACCGCAGCACAGCAAAGGGGTGGGTGGGAGGGTCTTAGGATGACCATGAAGTGAAACTACCGGTTACTTAGTATCAGCTGTTTTCACCAAATACCAGTGAAAAGCAGAATACCCCCTCTTTAGATAAACATTCAGAAAAAGTAAACTCTACATTGAAATAAACCAGTCTTTGAAGTCTGTGTATATATAACAATGTTTTAAAGGTTCAGCTCCCATTGAAGAGCCACGTTACTGAACACGTTACATTATCCTACAAGGACATGAAAGCAATGGTGTACAAAAGTAGTTTAAAACGCCTGAATAAAGCATTATACCCATGGATATCCCTCTGCTGCGTTTCCAGCTTGTATGTTACGTGTTGGTGAGAGAGTGTAGTCTGTGGGAAACGCCTTTGGCAAAGAGCAACAGAATCGTCGGAGCACACGCCCCGAGCGTCGAGGGGGCCGCTGCTAAATCCAGCTGCAGCCGGTGCAAATCCATACAGAGATAATCAAAGCCACCACATATCTCTCGCGTTCATGTAGACTTGTTGTCGGTGTTGTCTAACAAGGTGGAAGAAACGCTGCAGTGTTTGAAGGAGCTGCAAACCTGAGCGCAGTGACTGGAAGAAGCTGTATTTGTAGTCACTTAAACGTTCAGCTCTGAGAAATGGCACTGGTAATGTTACTGGTATTTCACCCTGAGCTCTCCTGATTTCAACAAATATGGCAGAATTTTAGCATTTTGCCACGTTACAATGTACAAAAACATACCTGAAGCTATGTTTCGACCCACTTGCGCATCTTTGAGTAATATTTAAACTTTTCCTCGAGGCAACACTTCGCAAAGCTCTTCCTGAGTATAACTTAGAAGACACAATGAAAGCGACTAAGCTCCTCCTGAGGTCCTGCTTTCCTCACCTCTCCGTCTCTTGCTCAAGCTTAATCCTCTCATTGAAAAGAGAACGCGACAGGAGAAGATCCAAAGATTACTGAAAGATTTGCGAGTGGCTCGAAACACAACTCCAGGTACTTGACAAGAGAACCACTTTGTAGCATGGTAAAAAGGTCTAAAAAGCCTATTTTGCATAATTTATGCCTCTCTAATACATTTTTTTCTTTATTGAAACAGCTGCACAGCAAAGGAGAGCAAGAGAGAAGTGGATGGGAGGGGCTTACAGTTAGCTCTCTTGAAAATCAGGAAGTGAAAATACTGGATATCAATCTTGCATTTTCTAACCATCAAAGTGTAAGACAGTGATACAGATGTGTTTGAGATTAACACATGGCCTTCAAAAAGCAGAATACCCCATTCTTTAACCTGTATTATTATTATTATTATTATTATTATTATTATTATTATTATTATTATTATTATTATTATTATTATTATTATTATTATTATTATTATTATTATTATTATTATTATTATTATTATTATCATGGAAACCAGTGCCTAGTTGTCCAAAGTATCCGTAAAAAAGCCATGAGACCTTTTATCGTGAACGACAGAGACTGGGCAGTCCAGCCTTGGCAGGTCTCTCGGGCTGCCCGCGGCTCCTCACTGATGGCGTGTTATTTATTGGAAGCCTATATTTAGTCAGGCCCTAAGCCGTGATGAGCTTTGATTCCTTTGTGCTTGTGTTTAAATGGACTCCTCTGAAAGAATTATCTGCTGTCAGTACAATTCTCTATGGAGGCTGAGGAGCACATGAAACACTGGGGCTGTCACACCGACTCCGAGAGGCGAGAGCCAGCACATTCACACGCAGAGACAGACTTATAAGCTACTCTATTAAAGGGACAAGTCGGATCAGGGGTAAATAAGTCATTAGAACTACGTCTGCCTTATAGGAACATTTAATTATGGGGATTTTTGTGTGGAATCGGGAAGTGATTGTTACATCCAGGGTTGCACCAATACCACTTTTTCTAAAATTGATGATACTTGATTGACTTTGATTTGAGTACTTGCCGATACCGAATACCGAGTGTATAGTCAGTTTATAGACAGACTTTTGTGCAGCAATGTTGGATTTTGAGCATTGTATTTATTTTTCATTTAATATCATATCAATATCATTGTTGCTGATCCATAAAGATGTTAAATGGAGATGGTTAAGTCCACACTGGGACAGAACAGCTCAATGCCTGTGCTCTATTCATTTATTATTTATTTAATCATAGTATGGTTACTTATTACTACTATTGCTACTCTTGCTACTTTTACTACTACTAGATTGGCCTCTTTTAGCATTAGCCGGCTCACTACAACTCCTCTTGGATTTTCCTGTGTGTTCGCGTGTAGCAACTAGCCCACAGCATTCTAATTATTTTTGCTGCAGCTAAATTTCGCTCAATAAGGACATGCTGTATGTCTTTATTTTGCATTTTCGGAGTATTTTTTGTCGCTGGCTTAGTTTCCCAGATGCAATAAAACCGTGGGGAAAAAAGGCTCAGGATTATGTACCCTTTAGCTGCAGTAATATGTTCCATCTAAATACTATTGTTTAATAAAAATAGATAAATGAATAAAGTACAGTTATTGAGGAGCTTTTGGACACGGACTGCTCTGTCTATGATGGACAGTGCAATAAAAATGACAAATAATATTGAATGAAAAATGAAAAAAATAAAATGGCATCTGTTCAATCTGCTGTGAGAAAGTCAGTCTATAAACCGTCTCTTCACTTCAAAAAGTATGTTGAAGAAAATGCCTTGCACTCGTACTGGTGTTCGGTATCGGCAAGTACTTAGATCAAAGTAGTCGTATCGGTTTTAGAAAAAGTGGTCTCAGTGCATCCCTGCTGAAAAGTATAGCAGTCAAAAACATGTGTGTAGTGTGTGCACATCTTAAAGGAATAGGCCACCGTTTTTACATACTAAAATATGTTCTTACCTCACTTTAGTCGAGTTAATATATCCCCGTCTGGTCTTTGTCCGTGCGCTCTGTCACGCAAACGGAGCACATACGCAGCCTCTCCCACATGTCACATAGCTCCGAAAAAGCTCACGATAGAAGCTACCAAGCTCTTCCACGTGTTCCCTATTTAAATAAAGTTACGTGAAGTGTTTTCATGCGAAGTATATTTCCACAGAAATGTAACATGTCGATTTTATAAGCAAATAAAGAGGGGGACTATATTGTGAGGCGTAATGATACGAGGAGCACAGCGTCCGCGCAGTAACTCCTAAAGACTTCCCCCCGCTCACTTATTTCTATGGCTCACTTCCGTCAATAACCTTTAGGAGTTACTGCGCGGACGTTTTGCTCCTCGTATCATTACGCCTCACAATATAGTCCCCCTCTTTATTTGCTTATAAAATCGACATGTTACATTTCTGTGTAAATATACTTCGCATGAAAACACTTCACGTAACTTTATTTAAATAGGGAACACGTGGAAGAGCTTGGTAGCTTCTATCGTGAGCTTTTTCGGAGCTATGTGACATGTGGGAGAGGCTGCGTATGTGCTCCGTTTGCGTGACAGAGCGCACGGACAAAGACCAGACGGGGATATATTAACTCGACTAAAGTGAGGTAAGAACATATTTTAGTATGTAAAAACGGTGGCCTATTCCTTTAAGAAGACAGTATGAACCCTTTCCGAAGACTGGTACTGGCAACCCAGAATGAGCAACTTTTAAATCTCGTAATAAATATGTTTTTGTAAGCGTTAAGTCGACATTACATTTCCAACAGTCGCACCAGTATTTGATTTACCTCTGAGCACGCAAAGTGGCCAAGTTAATGAAATATTTCCCCCAAAAGTGTTTCTTTAAAGTCAGCGTATTAGTGGCAAAAATTAATCACTCGAAAGCAATCCGTTATCCGAGAGTTAGAAATTGCCTATAGGATCCGACTATATTCGCAAACTGACGAGGCAATGTGCGCCTCCGAACGAAAAAACAAAACAAACTTATGCGCCTCTCCATTGTGTGCGACGCATCCAGCCCGGCAAGACCCACAGCAATTTTCTCAACTGCCACTGCGCCGCGCCGATAAACGTAAAATCAATCTCTCGCGTTTTGTGTTATTTGTTATGACACTCCCTGTAAGCTCTTAGCCAGCTTTGCCCCGGACCTCTGACACTTCACAAATAGATTTTTACAGAGCGGATGAGACGGAGAAAGAAGAATGCTACAAAAGTATGGCAAGAAAGAAAAACTTTGGGGGGGGGAAACAAATGGTGGTGCAGCGCTCGCGATTCCATCTTGGGGCATATCAACCGTTGGCATTTCCCCTCAGTGGTCGACTTTGTTCTTCAACGCTTTGTCGAAGAAGCATCCTCGCATCAGTTGCTTTTGTTTGGCTGAAGAAGGGATACAAACAAGGTGAATTTACGCACACTCGGTATCGGAAAACAGGCTGCGGAATATGTTGGATGGTAAACAAAAGGGAGCATACACTGTATTGTGAGAATAAAAGAGGATTGTTTTGAAAAAGTCTGTGGTGCAGAAGGTGTACGAACAACTCCACTTCCACGAGAACCTTTTGACTTTGGGTTGTATTGAGAGTGTTTTGGTGGTGCATTATTCTTTGCTATGTGCAGTTGTGTGTGTCCATACTTGGTCATGATAGCCACAGTATCTCGGAGTGTGTTTACATGCGCTCGAGTAACCTGGTTATTCGCCATATCCTGGTTATGACAATATTCTGGATATGATTTTTGCATGCGTCCGAGAAACCAGAACTACAGTATCCTGGATATTTAGGTTCCAGAGAGGGGCGGAGCTAATGACAAATATGGTAAGGAGCTAACTACTTTAGCAATGTGGCTAACGCCTGGCTTTTTCGGATATTTCTCAAGCACAGGGACAAGAACTATCCAAATAAGTACTTAAAAGAATAGAGTTCTTTCCCAGCTTTTGAGACAGACATGAGAATTAAAATAAAATAATACTAAAATATGGTTTGATCCGAAAGCAGCGCTGATTTCCATGGGAGATAAAAAAGTAATTGTTTTTTTTCAGTTTACTTCAATGTTTGGTTGAAGATACAACATTTTAAAAGTCCATGTACAGGTAAAGTGTAGGAAAGTTTTTGCTCCTGCCATATCTGTTTCAAAGATTCGCACATGCTCAGTTCATCAGCAATGGTCAAAAACCAGGATACCGTGTTTACATGGTACAGTATCCCGGAAACTTTGGGAATATCCCAGTGAGAATATCCTGGTTTTTAATCACCTGGATATTGGCTTATCCAGGAAATTGAAACCAGGATTCTGCGTTTACATGAACAAGACAAAACCAGGAAACTTAAAATTCCCATTGATAACCTGGATACTCGAGTGCATGTAAACACACTCTCCGTAATCACTAGCCACATACAACGTAAACTGACATAGAGCTTATTCTGCCCCATTGCTACCAGGCTACACACGTTCCTATCCTTTACAAAGACGTGTCATCTGGGACCAGGTGTGGTTTCTTGGAGTTCCCAATGGCAGGGATTGACAAACATATCAACTCGTCTGAGAAAAGATGGGGCATAATATACAGTAGGTGGTATAGAGATTATAAACCCTGTTGGTAGCACTGATGCCACAGACAAATAGCCTGATGCCGGGTTGGTGCTATAAACGATACAGTGCCACTCTGCTCACTGAAAGCTGTGAAACACGATCATGAAGTCATCACCGTGAAGAATCAGGATTTCATGAAAGTGTTTGGAAAATCAGAAATAAGTTTGGACCAGTATCCAGTGTGAAAACAGGGAATATCTGGTTAATGGACTTTATAATGTCTGTCTGCGCTATTATTATTGAAAAGAGCTGGAGTAAAGAACTTTAAGCCACAAGTCGAACATCTTTGAAATGGTCTGTTTGGAACATTTTAGCATCATTAACTTGATTCAGCTAATGAACAAGCATACAGTTCCCGGTTCATAAAAAAAACCCAAATACTCTGCTTTCTAAAACTCCTTTCCTTATGCCACTGCTACATTTGTTTACTCCTGACACTCCAAAGGGCCACTTATGTTAAAGTGTGTGATTTCAATACATTTGCTTCTATCTAACACAGTCTGGACGTGATATTATAGACAGTAGATTTTCCCCAATAAAGCCCTTCAGCCCCAGATGAAATGAATCACAAAGCGTCTGATTTCTGCTGTGCGGAGTATGAATGAATAACAGAGTCATTGGCACAGTTTGGCGTGGGAATCGCCGCTTCAATCCGCAGATAAGAGGCTCAGAGTGCCTTTGAATGGACAGGACGCTGTGGCTCGGTCCCAGAGCGCTGCGGTGTGTGGATTATCAATGGAGCATAAGGCGCGTCAGGACACTGGGCAGTGCCAGTGACCTGTGCCAGGCTCCTACAGTCGGGCTGGCAGCGCAAAATCACAACACCTCATTGAAGCCCTTTAAATGTGCTGCAGGGTCATACAGTATGAGCAGAGGTGATCCAGAGCTCCATAGAAACTAAAACAACAGCATTAATCGTCATTCATGGGTTTCAGTCAAACTTGCTATGGTTATGTGAGGCTTTTTACGAGAGTTTTTGACCACTTAAAAGATCAACTACTTAATTTCCTGGCAAAGCACTCCTTCAAGTTACATATGATGGACCACTCTGCCATATGTTTTTTAAAGGGGGCAAATTAAAGCTACTTTAAGCTATTGGGTTTTGTTGGACCGGCATGGTTGCATTCCCACATCGCATTGCAAGATAAGGCAACTTTATACCGCAGAAGGAGACCGGTGTTGCTCCTCCCTCACCTCGCAGCACACCCCCACTGTGAGGTGTGTGGTGCTTCATTCAATCTATTTACTTTGGTCATTTCTCCTGATCTGTATTTCCCGGATTATGTTGAGCTCAGTTACCCGGGAGGAGCTTGGAGTAGAGTCGCTACTCCTTCACGTCGAAAGGAGCCAGCTGAGGTGGCCAGGGCATCTGTTTCAGATGCCTCCTGGTCGCCTCCCGCGGGAGGTGTTCCAGGCATGTCCTAGTGGGACAAGGCCTCGTGGAAGACCCCCTAGAACAGCTGGAGGAGGTGTGTGTGGATCGGAAAGTCTGTGCATCTCTGCTGAGACTGCTGCCCCTGCAACCCGGATAAAGTGGAAGAAAATGGATGGATGGATGGATGGATGTTGAGATATTGAGAGAATCCTTAAGTTTCCTCTGGATTCTCAGAACCCTCTGTACTCAAACAACATTTGTGATGGCGCCTATGATCTGTCAGCATGCCCTCGGTTATGAATGATTGCTTGTATTTTGCGTACACTCTCGTTAATCCCCTCAAGTCAAGAGCAGTCCTTTCTCGTCAAGTGTCACAATTTGCATATGTCCAAAACTTTCCCGGACTGCTAGTTATGTCATGATTTCAGCACTCACATTGCCTTTAAAGATAACAAGGCAGACGTCGGAGCTAGTTCATGATAACATGATCTCGCCGGTTTTCAGGCCAGTGTTACATGACGCCGTGGGCGGAGATGAATGCGCTCGCCCTTTGATTTCTCTGTGATTATGCTCGGCGTTTGATAATCTGCCTTGTACTGGTCCTGACCGAGACGGCCCTCAACAATTAGCCGATCAATCGTCAGCCAACCGTTTGACCTGCTTGAGAGGAGAACTATGTGGACTGCATGTATAGATGGAAGACAGGGTAAAAATGCTAATGATTCCCCAAGTACAACAAGTTGCAGCTGACAAAGGATGTCAAATCCTGTGTCAAATGGTGGAATAATGGGGCTAAACTTGGGCATATCCAGGACAGATCACAAAAGTTGGTTATTTTTGGGGGATATAATGTATTTTCTTAAAGTGATATGGCATATGACACTTATAGACACCTTAACATTGATCTTCAATGTTGTGTCATTGAAATGAATGTACTGTATGTGTGGGAATGACACTTAATAAATTAGGACTGCTCTTCTAAAGTTGTATCTTGCTTGGCGTGAGCTCCGCTGGCTGCAGAGGGAGTTAACTATAGTAAAACAAAATACAGGCCAACATTTTTAAGCAAAGGCATGCCAGCAAATGGCGCAGATGAAAGCAGTGCAGAACTGTGGGAACATGAAAGGGTATATGGGCCTTAAAAATGAGGAGGACACTTATAGGTTCTATCTATTGCACATTAAATCTAGGAAACACAGATAAGAGCACTTTAGCAGTAGAAGAAACAAGGGAAGAAAGCAAAATACTACTCCAGCCATGTTTTGGAGAGGGAACGTTGTTGTAATTTATCTTTTATACGCAGTGGTCACTGTGGAGATTTCAGGTTTTTAGAATAGAAAAAAAAACTCACCCTTTTATGATGCTTATTTTATGATTTATTTTCTCGACTTTCCCATTGTATTTATTCACGCGTATATTCATTCACAAATATTGATATGTTTGGTATCCATTACAAAAAGATAAAGCTTTCATTTCCTTTCTGGGAGACCAGTGCATCAAAAAGGGCAGCTATATACAGGCACGTGTAAACAATACAAAACGTGAAGTCACCATTTTCTCTAAATTAAGATTTCCTTTCACTCATGCAACAACATCTCCACTTGAGTAGCTTCTACAGACTCCAAACTTTATAGGCTTCTATTAAGAATATTTTGAAAGTTTTTCCACAGGAATATTTAATATCTAAATCCTAGCCTTGCAACAACATAAACAAGGCAACGTTTTGAAATATACAGATTTCTTTCATCCATCCATCCATTTTCTTCGGCTTTATCCGGGGCCGGGTCGCGGGGGCAGCAGTCTCAGCAGAGATGCCCAGACTTCCCGATCCACACACATCTCCTCCAGCTGGGGACCCCGAGGCGACACCAGGCCAGCTCGGAGACATAGTCCCACCACCGTGTCCTGGGTCTTCCACGAGGCCTTGTCCCACTAGGACATTCCTGGAACACCTCCCGCGGGAGGCGACCAGGAGGCATCCGAAACAGATGCCTTAGCCACCTCAGCTGGCTCCTTTCGACGTGAAGGAGCAGCGACTCTACTCCGAGCTCCCCTCGGGTAACTGAGCTCCTCACCCTATCTCGAAGGGTGCGCCCAGCCACCCTACGAAGGAAACTCATTTCAGCCCCTCTCTTCACCCGAGTGTCCGAGACACGCGGCCGGAGATCAGAAGACACAACTACAAAGTCGATCATCGACCTCCTGCCTAGGGTGTCCTGGTGCCACGTGCACTTGTGGACACCCTTGTGCTCGAACATGGTGTTCGTTATGGACAAACCGTGACTAGCACAGAAGTCCAATAACAGAACACCACTCAGGTTCAGATCGGGGAGGCCGTTCTTCCCAATCACTCCCGTCCAGGTCTCACTGTCGTTACCCACGTGGGCGTTGAAGTCCCCCAGCAGAACAATGGAGTCCCCAGTCGGAGCACTATCTAGTACCCCTCCCAGGGACTCCAAGAAGGCGGGGGACTCTGCACTGATGTTGGGCCCGTAGGCCGAGACAACGGTGAGAGACCTGTCCCCAACCCGAAGGCGTAGGGACGCGACCCTCTCGTCTACCAGGGTGAACTCCAACACGTGACGGCTGAGCTGGGGGGATATGAGCAAACCCACCCCAGCCCGCCGCCTCTCCCCGCGGGCAACTCCAGAAAAATGGAGAGTCCAGCCTCTCTCCAGGAGTTGGGATCCGGAACCCAAGCTGTGCGTGGAGGTGAGCCCGACTATATCTAGCCGGTATCTCTCAACCTCCCGCACAAGCTCCGGCTCCTTCCCCCCCAGCGAAGTGACGTTCCATGTCCCGAAGGCCAGAAGCTGCGCATGCGGACCAGGTCGTCGAGGCACCTGCCTCTGACTGCCACCCAGTCCTCTTCGCACCCGACCCCTTTGGATCCCTCTGCGGGTGGTGAGTCCACAGGAGGATTTCTTTCACTAATCTAAAAAAAATCTTTGTATCTAAAATATCAACAAAATAAAAACATAAAATTAAACCTGGTCGATCCATTATAAGTGCCTTATTTTTTAAAAATGAAAATGTAGATTTTCTAGGCAGATAAAAAGGGGAACTATATTGCAAGGCGTAGTAATATTACTACCCCTTGCAATATAGTAGTATAGGCATAGTAATATTACTACCCCTTGCAATATAGTAGTATAGGCATAGTGATGTTACTACACCTTGTAATATAGTCCCCCTCTTTATCCGCTTAGAAAATCGACAAGTTTAATTTGGTGTGATTCTACTTAGATTGTGTAGAGGCTCATGTAACCACCTTTAAATAGGGAAAGAGCTTGGTAGCAACTAACTTCACAGTTTGGAGCTATACCTATGCTGGGAGAGGCAAATATGCTAACACCGTCTGTGTTGTGTTTACGTAACTGAGGGCACGCGTAAAGACCAGACAGCTACATATCAACCCGTCTAAGCTAAGGTAAGAACATATCTCAGTATTTGAAAAACGGTAGCCTATTCCTTTAAGCACTGCCTAAAGATTCTCGCGAACCACCATGAGCATCTACCACAGTTTGAGAACCGCTGCCTATCAAAGTGTCAGAAACTTATGGACTTATTTGGGATTGCCGCGGCTGAGTCAAGAGTGGCCGATGTAGGGGCTCAGAGAGAGGTAATGACATATTCAGGTCACTGCTGTAAGGAGTGAGCGAGAGAGAGGTATCCCAAAGCTCCCTCCGAGTCTGACGTTTCATTTAGAGAGAGGCTACATTTTATTCCAGCGCACTAAAGAGTGTGTTATCTGTGGGCTCTTCAGAGAGGCTATCTGTCCAGCCTATTCATCCACCCACCAACTAGCCTATATAACAATTTTCTCTGCCGCCTGCATGGAAATGTCTGCTATGCCAACAGACTGCGGAACATTCTTTTATGTGTTGCTTTCAAAAACGTGCTCCTAATGCCCAGCTAAGCACGGAGAATAGAGATGTGTATATTTTTCAATGTGCTTTCAGAATTTGGAAGACGATCTAATATATGAAAGACGAGATATCATGCATCACATCAGCTTTGATGTTTCATGTTTTAAAAGTTGAAATGTATATGTACAGAGAAGCCAGGGAAGAGAGAGATGCTGGATTGGTCAAGATTTGAAATTGGCTTGGAGCATCCAGTCTAGGCAGTGAGAATCACACGTTATAGAATGGGGAAAAGAACAAGCTTTTACTGCGATTTTTGCTAAAGGAAGATCGAGTTGGGTGACATCTACACACAAGGGGAAGATGATAGGTTTTTATATGATCTGGCCAAGGGGAAGCATGTAAAAAAAATCTCCTTTTGGTACCTGTTGAGAGCCAGGACAGTTCAGAACACATGGTTTTTTTGTGCTTTTCATTAACAAAAGTACAAGTAAGTCTTGTATTTCATTCTGTTTTTCCAGGTGACGTATTCTGAATGTGCACAAAATTGCCAACTGTTTGCCTTGAATGCTCACAAACTACCTCCGACAAACAAATGAAAATCTTTCTGCTGACAAAGTTGCAGCTGGCATCACTTAGGATCACTATTTAATGTAAACAAAACTGCGTATGGACTGAAATTGCAGTCTAACGTATAATTTGTGAGCGCAGGAGCTGAGCGCGCATGAATGCAGCCACTTACCTCCCGTTCTGCTCCCAAACTTGTATTGATTCCCTATCAATGCGCAGTGCCCTATCAATCAGACACATTCACTTATCGACGCTACATCCAATTAACGTCCACACAAAGCCAAATCAACGCGCCTTTATATTCCGTGGCTTTCTGCAGAAACCTGGCTTCAAACTGCGTTGTCAATATCGGCAAACAAGCCCACACTGTAATTGACAGACTGTTGCTGAGGAGCTTGGACGAGATGGAATAGAGAAGAACAAGAACTACATATGGTGAGATTTGAAGTTCAAGTGTGCTATTGATCATTTTCTGACGACGGGCAACGCCCACTCTTCAATTGACCGTTACGATAAAAGATAGTTTACATTGACATTTTTAATTAGGAAATGGGTAAGTAAAGGTATGGCACTTTATTGTGGCGGAAGGTGGTCTGACTTTCCGAACTTGCCGATTCTTTAAAAGAATGTTTCATATTGTCGAGGGACCAAAGTGGAGTTGTAAAGGCATGATAATAATGCGACAAATATTACTCCAGTGCCATACGTCCCACTTTGCGATGGCTAAAAATAGTCCAGAATATGCTGCAGACTGCACACAGCCTCTTTATTCATTGAAGTTTTCGATTCATTAAGCTGCAAGAAATTATGGGACATCCAATCCTGGCATTAGAAAGCAAAATAGGATGATTTTCGCTAAAGAAAGATAGAGTCGTGTGTCATCTGCATACAGGTGGAAGATGATAGGTTTTTATATGATCTTTCCAAAGGGAGGCATGTAAGTTGTGAATAAGATAGGCCCTAGGCTGGATCCTTGGGGGACACCACCAATAAAGGGTTGAGGAGGATGAATACTGACCTAATTCAATGATCAAACCAATACACCAATACACACTAATAGAATCTTGAAGCTCACATGATTCTATTAGTTCCATTAGCTTACATGCTAATGGCCCAACTGTGGGCTAGCGCCACTTAAACAGTATTTACTGCCAGTTGAGTGAAAAAAAATATTTGCATTGTGTAATTGGATGCACAATATCCCTCTCTCCCTTCGCCTTTTCTGTCAGCGTAGTATTTACTCTCATAGACAATTAATGAGTGAAAAAAAATCACAACTTGCTACGACACCTGCAGTTGCGCTTATGTGGCTAGGGGCAAGAGTTACTTGGTACTGCTTTAATGCAGTGCCAGAATTACCAACATGGTTTTAAATGCACTTATTATACCAACATAGTTCTGAAGACACATTATAGCACAATCCATTATGTTAATATACTGCAATGTACTTGGTCAGAACCTTGCTGGAGGAGAAACCTGGATAATTTATGTTGATGGGGAAAAATGGAATACCCTGAAAAATCTAACCAGACATGGAAAGAACATGGAAATTCCACTTCTCACACTGTCTAGAAATTAAAAAGGTGCACCAACTTAATCGCGAATGTTCTCGCAAACACTACAGGCCAGCAATAGATACCGCTAAAACAATGAACAAATAATAAGCAGCCACGACTTCATCAAACACGCTCTGAATCCAAAGCAAAATCCACATGAGAGCAGGGGGAGAGTAAGCCCTTTATCTGCCCATTACACCCACCACTGCTCCCGGCACTCTGATAGCCGCGCTGATTGGCCCGCACTGCTCCCTGGCAATAACCATGTCACGCATTCTTTCATGTTCTCCTCTCTCCCAAGTCACAATTATTGATTAAGTAGAGTCTCTTATCTTGGGCGTCCAATTTATCAGCCTAGCCCATGCGGTTCGGTGCAGCCTTACAGCGGAATACCACATAAGAGGTCTATATGGGTGCAAGCTCAACTGTTGACTGTAAAAATCCGATACTTTCGATTGTTTTAACCTTTGTTTCTTGTATTTATATTAAGATTTGCAAAGAGCTTTTCCGGTTACGGTGTCGTGACTTTGCCTCCAGCTCTAGCAATGTTTCGAAACCCTGTGAGGCTACTTTTCTTGTGATAAATCAGAATCAAAACAATGAAGAGAACAATGATAAACCGATTACGTATCAACAATAAGATAAAATCAAATGTCACTGCATTATTGAGTATTAACAGCCAGCCTGAATAAATAGGTTTTGAGCCGAGCTTTAGAAATGTCAATGTCGCTGATGTTCGGTGCTGTTTGTTCCAGCGATGGAAAAGGCCCGATCACCCCAGTGTTTTGTACCTGGCTTCCAGACTCCCTGCAGAAACTGACCTTTCATGTTTCGGACAGAAGGTCAGACAAATTCGAAGGGGCAAGGCCATTAGAAGCTTTAAAAACAAAGCAGAATTTTAAAGCCAATCCAAAAACAAACTGGTTGGGAAAATAGGACAGGGTTGATGTGCTGACGTCTGTGTGTTTGGGCTGCAGCATTTTGAACCAATTGGAGGCGGCTGAAGGTCAACATGGAAACAGCAGCGTAAAGTGTGTTACAATAGTCCATTTGTGAACTGAAAAAAGCATGAATAGTCTTTTCAAGGTCGGGCTGTGGTTAGAAAACTTTCTCTGACCAACACTGTCGATCTGCTTGTCAAATCTCCCTGAGGTTCGACACAGACAGCTTCAGAGTCCACAAGAACATTGCAATACTGTGTAGGCTAAATGGGTCAGGTATTTGATGAATGGCCAGCATCTGGAGAGATCAGCGACTGGATCAGATTTGTTTGGACATTTCTCCTTTTGGCCCAGACTTGTTTGAGAAGATGAAGAGTCCCAGGAGGCCTGTGGTTCTTGCTGCAGTGGAATTGACTTGAAGCTTTATTATAGCATTTGTAATTGCTTGACATGTGATCGAGAAGCAAATATGACAGGCTGCGGTCGACTGATAGCAGCCAATAATCCCCAAAATCCCACTATAATCACTGGCTTCATCCAAGAACAAGCCGCAAGAACAAAAAGGCACATCTTCTCATCTTTCCTTTGCTTGTACCAGAAACAACTCACCATGCCAAAGTCTTCGCAGCAGATGAAATGGAATACGCTATGTCGACATATTTGGATTTTGTGAAGCTGTAACAGAGGCACACATTTCTTTTTTTCTTTTGGCCAAGACGTTCTGGATAGTAAAGTGGGCCATGAATGAAATGGGACAGCGTAGTTGCCTAAATAAATTTCAGAGGACAGAGCAAAGCGCAGACGGCGAGTTGAATCTAGGTCTTGCACGCAGTGTTCCACAGTCTTTATGTATAAATGACTTTGGGAATAATACATGCGGCGAATTGCCTCATTTTTCTCTTTCCATATGAATTGTTTATAGAAATGAGCCACAAGTTGATTTCAAGGGCGAGATGCATTCTCTTTCTGAATTGGCAATAACGCACAAGTCTTTACTTTTTAAAGAACACAGTCAACATGAAAGGTGGATGATGTCATGTCTATAGGGGAGAGAAGTTTTCAACAATAAAATATAAAGTGGGTCACACATAATACATAAAAAGAATGGTACAATCGAGTGCAATTTGTGAAACGGTGCGCCAAACCTAGTGTGTTTTTTTTTTTTAGCTTTCAACTGTGATGATACAATATCAACACCTGGAGTGTTTAGTTCCATTCGCATATTTCAGTCAGCCTGAATATTCAGTACGTCTCCCTCTTCTGCCCCGCCCAGACTCCAATCCCTTATCAAAGCTGTTGTTGTTTTTACTTCAAGTCCAGACAGAGCAGCTGAAAACAGACATTTTTCACGTCAATGTTGAGACTTTTAGCTTCAGAAACATCTTACCCTTTAGTGAGTTGGAAATAACTACAACAGTGCGGCAGACCCGTGTTTGTTTTGTATCCAATGGGGTCATTAAGCGTTTGCTCTTGTGCAAAGCAAGAAGCGCGTGCAAAAGTGGATCATTTGTTTATTTGCATTGTCTTCACCAAACAAGCAGAATCTAAATTAGTGCAATTTAGGCACCTTTAGGCACCTTTAGGTCATGAGATTTGGGTAATGACCGAAAGGACAAGATCGCGAATACAAGCGGCCGAAATGAGTTTCTTTCGCAGGGTGACTGGGCGTACCCTTCGAGATCGGGTGAGGAGCTCAGTTACCCAGGAGGAGCTCGGGATAGAGTCGCTGCTCCTTCACGTCGAAAGGAGCAGCTGAGGTGGCTAGGGCATCTGTTCCGGATGCCTCCTGTTCGCCTCCCGCGGGAGGTATTCAGGGCATGTCCTAGTGGGACAAGGCCTCGTGGACACGCTGGTGGGACTATGTCTCTGAGCTGGCCTGGTGTCGCCTCGGGGTCCCCCCAGAACAGCTGGAGGAGGTGTGTGTGGATAAAGCAGTAGTGGATGGATGGATGGATGGATGGATGGATGGATGGATGGATGGATGGATGGATGGATGGATGGATGGACGGACGGACGGACCTTTAGGCACCTTGGGGATTGTTTCAGCTAGAAATTAGTTTGGACCAAAACCTAAAAATGTCAGTTTGAACAGAAAAAATCAGGTACCGTAGCTTTAAAACCTAATTGAGCTTAAGAATATACACAGCAATTTTATTTAACTTTTGAATATAGATACCCAAAATCCCCTCTGAAACTAATCTTACTACTATGTCAATTATTTAGATTTGAAGGTAGACCAGTTTCCCTTTGCAGCTTCTGCTCCTCAAGGTATTATCTTGACACGTACGTTATTTTAAGTAGAACTACAAATACCAAGTCACAGTGCTCCAAATTAGTTTTGGAAGGGACATATTCAAGTCTATCTTTATTGTCTTTTCCATATACAGACATTATTATTATCATCATCTTGGCCAATCACAGCCTCCTACCTTTATCTCTCAACCATGCCTTTAATACATATATACTGACAACTGTGGGGGTTTTCGTCTATTCATTCAACAAACTGCTCATCACACCCTGTTTGATTGTCTGCATTGTCTGTCTTTCCGTGTTGGAAATGTTTATTTATTTATTTTATTTTTTTGTTTGTGACAATATGCTAAATATAAATGCCACTCTCCCTTCTGCTGTCAACACGCCTCTGGGCTGGCTTTGATCATTGTTCTGCTCGAGCTCTAAGCTGGAAACCTGTTTGGATAAGCTTTAAAACTAACAAAGTGTTGCTTTTGGACACACTTGAATGGTGTCCTTCCAAAGAAATGTCTGCCAACTCCCTTTCATAACTGCGCCTACCTTTCGATAACAGGCTGATTGTTGGCACTTGAAAAAAAAAAAAGGAGAAAAAAATTGTGTGAGGCTTACTTGTAAAATTTTCAGGTAATTTGGCCTGATATCAAATCAATGCGGATTTAAAACACTGTAGCGCTGACACCAAAGAATGGCCCAGCAGTTAAAGCAGTTGACTCTGTATTTAAGCACTAGTGTGAATAAAATCAAATTACGTTAAATTTATCACATTTGATGTCTATTGTCAACACGAGCGAGTAAGTTAAAGGGGTGGTTCCCGTATCTGTCTCATTTCTTACCCTGAAAAAGTTGTCCTTCATTGTCACCATATTGTTTCTGACCCGCTCTTTCAGCCGATATGAATCTCGGCGAGTTTAATCTGCTGAAGTCTTAAATGTACAATCAGGTGTCCCTCCCCGTGACATTATAAATCTAATCTCCATAAAACAGTCCGCCTCGTCATATAAATATGATGTAGCACCCGCTGTCACATTTACAACCCGCCTGCACCCTGACTGGCACAATGTTTTCAAACTTTCCGCACACTTTTCTGATCAGTTCTTAGGAGTGAAGGCGATGCATAAATTAGCATTGCAATATTGTTTATGGCTATGTAGCCACCTCATATGACTGTAGGTTTGGGGGTTTGTATCATTATTTTGAATGTGCAGTGTTTAATGATGGATCAAATTTCAAAGCTTATTCTCTTGGCAGAGCATTTTATCAAAGGTGTATTTTTTTATTAAGGAAGCAGCGGGTCAAATAGTGATCCTGTGTGCGCCCTGATGTGAGTAATTTGGGCAAATATTTCACAGAAGAACTTTACAGAAAGTAAAGGAGAAAAGGCTATGGTGTATGTTGTTGTCCGAGTGGCTTGCACAAACCATAATATAAGGACCAGTTCCAGCAGCAGGTTATGTGGAATACAAGAATCAGTTGTAGCACACATATGTCAAACATAATATGAAACCATGGAGGATCTTTGTTAGTTGTAAAACATAACATAATGGCAAATGGTCTCAACTTATATTGCGCTTTTCTGCCTTCATCAGGCCCTTTACACCAAGGAACCAGTCACCCATTCACCTTCATTCATACACCAGTGTATGCAGACACTGGAGGCTCCGTGGGTGAAGTGTCTTGCCCGAGGAAACAACAGCAGTGTGCATCTTCAAGAGCTGGGATTTGAACCCCCGACCTTCTGATCATGACAACCCGCTCTACCAACTTCAACACTGTCGGCACATTCTGGAACTGCGGCAACCCCAGAACAGTTTGTTGCATCCAAGTGGTGACTTTTTTTTGGCCTGGCAGTGCAGCTTACGCTCAAAAACCTCGATGGGAAAAGCATCTTAAAAAGTTTGTCTTGGTGAAATAGTGCACTCTGTCCTCTGAGTCTCATTGACTGTAGTGGATATCACATCTGAGATGCTTAAGTTCCTGGAGTGCATTAATGGAGAGTGGCAATTGTAAAGCTCCAGATGGTTCCTGCTTTTATGTTTAAACTCAGCGCCGCTTTATGTCCAATATGTTCATTTTTAATAATACCAGAGGAGCCAATAAGCTATATGCACTTCTGCTCTGCTTGGAATCTGATCTTGGATGAAAGGGTTGACTTTATCATCTGCGTAAAGGTATTTTTTTTTTTGGCATTTGACCCATCCTTCACTGTTCCTGGGACCTGGAGATTGGTCAGACGTCCCTATCTGGGTATTGACTGGGCACCGAGACATAAGCAGGGCATGCAAACACCACAAAGAAAGGCCCCACACAATGCAGAAGACTCTGCTAACCACCTAGCACTGCTCCACTCCAGCAGACATTTCCACATTTTACAGGCCCCACATCATGCTACTTCAACTTTATTAAAGCCTCTTTCTGAAGTTTTTGCCAATTCAGATTTGACTACAAATTATCTGTTTTAGCTTTATTTACAGTATACTTCGTTGCTTAATAGCTCATGGTGATCAGATGGTCTTCTGTAGCACACCTTTTCCTGTAGTGTTTGCTATTTTGACGACTTTTGACCTTTCAAAAGTTAGAATAATTTGTTTAGGGCTTCACGATATGAGGGGAAATCTACAAATTTATCAACTCAACACAATGTGAGCCCGATGAATCATGGCATTGTCCTCTTGGAATATGCCCGCATCATCAGGGAAGAAGAAATCCATTGATGGAATAACCTGGTTAGTGGTTTTTCAGGATGTTCAGGTGGTCAGCTGATCTCATTCTTTGGGCACATAGTGTTGCTGAACGTACCTTTGATCAACTACAGCCCTCGATCAGAACAGTTACAGTTGTGCCAGTAAGTTTACACACCCCAGTTCCTAATACCGTCTATTGCCCCCTTTAACATCAATGACAGCTTGGAGTCTTTTGTGGTAGTGGTGGAGAAGGTTCTGCATATAATCTAATGATAAAGTGGCTCTTTCTTCTCGGCAAAAAGCCTCTAGTTCCTGTAAATTCCTGGGCTGTCTCTGTCACTTTTCATCATAGACCTGAATAATGATTACAGTGTGACGCTTGGTAACTTGGTAACACTCGTTTATAAAGCACAATATAAGCAAACAACTATTGTCTATTGCAATGGTCCTAATTTACATACTGTAACTTGAAACCCACGACTATACTGGCCATGTGTGGTCGACTCTGGAGTCTGTTAATGCTGTGTGTAAATATGAAAACCAGCAACCTTTGCAAGTGCTTCCGTGGCACTCGCCCTCTCCTCGGTTATGAATGAGGCCCATCATCTAAAGACAAGCCATCAGGGTATTAGTACGGCATGCAATTCAGCGCTTCCCATAAGCCTTTATAACAAATGGCGTCCCTGTCCGTCCGCGCATCCACTCCAATCTGCCGGACTTCTGCGCCGGCGAAAGGCAAATGGGCTCTCCGCGATCTCCTGACTCTCCCCCTCATCCCTCCGCGTGGCCTCCCGAACGCACGCACTCCATCCACCGCCCTGGTTAAGCGGCGTTGGCGGGTCTCGTAAAGTTTAATGCTAACTGTAACAAGATGTCAAGGTCACCGCGCGGCGATGTGGGAGGCAACGGCGGGCTCACAACAGAAGGCAGTGAAGTTCTATTGGTCGTATCTGAGGAGAACGGATTGATTACTCACGCAAGTCTTTGAAAGGTTTATAACTCCGTCGATGGCTACGCTTGGGTTGCGTAATTGTAAACATGGGGGATTCTCAGCCGCACATGCGGGCCGGCAAAGATGAGGGTATCTGAAGATCAAAGAGTAAAACATATCAGCAGGATGAGTCAACAAGTAAGACTTTTTCTTGGGTTCACTTTCTGCTGGTGATAGTTCAGTTTTTCGCTTCTACTGAACACCCTGCTGTGAAACATCCATATAGACCTGATTGTGGCATGGTCTGTTGTATGACACGTCCCGAATGCTGACCCAGGCTTCAACAACCGCACCAGTCCTACACAGGATGTCGACTGGTTTCAAATGTGTACTGAATTCCGACAGGCTTGTTCAAAATGAGGGAAGTGCCTGCGAATCTTAGTGTCCTATTAGGGGCCGTTTGAAACATGCCGCTGCACTCTCTGGCCTCTCTGCGTGTCAGAAGCCCTGGCTGATTGGCTTGATCAATAGTCCTAATGCCTAAACCAGTCCCATCGTGAAATACAGAGAGAGACAGGAAGGAGGGTACCGCTAACAGCCTTCAGCGCGTTTAATTTGGAGCTGTGGAGCAGGTCCCGTGGGTGCATCTGAGGGGGTTTGTAGCGCTGACGTGTGAGCTCGTACAGTGAAAAAGTGGGACATGATCCTGTTGACAAGTATATTGAGATGTATTCACTCATTAGGCAAGACAAGTTAATTTACAGAGCACACAAATTACTAACTAATGTACTTCCAATAGAATCATTCATAAACTGTACGTCCACACAGCTGTGTATTTGCCTGGGTATGGAAAACTGAACACATTAACTTGTTATTCTCATGTTACTGCGTACAGTAGCTGTGCATGTGCCTGGTTATGGATATTATGTTATTTAATCATTTGTTTTTCGACAGTGTTTTGTAACTGGGAAACTCAAGAAGAAATAAGGTAATATAATACACAATGTCAAACTGTGCTGAAATGCTGTATTAATGTAATTATTCCTCCCTATGGGAATTATAATTACGCAGCTGAGTACATGCGTTCCGGTCTTGCAATTTTCTTGAATGTAAATGTCTTTTTGAGGACACTTGTCTGCTCAATGGAATAGAATATTTTGAGCATAACTGTGCAATGTGAAATGTGTACATTCACAAAGTAAACTGCTCAAATGAACTAAACAAAAGCACTTTGTTGACAATTCAAAAGTACTTCACAGTTATATAACATTGCAAGAAGGCAGATCAAATCAATCAATCCATAAAACACCACTTTGTTAAAAGCGAAATGTGCACAAAGAATAGTTTATTATATTCATACTGTATTATTTGACCAGATGAAAGGAATTCCAGCAAAATGATTTCTCAGTGGAGTTAAAAAATGCATTTGGTTATTTCTTCCTCTGCTGCTCGCGCTTTCATCTGTGCTTCCTGGGTTACAATGTGTCTCATGGAAAACACAAAAGTGTCCTCCACATTCATAAAGGTCATGATCCAACACTAGATCAGTTCTGCAGCTGTTTTCCACCCCAAGAGATCGTGATACTTGGTTCAGTGGTTTCCAAACTTTTTTTCTCATGCACAGTGAACCCCAAATATTACAGTCATTTATATACATTTCAGTGGCCAAGAGAGTGATCCTGAACCGGTTTAAAAGTGACCTCTTTTTTCCGAAGGTCTTCGGACTCCCATGTGAAGCTTTGTTTGTGAATCACCAGTTCAGAGGATGAAAATCTCGCCCCTAAACTCCTTTTGGGCCACCTGGCAATCTCCCCCCCACCCCTGCCGAACTCTCAGCCTCTCCGCTCTTCACCGTCAACATGCCATCACACATTTACATAAACCAGAGCAGACTTTTGTCCCACTAGAGCTCACATAAAGCACATATAAGGCGGCGCTGTAAATCACACAGGCTCAATCTGCGGCGGAGCTAAATGAAAAGTGCAGCCAATGCCCCATAGAGCAGAGCTGGACTTCACAGAGAGGTCCCACTGCCTTTTCTTCCTTTTGAATGAAGCTCTGCACTGATAATATTCCACGGGAATTTGAAGGCCTTACAAATTGCGCGGGGGAGGCTCTAAAGCACGTTTTATTTATGCTAACCTTTCTGAGGTTTTAACCACGCTATTATGTTGTTTCTATATAAAAAATGATGTCTTTCGGGAGTCCAAGTAAATGGCTGCGAAACGTTTGAATGGTTTTCCACGTTTTTGATGGCTGTTTTGTAAAACCTTTTGATGCTATAGCTTCAATTTCAGCCTATGTATTAACTACATGTTTGAGCTTTTAGCCACATGTTCCTTCTTCAAAATCATAGGCTACCGAAAGTTGTATTTCACCTCATTCACCTAGTTTGGAGTTTCTTCTACCGGATAATTTTGTAGACGTTTCCTACATCAATATTTAGCACACACAAATGAAGTTGATTAAAAATTGGGTCCATATGAAAGTTACATTAGAAAATTAAGCACATTTTAGTAGAAGTGAAAAACGGGCACCTGAAGCCAAGGTTAGCATCATGGTTGGCATTCTCTGTTATTTGTGGGCGGTTGAACCACTGGGCGGCACAATTAGTGCTTGTGCTTCTCAGCTAGAAGGCCAGGGTTCGATTCCCACAAGGGGCGGGACTGTATGTGTGGAGTTTTCATGCTCTCCCCGTGTCTGCGTAGGTTTCCTCTGGGCACTCCGGTTTCCCCTACCACTATAAACATATACAATAGGCCAGGATGTTTGAGAGTGTGTTTGAGAGTGGCTACAATCCGGTGTGGCTTGTTCATTGACATGTACTGTCCCTACCAAATAAACCAAGACACTTTGCACTTCTCCATGTCTCTGCATCTTTATTTGGTAGACGACATCACTCATTAATTCAGCATTTGTTAAAAGTTGTGTAGTACAAAGTGAAAGAGAAGCCCTTGTTTCCCCCTCTGGCAGCGATGCCGTCTGTACCTGTTCTCACCTGCCTCTACCTCAGTGTTAACAGTAGCTCCTTTACAATTGTGACAACCCATGGCTTGAAATTCGATCCTTGTGGATTTCCCAAAGTAATTTTCAGTTCCTTAGCTTTTCACCACAGGCACTTGCTGTACTTATGGAATCAAATTTGTTTGATAACTTAGCTGTGACATTGTTACATTTTTCATCAATTTGATAAAACAGCATGCCAGCCAGAGCAATCGCTCTCACATTAGTGAAGTTTCTCGACACAGCACCATCTTGTTCAAAAGAGTTGCGCACTTGAAGCCAGTTTCTTAAAAGGTTACAGTGCTATGTTCACTATAGATGTGCTGACTTATTGACTAAGTCTGTCAATATCAGGCCAGCGGGGGCATTTTCCCTTGATGTCTGCATTAACCACCTGCAGAGACCCAATGCTCTGCCATCCCCCGATACAGATCATGTAATTATACGTGCACGTGTAATGTATTCTACAGGCACGCCATTGACGCATCTGCGCCGTAAATGGATTTTCGGTGTGATTGCCCCGACGGACAGCCCAAGATAACCTCAACCTCATTCCAGCCAGAGGATGATGAGCTCTATTTTGGTTGGCCTGATTAGCTGGCTGTGCATTTATCCCGGCTCCTGTGCCCAGATCTGGATTCAGGACACAGTGAAAGAGAATGTGTGCACGTTTAGGCGCCAAAATGTTTGTTTGTGGTATGCAACGGTGGATATTTTGCTTTTAGGCGGCCATATTTGGTGCAACAGAGGGTCCACATTGGAGGACAGAGAAAAATGACCATGGCTTGAATTTGAGCCGGTTTAGTACAGTCTTAAATATGACAAAGAACTACACTTTCTTAGTTCGAATGCAAGTTTGACCTAAAACAGCTGAAATGTAATATCCAGTAGTTTTATTTCCTGATTTTTAAGTGATCTGCCCATAAGCCCCTCCCGCCCCCTCTCCTCTTGCTTCCCTTCAATAAACTATGTCAATAAATTAGACTGTGCCGCTCGTGTGGCTGTGCAGCTATGGTGAGTGTTTCTACTCCAGGATTAAAGGGCTAAGCTTAGCAATGAGATGGAGAGGTGAGGAAAGCATTTGCTGGATACGTATGATCAGGGGAGCTTTTCAGGAGTAACCAAGAATATGGGGGGAGGTTTGAAGATTATTCAAAGATGTGTAAGTGTCTGTTTTTGATGGTAAAGCTCTAAAAAAAAGTCACAGAATCACGGGACTTGGTCAGCTACAGCTACATCGAAGTGGCTTACCGTACTGATGGGGGAGTAAAGGAAAAATGCTACATAAAAGGGCTTTCAGTACAGAGAGAAAGCGCCATGTAAGACCAATGCCTTTTATGCACACACCACCTGCACATAAGTGTGTTAAGGCCTGTTTCACCAATGGCAAGAGAGCATCGAAAGCTCGTCTTTCCCTTCAGCCCTTTATGATCTAAGTAACGGCAAGCTAGGTAGACCCTCCGGAGCGTGATACATTATGCATTCGGCTGGGATGTGGTGCATGTACACGCTGTGTACATGTTTTATGAGTTTGCACTGACCCACTGACTCCACGTTAAGGGAACATGCAGGGTCAGAATGGACAAAAACGCGCAGCCGACCGCGTGAAAAGACCGTATACCGGCTGTGTGCAGGTGTAGGTTGTGTCTGAGTTCTGTGTGGCTGGACAAAATCACTCTCTGCGAAGGGGAAAAAAACAGGCGTTTTCACAGTACAGCAGGCAAGTGAATTGAGGGATTACACAAAGCCATCTACAGAACAAGTTTCCACTTCAAAGAAATTTCAGCTTTTGAAAGTTTTATAAAGATGCGTGTACGTGCGAAGGTCGTCTGAAGGACAGGCGGATTGTGTGCCTGCGTCGGCCCTCGATTTTCTACATTGGCAAACGATCAAACAAAGTGTGTTTACGTACTTACATAGGTGCAACGTGTAGTGTACAGTACGAAAAACAAACTTAAATGCATTACAAAAGCATAAAAGAAAAGGATTTATCTATAAGATTAAAGAGGCTGATGGTTCTGTTGGAATAAAAAACCTGGAAGGAATAGTCTTCCTGGTTGAAATTACACCTCAGCTTCATGACAATAGGCGCCATCTGCAGACAGTAATAGGAATGACAAGTTATGAAACTGAAAACCAGCTGCCACTTTTGTCTGACATGTCAGCATTTTAGCAAATCAATTGTGATGTGATGAACACACTTTGAGTGCAGACATGTTTTGTGTTCCATCCATGTCACAATAAAATCCAGGAAATAAAGGAATACACAGTTATGCATGGAAGCTCAAAAAAGGTGTTTAGCAACATATGCCCCCATCAGGATCAAAAAGTAGACATTCAGTTTTATTTGTGTTCAAGCTCACTTTATACATGATGAGACAAATACAACTCCAGGTACGGTTTTGAAAGCCCAAACTCTACAGTAGTCTGTCAAGTAAAAATAATCATAATATTTCTAGCCCCAATCTCAGTGCCTTCTGGAGTTTTGGGATGTATCTCTTTCCCATGTCCGTTTTGTAAATGCAGACATCTCCGGGGACGACTTTTATTGAATGGTGCTTTGCTGCAGTGGACCCAGGAGTAGGTAGTGCACTTAACCCCTTGCCTGTGTACAGCGGGAGCGCAGTGGTGCGTGTGCGAAGATGTTTTTTTCAGCCAGAGTTTAGCTAACACGCAGTGGCAGAACATGCGCATTACTCGGCACCAAGGCGAGGACATTCCCCGGGGTTAGCATCAGCATTAACTGTTAATTGTCCCTTGAAAGGAGATGTACTTTTTTTGGTGCTTTTATCCATGTTTATGATGTTTTCTCATGAGAACACACAAGGACTTTTGTCGTTAATGGAAAGATTCTATACATTTTAGACGCTTTAGCTTAGTGTTGATGTAAAATGTGTGTAGTTGAATGATATGTGCATCACGTTGTGGAACTTTCATATTAAATGTCTATACCAAAAGGCTATGGGAGGGTGCATGCTGTTGACATATTGAAAAGTGAAGAAATCGTGACTAAGCTAAATACATAGTGCATGCTAGCGCTAATGTTGCTAGCCGTGTTTAGGAGGAAGTGGCAGTTTCTATGCACATGTTTGTGTAGGTTCTCATTTGTGCAGGAATTATCCATCATATACATGCCTTTCATGTAACTTTTGTTGTTATGGCGGCCATTTTGAATACCGAAGTAGAATTATGCAGTACTACAACATGTAACGATATCTCTACTCAGGATATAAATGAAAGACAATTGATTTACAGTGGTGTTTTAATGTAATCATGATCATTGCTCAAGAAGATACCAGTAAAAACACGTCCCCAGAGACACACGTTTATGTGAAGAAACCAGTGAGTCAGTGTTTAAGCTGCTCAAGACATTAGCATGCTACCGGTTAGCATTTAGCTTCAACAGCTCAGCTCTAACCTCTCCAAGAGAAAGCCCTGAACCACACTCCAAACATCTAGCCTTGGATACAACATGTGACTGAGGAAATACTACAGTAACAGCTCAGCAATGACCTCTGTGTTCATAGATGTGAGCCACACATCTGTTTATCGTGTTGAAGCCATTGACAGTTGATTTGGCAGTTGCTAACCGGTAGCATGCTAATGTCTTGAGGAGCTTAAACACTGACTCAGACTGAGACTCTATTGACATGACAAACTGTAAAAATCACAGAGACAAGTTTTCTGTTTCCTCTTTGATGATGTTAATTTAGTCTGAGGAGTGAAGCAGATCTTTAGTAAATCCTGCTGTAGCTCGACAGACAGAGCTGCTACGTCTGCCTCTCTGGGGCCGTGTTTTAACTGTTATCTTCTTGAGCAATGATTATAAGTACATAAAAATTCAACTGTCAATCAGTTGTCTTTCATACACATGTTGTAGTACTGCATAATTCTACTTCTGTATTCAAAATGTCGCCGGGAACTATGCGTAATGTCATTGGAAACGCATGTATAGTAAGGATTTCCAAATATCCTCAATTGGAATAGGTTGATTGAGCTGATGATGTTACACTTCAGAAGATAGAAGAGAACCAGCCTTGTCTCGATCAACCCAGTCCAGTTGACGAAATTCAAACATCTACTATGATGGGTTTCTATGCACACTTTTTGGACTAATGAGACCTCAAAATCCAGCAGAAGATATCAGATATCGGACCCAAGTGGAAAGGGATAGACAAAAAGCTAAAGAACATTTTTGAAATATGCTATTTATTAATGCAAAAAGAAATGAGTCTAGCCTGGGGTTGCATCAATAACCTCCTGCTTTTGGTAGATACCAGTCTTATTGAAAAAGCTGCTGTCTCGGTGGTTCTCTTGCTGCTGAAAATAGACGCACAATAACAGAGAGAGGGGATTAGAGACACTGAAGCTCAAGAAATCATATTTCCACAATTGTAACACAAATAGGTCAGGAAATAGCTGAGATGCTCACTCAACAATAAAGCCAGACTCACCAGAGAGACGTCATCTCGGGTGAAGTGGGAGCATCAGGTTTAAGAGAAATGTCAATAGGCTTGGTGAAGAGCCACAGTATGGAACGTTCCGAGTTATGTGTTCTGTCCCAAAACATGCTTACAATATCCAAAATACTCCTAATGCTCCGCCATATACACAATAAGTGCTTTTTTTGCCGTGGGTCATCAAATTAAAGCATTTGCGATGGGGCCCAAAGCATTTAAACCCACTCTGACATTTCTTTGGTGCAATGGGACAGTATTTCTCCCCTTTAGTTAGTCCGTTGTGTGCTCATGACCTCCCTAGCCAGCAAATAACCAAGGTGCTTCCCCAGATACTCCATCCGAATAACCCAAAATAATAGGCCACGGAGATAGACACATGTTCCGAAATGGCCCTTTATAAAATATTCGTTAAAGCATGAATACCAAATCGGCGGTGTTCGTAAAAAAAGAGTCCCTCAATGAAACCTCATCTGGTGCTTGCACATGGCTCGCACACATAACATGACACTATAAAATGGGTAGTATTTTCAAGGACACTGCAGTAATGGCCGCAGTAACTTAAGTATTTCCCTGCACAGCGGCTGTCAGGGCTCATCTGTGTCCGTATTTTTCATTATTTCGGCTTTTGGAGACACAAGCATTGGCATTTCATGTTTGTAAGTCTAAACCTCACTCCATTAAAGGAGACACAACATACAGAATATACTTTTTTACTTAAGACATTGTTCTTTTATTGAAAACATACCAGGGATCAGTATATTCATGTAGTTCCCTTTAGCATGGCATTTTGCTCTGTGCATTTTCCTATATTCATAGCGAAGGTTGTGCCAATATATGAGCTTCTATGGACTGTTATTTACTTGTCGGAACGTCTCGAGCCCCCTCGGTAATTTATCAACCTTAAAGCCACGTACATGTGCTTCCTATGTAGTCTGCCCGTCGTTGTGCTGTAAGTAATGGCAACATGAAGCAAATTTACAGCCGTGACACAGAGGAAGGGGAGAGGGACACTGTGTGGAGATATACACGCTCAGTGTTCAACATGCATCGCCTACCGCTGTTTGCGTATATGATAAAGTACGACGAGGTGAGGAGGTGATGGAGGAGCAAGGCGCGGCACTGTTCCAAGTCTATGTGGGGAATTGTTTCAAGATTAATTTACTGTTTCAGGAATAATTTCCAGTGTGATGGAACCTGTGCAATGTTTTATAGAGAACTTTAGGGTAGTATGGAAGACAAGTCTATTTGAAAGTTTAAACAGTAAGCTGCTTAATATGTAGAAGTTTTTTTGTAGAAGTGGTTGTATATGTTTCTGCTACACAGGAAGGTGCTGATCAAAACATAAAAAAGTCACCACGATAAACAAGGTCACACTCTGTGGTTGGTCTCAAATTTGGATGGAATACCTTTAGCTTTGAATATAACATATTTGCTATGGCAAAAAAGATCCTGTGTTTAATTCATTTTTCTCCAAGATCTTGTATGCTGCGTGGTCACACTCACCCTTCTCCAGCACATCCCAAAGATTCTCAGCGAGGCTAAGATCTGGACTCTGTGGTGGCCAGTCTATATGTCTCATGCTTCCTGAACCACTCTTTCGCCGTGCCATCAGGGAAGAAGAGATCCATTGATGGAACATCCACATTAGTTTTGCTGAAACTAGACCTGAACAACTGCAGAAAGCCCAGAACAGTTAGTTGAATCCAAACTTTTTTTTTGGCAGTGCATGTTCTCCTGTATGTCTGCGCTTGGTAACAAAACTTCCAGTTCCTTCCGGCGGCGCAAATAATAGTCAAATAAAATGAATACCCAATCGTTTGGAGAATGCAGTATCTTCTCTAAATGGAAAGAAGTGATTGCAGACACTTGATGTGCAGCTGGTAGTTGTAGATACAGAAAATTATGGCTTAAAAACCTACTTTTGTGCACACCATACATAAATCATTTTGTATATAACCCTTGTGTGACCGTTTTTCACTCTTAACTTGGCCATATCTTTACCGTTTTTGAGATGATAATAATACTGAGATATATTGAAAGAGTTATACAAATGAGTTGGAAAAGGTATGCATCAGAAAGTAGAAAGTACCCTTCCTTTCAAGTTTTGTGACGGGAGAATTGATCATGATATAAATTGGTCCGGTGGCGCAGTGGTTCAGTGGTTAGCGCGCGTGCTTCACAGGTAGAAGGTCCGGGTTCGACACCTGGACGGGGCCTCTCTGTGTTTGCATGTTCTCCCCGTGTCTGCGTAGGTTTCCTCCGTGCACTCCGGTTTCCCCTACCACTAAAAACATGTGCAATAGGTGAATCCTCCAGCCAGGTGTTTCTGACCACCAGCCTGGCTCCACACCTGGAGATGGGTCCCCAAACCCAGACACCAGCTTCCATTTTTAGCCAACAGCAACTGATGTCTCTGTAATAAAGGCTGTGTGAGTGCAGAATGGGTCTTCTGCAGTAGAAATATAATGGATTGTAATACGTGCATGATGTGTTTCTTTTAAGCAAAGAACAGAGAGCAGCTTTGAAGGGAAAGAGAACCTAGCAATGGTTGTACTGTGGGGTAAAAACTTTTGGTACAGGGAAAACTCTGGAGGGCAGACACCAAAGCGTGTTGATTTTTCTGCTTCAGCAGGCTGTGAATGTTCTGTCAAAGTCTGCATCGTAGTGATGCGACCGAATTTGCTCTTTCGAAGGGCTCTTTGGATTTCAATTTAAAAAAATATATTTTCTGGGTTTTATGCAATTTTGTACAAGTGCAAATGAGCATGCCTTACACAGAGCAGAGCAGAAACCGCTAGTGAAAGGTTTTTGCCGGAAAATAGCTGGATGACTTGGTTGACTTGGTTGACTCAGTTGTAGCCTCGTTTCATTCACTGCGGCGCAAAGTTAATTCACATGACACACAAGTAAGCATTAATCATTCCGATCAAAATGTGTAACCTCTGAGCAAAATCAGTCCTCACACAGCGGGGGTTTTCTTGAAGGCTACTTAAAATAAATATCAATGTAAAAATGAGGTGTTTCCTGGCAAAGTTTGGGAGAAGGCGAATAAGCTTGAGCAAGTAAAGCTGAAAAACGAGAAAGAGTGAGAGAGTAGCGTCTAAAGGGGGGGGGGGGAGAAAAAAGAAGGACACAGCAGAAAAAGGATATGCGCCGCCTGTCCAACACTGTTCATGAAGTTAATAAACTGCCCGGGAGCAAAGCATCATGGTCATCAATCACTCCACGATGGGACAGAGGAGCGAGCGAGCGAGCGAGCGGGGGAACAGGGGAGCGAGGAGAGGGAAGTGAGCGGGACCATGGGAGTGGGTCAAGGTCTGCGGAAGGAGAGCGGCTGCAGCAGCTCAGTCCGGAGAGATGCAGTTGGGAAGATTCTCATTTTGGACATTGCTTGATGTTGTGTCCTTGGGCAAAACTCTTCACCCACCTCGCCCGCATGAATGGGTTTGTGACTGTGGATTTGGTTGTTGCATAACTGAAAGCGTCCGAACCTCTTTGGTAATCTGACTCTAAAAGTAAAAAAAAAGACTTTGAACACACTGCACTTGCAATGCAAGTTTATATATACAGCGCATTTCAAGGCAACTCAATGCGCCTCTGAACGTTCTCTGCTCATACACCTGCCTCTCTGATAAATTACCCTCAGTAAATTTATTGGAGTGAATGCAATGAGCTGCACGGCGAGGATTAAAACGAGCGTAAAATTGTGCACGCAGTCCCAACCCCTCGTCTGACTAAGACCAGCGTGGGGCACAGATGTTCCCTCTCGTTTTGGAAAGATTTGTCTAATGTCTCCCTTGTTCTCTGAAACAAAGGGACTAACAACCTTGACTGTGCTCCCCGCGGTGTGCTGTAGTCATCGACATGCCAGTCAGACGTTTTGTTCGTTTGGAAGATTTGCAGTGTTTCAAGACGTGAGCGATTTCCGGTGTCTTTGTCTCCTTCTCCCCTCGACTCCTTTGCCTTTTCGTTAGTGTGGACTTTTTTTTTTTCAAAGCCAGATGCCTTTCCCCGTCCTGTAAATGGAGAGTTTTGACACGGAGGCCCTCTGATTAACTGGTATGTGTTCGATCAGCTGTGCCATTACGTCCCCATGTGTAATGAATGCGGCACGGAACTGTCATGATGGCAAATGTAAAATACTAAGAAACTGATATTTCTAGATGCAAAAGTAAATGACGGTGCAGTACTTGGTTTACTTAGCAATGTGTCTTGCTCAAGGGTGCAATTGCTACACTTTCCTTTTTCTCCTCCAAGTTCGGACCACTGATGTGCAGAGGTGAGGACTGAGTTATATTTACACAAGTTCATGTCTTGGAGTAGTTTTTTTTAGTTTCATACTTTTTACTTTTTCTTGAGTAATATAATTTTGGATCGGAGTAACTGCAGTTCTGCTTTAGTACTTGGAGACTTGTATTATGCTTTTTGCAGGGGGTTTGCTATTAATGTCAAACACATCTTCATCACTACCTTACTTTATTGGTTAGGAAATGAATCTAAATCTAAAATGGCTGAAACAAGACATCCAGTGGTTTCACTTCCTTATTATGAAGAGATCTCCCCATAAGCCCCTCCCAGTCTCCTCTCTTAACCATTTTATTTATTTATTTTTTATTTATTGGTTTATTTGGTCGGGACAGTGCATGTTAATGAACATACATGGGTCTCATGCATGTAAACAAGCCACACCGGATTGTATCCGTCGTCCCCCATGCGCACTCACATTCATCCTGGCCTATTGTACATGTTTTTAGTGGTAGGGGAAACCGAAGTACCCAGAGGAAACCTACGCAGACACGGGGAGAACATGCAAACTCCACACAGAAAGGCCCCGTCCCTGGTGGGAATCGAACCCAGACCTTCTGGCTGTGAAGCACGAGCGCGAACCGCTGTACTTCTCTGAGCTTGCTTTCGTTTTCACTTTAATACATGTGTCCATAAGCGACTGAGGAAATACCCATCAACAGTAAAACATTCATCGGCAACAGTTACTCACTTCTCAGGTATGGTAGAGAAGTCTAGTCTCTTCTTAAGTATAATTGTCTGGAGTAAAATTTCCTCGCCAAAGTTCTCTATATTGGCTTTGACTTGATCACTATCCCGTTGCGCCACTTGGTATTTGTGACTCACACAGTGAACAAAGAGCGCTCGCCTCCAGAGACCTTAAATGTCACGTTCGTGGCTCTTCCTCCGGGGTTCGCGTCTTCTCTGTTGCCAAAAGTTCACAGACTCCTTGATTTACTATAATTACAGCGGATTTACTCTATTCTGGCCTTTTGAAAAAATCTATTTGGACCACTTTGCATCGGTAATAAAGTGGCAACTGTGAGAAGGGAAGCGTTTGGGTTTTACGGATCCGTGGCATAGATCTTACCGCCGTGATGTTAAGATTGATGGTTGATTTTTTTTCTATAGATAAATAAATAACAGATAAAACACTTAAGCCTTTTAAAAAAATATATAGATAAACATATTTTGACCTTTCTTCCCGAGAATAGTAAATGGTAAATGGTCTCAACTTATATAGCGCTTTTCCACCAACATTAGGCACTCAAAGTGCTTTACAGCAAGGATCCACTCACCCATTCATACTCTCATTCATACACCAATGTACGCAGACACTGGGGGCAATGTGGGTGAAGTGTCTTGCCCAAGGACACAACGACAGTGTGCACTTTCAGGAGGTGGGATTCGAACCCCCGACCTTCCAATCATGAGACGACCCGCTCTACCATCTGCGCCACTGTCGCCCCAACTAAGATTCTTCCGGAACTAAGATTTCTGGGCTGCCTTGCACACACTGCACTTTGGTGGTTTATCCACAGATCTTCAATGAAGTCTTGGTCTGGGGACTGTGGAGGCCACAGAAAAACCTTCAGGCTGCACCTCTTAAGGTCGTCCGTTGTGGATTTTGAGGTGTGTTTACAATCATTATCATCATTTGTAGAGGCCGCTGGATTGTTTTAACTATAGATTTTTCACAGATGGTGTTGCGTTTTCCTTCAGAATTTGATGGAGCTTAATTTAATTCACTCTTTGTTCTCCACATGAAATGTTCGCTGTGCCATTGGCTGCAGTACAACCCCATAGGGTGATGGATCCACCCTTAACAGTTGGACAAATGTTCTTTTCATGAAATTCTATACTGCTTCTTCTCCAAACGGACGACTCATATTACACATACAGTATGAGCTCTCGTCTTCTTTTTATTTCTTTTACAGTAATACATTCACCAAACACCACAGGACTCCAACGCTGCCCTGCTCACACTGCTGCCATTTGCATAACCACACCATTTTGGGGCCCTATGTGGCTCCCAGGGGACAGACTTTTGACATCTGCTTCATTACGACACATGTTGATGGCAAACACTAAGCTGTTGTGGCCGTAGAGTGAACCAGAGATGGAAGATGATTTTCAAATGGAATTTAATATTTCCAGGCACTTCACAGCAGCCTGCATGGATTTACACATATTGCTGCAATGGATTGTCTAATGTCTCAAGTTTTTACGTTTACTGGATTAACTTTTTTGTACTTTTGAGAAGATTTATAGCATAGAAAAATTGCTCTTCTATTAGAGGGATGCATGTTGAAGTACTTACACTTTTGGGACCCCTCCATTGTTTTTGAGATTGAGATACTTATTATTTTATCTGTCAATATTGGTCCAAACAATTTCCAACAAATTCTGAAGGAAAACAGAACACAATCGAGGGGCGCTTTCCTCAACATTATTGAAGATGTGTTGCTCTTTGGAGGTCAATCAACAGATCAGCACAGAAATCCCACTGCTCTCGAAGGAAGGAAGGGCAAATCCCTCAAACTTGAATTGAAAGACCCTTGGCTGTTAAATTCCCAGACTTCGTATTGCACTCCCTAGACCCAAGTGGTGTTGATGGTTGGGTCAAATGCAGAGGACACATTTCCCTACGGGGGCCAATGAAGTCCACCTTTCACCAATATGTGCCTTCTCCAACCACCGCCAATAGCAACAACTTGCCAAACACAGCCTCCATCGATGCGGCCGATGCGTGTGTACAAACCAGCGTCCACACCAGTGCGCCCGGCGATCGCCCGCAGATGCCGCCGATAGGACGAGCCCAGCCAGCGCCGCGCGATGCGGGATAAATTTAGCTGCTGCTAGCACCCTTGGAGGCCTCTTAATAATTGAGAAGGCATCTGCTCCAATTAATGTGGCCCTCTAAATGGAATCCCTATTTAAATTTCCTCTAAGTGGGTCACCCTGGCTCTCACTCTTCTCTCCCTCTGCCTCTCTCTCGGCGGCGCAGTAAGCGGGAAAATGAGCCGCCTTATACTTGAAATGGTTTGTAGGCTTTCTGAAATATCATCAGGGATGTTTTGCCCGGAGGTTTTTCTGAGCGTGCATACACAAAGAAATCAAGTTTGGGACTGATTTCTCATTAACAGAAGTGGGGAGAACTACCTGGGAACTTTTATGTCTGGTAATGGATTTCTAGAAGGGATTTAAAATGTGGAAAAATGTATGTGGTGTAGCTTATTGTTATCAAAGTATTTGGTGATATAAGAGGCAACACCCCACAATATATTGCAAAATCACTGAGGCCCTCACTCACCTGACACAACCTCTGGACTGTAATCTGTCACAAAGCGTGCGGCCCGTTGAGTTTACTCTTGTCCTTCGGTTCCCAGGTGGTGGCACAATTGTCGTGAATTGCAGGCAATGGTCCAGGCCACTGGAAGGCAAGGATAATCGAGGTGTAACTCGCCATTCAAGGCGCAAAATCAGGGAATTTAGCAGGTGGGTCGCGGAACCATTTTCATTGGTTCCAAACCATTCCCAGAAAACGTTTATTTTAATATCTATGTACAGACAAAGTATAGAATAACGACTTGAGTCTTAAAATGACTGCTACCGGGTTGATTTTATCATCATTTCAGCTTTTTGGCTTATTTACTGCTTATTCAAGAACAATCTTTGAGTATATTTTCTAAGTCTAAGTCTAAGGGTGATTGTGTCCTGATGTTATACCAGTTGAGAACCACTGGTATACAATATGGCTTGGGGAAAATGGCTTTACTGAAATAACACAGCTTCAACACGCATTAATGTATGACTATCATCATCATTGTCATCATGCTAATGTAAAAAGCCTTTCCCACAGCTCTGTGCAATTTAAATGCTGCCAGCTTTGAACTGCTTCAGTCAATCACACAATGGTTTATCAAGATTATGTCGCCACTCTCCCCACACAGCAGGAATGTCCCGGGTTCGATTGTTCTGCTCCTTACAGGACAATGAGGACAAATATCCCGAATTGCCTGTTGTTAGAAATCTGGTTTAATCTGCTATTGTTCTCTCTAATAAAGTGACTTCTCAGGTTGGCTGCCTTATGTGTCTAAATGAGCAGATCGTAGCCTCTCGCTGACTCCCTCTCCTCTCTCCTCTTTGCTTTCTAGTGCACTTAACGCGTGTGCACTAATTACGCCGCCTGCTTCTCCACGCTCTCTCTGCACAGAGAAGTTACCTGCTCGAGTTACAGTGATACTGCACTCCCAACGGGACTCACAAAGTGGGTTAACCAGTGTTTCTTGCACTGTACATTAGGACTGCATGATATTCGATTAAAACTCATGGCAAGCAAGGATCAAGACTTGAGAGATCTATGTGTTGAAATGAAAGGCTAAAATTAATCTGATGCTAGCTTATATCAAAAATAGCGCCACAACTGGACCATTTTTTTTTAAAAGCCCTCAACTTTATTCATAGTATCTTTTTGTTTTAAAATCATTACCACACGGGCGCTGAGAGATTCTTCTTGCAGCTCTTGTGGTGTTACAATCTGGGCTGCTGAAATGGCTGTGTGTAGCATTAGAGTGTGAGTTTGCATTTGTGCATGTATGCTAGTGCTTGCAGATGAGTATGTGCTAAAAATAGTCGTGCGGGCTGTGGCGAGACAGAGAAGCATAGCTGACTCACAGAGCTCTCCTCAGACCAGGGCTGCATTCAGAAAGTGGCAAGATAGCTCCTTCTCCTTTTCCCTTAACCTTTGAGGCCGACATCGTGAGGTCGACCTTGGGGAACCTTTTGCAGTGAGGAACAGGAGCTTCAGCTGCTCCTTTTGCCCATCAGGAGAATCTGAACCTTCCTAACCCAGTGGATGGGAAAACCAGGAAGTTACGTGGTACAAAATACGCTCCACATCCTCCTGCACTGAAACAAACGTAATGTTATTACCAACATAATCCGAGCAACTGCACAAATGTCAAAGTAATGTGTTAAATAAACAACTCTTTATCACTGTTCAATTCACCACAAACAGCTGCATTAGCGTCTGTTCTTTCATAGCGGATCGTAGCAAATGATCCATGTGGCTTAATTTTCGTTCTTGTAAAATTAAACAAAAGTACATCATGTTGCCATATGTTCATAGATTTCCTTTAATAAAACTTTCAGATGCTGCTGTGGCTCTAACACTGCATGACCTGCTTTATACTTTCATATATTTAGGACACAGCTCACATTTTAGCTTGATGAAAGCAACACTGTCAATCCTTTCACACTCGCGCAGAGATCGGCCGAGTTCGGAAACCTTCGGGAGGCAGCGCAGTGGCTTGTGGGATTGTTCTTAGTTCCTTATGGGCTGATGAGGAACATCCCGAGGTTCCTCCGCTACAGGTGGCATACAGCTCCATTCGTCACCCCGTGGATGCTCCGTGTCATGGCTGACGATGGGGCACGTCCAGGTCAACGATGAGGAGCAGGGGGTTCCTAAGCTTAGTTACACTTTTTAGATTCAGGACCATAGACTGTTAAAAAGAATAGACTCCTCCTCCTCGCTCCTTCCCGTTTACCACAATGACCACGTTCGAGGGGGAAATCATGACGGATTGACAGGCTCCTCCTCCCCAGCTTTGACGAAGCATGTTCCTAAAAAGGGCACTAGGGCGGGATCTTCACTGTAGACTCGGCCCTTGTGTGACGTGTAGCTCCTGCAGCTCCAGCGCTAACAGTCCGGCCCTCATTAGCACGAGATTTCTCAAAAGTTTCTTACGAAAACCAACCTGGTCCCTTTAATTGTAACTAACCCAGCGTTATCACAGGAGCAATATCTAGCTGTAGAAAAATGAGGCACCAGGCTCTAAAGTTGTTTTTCACGTGTCTAAAGTGTAATGATTTCTAATGGGAGACTAGCGACTTAATGGAGGTTCTACTACAGCAATGGCGGAGCAATGGGGCCTCTAGTGTCGTGGTCATAAAGCAGAGCAGCCAGCGGGCATTGTTCAGGCCGTGTAATGATTGATTACACACACGCTCGTACTGCTGTTGTCTTCAGTATTACTTTTCATTGTACTGTATGTCTACATTCAGTCCAGCTGTGGCCTCTTCTGTAGCATCGGTTGTCTGAAATAGATCATTTTTGCATGTAATATGATTATATAATAACTACATTTCCAGCTTGACATCTGTCATGGCATTGCACCTGCTCAGTCTGTTCAAATTTAATTCATATATTGTCCGCTTCTTTCCGTTCTTGTAGTCATATGCAAGACTGACTGACACTCAAGCGAGCTCTCTTTTCTAACTCCAGCCCCTCGCCTCTTCTCACGAGGGGCCAAACAATCCACAATCACCTCAATCAATCCAGTTCAATCGACGATACGCTATCATCTCTACTACAATGAAAGACAATTCCCGAGTGCCTAAATGTAAAAAAATCTTTAACTTTTGCATTAGCGTGTGACCCAGCATCCTTTCCTAAGTGACGCACTGTTGCCTTGCCACCTCAACTCTTCTCCTCTTTGTCTGGAGCAGTGAACACGGGGGGAAAATATATAATGTGAAATTAGCATTCAGCTCTACCCGAGCGCTGGCATAGTTCTGTCTCTTCCCGGTGTTTAAAATGTGATGGGCGCAGGGAGAGAGGAGGAGACGTACAGAAGGAGAGGGAGCGCATAGACAAAGAGGAGACTGGCTTCTAGACCTGGCATAAACACTTGCTGACTCACTCGGGCTAAAGCTATAGGGCAGGAGAAACAAAACAGCATCCCGATCGGAACAGACGCCAGGGCCAAAGGGTGAGCCCGAGTTCAACACCGGACCATTTCCACGTTTCCCCACTCTCTTGACCTAAAATAACACGTAATTAAATATTTATAGCAGTGTTTTTTAGCTCGTGAACAGTAGTCCTGACTACTGACAGGACCGTGAGGCATGACCGTTCCCCGACTCAACCGGCAACTCGTTGGAGCTGGAGTCTGTTTTAAGAGATGGCGATTCCACCGGCTGAGCCACGAGACTGAATTTGTTTGGTATCTTTTGTTGAGTATATTTTGATTGGTGTAGGGGCGAAGCCTTTGAACTGACAATGTGTGAAGAGAAAAATAGCATAGTGTTTTGTATCCGTCTGATCCTGGAGTTCTTTGAGGAGAGGATGAAGCTTTCAAAAAAAAGAAAAACTTAGTGTGGCCTGGTTTTCTTTCTCGCTGACATATCTCCTTCTCTCTGTCTGTCTCTCTCCCATTCTAAGTTCAATCTGGCAGAACTAGACTTGCCTTTTTTTTTTTCGCACTGAAGGGTAAACTGAGTGATGGCGAGTTACAAGAGTAGCAGAGGTTAGCATTGATTTGTTCATATAAAATGTGTGAACGTACAGCTCTGTTGAAATGAGGCCTGATGATATAATAATGGACTACACTGGAAATTCTTGTTCGTCTTACATGCTTCGATAGTTTTCACTTGACATTCTTGGAGGTGGAAACAGGTTAAAGTCCCTGCACTGTCTGAAGCTCTTTTCACTCTTGAGCACAACTGTCTCGGAAACGGAAGTGAGATGATGTGTTGATTTGTGTAATGCTCCGTCCACACCAAACTCGTTTTGGCGCCTCCAAAGCGTCAGGTTTACATTTAAAATACATGGAGGACACGCCTCCGGGGGGCATCAAGATGTCCCGCAGCGCGTCACGCGCCTCCTCCGCGGCGCGTTTTGAGGTTTTTCGCGCTTGGTGAGCGTTTGACGCGCCTCCAGGGCGTCGAGCGCGGCCGACGCTCGAGTTGGGAAATGTTGAACTTTTTGGCGAAATTCGCGAGCGTCGACCAATCAGGAGCTTTCTCCCCATAGTGACGTACGTTGTAGCTGAGCCACCGGGGCAGATTCTACGCCAGCCCCACAGATGTCAACAAGTCGCAAGTCACGGACGTAGCTTCTTTGTGAACCGGAGCTACAGCCGCTCTGGGACTTTTTTTTTTTTAGAAAGACACATCAGTGCTTCTTTATCTAAACACCAGGATTAAAAGCGGCGGAAGTACCGTGGAAAGAGACTCTCGTCCGAGCGCAGCTCCTGGAGCAAATGGTGAAACTCGCAAAACTGAGAACGCCTTCGGACGATCTCATGAATCCAGACACGGCGCCGACGAGCCCGTCTGGCTTTATGAAGCAATAAAAGCCAAGCCACTCTCTCTATGTCATCCATGTTGATAACTGATAACTGACAACGGCTCCCAACGCGCTCCACGACGACGCTCTTGACGCGCGTCGAGAGCGTCTTGACGCTTGGTTACGAGCGTCTGACTTGAATGAGCACAGGCGTCCAACAACGGGCGTCACGCGCGTTTTTGACGCCCAAATCGAGTTTGGTGTGGACGGAGCATTAGCCCCAAGCAACAATTCACAAGCGAGTTATGTAGTCACTCTCATCTTTCGGTTTTCTGCATAAAGTTTCAAAAGTCTAAGAATGTCGTGGACTTGAATTATTTAGCTGCAGTGGACATGCCGAGAGCCGAGAATATTCCATAATGCTTTGCTTAAAGCAGAAACATGCATTTGGCTCAGATAGCTCATGGTATTTCTGTGATTTCAGTAGATTTAACCCTAGCTTTTGACTGCAAAGCAAAGCAGCGTTGATGATGTCCCGTTCCCAACAAAGTTACAAGTCAGGTCTGAAGAGAAGCGAGACCGTTCAGGGTAAAGACACATCGTCATGTCTGCAATGAAACTAATGCATATATTCTATTCCATGCACTGGTTCAATTGTGAGACAGCGTGGTGTGAAACATCACCAGCCTTTTTGTACGGCTGCTTTTAGAAAGCTACTTGCACAGTCATCCTTTCCTTTTTAGTTTTGTCCTTGAGAAAATGAATGCCGGCTTCGAAAATGTCCTCAGCCTTAATTTTCATTATGGTTCCAAAAAGGTTCAGGACAAAACATCTGAATTTACACCCTCTTTTCCAAGTCGGGGCAATTTCCAGACTTTCATAATGAACTCCCAATTTGCCCGAGACAAGGCAAATTGTTCTCCTCTGCTTTATTTTTATTACTGCGGCGTAGCTCACACGAATGCGCCCAGCGGGCAGGCTCAGTCACACTCCACAATAAAGTCCGCAGCGCCTTGATGTTACAGATTATCCCAATTAAAAGGGCTCCGTGGCCACTGTTAATGATCTACCGGTCAGTGATTTCTGCTCAAATGGAATGCCGTGCCCATCGAGCGACAAGAGTGAATCAATGTTTACGGCTTCGTGCTGTAGATACAGCCCCGCGGAATTGTTGGTATGGGGTATTTCATCTCACGATTCATTGGCCTATGTCTTGGTAAATGCGCTTATTCAGACACGTTAATCTGTATTACTGTCAGGCTACAGCAATTCTACCTGTTTAGACATAAAGGCAGATCAACGAGTACAAGGCCTGTATTATTGTAGGGCCGTGGGGGGTGTTTGGGATCTATAGAGGCTGTGCGATGTACATCATAGTGTGGGCTGGTGTATTGAGTGCTGACAAGGGAAAAGGACAAGATGTAAAGGATTACTGAAACATGCACAAATTAATCAAAACACTGGTGTGGCCAGGAAGCCCCTGCTGCTTTTTGTTTCTGTTTAAAAGGTCTGGAATATATACAGCCACTCATATCTCGCAGTTCTTTTATCGATCCAATCACAGACCATGTTATCATGACAGGAAGACAGAATTAACCACCAGATTTTCTTTAAATGTAAATGCATGTGATTTTCTGTGTGATCAATGTAGAGGTTGAGGAGCGACAACAAATCTTTTATTACTCTCAGAAAAAGTGGATGTTTATGCTTCATCAAGAGGTTTTTTGTTGTTGTTGTTGACAATTATTGAAAGTATTTGTGTCCCGTGCATGTCACAGTTGTTGCACATTTGTGTTGACCTGTTGCATAGTTCAGTTTTTGTAGATCGTTCACATTTGATCACTAACTTCCTTGTTGACAAAACTCGTTGCAAATGCCGCTTTTGCGTCATATCCAGCTTTTCTAATATGCTCATCTGTCACGCTCATTGGGAACTCGAAGAAATCCCAGACTACACGTCTTTGTAAAGAATAAGTGTCCAGCTGGCCACGCTGGCAAAACACTGCTCCAGGTGTGTTTTCACAGCATTATCATATGGTTAAAAGTCTGTCTCATGCCAGATCTGGTCTGATCTAGAAAGATAATCAAGGTTTGTACGGTTTAGTACCACTTGCATGACCAAGTACTTTAAGTCTGATTGAAAAAGTTGGCGACTAACTGTCGTTGGGTCTTTGGACAACACTTCAGTGATCTTGAAGTGGTGCGCGGGTGGTCGGTGGTAGTTGGAGACTTGGCAGCTCTGGCACAAATTGAACCTCACTTTGAGATGGAGCATCACTGGAACACAGTTCTAAGGTTTGTGATAAAAACATTACAATTGTGTTTCTTGTGTTGTTGGTGCGTTGTGTAGTAGAGTATTATATATTATATCTATTATTGATAATGCTTCTCAATAACATTTATGGTGTTATTAAGATAATAATAGACTTCTTCCTCATGGCCATCATCTATTTTGTTTTTGTTTTTTACACGGGAGCCTGGAGCCGACGTGTTACACATCTGGTGGGTAAATGCTTTGCCTCAATGAACCTGAAGAAAGTGTCTGGGGTGAGGGAAGTCTGTGCATCTTTGTTTCAAATGTTGAAAGAGTGACAGATGACACCGGCAAGATTAGCTGATCTGAGGCACACTTGGATACATATAGCCTTGTCACTATTCTGGATCATCATGAGTACATTTCTATTTAAGATTTTTCTTCAAGGAAAATGTACAAATACAGTAATCCCGTCTCCTGCTCCTATCAGAGAATGTGATGCCGCGATCACAGACTACAATCTGAAAACAACCTATTCTCCACTCGCAGGAACAAACACCATCTTATCAGCGCTCCAAAAGTGCCTCTGCCGCCACCTGATAGCGATCAATACCCAATGCATTTCAATTTACGCTGAAGCGACCATAGTAGGGACAACCAGAGAGACAGAGCTTTATTTAAAAATCCTCTTTTAGGCTTCAGGCTATTTAAACTTCCTCTGCACGCCTAAAGATTTGTGTTTAGTCTTGGTAAACAGGTAACGGTAACTACACACTTGGTCTCATCACGCAGGGAGAAGTCGGTGAGACACTGCAGGTGAATGTGAAACATAAGTCAATTAAGAAAGATCAATCTAAATGTTTTGAAAAAATATTTAGGAAAAAAAATCCGACCTACATTATCATAAAAAGCCACTGATATGGAAGAAGTATATTTTTGCCGCTACACTCTATTGGCGTGGGCGGGTGTCGGATCCTGAGGCCACCCACCCCACTGCAGTGATGAATAAAACAGTAGCCGCTGGAGATGTGCGTGTGTGGGGGTGTACTGTGTGCGCGCGCTGCTTCTGCTGACTCGCCGCCTTTTCAACTCTCTCCGCCGGTTTGCCGGAGGGCTGGAACTTTGGCAGAGTCGGCCTGGTGCATGCGATTGGTTTAGCTGAGTGTCGTATCTGTGTGCAAATGTGATAACAACTGGAACAGGCGTAGCTTACAGGCTACATGTGGGGGTAAACTGACAAAGAGGTTGTCAGTGAATGCACATATGTCATCATTCCTATAAATCGCTTTTCTCACTACCCACACTTGGTAGTAAGCTACTTTGGAATGTATGTTATTGATCATGCAAATCAGATTTTTCTTTCTCTTCATATTTCCCTTTTTACTTGTGTGATCCTCTCAGTGATGATCACAGAAGAACGAGCAGCCCTGAAACTGAATTCAAACAGAGAAACAGAGGCGGGATGAATAATTTTCGCTATCTGAGACTTTCACATGTAAGATCCTGCCGACAACGCCAATTGTTGTAGCATTTCTAATGAATAATGTTTGGTTTCATTTGTGCATGTTTTAGCAGTCTTGCATGGAGAGTTTGCGAGGGAATGGAATTAATTTTATACAACCTTGGAAATCCACCATATTAAAAGATAAAAGCAAACATTGTCCGTGAGATATTAACATTAGCTAAATAAAATAAAAAGTCGAGAAAAGGGCTGTGAAACAACTTTGTAAGCGACCCGGTCACGACTGGTAAACAGTTGTTATGTGAACAATAATATGTGACACAACTCAGTTTTGTGGCATTTTGAGCGGGACATAGCTTGTGAAAGTGTAGTCTTTAAAGTTTCCAACAATGTGTAACACATGGAAATCTGATCATATTTGCAGAAGATGTGGCAAGTTGAACGTAGGAACTGGAAATATGTTAGAGAGAAGAATAGGCCTCTAAACTTTTGGGCTGTTCTCACCTCTCTGGGAGTGACAATGAGGCTCATTTACATCTCATTTAGAAAAGCCATACTGCAAAGCAGCGTCTCTGTCCTGCTGTCGCTGCTTTGCTATAAAGGCTCTTCGTGAGGAAGCGGCGCCACGTAATCCGTGATTAATGAATCCACTTTGCAGAAGTACTTCCAAACATGTTCGTTGTAACGTCCACGGTTCAGCTCGTCTGCTAAAATCTTTGTGGCGTCCATCCAACACAACTGGTGTTTACCCAGTATGTAGATACACACAGACAATGTCACGCCCCTACTGCACTCTCCCAAAACAAGCCAGTTTGAACCTAAAGGTTTACGCTTTGAAATATACTGCTAGCTTAAACATGGAGAGGCTTCTTTGTGGCTTCAACTGAACGATTCTGCAAAAAGTAATTAAATTCAATTAAAAAACTTCTTTTGTGTTTTTTTCAAAACTTGGGCTGCCGACGCAATCTTTTGTTTTGACAACAGCTATATTTCCGCACTCAGAATGCCTGCCCATACTCCGACATATGTCATTTTACATCCCAATAAAAACCTGACATTTCCGTGCAACGTGTACCATGCTGTTTGAGTGCTTATGTGGGTTGTTTTGGAAGAGCAAAGAGCCTCACCACTGCAATTTCCAAGCCGTGTTGTCGATGCAAAAACATCTGCGCGGGTCTAAAAGTAAATGTCAAATTGCCATTAATGGAATGTACTTGGTCCCTGCTGATGGATATGGGGGGCTCTTTGGGCAATAGCACCAGTTTACTTGGATTAAATGTCACACTGGGGGCATTGCATTAAGGCCGGGGAGGGGGAGGGGCGCGGGGGGAAGACGGGGGAGAGGGCAAGGCAGGCAAAAAGTCCAGCCACGCTTGGAGGGGGGGGGAATAGAAGCACTATACGAAAGTGTGGAGGGAACGGGGGGGGAGTAAATGGGCAGGGGATCAAGGAACGGGGACGCAAGGGGACGACTGGGAAAGGACATTGGCGAGAGGAGATGATTGAAAAGGGGGGTGGGGGGGAGTGATGGAGAGGTGGGGATGAGGATATAGGTGAGAAAGAACGGGATTTCAATGAGAGATGTAGAAGATGAATCGCCGCAGTGTTCGGGATCAAATGCTATAAATTTAAGGCGAGACACTGCGGGGAATTGGAAAAAAAAAAGATATCCCTGTAAATTACTGAAAATTACTGACAAAAATAAAAGAAGAAATATAGATGCTGCTCTGAGGTGCAAATTTTAAGGTGTCAAGAAGGTAATCAACACATTTATACATTGCGCGCCAAATGATTGTAAAACCTAACTCTGTCTCTCTGCCATTTTTGTTTTGTAAAAGTGACTCATGGGGAAATAATAGGCTGGAGACCCCTGATATAGAGGACACTACAGTGACGCCATCGGTCCATCAGTCCGGTCCTCATTTACTGTGGGCTTGGCAGAGCTCTATAGTTTGCTCTATCCGCTGGCCCACGGCCACCAGCGCCTCGGTTTTTGAGACAGGCCCGGGCTGCTCCACAGCTGAGTCAGCCCGGGGTCCGGCTAAAACTGTCCATGGCTGACATGAAGGAGCTGACATGAGGAGAAATAGACCACAAGACAAACGGCCCCGTCAACTCGGCTACTCCGCATGCTCCTCGCATGTTACAAAACACCCTCGATGGCTTTGATTCCATCGAGGGTTTTTTCTGTTACATGGACACACAATGCTCCTGTTCCTGAAAAGTGAAATTGACCACGTGCTTTGCTTATGTTAAAAGCCTTAAAATGCACACTCCAGAACAGTAGGTGGTGCTGTGCAGAAGTACAGTCAATGAATTGAGTCACAAAGAGGAAGGAGGTTTGTCCCTGTCGTGTTGCCGTATACAGGTATTGGATTCGGGGAGGGTTGTTTTATAACCATCATGTTTTGTAACTGTAACTGTACTTTGTATTTCTATACAAATGATAAAACATAAAAAAATAATACTAAGGCTCCCATATAATGCTTTTAGGTCTGTTTTAAAGGTCCTATATCATGCAAAATCGACTTTTTGGTGATTTTAGCCATGTTGTTATGCTATTTCCTCATCAAAAACACCCCCAGAGTGGCTTGTGGCTTCATTCACGCAGCTCCCAGTAATCCTCCTGAATCCTGCTCTCTGAGCAGCTGCTCCTCCCTCTCCTGGTGAACGACTGAGTGTTCAGTTGTGTCGTAACAGCGGAACGGAAGTGCTCGACGTCTGTAATGTAATGTCTTAATTCTATGCTTACGGCCTGATTTTAATTTGTAAAACAGCGTTTTCATTATTTCTGTCGTAAGAAAGAAACAAAGAGTAAAAAAAAAAAAAAAAAAAAAAAAAAAAAAGGAAGTGCCCGAGGTGCTTCCAGGTCAGCTGTGGCCAAAACAAACACATCGCGTCTGAACAGATCAGTCATGTTTACGCTGCAGCTGTGAAGATGGAGCTCGTTACCTACTCTTGACACATCTGTTCTTTATTCTTAACTAACGATCATGTCACGGAGAAAAAGAAGCGCGTTTGGCTACGAGGACGAGGAGTTTATATTCAACCCTTTTCAAGAAGAGGCCACTCGTCTAGCTGTTTTTTTCTCCGGGATTCAGCGACTATCAGCCAAAATTGTGTTTTTCTGTGACTGTCTCTGATGGATGTTTGGTGAACCTTCGCCAGAACCAAAGTGGATTAACTTTTATAACCAACGCGAGTCCCATAATGTAAACAGCGATGGACCAGAGCGGTGAGTCAATCCAAACGCGGGTTAGCTTGTGTGTTAGCATATTAGCATGTGTGTTAGCCATTTATGAAGCTGTGTTACAGATGTCAACTCCGTATAACTGCATCGTGAAGTGACTTCACTTATTGTTGTTTATTTATATTACGGTAAAGTTGTATGCGCTGAGAGAGGGGGCGGAGTTAACTGAATCGAAGCGTTGTGTCTTCCGGGTTCGAAAAATACCTCCAGAAAACACTTATATTTATCACAAAAATGAGTGCTCCATAATGGTAGAGGTACAATATATCATATAAATGCCTATACTTAACTTTGGAATGGCTAAAATAGCATGATATAGCTCCTTTAAAGGAGCTAGATGCAAGTTAGTCATTTTATGCTCACTACTGCAACCTCAGGTCTTTTGTGTAACTGCAGCTTCTATATTAAGCTCGTGCATGACGGCACTTCGGACCCGAAGTAACACCATTTTGAGTGACAGTGCAGGATTTTAGAGGCAGTTGTGGTGAACAGGTCAGAGCTCATTCTACACGTGAGGACATGGCTGGAACATGTAGGGGGAGGAAAATACTTAGTTTTAACATTTTTAAACTCCTTATAGTCCCTTTAAGTCCCATATGCATGCAGTACTTTTAATGTCACTCCATTAAAAGTAAAAACTTTTACTTTTAGTGGAATGACGCTTGACCAGGGACGAGAGTGGTGCAGATGGTGGAGCATGATCAGAAGGGTTGGGGTTTGAATCCCGGTGTTTGAATAAGAGTGTGAATGGGTGAGTGGTTCCTTTATGTAAAGCACTTTGGGTATAAGTTGAGACCATTTATCATTTACCATATCTGTAATTTTACTCAAGTAATGATTTGACCACCACTGGTGAAAACTGAGTAATCCGAGGGGACAATGAAAAACAGGCACCCCCCTAACCTCAGTCTCATCATTCAAGTCTGGTGACGCTTCCACATAAAGAGGGTTATGTCATACTAACAAGCAAGCCAAAGCATTTGGCATCCAAAAGCCGAGGTTATAGTTATACAACAGAGTTCATAATAATTCTATTCTCGAACACATGGGACTTGGGAACTTCTTGCTTTGACGCCAGAGTCATTCTTGGCGCTCTCAAACCCTTCTACACATCCCCATTCTTCTTGTACATACAGTACTTGCTGTTTACTGTTTACACCAACGCAATTGGTGAGGAGTAAATATAATAGCTGAGAGACTTTTCCGATAGTTTTTTTTTAACTCCCCCAGTGCAGATGCCAGGTCTCCGAAAGATATTCACAAAGTCTGAAAAAAGCATAATATCGGGCGTTTAAAAGGGGAGAGGTACCGGCCAGAACAGCAGAGACGGGCGCGACCTTGACACCGCTCAGTTTGACAGCGTGACAAAGGACTGGAGCGCTACTGAACTATGACTGCAAAGTCTAACCGCTGCACGCCCCCTTAATGACGGAGCAAATTAATTTACACGCCTGTAATAAAAAGAGAGAAGGCAGAGGAGAGGAGAGAGACGGTGGTGAACGAGATATTCCTTTGTACAAATGAGCTTACCTGTCACTGTCTTTTTTTTCCAGGGAGAGACTTATTAGTTTATAGGGCAGCTGGATTTATGGAATAATGAAACTGGAGGAATCATAGTCTGGACACAGCCATAGATTCAAAACTATCAAGATGACAGCTGCTCAATCATTCACTCATGACTTACAACAAGGGGACTAATTTTAAATTGTCAATGCAAACGACTTTCTTATACATATTGTGATGATATCAACTTCCTATTCTATTTCCTGACAGCTTGATAAATTATAAAAGCCCATAAGATTGTGAAACGCTACCGATAATTCCAAACTTGTAACACCGTCACGTCCTTATACCCAAGCTCCTTTCCCCCCCCACCCACATCATTTGCACTTGTCCTCCCGAGTGTCAAAGGGCCATCTCTCTGTGCTCACTCATCCCGGCTGTAAATAACTATGTTTACTGCGCCTTACATGTGGACATTTGACACTCCGGGGCGCGGGCTAACCTCCCCCGTTCATCTCCATCATCAGTCAGCGCCGCGCTTTCATCATCACTCCGAGACCGAGGCTCTGAGGTGCAGCCTTGTCACAAATGAGCCATAAGTCAGCTATTATTGTGTACATGTGTGTGTGTGTGTGTGCGTGTGTGAGAGAGAGGCTATGTTTTCCCCTCTATGGTCATTACTGTTGTCATTCTGTCAAGCGCCGTCACATTACTGTGGGGGCCAATGGAGTCGAGAGTTTGTTTAAGGCACTGGGGAATGGATCACCTTTAGTGCTGTCTGACTATCTGCTGCAATCGAGAGTTGTCTCCATCAAATAGAGGGATGGGGAGAGAGGAGGAGGAGGGGAGGGAGGGAGGAGAGGAGACACACACTCACGCACACACATGTAACAGAGACAACGCGAGACCACATGCGAAAGGTGAAAAAGTGTACCTCTGAGGAGATGAGAAGGAGCCAGACAAACATAGCTTTCTGGCTGACTCCTTAAAGGCATGGGTATTATGTAAAATAGACATTTTTCCACAATGTTACAATGCCAGCCATACATTTTCTTCCACAAGTCCGTTGCCGGGTCATGGGGGCAGCTGTTGGACCTGGGTAGGCAAGTTTTCTTGGCGGAGGGCCAATTTTCTTTATTGTAAATAGACCGAGGGCCGAAGCCGATGATTATTTGCCCAAAGTAAAGCACAACACTGGAAAAATGACCATCTTAAATGAGATAAATGATTTAAATTGCTTAAATTAAAGTTCTTCTATGCTGAATTTGAGTCGGTTTGAACTAATCCAAGATACCAATGCTATAGCATCAATGGAACAAGAATAAAACCCACTTGAAATCAAATAATTGTTTTTCACTTGAAATGACACAAAATTATCTGAATTAAGAGAATAACTATTACTAGAGGTTTCATCTCATCTAAGACCAGACCAAATCTACTCAAACCTTAGATTTTATTAAATTAATTAATTCAAGTAGATTTATGTCATTTCTTCCTTAAAGCGATTATTCTTTTTCCAGTGCACTTCCTTCAAATGCCAGTGTTGTACATAATATATGACCTAATTTGGTGTATTGACAGTATTTCTATCTTTTTTCTCCCATTTAACTCTAATAATGTTAAAAGTACTCTTTGATGTGTGTAATAGTTTTTCTCAAAATCATCTCGAGGGCCAGAGGTGCTGTGCTGGAGAGCTGGATTTGGCCCCCGGGCCTGACGTTGCCTACCCCTGCCCTAATGGCTCCTCCTGCAGGTGGTGGGTCCACAGAAGAACGGCCTCATGGTTCTAAACGGGCCTGTTGTCTCTCATAAGGGGCTTCTGTGACAATGTTGTTTTCTAATCAAAAACACACTGTACCTGGAGCTGTGTATTTGAACCCACTCGCACATCTATAATAGTAATAGTAATTTTTGAATCGTCCCCAGAGGCTATTCTTAGCAGCGGCAGCTCCCAAAGCGCTCCTCCTGGTCCTACATATCCAGGAAAAGCTCTCCTAACCTCTCAATCTCAAGCAAAACCCCTGCTATAGCTACAGGTTTATGCATTTTCCCTCTCTTTACTGAAACAGCTGCACAGTGAAGAGGACGAGGGGGAGTGTGAAGGGTTTAGAGTGAGACCGCTTGAAAATCAATAAGTGAAGCTACCGGATATTTTAGGTTTCAGCGGTTTTAGATCAATATTGCGTTTTCTAACCAACAAATTGTAAGATGGTGATAAAGATTCTAAAAAATCAAGTGCACACAGGGAAATTGTGTGTTGCCTTTGACAATGAGTACATGAAAAGTGAGCAGGAATCTGGACGATTTTATTTCCAACCGCTCCATCCAGTCTCTGGGGAGTGAGAACAGCACAGGCAGGACAGCCACAGGTGTTCTGGAGAGAAAAGCACAGCGGCTGCTGGATCTGGGGTCAAAGTGGAACAAATGTCTGTCTGCGGCCACGGAGTTGGAGAGAGAGAGAGAGAGAGAGAAAAGGAAGGGCATGAGAGAGAAAGGGAGACTGAAAGGAGGAGAGAGGAGAGGGCAGGAGGCAGGTACACAGCGTCAGATGGAGAGGGATTTGGCGCGGCTCATGGCTGTATCACCACAGTCTGACAGATGGTGAAGTGAGTCGGCTCCGGTGACAAATAACTTTTTAACGGCTTGATGTGTGTGATTTTAATGACGGCACAATACTCACGAGGATTCTTTTTTGTGGTTCACGAAATGGTTACCAATGTGTAGTGGAGCACAGCAGATTTTCTGTTTGGGAATTCAAGAATCTGAGCAGTTTTCAACTTGATTCATTCTTCGACAGCTGAAGCTATACCTGTCCATAACCGACCGACAACCCATGCACCCACTGATGGCGGCAGTGAATCTTTGCTTCCCTCGTACGGACTTGCTTCTCACACTTCTCTTGAGGCAGTATCAGCACTTTAGCCATCACCATCTCTCCAAAAGCGCCAATTGTCAAGTGTTCCGTCTCAAACTTTATCGCCAATCTTCTTCCTCCTCTTCTCTCCCCTGTCTCTGCACGATAATCATTTGTCATTTCGCAGTTGCCATGGACTTTCTGTCTTATTATCCTCAACTCTCTCTTTGCCTTTGGCACTAAAGAGACTAACGTTCTATATATTGTCTCTCCATCTCTGTAAGCAAAGTAGGAAATTAATACCCGCCGCTTGACAATGGGCAGACAGTTGATCGATTCCTCTCCAGTGCCGTCTTCATCCGCTTTTGCTGATGATGAGGCGGGGTTTAAGCTAGCAGTGATTTAGTGGTATGGCTGCCCACGCGCCAGCACGGTTCGCCCTTGGGTAGGCTGTCTACAGGGAGATCCAGCGCTGTTTTATTTGGCTTTGATTTACGCCATGACCTCCGTGGATGTGCTCACTATGTCATTGAGGCAAAAGAGGACCAGTGATTATTGCGGTTGTATGGGAACAGGAGGGGTTCTCAAACTGCAGGGCAGGGTCCCATTGGAGTTTGGCCATATATTTGTTTATGTATATAGTTTTTTTCCGGAACAAAACTAGATAAAGTACTTAAAGAAATCAATATGACAAAATCTCCAGATAATTTTGTCGTTAAATGAATTGGCTGAACAGCAATGATCTGGGCGGGCCTGACATTTTGTTTTTTTATGCAGCAATGCAGACAGAGTAATCTCAGAAAGACCGCGACCATCACCCAGCCTCTTCCATCTGGGAAAAGGCATATTAGAATCTTGATTTGAGCAGGATCCAACTGACTGAAGGACACCTTCATGCACCAGGCTGTCTGGAGGATGAACCCTTCCCCCTCTCTGCCTCTTGCTAACTACCGTGTTTAATAATGTTCTATATATTGTGTTAGCTATACAAAAACAACGGTTTAAAAATGGAAGTGATTTTGATCCTCTGTGTGTTTAACATGTCTATCACATTTGAGGATAATGAAATCTAACTGAACTGAAAACAGCTCAAAAATGTGCAGAAAAAACGGCAACATCTGAGCACCTGTTGAAAGAGCTGGAATAGAATGTCTTCCTTATCAAAGAGGAGTACGAAAAAAACAAGTGGATTTTTGTTCAACAGTCCCTGAAGTAATGCAACATGAATAATATGAAAACAAAATCAAACTACCAAAATTAACATCTCGTGGGCAGGAGTTGGTCACCGGACAACTCCCATAATGCAGTTCTCTGCATAAGTTTCCCTCAGAACAGAAAGCTGACGTTCTTTAGGTCATAATGACTGTCACAATAAACTGGTTTCACTTTAGAAATATAATCTGGTGGGGACATGAGTAAAAAAGTCTATCCACTGCTCATTATAAGTTAACATTATCGGGAACCATGACTCACTAAAACCTGCAGCAGGATGGGGATAAACAGCGCCAAAACGGATCAGTGGAGACATGGTGTAATTGCAGCTCAAAATTTTAGGAAGACTGTATATCAAGCGTTTGATGCAAGTTTATAAAAAACATGGGTCAGTTCACGGGGGCCCTTGTCTGTTGGGGGGCCCAGTCAGCTGCCTGTCTTGCCTAATGGCAAGCTACGCCTCTGAAAGTTAGAAGCGACCAAGCTCTTCCATGTTTCCCCTGTTTAAATAGGGTTATGTGTGTAGATACACGATCCACGTATAGTTGCACAAAATTAAACATGTCGATTTTCTAAGCGGATAAAAAGGGGAACTATATTGTAAGGCGTAATAACACCTTAGGAGTACTTCGATGTCCGCGCAGTAATATCTTCTCTCCTAAAGAATTCTGAAGATTAGGACGCCGAAGTGTTAATATGCCTTTCTATATAGTACCCCTTTTTATACGAATTTAAATAGGGAAGAGCTTGGTCGCTTCTAACTTCACCCCCATTTAGATCCACAGGAATATGCTGGGAGAGGCTAAATGCTAACAACATCTTTGGTCTTTTTTAAAACCAATTCTGATTCTGATTTTTTTTGCATCACACATGATTGAATGAGTTTTGGACCAGAACTTGTCTTTGCGATGCAGTGCAGATCTCAAATGCTGGATGTAGTGTAGACTTCCCTTTTATTGGTTCGGAGTACTTCAGATTCGTACTGGTGTAGTACCGTCCTCATTAGTTAAAGTTTTAATCCCTGTGCTTCAAAAAGTTTAAAGAGTAAGTCTATGTGAATGTTTCCCCTTTTGTCTCTTTTGCACAGAAAATGACAGCGTCTCTCGAAAATATGAAAGCACTAACACGGCGCAGACATGATGGAACCTTCCATTAGTGAAAAGCAACACTGTAAATCTTATGTAACTCTTGCTAAAGTCGTCTTCTGACAACATTACAATAATAATAGAGTTTCTCGGCAGCTTCGCGTTTTGTTCGGGTTTCCATGGCAACAGCCCAGTGCGAGCCCAGATTAAAAGCTGTTATAGTGTGTAGTGCAGTCACATTCTTGCAGTCTCATTCGTTCTATTGTACCGTCTGTCAAACTTCAGAGCAACTCTCTCTACGTCACCTCTCCCCAAAGTAGTCACGCAAGTTTTTTCTTTTTTTTTTTCTTTTCGTCTTTGATTGCATTTGAATTCAGCAACCTGAACCTGTTTAAGACCTGAGTAAGACAACACGCTGATTGCTAACCCAGCAGTTCACTCGTGGAACAAGCAGAGCTCTGAGTAGCTATTTTGGAGAGTCACAGCACTCCTAAATTGACCTCTAACATCAGATAAACTCAGATCTGCTCAGCCTGGACATGTTAAAATGAAAAGTCCTTCAGAAAATACATGACACTGTACCCGATTGTTCAGTTTTCAATCTTTTTTTTCATTGTAGGGCGAAATCCATTTTGCCCCCTCGCTATAGAGGTCGTGCAGATGTTATCACATTATGGCAACTGTAGCCAAATGGGTGTCAATACGTTTGTTAAGTGATGATGTCATTGCTTCACTTCCGGATCCAATGGAACTTCAGCCCTATTCACTAGAATGGGATTTAACTGATTTTAACCTGCTTTTTAACCTCTTTTTCAAACATCTGATCGATTTTTTTTTTCCATACACAAAGGCTTCTTTTAAAGGGGCTAGATGCAAGTGGGCCATTTTATACTCACTGCTGCCACCTAAGGTCATACGTGTAACTGCAAGTATCACCTTTTTGAGTGACAGTGCAGGATTTTAGAGGCAGTTGTGGTGAATATGCCTGAGCTCATTCTACACATTAGGACATTGCAAGAACATGTAGGGGGAGGAAAATGAATCATTTTAACATTTTTAAACACCGTATAGTCCCTTTAAATATAAAAAATATTTATTTCACCTGGAGAAATGATGAGACATAGGCTATTATTCTAATTGGGAGTAAAACCGTTTTTGGCCTTTTATCTGTTGTTATTTCAGCAGAAGATTCAGATAAAGTTCAAGATTCAAGATTCAGTTTACTTGCAGAACAAAACCACATGGGGACAAATGTGCTCAAAGTGCAATGTCAACACATAAAAGGACACAACATAAAAACAAACAAATGCCATATAAAAAGGTAAAATACTGTACATTTTTTGCTGCGTTTATCGATAGAGCTCTCAACAGTTTGGATCCGGAAGTATTTTTGTATTTTTTGTATTTTATTTATTTAAAAGGGACAATGCATTTACACAAAGTACAGTATACTTAAAATGCAGGATTATAGCTCAAGCTAATTTCCATCCTCTGTCCCCAACCGGACCAGGCCCGGCTACCGCACACACCACTCACTCTGCAAAGCATCAGTCAGTCCTTAACACTTGTTCTGCACATTCACCCCTGCACTCACTCGCTTAGTCCTATCCCTTCTAAAACCCACACACTTTACATCTACACACACCCACATTCCCATACCCACAGACTTTGCTCCCGCACCCACCCACCATTCCCATACCCACACACTTTCGACCCGCACCCCCCCCGCCTTCCCATACCCACATTTTTCACCCACAACCACCCGCCTTCCAAGTAGCTCATTATTGTGAAAAAGGAATATTATGAACCATGTATATTTACCATGTATTTTTTGTATAGCTGTTAGCCGTTAGCCATTAAACATCCCTAATTATGTCTGAGCAATCCAGGTGTTTTCAGCAGCTCATCGACCACATTTAGGTGATATCAAAGCCTAGTTAGGAATCATTATTAAAAATACAGGGATTTCACTTTAGATAGCACACAAATTAGCATATCAAAGAGGCCTCTGAGCTCAATGCTAAATCATATTCAGTTCGATTTCGGCTGTTTATGGGGTCAGATACACTTCCGATGGCCATTAAATATCTTTTTTTTACTTTAATATAGGGCCTGACTTCACCATTCTTTTATATTGGGATAGAATGCTCAATTCAGACAGGTCTGTGAAGCCGTTTGCTAACACAAGCTCGCATTTGTAGGAACAGGCTCAGATAGCTACCAACATTTCTGTGATTTCTATGCTAAAAACAAGTAGCCTGCTGTAGGCTAGTAGTTGTAAACAGCAGCGTTATGAGATTTGAGATGTTAGGAATGAACCAGGTAAGTTAGGAATGAGTTATGACTAATAACTTTTCTAACTATATGAACATGGAAGATATAGGGTTCAGGGTCTTTAAGAGTATCGTTTAAAGACCGTATCGATAAGCAGAACCAATTAGAGTAGTAATATCAAATAAATCCTTAACAATACCCATCCCTATTCCTTCGCAATCAAGTCCCAGCAAAGCTCATAATGGTCAAATCTCATGCCAGGCTACTTCTCCTCAACTCAATCTATTCTTCGAAGAGAGTTCGTTTGAAGTCATGACAAAGGCGTCCGGGCGGTGTCATCCCGAACTTGACTGGTGCCCATTCATTATGCATGCCTAATGGAATAGTTAATGTGTCTGTGTTTTAGCGGCGCCGTCGGCTTCTCATCCATACTGCATGGCGTTAGGAGCCACTCAATCAGGCCACCGCTATTTACAGTCGCCAAGTGCTGATGAATCAGATAGTTGGGCAATACATACTTTATGAGCTGTTTTTGATGAAGATACGGTCCGCGCACTTAAGCTAACTGCCCTGAAACGACAGCAGTTACTTTAAATAAATCGCTGTTTTGAAAGGGATTGCTCCGCAGTGGTTTTTCACTGGGATGAAGTGACGAACGGGAATTTGGACACTTTTTGGGGGGAACCTGACGCAAGAATCATAAGATCCGTCCAATATACAGCCCGGGTGACTGGGTTGTCAGTGATTCGAATCGTGTCTCTGGGCCGTGCCATTGTTGTGTCCTCAGGGAAGACACTTCACCCGTCTTGAAAATGTCTTACTGTGATGTGTGCACAGTTTGACATAATCACTACATGGCTAGTTAGCTAATGACCTTATAGATACATCTTCAGTATGCTTTTAAGCCATTAGTAATAATAGTTGTAACAGAGTTTTGGCTAACTTCCTTTTGGCCAGTGTAGGGCAAAGACTATACTTCCTATTCACATTTTAAAGCAAATTTAAAAAAGAAATCAATAAACGTCATGCTTGGTGTGTTTCATGAAAATAAGTATAGATGGGGGAGCCATTTTTACCACTTTTTAGCGTTAAAGCAGAATTAAGTAACTCATGCCCCTAGAGGCCATCAGCGCCACTGCAGGTGTCGTAGCATGTTGCGTTATTTTTTACTCATTAATTGTCCGTGACAGTAAAAAATATGCTGACAGAAAAGAAAAAGGGTGCTAAAGTGGCAGTTAGCCTTGCCTGTTAGCCTGTTAGCTTCTTCTTTGTCCTTCAACTAGTGTGTATTGGGTCTCCGGCTCGGTGCAGGGAAAGTTGTAAGTGTGGTTTTCTGGCCAGAGACACAGGGAGAGATGAAAGACCCCCCCCCCGGCCATCCAATTAACAGTTGTTTTATGCCCAGAGGGACTATGAAAAGGATTTCTTAAGGTTAACAAGTTACTTAGTTCTGCTTTAAATTAACATTAGCCTTTAGCTTCAAGACAAAAACACATTTTGAGTTAGTAAGTAATTATCCAACAGTCGTTTGTTTCTCTGCAAGCACGCCCTACACATCGATTTCAACCAGGAAGGCGGTATATTTCCCTGTTCCTACCTGTCTGCCACAGCCATTCAGCCTGTCATTTTAATTTCAACCAATTATATCTCAAGCCATTCATATAAATGTCCCTCTCATTCCTTTTGCACAAAGCTGGCCCTCCATCCCCACCGCAGCAGTGCAGCCACCACCTTCCTTAACCTCTCCCTCGTCACCTCTTCACCACCACCACTAGTGTCTGTGAGGACATTTCCATAAAAGAATCCATCAGTCTCTCCCTTCATTGGCATAGGAGTGTTTTCAACCTGCTGCTCATCCACTCAACTATTCATCACACTGTACTCATTTGTCCAAGTCTCTGCTGATTGACTCCTGCTCAGCCATGGTAAAAATGCACGCTTTATATGCGCAGTACACAGCACTTTATATGCAAAGTCAGAGCCATAACATTTTCTTTTTGTTTGACTTTTACCAAGTGGGACGACGTGGAGCATCAGCGTGAAGCAGTTGGGTTGATTGACAGAAATTCAGAAGCCCTTTTTATGCAGGGCACTGGCACACGTCTCTGTAATAGGACTCTTATTTTCTGGTCAGTGGAATACAGTTAGCGGTGCATGAATGCGCTGGCAGTGCACAATTAGTGGCTCATTGGGACAAAATAGCCCCAAATGAACAGCTGAGAGGGAGGAAGTGGAGGGAAAAAAGGACAACACGTGGCTAATTGTGTTGAACAAACGCAAGCGATGACCGGATCTTTACCAGCATTTGAATTCAGATTTGGGAGATGATCTGAGTTGGTTTCCTGTCATTTATCCTCTTTCTCTTTTCTATTGTTGTTTATTCTTTCCACATGTCTTAAACTTCCAACATCTTTTACTTTTGCCTCCCAAAGTGACCGACCTTCCCGTTTGTCATTCCCAGGTGCCATCTTCGACGAATCCGCACGGAAGGACGACGAGGTGTTTCGCCTCGCCGTGGCGGACCTCAACTTGAACAACGAGATTTTGGAGACGGAGAAAGTGACGGTGTCTGTGGAATTTGTGGACGCGAACAACCCCTTCCAGGCCGTACAAGAAGGTAAGGAGAAGCTTCGAAGCCCTTTCAGTTTCTTTAAGGCTCTTGCAAATGTTATGTGCCGCGCTGCTTTGATGGAGCCGCCTTGTGATTTGCATATAGATATTGGCTGTGTGTTTAGAATGCGTACGAGAAAAGCGACAGAGCTCTGGATGTTGATGGTGGATTGTTGAAGTTATTGTTGAGAGGCACACATGTCGCACTGTTGACAATCTTCGATCAACAGACTTCCGGAATAGTTTGCACGTTTGTTGAAGCCGTGACTTTCTTTGTTCGGATTTGCATGTCAAGCCTGCAAAACTTCTTGGCTTCATATGCTTTTAAAGGGCCTATACCTGATATTTTTGGCTACAAACGATGGAGTGTGTGAATTTCACTCGATTTGTTGTGGTTTAATCTCATTCCCAACTTAAGTATTTCTAAGGAAGAGTTTATATGCACGCTGTACTACTTTTAGGGAGTAATACAGTAATTCTAACAACGAGCCTTATCTGCTTTTGCAATGTACCGAACAACGAATAAATACATTTTGTTCCACTATTAGAATAAGGAAATCTCGTACAAGCCCTTTAAACATGGTTGTTTAAGAGGGTAGTTGGATTAATGAAAAATTAGGGACTGCACACGAAACAGAGGCATATAAAATGAATCAGCTGTTCCATCATTTGAAGTTTCAAGTTTGCTTGGTGGCCGGATGATTTTCTTCATTGTCAATAGACCAAGGGCCGGACCCTCCAATTGTAGGCCAAAGTAAAGCATCACTTTCATCACATATGGGCTAAATGGGTGTTCTGCAAATAATTTTTTTAAGGAATTGACAGCATTCTTCACATTTCTAGACGACTTTAACAAGCATGTGATCTCTGATTTGTGTAATTATGTTCGTCAAAATCATCTCAAGGGCCAGAGGTTCTATGATGGGAGGTCAGTTTTGGCCTCCGGGCCTGACGTTGCCTACCTCTGATTTAAAGCCACACTGCACAACACTCCAGGTAATATGTTCCTTTTAATATGTATTATGTCACTAAAACATCCTAAAATGCTGATGGAACAAACCAATGAAACAATACCAAAGCTAATGGTCAGCTACACATGGACAGTATTATTTTTTATGTTAGTTTTCAGAATAAAGCTTTTGGAGGAGGATCTCTCATTTGGATTGTAGCAACATCGCCATGGCGACAGACTAAATAAATGGTTAATGGCCTTTCTACAAAGCACTTTACATCAATGAACCAGTCACCCCTTCACACTCTCATTCATACACCATGTACGCAAAGTGGGTGGTGTCTTGCCCAATGGCCGCTGGCTGCTCTGCTTTAAGACCACAACACTAGAGGCCGCCATTGCTGTAGTACCTGCATCGCCCTTCTGCCCTTTTTAGGAACAAGCTTCGTCAGAGCTGGGGAGGGGGAGTCTGTAAATCTGCCATGTTTTCCCCCTTGAACGTGGTCATTGTTCCAAACGGGGAGCAGTGAGAAGGAGTTGTTTATTAATATATATAGTCTATGGTCTTGCCCAAGGACACAACGACAGTGTGACCCGCTCCTAGTCAAGTTACAAATCAGGTCAAGGAAGAATTGTGGCGCTCACAGTACAGACACATCGTTTTACTGGTGTTTTTCCATTTTATTCCTTTTTATTGGGTGGAATGTTACGCAGAGTGGCATTAACTTGCAGGCTCGTCCTCCACATTTCTCATTGACCAAATATGAAACTATAGTAATAATACTTCACACTATAGACACAAAAACAGTTGGAGTGAAAGTTCTCACTTTTTTGTGTCATGTGATGTGATATATATATAAGGTTTTGCAAAATGTTCCACACGCTTTTAGCCCCACACACATTGCTGCACACATTGTTGGCTGGCGAAAGTACTACATGAGAGACTTACAAAAGCCTTCAGGAAATGTGTGTAGGAGTATTTTTTTTGTCTGGCAGCTGCCTCCCCATAGGAAACATGTTGCAAATTCTTCCACAGTGTTGCAAAGACTATTATGAAGAAATGCTGACCTTTAAGCACAAAACGGCAACTAAATATGCATTACAAAAACTTCTATGAATAACAGCGGAGTTTTCTTTGCCCCAAGGGAATTGATTGGATTTAAATTTGGACGTAAAGTGCCTTGCCAGCTTAATGTTTGGAGATAGTTGAGTTTTTATGAATTTATTGTGGAGGGAAATATTTAGTGGATGGTTATTTCAGTAATGTGCCCGAAGTATATTTGAAGTGTTCCTTGACATTATTGTTCCAAATGTGTGTGTGTTGGGATAATGCTAGTTGTCACTGTGTTGCTAGTTGCTGTAGTGGTAGGCTCTATGGGAAGTGGATTTATGAGATGTAAATGAGCCCTATTGTCACTCCGAGCCCAAAAGTTTAGAGGCTGTTTTCTCAGCTAAGAGAAAATCTGAGAGCTTAGCTTCAACTGTTAACAGATTCTCAAAGCTTGAAGACTACACTTTCGTAATCTATGTCTCACACAAAATGCCCCAAAACCGAGTTGTGTCCTCCATTTCCGTGATGGGTCATATTTCATTAAAAAACGGTTGCACTTAAAACTAACACTAACTAACACGCTGTTTCGCCACCTTCGAAACAGCGTGCTGACTTTGTCCTGTAGAAGCAGAGACGAGCTCCGCACCTTCCTCACACTCACACCAACAGCGTCCGGAAACCCATTCATTCCTTATGCAGGCTGGTGACCAGAAAGCAACTGCCGGTAATACACAGGAGAGCGGCGTGATACTAGAAAAAGGAAAGGTTTTACTAAAGTTGGTGAACACATAAACCATCTGACCTTTTATTGCATCAGAAGTTGTAGTTTAGCAAATAGATACAGTATAATGGTAAAATGGTCTCAACTAATATATCGCTTTCCTACCTTCATTAGGCCCAAAGCCCTTTACAGCAACCAATGAGGAACCAGTCACCCATTCACTCTCATTCATACACCAGGGTACGCAAACAAGGAGCAAGGTGGGTGAAGTGTCTTGCCCAAGGACACAGTGACAGTGTGTTCCTTCAGGATGCTGGGATTCGAGGTAAAGAACAGAATACTATTGACACCTACTGATAAAAGCAATTATTGAGAATAGCTTAATGGCTTTACCAACGCAGAAAGCGCAAATCAATTAAATATATGTCTGTCAGCAACTTGCCGTCCAAAGCAAAATCTTTAAAAAGAAAAAGTATTTATTACAGCGAGTCTAAGCTAATCCCTAAAGGAATAGGTACAGGAAATTAACTAGCATTTTTGTGCATCTAGACATTTACGCACTGACTTTTTCATCTGTTATTGTCCATCCGTGTACGTCACCAACTAAAACTCCTTTCATTCATGCCATTTCTATTGTGTGAGTCTGTGACATTTCTACATTATAACTGCACAGGAAGGACCTGGTTCCGCCGTGTGGTGTATGTCGACGTATGCCTGCTCACGTCCCCATTGATTACACCAATGAGGATCAGCTAACTGAATCAAATCGCTCTGGGAGGCTGGGGGGTGAGGAAATGAAGGAGACCCATGGAGGAGAGAGTTCGATAGTTGTCTGGGCGTATTTTTCAATTCAGTTTAGGCCCGACACATGGAGAATACGGTGCGTTCCGCAGGGCTTTAGATTAGACTTTTATTAATTGCAGTGTGATGTTCTCGGATAACAAATTGCCTGCAGACATTATTTAGGTACGTTTATTTGATTATTTATTAGGTTTACCGCATTTACAATTAATTCGCTTTTTTACTATTCATTAGTTCTGTTAATATGTTTTAAGAATATAAGCTCTCTACAAAACTTCCATGTTGAAAGTCATTTCGACCGGCATTTTTTTCCACACACATGAACTGCAGAGAACTAAATACCTATGGGATCTTATGCATAAGACTGGTTAACCATGTTGTTTAGGCCTATACATGTTTCTCGCACTGCCATGAAGAGTGCAGTGGGCGGGACAAAGGAGAAATAAAGCAGCCTGTGCACAAGAGGCTGTATCAGCACTGCAGGAAGCGAAGCAGCATCTGTTGTTGACACTGAGGCCAAATTTGATCAAAGGAGAGAGTTTAATAGGGGCGTAAAGGAGCCTGTATTTGTTTTTTGTTTTTTAAAGGCGAGACACTGCAGGTTAATAAGTAGGAAAAAAACTTTATTTTGTGATGTCAAGTTGATACTTTTGCTGTACATTACTGATACAAATATGCTCAATCAGGATAGGCATTAGATATTGACAGCTGGGAATTAGATAGAGGAAAAAAAATCCTTCAAAAATATTTTGAATACAAATCTGGAAAGAAACTACGACTGCCTTTCGTCTGCCAAAATATGTCAATATTTGTAAATGATTAAGCGTGGGATAGCCGCCGCCGGCTCCAGCTTGCTAGTGGACAACGACAGAAAATAATGTAACTTTCGTCTAACTTCCACACTAAGATGTTGAGGAATAAAACTAAAAATCTCAACATTGACCACTGTGTAAAAAAAAAAAAACGGTGCCAAGTCTCGCTTTAAATAATAGTTTTATCCAAGGCAAAACAATTTTCACAAACAGGGCGTTGCTTCCCTTGCACTGGAACAGATCAGTAACAGATTGCCTACAATTTACCAAAACACCCGGCGAGAATATGACATCGAATTTAATGCATTTTTAATGAAACTATATTAAGCCATGTATCAAATATAGTACCCAAACAAACAGTAAACCAGATCTGAAATGTTTTGTACCTGAGATGATTAGAGAGATTCAAGATTTGTGTATTTGTCAAACCATGTGAATGGTTTGAAATTATATTTCTCTCATTCTTGAGGGAGTTCAGCTTCCCGATGGCCCTGTGTATGAAACTTTTCTTCAGTCTGACCTGTAGATTCCGCAGTCTCCTCCCTGAAGGCATTACCTTGAAGAGACTGTGTGATGGGTGCGAAGGGTCCCTGGTGATTCTGACGGCTTTGCAGGTGAGACGGGTGGAGTGCATGTCCTTAATAGAGGGGAGAGAGGCTCCACAGATCTTCTGCACTGCTCTCACGGTGCACTGGAGGCTCCTTCGGCAGGAGGCAGTGCAGGTGCCGTGCCACACAGTGATGGAGAGGCCTTTTACATTTATGGTCTAGTAATTTGTAGGGTCACGAGTACCACTCAGCTCAAGACAATGGCTATTTTAATGAGCGAAGTTGGCTGAATGTAAACAAGAAGTGGGTGGGGCTATATTGACTCTCAGACTCTCAGAAGCCCACTCTTGGAATTTAGGCTTCCACCTTTTGTGTCACCCAGTCTCAGCCCTTGACCCAGTCCAGTTGAAAACATTTGAAAACCTCTTTTTTATGTAGAGAACATTTCTGGATGATTGAGAGCCTGTACACAAATGCATTTATCGAGTACAAATGGGTCGTGACGTGACTGGTTGAAATGCACAGATGGCACACTTGTAGGCCTATTGGTTAGAAATCCTGTTTTTCCTAAAAGCTCCTTTACGCTTTCACTCGCCATTTTGCCACTTCATAAATACCTACTAATTTACAACAAGAGGGCAAAATGTGGCGTACATCAGAACCTCATGCAGCTTCCGATTGACGCGAGGCGGCAATTAACTCTGCCTTGTTAAGCCTCGCAACTTGCATCGTCAAACTTAATCAACGTGACTTTTGCTCCCCTCCCTCCCAAATATACGTTTTCATTTTGAACTTTGCTTATCTGCGTCGATGAGCTTATCTACATCTAGAATGGAACCTTCAAAAGCGTGCTTGAACGCTTCTGTCAAGTGCAGGTAATAAAATCACCACGGACAATTTTGTGGACGCTATTGATCCGGAGGGGAAACGAAAGAGATTTGAAGGAACGGACTTCCGAGGTTGCGTTCAAAGTGCATGAGATGAATTAACTGGTACTGACGGGGGCCTGTGCCTTTCTGTCCACTTTCGCAAATCTATTCATTTATTTATAACACGTGCCAGGCAAACGCTATGGATTTTGCCTGTGAATGTTTGTTTTGAGTTTGCAAGCTCTGATACTTTTGCGACGCTGAAAAATACATCATTGACTTACTTCATACGCAGAAAATAATTGTAAAAAACAGGGCATAGAAAGACGGCAACAATATGAGACCGCAACAAGAAAGTGTAAGACTGGACGTATATTGATTGATGCCTGTGCACTGTGTCAGGTTGCACCACATCCGTCAAAAACACTGCTCAGAGGAAGTGACTTTTTATGAGCATGAAGGTCCAGCGGAGTCATTTATCTGTATGTATTAAGTCCCGGCTCCAGAGGGAAATCTCTGCATACACTGCCTGACCAAAAAACAAGTTGTCACCTGGACTGAACTGACTTTTCTGGTCTGGTCAGGTTCAGCAACACTATGACCGAAGAATGAACGTCCTGAATGACCGGGTTATTCCATATGTAGATTTCTTCTTCCTTGCTGACACGGGCATATACCAAGATGACAATGCCAGGATTCATCGGGCTCACGTTGTGAAAGCGTGCTTCAGGGAGTATGATGGTAAATGGGCTCAACTTATAGAGCCTTTTTTCTACCTTCATCAGGCCCAAAGCTAGTCATTGCGTTTCGTACAAGGGTCTGGACCTTCACAATTGAGCCCCGCTTTCAGGTGGGAGGGGTGAACTCCTTTGAAACGATTGGATCTGATTTTCGCCAACATTTGATCGTGACGTATGTAATGTGCCCGAGTGAGTGAAGCAGCTATCATAACTCTTGGGGGCATTCCTTGTGCATTCCAAGGCTTTAAGTTTAATTTCTGGATATTTCGGAGGTGAGCCAGAACGGATTGAAGAGTTTCCATGACTTTCGTATCCGCCACCGTTGCCAAACTACAACCAGCAAATGCTTGACGTCACCTACATGCCCCGCCTCCCCCACTCGCTGAATGGTAGGTTGAAATTCAACCAATGTAACGCGGCCACTGAGACCCAGACGTACATGTAGGGAAATTATAATTGACCAGAGTTTACGGATGGCTAAGGCCAAGCTACAGCCCAAAGCGCTTTACAGCAAGTCACCAATCACCCATTCACTCTCTTTCATACACCAATGTACACTGACACTTGAGGCAATGTGGATGGGAGCTGGGATTCGAACCCCCGACCTTCCGATCATAAGACGACCCGCTCTACCATCTGCACCACTGTTGCCCCATGAGACTCATCATTTTCACACAAAGTCCAGATCTTAACTCCATTGAGAATCTTTGGAATGTGCTGGAGAAGGCTTTGCACAGGGGTCAACATTGCAGAAGCTTATTGAAACGACTGTGTGCTGTATTGAAGGCAGTGTGTTTTTTAGTGGTTGGAGAAACCGGAACATCCAGAGAAAACCTTCACAGACACGGGGAGAACATACAAACTCCACACAGAAAGGCAATCTACCTCGATGTTTGAGGATTCCTGATTGGTTTTGCTCAAGTGCGGTGGGGTCGTGTGTTTTCTGGACAGTCAATTGAAACCAGGTTGTGTTTCTCGGTTATTTCCAATTCCAGAAGCTTCACCAGATAATTTCTCATCATCTCAGAGCTCAGCTTGACTCCAGTAGCCATGCTGGAAACCCATCTTGTCAAACTCTCTTCACTCTCCAACATTGCCATCAAAGGAGAACAGACCTCGGATCCAAGTGCTCTCTGTGCAACCGAATATGCAAGTATCAGCAGTGATGGCTAATACGTTAAGACTTCTGAATCCTATTTGTCTTCTGGACTGAATCCTTCCCCCAAATGTAAGAGCGCGCCGACGACAGCGGTTCATGGGCAGAAATGCTTTTCTTTTCAATTAAAATTCCACAGATCTAGTGTCCTCCGGTGACATTGAGAGCTGTGCATGAAAGTTATTACCAACATCAGCGCTTGTGCAACTTTCAATAAAGCCTCTCCTCTAAAAAGAATAATACAAATCTTACACCATGGCCTAACTATATAGTTTATTTAAAATATTTCAAGACACTGGTGGTTGGTGGTGAAGATTAGAATAGTTGACTCGTGACTATATATTTATGTGCTCTCTCTCTTTTCTTAAAAGGGGTTAGAAAATCCAATATTGATCTTAAACAGTTGAAACAAAGGATCCAGTAGTTTCACTTCCTGATTTCGAAACAATCTCACCATACGTCCCGCCCACACCGCTTCCTCCTACTCCCCTTTGCTGCACGGCTGTTTCACCAAAAGAAAACAAAAAACTTGACTGTGTGGCTGTTGTGAAGCTATGGTATTTTTATTGTGATGGAATTTTAAGCTTAGCAAGAGGACCTCAAGAGGAGCTTTTTGGCGAGATTTCGCCGCGCAGCTAAGAATAGCCTCTGATTCAAAGACTATTCAAAGATGTGCCACTGTCTCAAAACATAACTCCAGGTTTGTCTCAACATCGTAATATGGTAAAAAGCTGGGGAAAAAAGATTGATTTTTTATGTACTTACCTAAACTTTTGCGATTGCTGGCTCGGTGTGTGGTGGGCAAACAGCAGAAGCATTGGGTGAATTTGAGAACATTTTTCATCAGGTGCTATTGGGTGCTTTTAGCCAAAATGAACGTGATTGTGATGTAATATGTTATTTTATACATTTAGAGCAGATTTGTCCAAATGTTTAACCCAAGGGCCATATTGTGTTTGAACCTTTGGTAAGGAGGGCCTGACCAAGAGCTGTTTTGCATTTTTCGCCAATAGATACAGACAGCATCTCGTCATCGAAGGGGGCGTGGCTTCGCCGAGGGGGAAAATAGAATCTTTAGAGAAACACAATTTTTCACTCTTTTTTGCCATTTTCTGGTGGAATATCAACTTATTTATCACACATAAATAAAGTCAAGTGAAAATCGGGCCCATTTGGATATTTTCTCACAGCAGATTGTTCAGTAGAAGTGAAAAAACGTCAGTTGTAGCAAGCGCTAGCAAACTGTTAGCATTAGCCCGATGCTAACATGTAGCATCAAGTTAGCATTCTCCGTTATTCATGTATTTATGGGCTGTTGAACCACTTTGCTCCTCCCCATGTCTTTGTATCATTATTTAGTAGAAACTATGTTCATATTTCAGCCTTTGTTACAGTAGTTTTTGAATAATTAGAGAAAATATACATTTTTTCAAAATTGTTTTCCCCCTTAACTGTTTTCAAAAATGACCATATATGGGCGATTCCAGAGATGCCGTCTGTATCTATGCATCAAAGTTTTGACGCGGCTGACGGTACTGCTGCTGCAAAAACGGAATTTAAATGATCATGCTTGCCTTGCATACTTTTAAACTATTTGAATTCTACAACTTCTACACATATGCAGTACGTCTCCAGGCACCCGTATAGGCATATTTTTCAGGTCATAAAGCACAGTCTTGGCCCTTACCTTCTGTCTCCAAGCTACAGAATACTGAAGAGCCAGCGCCACAGAGACCAGGGTCAATATCATTTAGTTATGCTTCACTCCTCTTTCTTTCCCCCGCTCTCATTTTTCTCTCCGGTCGCCTTCGTAAATGCATGCAGCGGTCTCGTTAGCCTCCACAGCGACCGTCGACATCTTATTTCTTTGGCTACGCTGCCATCCCTCAGAGCCTGGAAGCCCCTCCCCCTCAGCGCCAGACGTCTTTAATTTCTTCATTTATCTAAAGGCGTCTACATTGATTGATGCCGTTTTCTCGGTTGGAATGTGGCCGTTTGCTCTGGCAACACGCTTCTCTCATGTGGCGATGCTCTTTGTGATAGTCGATACGTAGTGGTTGTCTCGCAAGATCGTCTTCAGAGATGAGATCTTTCACTGTGTGTGCATCGACATTGGTTTAAATTGGTGTACCTAAAAATCCATAACAGAGAGAGAGGGTGGGCTTTGGCATCGAACAGAAATGATGAGATAACAATCAACATCAATATTTCAATACAGGAGCCTTCAATACTTTTTCATTCATGGTTATTGAATGGATTTGCTCATTTTTAAGGTGAGAGACATGGTAGGTGAAAACATCGACTTTCTCACACAATGGTCAATATTAAGGATTTTTCTCCCTTAAATCTAGAACACTATTGCAGCTGGTCATTTATACCAATTCAAAATCAGACATATTTTGTTTTTCTGTCCTGCGGCTGTTTGTGCCAAAGACACTGAGCTTCACCAGAGAAGTCTCACATATCCCAGGAATGGATGGACCAAAAAACAAGTTTCCATCTTCATTATTTTATTTTTTAGGAATTTTTTTGTTCTTGTTTGTTTGGAGCATCTTTATCTGGTCCTCTCATGATGCTTTTCTTTCATTTTATTAGACATGACACAGTTTAATATAAAAGAACACGACTCAAATGTGTCATGTATTGTCATGTTTTGATAAGTACTTTTTATCGGGTGTATTATCTATAAAAATCACCCAGCGTTAGTGATGGTGTTATGAATTTGAGCGATAGTGTTAGTCATGCAAGTTAGTCATTTTTATACTCATTTCTGCCACTTCAGGTCTTATGCGTAACTGCAGGTTCTATATTAAGCTCGTGCATGACGGCACTTCGGACCCGAATCAATAACTTTTTGGGTGGGATTTTAGAAGCAGTTGTGGTGAATATTTCTGGCTCATTCTACACATTAGGACATGGCTGGAACATGTAGGGGGAGGAAAATACATCATTTTAACATTTTTAAACTCCCTTTAGTCCCTTTAACATAGTTTTAATGTTTTACAACAAAAATCACCCTTTGCATGCTTATTTTTATGACCTTTTATCTGCTAGCGAGCCGCGTTTTTTTTTTCACTGAACAACATATCCAAAATCTCTCTCTGTAACTAATATTCCAACCAAATAAAAAAAGCATATATTTAGACCTGCCTCTGAGACTATTGCAGTGTCTCGCCTTCCCTAACTCCGCTCCTCCTCTGCCTGTCTCCTCTCCATCCTTCCATCCCGAATGTCCATCATGATTCTCATGGCCTTCAGCCGCACACCGCCTTGGGGCTTAGGGAAATTCATCCTCTGAAATTGAGCTGTGCCTCAATGCCGCTGGGTTAACCTGCAGGGGGATAGATGTAGCAACCTTTTGTTAGCGGATCAACGTTAGGAAATCCCCCTATTATGCGCCCTCACACCCTTTCGCCTTTTTTTTTGTTAAGTTGTTGTGCCACTTAACAGTTGAGGGTGACGCCCTCGATTAGAAGAGCCACTCGATAGAAATGTGCTCATTTTCCCTCCCTTTGGTCTTGGTACTTCAGCCTTGTCTTTGTGCAAGACACTTCACTCACAGCGTGCAAATGCGTCAATGAGTATTTTGTGTGTGTTTCGTTTATTTTTCAAAGCACGGAACATCTCTGGTGGGTAGTTTTGTAATCGACAGAACATGAAGTGCACTCTTCAGTTTCTGCGTCTGCATTGTTGCACAATCTCAGCTAAAATAGTGTCTTGTTTTTATCATGTGTACTTCCCCCTGCTGCCAGCGGAGGGCGCTCCAGGCCAGATACAAAGTCTCTAAAAGAGCAGTTTTGAAAGAGCGGGTAAAAATCTCAAAATCTCAACACATCACTATCCTTAGCTTTTTGTTCATTAGAAAATGCAAAATATTGTAGTTTGACTTCCTGTTTCTCAAGTGATCTACTCATAAGCTCCTCCCACCCCCTCATCTTGTTCTATACAAGCTCCACAGTAAAAAGCTTTCTAATTTTACACTTGTTTTTGGAGTAATAAATATCTCAAGTAATGAAATCAAATACTCTGACCACCGCAGCCATCTTGGTTGCACCGTGTCATGTCAAATTGAAACTTTTTTTGCACACATTTTTTTTTCCCCATCTCCCTTCAACTCCAGCACTGTCCTCCTCGTTCATTCCTGAGCGGCGATTGCCAAACCAGTTCCAGCCTGCCTGAATAACTGTTGTGTGGAGCCCAGTCGGCGGTCGGAGATTTGTTAATGACTTTGTAAAAGGAGTGTCATTGAGACGGAGATTCGAAACTGCGTCTCTATTGAGAGCGTTCCTTCCTGCCCCTGCTGCGCCTGGACCAGCCTCGGCCTCGGCCTCTTCTCTTTCTCCTCTCGGGCTTGGCTTCCTGACAGCCAGCGCGCTCCCTCTTCCCTCCGAGTCATTTCATAAGGCTGCAGAGGAGACACGTGGCCACTTCCACTCTGAGGCGGTGTAATTGAGCGTGGGTTTTATGGGTATGTAAGCAACATACAAGGTCCCTAAATGAGCGTTCTCTACAGCTCGAGTGTAGTTTCTATGAACACGCTTTCATTTAAAGCTGCATTCCGCAACTTTTTTTTATGTGGGGGGGGGGGGGGTTGATATTTGACCTTGTAGTGACCCAGTGGCTGTATAAGTGGTCTGCATGGCACCTTTACTTTCCATCACAGTGGTCTCTAGGACGCTTGTGTATCATTTGCTTGGGAGGTTTTCACTGCTGACAGAGCCTCTCACTAGAAAGCCCACACAACAATATATCCTGGAGGTCCTGGAGCTTTGTAGAGACCACTGTGATTGAAAGTAAAGGCATTCATACAGCTGCTGGGTCACTACAAGGTCAAATATACACAACTATCAACTTTTGTTACACATAAAAAGTTGCATAATGCACCTTTAAATTCTAAAACATGAAATATCAACATAGAAGTTCACGTCCACCTCATAGCTGCTTTATTCCTATTTTTAATCAAGCTCCCATATGCTGCAGGTATTGAAACAAGATAGACCATCGTAAAACTCGTAAAACTCAAGGCAATAGCTGCACTGAAGAGAATTTGAGTACTGAAATGATTGGGTGCAGGACATTCTGACAACTCCAGGTACGATTTACATGAGGAAAAAAACGTTATAATACGGCCAAAAGCTATGAAAGTCGATTTAGCGCCATATACATGGGCACTTTAGGTTTCATCACCACCTCTTGTAAATCCAGAGACATAAAGCAGTACTTTAGAGGCCTTACGGGGCGTTTTTGAGCAGCGGACAAAGGACTCAATAAAGGAATAAACAGGCCTGATATACAGCGGCAGTGCAACAGAGCAACAATGCGCGGAGAGTGGGAGCCCGGCGCTGGCCCACTCTAACTCTGTGTTTTATTAGTGCCGTAAAGCACGCAGGCAAAACGCGGCCAAAAAAAACTCCCCTTGATTTCATTTGATGCTTTTTGCGTAGAAAGTGCTCCCCGGAGGCCTCGCCACTTTGATTCCGAGCAATTTACTTCAAGGCAATATTGGGTAAGAGCTGCCGGTTTTGCCAAACAAACGCACCTCAAGTACATGTTTTACATTATTGATGGGATTTCGCGGTATCCGTGCCAAAGTGGAAGTGTCTGGACATGGGAGCTTGTAACAGACGTTCCTGGTGGGCCATGTTTCCTATGTTTTCGGAAGGTTTGCTTGTTTCCAGATTCTAGTTACTGGCTCATGGCGTCATAGAACCAGAGTAATTCACTTCACTTTTTTTTTCTTCTGTTAGCTAAAGACTTTAGTCCAGGGGGGGTTCAAACTATGGCCCGGAAAGGGGTCCGCTGAGGATTTTTGTTGACCAGCTGAACAGGCTTTTTGCACTTTGGAAGTGGGTGACAGCCAGAGAGATCGACCACGTTGAGCTTTGTCAGGAAGGACTAAAGTTGCAGAAGATTGCAATTTAGTTTCAGTCTGACCAGCTCCGACAGCTCCTGTATGTCGCCAACTTGCTTTTAACATGCAAAAGAAAGAGCCCCTTTCACTGTCTTTTGTAGCACTGATCTAGTTGTCTTATTGGAAAACCGATTTGGTGCGTTGATCTTCAGTGTGGTGATCTTGAAATTATTATCCACACCTTTGCATCTTCTGGTTTAGAGCACTGTAGCAGTTTGTCTTCTTATCTAAACAGAATGGAGCTGTCTCGTCTGGAGCAGGTGCAAAACTCAGGCTCATGTGACTCCCATTCTTCTCAAAAATCCTGGTGCTGACTTTCAGAGCCTTGCAGGGTCAGGCTCCCTCTTAGAGCCAGCCTCCCCGGAGGCTGAGGTCTTTGGATCTGAACCTTCTCTCGTACTTATTTCAGGACCAGAGGAGATCGCTCCTTCCAGACTGTCACGCCGGCACTCTTAAACAATGTTCTGCTGAGAAACAATGTTCCTCACGTTTGCATGATTCGCTTGATGTTTAATTCTAGTATATTAAAGCAGTACTAAGCAACTTATGCCCCTAGAAGCCATAAGCACCACTGCAGGTGTCATAGAATGTTGCGTTTTTTTTTACTCATTAATTGTCCGTGAGAGAAAATACTACTTTTTTCTTTTTGCTCAAACTGGCTGTATATACAGTTTAAGTGGCGCTAGCCTGCAATTTGCTTTGCCCGTCAGCCTGTTAGCTTCTTCTTCGTGATTCTATTAGTGTGTATTGGGGCCTCCAACCCGGTGGCAGCGAAGTTGCAATTGTGTTTTTTTCTGGCCAGAGACACCAGGGGAAGATGAAAGACCCCCCCAATCGGATTTATTAAGGTAAACAAGTTACTTAGTACTGCTTTAAGGGTTGTTTTTATGCCCATCATATTTAGTGACTGTAACTGTGCTCTGTTAGTATTTCTTTTGCCATTTTGTCTCCTTCTGTGTATCTGAACCATTCCCGAAAGCCAGAATACCTCTCAATGTCCTCTTTAAACCCGCACCTTTTCACCCATTCTCCTCAGTCAGGCTGCACATTTACCTTTCCGTCTCCCCCTCCTCGCTGTGCGTCAGTGTCCCCTCTCTCCCCCGTCTGTCTCTTTATGGGCGCCTGACTGGGGGCCACTGCTGCTCCATTGAAGCCTTTCATTAAAGTGCTCCTCGTAGCTCACTTCCGTGCACATTCACCTGCCTGACCCTGAAACTTTGCTTGTGCCTTTTTTTTCGTGCTTGTGTGCACCTTTGTGTGTGTGCGTATACCTCCAGGGAGCTGCCAGTGATGCTTTCAATAATGGGGGAAAAAATAGGACGATTTCTCGGTGCTCCCTCTGCGCTCTGCTTTCTATGACCGCGGCCTCTTTAGCTACTAGTTTCAACCTGGCGATTTAAGCACATAAGCCATAAAGATGCATCTCTTAACAGAACTATAGTGGGATTTCTTTTTTCACTATTGTGTGAAAAGAACTTAAAATGCATTAACTTCGCCCTCCATATCTAGGTTAAAGCCACCACGGTGGACCTTTCAGTTATATTTCAGGTCGCTACATGTAGTGCGGGGTAAAATTACTTAATTTCCTCAATTTCAATCATTGGCAGCGTAGCCAATTTAGCAGCTTGTCAGATTGCACCATAGTGAATAACCTAGCAAGTTTCTGGAAACCCTCAAAGATGTAATAAAAATCCTTGTGAACACGCTGTGGAGTTGTGTTCCATTAAAATCCGACTAACCATGACTTCTGAGGAGTGTGGATTAGCTTTGAATGCTGATCCTGCAGAAGTTGGTTGCTTGTAGAGTGAGCAACAGCAGCCTTATATATTACGAACCCCCCCCCAAGGAACGATCCCACAGGACACACACACAAAAATACTTAGAACTAACAAGACGTTGAATGGACGTGGATCACGTTTCTTTTTTACATTTTTACTCAATTGGATTTCACAGTGGACGAGAGAAACAAAAGTGTCCACCTGGATTTCACTAACTGTTCTGATGCTGCTGTTGGTCCGGTCTAGGTTCAGCAGCACTAGGAGCCTAAAGAATGAGATCAGCTGATGACCTGGATATCCCGAATGACCAGTTCTTTTTCCCTAATGGCATGGGCATATTCCAAGATGACAATGCCACCGGATTCATTGTGAAAGACTGATCGGGGAGCAGGAAAAACAATGAGGATATTGGGGTTGTCCTGGAGATGGCTTCGGTCAGAAGAGAGACGGGCATGTTTTGTGGAAATATTATAGAGTAAAATGTTCCGCAGTGTGGCTTTAATCTCTTTCTGACGGACAGCCTGTCAAAGTCATCATTTCCCGATAGTGACTTTATAATTGTGCGATGTAAACGCCCAAGAACTGCAGGGAACTTTGGGAAAGCTGCATTTTACTATAAAGCAATCGTGTCTCGGAAGAAGCCATTAATCAGGATGGCGGTGAATAAAGAAATGTTAACTGTCATGTTCTCCTCACTCTGCCGGCTGTGTCAGTGCGTCCTGTCCATCAAAGCGGGCGAGATTCGAGAAAATCAAGATGTAGCCACTTGACGGCTCAGCAAAAACAAAACTTGGTCAACCATTTCCTACAGTGCAGTAAGTTACAAGCACAGCAGTGTTTCCCAGTGACAAAGGAGGCTGCGCCACAGTCTAAAAATAAGCTACAGTGTGGGTTAAACGGAGATAATAGGTGACATTTAATTGGTTAAAGAAGAAAAAAGGAGTTTAAAATAAGATCACTAATGCCCTAGAAAAAGTATAAAATCACTACTTTAATCTGTTAAAATGTTCTCGGGTTGTCAACCAGGGTTATTGTGGGTCCCGACACCGGCTGAGAATCACTGTTTTAGTTCATGTTCGTCGTCTCAACCACAGGCTTAGCAAACTGTAAACATAATAAAACTCCATGGAGAAAGGATACTTTGTTGTTTGAAAAATTATATTGAACTAACCAAACAATGGCTGAGAGGCCTTTCAGGCACAGAAGCACTTCAAACAGAAGAGCTTGTGGTCGATGCGAATACAGCCCCTCCACACAGAGACTCGACCCCTCCAATTTCAGCTTTTTAACATCATTGTGAAAATTACCAATGATTTGTCCGGGAAGATAATGCCGCTGTGCTGCAAAAGATGCGAGTGCTACGATTTGGCGCATTATCATCATTAACCCTTTGTTCTGTAGCACCTGTAAAATGGTCCCATATTTCGCCGTGATTCACAGTGTGGAGTGTTGAAGGCGCACAATGAATCATCATTCATCACTAGGGCATTCAAGGTCAGTTCCTCCTGCTGAGCCCTCAAGTTCAAGTTGGAAGAAAAGATTAGGTTTCAAATCCAGGATGACTGTACTGCAGAGGGATCTCAATTTATAGGGTACTTGCAGTAACAAAAAGGTAACTGGTATGCCAGCATTTTAAAAAGATTGAGTTGTGTATACATCGCAGTGGCAGCAGGTGATGTGAACACCAGATGATTTGTGTTTTGTACCAACGGAACCAGAACAAAGGCAGGAGGTGTTCTATTTTCAGGTTTACTCTTTGATTTCAAGTTTTAGGCTCAGATCTATGGTTCCATGAGCCTCAGGGCCTGTTTTTGGGTTTAAATCTGTATAAACTGTCAGACAATGATCAGCAATCGGAAATAACAGTGCGACTTACATTTTGATGAATCCTCCCCCGTCGGACCTGCAGCAGCGCAGCTCCCCTGTGATTTCACTCCCCTGTGATTCCTCTCACAGCTTCTGTTGTGCTGTCCTCAAGATCCTGAATGTTCTCCCCATCAAATGTCCAAGTCCTGGGATAAAACTGTTTATCCAAGCCAGCGAGGGTTGTCCCAAAGTTTTAAGTTTTAAAAACAAGCAGTAGCTTAAAGGGACTATACGGAGTGTAAAAATGTTAAAACAATGTATTTTCCTCCCCTACATGTTCCAGCCATGTCCTAATGTGTAGAATGAGCTCAGTGCTCATTGCAACAGTGGCACAGTTCATCAATATCCTTGCCTTTTCATACACAATGGATAGATTGACAGGAGGGAGCGGCGCCCTATCGCCCATAATGGACCACTGGTTAGGTGGAGAAGGTGCCTCCAGAAGTTTTTCAAATTTGCTTTAGAATATCAAAATATTCCCTCATTCCTTTGATGGATTTTGCTTACTGCCACCTGTAAAGCCTGTTTTGAACTTGTAATGCTATTTCAAAACAGAAAGCATGCATTTTTTAGGTTGATGAGAGGGGCTGTACTTCTAGGAACTTTCAATTGTTTATCTGTAAAAAGCAGAACAAAAAATGGTATATTAGATCTGACAAAAACACCCATGTCCCCAAGTTCAAGCTCTTCCCAAAATGTAAGCGATTCAAATCTATTTGTCACGCAGAAATGCTACTGTTTTGTTTTTCTCCTGGTCAGAATTATTATTTCATGTTTTGTAGTTTAGTCTGAGCCAGTAGCATGCCTGAAGCAGCCACAAAGAGAGGCCCTGTAGGTAACATACATTACCGACCTGTATTTTCAGCCTCAGCCTAACTTTGAGCCAGGATGTCCTCGGGCAGTTGTTCCACTCTGTGCCGAGGACAAATAGCTCTTTGCTCCACTTGTTCCTGTTACTGCTCGGGTCATTTTCAAAACAAGGCTCGCATTTAGTCACGTAGTGTTTTGGCGATGTGAAGTAACTCTGCGATGTGGTCCTTGTGTCTTGGCTTATAAAGGTCTGATATCATGCATTATTTAGGCTTTTGCAGCTACTTTTGACACCTCAGCCTTGGCATTATTTGGAACTAAAAGGCTATGATGGTTTTATTTTCTCGTGGAGTTAAGTTTTGTCCTTCAATAGATTGTATGGAAAAATTTAAACTGCATGTTATTGTAAGGAAGGTCAGGAAAGTGAAGAATGAGTTTAGACCATCACTGCCAATTAAACTCTAAAGCCCAGACCATGCAATAATTGCCATAAATAAATACAAAATAATAATAAATCTGCAGTTACACGTATGACCTGAGTATAAAATGGCCAACTTGCATCCAGTCTCTTAAAAGATATTAAAGATAAAACATCTCCATAAAACAAATTTAAACTAAAGTCTCCAAGTCATATTAAACCTTTCAATCTAAAAATGTCTCACGTTCTCAATTTTCATTTATTAGTCATTAATTTGCCCCCTTATTATAGTCATATCATTATAAAGCAGGTTGTATCTTTAAATCTTTAAAAACACTTGACAAGTTAGAAAAACTTAAATTTATATTCTAAATATACCTGATCATGTCAATTAAACTTTTAATTTCTTCACTTAAATAAGATAAGTTGCTTTATTGAATGTATACACCTTGAAATACAATAAAATAACAAAGGACAAGTGTGTGATTACCTAAATGCCTGATGTATCAAATCTGATACATACATTTTCAACACGTCTAAATGAAGTTATGAAATATTGACTAGTTTTGCATTGCATGAGTCTAATACAGTTTCTATTGAGGTTTCACTAACAATTTAGCTTTTCTTACCTTGAAGGAATAGGCCACCGTTTTTACATACTGAGATATGTTCTTACCTTAGCTTTGACGAGTTCTTTAGGACCTGTCTGATCTTCACCCGTGCCTTCAATCACGTAAACACAGCGCAGACGGTGTTAGCATTTAGCCTCTCCCTCTCTCCACTATAGCTCCAAAACAGGTCAAGATAGAAGCTACCAAGCTCTTCCACGTTTTCCCTATTTAAACATAGTTACGTGAAGTGTTACACTACAAAGTATAATTACACAAAATTAAACAATGTGGATTTTCTAAGCAGATGAAAGGGGGAACTATGTTGTAAGGCGTAATAATACCAGGAGTAATTTGGCATCCGCACAGTAAAGTGAAGATTACTGCGCAGTAAAGTGAAGATTACTGCGCGGATTTTTGAAGGCACGGGTGAAGATCAGACAGGTCCTAAAGAACTCGTCAAAGCTAAGGTAAGAACATATCTCAGTATGTAAAAACGGTGGCCTATTCTTTTAAAAGCTTCGAATTTGGCAAAAATCTGTAGGTCAGTGATCCCTGGCAGCCATTTTGAATTGTCCCACATTAAATACAAGCGTGCATTTCAAAATAAATTGTCACATCACACAATAGATCAGGATCAATCTTTTTTTTTTTTTTTAAGCTTACCTGGATACATATTTACATAGATGCAGAGTTTGTTTTCTACATTCGTATATCCATAACTGCATAGCCTACACATACACTCCTGTACAGAGCTACATCTAAACGCACACATGCCACAATAGGAGAAATCAAGGACATCAAAGTCACACAGTCCATTTGTCACAGCGTTTAGTTTATTTATTTGAAGGACAGCGTGCAGGTGCTTTAAAAAAGACGGCAGCACCAGATTTAGCGGCATGCTAACATCCACCCGTTTGCTGCATTTTCTCAACTTAACTCTTTCTGTTTGACCTGCTGGGTGGGATAACGCGGCAGCAAAACTTTGGGAAACTACACGATATAAAACGATGTGTGAATCTCTGCAGACATCCCTGTTCTCAGCCATCCACAGCCTTTGTTTATGGACAGGAGAAAGCACTTAGTTCCTCCTTCACACCTTTTAGCGGGGAAGGTCTTTTGAGAGTCAGGCAGAGAGTTAGGATGAGCCCAGACAAGACTGAAGTACAACAGGCAGGTTGAGAGGTGAGAGGGGGTGATGGAGAGAGGTCTACTCTGGCGAAAAGATGAGGTAAAGATAGATGGAGGAGAGTAGCAGACAAGAGGCTATGATTGATAAGGGAGGTTAACTTTATCATCCATTTCAGTCGGCTGCGCGTCATGCGAGGGGGTGGGGGGGGTGGGGTTGGGGGGTAGCGCCCACAAGAAACCTACCTAAACCGTCCAGGTACTGAGCCTGTGATCATTACGTTTTCCAGGCAGCGATGCTAGCCTTTCAGCCATCATGAAAGTGGGAAAGCGTAAGAGCTTCGAGCAAAAAAAAAAAAATGAATGAGCGGAGTCGACGTCTAGTGAAGGGAGCATCCGGATGGAGGAGTTTAAAGTTGTCAGGTAGTGTCAGATGATTTCGGAGATGGGCGCCGCTTCATGAATAATGGGGTAAGGGCATCTAATCTCATCATCTCTGTGGCGGGGACAGTGACAGAAGTGGGCTGTACAGGTCAAAGAAGACGTGGAGGGAGAGAAGAAAGCTGTTCAGAAAGTCGACGCGGAACAAAATCATCCACGATGCCAGTGGAGATGGAGGGTGAGCGAAAGGCAGGAAGGGGAGTTTTGAGTCATTATGCTGGACTTACTGTATCTGCGAAGGCGTGCTCCTTTTTGTCAGTCAGCCGCAGAACTTGCACTGTATGCCAATTTATTGCAAGATAAACACAAGGTCAAGTGATTGATTGCGAGTTACAGGGAGATGTCAAATTAGAATTTTGTTGATTTTAGGCTACATTGAAGTCCAGCGCAGAAAAGAGTTTTTAAGCGGTCATTTGTACAGGGCTTCGTCAGCAACTTATCTGTTTGGCAGCAGGCTGGATACTGTTCTAGTAAGGAAGGGATGACCTTGTTATTGAGTCCACAGCAGAAAGTATACTTAATAATATAATATAATAATAATAATGCATCGTTTTTTATATAGCGCTTTTCTGGACACTCAAAGACGCTTTGTATTGCATTGCTCAGTCACTCCATACTTGGTGCTGGTAAGCTTCTATTGTAGCCACAGCTGCCCTGGGGTAGACTGACGGAAGCGAGGCAACCATTCTGCACCATCGACCACCACCAGCCAATCACTCACTCACTACATTCGCTAGGCTTCCTGGTGTTACCAAACGGTCTCCCATCCAAGTACCGACCAGGCCCGTCCCTGCTTAGCCTCCAGGGTCTGACGGGATCGGGCAGAGCAAAGGCGGTACTTTTGGAATAAAGCTGTGTTGAACCAATAAGTCGCTTGAAAGATGGTCGAAACAACTTCAATAGTGAACAGCCCAGTTAAGATGACAACCTTTTGGAAAACCTTTCTTGCTAATATGCAGGATTTTGATTGATGAGGGCATCAGATGTGGGGAGAAAATGCGTATGATCTTGAAAATGTCCTCGAAATTAGGAAGTAGCTGCTGACAAATGAAAACTAATCATTTGCGCTTGGAGTCATAGCCGGGAAAGCAGTCTCAGATCTGCGAACCTCTAACGGGGCCAGTTTATTTGAGTCTGTTCGTGTCGACTTTGGCCATCCGTCAGACTGAGATTTTTATCACGTATCCTTTTGGGAAAATGGTGCCCGGAACAGACCTCCTCAGATCTATATGCATCTATGCTTCATCCATATTTCATGTAGGACCGGGGACACTTAGCAGTTTTTGCACCAAAAGAAATGAGTGTGTTTTTGAAGTTCGAAAATGTCAGGAAATGTCCCCACCTGTCCTCCTCGTTCTGTTTGCTTTGGAGTCTCAGGTGATTTTTTTTCCCTCTTATATCGATCGCAGGCTGGTCAGGCTGACTAATTCTTCCTGACAAGTCACACAGTGGTACTTCTGCAAACATTCGCAAGTGCTTTCTTAATACCAAACTTTTACATATGGGAATAATATTGCAACTGGACATGTTTATTTTATGTTATGTTTAAAGTTTCGCTTTAGTGTGTTAGATTTTTTTTAAATGGAAGAAAAATACCTCATTCTTCCAGAAGGCACTGCATGTTTCTTCTGTCAAGCCATGCAATAGCTGTTACCATATTTCATTAGGCATGTAAGGGCTTTCTAAACCATGTACCTGTCATGCTGGATAATCCTCCAGCTATAGATATAAGATCTGAACTCACCTGCACTGGTAGGTGATCAGCCGCCTCATGGCTTTGACGAATGGGACAAACACAGTCAAACAGAGACAATGGCATAAAGCAGGGGTGGCCAACCCGCGGCTCTCGAGCCGCATGCGGCTCTTGGCCAATCAGAGTGCGGCTCTTTGCATGATTGGAGATGTTTAATACAATGCGGCTCTTTGCAAAATAATTGGTAAATATTTCCCATAAACTGTAACAGTCTTTGACCAAAAATCCAACCATAGTCCTACAGACCCTGTTTCCATCTCTACACATGAATGAGAGTCCGTATCTCTCTCCTTTTCGAGGCGGCGCGTAAAAGGAGCCCGTGCAGCCTCACTCAAAGCGGGATGTAGGTTAAACAACAGGCAGGCAGATCGTGGCACTAGGATTAGCTTCTGTGCTTTTCAGGTTTCTGATCAGCTACTCTTTATTTGATGTAATTTGGCCTCATATTCACAGAAAAAGATCAAAATTAGGAAATGGAAAAAAGCGGAGCTCTTTTGAAGCATATGAGGCGAAGCGCAACATCGTAACGCGGAAATACGCAAAGTCATGACTTTTCTTTCACATGTGACAGTAACTGTAACAGATGCAACTTAAAACAGACGCTCAGATCCTCCAGAGGCTCCTGGTTAAAGTTCATGAACTTTATGCAGCCTAGAGTGCGTTCTCTGCACAGTCCAGTCAGGACGAAGCTGCAGGCACTGAGCGCACAGGCCAGGGGCGAATCAGAGAAGGGGGCTCAGTGGGCAGGGCCCCACATACAAACACACCCCAGCATTAAAAAAAATTAAATAATAATAATAATCTAATTCTGTCTCAGTCAGAGCTGAAAGCACAAATGTCATTTAATATACATGTATTTCAATCTTGTTGAGGAGTAAAACCATTCAATCTAACACAATTATTTAAAAAAAGAAAGAAAAAGGCATAAAGTTATAGTTTATTGTGATTAAATAAAACGGTCACATTCTATTTAATCACAATAAACTACCGCCCCGGAATCTCGCTAATGGTCGGTGCCTTTGTGGCTCTTCACAGGATCAAGGTTGAAAATTTCGGCTCTTGGTCTCTGACTGGTTGGCCACCCCTGGCATAAAGCAAAAATACAAATGTACTTGTTCATAATCATGATAATAAGCTTTTCCAGACACTCAAACCACTTTACAATTGTGTGTATTATTCCTTCACTCCACACTTGGTAGTGGTAAGCTACATCAGTAGCCACAGCTGCCTTGGGGTAGACTGACAGATGAGTGAGTCTGAGCCAAGAGTTTTTGTGCATGTATAATCGTTCTCACCATGAACATGAAGAAGTGCTTCATTCAATAGTAATCACTGGTTGTTTCAGCTGAAGCTGTGATCTGTAACTCCTGACTTTAACGTTGTGCTGACCATTGCTTTGGCTAATTGTTGTTTTGTTTGGCTTAGAGCTTCTTTGGGCTAGGCTAATTCACACATTATATTTTTCCCCATATGTTAATCTTATAGTGAATGGGTAAAGTTTTCGGATGCATTGACACTATGCCCTTTCATCTGGTTTTGTAATATTCTGGTTAAACTGATGAAGTTCTACACAATTACATTGTTTATTATTGTACCACATATGTATGTGCCCGTGAGGGGGATTCCCCTTGCTGCTGGTGGAAAGCCCTTCAAGCAACAATATCCTTGAAAGACTCTTCACTTATCAAGTGTATTTTCCATTAACACACGTGCATTTAGAGCATGACACTGGCTCAGCGGACAGTGCTCTGGGTTCAGTTCTATAGGCAATGCAGGTCGGGCCTGTCTGTCTCGAGTTTGCGTGCCCTCCTACCTGCATAGGATTCCTTGTGTGCTGCAAAAAACTTGTACAAAAGGTGTTATAATGAAATATCAATGCAGAGAGCTCAAAATCAGATTTGGTCTAAAAGCTATGTTCACTTTAACCTTTGCAGATTCTCATTTGAATATCAATCCTAAACAGCTCAGACAGTGTAACGTGTAATAAAAAACCAAAAACGTAGATCACAGAAATAATGATGGGTCAAAATAAGGTCACCAGTGATCGTAAAATGTGTCTGTAGCGAAGCTCTTGTCCTACGATGCCAAAGAAAATGCTATCAATACTCTGAACTCTCAATGTCCCAAAGCGCCCTGAGCACAAACAGCCTTTCCCCTTCAATGATCAGAATGTCCACACACACACAGGTGGACTTAAGCTGACAGCAGCATGCTCCGTGCCAAAGCAGATAAAACATGTCTCGCAAAGATTATGCAGGTAATGCTGTAGGGGGGAAGTCAGGTTAAGTGTGACAAATCCAGCCTTTTTCATTCGCCCATTGTCCTGAAAAGAATTGGAGGAGCGGTAAAGCCTGAATCACAGCTTGCAAAAAAGAAAAAGGAAAGAAATCTCTACTGTGATATGCAAAGCGAACAGCGGCCTAAAATGGCACCATCTCCGTCAAGAGTTACACAATGACGGTACACTTCAAAGAGCGGGTGAGGATTATGCACGCAGATAGGGCAGGCGCGGTAAAAAGAATGGGCGGCAAGATGGAGACCATGCGATTTCGCTGAATAATGAAATCGGAGCTTGAATTAGATCGTTTTTTCTACATACTGTTCCGACATCTTGCTAGCCAACACACGCTATCTTAGCCCAATCTCTTCAGCTATTCATAAAAAATGCCTAAAGAGTGGAAGAGTGCGGTCGCTTCTTACTTCACCCCATTTGGAGCCATAGGGATATACTGGGAGAGGCCAAAGGCTAACAACATCTTTGGCCTTTTTGCGTTACTGAGGGCACACCATTTTTCCATATTGTTCTTACCTGAGCTTAGACAAGTTGATACGTACCTGTCTGGTCTTTGTGCGTGCCCTTGGAAGAGCGTGGCAGGTTCCAACTTCAGCCCCGTTTGGAGCCATAGGGATATGCTGGGAGAGGCCAAAATGCTAACAACATCTTTGGTCTTTTTGTGTGACTGAGCACACACACAAAGACCGAGCTCAGGTAAGAAGATATCTCAGTATAGAAAAACTGTTCCTTTAAAGGAGTCCAAAAATACGGATTCAGACCCATTACTAGATCGCCATGATGCTACATTTGTGACAAGAAATGCTGGAGTTTGGGCCGCCATGGAAAGGCCACTGTACATTTTCCTCACTCAATTAATGAGTGAGGAAACAACTCCTTTATGTTCCCAAGTATGCTAAGTGGAGCTTAATGAATCGATGCAGCTGGACATTTCTTGGTTTAGACGACCGACAGTTTTGTAAACAACCAATTCTCTGCTTCAAACTCTGCAGTCTTGTGGGACGCTGATTGACAATCCTGGCCCTGTGAAGAATTGAGTCATTTCTTCACGAAACTGTCGCACATCTAAAACCAAGAGGTGTCCAGATGCATCGAGTTTGTTTATGCATCGTCCTGGGCGCCTGATTTCCGATGCATTAGGCTTATCCAAGTTACTCTATAGTGCAGCATAAAACTAAAATGTCCAACATGGTGATTCACCGATCAACCCTTTTTCGTGAACAGACCCATCTATTTCTCCTGCGTCAAAGTTCAATCAGGCAACGTATGAAAATATCACTACTATAACCCACATGAAAAAAAGCAGAAACAGAGACAGACACGCAATTGATTTCCTCTGCCCTCTCAGTCTCTCTCTCGCTTCTCTCTATGTCTCTGTCTTCTTCTCACTTGTCTCTTTTCCACCCCCCCTCCCTCCCCGCTCGTGCCCTGGAAGGTGGTGTGTACAGCATAGTAATGAATCGGTCGCAGTCCTCCGTGCCTGGAGAATGGGCCCCATTAAAGTGCATTAAAACACAATAAGGGCTCTGTGTGTGTGTTTGTGTGTGTATACGGGGCCCCATGTGAGGACGACATGTGCCACGGAAAGCCAATATTTCTTCCCCTCGTCCCTGCGCTCTGTATTTCATTCTCCCCCTGATCCCCTGCCCCCCCCCTTCCCCACGCTCCCTGGCTGTCAGACCCTCTGGCTGCTGCCCTCTCCCCTTCGCGACTTCACTTACCAACGCCATTCATCCTTAACCTTACCCCGGCCACCCATCTGATCCACTTTCCCATTTCCGACATGACGCCAATCGAGACAGGCCATTTTTATTCCCTTCTCCCCCCGCAATATACGAGCGTGACGGTGGCTCACAGCGAGAAGGTCCCGGGTTGGATTTCTGACTCTGTGTTGGACCTTTCTGACTGTGGTTTGGATGGTCCCTTCCCATGTCGGGTATCCACTTACATTTGAAAACATGTATAATAGGCAGGTCCCCCGTGCTAGACCCTCCTGACGACCTCAGCGGAAATATTGAGGTTATACTGTCCGTGCAGATGGTATTTACTTTGGAAATCCGGATGATGTTGGCGATCTCTTTCCTGTGCGGTGCGTTTCGAAGTGTGGAGCCGGACACTCACCGAGCTGTAAATTGAGTTGATCTGTATTTTTTGTCGGGGAGGAACGGAGTGGCGGGCCGAGCGACGCAGGCCCTCAGAGAGGAGAGAGAGGATGTGGAATGTTTCTCAACAAGTAAAATAGCAATGTATTTGCGGAGCAGGGAAGAGCGATGTGAACACAGAAAATGTGCCGTGTACCAAATGCCAATCATATACCTGGTAAAGAAAAAATGTTAATTATGTTAAAATGCCCTCACATAACAGCCCATTATAGGGTTCAAGTTTACAACATTGGAACTTGGCTACATCGGGCCGTTGTGTTTTGATCAAGATAAGATAAGATAAGATAAGATAAGATGATACTTTATTGATCTCACAGATAGAGAAATTGCATCCGATGAGAGAGCATCCGGCAGCAGCACCCATTCAGTGCGCACCACTCTTTTTTTTTCTTTGGTGAAAGATTGTTGTGTCGCGGCCGCCATCTTCACTGTTTTGGTCACAGGAGGAGCACTGGTTGATGGGAAATCCGTAGACGATGACCACGGCGGTGGAGCTCTTGCGCTTGGCCACGATGTTCTTGGCCACACAGGTGTAGTTGGCCGTGTCGGACAGACGCGCCTGCTTGATGATCAGGTTGTGGTCCACGGTGATGTAGAAGTTCCTGTCCTCGGCCGGGTCGATGATCTCGTTGTCCTTCAGCCACTCCACCCGCATGACCTTGGAGGATGGAGAAACTGTAGCTGCCCTCTGTCTCCTCTGATCATCTGAAACGGTGCACCACCTCCTGGGCTTGTCCCCGTCTCAGAGCGTGGTGTCCTGCACTGGTCAGCTCCAAGGTTGATCAAGCAACCTTGCCGACCCCTGCAGTTGCTTGTTTACAATGCCATTGGAAAAGAATAAAGAGCTTGATGAAGTATGTATGGCTATTAGGATGCCTTTTCGTCATGGTATCACCTTTACATTTTCCCAATACAGTCCCCGCGACATGCACACCTTCTATAATGTTTATAGCTATCCATGTGTAATCAAGGCCTTCTGCCACCTCCTGTGTATTCAAAAAAGATGGGATTAGGGACCATGTCTTCCAATTTCCTGTTGTCTGCGGAGCAATCCTTAGACTCCTAAAAAGAAAGGGGGGGGGAGAAATCCCTCTGGTGCTCTGAGCAGACTGTAAAATGCATCTGCGTCTCCAGAGCAAAGTCAGAAACCATTGCCCCGAGAGTCATAAGAAAACACATGAATATAGAGAAGTAGATAATGCCTTTTTATTCTTTACAGCATGATCTTTGCATTTAGAGAAGCGTGGCGCATGTTCAAGTTCTGTAAAATACAATCGTGCTAAAGCAGAAGTAATTCATTCAAGTATGAGATACACAGGCTTTCTCCTGCCATGGAAAATTCCTGGTTAGCTGAGAGCCAACACAAACAGTAAAATTAAGCTACTCAAGTAAATGAGTAAATAAAATTCATTGTTCAGAGCGTGGTGGGGCCAATGCTATGAGACACTGCAGTCGGATTGTGTGTTTGGTCCTCAGATCACATTTTAAAAGGGCATCCGAGGACCTTTATGGCCTGACGAGGGATGATTTAAAAACATTGATTTACCAATATACTCTGGATAGCACCTGCCACAGCCTGTGCTGAAGTGGCAACAAGTCTAACCTTTCACTTGATGCTGAAAAACTGACCTCCACTGGTTTTTAGTGCACAATGATACGGTGTACCACTAAGAAGCGGCTTTGTTGATTTTTTTAAGATTAAGATATTTAAGAAAATCATTTTGCATGTATGTTTATCTCAAGAAATTAAATACGGCAATCAGCAAAAATGATAATAAAAGAAGGAACAAACATAATCAAAATGACTATGTGAGGATTAGTGTTTGGCAAAAAATATGGCCAGTGTTGGTCCAAGTATTGAGTAAAAGTACAGATAACACTTTGCACTACTGGTCAGCAATTACTCCAATAAAAGTATAAGTTGGTCAGGCATTATTAAGCTTTTAAAATGAACAAAAGACATGGCCAAATTGACTTTTTACTTTGGAGCCTTTATAGAAATGTAGTAGAAAGTATTATCTTTGTGGAGTCAAAGTAAAAAAGACTTCAGTCAAACAGTCAAATCCTCTTGAATATGCAGCAAAATCTGACACACATTACAATTCGCCCACCCGCGCACTTTGTCCATGTTATTTTAGCCCATTGTTATGCTGAACAAAAGCAGCAAACAGGGCGCCAGAAACAGTCTAGTGCACTACAGAGTGAGAGTTTGTTGTGAGTTGTGCCCTTTCAAGTGCACAGGGGAAGTCGTGTCGGCAGGGTAAAACCTTCTTCCACAAAGCCTTTCAACCTGCAATGGGGTCTACCTTGCCAATGCTGGATGTGGGAGAGAAATGACAACTGTACTTTTTGCTTTTGTATTTGGTAGGTCAAGATTATGTTTCCCTGTCATTTTACCAATTTTACCAGTGAATTTGTTCGACGATCCCAGTGCCGGTGGTCATCGTCTTCCTGGTAAAATACCAGGTCATATTATTGCATCCCCATCACAAACGTTCCTGGAGGGAACTCAAAAGGCCTACCCTTACATCACACTGAGCAAACAATGAAGTTTCTCTGATTTTGAAGTCTTAAGATCAGATTGCACAATGGTCAAGCATCCCAACACAGATCAGCATGTTAGCCTATTTGTTAAGTGGAAAAAATGGAAAGGAGATCTGCACAACTGTGTATGCTCACTAGTTTTATTGCTCACACCGGCAGAGTGAAGTTTCGGGGTCTTAGCCCCTCATCATCTGTAAAGGCCAAGGAATGTCACTCCCTGGTCATATCTGGGTGACTGGGCGATGCCATAGCAGCAATATGGGACTTATATGCGGTACTTAGGGACGCAACAATTTCACGCTCTTTCAGTGTGTCGATTGTGTGTCGATTGTGTGTCGATAGGCGTCACATGACTTGCTCTCGATAAAGGAACTTCCTAACCTGGCATGAGCCAGATTGATATTGCTGTGCCAATAACATTTGCACTGACATCAATCTTGGACCGCGCCGGCTTGAATCGCCCAGGGAGACGTCGCACGCAAATCCTTTCAATGTTTAGTTTTTTATAAAGTTATGTGTGTTTGTGTTATGTGTTGCAGCATATCTCATGTATTTGTCATCGCTGTGTTGTTAAATATCATATGTTAAGTATCTTTTTTGACCAATTTTGGTCTAGTTCCAAACGGTGAATGCAGGAGCGGTTCAAGATGGATTCTGTTGTGTTTGTAAAATCACAAACACCGCAAGAATTCTGCTTTCTGGCAAGGTTAGAAACTTCCATCAGCGCCACTGTTTATTTACAAAGCAAACATTGATGCAATTAGGGGTGTTCCACTACAACTACAACTACAACTCCATAAATCGATACTTAGATACTTAGCGTAGTTGCCGATACCAAGAACTAGTCCAAGGCCAAGACCATGCTGCATGAATAGAAACAACACAAATGCCCGCAAAAAGACACAAAATCCTAGAGCTTAGAATGTCTAAAAAGTAGAAAACTTGACCCTGCCGAGCATCCACAGCCAGTAATTAAACTGCTGTGGGTGTTAGCATTAGCATTAGCCTTACACAGCATAGTAAACATATTTTATTGGACAAATACTGCATGGATTCAGTCGTATTGTGTATTTGGTCCTCAGATGGTTTTTTAAAGGGCATCCCAGGACCTTTATGACCTGACCAGTGATGATTTAAAAACATTGATTTCCCAATATACTCTGGACAGCACCTGCCACAGTCGGTGCTGGAGTGGCAACAAGCCTAGCCTTTTAGTTAATGTTAAGAAACTGACCTCTGCAATCTATCTTTTAAAGCAACTTTTATCACCACCACCACACTACAGGGTTCAAGATAAGATACAAACTGTAGGTAAAGGGCCATTACTTTTCCTCAAGCAAGTAACACCACACAGCACAGTCTTGGTAAAAAAAAATGCACTGCCATTATTACTGCAAGGCTTTAAAGACCGTATTGACACAGCTAATTTACATTAAACTTAATCAAATATCATACGCTTTAATTATTTAATTGTGAAATACCTATCATAAAAGATTTGTTATGACTTTAAACTTGTCAAAATGATTAAAAACTGATGTCATTCAAGTAATAATGAAAAGCACTTGACAATGTTCGCACCTTCCATTCCTTCTTTCTGCTTCCCTTTTGATTGATTTTCAATGTGCTCTCAAGGTTTTTCACAAGTGTTTGCATGTCATCACTGATGCTCTATTTTCTAAACATGGCAGGCTCTGGCTCTGCATAATGATTTGTATTATTGCTCCATTCCATTTGTTACATATTTTAGCATTTGAATCAACACCTGCAAAAAGAGTCTTTTGCTCTGTGGCCTTCGTTCTTGTTTTCTATTTATCTTTTCTTGTAACAATTTTACAATGTCAAATGTGACTGCCTTTTATAGTGGCGACATTGCATTGGATTAAACCATTTCCCTTTGGACCTCAAACCTAAAATGCTTGTTCAGAGTTTCCCTTGGCTTGGCTTCCTCCTCCCTCTCACCATCAAAACAGTCTTGCTACTGTTGGACATCGGTGCTAGTGTTAGGAGGAGCTGTAGTGTGCTGCTTTGTTTAAGCAGGTGGTCCCTCATGCTCTGTATCATTTGGCAATATATAGTAGTTTCCTCTTCTCTAAAGGGGCCAATCACAAATATTGCACTTCATACATTTGTGACGTGTAATATCCAACTATATAGGGTATGCAAATGATGCTTACAAACAGCATGTCAACAGAAGGCAATTGCTTTGACACATGTTTCTAATGTACTGTAAGTGCTCCCACTTTATATTGATCTAATTGCACGATAAATGTCATAATATCATAATAGTATTTGTGCTTGTCCCGTTCTCACTAAAGGCTGGGCTTCAGATGCTGCTGCCTGAAACCCAGCAATTATGCTTGTTTTGAAGCCTCATCTTGCCAAATTTCTGTTTGGTTCAACACTTTCTGTATTTTATTATTTTTTGTACTTCTCATCCACAGTTTATTGACTTTCTTTGTCTTGGACTTTGACTCCTGTCTCTCAGTAGCTTCTTTGGATGACTGGTTCAACTACTGTCTGTGTCTGACTTTGAAGCAGATTATGCAAAGCGGCCAAATCCTTCATCTTTGCCCGGCCCTTGTTGTGGTGATGAGATCAAGTCTTTGGAGCAACTTTACATTTTCGGCATAAAACGGCATTTACAAACAAGTTATTCATAAACTAATATTAAACTATTTGTTTTAGTAAGTTAGTAAGCAAGGGAGTTAGTAGTGACGTATACTAAAAGTTCTACAGTATGCCACTAAAGGTCAGCACACACTACACGACTTTTATGCCCGGTTTTGCTCTAATTCTCAGTCCGGTCTTCTCGAGTCGTAGCTAGTCAAAGTCACACAGAGTCGTGTGGGGGTCAGGACTGGACTGGACTCCCGTTCGAATCGTGTAGCGTGGGCGGCAGAAAGACGTGACTAGACTCCAGTCGTAGGAAATCAAATATGTTTGATTTTTAAGCTCGATTTTGGACACACAGGAGAAACGTGGGTGATATTACCGTCCCCAAAGCGAACACACAGAAAGGCCAATGACAGAGTGATATAAAGACAGAAAAACACTGCAGTGCCTTCTTTTCATTTCTCTGTCAAAACAGCGGCACAAACAACTCATTTCATGGCCACAGCCCCACACGAAACAGCACAACTTTATTTCACCAAAAGTTAACGACAAACACCTTTTCAAGCTACATTTAAACCCCGAACAGAGTTTAGCGGCACTTGCTGAGTTTGGAGACTGTAGTCGAGTTGAAGGCTTTGTAGTAACAGTAGCCTAGCACAGCGGTGTTGTGACATTGTTGACAATGTTGACCAATCGGGACATGCACACGTTTTCCGACGCTCACAAACACAGGCCAGGTCTTTGCAGATTTGGGGTCAGTTTTTTGAAGCCAGAGGAGAAATGAAGAGGTAGAGAGATGTGTTCGCTCTTACGATTCTCAGTCATTATGTGTGAACCCCCAGACGTTCTATAATCGCACTAAATCCAGTCATGTTGTGTGGACCCCCCATTCAATATAAAATCGTTTAAGAATAGAAAAATCGTGTAGTGTGTGCTGACCTTGGGCAGTAGCACAGCGGTTAGCGTCTCCACTTCACAGCTAGAAGGTCCCGGGTTCCATTCCCACCAGGACAGGACCTTTCTGTGTGGAGTTAGCATGTTCTCTCCGTGTCTGCGTAGGTTTCCTCCGGGTACTCCGGTTTCCCCTAACACTAAAACATGTATAATAGGTGATTCTGACCATCAGCCTCCACATCATGAAGATGGGCCCATGGGCGTGGCACTGCCGTCGACCACTGCTCCTTACGGGTTGCCTCAGTTAAATGCAGAGAATCTTGACAATAAAGTGTACAAAACTTAACAGTAGAAGAAGTGAACGAATGCTGAAATACCCAGAGTATACCAAAATAAAGTTAGGTTAGAGATAGGTACCTGACTTGTTCTCGTTTTCAAATGGTGAAAGAAGGAGTATTCTGTGGATACCGTATGGCAGAGCAAGTTTGTTTTATGGTGGGAGGATTTTCTTCCTTTTCAAAACATCAAGAGCCGACCTCCCAATCATAGTCCAAAGTGAGCACCACTTTCTTCAAAATGTTGTATATCCTACAAGACCTGACAGGGGGATCTGGGATGTCACTCCAAGGAACTTTTGATCTCTGTGTGCAATCATTTTTCTCAAAATCATCCTGGTCATTTGTTGGGGGACCATTTTTGCCTTGATGTTTCCTACCGCTGTGTGGTAGGTGTGATAAAAGGGCAATTCTTTACAGTTACTCATTTGATATACTGTTCCCTGACACATAGCACACATTTCCCCTAACCCTGCACAAAAAAAACACCTTCAAATTTCCCCCGCTGCTTCTTTTCCCTATGCCTGGGTAACAGTTTTGCAGCAGAAGTGGTTATTTGTTTGTGTGAGGCCACTGTGAAGAGTGTGTGGCAGATCTCAGGTCAGTGCTGTCCCCTTATCGCCATCACACTCAGGTTGTTTGAAAGTGAGACTAAAGCAGTTGTTTCTTCGCTGGTTGTTTTACAGCAACGAGACGCCCGGATTCAAGGCCACACTCTGTGATCTTGAAAGTCTGCAAAAAAGCGCCAGTCCAAATCAAACGGTTAATCTTAGCCACTGTTAATGGATTTCACTTCAGTTCACTGCTGACTGAGAAGTTCACTGAGCTTTGTGTCAGTTTTTGTTTCACGTGAATTGAACCAGTGCGTACTCCAATTATCCATAACAAGCCAGGTCAAAACATTGATGGCATGGCAGTTCAAAAGGCATTTTAAGCTCCCTTCCCCCTCAATGACAGGCTATGTATTATTTATATTTAATAGGCCTAGGTTTTTCAAATGCAGTTTTATCTTCAAGTGCTGTACCTGATACAGCACACTGCACATTGGGTAGAACATTTCAATTTACTTGAAATTATATGTTCTTTGTTATTTTAAGTGCAAAAAATACAACAATATCGCTGGCTGAGCTTTTACTTGACAAGCCAAACATTCTTAATTTGAGTAATTGTATTTAATCAAGATTCGTTTTTCCCTTGGTGGATACCACTGTGTGATGTTTGCAGAGTATTCTGAGCAAAGTAGCACTGACACTAAAAACTATTTTCCTGGTGAAAGCTAGTATTGTATACATTAGTGTCTACTCCCTTACTGCAGTGTAAAATGTGTGTAAACTAATGTTAGGAATAGGTTTGTTCTACAATTTTAACTTGACTAGGTTTTTTAGATGCAGGTCCTCAAAAGTGTTGAATGTATCTTCTTTCCCCTTCTATATTGTAATGTTGGTTTATGCACAAACACAGAAACATCCATCCATCCATTTTCTTCCACTTTTTCGTTGCCAGGTCATGAATCAGGTTGCACCAGCCCCTTATGGCTCCTCCTGCAGGGGGTTGGTCCACAGAAGGACGGCCTCATGGTTCTAACCAGGCCTGTTGGTCTGAAAAGGGGTTTCTGAACCGCTCTTTGTCTGACCCGTCACCTAGGGCCTGTTTGCCATGGGAGACCCTACCAGGGGCACGAAGCCCCCGACAACAGAGCCCCGAGGGTCATTCGGGTGCTCAGACCCCTCCACCACGATAAGGTGGCGGTTTCAGGAGGGGCAAATACAGAAACATTTGATGTGAACGTTACATGTCATGTTTTGTGAGCATAACCATCTCAAACACAATCCCAACTCAAGTCCTTAGTAAGTGCTAATGCAGACCTTATGGAGTGAAAGCTCAGCGACTGGATTCTGGAGGTTTGGTGAAATTCAAGGCCGTCAAGACTAAACTTTGTAATTGTTGTTTTCTCAAGCTTTCTTTTTCCTGTTTTTTTTTACCCTAAACAGCCTCTTTCCCGCGCATTCTGTTCCATTGGAGTGTGTAATCAAGCACTTATCACATCTCCCTTCCCTTTCTTAATCCTCTCTGCACTGCACATGCATTTAGAGCAGACACTTCACTGATTATAGAGAGCTTTTCAGATGAAGGTGGCAGCTCTCGCACTGTGTCGACCTGTGTTTTTTTGTTCTTACATGTAAGAAGCACAACAACAACAACAATTTTAGACATTTTATTCCTTATTTAAAACAAAAGTGTAAAATCTTGCATATTGTTTGTTATTTACATCCAGAAATGCTCTCAAATGATATCTCTGGTGTATTGTTTTCCTAGCCTTTCCAGTCCCACGCCGGCTAGAGGTACATGTTGGAAATATTGGTCCATTCCCATGACTCTGGGGAAGCTGCTTGATCAGGCTGCTGTGCGACTCGGTGACCATGGCTTGTGCCCTGTGTTTTATTGTCGAGCAAAATGCCACTCTCCTGGCCCTCTATCAACGGCAGCGCTTTGTGCCTGGGTTTGGGCACCTTTTCCCCGGCTCGCCCTTTGTGCCAGTTCATCCTGTGCACCTGATAATAGGCCGCGGCTGCCGGGGAGCTGGCAGCCACCTCTCCGTCATTCACTGGATTAGGAGTGTTTGTCAAAGGCTGTGAGTTTGTGGCATTCAGACCACAGGGCCCTGGCTTGTTTTTGTCATTGCGGCTTCCACAATAGTTGCTCTTATGTTGCAGACTTTGAGGATGGATGGTCCGGGCTGTTATTAGGGGAGAAAAGCGGTGCACTATTTGCTTTCTTGAGATAAAAAGACAAATATGAGTTTTTAAATAATATCCAAGGACCGATTGGTGAATGATTCTATAATGAGCTATATAATGTGCATCAAATATGGCCTCCAAGACAACAACAACATTTCTTCCACCATTTTTACCACATGTGGCAGCCAGCCCCAGGTGTGATGTGATCTGAAACCCATCTCATGGGTGGCGAGTGTGAAAACCATCATTGAGAGAATAGTCCCTTGCACCTGTATCTTCTGGACTGGAATGGGGGCTGACTTACTCCATATCCTGGTTATTTACCTCCCTCTGAGATGAAACAACAGAACTGTGATGTTATATCCATGGAAACCATTCACACAGCCTTGACTCCTGGATATATATTTCAAGTCCGGGCAGTGGCATCAAAGTACATGGACACATGGCTCGAATAAGAATTGAATGTGTTGTGTATAAGGTACAAAGTCAGGTTGTTTTATAACTTTTTCAAGAGATAAGTAAAGTAAAAATGCATCCCACTTTTGAGTCCTGGCTCACCAGTTGAGAACTACTGTCTAGACCCGGGGTTCCCAAACTGTTCAGACTTATTATAATATAGGCAACGAAACTTCTGAAATCTGGTTCATTTTTAGTGTGTATTTAAGAAGTTTCCTTTGGTTTTGGACTTCCTTTGAAACAAGAATACGCATAAAAGTAGAACAGGCAGCCCAAGTGGAACTTTTTTGCTCGAAAATGATTTCTTTCATTGTGGCACAATAATTATTTACATGCATGTATTTCAAGGCTAAAATCCAATCCCACTGCAAGCTTGGCTGATTTTAATGAAAACATGTGCCTCTTGGCGATTAAGTTCCAGATAATGAGTTTTCAGAATGGCTTCTTAAAAAAGATTATTGTATAAATAGCAAGTACAATAGTGAATGGATTTCTAAAGTTTCAGCTCCCGTTGAAGAGCCAAAAATCCCATCCTAACTAAAAGCATATTTTTTTCATACTAAAGCCGTAGTCGTTTTGCAATCACTCAGGCATGTAGTGAAATCATTATTGTATTTCCCCCTCTGAAGGAGCATGTGATGAATCGAAATGGGCAGCAGCCTAAACTGATTGCTCACGGTGTGCTGTGACCTCATGCATTGGTAAACAGGTGGAGTGAAGGTTGTCCCTGGCACACACATAGGCTACATTTACCTACATAACACTCCAATCTAGGCCCATATGCATTTCATATCCAACCAGGCGCAAACAAGGTGACTCTTTAGAATATGGCTGCCAGATATGTCCACATATCATTTCACACCGCCACTTTTTAGAAATTAAATGGACCCATGACGTGCCCCTGTACGACCTTAGGATGGATTAATATGACCTTAAATTCTGCTTTTACAATATTAATATTAGAATGAATGGACAATTTTAATATTTGGCTAAGTAGTGGTGTAGATAAAGCACAAGTCATTTTTTAATAAAGTTATTACTTGAAATAGTAATCAAAGTATGCACATTTTGAAAATCCTTTAAGGCCAGATACGCGCTAGTGAATAGAGGCAAAACATTACATGAACTGTAAAACTAAATTTGTCCTCTGCATTTAACCCATTCCTCAACGTAAATGGACGAACTGTAGGAGGCAGTGGGCACATCTCCAATGATGTGGAGCCAGGCTGTTGCTCAGAAACACCTGGCTGGAGGATTCAGCTATTGCACATGTTTTTTTTGTGCTCGGGAAAACCGGAGTACCGAGAGGAAACCTACGCAGGCACGGGAGAGCATGCAAACTCCACACAGAAAGACCCCGTCCAGGTGTCGAACATGGGACCTTCTAGCTGTGAAGCACGAGCGCTAACCGCTGTGCTACTGTGCCATAAGGCCTTTTTCAGTGAAAACAATTGAATAATGGATCGAGACAGGTTTTAATGGTTAAATGTTAATGTTAATACTTCAGGCAGGAATTGCATACTAAAAACTCCTGTCAAAAAAATATTTAGCACAAGATTAGAAAGTGACTCTACACTCTACAGGTGAGGGGCTATAATTGAAGTGTTAAGAGAGTAAGGAAAGCCTAATTTTGAAAAAAAAACAACATGCGCATGTACCTGTATTTCTCCCATCTTTAGCTTTGGCTATGGCTGTCTCTCCGAAAGGAAATCACCATATTTGGATTACAGCATCATCTTGGTTGCCGTTCATGTTACACATGGATATCACATCAAATATGTTTAGATTAGTGAATGAATAAACCAGCCGGTGTGCCGTGATGTTGTAGTTATTTACAAACCGTTTGCTTGGTTCCAACCACCATCCAAATAGAGTCATTTGTAGAAATTTAACACACGGGAAAAAAAAAACGACATCAAATCAGCAACAGACAATAGCTTCGGTTGCTGAAATGAGCCACCGGATCACTAGGCTGGTCATGAAGCATCTCTTTAACGCACCAACATGTCGTAGAGATGATGTTTCCTGGGGTGAAGGAGGAGTAAACAGCCCACTTCCTTCATTGATAAACATTACCGGAGCCGTATAGCATTACCAAACGCAGGAGTCTTTGCAAGAGGACGCCGCTCGCTCCTTTAGTGCTCATTTACCCAGTACATTAGGCAGTGGTAAGGGCTCTTTTGGATGTGGCGCTGTACGTTTGAGGGCGACGCTGACTTGTAATTACCAGGCGCTCACAGCGGAGGGGATCACAGACAGATGCACTGTGACACCGGGAGCACGGGGCAAACTACTGTATGCATTGTTCGGTCTCGCTTGAAACACTCGTGGAATTGGATGGTGTTCCCGGCAATAGTTATTTTGGACTACGAGTTGGAATGGTGCTTGGAGAAAAGCAATATGCTAATGATTGAAATGATATTACGGTGGGCCTTGTGACAAAAACCCTCGCAAAAACAGCTTAGTAATCGAAACATGTATGGAAGACCAGACTTTATGTGGTTTTGAAAAAAAAATCTGCTTTGGTTCAAATGGTTAAACTGATAGTATGTACAGTAAGTTTGAATATTTTACAAATGTGATACATTGTGATACTTGACCAATCAGCACCAAAGCTGGCAATAACATTACTTTCTTTCAGTCAACAAACATTGTATTATTACCTTCCTATAACTGAGTTGGGTATAGTGTATGGATATTGTGTCCCAGCCTTATTGAACAGACTGTATCAGCTGTAGACAAATAGAGTCAGTGGCTCAGATGGTAAAGTGGTCTTCTATAACTCGCAGGTTGTTTGTGGATATTCTCATTTGGTCCTTACCTCGTTTCCATTCAGTGATCTCTCGGGCAGCTTTGGCCACTGCTGCACCGAGTGTGCGGCGTTAATGAACAAGGTGAAGTAAAGCAGTGGTTTTTAACTGGTGAAAAAGGAAAGTGCTATGTAGGACCCTTTTCTGGGGTTGAATTTTGCCAATAGCTGTTGATTAATGTTTCAGTTTGGTATTTTTGGAATAATATGTTTGAAACCGCTGAACTAAAGACAGCCAAATAAAAGATTTAAATAGATTGGGTCCTCATCCAAATCCATTCGTTGATTACCCACTGCAAAACATGCACCATCTATGTAGAGCTGGTCCTTAGGAGCAGGTTTTGTATTGCTGCAACAGTAGAATCAACAATGAATAATTGTTTTTTTCTATATATTGTTTTATGTTTGGTAGAGTACCACTGATGTAAAGATGCTAAGTGTTAAGACATTATTAGAATTAGGCGTTCTTACATTTCTGTTTGGAAAAGTGCTTTAAAGGTATACTAAGTGACTCCTTACTTAATAAATCCTTTTTGTAGTCCCTCTGGTGGTAATACAAGTGTTAATGGGATGATTTCATCTCCCCCTGGTGTCTCTGGCCAGAAAACCACCCTTGCAACTTGACTGCCACCGGGTCGGAGCAACCAATACACACTAATAGAATCACTAAGAAGAAGCAAACAGGCCAACGGGCAAAGCTATGTGCGGGCTAGTGCCACTTTAAACAGTATTTACAGCCAAATTTGAGTGAATAATTATTTCCATTGTGTAATTGGATGTACAATATCCCTCTCTCCCTTCGCCTTTTCTGTCAGCGCAGTATTTACTCTCACGGACAATTAATGAGTTAAAAAATCGCAACTTGCTACGACACCGGCAAATGAGCCCACAGCCGTGCCTTTGTCTGCTTGCATTAGCTTATAGATCCATGAACAATTTGTTGTTATGTTCACAAAGGTTATAGAAAACAGCTAATTAAAACTGTATAGCTTGAACTTGACTGCGTATTCCAAATGGCGCATACTTGTATATCATGCTTTTCAGGGGCCCTGTTGATTTACCACCCAGCGAGCACCTCTTTTAATTAATACCTGATTAACCACAGGATTTTAATGATGAAGAGATGCGCTGCGAATGCTAAACAGCTCCATATCCTCATGCATGACAATCCTGTGACAATTATCCGCGCTTCATTGAGCCTAAACCGCAGCCAATCATGAAAAGGGTCCTATTATGCACAACTGGTGGACTTTTTTGTGGCAAACCATGTTATATCTCGTTCCCACATTAAATAAGAACATGCCGGGAGTTTTTTTGTGTTTCATTCAAGCAGGTTTACCTCAAAGCACCAGTGGATATCATGAAGTCATGCTCTCTTCTCGCTAAATTATGCTCACAAAGTGACTTCACCATAGAGCCTTGCAAACATTTTTTGGATGTCATTAAGCAGCTTTCATTACACAAACGACAGTGTCATTTTGTGTGCTGATGATGATAATATTTTACAAACATTTTTGCACTTTAATTAAAAAGTGTTTATGAATTATTAAATACTAAAGCAAAGTGATAATCAATTAAAACAAAACAAAAAATCTGTGTAGGTTTATTTTACACTTTCAGCTTCATGTTTGAACTGGCCTTTACACACAAACACACAAAAGACACTTCTCCAACTTCCCAACTATACCAGGTGTAGAAAGTGCCAGGCCTGGGGAACAATCCTGTTGATTGTTTTGAACTGTCTGCAGCATATATGCCCGTGCTCTTTGACTGAGCTGTTGCAGCCTTGCTCCTCGCCAAGGGCTCTGAGGTCAGCTGACCAGCTCTTATTGGCTGTGCCTAAAGCAAGGCTCAAATCAAGAGGTGACAGAGCCTTTCCTGTGGCAGTGCCCAAACTGTGGAACAGCCTCCCTCTGTCTGTCAGGTCCTCTCAGTCCACAATTTAAGGCAAAACTGAAAATTCAGTTCTTCAATCTGGTCTTCAGAAACTACTCAGGCAGGATGTCTTGGGTTGTATTATGTAAGTGTGTATTTGTAAATGTATTTGTTTTACTTGCTTTTGTATTGCTGTATTTCTGGAAAGCAGGTCTGTGCACTGGCTTCCTGTGCTCAGACTTTAAAATAGGTCTGGGTGTTTACAAGTCTTTTCATGGTCAGGCACAAATATAGCTGACATGTTATGAACCGCCTCGAGCTCTGAGAACCTCTTGGCTCTTGGTTCCTAGAGTCACGCCCAAGCACGGTGAGTCCGCTTTCAAGTTTCATGCAGCAAATGTCTGGAACAGCCAGAACGTGAGACAGGCCTCATCTGTGTTTCAGTCCAGGCTGAAAGCATTGATATGTATGTACTGTTGTCTATGGTAATTGAAAGTATTTTAACTAATTTTAACAGATATTTTTATTATCCATCCCTCCATCCATTTTCTTCTACTTGTCCGTTGCCGGGTCATCCAAATCACATTGCACCAGCCCCTATGGCTCCTCCTGCGGTGGGTCCACGGAAGGACGGCCTCACGATTCAAACCGGGCCTGTTGGTTTCTCATAAGGGGCTTCTGAACCGCTCTTTGAATGACCCGTCACCTAGGACCTGTTTGCCATGAAGCCCCCGACAACATGGCCCCCAGGATCATTCGGGTGCTCAAACCCCTCCACCACGTTAAGGTGGTGGTTCCAGGAGGGGAGATATTTTTATGTATTTGTTTTTGTTGATTGATTTGGTCTTATTGCTTTTGATTGTATTTGATTGTTTTTATATCTTTGTGTGTTGCTGTGAGGGACATTGAGTTCTGTTTCATGTGAAATGTGCTTTACAAAGAGTTTAAGTGAGAGCAACCAATTGGAGAGATGGCAATGTGTGCTGACCCCTAACCCAGATTATTTGATTCTGCTTTGGGCCAGCAGGTGGTATCAATTCCAGCCTGTATTTTCCCCTCATATATAAGGAGATAATCATCCAAGGCAGAATCCGGCATTTAAAGAGGAAAGCCAGGGGTTATATAAAAAACCTGCGCCACCAAAAGCTCACACAAACACAAAACATGAAACACCAACAAGGACTCAAAAGTATTTTATAATAATGTATGTGTGTAGGTAATCGCTTGTTATAAAAAAGGACTTTGAAACGGCTTATCCCAGAAAATCTTAATATTTGAACAATGTTTGTAAGATTCCTTCAGTTGAAGGATCAATGAGCAAATGTCCATAAGTTGTCCCTGGGATTGCTGGTGATTGAAGGTTCAAAGCCCTGCGTTCAAGTGGGGCCCCTCCCCAGGCCGTTCAGTGGGCACATGGCTGATATTAGCATGTACAAGTGGTTTCTAAAGAGCAAATCAGAGCTTTCATGTAAGCACATTGGCCATGCTGTTGCTTCATGTTTGCCAGCGCTACACACAGTCCCCTGATAGAGCCACAGAAGCGAGCCATGTCCGGGAAATAAATGTGTTTGATGGTCATGTAAATGTACGAAGTGGACATGTTCAGACATATTCAAACATGGAATCAGGATTAGAAGTCTACTTTTGGAACAAGCTTGGGCTGTATACGCCTTGCGGATATGCTAACTTTAGCATTCGAGATGAAGCTCAAGCATAATTTAAACTGGGGACGACAGATTTCCGTCTTCCTCAAGCCATATATAAAGGCAAGTCTTCGGTCACGCAATTTCCCTTGTGGAATCATAAAATCTGTATATGTCTGATGTGTTTCATGTGATGGGCATTTCAAAATAAACCAGTTTACACAACAAAAGAATGCTTTCCAATGCAGCACCATATTCAGAGACATTCGCAACCCTTGTGGAACGTAAGTAAAGCCAAGAGAAACTTTGGAGCCATTTTAGATAAATATAACTTCTCTGACCAACTGGAACAGGACAAGTTTTATCCCAACACATTTGACAAGACAACTCCGGAAAAACAGTAAATCAATAAACCACTATTTTCACAGACTTGATATTCAAACCATCAGTTCTGGCTTGCAAATTTAAAGTCAAGTATTTGATTCTAAGATAACAAAACAAAAAACAAAACAAAAAAAATTAACAAATCGCTACAATCAGTCTTTCGAAGAGTCCATTCATTGTGACGAGATTAAACACAGGGCTTGTGTATAATCTGAATCAACAGTGCAGTGCCTCATGCAAGCTGCCTTCCAATGATGCCACAAGGAATCCATGAATTCGAATAAAGACGTTTTTTTTCCACGTATGCCAACACAAGCATCAGTCATATTCATGAGCAGACCTTGGCTTATTGTTTCTCTTGCGTTCACTCTGTTCCCAACTGAATCTCTTTTCCTTTTTTTTCTCTTTCTGTTTTGTTTTGTTCTCTATGTATGACAGGTCCCTATACACTGTCCTTCACTCATGACTCATTGTTAAGAGGCAATTACCCATTTAGACCCTAGGTGCCCGGATCGATCGGCGCACGCAGCGCAGGAGCCGCTATAGATCTCCAGGGAAACACAGAGGTATTATTAAATAGTTAGTCTTTCGTTGGCTTGTGGACAATAGCGTAAGAAGAAGCTGGGATTGGTTGTGTGTGTTTGTGAGGCGAAGTGTTGCTTTGACAAGTCTCTTTCCCTGCGCTGCCGGAGGTTTTGCTTCCCCCGTCGAGAGAGAAAGACAGACACAGGGGCAGGGAGGCCGAGGGGAAAAGTTTAGTCCCACAATGAATCACCAGGATACTTCCACCAGGCTTTTCTTTGGGCGTTTTTGACTTTGGTCTGTAAGAACTCGAGAGTAAACAAAGAGAGAATTCTACATAAGACATACAGTATATAAAGTCTGCTAAGCCATGTCATAATGTTCCTTTTGGTTTTGAGTTTTCGCTTTGGCCACTTCTTCCTCTGCTGCTGAAGATAAGATAAGATAATCCTTTATTGATCTCACAACGGAGACATTCACTTTTTACATTCAGCATCCATTCTGTATAGCGCCTTGTATAGCAGGGAGATTGACAGAATCGCTGTCACGACTGCAAGACTGCATTCAGCCAACATCATTCATCCAGGCACTGTTATACATGTTTTTAGTGGTAGGAGAAACCGGAGTACCCGGAGGAAACCTACGCAGACACGGAGAGAACATGCAAACTCCACACAGAAAGACCCCGTCCAGGTGGGAATCGAACCCAGGACCTTCTAGCTGTGACGCACTGTCGTACAGTCTGGTCTGGCACAGAGGATTTGTAAGCACTAAGCACACCTTTAGATGGAAGTGGAAGCGTATTATCACTGTTTTATAATGTATCATCCCACAGCCAAGTCTCTAACTCCTTAAAGTCTTTTCTTTATGTATACATTACTTCAAGTATAAAAAGTGCAGAATATCAACACAGAAGTACCCAAAGTAATGCATCTGTTCACTTTGATAGAGACTTGGGATTGTTAAGCAAAATTGTTCCAGACCTTTTTTCAACTTATGCAACATTATGAATCATATTACCTTTACATCCCAATCTTTATCGTATTTCATCCTGCATTTTCCGTTTGGTAGCCATAAAGTTTAGGATTACGTCTCTATGGCAACACTGGGAAAGGCATTAGGCATTGGTGGAAAGAATAGACAAGAAAAGGGCTGTTGCTTTTAAGTACAGTGAAGTCTTGAAATGAAAGTGTCTTGTTTTTTTTACAATGATTGCTGTTGATTAGACTTGGCTCAGTTATTTTCTTACAAATCATTTAACGTTAAGCACGTACAGCTGTAACAAAAGATCTGTAATTGAAAAATACCAGCGGAAAACTTAATACAATTTACCACCTTGAACTGCTGTAAAACTGCATTTGCTCACGCTTCAACCAATAGTATTAAGATGAAATTTAATTAGGTCCTTATTGTTATTGTGATAGCATTGTTATGTCTGTAATCTTTTGAGCTTAATAACCAAAACCCGGTATTTTCTTCACTTTGGAGTGTCTATCCTAATGTGGTGGAGAAGGTATGATATTTATAGTTAGACGCTCTCAAAAACAAACTACAGATCCTCTAAACTTCCACTAAAACACAGTACTTCAGCTTCTCTCAAGCCATTATATATGCACTCTCTCTCCTCCACTTTTCTCCTCCAGCAGCAGCAAGACCATCAGCCAAAGGCCATTATTGCAAGTATCAGAGCTTTTAACACTTTCCTAGGCAGCCAAGAGTCTTTCAAATCTTGCTTGAGGGACTTTTGCCCGATCTTCCTTCCTCTTTCAAAGAAGTGGCCGTACCGCCTTTGCTCTGCCTGATCCCATCAGACCTCGGAAGCTAAGCAGGGAAGGGCCTGGCTTGTACTTGGGATGGGAGACCATTTGGGAACATCAGGAAGCCTAGCGAAGGCAGTGTGTGAGTGGTTGGTGGTGGTCGCTGAGTATGGAGTGAATGAATAATGCACGAAAATGTAAAGCAACTTTTAGCTTCTGGAAAAGCGCTATATAAGACTAATGCACTATTATTATCAGGGATGCACCGATGCTGATACCAGTAACGGGTATCGGGCCGATACCACATGCTTGTACTCATACTCGTACTCAATAACGAGGTCCCGATACCAGAAACCGATAACACTTGACATGCGGCGCTTCTACAGGACGCAGCTCTCCACTGAGGAGAGAAAATAGCAACAAACTGGAGAATTCTTTAGTGGAAATACAATATTCCACATAGAGCTGACTTTATTACAGACGACACTCCCTAAATCAGAGTCTGTGCTGGATTTAACCAGAGCTAAATGTTGTTAGTGCTGCAGCGTGGACTCTGCAGTGTTTATAGATATAGATAAAGATATCTATAATAGAAACCGCACTCTCAATGGCCGCCGCCTGGGCGCCGCCATGTTTATTTCCCACACCGACTTTGAAGCTAAGCAGGGACGGGCCTGGTTAGGACTGGGATGGGAGACCGTTCCTCGGAAGCTAAGCAGGGACGGGCCTGGTTAGGACTGGGATGGGAGACCGTTCCTCGGAAGCTAAGCAGGGACGGGCCTGGTTAGGACTGGGATGGGAGACCGTTCCTCGGAAGCTAAGCAGGGAAGGGCCTGGTTAGGACTGGGATGGGAGACCGTTCCTCAGAAGCTAAGCAGGGAAGGGCCTGGTTAGGACTGGGATGGGAGACCGTTTGGGAACACCAGGAAGCCTGGCGACAGTAGTGAGTGTGTGCGTGGTTGGTGGTGGGGGCTGATGTGCGCAGACTGGGTGCCTCGCTTATCATCACCGTGTATGGGGTGAATGAATAATGCATCAAATTGTTCAGCAACTTTGAGCGTCTGGAAAAGCGCTATATAAGACTAATGCATTATTACTCTTATTATTATTATTACATCCGCGGCCGGCCCCCACGTGACGGTCCCACCGCCCGCGGGCATTGACCACGGGTCCATATGGACCGCGGTGCTGCTGTCCGAGGACAACCCGCCGTCACAAAAACGCGAGTGCACGACATCTGACTGCCGTGCGTGTGCGCGCATCCAAACAGGGCGATGTGTGTCATCGTCACTCACCGCTAACCTGCAGACGCTCCGCACAGGTACAGATACATCCTCAAAAAGACATCTGCGGGTCTTTGTTTAAGTCTCTCCTGCAGTGACCGAGGCTGTGGTTCATTATAGATCCAGTGCTGCGTAATGTCAGAGACGCAGACAAATGCGTAAGATCCAATCCTGGCCATATCCGTCTCCAAAGCTTTGTCTCCGAAAAAAAATACACGCAAAAAATTGCCCAAAACCTGCTCAAACACGAGCCTCTAATCACACGCGCTGCTCCGACTGACTTATCCTCCGTGTGAGTAAAAGCGAAAATGAAACTACCACTTAACGAGTGCATGGCCTGCACTGCGTAGTTTTTTTCTTTTTTTTTACTTTGCTGCTGTACCATTTGTTTTCTATTTTGCTTTCACGTATTGTGAGCCCAGAGGTACATTTTATTCTAAAGCAGCTTTGAAAGCATTGACAATTTCATTGTAAGGTTATAAATACTGTCTAACAACGATCATTAGGCTATTTCATTTCAAAACCTACTTATTATTTTTTTGATTGTGCACTACCGGGATGCACCAAACCACCGGTCCTGCACCGTGAACTAAACCGTTAGAGCTGAACCCCTAATATTTATCCATAATTATTCCACTGTCTCTTGATTTCTATTCCCTGAGTTTAGCGAACATATTGTCGATGTAGTTTATAAGAAAGGAGTGCGGGTGCATCAAACACTCCAATTGCAGATTGTTTGAAATTATTTTTAGCATTCATTATTTTAAACATTTGTAGTGGCCATAGTTTTTGGACTGGGTTGGGAACCACTGGTCTACAGCTGAACTGTGTGACGGGTTGGACATTTCTTTGTAATCACTCATAATCTCACAATATCAAATGTGGAGACTAGCGAGGCCCGGCCGAAGACCGGGTCTCAGCTAGTAGGCTAATGTTGCTAAACTAGCCGCTAACCCGCGGCTAACAGTTCTTACAGCGATTCTTGCGCCGTTTATGCCAAGGGGCTTATTCATCTGAAAAACTAACCTTAGCGACTAAAAAGTCCTCAGAAAATCCCAAATAAAGAGAAACAGCATGTTCATGTATTGAGCGAAAATGAGCAGCAGCAAAACAAGCTGTAATAAAGACAAGAAGAGACCATTTAGCTGCTGTAATAAGAAACCATCTCAATACTATTGTTAAATAAAAACAGATAAATGAATAAAGCACAAGCATTGTGGAGCTTTTGGACATGAGCTGTTCTGTCCATGTTGGACAGTGCAATAAAAATAAAAAAATGTTTGGCATCTGTTCAATTCTGATATAACTTCTTTTAAAAGTGTAGCCTACTTTACTCAAGGAAATGTAAATGAGTAAATTAACTAATTACTAACCAATCTGCTGTGAAGAAGTCAGTTTGTAAACCGTCTACTCACTTCAAAAAGTATGTTGAAGAAAATGCCTTGTACTCGTATCGGTATTTGGTATCGGCAAGTACTTACATCAAAGAACTCATACTCATATCGGTTTTAGAAAAAGTGGTGTTGGTGCATCCCTAATTATTATTACAGATTTACAGATTTCTGGACTGCACCACTCTTTGGTGGTCGATCCACAGATCTTTAATGATGTTGAGGTCAGGAGACAGTGAAGGCCACGGCACAACCTTCAGACTGTCATGTAATGTACATCCTGGATCATGACGTATTTAGAGAAGCCATTTGCCTTTTTGTGAAACTCTCCAAACGTCTCATCTCTAAACCCTACAGACACAATTGTAATTCCTTCCACGATGAGCCACCAGTGTTTCCTAATTCATCTCGTTGGCAGTCCGAGGGAGTTCTACACCATTGCGTAGGGCCTTTCTATAGTTAATGATACCGCTCTGATTTGGTCGGCTGACTCCCTTCTCCAAAGCGAAGACCAAGCCGCACTACAGCCCAGTGCACATGCCACGGTTTCCTCGCTGAAAAAAAGAAAAAAGACAGTTAGTAAAATTTGATTAAAGAAATAGCCGTGTAATTTCCACAAAGTAGTAAAAATCAATGGGGCCCTCAGTCCTCGCTCCACACACCGTTCTGAGAGTCGGAACGAAATGAATGACGAGAATCCGGGGCGATGGCGTCGTGTTTAAACGCTGTGAGTGATGTATGCGCCGCTGTATGTACGGAAGCTGTTCTCTTTAATGGGCCAAATCATGGACTCATTGGAAAGCGTTCGGCGCCGTAATTCATATCTCTAATCGTGTCATTTTCCATAGCCATTTCACTCATGATTAAAGATTATGCCGCACAACTGAACGCCATTACAAAAATACACGCCGAGGTCCTCGGGTTTAAACTGCCTTGTTTCTGCCTGTGCTTTTTGAAAGGGGAATGGGATTTGTGGCGGGTAAGCTAAGGTAAAGTTTACTACCCCCGAAAGGAATTCATCTTGGGCTTCTGTGCCACATTTGCCGCATTACAGGGAAACAGAGAAACACGTGCATCAGTCATCCACTTAATGATTAAAACATAAATGTCTGCGACGTCTGCTGTTGGGAAGCAACAGCAGAGTTTAACGGTCCGTAGTTTTGCACAGCCAGAGCATAACAATATAATATGTTAATAATAAAGCAGAATAGCCTTATTAAAAGGTCAAAGTCCCCACACAACGTTACAGCAAGGAGAATTAATTAACTGCTATTCGTTGTTACGTTGTTTAAAGGACTCGAGGTCCAGGTTTACATACACTACATATCATTATTATTATTATTGACTTTATTCCAGACGCTAGAATATGGTCCATATTAAAAGAAAAGAAACACATAAAACAATACATTTATCTCTTGTATGGGCTAGTGAGTCCATATATGAGAAGACTATCGCACTGAGCTTAATCCAGGGTTGGTCAATGCGGTGATGATGTTTGCTGAGTAAAAAGACACATACGCATTTTTTTCTCACTGTCTGACATGAAACCAGAATAAACTTTTACTTTTTTTTTTAGGTCAATTACAATTTTCTAAATTATTTATATTTACTAAATGCCAGAAGACTGAGAGATAGAATTTTCCACATGGTTTATATTACTATTTACAAAGCCAAAGGTTTGCATACATTCCATTAATATTTGGTAGCATTGCCTTTAAACTGTCAAACCCATAAATCCTTCCACATAACTGGTGTAACTGAGTAGTAGTAACTGGTGTACATTTTCAACTGGATTGAGATCAGGACTTTGTGATGACCATTTCAAAACATTGAAATGTTATCCTTACAGTAAGTCACTTTGTAACCAGTCTGGCCGTATGCTTTGGGTCATTGTCCATTTGGAAGACCCGTCTGTGCCCAAGCTTTAACTTCCTGGCTTGATGTGTTGCTCCAATATTTCCACATAGTGTTCTTTCTTTATGATGCCCTCCATTTTGTGAAGTGCACCAGTCCCTCTCGCAGAAAAACAACCCCACAGCGTGATGCTGCCACCCCCATATTTCACAGTTGGGATGGTGTTCTCAAGCTTGCAAGATTCTCCCTTTTTCCTCCAATTGTGACAATGGTCTTTATGGCCAAACACTTAATTATTCAAATCTTTTTATTGTTTTTAAATTTAAGAACAATAAACGAAAAATCACAATAACAATAAAACAGCAGCAGTCGGTGCTCACAAATAAGGACAAAGACGGATGAAACAAAAGGGAAACATCTAGTAATTGAGCATATGTGATATTGTTAATGATGATCGTTATCAACAAAATGAAATGGTTGCATACATGATACAATAGGTAGACAGAAAGTAAATAAAGAGATATGGGCTATACTCTGAAATCAAATTTAAAAAAATTGAGGAATGGTTGCCAGATCTTGTAGTATGTTTGGAGGGAGCCATTCACGGTATGTCGTAAAATTTCTAGTTTTAAGTGAGACATGACATCCTCCATTAGGCAGTTTAAAGAAGGTGGAGTGTTTTTTTTTTTTTTTCAGTTGAGTAGAATCAAGCATCTTTGTGCTGTTCCTTTGGGAGTAAGAGCTTCTTCCTGGCAGAGTTCCCTCTCAGTCCATGTCGGTGCAATACTTCCTTCACTCTGGATAATGACAAACTCTTGCCAGGTTCAGCATCTTCACCAGGTCTTTTATATTTGTTCTTAAGTTGATATTCACATTACAGACCTCTGTATCTGTCTTTTTAGACAGTGTATGTAAACATCTGGTTCCCACTGTATTTGAAACTGCATCTACAAAGGTCAGAGTATCTGATCTCCTGGAGTGTGGGCTTTGAAATGTCTTCATGTGAAATGTTCCTTGTCTGCTTTAAGTGTTGTCTTCTCAGAAGTTGCTCGCAGATGGAGGGTATCATGTTCTTATTACCAATCATTGCTACATTGATCAGCTCTTGTAGTTTGCTTTTGTCCCTCACAGTTAAAGCTTCAAGCCAAACGGAAGGCGGTCATTAGTTTTGAACTGACACTAAACAGTCTCCATCTCCTTAACAATCTCCTTCACATTATTTCCTCTGTCTCTAAGAGCTGCAGTAACGAGTGAATTTCTCCACTGTGAGATTAATAAAGTCTTATCTTATCGCATCTTATCTTAAGTTGTGTCACTGGGTCAATTTTCCCACATGGTCACTCACTTTAAACTGGCTGACGTTGTGAATATCCAATTACTTCACGGGGTTCAAAGCTTCAATTTTCCTGCCATCAGCCTCCAGTAGATCATGCCCTGCATCAAAAATGATCTCTTTCGTCGCACCAGTCTTTGAAGTTGTCCTCATCAAAGCAGCCTGCTGGACTGTCACCTGCAGACTGAAAACTGACAATGAATGTGTCGTCGGACGATTTGATAATACTGTTTGGGGTTCGGTCTTTGAAAATACCCTGTTTATCTTTACTTGTCAAGATCAGGGTTGCAAGATTCACTGCCATTGAGTCAAAACGGCAAGTCGGACGGTCTGAGTACCACACCTTGGTTACTTTGTGCTGCAGCCTGGATTGTTAGCCTGTTCTTAAATTGAAAGAAAAAAATCACAGGTCGCTTGAGCCGATCCGCGTGGCAGAATCGCTGTAACTGGGCAAGTTTTACATTTACATCAACTCATTTCAATGATTATATCCATCTGTTTTTCATCTGTGTCTTAAGTCTTTGCTGTAAATGGATTTAGCTACTGCGCCTTTGTCAACTAACAGATGCTGTGCTCCTTCTTCACAAACCATTTTTTAACATGGAGCCATTCCAAACACTGTAGTATCAGTCTGTTTTTTGCTATGTTCACTCTTTGGTTGAGTCTAAGCTTTTCAATGAAGTTTGGCACGTCCATGCATAGTCAAATTAAGTCTGTTTATCTCGTTTGTGTCCTCTATATGAGGCTTAAAGGGGCTAGATGCAAGTTAGCCATGTGTTACTCACTACTGCCACCTCAGGTCATACGTGTAACTGCAGCTTCTATATTAAGCTCGTGCATGACGGCACTTCGGACCCGAATTAACACCTTTTTGAGTTGACAGTGCAGGATTTTAGAGGCAGTTGTGGTGAATATGTCTGGGCTCATTCTACACATTAGGACATTGTTGGAACATGTAGGGGGAGGGAAATACATAATTTAAACATGTTTAAACTCTGTAACAAACTGTTGTTGTTACAGAGTGAATGCTTTTACTGTCTTTTGAGCACAGACCTAGTGAGACGGATAGACTTTAGCCTCTATAACCCCTAAGGGCACTAATCTAAAAGATGTATGGGCTACAGTTTCTAATTAAAACCCTTATCAAATTCCAGAACAGTATTTCAGTAACCAGTTTTGGCCATGACAGCCGCTCCCAATATTCCAATGCGTGTCGAGTTCCCAACCCTTTGGTCTTGAGTCGCCAGGGGAAACGAGTGTGCCCTCTGTGAGCTGCTACATACTGTATGTACATCTCATTATGCTGCGCAGACTGATCTGTTCTCTGTAAATTATGCAGCAAAGAATCCATATATGTGTGTTAAATGAACAGAGGGACAGAATTGGTGCCTGGCAACTAAAGCGTGAACCGCGCCCTTGGGTCATCTTTGAATGGGCTCGATTGTGTTTTATACATGTTTCAGAAATCATTATGGAGACTTTTCTCAAAAACTGCCTTTAACTACAGTTTAGCTGCTCTTGTGACATAGCGACGTATATCCTGGAATGTTCTACAGTCCGGCTTTAAAGTGATTGATGTGTATGGGACAGTAATTACACTTGAAGCATGAGGATAGCAGGTTGTATACATAAAAATAACCCCGTAAAGACTGGATAAGTGTACAACCTGTTATTTGCTAAATGCTGAGAGCGTCTGAGAAATAAAGGGGCAGGTGGAACAGACTGTTATGAGCTCTAGAGAACATTATATATGGTTAAAAGCTCAAAACAAATAGTCAGTTTTGCATGTTGCTATGACATTCACGGTTTAGGCACTCTCTACGGGGCCTCGTCTTGGTTGGAGGACAGTAAATATAAGTGTTGCATTGGCACCGATTTAGCAGAATTGTGGATTACTGCGTCGAATTCACACACACTGACGGATACACAGGGATTAGGCTAATTCTCTGTTGTACAAATCTGTCCAATCGAGGATTTGTCTGGTATCCCCAGCCCTTTCTGAAGTCTGATGACGATTGAGTGTGAAGATCCAACGGTATAATAATGATGATGCTCATTGTAATGCAGCAGATGATTAAGAAAACCTTTCCAGTAGGTGTATTATATATTCTGTGTGTCAAAAAAAAAGAAAGAAAATGACCTGGACACAACTTTTAGTGGAGATGCCATGAGCCTTTACAACTTCTGTTGCAACTTTTGAGAATTTATGATGGTGTAATAGTAAGATTATTCCTCTGCGCACGGAGTTTACATCGCTCATTGTAGCTTACGAACGCATTATTTAAAGTGGAATGAATTAAAGTGCATATCTGTTCCAAACAAGCCGCTTGTCACTCGCGAGAGTGTGAGAGTGTGAGAGTGTGAGAGCGCACAGCCCGCCATACAGAGGAGGCGGGAAGGTTTGCTGTAAAAATAATTTTCAAATATTTCTTACTAGTTTACAGAGTCGCTGTGCTCTTCCAATGATTTGGATTTACACCTCTCCCTCTCTCACCTGGATTTGTCTCTTGGAATAGTGATTTTTAAAACAGAATAAGCAAAACATAGCCTATACACAGAAAAGAATATGGCTTAAAAACAGCTTTGTTCACCCACTCAAAGAATTTAAAAGCCGTCCCATTGACTGGCCTTATCTGGCAACCCTGGACAATTGGCAGACAAGAAGAGCAACACAAGAAACATGAAATGTCTTTTATCCCTCGAGATTTGAAATGGTTTTATAAATCTTCACTGTTTTTTATATGTTGTTCAATATTATGAATGATACTTTCAGGTCAAACATTTATATAGCCCCTTTCTACCTGCTTTAGGCACGCAAAGCGGTTTACATCAAGGAACCACTCACCCATTCACACACCAGTGTACGCAGACACTGGAAGAGTCCCAAAAGAACCATGCAGCAGTGTTTTGTGAGTAAATCGTGACCCTACGCAAACATAAACTGCCGATCTATAATCCCACAAGTCCTGCATGTCCTCATTCTCCCCTCCGGACAGCATGCGTATATACTTACTGACCTTATAAAGTAGGTAACCGCGCGGCGTGTCCAGTGTGGCGAGAAACCCCACTGATCTGGTCGGACAGTTTGCCAGACTCGGAGACAGTTACTTGACCCGTTGGCTTGAAGATAGACAGAGGTGCTTGTTCGCCCTGCCAGACGCATTCATTCTGGTCTTCAATGGAGGCTGTCAATCTCCAAGACTACTCTCCTCTTCTCCAGCTCCCTCTGTGGAGCCATAAAAAAAAGGCTGGAGCTCCTCACTGGGGGCCCAAATGAATGCTCTTTGAACATAGTAATGCGATTAGACTGGGCTCTGTGATATTTCAATCGGTTAGCGCCCCACAGATACATAGAAACATGGCCTGAATGTGAAATGCCGCTTACAAGAGCCCGCCATATTGACTGGCCTTTGACACCGAGAGCGGATTTATTAGTGCGTTTGAGTTCTCATAGCATATTTATCCCAGCTGTAATGGGGAGCTCAGCGGGGCAGTGAAGGAGCTGTGGATGTCTTGTCAATGAAGCCGTACAAATAGCTTGGAAGGTGGAAATTAGCCTCTGAACTGCGGTGATGTTGCCTTTTTCCCGCGTTCATAATATTATGCAAAACTGTACTTTTGCTTCAGCTTTTATGATGATATAGTTGTCGTTCGCCCATCAAAAACATGTCTGGTGTTATTTTCTTTATTCACAAAGTTTTGAGAAATCATCTTTGTCATTTCTTCTCTCTCTGAACTCCATTTCCTGCATTTTGTTGGGGAACAGAAATGTATTCTACATTTTTAAAGCCTTTTGGCGAGACACGGCAGGTGAAAGTATTGATTTTTCATGCAGTGAAAACTAGTTTTAGCTAGTTTCCTCCCTTAACATCTTAGTTTTCATGTCAGAGTATATATAGACATAAAAAAACGTACCCCTTATGTTGCTTAATTTATGTTTTTTTGCTAGCGAGGTGGAAATATCCCAGAAGTAGCAACTTTGCAAAGCTGTCTTTCCGTCCGTATTCATTCACAAATATTGACATTTTATATCCATGTGTCCTGCGAAGGGTCAGCTTCTACGGACTCCATACTTTCCATTCTTGGGATTAACAATTTTTTTTTATTTTTTTTCAGAAAGATTTTTTGAGTGTCTAATTCCTAGCCTGACTTATTCAGCTTTGAACCCCAAAAAACAAGGAAAAATTTTAGTTTTTCAGATTTTTTTAAACTTATGATTAGCTCATTAAAAAAAATAAACAAGATATCCAAAATCCCCTCTAAAAAAATCTTTGTTACTAATATGTCAACAAAATAAAACCATAAATTTAAATCTGGGTCTATCCATTTTTTAGATTTCATCACTGAATAGGCTATTTTGACCAGTTTTATCCACAAAATGCCTTGTTAAAGCATAAAAAGAAATCTTGCAATACATGTTTTCCTCATATTTATTTCAGTTATGTTCAACAAAAGTTTCAAATTGATATCTCTCCTGTAGCTATCGTTGAAGGTTGTCCGTAAATGCACCTTTTGTGAATTGATAAAGTTGTGCTGAACTTTTTTCTGAACTAAACGTTTATTGAGTCCGATGAAGCAGTTTGAAAAGTGAGTCAAATGATTGGGAAATGGCTCAAATGGAAAGCAGCAGCATAGAAACATATAGAGTACCCACATCATGTACATTTTTAATTCATTTTTTATCATTTGAATAATGACAATAGTATATTATATCCCGGAGCGTATGAATATTCAGTGGTGCACCTCTTTTGCACACAAATCAACACCAGTCATTACTGGGGGAGATAAATTGTTGCTGATGATAACAGAGAAACATCACCTAAGCTGAATGCTAACTAACTTGCACAATAACAAATTCAGCGTGGGCACTTTTTACCAAGTTATGTTCAGGGAATTCGTAGCTAGAGATCTGAATAGGGTAATAGTGTGATCGTGTGTTAGTGCGGCTTAAGCGACGCATATGCGCTTCTCTGTATGCGTAACAGGTTAAGGGCGAGGGCGGCTCAGGCTCAGGGCTCTGTTCTAACAAGCCGCAGCATGCATAGTAGTGAAGAGGGATTTGTGCAGACGCGCTGGTGAATACTGCTACTCTGTAAGCACTCACATTCGTGCTTGTAGTGTATACATATTCTTTTCATATGGGTGAAAAGGAATTGTTGTCATATGTGAACGCGCTATTCTTCATTTGAAAGCTATTTGTAAGTTAATTCCCACAGAATTCAGTCACTGAATGTTAACAACTGGAGGCCTGCCCACATCCTAATTAATGTAAGTAGAACTAGTTTGGGAACAGGTGCTGGGATGAATGGAAGTAGGTTTCTTTACAAAGAGGCTTTTAGATATAAGATCTGGAAACCCTAAGTGTGAGGCTCATTGACTCATAGGTAAGCATAACAATTGTTAAATGGTAAATGGACCCAATTTATTGCGCTTTTCTACATTTATCAGGCCCAGAGCGCTTTACAGTAAGGAACCAGTCACCCATACACTCTCATTCACACACCAGTGACACTGGAGGCAAGTAGGGTGAAGTGTCTTGCCCAAGGACACAACGGCAGTGTGCATTTGCGGGAGCTGGGATTCAAACCCACGACCTTTCGATCACAAGACGACTCGCTCTACCTACTGTGTGTGAATGTACCTTCACTGATAATGGCAATAAAACCCGTTCCGATTGTTACCATTTCATTTGAGCATAATTACCTCATATCTGGTGGCACAGATAAGCCATGTTTTTGAAACATTTACTATAAAATGTCTGAAATACCTTCCCTTTAAAGTGATAATCTTTAGCTTTAAATGTATTACAATTTTAATAGTCTGGGTATAATTAATCGCCTGGGTCTACAATTCAATGGAACATAAGTAAATAATTATAGTTTTTCTAAAGTCTCTCCCTTTGACCAAAACCTTGACCAATGAGAAGAGTTTTCCTGTGGACCAGGCTGTCAGGTCCAATCAAGAGGGAAGGGGGAGAGAGATTGATAATTAACTTTTCAAATATTGTTCTCTCTCTCCTCATTTTGCGAATGAGCATAGGTTTTCAGGTCCAATCAGGAGATGCTTACTTGCTTACTTTATAAATCTCTCTGAAAGATTCTGAAATCTTACAGACTATCACTTTAAGTCTCTCCTGGGTGAATTCAATTAGCCGGTGTTGAAGCTTGCACCTGACAGTTTGATGCGTGGACCATTTTCATGAGTGACAGAGTTCGCACGGATGTAGGGTTTATCTCTTCCCGTCTTTCCAGAACATTGTGTGCCTTGGCCTTTTATTAAATTGTCAGTTTTCACAGAGACACTGGACTTCTCTCAATAGACATTTATGACTTTGACTGTAACCCTTACTCAAAAATGTTCCTTGCCTGATTTTCTTAAAAGATTAAAACGAGGGACCAGAGCTGCACGATACGAAAAAGAATTTAAATATTGATAGCTCTCCTGGTTATTCTGATGTTATAGTGATATTTTAATAAAACACGTTTTCCTGGAGATGAAGAAAAGATGACTCCCGATGATGGCATGCAAATGGACGGTTAAAGATGTTTTCGCTCGGGACTAGAATTACCTGGTGACCTCAGAGTTTGCCGAATTACCCATGGCGAAATCAGCGGAATTTGTACCTTCCAAATAACCGACATGGCAGATTCACACCGGCCCAGAATCTCCGAGGACATTAGTAATCCTCACGTTTTACCTCAGGGCTCTGGGTAATTCTTATCCCGCGCGAATAGGCCTTCACGGCACAACGCTGCGACAGGGGACCGGCGGGAGATTTGCCAGTTGTGAGGCAAACGCGCCGTCCGAGCGGGGAGGCGAACGAAGGGGGAGGCCCGGGTCATCGTCTTCCAACAGAGCACATCCATTTCAAAGTGTTTTCCTTGACTCTCCCGGAGGACATCACCCCTCTTTCTCCTCGATCCATTATCCCTCCATGAGCTCCGCCGCCTTCACTTACACTTGAGGGAGGTTGGTTTCCCTTGGCGACCATTAGGGGCAAGTGGATCCGAGATGTCCTACGATTCTTGGCAGACGGAGGGTCTCTGCTGTTGCTATTGACACTGTATTAATGCTGCTGTCAATAGCAATTTCATAGGAATGATTTGGAGCATGTGGCGGTGCAGATGGTGTTCCTGGATCCCTTAAGGGGAATGAATTGCGGGAGAAGTAGAAGACATAAGTGGTGCGTTGTGGGTAGATGTAATGTCCACATAATTGGTATTGCGTAGTGTTTGAAATTCGATGATGGTTACGATGCCTTCGCCCTGTCTGCTGGTGTCATCCAGTTGAAGAAGGCCCATCATCAATACAAGATCTTTTTGAAAAGTTAAAGCAACACTGGATCTTTTGACAGTGCTGGAGCTTATTGAAACAATGCCAGGGCGAATGCGTGCATGAAATCAAAGCTACAAAAGGGGGTGACCTTTTTTGTTGTTGTCAGGCAATGAATGAAAAATTAAAATTGCTATTCATTTTGATGTGAACCTAGTCAAAGCCTCTCTCAAGTGCTTGACAAAATTGCCCTGTGGAAACCTGTAGCCAAGAAAAGAGAGTAAAGAATTTTGTCCCAACTTTTAGAAAATGATGTAAAAAAAGTATGCGGCAAACGAGAGAGATAGTCAAAGAAGCACATCAAAGGAACATCCGCAGAGCACAAGAACTGACTAAAAGTGCTCTGGAGAAATCGGGAGCCTATCCGCTTCGCAGAGGAAAGGCTGAGAAGCAGCTGGAAGGAGACAAATTAAAGATTGATGGAGCCCAATCTATGGCGAACTGGTGAGCGGGGTCCCAGGATGCCATCGATTTAAGACGCTCATTGATCCGAACACAGAATAAACACCGGCGCTTTTATGCACGCTGCCAGCCAAGACTGCAAAGGTTAACGGAAACGCCCTTCAAGCTATTGTCTCTCTTTTAGCCCGGGCCTTACAAATTACCAAGTCAGTCAGGGGCAGCAGCGTGGTATGTCTCATTTGGAAACAGGTCTTTGCTGAGTAAAAACTGGTCATGAAAATGACATTTAAGAAATTCTAAATTTGGGACACGAACCAACCTATGGCTTGAAAGTTTCCCAAAGGCTTTTAAGATGGACTTGATAACCAAATTCAAGTATGGTTGTTATATCGTAAAAAGTACTTCCTCTGCTGTTCGTAGTTGTTTTCCTAGGTTTGCTTGTTTTTTTCCCCTTTTTGACCCCTTTCCCAAGAGCATCTACACAAACTTTTGGAACACATTTTGACACCTAGAGCTGTCAGTCATATTGCTGTTTCTACAGATGATGGTACATAACCATCATTTCTCTCTGGACCCACAGAAAAATACCTTTTTCATGGATTCCATGAACATCAGGGCTGTTCTGCCATGGGTTTGCATGTGTCTCTGGCACTTGGTGGGGATGTCCCACACAGATTTGCATTTCTGAGTTGTTGTTTTTTTCAGTCTAGATCACAATAGGAGTGCTCAACAGTTCAGTCACGCTGTGGGGTTACGTTCAAGCTACAGGCAATAAGGAAACTATTTCCCATTTATCACCAACTCTTTATATACATTTCTCCTCCTTCTGCCACTGAACCACATTTTAACAACTCATCAAACATTTGTGCTCAACATTAACTGTGGATATACTATATATGTGGGTTTGGGTTAGTTATACCGCTGCTGATCGCAAAAAGGGGGTCGGTCCATTAGACCGACGTCTCATTATTCCGAAAATGTCCCATTGAGTAGGGGTTGAAAAATAAAATTAGGTTCAGGCAAGAATCCGCTGACCTTAGGTAAGGGCCAATGGTTGTATATGGCTCTCTAATCCACATCACAACTGGGTTAGAGATGTCAGACTAATGGCGGCTCTGCTCTTTGGCACATTTTCTGAATAATAAGACGTCATGGTGCAACTAATGGGTTGTTGGACCAATGGCATGGCACCCCCAAAAGTATTCTCATCCCCCGCTCCCTCCTAAACCAGTCCAACAAGCAAACACGGCTCCTCGTTGTTTAATCCTTACTTACCTGCTCGGTCAGATATCCCAAAATGCATCTAATTGTAATAAGTTCAGATGTCAGTCTTGAATGTAAAAATGCTCCAAGATATGTTTAAAATCCACACTCGTAACAGAATTTTCATTTTAAGACCTAAAATCACAAGTCAAATCTCTATTAGATGTTTCTCCAATCATGCAGCAGCACTAGGTTAAGGTCAGCAGCGTATCCGAGGTCGGCAGCGTATCCGAGGTCGGCAGCGTATCCGAGTCCGGAGCTCCTTCCTTCTCATGGGAATAGTCAAACCGTAAAACGAAAGCCGTATCCTTCTCCAGTCGAGGAGTCCTTGGCTAACCTTTTCCCTCCTTGAGAACTGATGCATTATTTGGATATCGAGTCGGGCCGCAGTCACACGAGGTCGCTGGGATGAAGATTTATAGGCGCGGCTCAAGAACGCTCGTCAGCACTTTACTACCTTGTTTTTTTTTGTCTGCACGCGGCAGCAAAATCAAAGTAGTACTTGGAAAACGGAAAGTGCTTTGTCTACATTCCCATGTATGTATGTATAGAATGCGTGTTTGGAGACAACATACGAAACGCATGGAGATTTTCAAAAGGGCAAGAAGTGTGCACCCGCTCAGCCTTTTCAACTAAAGCTATTCATAAAAGTCCAGACAGCGGATTTCCCAAGAGAGAAGAGACGGCAAGAAATGAAATCTCTCTCAAATAAAAGCCCTACTATACTGTATTTATTTACCTTTCAAGGCTAACGGCTGTCTCTCCTGCGCTATAGTCTAAACTGGGGGAAATAACATCATGCATACATAACAAGGGACAGCTTTGTTCTCTTTTTGAATGGTAAACAGCTCACGCATACATTTGTATATGTGCAAAGGGAGTTGGTTGTTGTATACCGGAAACACGGCTTTGTGCAGGAGAAGACTGGGCTGTGAGCTTGGGAGATGTTAATACGTGCTTATTAACGCTTCACTGAGGCTGTGCCAATGCTTTGGATACATTAGCGTGTTTTGTTTTTTTGGTATGAAAATAAATGGAATCTCTTGTCTTTTTATGTCCTTCACTCCTTGTCTGTGTGAATTCAGTGTGGGAGGGGTCGAGCTGTAGCCAGTCTATTTATCATTTAAAAGAACATTGCGAAAATGAAACATGTACTAATACATGCCTTTATCTCTAGATAAACTGTAACGACCTGCTCACTGGCCTATATTCAGTCCCTCCAGGATTTTGCGGGCATTTTTTGTGATTGTTGCGGGGTAAAATGCCTGATTTCCCGGGCCATTTTTCCAAAAGTTGCGATGAAAAGTTGCAATTTTTTTTTCTGCTTAAAACAATAAATTTTTACATAAAAATTTAACTTTTCTTTGTATTTTACATCAGTTTAAACCAAAGAGACTCTGGGGAATAATGAAAGACTTCAAATCAAATATCTGTTATTTTAGATAATTGTATCATTAAAAAAAAAAACAGAATAATGTGCGCCCCTCCCCTCTCGTCTCCTCCGCTCAGCTACAGAAAGTGGGCGGGGCTAACAGGCACCTGCCTGTTTCTGTGAGCGCAGGGTCTGACTCCACACAAATCTGATAAGATAGAGCCATGAATGAGAATCTGAGGAGAACAGACCAAAGGACGAATGTCTGTTCATTTCACACATCCACCTTGAGCTTCGGCTCCGGTTCAACAGCACTGTGCCTCCTAAAGCTCACGCAGTAAAAGCAACAGCCCCTCACACTTACGCCACTGCATCACGGGGGGAAGAAGTGTCTAACGCACACACAGCGTTTATCTGTCAGATAAAGCCTATATCGCCAAATAAAGATCCAGTAGAAGAAAAGCAACTTGGACAGAGTAGTAGGAGATCCATGATAGGAGCACCCAGCGGCTCACCCAGTAAAGGCCCAGGCGAGTGAGAGGAGGCGGAGCACATGCGAAAGTCCTTCAGTCTGAGTGCTGGGCATTTACTCGAAAATATAACAAGTAAAATATATTTAAATGATCAGAACTTTAGTTGCGCATAAGTTGCGGAGTTATGGAAAGGTTGCAAAGGAAATTTCGGATTATTGGAATAGTTGGGGGAAAGTTGCGGGCTTTTGGAAAAATTGCAACTCTGCTTGATGTTGCGTTAATAGTTGCGATCCTGGAGGAACTGTATATTAGTCCAGTGCTCAGGTCTCTGCACCGGCTTTCTGTCGCATAGATTTGGTTTGAAAATAACCTCACTTGTGTTTATGTCTCTTCACCAAGGTACATCTCTGACGTGTTCAGGCCATGGACAAGAACCATGGGAACCTCGTCTCCTTATAGTCCCAAAGTCAGGACTAAACACGGTGCAGCTGCGTTTCGTACAATCTAGAACAGCTTCAGTTGGTAGACAGGCCCCAAAACTAACAATGTTCAAATCCAGGGGGAAAAAATTAAGGCCAAAAAAAAAATCGCAATCCTATCTCGCAGGGCTTGCAGCAACCGCAAGCATTTTATTCATCATTTATTGTTTTTAACTGAATGTTTAATGACTGCTTTTATTGACAGTTTCATCTGATTAATCTTTTAATATTGCGTTAATTAATGTTAAGTGTTGCTTTTGTTGTTCTTTCGGATAATGATCACAGTTGGAGAACAAAAGGAGATACATGAAACTGAACACAGACTTTGTCAGTACTGTACCTTCCTGTCGTCGCAATTGATGCTATAAGGACAGTTGTTGTTCCAGAAGTTCCCGTACTTGAGAAAAGAGAGGCCTTCATAATGTCCAAATAATATATGTATTAAAAAATGTGGCTAATAATGACCACACAACCATGAAATAGGAAATGTTCTTCATCTAATATGGTTAAATGGTAAAATAAATATGGAAAGTAATTGCCTCATGTGGGATAAATAAAGTTGTCTGAATCTGAATCTGAATGCATTCTTATTTGGATTTGGGGTAGACAGACTCGGGGCCCAGGCGCTCAGTGAAGCATCAGCAGCAGCCAAGAAAAAAAGTCCTTACTTAAACTAAACTGATGTAAAACACACACAGCGACATCTGCACATACTGCATTGGCACGTTTTGGAGTCAGATAGCTCTGTGTTTAGGAAGTCGGTGCAAAAAAAAAGAAAAAAAAAACCTACAACAGCGCAACGTCTATTATTCTGGTCTCGACTGGAGCAGGAAATTAGCAATTATCCCGCTCATCTCCGTGTGTGTTTGGCAGCTAGCGTCGGGATGCTGTGTGTTCGTTCTCCCAGTCTGTTTGCCGAATTTCCTCTATCAGGGAACAAAGCAGAGTGGAGGAGGAAATGAACAATTATTCTGCTGATTTTCTCCCGCGCGCTGTCTAGAGGCTGAATATCAAATCAATCGCTCTCAAACTCTGACGGCCTTCACGTCTGCGGAGACGGGGCGAACGTGCACTGCAGTGGGGACAGCAGGGGATGTGGTATGATGTGTTAAAGGAATGAGATACCCCGGCACATGTGTAATGATATTTTTCTCCTCTTTCTTTTTCATGTCCTGATTCGACTTTGGAACGATCTTCTCAAGGTAAGAGAAACACATTGTCACAGTGCGTGCTGTCTGCGTGTGCCGCTTCTCAACTGTTTTGTCTTAGGATGCTGCGACTCTGATTATTTTGGATTTCTCGTTTTTATTGTCTTTTCTTATTCCGATTTTTGCAGTAGATTTGAATGAAAAGCACCTTGTCCTTGTTGACGGTTGGTTGGCCCTGTTGTCTTGCCATAGTTAAAGCTTTTTCATAGTTAAAGTTTTAGGACGCTTTAACACTCAAACTGGTCTGGACTTTTGGGCTTCCTGTTTGGGTTGGTCTAAAGTTTGACCAGGGGGGGAAAAAAGGTGGTCCCAGCGGCATCACTGACCTTGATCTTCAACCTGGAAGAGTTTTGTAGTAGCAATTTGCCTTCTTAATTTACAAAATCACATCATTAATAAGAACTCAAAAGGAATGCATGAGACCCATGTATGTTCATTAATATGCACTGTCCCGACCAAATAAACCAATAAAAAAAGAGGGGAAAAAAGAATGGCCTGAAGCAAAAAGGCTTACGTATACCTCGGGCTGGGTACTGTTAAACGGTACCAGTTTGTTATCGAAAATTGGTGCCGAAAAAAAGATATAGATAAAATATAGAAAGGGCCTGGGAGCTTGAGGGTTCTGCGCAGTGTCTTTGCTGTTTTGAGAACTGCACTTTCTGGACTGAGATGTCTGATGTATTTACTGGGATCTGCTGGAGCCACTCCTCCAGTTTGGGGGTCACTGCCCCGAGTGCCCCAATGACCACGGGCACCACTGATGCCTTCACCCTCCAGGCTTTCTCCAGCTCTTCTCTGAGCCCCTGGTGGTTCTCTAGTTTCTCATGTTCCTCTTTCCTGATGTTGAAGTCGCTTGGTATTGCTATGTCGACCACAACGGCTTTCCTCTGTTCTTTGTCTACCACCACAACGTCCGGTTGGTTCGCCACAACGATTCTATCCGTCTGTATCTGGAAGTCCCACAGGATCTTGGCTCAGTCACGCTCTGCCACCTGTACACTATGCCAGCCACTTGGTTCTGGCGCTCAGCATTAAAGGAAGTGACTTGGTTGTTTCTGCTCAAATAAATGATTTTTTCCCCCTTTTTTTCTCTTTATTTTTTTTCTTATTTTTTATTAGTTATATTTTCCCTATTTCCACTTCCCCAATCCATTCCTTATTTTCCCCTATTTTTTTTTTTTTTTGCAGAATTTTTTTCTTAATTCTGCCACAATTTCTCTCAATTTCCCCCCCAAAAAATTCTAAATTTTTCACACATTTGTTGACTATGGAGACTAACCCAATATTGTGCAGATCTTCCACACATTATTGTTCTGTTTTCTGGTTCTAGATGATAAATATTTTTGTATATGTATGGTATTAGTATCGGTATCGAAAACAGAGTATAATTAAAGTACTGTTATCGGAAAAAACTTACCCATCCCTACATCCTATTCAATATGATTGACGTTCACGCTTTTCAGAGTACTGCAGGTTAGGACCAAAAACACAAATTAAGTATTCAAAACACAATAGTTTATCATTTGAATGAAAAATAGTCCTCAAAAAGGCATCCACTGTAGTGAAAATGTACCTGACTTGAAGCACATGTGAATAATAATGTAATAACCCTTTGACCCTTTGACCCTTTGACCTTTTTCCCTTTGTCTGAAGTATTGAAAAGAAAGACACAATGTACTGTGCATTCCAACTCCAGCTTCATGTGAGAATTCTTTGGTGGTCGTTGAGGCATGGTCGCCACAGTGAAAATAGCTGCTAGGGGTTTTAGTTTATTTTGGCCTTGAAGCCTCCCACATTTCCTCTATGGCACAACTTCTTAGTTCTGTTGTTTTTGTGTATCAAAGTCTCTGTGGTGCTGGCACCCTTGAAACAGTGCTGCTGCTATTTTGACCCATCGAACATGATGTTTGTCTGGCTTTGGTCTCAGAGCTGACTCCAGCCAATTTGGTGCCCTGGCCTTGAGATTAAGCTTTGGTAATAAAGACGAGGGGTGGCAGTTGTGCAGTTCTTTCAGGAAAAACACTGAAAGAACTGACTGGGAGCTGGATACACAGTTTCTCTCGCTTCAAAGATTTTCTTTTCTTTTTGCAGCTACTGTGTCTTGCATGAGTTGCTTATGTTTAAGTTTTTTAAAGACTGACTTTCTTCTTACTTTTAAAGACTAAAACATGTATCAAGGCAAGAAAAATCCTGAAACGAGGTGTGCCCAAATTTGGTCCTTAAGTGTTAATGGGATGATTGGGGAGTCTTTCATCTCCCTGGTGTCTCTGGCCAGAAAACCACAATTGCAACTTCGCTGCAGGCCTATGGGTAGGAGTCACCAATACACACTAATGGAATCACGAAGAAGAAGCTAACAGGCTATCGGGCAAAGCTAACTGCGGGCTAGCGCCACTTTAAACAGTATTTACTGCCAAGTTTGAGTGAAAAACAAAAATCTCCATTGTGCAATTGAGATGCCCAAATTGCTACAAACGTCCTTGCTCACGGTGGCAGAGGACATGACACAGGCAAAATAAGACGTGACTCGGCATAAATGGATCATGAAAACTCTGCTGTCAGTTCTGCTCCGCGTGATAGAAGGGCTGTGTGACAGTCACCCGATGAAAGAGTACCCGCCCCGGGGGAACCGGCTTCTCCCTGACATTTTGTTTGGCATACGATTTTTCAGGTTAGCTCACAGTTTCCCCCGTGCCGCTGTTTGGACTGGAAATCAACGTTCGACATTTAACATGACGCTTTGTTTGCGCTCGCTGTCAGGTCGAATCTATCGGGTGGATTCAGTGGATTGCAGCGGTAAATACAATGAACAGAAATGGTGTACCTGTGATTTAAGGTACACCACTTTTAGGACAGGGCTTTATTTGTATAACGTCTTTGACACACATGGTCACAAAGTGCTTTACATGGGACAATTATGAATTCACTCCACACTCGGTGTTGGTGAGCTACCTTAGGGTCCACAGCCTTTGCCTAATGTGCCTGTAACCTGAGCACCTGGAGGAAATCTACGCAGGCATGGAGAGAACATGCAAACTCCACACAGAAAGGTCCCAACCGGGGATTGAACCTTCTAGCTGTGAAGCCCATTTTATTTAATCATGATATGTCCCACAGTGATAAAAAATCAAATCTACTTTCCAGGGGACTCCTGGTTCTAGAGGAAACCCTCAGGGGGTTTCCTCTAGAACCGTTCATGCTCATGTTCAAAGCTTTACACTTTGTTTGGAATTATAGTGCAAATTGTATTTCAGTGCTATAAAGGTTAATCACTGACATCAATCTCAGACACGTGTGATGATTAGTTGCCAGGTAAGCCCAGTTAAGGGAAAAACTACTGAAAAAGACCAATATTAAGCAGACCACCAGTGCTTAATATTGGTCTTAAGGGAAAGAAAAAGGCTCTCTCTGCAGATGAAAAGCATACAATAGTTGAATGCCTTGGACTAGGAATGAAAACCTTTGATATTTCATGAAAGATTAAGCATAATCGTCTTACTGTTAAGAGATTTGTGGCAAAATGAGGACCGTTTCTGCCTGACAAATACATCTGATTAAGAGAACAGCTGCTACAAAGCAGCAAACAGGTATTTGAAGCTACTGGTGCCTCTGGAGTCTCCTGAACATCAAGGTGTAGGACCCTCCAGAGGCTGCACTTTTGTATAAACCGTCTATCCGGGCCTCCCCTGAACTGTTCATTGAATGCTGATGAACAGAAACGGCTGCAGTGGGCTCAGATTTTTTTTTATTTTTGCCTTCATGACACTGAAGTACAATTTGCATAATAACTGTTTACATCGTGTAGTTTTAGAAGCATTGTATTAGGATGATGATGGGGCTGCTGCTGAGTTGTCGCTGAAATGGTGCATTTCATGAGGAGAGTGAGTGCATTTATATGATCACATTGAGAAGCGGTGGCATGTTGTGATTGGTTGAGAGTGACAGACCGACAGCAGGAACAAGGTGCACATCCTCTTGTACTGGTGGAATTCCTGCTTGAGCCTCATGTGGACATGAACTCTGAAACTTTTACCCTACACTCTCTTGCCTTTTCTTTTTCTCGTGTTAACTTTGGGAGTTTGCAAATGGATGGCGCCGGAGTTGTTGAGGCGTGTCGAACGTGCAGCTCGAGGGCATGTTTACGGTCCGCATATTCGTGGAGACTGCGCTACCGCGGCTAAAGGAGAACTGTACTATTTATCCCCACGGCCGCGTTTACAAATCGTCACGTAACAGTTCCAAACACAGCCAGGAGAGGTGTTAAATCAACATGCTGACAACTTCTGAATGCATGATGGGCTCCTGCTCAAACCCTCCTGCCTTTCTGTGGAGCAACTGGGAATTTAAAATGTTGGCACTCATGGTCTCATACTCTGCTTACACCTTCATCATGCAAACATTAGTACGACTTTACCCCAATAAGAGGTCGATTGCCATAAGACATTGTTCCATTGTAAGTCAACTTTGTATTTTACTGCTGTTGCTGCAGACTTATATTTTCACTTTAAATTGTAGTGAAGCTGGTACATTTAGTCACTTTCGCAACTTCTTAAGGAAATTCGTTTGCCATATTGTGAACTCATATGGTCTGCACTGCCAAAGAAAAAGAAACTGATTTCGCAGTAATTTATTGTGTGAGCACAGTGAGAGGTCCTCAAACTAATTTTCTATTAATTACTTCTAGGTGTTAGAACAAGATCGTATTGTTTCCAACTGCCGTCGTAGTAATAGTTGTGAATGGCACACAATATAATGTATTTGTTAAAAGTAAATGTTGGTATATTTTAAAATACCCAAGACAGGTGTCAAACCTATAGGTATTCATGTTGTGATTACTAGACTTAAAGGTCCTATACCAGTTTTTTATTTTATTTTTTACAAACAATGAAAGTGGGTGAAAATTGTGTCCAAACCAATAGGCAAGGATCGGGCTTTACTTTGGTCCTCATGGCAGGGAGCTGACATTATTGCAATACCACCCCCTGGTGGCCAGGGGTGACTCCAAAAGGAACTTTTTAAAAGGGAAAAACCAATGACTTTACATCTTCCAAAAAACAGTTTTCTTTGTTTAAAAAATGGTGTTGTATTTTTAACCCTGCTGGTTTTTGTTTTATGGAATGAAAACGTTTTAGTTTGGGGCTTTGATTGACCGGCTCTGGAGCTCTAAATATGTAATCTATGGTCCAAACTGATTACTAACTTTCCTCATGCATTTCTAACTTCACAGTTTATAAGTAGATTTTACCAGGAGCAAAATGGAGCTTTACTGTCACAGTAACACAGACAATAGAGAATGAGTCTTGCAAAGTGCATTTATATATGCTTTAGTTGAAGATGTTGACAAGTTCTCAGAAGAAGGATATCGTGAAGCTTAAAAATTGGTAAGGGAGAATTTGTGTGAATCGTTTTCGATCGTTTTTCAAAGTGTAAGAGAGCCATCAAGTTTGAGATGATTATTTCAAAAATATCTGAGAAAACCGTATAGCCTACCCCCTCTTTAAGTTCTTCCTTGTGCTTGTGCTTGTTGTCTCTTGTTTTGCTCTTTTGATTCTGTTTCCCAAGCGCAAACAGTACGAGCTACATTTGGACACTTTGAGCAGCAAGTCACATCGTCGTCTCTATTTAATAGATTCTGCTCACTGCAATAAAAGACAAATTGCCAGAGTGATTCATAGTCCTAGCCGTCACATAAATTGTTCCGAATGACTATGTACTGGATCCGTGTATATAAGAAAACGAATGTGCTCTATGAATGTAAGAAATCACTGATACCCTGACAGGGGAGGGGCAGAGGCCAATGACGCCACGCGCTGGCTACTGCGCTGGAGTATGAGTATCATATTTGCTGGACACACACACACACATATAAGAACACCAAAGCCACTGGCCATAATCTATTCATCCATCAGGCGCCTTCAAATGGCCACATCACTCTTCTGCTTGGTGGCCATCCCAGATCCCACACACATATGCAAATTCCGAGCATGGCTAAAGATCAAAAACTGCCTTCAGAAGATAAGTGCTTACCTCCAAACAGATATTCATCAAGACGTTTTTTTCTTTTTTTTATACAGAAATAAATTTAGCATTGACAGCCATATTGCTTCAAAGAAATCAGATATGAGGGATCCCAGGCTGGTGCGCAAAGGGGTTTTTAGATTAGCGTTTCTTGGCAACACCGCGCCGTTTTAGACACAAGGAGTAAATCGTGTCAACTGTGTTATTTATGGCGCCATTAGCTTGTAGGATGTGGACACGTGTGGAAAAAACTGAATGAAGCAGCCCTCCAAAAGGATTCAGTGTGTCGAAAATAGTACAAAGTGTTCGATCTCGAGTGTTTCTCAAGTCATCACAACAACTAGAAAACGGAGAGAAAGTGAAAAACTTTTAAAGTTAGAGTCGCTTTTTGGCACGACATCTGTTCAGTTTTCGTACTGACGTTTTTCAATTTTGGCCATGGGTCTCACTCACACTGAGGCTGTAAGAGTGGCCAATGTACTGCACATGTGCTGCTGCCTTATCCACTAGGTTGTTGTATTGCATTTCAACCTGAATAGACTCAGACAGACAAGCAGCAATTAGGAAGATTTATTAACAGAATGTTAGTTTTTGCTGATCAGACCCGGTGGTGGACATTGATGTAAGAACTGAAGTCAGTATGGTTGGACAAGTTGGAGTTAGGGATGTCTTCCCCGGTGCCTGGACACTGGTGGTGGGATGAAAGATCCGTGAAGATGCAGCAGGTAGAGGCGGGTCGCAGCACAACTGGGAAGCGAACGAACCATGATTGCTAGAGGCTTTAAAGCAGGACCGAGGTAGATGATTGGCTGCCACAGAGGTGCGGCTTTGCGCTGATGGGCTGAGGTGGAGGTGTGGCCCTCAGGGAAGCGATCACTGGTTGGAGGTAGGTGATGCTGAAATTGGTCTCCCAGGTTGAATTAACGCCCAGGCTTCATATGTTGGAAACAGGTCAACAGGTCACGGGACTAGAGAAAATCTTCTAATCCTGTCACTATTTGAAAACTAGCAAGTATTGCACAATGCACATATATCGTATGCTCTCTTGGAATTATTTTTATTGATTGACCTTTATTTAACCAGGATAGTCCCACTGAGATTAATAATCTTTTTTCAGGGGAGTCCTAGCCCCAGATGGGAACCTATTGCACATGTTTTAAGTGGTAGGGGAGACCGGAGTACCCAAAGAAAACCCACGCAGACACAGGGAGAGCATACAAACTCCACACAGAAAGGCCCCTTTCAGGTGGGAATTGAACCCAAGACCTTCCTACTGTGAAGCATGAGCGCTAACAGCTGCTCTACCGTGCCGCCCAATTAAGGAGTATGTTGAAAATAGTGAAAATATTGAGTAACAAGTAGAAATACAAACAAAAAAATCAAATCAAAAAGGGTTCATAGCACGGCCCAACCTGACCCAATAAAAATCCAACCCGACCCACCTGACCCTTAAAACCAACCAGAACACGCGCACGTTGACGCTGTGTGAGCCGCGAGTTCACGGCGCTTGTTTTTGTTTTGTTTTGTTACTGAGCCGCTGAGGACACCTTTGAAATCGCTCAAGGACTTATCGAGGAAACAAGGCTTTACTTTCACCACATCACGGACAACTCTTTTGGCCAAACTACAGGGGAGTTTGGAGCCAGAGTGGCCCTGGAGCAGCTGACCCCTGACCCCGCGTGATGCTGCACTCCTCGGGTTAGTAAGAAGCTCTTCGCCTTGTTATTTTATCAGTGCTTTGCTTCTTGCTGCTCGTGCACGTGTTTGGCACAATGAGAGAACAGAACATCCTACGTTTGCCGAGTAAAACTGTGCTTTCAACAGAACATAGCGTACTTTGAATGACATTTATGGTTATGAATACGCTTTATGTTGAATCCCTTAACCTCTGAACATCCACCTTAACCGAGCACATTTTCTCCAGTTTGACTTTGCACAAATTTTTACCCCACGTTAAGGTGGCGGTTCTAGGAGGGGAATAACACGTTATAGAAAATGTGGTAGTGCTATCCACATATCTAACACAGGGCACTTTAACCCCAAGTCTTTTCTTGATGGATGCTGAAAACATCACAGTGGATGTTTTCACGGATCTCCAAGTGTTTCTCCCACAGATATGAAGTCTTAAGGACACCGTGTCAAATCTGGCCTTACACGATTTTCGCTTCAGAGGATTTATGTCAGATGCTGTTCACTTTCCCCAAAACGGGCCGTAGATTCCCCCGGCTCTGGTGACACGTGCAATCTCAAAACCGCGGAGGGTAAAGCACTTCCGCAGACAAGTGAGTCATTACGCAGTCTGATTGCAGCCGCTCCTAAACACTCGGTGCGTCTCATCAGGGGGAAGAGGCGCTTTCTTTGGAAAGTCATTTGTTGACTTTGACAGAGGGTGACTTTATGAGGTCTGTGCTTTTATCATCACGCACATCATTTCACACGGATTGCCTTGGGTGCTTCTGCAAACTCGAGGTCGATTTTCATTTTGTTCTTAATCTCAGTTCTGCCAAGATCAAGTTCCTCATTAATATTGTATTTATGAAAAAAATAATGTCTCAAGTTTGTATAGCTCTTAACCTGTTAAAGGTGCACTATGCAACTTGTCATGTAAAAAAAATATGTTGATATTAGTGTGTATTTGACCTTTGCGTGATGAGTGGTTAGCTTAGCCTTTACTTTCCATCCCGGTGGCTCCTATGATGCTTCAGGGTCAATTTTATTTCAGATTCTTTAGGGTTTCTGGTAGGTTTTCTGAATTGAATTTATATGTAACCATGGATACAGTCCACCCAGCAATGAAAACCTAAAAAAAACTGCTGATCCTGGAGTATCCTACAGGCCACTGTGTCACTGAAAGGACAAATACGTATTAATATCAACTTTTTTTTTTTTTACATAAAATGTTGCACAGTGCACCTTTAAAGGAACAGGCCACCGTTTTTCCTCACTGAGATATGTTCTTACCTGAGCTTAGACGAGTTGATACTTACCTGACTGGTATTTGTGCATGCCCGTGGAAGAGCTTGGTCACTTCTAACTTCACCCTGTTTGGGGGCATAGGAATATACTGGGAGAGGCCAAATGCTAACAACATCTTTGGTCTTTTAGCGTGACTGAGATTACACAGTTCTTTCGTACTGTGATTTGTTCTTGCCTGAGCTTAGACGAGTTGATACGTGCCTGTCTGGTCTTTGTGCGTGCCCGTGAAAGAGCGTGGTAGCTTCCAACTTCACTCCCGTTTGGAGCTATAGGAATATGCTGGGAAAGGCCAAACGCTAACGGCACCTTTGGTCGAAGTGCGTGACTGAGCGCACACACAAAGACCAGACAGATACGCATCAACTTGTCTAAGCTCGGCAAGAACATATCTCAGTATGTAAAAACAGTGGTCTGTTCCTTTAAAGGGGCTAGCAAGTTGCAAGTTAACCATTTTATACTCACTTCTCCCCCCTCAGGTCATACGTGTAACTGCAATTTCTATATTAAGCTTGTGCATGACGGCACTTCGGATCCGAATTAACTACTTTTTGAGTGACAGTGCAGGATTTTAGAGGCAGTTGTGGTGAATAAGTCTGGGCTCATTCTACACCTTAGGACATTGTTGGAACATGTAGGGGGAGGAAAATACTTTATTTTGACATTTTTAATCTCTGTATAGTCCCTTTAAGATAAGATAAGATAAGACTTTATCAATCCCGATGGAAATTCATTTGCCAGGAGATTATAAATCTTAAAATCATAAATACCTATTTATAAATGCATAAACTGTATAAAAACTAAACAAGAGGAAGTGCAACCAGTAGAAAGGACCTCCTGTGACGCTCTGTGCTGCAGTGTGGCATCCTCAGTCTCCCACTGAAGGTGCGCTTGTAGGAGAGCAGGGTGACATGTAGGGGGTGGGATGGGTCGCCCCGGATGTTGAGCATCCTCCTGTCCGCCATTTCTTTGACAGTCTCCAACACCAGACCAAGGGCTGATCCAGCCTTTTTAATCAGCTTATTCAGTCTGTTGGAATCCGCAGCTTTCAGTCCCTCTCCCCTACATACCACTCCATAAAAGATGGCACTTGCAACTACAAAACGGTCAAACATCTGTAGCATGGTCCTACAGATGTTAAAGACCTGAGTCGCCTCAACAGTCTGCTCAGCCCTTTGTTGAACAGCGCATCCGTGTTTTTGGACGCTCTTACCCCCCACCTGTTGTTGCTTTCATTTCAAGGGTAAAGGGTTAGTTGTGTCCAAACTCATAACACATTTCTAACATCCCAGTTCTTCACAGGGTTGACTTTATGAGCATATTTCACAACTTTCAAGGTGACTTTTTGCTTTGGTGTTGTCACAATTATGCTAATAACAACGTGCCCGCTTTAGTTCTTGAGCGGGAAAACAAATACAACAAAAGATAGATGCACAGGGTCTTTCAGTCTAATAAATCTGCTTTTACAATTGACTGGAGGAGGAGAAAACTCATTTTGTTCCACTATCAATGAGGTATAGGGCCTTGAAACAGATAAATATGAGGTACAAGTCCTGTTCATCAAAATCACAAAATTACATAAGACTTAAGTTTTCAAAGTAGAAAGTATAAGTTTGTTTAAATAAGTGTAATGAAAAATAACATTGGGACTACGGCAACACAACGGGGACAAACCTTCTTCCTTGTTCCTCGATTGCATTGGCAGAACATCAGCACAGCACCACCAACTGTTCAATGTGCATTATTGGACTTTACAAATGAACAAAACATGAGACTAAATATACTTTTACTTTGGAGCCTTTGTAGTGGAGTAGAAAGTACAACATTTATATTTCAATTGTAGTGGAGTTAAAGTTATCAGTTGTCAACAGAAGTACGACTCAAGTCAAGTACAGATCCTCAAAAACTCTGCATAACTTTCCGCCCAATAGGCAGAATAAAATACAAGCATTTATTTTATTTCAGATACTTTTATGGTTGGAAACATACAAAAAAATTTCTTTGATGAAGCAGCTTCCATGACGACGATCCTGGAGCAAAGGCTGAGAAATGCCTCTCCCATGGACACAGTTTTCTTAGTTTATTCTTACACACATAGGCTAAATTTAGCAGTACTACATGTCAAGCATCACTTTAGCCCCGGAGCTTTACTAAAACACTGTTATTTCCCTTATGTGGTGCTAGATTGCTGTGAGAAAAATGTGTGAAAAATCTGGTTGAGCTCAAGCTGCCACATTTGCCTCGAAGTGTGAAGTACAGTCTTTGACATCTGTATCATCTGCTTGTACTTGAAGTTATTACGTTTACTCCTTTACATTTGAAAGATAAATATAGCACGTTCAACTTCACTACATATCAATAAAAAGGCTCCTAAGGATTATTATTATGCACACTCCAGAACAGCAGGTGGCACTGTGCAGATGAACTGTCCTACTGACTTTCTCTAAACAGGGAAGGTTTGCTCCTGCCTATTCAAGCCACACAGGGCCTTATTGTTGCCATTTGGTCAAGGTCAATAAATCATGCTAGGAATTAGATATTAAAAAAGAATCTCTCTGGGAAAAAAAACTTCAATGTATATATAATGTATTGCTATAGGCACAGGACTGGAAAGTTTGGAGTCTGTAGGAGCAACCAGTGGAGATGGCAAGGCTGTAAAGAAAACCTCATAAAATAAGGATCGCGAAGATGAAACTTGCTAAAAATCTCTGTCTTTCCTTAAATAATGAAATCCAGCAATGCTTAGTGGGGAAATAAATCTTCCCCTTTGACTGCGTGCTTTGGTTCATTTTAGTTTTTTACATGTTTTTCATCTTTCCCTATGCATTCCCTATGAAAAGGCTGACATTGCGACATTGATAAATGACCTATACAGTGCCATCTTCCCGCTTTTAACAACATTTTTCCCTTGCTATGCTTCGAATATTCACTCCACCCCAAGTTGAATCAGTCCTCCCCGTATCACCGCGGCGTCGCTATCACACCCATGTATCATAACCCGTCTCCTCCTGCCTGTAGTGCCTCTGTGCATGTGTACGTTGCAGACTTCAGCCATGACTGACCATCCAGAATGCTTATCCACTAAATCCAACAGCCTGGCTCCATTTCACCACGGACACACACACACACACACACACACACTGGTTTTGTCGGCCCTGGCTCGGACACCGGTGCCTGTCAAACTAATGCGCACATCCTGGACACTCTCCCTGCTTTGAAGTCCCTCTCCAAATCGTTTGTGTGTGTGTGCGCATGGTGCGTGGGTGGGCGACTGCGCGGGGGCCTGACAGTCTGGACTGGATATGCAAATAGCTCCGATGTTGTTCGCCATGTTTTCTATCATTCAGACTCTCGATCTATCTGCTGCATTCAAATGAGACTACCATTATTTTGCAAGCCGATGTAGCAGCGTTTTTTTTTTTTTTTTTTTTTTTCAGTGGTGCTAGCTTGTTCAGTTGGGGGCTTAAACCAAAAGAAAGATTGTGTGGGGTCCTTTTGATTACTATTACGCAACAGAATCCCAGAAATATGAGCTAAAGCGATTCTGCAGCAGAGGAGAGAAATGATCAGAGATGTGGCTCAATAGCTAGCACTGTCGCTTCAAAGCTTGATGGTCTGAAGTTTGATTCCTGGTCCATTTTGCCTTTCTTCTTGTGGAGTTTGCGCATTCTCCCTATGCCTGGGTGATTTCCGCACTAAGCTACAGTTTCCGTATCAAACGAATGCATGCACAGTAGGCTAATCCTCCACTCAATAATGCAATACTGGAGCCAGATTTGAAGGTTCAGTGTGTTCTTCTTGTGAAGTCAAATTTATGGAATTGATTAGTTTTTCTGCTCATAGTGTGCCCATACGTGAAACCTTGGGCGTTTCGTGAGTGTCAATTAATATTGCGACACTAGCTATAGTATTAGTTGATGCTGCATCAAAACTTAAATCAAAGGTGGGATTCCACATCATGCTTGGTAGGCAAATCCTCCTGCAAGGTGCTCTCTACCTTGAACCTTTGGAGGTTAGTTGCACTACATTCTAAAAATTGGTCAGTAGCATTTCCCTAGATTCCCTTTGATATCAATATACTTCTTGTGTAGTATAGTATCAGTTTCTCTTTATTGTTCTAATGTTGAATAATTCATGCCATGCCAACTACCCAAAGATTACACAGGAATCATCCATGTGAAAGTAGCTTTCCTCGAGAGCTCCTCAAACATTACAAAAACTCCCTTTGTTCATTGCATTGTACTTATTCAAATCAATTCATTTCCATTTGTGCTCTCGTAATAAGGCAGTGTACTGTCTTTGAAGTCTTGTAAGTGAATAGGTTGATCATAAAAAGCAGATGGCCTTTGGATCTGCGCTGCCTGACTGAATGTTGAATGAAAGGTGAGCTCTAGTTCTAACTAAGAAAAGATTGCTTTGATCATTTGGTCTGTGTTTTTCTGCTTCGAGCCAGATGTCTGTTTTAGCTGTCAGCAGTTTTTGCAAAAGCCGATCTTATTCATGACCAACCTGCAGTTTTTAAAGCAGCACAAAGTACAAATACAATGTTTCTGAGGTTAAAATAAGGTTTTGTTGGCTCATTTCCACCATGAGATCGCAATCACTTCAGCATCTTATTTAGCCACTTATAAACACATGGATTGTTGATGCCTTTGTTTTTCAGCCCACCTGACCTTTTTCAGTCCACAAGTCTAACTCTCGAGGTGACGGAACCTCTTGTTCAAGCGGCACTTTACCAACTTGAACCAATTTGGAGAGGTTTGCGATGTCTTACATTGTTGCTCAATTGCAGACACATGAAAGAGAAGCGCGATGCAAGCGTTTGCTCTGATTTCAACACCTCAATCATTATTTAAAATATTTACCTGAAAAATAATTTGTGTGTAAGTATCTTTTACAGATTATCTTGAGTTCAGTCTACATCTGGAAAATCGTGTAAAAACAATGGGAAGAAACCGACAGAGCTCTTCTACAAATGTGATGTGAATTGCGAAAGAGATTTGATTCTGTCATGAATATCATATCACGTCCTCGATCTGTCAATCTTCTGACCACAAAAAATCAGTTCAATAAAGAGTAACTACAAATCTCTTTATATAGAAAAGGGAAAACAGGTTGCTGCTTCTGGCTAAGATCACAAACCAAAGCTATCGTAGGTGTCTGGTTGTTTCGACACCAATACTTCAGATTTGATGCCTATGCCACATGTTTTTCCAGGTATCTGTAAAACTTAAACCAATCCACCTGTAATAACTCAAACATTCACAGAGACTGTTTTCATCTGTAGACCAGAAGCAGAAGTTTGGCAGAATCCAAGTGGCTTTTGGATAGAAGTGGAAGAGGAAAACCACCCAGAGATGAGAAGAACATGCAAACTCCCCACATGGCCCGTGAACGGTCATCGGACATCAAGAACCAGTTGTAGAAGCTTTGTACGATTATTTCAAAAGCTTAAAAAAAAACTGCAGCAAAAGCCAGAATAGTGGACTGTGATGGCTTAAGCTTAACGTGACTCACCCTCTTCCCTCTTTGTGTACAGTGCATTGTCCTTTCTCCATCTATTCCATCTCCTCGCGCTGCCTTGTACTCGCGCTTTGAAGTGCGTTATCAGAACAGGCGACTGCAAGTGAGACGGACAGCTGCAAAAAGCCGAACCGACAGGTCAGAGCAATTTTCCGCCATTTTGGAACACCACAGCAATTTATATATCTCCACGGGCCTTTACGAGCAGCGGGATTGAAAAAAATGAAGAAGAATGGACTCAACATATTTATGATCTGATCCCTCTCCGGGGAGTTGGAGCGAAGCAGTGGGGGAAACGGGAGGCTGGAGAGGTGACGGGAAGATGGAGGCTGTAAGAAAAGAGTTTTGACAGTGTTTTTAAAGCAGGGTGTGATCTGCAAGAGAAGAGGTTTGTTAGGGATCATGGTGGCACGTCAGGGGCATAAATGTGTGTTTGAAATGTCCATGTCGGAATGTCGTCAAGCATCCACGGGGCCGACACCTCAACCTTTCATGAGCAGCATTGAAATGAACACATTGTAGCCAAAATGATTGTGATTATGCATATCTGTGCCTTTTCATTCTATGGACTGGATCATCTGGATCAGCAACAGTGTCAACCAGTTCCATCTCAAAGTAGTTTAGTACAGTGTGTGCAGAGCCAGCAGTTTTCTGTCGTTCTGGCGGATGCTTCATTACTCAGCAGACACAACAGCTGCAAGGTGTGATGACATCCATTTATTAGTCTGAACTCTCCTGAACAACATTATACCGGGGCTCTAACCCACATTAGAGCTGGTAAACAAGTCTTCATGAGTGTGCAACTGCGGAACAACCCGTAACCCAGAGCATTGCGTTAGATAATGCATAAAGTTGTCAATATTTTCTACTGTTGCATTATTAAAGCTCCGGTATTATGCTTTATGTTGATTTTTTTTACATCTTTTTTTTTTCTTTTTTTTTTCTGTTCGATAACATTATTTACATTGCGTCTGTTGTGTCCTTGAGCCAGACACTACTTTAGCATAACAGTGTGACTCACAGGCAATAGGCACAGAATAGCAGCTTTGTTTCAGGCCAGCAAGACGTTTTTGATTCAGGAAATTGACTGAAAAATGCTGCATCAAATGCTTTGAGTAAATCATAACATGCTCTAAGAAAGCAATTCTATTTAATCTTTGACCCTAAGTAACACATTAAAAAATATATCAATCCATCCATCCATCCATCCATCCATCCATCCATTTTCTTCCGTTTTATCCGGGGCCGGGTCGCGGGGGCAGCAGTCTCAGCAGAGATGCCCAAACTTCCCGATCCACGCACACCTCCTCCAGCTGTTCTGGGGGGACCCTGAGGCGACACCAGACCAGCTCAGAGACATAGTCCCACCAGTGTGCCCTGGGCCTTCCACGAGGCCTTGTCCCACTAGGACATGCCTGGAACACCTACCGCAGGAGGCGACCAGGAGGCATCCGGAACAGATGCCCGAGCCACCTCAGCTGGCTCCTTTCGAGGTGAAGGAGCAGCGACTCTACTCCGAGCTCCTCCTGGGTAACTGAGCTCCTCACCCAATCTCAAAAAAAAAAAAAAATGTATAAAAAAAAATAGTAGTAGTAGTAGTAAATAGTACAATAATTCTTATTCCAATATTTGGTGACGCAATATCAGTATCTCAAGAAGCCACAATACAATCAATATATTGCTAAATCACTGAATGAGATTGGCTCTCAGTCATCCAGGAATGATCTATCACAGTAGAGATGAATACATATTGTTTACTGGACTGGGTTGGGAGGAGAATTTCACTTCTATCTTCAGAAGTTTCTTCTCTTGTAGGTTAAACACACACGCCTGCGATGTCAGTGCTGCCCCCCCTAAACAAATGAACAAACACAACTCCAGACCTGACTGTAACTTTATTGGGTGTGGGACATCTCCAGCTTGTCTAAAGGCAGTTAAGGCAAGTTAAGTGCACATCCAAATCCATTATATGATTCTCACTGCAAAAAAACACTTTTCTGTGTCGAGATGGTCTTTCAGATCATGTTTTATTGTGGCAACAGTTGAATCCGAAATGTTACGCAATGTTTGTTAACTTGCGTTGTCCTCGGCTGAAACTCAATTAGATGGAAAATCACACTTTGTGCTGCCATGATGAATAGAATGCTCCGTGATAAACCGAAGCACCGATCAGTCATGTAAGCCAGAGTGTATTTGTACAGAAGACCCTCATAAACCCATTCCGATCCATATAGCCTCTCGCCCCTATTCTCGCTCCCCCGCCTCAATCTCTGCGTCTAATGCAAGGTATAGAGCAGTCTCCTATCTATCAGGAGCTCATTTTCTGGTTCCCACTCTGCCGCGCTGAGACGCGGGATAGGCAGTGTCACAGGCCTAATCCCAATGATCTTTGTGGCAGAAGAGAGTGACTGACGAGCGGAATTAGGGGAAGATAAACAAGCCGGGGGAGAGAAAGGAAGAGAGAGGGAGATATAAGCAAACAGATTGTCTACATAAGCCGCGCAATCGTTCTGTCACTGTCAATCACACTGCCCTGGGCTTCAACACAAAGATCGGTAATTTCCCTCCGATGCTCGCTTTGATGACTGCGCCGCTGCTAATGTTATTCAAAAGCACCGGGAAGAGTCAATGTATGGAAATGGGGGTTAATATGCAGTTTTCAGTAGTAGTACGATAGGAAAACAAGGATAAAGGGGGGGAAAAAGGCAGTCAGATACAAAAGCATGGAAATAGTATGTGAAAAGGAATTGTCAGAAGAGATGGGTAGGCTGAACACTGTGGGAAAGTACCGCATATCACACAAGAATTGTCAATCATCGAGGATAATGCATAGTGTAAATCGTCAAATATTTTCTTCTTCCCAGTCTAAGATGTTAAAAGTCCTGTACCTGATTTTTTTGGCGCAAATAATGAAACAGAGAGTGTCTAAATGTGTCTTTATTTGTGGTCCAACCTCATTCCTAACTTTTCTAATGCATTTCTAACATCCCAGTTCTTCACAGAGAATTTTCATGGAGCAATACAATCACAGTAATGTAAACAACAACAACTAGCCTGCTTGCTCACGATATAAAATGGCTTCAGAATTAGATGCACAAAGAAAGGCGTCTGCTTTTACAATATAATGAATGACAAAAAGAATTGAATTGCACTACTAACAAAGGAACAAACAAACAAGTCCCATCCACAGACTGTGAAAAAGATGGACGTTGTTAGTTGTTGTTAGCTGCTGAAGCCTAATAGGAAGTGGGGCAGGCTTCGGAAGCTGTAATAGACTTTCCATTTAAACTTTCTTGCCCTTCTTTAAGTCATTTTTGAATGCTGGCTTGTCACTCCACGCGTTTGTCTAAACACGGCCAACTTTGTCCTAGTTTTTTCCTTTTATTTTCCCTCTATTCTAAATATAGAAGCAGGCTCCAAAAAAACAGCCAAATTGCTAGCATAAACGAAGACTCACTTCCTCCATCACAATTTGACAGTCTATGGTCCCAACAGATTTGCACTGGAGCATGTCGTTCTACTATTTCGTTCAACTAGTAGTAATACAAAAAATGTGCATCAATTTCTGTTCACTGAAAGGTTTTACGGGTTGTTCCAGTCATCATCTGGACTGGGTTGTTCAGAGTCAACAAAGGCTTTGCCAACACTGCAATCACCAGTACCAGGCTAACTTATTTAGATAGACTTAAGGATCAAAGCCTGTGGTGAAAGTGGAAACGTCCACGGGTCAATTACAAACGGACTCTTCCTCTCCAGGGGTGAGAGCAGCTGTTGCGAGGTGGTGCCTGTATCATGCCTTCCGTGACTGATCCAATCTTCCAAGGCTGCAGAGTGTGTGTGTGTGTGTGTGTGTGTGAGTGGTGGCTGGGCGGGGTGTGTCTCGCTCTAAATACTGGACGTGTGTGTTATTGACTGCCTGGCTGCCACACTGACTGATTTGCTGAGCCTTTGTGAGATGCCACGCACACTCCGCCATTCGGTTACGCTTCGCCTCCTGTGACCAATCAAATATTCACCGGACGCTGCTTTGATGGTCTGACTATTATTTTGTTTTCATTGTCGGACTTGTTTTTATACATTGTGACAGCTGTTTTTCATACATAGAATTAAAATTTCATCCAGAGGAGATTTTTTTGTGTGAGTTATGGTTTATTTATTGTTTAAACTTTGGTGCCTTGTACATGGTGATGCAATGAATGAATAAAATTAGAATAGGCTATAAAACGTAGAATATCAAGGTCAGCATTGGCAGTGCAAAGTTTACAGTCCTTGTGCAGGTTGTCAGTAAGATGCAGGGAATATTGCACGTAGTTTTGCAAAGGTAGGTTATTACACGTTACTTTACAGTCTTGTTGTACAGTCAGACACTGAGAGAGCTGCTCAGCTCCTCTACAGTCCCATGCAGTCGGTGGGAGGTGTTATCCATGATGGAGGTGAGCTTGGCTAACACCCTCCTGTCCCTCACCTCCTCTACAGAGTCCAGGGGGCAGCCCAGGACGGAGCCGGCCCTTCTGACCAGCTTGTTCAGTCTGTTCTTGTCCTGCTCTGGGCTGCCCGGGAGGCACACAGCAGTGTAGTGAATAGCAGAGGCTACCACAGAGTCATAAAAAGTCCTGAGAAGCTGTTTCCACACATGATTTTCAGTTTGTGAGTTCTTAGTAGCTATACTATCAATGGCAGGTAAAGGAGTCGACAGAACCATAGTCAAATCAATGTGTTTTCCTTTAAACCGTTTACAATCTTCAACACCCCGTTAATGCGCAACTCTTATGATAGTCACGTCATCATGTTTGTCATTTTGTCATTTTTTGTTCAGTAGAGAGAGCCTGAGCCCACGACTGTAGCAGTGCATGTTTTGGCCCATCCAATCAACATCTCAAATCCAATCAACTTTATATGTCTAGCTTTCTCCTTGTCCAGACTCACTTGTGTTATAGAAATCTTTTTTCTCTCTCTCTCTCAAAGCTAACTTATGTTTGTTTGCACATACTATAGCCACTAAACTTAAAGCAAGTTATATATATGGCCCGACATTTAGCTTTCTCTCTACTGGTAAGTAAGTGTATAGTGTCAGCTTCAGTCAAGGCTCTTTTATCCTCAAAATGGAGCCAGCCATTGATTTCATTCCGCTCAACAGTTTTTGTTGCCAGTGCAATATTGACTCCAACCTTTTAGTATTTTAAAAGTACAGTCACTTGACTTTACCGTAGAGGAGTTCTATTACGTGGATTTGTCTTTGAGGAGATTGTTGGGAAATTAGTTTTCTTATCTCTCTCAGCTTAAAATGCACAGTTCCATCAGCTAAGTGCACCCTCTGTCTGTGTTTCTAAGGTCTGCACACCATCACTCGATCATTCCAGCACTCAAATTGTGTTCACTACATAACGTGTCCTACCATAATCTAGCAGCTATTGTTTTAAATCTTCTTTTCAAACAGCGTGTCTCCAGTCAGTGCACCCTCTGCTGCCAAGTGTTGGGTTTTGAATGCTTCGTACTGTTAGTTAGAAAACAATGCCAAAGTTGAGATGTAGAAACACTTAAAAAAAAAGAAAAAAGATGTATAATGTATAGACTTTTAATAACTATTCTGGTCAGCGACGTGGGTGGACATGATGCTTTATTTGCTTAATGCGATTGGATGCTGTCAGTGTCACACAGTGCAACCATTCTATTATTTCACAGACATATGCAACCACGTAATTATGTTGGAGCCCCTTTGACCTTTTGCAATATGTACTTGGGGTGAAATTGTGTGTGCATGACCCATTGCAGTCTTGCTTTTGGCTCAGAAATACTTATCGCAAGAAAGTGTCATAGGGCAGTTGTGTGCACAATGGCTGCCAGCGTGGCGGAAACGCAAGGGAATCAAAAGGGTTTCTGTGAATAGACAGATCACTGCCCTTTTGAACGCTCGGATCATTGTCGAGTAACTCTGTCAAACATTGAAAAGAGACTGGCCCTGTATTGAAGGCGATTTGAAGACCGAAATGATCAGAATACGAGTCTCTGTTTTGCTTTGTTGTCGGTCAGAGCTGCTGCACGCCCTCCCGAGACGAACAGATGAGCAAACTGCATGAAGAATCGAGATGCAAGGGATGGATTGCGAGAACTAGAAATGAGTTGGGGACATGACCCAAAGTGTAAACTCCCCTACTTCACGAGGAAATCCCATTGTGGTTAAAAGCTTGTTGCAAAAATGAGTTTCTTTGCGTGTTCCGTGCAGTTGCTTGCATCTTTCTGCTGCACCCATAGGCTCCCTCTGGTCCGTGGGTGTGGACTACATTAGCGATGCCTTTGTTCAGCCCGTGCACATGCTGAGGTGTGGAGCGGAGCCGTTCTGCTGCTTGTCTCTATATTAATTAACCTTTATGGACTGTCTGGCCCGAGCTTCACTTCATCCTCTATCGGACCGGCTGCATACACACACACACACACACACACACATACACGGACCTGCGCCGCTGCTTGTATCTCTGACATTTCGCTCTGTGATAGAGAGCTGCTGGAGTGGCGAGGCCTGAATGCAAATGAGCCGGAGGATTGTTATGGTGGAGGTTGTTCTCGTGCGGACAGCATTAATTTCACATAATAGGTTAGGTTCATGTTCTAGCATCTGATTATGCCAAAAACCCAGATGGAGAGTCGAGAGGTAGATTTCAACGTGACACATGCGACAAATCAGTGGGAAACACAATGGCAATGCCTGCTTGGAACAGGGTTATGTTCCCGCAGTGTCGGAAGCACTGTTTACTGAAGTTAAACACGAGTCTGGGATTAGTTTTTGCACAATCTCATCTGAAGGTTTTGAGTAAAGGGTGAGGGTGTGATGTGATTAGTGTGTAATTGGTTGTGCATAGATGAAAACTTGTAAACTGTGCATGGATTCGTAAAGCAGACTGATCAGTCCAGCTAAACCCACTCCCTGCCTTCGCCTTCCTGCTGCTGCCCTCATAAATCCATGTTATCCAAAGGCAGCCATAGTTGTCCATTTCCAGGGTGGAGCTCTTGTCGTCTGTGTGCACAAATATCCTCCGTGATCCTCTGACAGCTCCTCCCTGGCTCCCTCCCCGTTTTGCCATATTGTTTACATTAGCCAAGTCACGAAAGCATGATCTTATCTCTCCAACTCTGTCTTCGCTTCACAGTCCGATACCAAATTGATTTTAAGATTGTTTTGTTTATAAATGTCTCCATGGCCTTGCCCCGCGTTATCTGTCTGACCTCCTGGTGCCACGTTTTCTCAGGCCAAACTTACAGGAGGAGACAGAGCTTTTTTTGTTGTCGGTCCCAAACTGCGGAATGAGCCCCATTCCTTTCTTGTTTTTATATCTCGCCTTAAGACATGCTTGTTGTCCTTGGCATTTAACACTGTGTTTATGTGCCACGGTTTTGTATTTTTCCTTTTGTAGTGTTTCAATTGTCTCTGTTGCTCAGCACATTGGTTCACATTGTAATAACGCATTGTAGATAAACTGGATTAGATTGTATGCTCATTTATTTTCTGAAATTCGCCATAATGTCCTGTCTTGACTTCCTGTCTGGTACATCTCATATCCTCAGCTTGATCAGAGCCCGCCCTGGCATCTGGCAAATAGACTTCTTGTGGACTCTCTCTGCAGTGCCACAGAGTCTCCACACCATCACCCGCACTGCGCTGTGGCAAACTTGAGCCTACAACTGTGACTTTACTGAGTTTGGACATCTTGCAGAGCCCTGTTCAGTACTCTATGTGAGCTGGGACACTCTGCAATAGTAGAATCCGTAGTCTCATGCCAATGGAACAAAGTGAACATCTTGTTAACTCAAGACCGTTATGTTTGTGCCAGTTTCTGTTTCACATGGATTGGCTCAATAATGAGATATATTCACCAGGGACTGTTGAAGATACTGATATGTTCCTCCGTGACTACGTGAGCCCAGTTCTCCATATGTAATCAAGGTCTCACGCTGATGCCGGAATGGAATACCAATAGCTTCTTAATGATGTTATGGATAAATATAAATAACCTTAAGTGCACATTTCTCTCCGAAGTGTTTGCTATTGCGCGTATATTGATTTAGACGATATCAGCCGCTCGAGGCAGCTGAGATAACACCCATGGGGACTGTGCAAAGTGTGAGTGACTCGAGATGATATCAATGGCACGCTCAGTTTTATCGCTCCCAGAATGGATGTTTGTAAAGCAGCGTGCAGCCGAGACACTGAGAACTCAACCGAATTTGCTCCAAAACAAATAGGAACAAATACAAATCTGCCACCTTGTATAAAAATTTGCAAGATATTTGAAAGGTTTATTGTTATCATTATTTTACTTCAGAGGAGATTCCTTAAAAGGAATTACAGCATTGATCTTCTTGTTGAAGATGGTGACATAACAGAGAACAATACTATTTGGCTCAGTTCAGTTTTAGCTTTTTGTTAATTCTACCAAAAAGCACAAACAGGGAGTCTAATTACTCTCAAGGATGCTCTTAAATGGGTGCTCAGATCTCCCTCTAAGATAACTCTGTCTCCTCTGCAGCACGAAAGCTGACCGAATGGGCCCTGTCCAGAACATTGCTCTACACAGTCCACTGAGAGGTGTTCAGCTTGATATCCAAAGAGTGTTCAATGGTCTCTGAAAGTCCATCCATCCATCCATTTTCATCCACTTGTCCGTTGCCGGGTCGTGGGGGCAGCTGTCCGAGCTGCCCAAATCACATTGGCTTATGGCTCCTCCTGCAGGTGGTGGGTCCTCAGAAGGACGGCCCCACGATTCTCAGGACTGTTGGTCTCTCAAAAGGGGTTTCTGAACCGCTCTTTGTCTGACCCGTCACCAAGGACCTGTTTGCCATGGGAGACCCTACCAGGGGCACAAAGCCCCCGACAACAGCGCTCCCAGGATCATTCGGACGCTCAAACCCCTCCACCATGCTAAAGGGACTATACAGAGTTTAAACATGTCAAAACTAAGTACTTTCATCCCCCTACATGTTTCAGCAATGTCCTAATGTGTAAAATGAGCCCAGACCGGTTCACCACAAGTGAAGTGCCGTCATGCACAAGCTTAATATAGAAGGTGCAGTTACACATAGGACCTGAGGTGGCAGTAGTGAGTATACAATTGCCAACTTGCATCTGGCCCCTTTAAAGTGGCGGTTCCGGGTGGGGTGGTCTCTGAAAGTAGGGATCAAATCTATCAAAACACATTTTGTCAGTTTTGGAAGAAAGAAGCCTCCGCAATATAGGGGAAAAATGAGCAATACTATGTTTCTATAAACTGTATAAAGGTTCAAGTTAAAATGTGGGGCTGCTCTTGGGCTCTCCTGTCTCACTATGAAGGTTTTGATCAGCCACTTCTTCTTACAGCTTGTTCTGTTAAGGAAAGACCTATACTCCATAGGCACACACATAGGGATTACGAAGAGTGATAAGGGAGCGATTTTGGATGGGGCCATACAGAACCGCAAAGTTTGTCGTTATTTTGGGCCTGAACCAGGAAGTAAGTGCCCACAAAACAATCCAGCACATTTTACAAAGGTCTCGAAATGGTGTCTCGAGAGTGAAAGCACCAATACATGAGACTTGAACTAAAGACTTGATCTTATATCTCCCGCAGCCATCCACTGCCTCCGCCCCTCCGCTTTGACCATCTTTTCTCCGCGCACAGAATAGGCGCAGATTGCTTGGGCCTCTCTTTCTCGCTCTGTCGTGATTGTCAGACAATTGTCAGATGGCACGCACTCCAAATCCAATAGCCACACTTCCTGCTCTCTTAGTTCCAGATGCAGCTTGGGGCTTGGCATCATCCCCGACACTTGGAGAAGGGAAGTCGCACTATCACCGCCGCTTTTACCAAATATTTTTTTTTCTTTTTCTTTTTCAACTATTCATAGACCCTTCCAATTCAGAAGGCCTAACAGGTGGGGCTAGTGGTTGCTGCCAAACTAATAGACTGTGCGACAACTGTTCATGGTCTCACACTGCAGGTGGCTGAAAGCTCAGGGATCGATTTTGGTTTGCTTTTGAAGAAAGAAAATCAGTTGTATTGACTTAGGGCGCCTGTAAACACCCACTGTCACAATTCCTCGAGTGTGTTCAAGAACTACTTGTTTACAATTGTCAGTTATGCCAATGACGACTAGTCTTGCTACCTTTGAAACCGGTATGGACTGGAAGTAACTGAAAGGAATGGGTATGGAGTAATCGAAATGACATTCTGAATGGTTGGAAATGAATGAGCAGGTTATTCCATTAATGGATTTCTTCTTCACAGATGGCACAGGCAGATTCTAAGAGAATAATGCCAGGATTCATCAGGCTCACATTGTGAACGAGTGGTTCAGGGATCATGAGACATCATTTTCACGCCACTGAATTCAGATCTTAACCCCTTTGGAAATCTTAGGGATATGCTGGAGAAGGCACAGTGGTCACACTCTCCCATCATCAATACAATATCTTGGTGAAAAATGAATGCAACACTGGATCTTTTGACATTGCAGAAGCTTATTGAACCAATGCCACAGAATGCGTGCTCCCCACTGATGATGATGTGGAGGGGGCGTGTCGGAAAGGGTCAGAGGTTCTTAAAGAGACATAGGCCTATTTCAAGCCATTCGCTACAGCCATTTTAATCAAAGCTTAAAGGGACTATACAGAGTTTAAAAACATTAAAACAAAGTATTTTCATTCTCCTATCTTCCAGCAATGTCCTAATGTGTAGAATGAGCTCAGACCTGTTCACCACAACTTCCTCTAAAATCCTGCACTGTCACTCAAAAAGTTGTTACTTCGGGTCCGAAGTGCCATCATGCACGAGCTTAATATAAAAGCTGCAGTTACGCATAAGACCTGAGGTGGCAGTAGTGAGTATAAAATGACCAACTTGCATCTAGTCTCTTTAAGGTGGCCCAACCAAATACTAGAGCATGCAAACTTTTTTTGTGTGTGTCGACTTTTTCCTGCAACTTTTTAACCACATTGTTCCTCATCAAAACAGCTTTAGACGTATGTTACTTCATCCATACAGTCATTTCTTTTCACCCTGTCCCTTTTTAAAGGGGGGGGGTATTATGCAAAATCAACTTTTTCAATCTTTACATCATGTTATTATGTCATTCCCTCATTAAAAACATGCCTGAAGTGTTGCCTTGGCACGTTTACGTATTTTTGAGTAATCTGTAAAAACTCCTATGGCAGCCATTTTAGGGATAGGTTTGCCTGAGTCCTCCTAGGAACGCCCCCACCTCCCGGAGACGCCTCCGAGCTTTCGTCACCAGCCGAGTAACCAACCAATCACTGCTCCTCAACAGAACCCCCTCCCCACTGATGATGATGTGGAGGGGGCGTGTCGGAAAGGGTCAGAGGTTCTTAAAGAGACATAGGCCTATTTCAAGCCATTCGCTACAGCCATTTTGAGAGAGCAATTTTGTACATGGCAGTTATTTTAATTTACTGCATTTACAGACCAACAGAAGGTTTGGTCATCATTGTAGTGTACTATAGACTGGTGCTATGTGATTGAAAAAAGCATAATACCCCCTCTTTAAAGCCCAAAGACCACCTGTTCTGCACTCAAACTGCCTTTTTGTTAGCATGCAGTTACCTAAAGGTGGTGGCTCTTATCCTGTTTTTATCATGCCCTCCATAACCACCACCACTGTCAGCAGAGGGCGCTGTGAGCAACATACCACCCCTTGAAAAGCAGCCTTTATTCATTAAGCGTATTTCCCATGCATAAACCTTAATTCAAATTGTAAAATGTGACCCCCACACGGCTGTTAGTGATGTTAAAGTGACGCCTTTTCCTCAGAAACAGCCACCGCGGTGTCATGGGGAGGGGAAAACAAACTAATGAGCGGCCAAGAGCAACTTCACTCTCATCATCAAAATCTCTAAAAGGTCGGTGCAAATGTCCTCAAATTACACACAACCAGAGACCAGACCACCACAAACCGCTGACAGGCCAAACTGATATGAACTGAATTTGGCCACATCCACGTTCAAGTCTGTTGGCTCTCCAAAACCCGGTTCATTATCTTTTCTAAAGCACCCACTTGTGGTTAACAATGAGCTGAATCCAACGGCACATGTTCAGGATTGTTTAGGTTAGGTTGATTCGGCTTTAGTTAATTAGTTTGTGACACCCTGTTGTTAAATGAGCAGAGTAAGAAATGTAGAGTAAATAACACGACTGTGGTTGTTGTTTAGAATTGCCAATCTGCTAAGGTACATGTGGGGAAAAAACTATTTAAAGCTACCTGTGAGAAGAATTCTGCATGTAGTGAAGGTGAGTCATGGAGCATTCAGTAATGGAATCAAACCAGGAACCTTCGGATAACCTCCCATCAGAGCTATTATCTAAAATGTATTTGGCTTTGCTTTTTCTAACCCAGAATTCCTTCAGCTTTTTCCTGTAGCTCTGGGAAATGTAAAAAAGCAAACGTCTTCATGCTTGAATACATTTTAAAGAGGGGTCTGCCCCCCCCCCCAAAAAAAGCCGCTAACCCCTGCTCCCCTTTGGCTCTGCGGCGCTGCGATTGGCCGGCTGCACTCGCCGAAGGCCCGGGGAGCTTCACGCTTTACTGATATGCCTTCATTTAGTTCTATCGGCCCGGCATAATTTCCTCCTATAAGCTCTACCCCCCCCTTTCCAACCATTTAATGATGTTACTGCTTCGTGCCTCTTCCCACTTCTCCCTTTGTCTGTGAATTAGCCAGCCAATAAGGCATGACACAAGGCCGCGGGGAATTGTGGGTATTGGAGTTTATTGGGGGTCACAGCATCGGTATAGATGGTAAATTACAAAGCCTGACAGGTTTTATAGCACTGCGCCATGGCAGGATGGGGGGGGGGGGGGGCGTTACGTGTATGACATCTTTGCGCCAGTGCAAAAGGACAAGTCCCTTCAAGCATTTGCCAATCTGACGTGGGACATTGTGACCGGATGATAATAGTTTCTTACTGGGCCATTACGACGTGCTTTGAAAATCAATGCATTTCAATTAGGGGCGCCCCCCACCCGATTGATTGGAAATGCGGTACTAGTTCAATCAAGAGAGACTAATGGTGACCAAACATTGAAATCGGTGACGGTGGTGAAAGGCAGGGAGAGGCTGACGGTTCTGCTGCTGGGGTGGGGATGGCGAAACAAAGAGTGTGACTTTAAGATAAGATAAGATGGTACTTTATTGATCTCACAGATGGAGAAATTGCATTCGATGAGAGAGCATCCGGCAGCAGCACCCATTCAGTGCGCACCACTCTTTTTTTTCCTTTGGTGAAAGATCGTTGTGTCGCAGCCGCCATCTTCACTGTTTTGGTCACAGGAGGAGCACTGGTTGATGGGAAATCCGTAGACGATGACCACGGCGGTGGAGCTCTTGCGCTTGGCCACGATGTTCTTGGCCACACAGGTGTAGTTGGCCGTGTGGGACAGACGCGCCTGCTTGATGATCAGGTTGTGGTCCACGGTGATGTAGAAGTTCCTGTCCTCGGCCGGGTCGATGATCTCATTGTCCTTCAGCCACTCCACCCGCATGACCTTGGAGGATGGAGAAACTGTAGCTGCCCTCTGTCTCCTCTGATCATCTGAAACGGTGCACCGCCTCCTGGGCTTGTCCCCGTCTCAGAGCGTGGTGTCCTGCACTGGTCAGCTCCACCTTGTCCTTCCTCTTCCTCCTGCACAGCTCCCTCCACAGTCTATCACCATCTCCTCGTTGGTCCCTTTTGTTGTTTCCTGTAGCTCCTCTTGTGACGCCTCCTCCGTGCTGCAGGTGTGGGGGCTCTTGGTGCCTCTTCACTGTTCAGTGTCTCAGAAGAAGATGTTTGTAGATCTCAAATGGGTTTAGCTGATAAGCTAGCAGTTTGTTTACCTTCAAAAAGCTGCTTTCTTCAGGACCATTTTGGACTCTCAAAGTAAACAAATCCACCAAACCTCCACAAAAACACAGTAAAGACGTACAAAAGTATCCAGAAAAACAACGTGGTTCCCTGAAAAAGGAAAACAATTCACTGAAAAAGGCAAACAATTCACTGAAAAAGGCAAACAATTCAGCTGCACCAGGAGAGAGGGAGGTCACTTCCTGTTTTCACGTCGCCATGACGCTGCCGCCATGACTTTAGAGACCCATCTACAGGTACGCATGGCCAGTACAGGTCTATCTGCAGAATTAACCTATTGTTCCTGTTATGAGTTGTTTTTGAATGTGAGTTTCATGAAAAATCTATCAGTGGTGATGTTTTAGTGGCGCAGTGAGCTTCCATTGTACGGCATGTTATCAGCTTAACAACAGAATGCTATGACTCCATAGGCGGCATTGACCTCAGATATCGTTACTGAAGCTAACCGAGTTTGAACCCAACCACAACAAAGTGTGCTTTTTGTCTGTATACGCTTTTATGTTTTGTAACCAATTATTTACATAAACATTCAACAAACAAGGACATTTGGCTTTTGAAAATAATAAGAGGTTGCTGTATTTAAAAAAGTGTTCGAAATGGAGCTCATCAGCGGAGAGGCTTTAATGACAGGCTTTCGCACATTAACACTTTAGACAGGCTCTGTGGAATTAGGAGATCTAACAGAAGAACTATTGGGACCTTTTGGACATTTATACTTTATATGTATAATATAACCGTTCAATTAGTTCAGTAAATGCTTGTATTAATTAGTTGTATTCATGCCTTAAAATAAAATAATTGCAATCACTCTCTGTTGCCAGCAGAGGGAATCAGACATCTAATCCAAGTGACATATGTATATTTCTCATACTCCTCACACTCCTCAATTCACTCCCAAGCTCCTCCCACAATTGCACCCTACGAGGAAGCAGCAGAAGATCCAGCAAACCCGGACTGGATCAGGACCGAACCCGGACCGTAGTTAATGTGAGCCGGGGGTAAAAATACAACCATGAAGCCGGGACATGCAGTGGAGGTTTGTTTTAATGGGGAGCGAGGGGACAAGGGCCTTGAGGGACAGAGGCCATTTTGCAACGCTTTGAACAAAAGTGAGGCCAAGTGAGACTTTGAGTCAGCCATTTTGGATCCATGCAGCATGCATTGTAAGATCATGATTATGTACACTACAGGTGAATAGGGGAATCAAATATTAAGCGATACATTTTTTAAATTTTGCTGTAGATTACTCATATAATATTATTTATTGCAAGTTTCCGTCAAGAGTCTAAAGAAAAGCTGTGGGCCTTGAAGCTTTGTAACGTCTGAACATATGCCTGTATCCCGTCTTTAGCCACATCATGACCAAGGATTACAGCGCCCCCTCGCCATCTTTTGTGCTACATGTGGATGTCAAATACATCAATATTTGTGTAAGAATACACGTGGGGAAAGATGTCCATGGTAAAGAAAAAGTCTGAATGGAGCCGAGCTTGAAAGCACCCGAAATACTAAGATCACTACGATTGGGATGTCTTATTTCCCACATTCTCTGCTTCACTGACTGGTCCGCTCTCCACTCAACAACCCCAACCCCCCAGTCCAATACACACACACACACACACACCAGCCATCCCTATCATGTTGCACTATTATTTCAGACACCTTTCCGACCATCCACCCGCGCAGACCATCCGCGAGCCGTTCATTTGTTCTGCTTTCTCCGGGCGTTTTGCTCGCTGTGTTGACTCCTTTCATCGTGGCGTTTGACAGCTGCTTTTAACACCTCCATAGATCAGCCACTGCCGCTGATGTCTCTTCTTCTCATTTACCCTGTGTTCCGGCCGTTGCCTTCCCTTGGATTGGTCTTGCTGTGGCTGAGGTGGTCGAGCGAATTGCGGGGTTGCAGGTTTGAATCCCTGTTTACAGCTGAGAGTTTTAAATGGAAGAAATAAATGATGTATGTATTCACCAGACGTTTCATTATAGGAAGTATTAATACTACTCTCTAATCCACCTTTGTTATTTTCCTCTAAAATTGCGGTTTGGCTGTTTACACACACACAAAAAAAAGGCTTGTGTTTTTTAGTTCATTCCTGCATTGGCGGGAGCTGATTGCTGTACAGTGGATCGCCCTCGTACCCCACTGGGGAGCGGTAACACGAAACAACAGGAGAAATAAAAAACAATCGGACTTCATTTCAGCGGCTGGGGCCCAGCTCGGCTCCATTTGCTCAAGTAAGTGTCCTCCAAGGCCCTGGGAATAGGGATGGATCTGTCTCCCCACATACCACACACTCTCTGGCTGTCGCTTAGAAGCAGACACGGTTTCTGCGGCAAACGATTTCATATTGTTCACGGGATGTTTGCTAAGCGGTCATTAGCTTGTTAATATGAAATGTTCCCCTTATATTCAGATTACAGGATGTCTTAACCTGCCTGATGGTTATTGCTTTATGAAACAAACTCATGCAAAGTTTAGCAATTTCTCTTAATTAGACAGTGGCTACGTTTAAATGGAGACCAAAAATCAGATCATAATCTAATTTCTGGAGTTTTATTGAAGAGACATGTAAACCGCATAATCTGATTTACATTATCTGATAAAAAATGGAATCTGATCTTTCACATTTGTGCGTAAACTAACCAGGAAAAGAAAACAAGAAGACCAAACTAATATCACAAAGATTAAAATTGTAAAAAGACAACAACAAAAAATGAAATAAAATATGTTGTTTAAAGTGAAAGCACAGTGTACAGCTGATAGTTGAGCGGTCAGAGCTGCTGCACATAATGTAGAATAGTGCTTAAAGGGACTATACAGTTTAAAAAAGTTAAAATGATGTATTTTCCTCACCTTACATGTTCCAGCCATGTCCTTATGTGAAGACTGAGCCCAGATCTATTCACCACAACTGCCTCTCAAATCCTGCACTATCACTCAAAAAGTTGTTGCTTCGGGTCCGAAGTGTCGTCATGCACGAGCTTAATATAGAAGGTGCAGTTACGCCTAAGACCTGAGGTGGCAATAGTGAATATAACATGGCCAACTTGCATCTAACCCCTTTAATCATCAGAGATGTGGGTTCGAGTCCCATATTTAAATGTACTAAATCTCTACAGTGCTTACCCTCACATCCTTATTAAAAGTTTGTGCTATTTGTATTTAACTTTTCTGAGATCACTGCAATTAGGAAGAAAAATAACACACTGTTGACTAGGTTTGAACCTTAACTTTCTAAACCTGGACTGTCTCCTCTGGGCTCATGCACAGGAGTATAAAGTCCAAATATGGAGGCCAATCATTTTCCATCAGCTCCATCTGGTTCTGCAGGTGGAGATGACCGAAGGGAGGGCTGGAGAGAACATTCAGTTCCTCTAAAAATCCAAATCTGTCGGGCTCATGTAGAACCTGGAGTTTTGGATCACCAGATTTCTGATATAAACGCATCAGATCTGATTATTACTCCAGTTTAACCATCTAAAAGTAGCCACTGTTGGTTGTGGTCACATTGCTAACAGATGAGTGCCCCTCTCATGTACGCAATATTAGCCTTCTCCCTATTATTTTTTTTAGCAACTGGTGCCATTGAGATCTCCGAATTTCTCTTTCGGGGGAGTCCTGAGAAAACCTTCTTGTACATGACAGTAAAGTAAACTCACCAGAGAAACGGCCAAACAGAGAGAGAATTGAGCCCAGGGCCTTATTGCTGGAACCGCTGTGCCGCCTTGAGGTCCATAATGACTTTCTGGACCTTGTCGAGCACTGTTTGATGCTCTGTCACCAGATTTGACATTTCAAGCGTCCACATTTTGGTCCATTAAGTTCCAAACCGCTGAAAGTCGAACCAGTCGTACAGGAGTGCAGTCCAGTGGGCAGAGGGCTTACCAAAATCATCACAGTTTCAGTTTCGATATGTCTGTGAAACCAACCTCTTGGTACATATGTTTGCTGCATCGCTATCTCTGAGACACATAAATAGAAAGCTACTTACGAAGACTCACAATCCATATCTTTGGGGGGTGTGGGAAGCCAGAATAATAATGTGATGGAGAAAATGGAGAAATTGATTACTCACACTACATGTTAATTAAGGTTGTGCCTGTTGGGAAATGATACCCAAGCCATTCTCATATTTAGACCCTTATAATTTAGAAACTGCTGTGATTTCCAAATAATGATGGTAAACCTGACAGCATTTCCCTTTTAAATCTGCATTATTCTCTCTCCACTTCACAAACACATACAAATTAGCAGATTGATTGTTTTTTTGTTGTCGTTGTTGTGAAGAACAATTCCAAAAAGCAACGATCAAAGAGTCCGTGGAAACAAGAGGCAAATTAGCATCTAAATGACATCCGTATGCAAATGTTAAACAGCAACGCGAGTGGATGAATACATTTTGAAATCTAAAGAGGGAGACACGTATGTTGCAGACCGGCGGTAACAGTTGGAGACGTGCTCATAATGTTCATTAAAAAGTGATTAGGAAAAAAGGTCGGCGAGAAGCGGAGGGTTTTAATGATCAATGCGGTTATCAACGGAGTGCGGGGCCTTGCTGGGGGAAACTGTGCTGTCAAATGAGTTAATATATTTATTCAATCACATATTTACCCAGGTAGATCATTATGTTTGGTCGTCAGTGTTCACAAATCGTTATGCCAACCTTTTTTATTGTGGCTCTGTGGCGACTTTGCTCTCAGTTTTCTAACCGGGATATATTTAACATTTTCAATCGGCCTTTGAGGTCCAAACACGCTTTTAACTTTCCTAGCGTTATACTGATGCTTCACGGGGGGACGCGTTTATGAACATGTTTCGCAATCACAGTGCCTGATAATGGTTACATCTCCACTATTATTTTTAGCATTGGTGCCATTTCCAGGTTTGCAATCCTTCATAATACACCGCCGAAATCCCGCCGCTGTGTCTTTTCGCCCACAGAGCCTGCGAACACAATGTTACTGCAAGGCCGCAAAATGGATTTCACTCGGAGTATAATAATAAGTACAGCCACGATTTATGAAGTGCGCGCTTTAACAACCCACTGTATCTCTCCTTTTATCAATCGTCATCTCTTTAAGCATCAGTCCATATCATGTTATTATTATGTACTCCGGTCTTCACACAGCCCTATAGATCCGTTCACATATAGGGCACACACACGCACACACGTGCACAAAGAAGGCCGTTTTTCTTATTTATTTTACGTCCCCTGCCGCCATTACAGGGGCTATTGACACCGCCGTCTATTTGCCTGGGTTCCTGGTTAATTGCATGGAGCTGGTGTTTAAAGCCATTATTCGCCCATGCCGCGGCTGAGATTATTTACACTCGGCGGAGATGAGAATTTGTGTCCACGGAGGAGGGGGGGGGAGGGGGGGAGGGAGGGAGAAAAAAAAAGGCCATGTCCTGGGTGGCTGCGGGACATGTAGTCAATATTAAGCACCTGATGCTTGAGTATTCATTTATTTAAACTGGGTCCCAGAGGAGTTGCCGCTTTAATGTTTTTCGATTGTGCCGTGAGCATAAATCACTGGAGGTTTATCAAGTTCTCACACTCCGGGGCTCTACGCGCAATCTGATTTATACACCAGCTATTGGATCATACAGATTGGAATTAGTCTTGGTTTTACGTCTTGACCAGTGTTTTTTTTTTCCCATTACAACGGTTTGATCAGCATTCGGTGTATAGTGAATGAAGTAAAACTACATTGGTAACACAATAACTACACCTTCTTCTTATGATGATGATGAATTAACACTTAATTCATCATGAAGAATTGAACACTTAAAGGAATAGGCCACCGTTTTTCCATACTGAGATATGTTCTTATCTGAGCTTAGACGAGTTGACGCGTACCTGTCTGGTCATTGTGCGTGTGCGCAGTCACGTGTAATCCAGGTGATAAAACCTGCTCTCAGCCTGTCTATTTCTCCCATTCATTATTCAGCCCAAGCCTATTATCCAATCACTTGCTTGCTTTCGGGTGACGCCATCCACTCACATATCGTGCAGTACATAGTAGCCGTAGGGAAAACTGGACCAGAGTTGTGCTACAGGAGTCTCCTGCCACGACCCAACCCACGAGGAAAAGGGCTTGTGTGTAGGAGATAGAACGCAAAATCGTCCAGGTTCTAATCTAATGGCGAGCTGATGGAGCAGGCCTAGAGCCTAAAGTCGGGCAGCCGCTGAAGAACTGAATGGCACCTCTCCTGTCGGGCTGGTATGGGGCTGCTTGTAGCCCACGAACTCTCCCCACTCGACTCATTTGTCACTGCCCATACACACACACACTATCTTTAACGAACTGGACTAATGGACTCCCTTTGTGTTGCTATTGATTTCTACTGGATTGAAGCGCTTGTTTTTGACTGGCCATTCATCGAATCTATACTTTTGGTTCACTGTATATATTTTTGCACTTTTTGTTTTCTTTAATCACTAGCCTACGGTCCTGATGACATCGCTAATATTACACAGGTGCTACACATGCAAAAAGACCAAAGATGTTGTTAGCATTTAGCCTCTCTTCCTCTCCTCTATGGGGCCAAACGGGTGTGGCCTGTTCCTTTAATAACTACTTAACTAATACACCTAGCTCGTAATGAATAGTTCTTCCCATACTTCACTCGTCTAAGCTCAGGTAAGAACATATTTCAGTATGAGATAGTGGTGGCCTGTTCCTTTTATTTAATGAATGGTTCATGATGAATTAAGTGTGAACTCATCATTTATTAAAGCTAAAGGTGTAGTTATTATAAAGTGTTTCCGTTTTGCTATAACACTGAAAACAATGTATCTGGTGTGTTCAGTGCTACCAAATCAATTAATAGATAAATAAGTGGTATAGTATAGGATCTTATGACTAAAGGTGGACCAGCAAATATTAGATCACGTGACCTGATTTTATGACGACTTTTTTGGGGGGTCAAGTACTGCATGCCATCGACTAAACGGAAAAAAAAAGAAAATTACCCATCTTACAATTTAACATGAACATTATGAATGAACAAACAATTTATGCTCAAAACAGCCACGTACCCGTTCTCTTGGTTCATACTGTCAGCTCATGAGCCCATAAACCATTTGGTTCAACCAGTTTTGAGATATTTTTGGCCCCGTCTGGGCATTTGAGCTTATGGGTATTATTGTCTGTGGTTCCAGTCTTTCACATCTTGGCAATGATGGGGGCACTGAACCTCTGTACTTTCCAAAATGTTGCATCCCGCTGATTAGCTTTTTACACTTTTTAATACCACTCAGACTCTGTTAAATCTCTTTTCTTGCCAACTCTGGCTGACAAAAAGAATCCGCTCATTGCCTGCAATGTTTCAATCCAACGGGCTTTCCATTTTGAAGTTTGGATGAGAGATGAGATGAAACCGTATGAACTGTGGCACCCGGGAGCAGCACGCTGGAAGGGTAGACTCTGTACATTAAAGCCGGCTACATGTTCTTTCAGAGGTCACCGAGACCCCGGGTAGAGCGTGTAAACCTCCCGCAGAGAAGCTTCGTGGTAGGCTGACGCACAGTAGGCGACGCTCACGGGAGAGGAGTACGGTGAATTCATTAACATCTCTTTGCCTCACACAGACGTGAAAACCTCAATGACGCACACACCTTCAATATAGTCTGTGTTGTCTCTGTGGGAGCGTAACAACAATATGATTAGCATTCATTGACCTCTGCCAGAGTGGGAGAACAGAGGAGATGAAACACACGCTTCCCGTGGATTTGCATGTTCCGATTTACATCTAGAAACGGGTGAGACTTTAAAACACGTGTGCGAGGGGCTCTGGATATTGGGCACAATGAATCTACAATGAGGCTGAAGGAGAGAATGCTTTGTGTTTTGTTTTCGGTGGAAATGGGTTCTTTTAGTGTCGAGGACGTTTCGCCTTTCACCTCGATAGGCTTCATCAGCGACTAATCCTGGAGGCTGGTACCAAGATTGGGCAAATATTGCAAAAAAATAATGATACGAGGAGCAAAACGTCCACGCAGTAACTCCTAAAGGTTATTGACGGAAGTGAGCGGGGGGAAGTCTTTAGAAGTTACTGCGCGTACGTTTTGCTCCTCGTATCATTACGCCTCACAATATAGTACCCCTTTTTATCTGCTTATAAAATCGACATGCTACATTTCTGTGTAAATATACTTCGCATGAAAACACTTCACGTAACTTTATTTAAATAGGGAACACGTGGAAGAGCTTGGTAGCTTCTATCGTGAGCTTTTTTGGAGCTATATGACATGTGGGAGAGGCTGCCTATGTGCTCCGTTTGCGTGACAGAGCGCACGGACAAAGACCAGACGGGGATATATTAACTCGCCTAAAGTGAGGTAAGAACATATCTCAGTATGTAAAAACGGTGGCCGATTCCTTTAACTCTTTTCTCTGCTTTGAGTTGTTAGTCGCCGGACGAATAAATCATCATAAATAAATCATCCCTCTCACTCAGGTAATCTGCATTTGTTTACAAGTGCTACAGACTTTTTAAACTACACTGTTTATATAGTAACAGCCAGAGAGAAGCTGTATTCACGGTTTGTAGTAGGCCATGAACACTCGACACATTGTTTCATTGCATTGTCTGGCTACAATATGCTTCAACCGTTGGGGATAGCATAACCCAATGAAGCAGGACACTCAAAAATGGAGCAAAGTAGCGGCGACATATCTTAAAGGAACAGGCCACTATTTTTACATTGATGCATATGTATATTTGGAACACATGTCTGTCACTAATTGACAACGCCGACACCTTGACCATTGTGTGTGTCGTTTCCATGAATACTGCAATGACAACATGATTACAGTTGATTCATCAGCATGTAAAAAGATTTACACCCTTTGTCCAGCTCATTTGTGAACAGGTTACAGCAGCTGATTATTGTCCTTCCTCGCGTATAATGGGACTGAATGCCATTTATATTCATGCATTGGCTCTGTGGATGATATTATGTAGATGAATGGGCATAAGGAGCAGCTTATCACAGCGGCAGGCAGGTAAACCACTAAAAAGGCTAAAGGTAGCTGAGAGACTGACAGCACTGATCGCTAAGGTTGTATCAGCGCTCTTCATATGTCACTCCGAGTGGTTATGTCAAATAATATCGCTTAAGAAGCAATACAGAAGGTTATAAAGTAAGCTCATTGACTATACAGACCTGGGTGCAGTAGTTCCTCAATGTTGGATTATCTGTATTAAAAATATAACGTACTTGACAGTGGCTTAGTAGTAGATTGGCAGCTGCACTTCTACCACAGGGCAGTCTAACACTGTTACCTCACAGCAAGAAGATCACGGGTTTGATTCCCTTTCTGTGTAGAGTTTGTATGTTCTGCCTGTTGCTAGGTGGATTTCCTCCTGCTTTCCCCATCAACTCAAAACATGCACAATAGATTAATCCTCCAGGTGATTCAGACCATGAGCGTGGCACAAGGTTTGGAGATGGGTCCCTCGTGGCACTGAGGGATGGGTTTATCGCAGGGTCAACATCAGGCCCGTTAATGTGAAATCCACATCTTAAAGCTGCATTATGCAACTTTTTATGTGGAAAAAAAAGTTATGTTTTTGCTTATTTGACCCAGCAGCTGTGTGAGTGAGCAGCATGACGCCTCTACTTTCGATCACGGTGGCCTCTGCAACGCTCCAGGGTCAGTTGTTTTGTAGGTTTTCTGGTGAGAGGGTCCGTCAGCAGTGAAAACCTTCCAAATAATTGATCCTGGAGCGTCCTAGAGAAAGTATAGGCATCATGCTGACAATTACAAGTTTTTACGAGGTCAAATACGCACAAAAATCAACTTTTGTTTCCACATAAAAAGTTACATAATGCACCGTTAAGTCCAATTGTCCCTATAGTTCCCTATTCCCCACATTTTTTTCCCCTCTGAAAGGGAAAGAAATGAATGTAACATACGTGCACATGGAAGAGATGACCATTACGATAGCTTTTACATCGTCCTTTAGCATTCATAGCAGAATCTCCCCACCCTCTTTCTTTTTTTCCCCTCCTCATGTCCCATATCCATCTGTTATAAAAGACCTGACATGGACCTAGTAATTGGTTTTTACCTGACATGATTCACTATCCCGCTGCTATCAATGGATCACGGCACTTTAGTCACTGCTTATCAGCCAAAGAGCTATATGCTATGCTTCGAAGCGGGCATCAATGCTTTATAATGGGATAAGGAAAGGGAAGAGGAGGACACCCCCAATATAAAGACGAAGATCTATGTACTGGGTTTATAGAGAGAAATCAGTGTGGGGATATAGGCAGGCAGTGATTGAAAAGCAGGGGGGGGGGGAGCAGTTGAGCAGATAAGCAGTAGCGGCGCGAGTAGACGAGGGCGGGAACAGAGCAAGAAAGGACACAGAGACCAGCGATGGGGCGAGCCAGATAAGAGAGCTTTGAGAACGTGTGCAAATCCACTCAGAGCGCAGAAGCTTTTTGCCTTCTGTAATTCGTGAAACAAACATGTGTGCACGGGGGTTAACAGGTGGAGCAGGAGGAGCTGTGACAGTTTCACCAAATTGTGCTTGTTCTGTTTCCAATTAATGCAGTCATTTTGTTGTAATAGGTTATAATTATGTGTCATATTATATTAAGTTATTACCAATGGCCGCCGGTTGCACTGCTTTATGACCGCGATGCTAGAGGCCGCCATTCCCCGTCCCATTAGAAAGCATTGCTCTTTACACACGTTTTAACTGTAAAGCCTGGTTTCTAATTTTCCTAAACTGTCTACAGCTTCTGTGATTACGCTGGGTTAGTTAGAATGTAAGAAACCAGGCTGGTGTTTGTAAGGTACATTTTAGAAATCTCATATAGTAATAAGGGTGAACGACTGAACAACACGAGGGCCGGGTCTACAGTGAAGATCCCGCCCTTGTGCCCTTTTTAGGAACGTGCTCCCTCAGAGCTCGGGAGGAGGAGTCTGTAAATCCGCCATGATTTCCCTTTTGAACGTGGTCATTGTGGTAAACGGAGAGTAGTGAGGAGAAGAAGTATATTCTTTATTATGTATTTATTATTTTTCATTAGGCTTTTTTACATTCGAACATTATTAAGTTATTGGCTGCATTGCACTTTGCGTCTCAAAGAGTAACACTGTAGTCAGTAGTCGTGTCCAAACTCTGTGCCATCAGCCACTGCAACCACCACCGACTACGCTACTCACTCACTATGTTCACACAGGCGAGGTGGGGGAAGAGTCTGCATCAGGAAAGCCACCAACAAGCCATTATTATTCTTTTAGTCTATAGAATCACACATTACATGCATAGATACATACATTTCCACTCCTGTTTTTCCTTTGATAGCTATTATCTGCTGTACATCATACAGTATTGTATGGTCAAATAAGGTAGAAAAAAATCCATTATCTTTCTACTGACTGAAAATCAATTACCACTCACAAATGGAGAAAAAAAGCCTCCAAAAGGAGTGAGCGCTTTGAATGTGCTCTGTTATTTTAAGGACACCTTGTGTCTGTGTTTTTCCATTAGTCTTAACACACTATGTTCTGAGCTTTTAATGAGCGACCACCACTGCATGGCCACTTTACATTTTACATTTTAAATACTGATTGGTGTAACAGGACAGTTACTATGGAGGGTACAGTTCGCTGTTGTTTCAGTACAAAATGTATATGAATAATATAGCCAATGAACTTGTAAAATGTCATTATTTGGAATCACAAAGGAGGTAATTTACTCACACACTATTCTGTCATGTACATATCTAATTTGGAGGTTTAATACTATATAAATACTGTATAAATGGTAAATTAGGTGCAACATGCCCACAAAATTGCATATTTAATGTTTCAGCGTTCACTGGCTATTTTAAGTCATTAATACAGACTATTAAAAATAATGCACAGAAAATGTACAGGATAAACACCAGACATCCGGGGACGCTCCAGGGCATGTGACTCAGGTACACAGAGTGTTGTTTTGTGCAAAGGAAACTGAACTCTTTTAGGGAAACTGAACTCTTTTAGGGAAACTGAACTCTTTTAATGTTAATAAAAGGATTCTCTGAAACTTTTACTGCAGTTTCATAGAGAGCCTCTTCACTTTTTCATTTCAAGGTTTTATCTGTGAAAGAAAAAACAAAAATATTGTCAAGAGATTAACAGTCTCTGTGAGAGGAGCTAAAGAAGGCTTAATGTATCTTGGGTCAGCCTGTCCATGCTCTGCACTCGTTCATACCTTCTGGATGTCGTTTTTATGTTCCTTCTCGGAAAATCAGTTCTCGAACTCTTTTGTTTCCTCTGCCACTGAACGGTTGACTTCTGAAGGGAGGGTGTTTATTAAACAATATTGACAATTACCTTATCAATGTAGAGGTTTGGCAAAGCTATGAACTGTGTCCATCAGCAATTGAAGCCGCACACATGTATTTTCTTGATGAATGTGGTGATGATTGTGATGTGTGCTTCTTTTATACTTTGTAATGCAGCTAATCTGGCACTGTAGCCCAAGACAAATTTCCTCTCTGGGACAATAAAGTTTATCTTATCTTATCTTATTGTAACTGCTGGGACTGACACACAGTGACTGTGATGTGTTTGTGAAATGTTCTGAGGTTGCAACAAATAAATTGCCTTTTGGGACCAATAAAGCTGAATCTGAAAGCGACACAATTTCAACAATTTCTATAGATGTGTCCATATTGCTAGATTATTTCTTCATCAACTAAAAAGAATAAAACCTCACTTTTACTCAATGTTCATGCAGAAGAACAAACCATGTATCACTAGATAGAAATGATGAAAGGCACAGCTTGATGATGTTAATAATGTAAATACTTCCTTCCTATGGGAAATGTAAGCAACTGAGTACATGCGTTCCAGTCATGTGATCTTGTTTACTTAAGGAATACACTGTATATATTTTTTGTGCTAATTTGTTATTTGTTGTGGATACAGTCCTCACGTATGACTGAGAAAAGCAAATGTTTACTATGTTGATTGTGGGGTAGGCGCCATTGACAGTATATCAGTGTCATTGGTAGGCGCTCACAAGCTGTAAATGTAAAAAATGTAAGCTAAACTAAACGCTAAACATAGGACATTAATTAGGCTGTCCATGGCCATGCAGCTGAGGTTTACTAGAGGGAAGCTCCTGAAGGTAGCGCAGCAGAATAGCTGCGTTCCTGTGACTTTCGTGCTAATTTTCTGATGCAAGGTGAATATTTTTGGAAACAACTGTCTACTTTCATCCCAAAATGTAGCCAACTTTTATTTTTTCCTGCCCCATCACAATTCTGCACATCTGTGTTGAGATAGTATCTCATAAAACCCATACTGAAGTATTTAAGTCTAATTCTACCATAGACTTCGTACCATTATAAAAAACCTTGAACAACTTTGAGAAGTTGTTCCAAGGCATGATAGGGCAGAAAGCGCAGGTTGTAAAACATTTCTGCTGCTGCCACTGGAGGCCTGGTAAAGGTCAATGTGGAAAACACAAGCAAACCACTGACTGAAATGTTCCAAGGCAGGGATAGACAAAGCTTCTGATGTACTTTATCCATTATTTCATATTGAGGGTTACGGAATCAGGAGCTTTTCTTTCAGCGTGAGTCCTGGCTCAAGCTGAATGGGCTACGGCACAGACTTTAACACTTTTTAGTTCCACGTCCCTTTTCTCAAACCCGAATGTGTCCAGATAATTGAACCACTGTCCTCCCTTGACATCTCAAAATAAGTAAAAGTTTTCTTGAAAAACTAAATTAATAAACAGGAAATCTGTTCACGGGGAAAGTTTATTTTACACTTGCAAAAGATCTAATCGCACAAATGTTTGTATTTACTGGAAATAAGATTGTTGTAGATGTTTTTTTTTTTTTTTTCTTAATACAAGTGTAAAAAGAACTTGCTCTATGGACAGATTTCTTGAACTGAGTTACTCAAATCAAGGAAAATTGTACTTATTTCAAGTGAACTTTTTTGCAGTGCATCTTCTTGAGTTACTGGAGAAGCTTCCTTTGCCATTTTACGTAGTCACCATTTCAACCTTTTTTTTCTCAACAAGGAGAAGCTAGTTAAAAACTGTCATCACAGAGGCGGGTTTGCAGCCCTGACGTGGGCCAATGAGGGCGCCCGACCAGGCCTGACCTCATGCATATGAATGAGCCGTGCCAGTGTTGGGGAGCTTTGATAGGCCGTATGCAAATTGTTCTGACGACTTGTCTGAAGGGATTTCCTCTCCGCCGGGTTAGGCTCTGAAATCGTACCATGAAATGAAGGTTAGGAACGGGTACATGTGCAAGATAAAAATGGAATTTGTTCCGGCCTCGTAAAGGAAACGAATATATGCTTTCGTTTCGGTTAAGGAAGATGCACACTTAAAACTTCGCAATGTGAAAAAAGACTGCAGAGAAAAAGTTGACAAAACATGCATAATCGTGGTTCTTGTAGGCACCTCAGCATTGACAGTTCATGTTTTGTAACCTAATAGGATCAGTGTGTAAATGAGTGAGGACTGTGTGGGTCAGGATTTAAAATGAGGAGAACATTTTCAGTCTATAACAGAGTACATTATGCTGCCGGAGAAGAGACCACTTACATTAAAAGGATTAAAAAGTTAAGTGACTGAAGTAAAATTCTACTCCAAGTGGAAAAGCATGGTTTAGCATGGTTCTAAGCCCAAAATTTTGTTTTTGTATGATACTGTATGTTCCCTTTAAAGCCTAGGGTCACATTGGCTACTCCATTTTCTTTGGAGTTAGTTACAGTTTTACAAATGATATAATGGGGAACAAGCCAAAATATAGAACAAGACCTTCTCCATGCAAGTTCACCAGAATGCTGAAATTTAAAGGGGCTGGATGCAAGTTGGCCATTTTATACTCACTACTGCCACCTCAGGTCATATGCGTAACTGCAGGTTCTATATTAAGCTCGTGCATGACGGCCCTTATCGGACCCGAAGTAACAACTTTTTGAGTGACAGTGCAGGATTCTACACATCAGGACATGGCTGGAACATGTAGGGGGAGGAAAATACATAATTTTAACATTTTTAGACTCTGTAGAGTCCCTTTAAGCATTCCATTATCATTTCAAATATAGCCTAATTTTACCTTAAAGATATGGGTGGTCTTTGCGCTGCACCCAAGAATAACGAAAGCCAGCAGACTGGACAATACAAGCTGTTTTCTTAGTTAGAGCCAGATGTTCTTCCTCCCCGAGGAGAGCAACACTCAAGCTATTGTTTGTCTGGTTGCTCCTAATGTTTGTCATGTCATGGCGATTATGTTACGACTATTTGTCCAGTCGCAGCCTCCAAAACGCACTCCTCCAAACTTCCATACACCTACTCTGGCGCTTTTGCAGCAGGCACTTCATCCTGATCTCACTGCAAGAGATTTAAAAATCATTTAGTTTGGACATGCCCTTGATCGTGACTCAACGTTAACCAAATGTCAGATTCTGGTTGCTGTACAGGGCAGACTAAATCCTGCTTTTGGCTCTTATCTCTTTGGCGGGGTGTTATCACTGACTGTAGAGCAGCCAGTGTCAGATAGACGCGACAGAGAGCAGACAGACGAGCTCAGGGGTCATTCTGAGAAATCACGCTCAGCACGCCATCTGTAATACACCGCACTGGAACACATCTACATCCTCTTCACTGGAAGCTACTGCGTTCCAGCCGGCAGAGAGTTCGAGTCAGAGAAGTGACACGGAGTTTATGTCGGGGATGGACTTTGGCATTTAGACCCCAGACATTTTAGGAAGAGAAGTGTCTCAAAGGGACAGATGCGATTTGTAGCTCATTGGAGCGTAACACAAGCTTTGAATTAGCTTTTTAAAATCAGTATAAAGTTTCCTAACAAAATGTAAGATAGACATTAAGCAGTGGTGGTCAGGAGGCGTTAAAGAGTCTGAGGTGGCTGATTCTTTTACTGCTGAGGTGGAGAAGAGGCAGATGTGGGTCGTACAGTGACTATATGGATTGAAGTGTCCCAGGTGATGTTTCTCCAGGTAAGGAAAGTGTCTCTGATCTCGTCAGTCCATAAAGGTTTTGAAGTATCTGTCTGCAGATCATTCTTGATCCAGTCTAGACGTTTTCAGCTTATGTGTCTTATTCAATAGTGGTCGGGTTTCCACTTTTCTCACATGTCTCTGAGCACTGAACACATTGTACTTTTGGACACTTCAGTTACAGTGAGTTACAGCTGCTGTATATGACAGCACTGGTAGATACTGATTCCTGGTGGCTTCTTGCTTTATTTTTCTTCAGTCTTTGACAGTTACTGTTCCTGTGTTGTTGTTGTTTTCTATAAACCTGTGTCTGCGACCTTGTTGGCGATTGGTAACAAACTGTGGTCCCGTCTCAATATTTTTGAAAATGTTAGAGGGTCACGGTAGCACAGCGGTTAGCACTCTCGCTTCACAGCAAGAAGGTCCAGGTTCAATTCCCAGATGGACGGGGCCTTTCTGGAGTTTGCATGCTCTCCTCGTGTCTGCGTAGGTTTCCTCCGGGTACTCCGGTTTCCCCTACCACTAAAAACATGTAGAATAGGCCAGTGTGAATGAATGACAGTGGTCAGAGGGACCGTTGGCGCTGCTGGGTGAATTCTTCTTTTTCTCCTTCTCCTCCTTCTTCTCCTCCTCCTCCTCCTCCTTCCTTCCTACACTGATGAGTTCAGAATAGTTATGAAAATTAACAAAATGGTCAAAAACTCAGCTAATTTTTTTCACACCTCAACCAGTTACACTTAAACACATCGTCTTAAAGTTAAACAAAGGCATTTACAGCAGAGCACTACAAAACAGTTAATTTCCTCGGGTAGAAGTGGAGCTCATTACTCTCATTCTCCTCTAAACCGTTCTAAATGCCTCCTGACTCCGGCCAATGTGGGCAATTACATTTGTTACAGCTATGTTTTGCCCAGCGCCAAATTGCACTAAGTAAGAAAGGAACAAACCGAAAATCCCACGCTTTTCGCCTGGCAATTAAGTGCCGTCGACCCGAGCGCTAACCCCCGCCACTCCACAGAAGCCATTTGGAGGTCACTCGGCTGTTAAGCTCTCCTAACTCACCATTATTTTTGCAAAGGTTAGAGCCCTCCGAAATGTTGAGTGTAACTAATTATCTGTAAAATTCATCAAGAAAACTGAGCGCAAACGGAATTGGCTTTGCAACCTGATCTGAAGGTCCTGGATTGTGCAGTGTACAACTGCTTTACCGTATTTACAGTATCTTTAGCAATTATTTGAGCCCTTTCTTTCTTTCAAGAAATAAAGCTATGTTGTCTAAGAACCACCTGCTATGAAATAACCAGTGTTCTGTCCACTGAATGTGTTTCTCAGAGCCCAATAGACATGGAAATGTAAACCATCCCCCCGTGAGCCACATGCTGCCATCACCACTCAGAGCATGACCCGCTTCAGCTGCCAGTTATAAACACCGGCTGCTGTACGCACTGTTTGGGGGCTCTTTCAGCTCCACAAATGGTTGCCCCAATTCTGTCAACAAGCAGTGAGGGCTCCACAAACATAAATGGTGTGAGTTGTATTTTTGTTTTTCCTCTCGGATGGATAGCTTTATTCTCCTCCTACACAAACCGGGGAGCGTGAATCCGTATGTAATTGCTGGGTTTTCACTTTGGAATTTGACATGCTTATCTATTAATAATACAAGGGAAAACCTTTCAGAGTTCTGTAGCCCGTTCAACAAATATTTCCCTTAGAGTTAGAGCGATAAAGATGGCCTCTTTTGTGTCTCTCTCAAAACATCTGAAACATTTTTTGAAAACTTTTATTGAAATGGAAGACACATATAGCTCTTTTGTGCTGTCACTGCCTGCATGGCACGGCAGCACTTCAAGAACAACATACTGCAAGGTATCATTAGAACCAAGACGCTGACTCTGCTTCATGTTTAAAAGGCACGATAAATGATGCAGGCAGCCTTCCAAGAATCGCCTTGTAAATAAAAACACACCAATGAGAGCCTGAAGCCTGACCCATTTCACTTTGGAACACAACAAACGGTGGTAGTTTGTTACCCATACCTTGTAGAGTGAAGCTGCATGAACCGGGTTTGCCTGAACTGGGGATAACTGACAGTCTTAACACTATGCATTTGACATGTAAAAAACGAGATTTCGTTGCGAGATTTCGATGACATACAATTTTATAGTCTGATCAGATTCTGCAAAATCATTTGGTGCGCAAGGAAAATGCACAAGGAAAGTGACAGCATATGCAGATGGTAATCATTTCCTCACACGCAGATTGAAAGTGACACATGCCTGCGCTAATCGGAGCTTGGTTTCCCATCTTTCCAGTCGCAAAGCAGAATAGTCAGAGAGTTAGCACCCACATGCAGCACCGGGCTGATGAAGTCCGGGCTGCACCCACACTCTCACCACGTGCACTGTGTGAATAGGTTTATCTTCACCAAGTTTCGCTGCATTTTTCTTTGGTCCTTTAATGAGTAGCATTAACACCAGAGGGGGCAGGGAGTAATGGGCACAAGGCCAATTACTTTGATGGACTTTTTTCCCTAACAGTTTATTGGTATTCAGGTTTCACTAGTGCGGAGGAGAGGTTTATCACTGGAACCCTTGCAGTGCTTAACGTAATGTAGCAAGTCTTTGAAGATAATGGAAAAGATTTAGCTTTTGGATTGTATATTGTATTATATCAAATTCACAATTACAGCTACAATTTATTTTACTATCAATACAAGATATATACTTGAGCGCGAGTATGTTAAGCAATTGCTTGTTTTTCAACAGTGATCATGGATGTACTGTATGTCTTGTTTAATATATCAGTAGTAGTAGAAAATGTATTGTCCCCGTGGGGAAATTCATTTGCAGTGAGTACACAAATACAACAGTGACCACAGCAGACAGATCCAAACATTGACAACATACAAAGAACAAACCACGGCCCGTCAACCTCGGTTTAAATTATGTTAAAATCATTATCTACATTCCTTAAAAACCTTCTCTGACAGACCAGCTGTGCAGAATATTAAAAAAATAATAATAATTACTGTTGGTTACTTCGTATTGTTGGTTTGTTTAATTGTAAAATAGCTTGTGGCACAAATGACTGCCTGGTCCTGTTTTTAGTCAGGGCGGGGCTCCTGTACCTTCGACCTGAGGGTAGCAGCTCAAACTCTCTAAACAGAGGATGTTTTGAGTCCAATAATATTATGTCTGCTTTATTCCGAGCTCGAGCAAAATAAATGTCCTGCAGACCCTTCATAGGAACACCTAGGATATCATGCAGGAGATAAACAGTGGTTACACTTTGCTACAGAGCATGTTCCTAAAAAAAGCTTTTTAGGTCTTTTTGGGAGATGCAGTAGTCTGCATAGGTTCCTATATTATGGAGTTCCTTCTGGAGTTGTCTCTGGCCACTAGGGGGGGGGGGATCACAGCAAAGTTAGCACCCTGCCATGAGGACCGAAGTGAAGTGCTATCCTCGTCCACTGACTATGATAGACACTTACGGGGAGCCACTGCATGCAAAACATTTTTCATTTTTTGGGGATTTGGGTCAGTTTGTGCTCGAATACATATAAACTTTCCACCCACTCTCTGTCAGTGTTTGAGAAGGAGAGAAATCCGTTCCGACGGCTTTAATATTTGACCATGGCTTGTTCCACTGATTATTGGCCATGCTAACCTAAACCAAATCATATTCCTTATTTGGGAACTTTGTCATTTTGTTGGGCAGACTGACAGGAAGAGTAACCAATCCGAGGAGAGTGCAATGTTTCAGTATCAAAACAAGCATGGCGGCTTACATTCAGACTAAAATATGATTCCTAAGATCAGCAGAATCGACACACTAAACCCGAAATGTGCATAATTCATTAATGTAAACAATCGGCATATGCGGGAAGTATAGGGAGAGCTAGAAATGAGTTGGTGACACGAAAACAGGAAAAATCAGATAGATCAGAAAGATTAGCTTCAAGAGGGCCAAGAGCCTAGCCTTGCTTAAACAAAGTTTACACTTCTTTGACCTTTTTTTCTCTATAACGGGTACAATATTTAAGTGCCTCAACAAAATATTCTAATGATACTCGGCTCAATTTGGTTGGGAAAAAAAAACAAGAAAACATAACTTGCTTACTCAGCGTAAACACATAGAGGATGGATATAATGTGAAATGCATGTGTGCGTGTGCGCCTTTCGGAGCTGCTGTTTCTGCCTGGCCTGATAAGAGCAAGCTGCTTACACCCCCCTCTTATCGGCTCGCTCAGGGCTACTAGGGCTTTTTATTTTTACCCTCGCTCACACGGGCATGCTCTGTTGTTGCTAGACTGGGGAGGAGTTCAAAAGTGTCTGCTCTCCCTTGCTCTGCTTGATCTTTCGCTTTAAAAAACTGTAAGCGTTGCTTAGTTGTTTCCATCACGTTTTATAACCAGTGCAGTGTAACACGTGTCGTTTGATGACATTTGTTTTTTCGTATCATGCGGATCATATTTGGTATAAACATCACCATTGATATATCGTTTGTATCTGGAAAACCTGGATGATGGTCTTTGGTTGTAAATGCTCAATTTACCATGGAAACGCTTCAGCTTGGATGTTACTTCTTTGGCTATTTGTTATTTCCAGTGTAGCTCCCCACACTGTGACTTTCTGTGACTCTGATCACAGAAAGTCCCTACAGCGTTTCCCTAGCTGTAGGGAAAATGTATTTTTGTGGAATCTTTGCAAAGCCTGTCACATAACAAATAGTCTTGTTGAAGAGTGGCACACTAAGCATCTTCTCAAGTAACAGGTTTTCAGATTATTTTATAAAGATGTGTCTGTAATTCCTAGATGGATTTATTGACCTTGTAACCCAAAAAAACAAGACATTTGATTTTTGTTTTAGACTTCCTTTAAAGTTAGAGTTAATTTATTTAAACACTCAAAAGATAAGATATTCCAAATATCCTCTGAAAATATCTAAATATCTAATGTGTTGACAAGATAAACAGAATTTTAAATCTGTCTCCAATCCATTATTTAGAGGAAGTCATTGAAAATAAAGGCAATTTTGGTCATTTTCATCCATGAAAGATTAACATTTTTTGTATGACCAATGGGTTGAGTTCACTTGACATCACCACATTCTAAATAAGGGATCATATATAGAACTCTGGTCATTATCGGGAAAATAGGTGCCGACAGAGCGAACCGGTCTTGTTTCACTCTGAAGGTACATATTTTCCCGATAATGACCAGCGTTCTATACATTATTCCGCTTATTATACGGCTATTTGCCACAAAATAAGTGGCTAGGTGGCTAGGCTAGTAGCAGCAAGGCTATCTTATTGCTAGCCTAGCTACTTAGGTGAAAGTGCAGTAGGAGAGGAGGAATGGTGGTGAATCTCTGGGTAAGTTGAAAGTCGGACTCCCGTTAACTTCACGAGCGATTCCCCCAACTTCTACTACGTGCGGAGTGATATAAAAGACCTGTATTACAAGCACGAACTCCATTGCCATTGGCAGCGGTCATTATTTTTTTCAGAGGTCCTCTATCAGAAAATAATGACGGGTAGAACATTGGAAAATCCCATTCAAGTCAATGGAGCGTTCTACTCGCATTGTGAAGAGCCGTATAATAAACAGCCTATGGTGGGCAGCTATGAATTCCACTGTGGAACATGAACATTCAGATGGTTTTGGCTTGTTCATTGTTAGTATCTTTGTAGTTCCCTGACCTATCCACATGAAACAGAAACTGACACAAATTTCAACGTCTTCTCTCTCAGCACATATGAACTAAGGTCAAATGACTCATGAAGGTGTCCGAAGGTGGTATCAAAACATTGCCGTGATACTATAGTCATTTGAAAAGACTTTCAGCCAGAAGATGGAGGCCAAATCCCTCACAAATAATGATCAGGTTGACCATTTGGAGATTTTCTGTTTGGAGATTTCTTTTAAAACTGTCTTTGTCCCACAGGGTTGCATTGGCACCTGTCCTCCACCTGACATGATCGCATTCTAGTCCGTGAATGCAACGTATTGTCAGATATCGCTCACATAAGCAGGGACACACAACGACCTCTGATGATGACAAGCGCAAAGAAGCAGAGTTGAGAGGGCTTTTTCATCTTCCATTACATATAATAGGGAGGAGGAGATAACAGCCCATCATTAAGTCATGTTAACCTGACTACATGAAAGGATGCACCCTGTTACTGTCAGAGGATCACCCAGACAGTAGCGCACATGCACGACTTACTGTTTGATGTTGTCTTGCATCAAAGAATCTGTCCTTTTCCATAAACATCTCCCAGACATGTACTGCGCACCGTTGTCAATGACGAAAGGAATGTATTGTGCTGCTTTGTCGGGACTATGAATTCATTGATATTGGTTTGTGGGATATAAAACCTTGAACGCAAACCAACTTGAGCTCTGTCAAGTTCTGTATTCTCATGAAAATGTAGATTTTTGCTTTCTCTCCATAGAATCTTGTGGTGAATCAATAAGGGAAGATAGTGCGTTGGCCTTAACCTGGCCTGTTCAACATGCAGGCCCTTCGAAACAATCTTTTCTCAAAGATTGGGAACTCATCGCCTTCGTCAAGGTGTATGCGAGGGTTAGGGTTGCACGATTCCAGAAAAGTAATAGCAAGATGGCAATCATTTAGCAACATATAAGAAAGTCCGAGGGGTCAAAGATATGGTTATGTTCCGAGCTTTTCCGGCTCCTTTTTGCTCCTGACTTTCAGACATGCAAGGTTGCACGTATACATCCTGTTCTTTTGTTACCATTTGTCTTATATCCAGAGAGCTCGTTTCATTTTTTTTAGATGATGAAACACATGGTCGAAGTGCGAATGTGACCCTAAAAGAACACAACCCTTCCCGGCTGAGAAATGCGCCTTGTCCGGGCTGCCATTTGCGCCCTTGGGCCTATAAAGTGCGAGAAAACTAACATTGCAGAGTCTTTGGAAAGCCGCCACTGCTCAATTAGCCTGATTTATTTCTGTTAATTACTGCTTGAGTGTGAAAGCCGCAGCGTAGGACCTTAAGAAACTCCGGGCTACGCTAGAAAAAGGGACTGGTCAGTAATGAGTAGATTATCCGCAACATGTCGAGGCCATCTTGGGCTAATAAGATACCATCTGGCCCCATTTGCATGTAAATTATCAACAAATTTAGCGTGATTCTTAAGATATTAGCCGCATGGTAGGCAAAACGTGGACATGGCGTTGTTTTATAATCTTGTTCTGCAGATTAGTTTTCCCCCAGGGAGATCATAATCTGTTGTAAATGTAGTTGGCTCAGGATGGCTCAAGATGATGATGTTGTTGTTTTTGTTTCCCAAAGTGTTTGAGGTAGTTTACAGGCGCCAAGTGTCACTACACTCAGTCATGTGCTGTGATTTCTTCATGGTAAAAGAAAAAAGTGTGCATTTGACCCATCCTTCAAGTTGGAACTACACTTTTATGTCAGGAGTACTTGGTTAGAAAGGTTCTATCTGCCTTCTGAGTAGTGGTGACATATTGAAGTTTAAACCACTCATACGTAGTAACAAAATGGAAATGGGTAACAGCCAAGACTACACGTTTTGCAATTCTATACAAAGACATAAAGCCGAGAGAGAACATTGTCTCATCTCCCTGGGCTATTAAAACAAACATGGTGGTTCATGCAAGAGAAAACGAACAAATGAGAAACACAGGGGATTGAGGGAAAACACATTTGCCATTCAAACCCGGGACCGTCTTGCTGTGAAGCTCACTATTTAGCTAGAAGTAACAGGTAGGGCGCGTTTAATTATGATAAGATTTCTCTTTCGCACACAGATCACACAGGAAGTAACATTTTTATCTCGCATATGGGCTCGTGCACCGACAGCAGGGACTAACAGGCCTTCATCTGAATGGCTTCAAACCTGAACAGCCCAGCTCCTGCACTGGCGCAGATGGCACCTCAAACAATCCCTTATTGGTGCTTTCCATGCACCCTGATATTGCCCAATTACTTAACTTGCCAAATCGTCGGGGACACACATCAATGCGAACAATTAACAAGCCTGGAACAGCGGAGACAGGTAATTTGTACGGATGAAACCAAATCTGATGATACTTCAACATATTGCGACAGACTTTACGTAATGCGGCTGAACTATTGGAAAGTTGTTTTCATTGGACTATATTACACTATGTCACAAACTAATGATATGTTTTTGTCTTTTCCCTTTTTCCCGCTTCTGTTCCCGCACCTTGGCATCTTCTGTCTGGCCTCTACTTGACATCCAAGGTAAGGACAATCCTGCTTTCTACCACTTTACAGTTTGTCATCACCTTTCGAAGCAAAAGATACTTTCCTGGTTCCTGGTCTGAATGCAAAATCGTGGATGTAACACTGTATTTTTCATTTCTGTTCAAGTTGATAGTAACAGAAGGTCCTGAGTGACCCATTATGCGGTGGGGTTTAATGACGACAAGCTGCGTTCCAGTTGTTCTTGGAGGTTGAAATTTCTTAGTTCTGACTCATACATTTATCTTGAAACTGTTGCTACCTTATCTGGAAGGTTCCCCGATGTGACCCGAAGTTTAAAACCGGTCTGAACATGTTGCCAGTGTGTCAATATACACTTGACTTAAACACGCTGTTTATACCAGAAAGTCTGGGAATCACTAATAAACGTGCAAATACATCAGTGTAAAGCAGGGGTGTTCAAACCTTTTTTAAGGGGGGCCTCAAGCGTACACGGGATGAAGGGCCATAGATCAGTGGTTAGTACCGCAAAACCTTCAACTAGCTGAGGTATAAATTGTGCCCCACACCTTTATTTATAAAACCAGCTCTGTCTCACAATAAAGTGGTGTTCGGTTAGAATTGTGTAGAATTATTACAATTATTACAGAATTATTGGTCTAAGGGCCGTATTTGGCCCCTAGTTCGCACTTTGGACACCCCTGGTTCAGAGTAAACTCCAGGCCGCTGATTTTACATCAAAATTGTCTTACAATTGTGCTCACCGCTTCTCTTTGTAAAAAATCATCCTTGTCAGACAGCCAGTCTTTGTGACTAGGTTTTTTCAAATGAAACACTGGGACATAACGGGAATTTGGCGTCGAGTGTTTGTGAATGTTTGATTTCGTTTAGTTTATTTTACTTTAGTTTATTGAAAGGACAGTGTGCAGTTACACATCATCTGTAGTCCTACACAATGTAATGTAAATTCAATGGACCAATCAGAATTAAGATAATAGACTTTTGAGCTTTTTAACTTGACTGACACTCATGACACAAAGACATCGAGTTTTCTAGTATAGAGCCTACATAATACCCCGTTTAATTGCCAAACTCACTGCCTGCCAAAAAGACGTCACCTGGATGTAACTAAGTGATCTATACATAAACGCTGTACAAATCTAAAAAATACTTTTATTACTGACCACCTCTGCTGTGAACTTGAACAAAAATTTAAAAAATACTGTTAATTCGGCATTGCTGTTATTTTTGTTGCCAATTTGGTTACATCCTCAGTGTTGTGCATTGCATAGAGGTTCTTTAAAAAAAAGAAAAAAATGCATGCAGGCTGCAGCAGTTGGCAGTGGACCCAGTCTTTTCATTCCCTGGTGTGTCTTTGATGTATTCCATAATTAAATTAGCCCTGAGGTTGAAACGACTTGTAAGCAAAGCACACTTTTTCTCTTCATGGATTGGGACAACTTTTATAACCTGGTCTTTCCCCGGTCTTCTGCATTAAAAAGGTCTTTGCTGAAAAGGTCGTCTGCCTGCTGCGTTGCCTGGGTTGCCCAGGCACTTTAGCGTTAGCTGTGATTAGCTTGTGTGTGTGCATACGTGTGTGTGTAGGATTGCTGTGGGTGTCTTCGCTGTTTTTCATTTCCCGCTGTGAAGACTTTTGGTGAGCAACATGAAAGGGAATTGTAAAGGTTTTCAAGAGGCGGTAAAACACACACACAACAAAATCAATTGAAAGCTTGTATTTTAACAATTAGCTAGTTAATATAATGGATGGGGAATTGAAAGAAAGTGTATACTGTAAAACTGAAAAGTGTTAATTAGTTAGACAATAATGACTTGGTTGTTATGGTAAGCATTATTTTTCATCAGATTTACTAAGCAAGCAATTGTTTTCATCTTCTCAACATACCCTTTCTGTAAGCCTGCAGGCATTGCATCTATAGTGATGACACCTCGATTGAGTGAGTGAGGTTTTATTTCCATAATCCTGCATATTCAGCCCGTTTCCCTGTTCAGCACTTGAAACCCCAGCACCCTCTGCTGGACTTAAGTATAACTGCAGCTTATAACATCATCAAACATAGGAATATTTTCCAGACACATGCATTATTCTAAGTAAAGTACATATAAAAAATCACACTCCATGATTGAAATAGCATTTTTATCCATAGTTCGAACTTCACTCTTTCGCTTTATGACTTTTGGACTGAAATTCAACTTTACTGATACGCTGCTAACTTGGCTTTTTACTGTGGCGTTGATAATTTGATAAACGCACACTGCCCTTTTCCAAAACAACCTGTTGTGCTACAGTGATGACTCCAGACACTGACCTTTAGCCACTTCTCTCACTAACAATCTCATTAGGCTCACTGCTAATGCTAGCAGTCAGTCATGGCCGCTTAGCTCCGAGGCTAACAACAACTTTATACCCTAAGACAAAATGCAATTGACTCGTGTCAACAATGAAAGGATTTTATGTATCAGATTGCAGTATCTGTCCAACACAAATGCCAAAATGCTGCCATACTTTCAAGTTGAGTTATGTTTTGTCAATTATTACTATACTTTTGGTAAGGAATTTCCTCACATTAAAAGCCTACCATTTGCAAAGTTCTCACAATGTAATTTTACGATATTTCCAATTTGCTTCATCCATAAAAGCAATACAAAAAGTAGAATGCAGATTTTCCATTGAAGAGAATGCAATCCAGCCCCCTGCTGTGCAGATTGAGAGGAAGAGAGGAGCACAGTGATAATGAATGATGCGGGGGAGGGCATTGACGCAGCACTATCTGAGTCACACACGAACAGCCATAACACACGATGCTCCATACAGCTCATGTCATACAGTTCACCCCCTATAGTCCATATGGTCGACCCGGAATAACCTAAGTATCGGTTAGGCCACTTGGCTAAGGCCAAACATGCTTACTTTTCTGTGGGGGACTTATCAAGCAAAATGAATTGTATTATTGATTTTTTTTATTGATTTTTTTATCATGTTCATCATCAACATTGTTCTCTTGTCAAAAAACATTTGTGGAGTAGTATTTCACGTCCTTCATGGAAGTTTGATCCTGTTTGCAATCGGTTGTCTCTTGTTCAGCAGCAGAAATTATGCTGATTTCCTGCATTTTTTTACTTCCGCCATTTTATTCCTGCATTTGTGTCACCGTCTGTCTTGGCCAGGTTTCTCTTGTGAAAGAGATCTAACATACTGGTTAAATACATTTATTTAACCTGTTACCTGCCGTCCCCCCTGATCAGAGGGCTAGGGTTAGGGTGCGTTTACCCTAATCAGGATATGATTAGGGATCTCACACATAATTATAGAAACTAGAAGGTCTTGGCTTTCAAATGGGGTATCACACTGGCGCATATGGCTGTAAGCTCTCCAGTCAATACACTTTGAGATTTGAATATAAATGATTGTTAACCCTAATCCTAACCCTAAAGTGGCAGTTAACAGGTTAAATTAATTTTATAATAGCTTTAGAAATAAAATAAAAATAATTACGAAATGGATAGAACTCAAAACAGAATGGCCCTGTATCTGTACCTGTTCTGAGCCTTTGGGCACTCAAAGTGTGTTCATCACAGCACAATGAATTTGCTAGCATGCTGTTAGCTGAAAATAAAAGCTTGTATTCAATAATTTATCACAGATCATTACCACTGCTACCAACCAGAGTGTTCTACTTGGTGTTTCTCAGGTGTATGGCTTCAGAGCTCGACGAACCATTTCCTCTTTTATTCCAGTCGTGAAAGCTGGATGTAGCTGCTGCTGCTGCTGCTGCTACTCGTTTCTAGCTCTCATAATACCATAATACCTATCTCACATGTCAAGGTGAATTAGGGCTGACCACAATAGAAATACAATTACATGGTTGACCCAGCTTTAATTACAAAAGTTTCGCTTCACATGCCCCCTTGCTGCCTCTCTCCTCTCCCCGGCACCACTGACCACGCCAAGGCACCAATCTCCCACTCTCCCACTCTCATTGCCCTCTGTATCACTGTTATTTATTTTAGCTTAACTCGCGGTGCCTTTTCATTTCCTTCTCGCTCGGGCCCCGTCATTGGACCCTATCTGTGCCTGATATCTGTAATCTCGTCGTGCTGTCTGGCCTGGTGGGACACTGGTCTGACTATGAGCATGGCTATTGTGGCAAGAAAGAGACGAGCTGCTGAGGGCTTTCAGGCAATCACATTTCTGACCAGCCCAGTCCCTCACTCCTCACTGAATCTTCCTTACATAGACATTATTTAAAAATATATGATCTAAAACACTATTAATGCTGAGGTCCAATGTTTTTAAGGCCCAATCCTGCCTTAAAGGGACTATACGGAGTTTAAAAATGTTAAAATGATGTATTGTTCTCCCCCTACATGTTTCAACAATGTCCTAATGTGTAGAATGAGCCCAGACCTGTTCACCACAACTGCCTCTAAAATCCTGCACTGTCACTCAAAAAGGTGTTAATTCGGGTCGGAAGTGCCGTCATGCACGAGCTTAATATAGAAGAAGCAGTTACACGTATTGACCTGAGGTGGCAGTAGTGAGTATAAAATGGCGAACTTGCATATAGCCCCTTTAAATGTGTCTTGCAGCCCTGTTTCCTATTGCAGTTTTTTTCAAGAGATAATTGTTTAGATACACATTCTTTATGTTAGTTTTTTTTTATACTTTTACACACGAATGGGTCAAACTAGTGATTTTGGATTTGATCCGATACCACATAATACTTGGGGCTAGAATTTCTATACACTGATATTGAAACCAAGGTTCTTTGCATTCAAACTTGGGAAATTATCAAAGCCTTAATCTCACATGCTGCTGCTCACTCAAACTGATTGATTCTATTCTTTTTTTTTTTTTTAGACATAAGTATTGATGCGTTTTGCTATTACTATTTTGTATCTACTTTTTTATACTATTTATTCTGGCTCTAGAATAGAAATATTTTGGTATTGATCCACCCGTCATTGCCTTATTAAGTGTTTAGAATAGTTCTGTATGATTCTATGATTTACTTTCTATATATATTTTATAGAGCAAATAATTGATAATAACTCTATATAAAACATTGTCTTAGAATTCAATTTGAACAGTTTTTCATGGTCTCAAGGTTTTAACCAAGATCTCATGCAGGCTTTTATCTTCATGATTAAGTTTCATACAAAAGTGCGGTCGGGAACTTTTGTGCAACACGTATAAAAGATGTGATTGACATAAACGACTAGGAGCACCTTGTACCTTTCAGGCCACACTTACTCGGTAGACGGCAGGCGATAGACTCCCTGTCACTGTGCCAACAGGGGTTCGTCAGGTTACAGCGAAAACCAACCCAGTTAATGGATCAAATTAGTTCAAATTTCAAGTGCAAAAATAATTTGACTCCTTGAATCAGTCACACCTTATGAGTTCTATCAATTAGCTACCACACAATGAGAGTAAGATTTCTTCAAAAATATCCACAATAGATATAGTCTTAGCCGTCTTATGCATAATGAGGTTAGCTTCATTTGCAAACCTAATGCTTTAGATAATATTAGAAGGTTAATAAACAATGCGTGGGCTCTAAGTCTCCAGCAGCCAGACATCTCAGCCTTTGTGTAGTTTCTGCTTCTGAATGGAAATGGATAAGGCTTTTTGAGTTGAATAGTAGAAGAACAGACAAATGGAACGACCCCATCCTTCTGCAGTGTATGAACAGGGACTCCACAAGGACCAAGTCACTCCCCAGACTTGTTCAGTATAGCACTGGAATGTTTGGCAAAGGAATATTTTATTCCCAGGAATAAAAACTGGCAATACATAACATAAATTAATCTTATATCCAGATGATATATTTTACCAATATGGCCCGGTATATTGCATGTACAGAAAATAACTCGACGACTCTTTTGATTGTTCAAGTTAGCCATTTTTCACAAAGCCCACAAAGCCTCAGGCAACAGACACATCAATCAATATATGGCTCATTAAGACAACTCTCCCCTTTATTTTGGTAGAGATAATTTTAAAACAGGGATTGTGCATGCAACACACCATACATTTAAGGCCTCAAGTAAAGCATGTATTTTCTTTCCACTGAATGTTAAAGATTATTCATGTCTAAACAGGATACTCATTCACTTTTAATCTTTTTTTTTCTCTCAGCATTTAACACATCCTTAATGACTCATAGCTTTTGCACAGACCACTTGAAGTGAAAATATGTGGTATCTCTAATCGCCTGTTCTTTGTTCCCTGAAGTGTTCCCTGAAGGCACTGCTCCACCTGCTTTACCAGAGCGTATAGGGCAGACCCCATGTGGCTGTGTGGGCTGGAGGCTTACTCACTCACAATGGCCACTCCAGCTTTCTGTGAGGAGGTTGTGAGAACAGAAACTCTGCCAACTTTGTCCTATGTCTTATAGGCTAAATTAAAAAATGACACTCAAAAAGTTCATGGTTCCTTACAGATGAATTAATAGACTTAAATGATTTTTCCATTTCTTTTGATCACTTTTGATCACTTATCTGCACCGTCACAATACAGGAGCAGTTTTAATCAGACCAAAACAAAATCACAGCTCGTATCAAAATCACTAGGCTGCCTAGTTGAGGCAATTTGAGCGCCAAAATGAACTGAATAGGTTGAGTAAATTGCTGAGCACTCTGGACAGAAGCCTTCGTCCACTGAAATTAATAGGCAGAAATCGATTAAGAACTTCCAATTTACTTTTGAAAAAAAAAACAGATAAATGAATGGAGCATTGGAAGAGACCTGTTGCTTCAGATAATTCAGAGAAGACGGTTAATGCTTTTAAACTGACCAGCTGAACTCACTGTGATCATTACATGTCAGTATTATTTGCTTGTGTAACTTTTTCACTGGTTGGTTTACAATGTAATTATAGCTATAGCTTTTATTCTGTCACTTTTATATTATTATTATTATTATTATTATTATTATTATTATTATTATTATTATTATTATTATTATTAAATAAAATGTAAACAGCAATATAGTTTTCTATATTGTGAGAGCAATGGTTCATTCAGCAGCCAGTCTAGTTGCTTCTAATGTTAATGTGCATTTTAGGACCTAGAATATCATTAATTAGGCCTAATGCTTTGGACATTTAATAAGCCTGAATATTTACCAATTAAAGAAGTCACAAAAGGCGTGATAAACGACCACCGTGTGAAATGTTCTCGGACTAATGACCCTTGACAGAGAGTAGCAATCAATAAACTAGCTCTTATATTTTTTCATTAAAATAGCTCCCGATCATCTGCAGTGAACTGATGTGTTCTGGAGCAAGAACGGCCATATTCATGTGGTCCTGACACTGAATATGGCGAATATTTTCGGTCTGAGGTCTGAAGTCTCATTAGAATCAATGCTTCCAAGTGTCTCTTGGAGTCGCCCCTGGCCACAAAGTGATGGTATTACAGCAATGTCAGCTCCCCACCATAAGGACCATGCAGAAGCACGTTCCTCGCCCATTGGTCTAAGCTTTCAAATGTTATGCTCTACTGAGAAAATGCACTTGGTTAAGGCCGGGGGTAAGAGGTTAAGGCCCTGTGTCCCTTTTTGTTTCTGGTGGTGGAGTAAAATGTGTTTTATCCATCTATATATTTCAAAAGCAGACGCTTGTGGGGAAAAGATCACTGTGAGCTGTCCATCTAATCTGAATAAACAATGATATGGATCACAACCGACAATAAAGCTTTTCTTTGCTCTGCCAGTGGTATGAAACTCACTTATACACTTCTCCCCCTGTGAAGGATTGTGATTTTAGAAATGCATTGGGCACCACAACAGTTTAACTTCCACTCTCTCCCTGTTTTCATTGTTTGTAATCAAAACAAATGGGTAGAGTGCCTGTACGCGCGTTGGATTTATGGCTCTATCAAATTTGCCTCACCCCTCGACACTGAGGATATGAAGACACAGAACTGCTTTTAATTTGGAAGTGGCCTGGCTGCGTCCTGTATCTTGTCTCTGACTCGAGCATTTGGCCTGTCATTTGTAATGGTAGCAGCAGGGGTCACAGAGCTTAATTTTAGGCTTCAGGGAGAAAAAAGGGGATGATTCATAGGCTCTCAGAAATTAGCCAAAGCCTTTTGTTCCATGACGCTTTCAATGAGCGGATGCACTAAACAGGGCGTCATGTGATGATAAGGCAGCGGATGAAAGCCTTTAAAAATTAATATTGAATGCCTTTGATCTGCTTTTATCCGTGCATATAATCCGGTCGTCCATAGCTCTGTGTGAAAAGCAGGACTGCCGTGGAGTGGAGTGTGAGGGAGCAAGAATAGTGCAGCTAAAATAATGATTAGGTTTCTTATTGGAGCAAATGAAACTCATTTTATTGGGATTCAAGCTCCAAATTTTGGCAGTAATGTTGCCTTGGGCCTTGTGTTTGAAAAAGCAGCCCCAAAAATATTGCTGCCATTTTACAAAACAGTTTCCACTGATGCCTTTAGTTCCAGGTGCTTTAACAAATCATTTTAGTTAGACTTGACCTCAGCCCATTTTAAAGATCCAAATCTTTTGTTCAAAGTTGCCCTCATTTGGCTCCAGGTCCCAAAAACCTCTTGACATCTGCCTCATTTGAAAGACTATGACTTACACATGATTTGTGTCAGGGTTATGAAATTGTATGCAAAATATTGTATGACGAATGAGAATCCTTAAAGGGGGCCTATTATGCAAAATTGACTTTTTCAAGCTTTACATCATGTTATTAAGTCATTCCCTCATTAAAAACATGCCTGAAGTGTTGCCTTAGCACATTCACGTATTTTCGAGTAATCTGTAAAAACTCTGATGGCAGCCATTTTAGGGATAAAACGCCTGATTCCTTCAGGAAACGCCCTCGACCTCCAGGATACGCCTCCGACCTTTCGTCACCAGCCGAGTAACCAACCACTGCTCCTCAGCAGAACCCCCTCCCCGCAGTGTCTAGCCCTAAGATGTAAACAGAGTCATCATGGAGGATTAGCTTCATGTGTTGTGAACCGGAGCCACAGCAGACTTTTACAAAGACACACATCAGTGTTTCTGTTACCGAAACACCCAGGATTAAAACCGGTGACAAGAACGCTTATTTCAGTGTCTGGTTCTGCGCTGGGCCTTGATGATGCACAGAGCCTCCGGAGAAAGCTAATGCTAAGCTAAACCTCGAGTCATCGCGTGAAAACGAGAAATATGCAAACATAAAGTCAATAAAACCACCACACACATAAAGAACCGTTTAACAATGATCACACACGGAGCCTGGCTTGTTGATTTTGAAGTTTATTGCTCACATTTCATCTACAATGGGTCATAGCCGAGTGGTTTTCTCCCGGAGCTAACAAGCTAGCCGCGACAAGCTAACGGGAAAATTCACTGAATACAAGCAGCATATTATGCATTGAAAACGTCACTAAACAGGCAACTGCTTGAAGCAGCCTTTATGATGATCACACACGGAGCCTGGCTTGTTGATTGTGTAGTTTATTGCTCACATTTCATCTACAGTGAGTCGTAGCCGAGTGGTTTTCTCCCGGAGCTAACAAGCTAGCCGCGATAAGCTAACGGGAAAATTCACTGAATACAAGCAGCATATTATGCATTGAAAACGTCACTAAACAGGCAACTGCTTGAAGCAGCCTTTATGATGATCACACACGGAGCCTGGCTTGTTGATTTCGTAGTTTATTGCTCACATTTCATCTACAGTGAGTCGTAGCCGAGTGGTTTCTCCCGGAGCTAAGGCACTATTAGCCGCGACAAGCTAACAACCTTCACCTTCACAACATTCATTGAAAACAGGCAGCATATTATGCACAAATAACGTCAATAAAGCAGCAACTACTCGAAGCAGCCTTTACGATGATCACACAATGAGCCTGGCTTTACACATTTGTGGTTTATTGCAGACTTTTCATCAACAATGAGCTGTAGTCGATTATAACAAGCTAACGGGTAACCTCGAAAAACCATTGTCCACCTGCACAGATAATGTCCGTATTTGAATCGTATGGGCTCCTGCAGATCCTGGTGTCGTCCATGGGGGTATAGTTAGAGATCCATAGGGCATGGCAGATGCAAAGAGAGAGCCTCCAAACAGCAGTTATTTTTCAGGCAAGAGCCCCTTCCAAGCGTCCGGTGTGGAAGGTTCGTCTCCAAATAATATCCTGTGTGGCCATTGTTCACAAAGTGATAAACAGTAGCTCCTTTCCAACAATAAAAATTAAAATGCACCGATCGTAGTTTCAATACTGTTGAGACAAGCGCAGTGTTGTTGTGATGCCACAGACAGCGTGTGGAGGGGGCGTGTCGGAAAGGGTCAGAGGTTCTTAAAGAGACAGGGGCCTATTTCAAGTCATTTGCTACCACCATTTTGAAAGAGCAATTTTATACAAGGCAGTTATTCTAATTTACTGCATTTACAGACCAACAGAAGGTTTGGTCATCATTGTAGTGTGCTATAGACTGGTGCTATGTGGCTGAAAAAAGCATAATACCCCCTCTTTAAAGAGCCCTGTTGGATCGGGTGGTAATATTTTGTTCAAACATGAAACATTTTATAGGGCTAAAATTCACTGCCATATTTACCCACAGTATTTCTTGGCGGCTAACAGGTCTCTGTTCTCTTCTGTCTGAGATATGAAAAAAAAAAAAGTGTTCTGCATGCTCTGCATTTGACCCATGGAGAAGTAGGCCCTACCTGCCAGGTGCATCTTGGGTAACTGCAGTGCAGTCTTTTGCAGATCCTACACTAAAGAAATATGGTCTTGCGTACCAAGCTGTAGGATTAGCCTGTTGGGAAATATGGGGTTGATAGAGAAAGTTGTAGGGCGAGGAGGAAACGCACTAAAGTACGAAGGTAACATGCAAACATACCCTTTTAAACGTCATGGCGACGTGTAAACAGGCAGCAACCTCCCTCTCTCAGTACGGCTGCAATCTTTGCCTTTTTCTGCAAACTGCATTTGTGGTTTCTGTGTGCAACATTGTTTTACTGGATACTTTTGCTGTGTTTTTTGTGGGGATAGGTGGATCTTTTTTTTGCTGCAGAGAGTTCATAATGATCCTGAAGAAAACAGCATTTTAAAAGTAGACGGCTAGCTTATCAGCTAAACCTATTTGAGACCTGCACATTTATTCTTCTGAGACACTGAAGAGGCACCAAGAGCCCCCACACCTGCAGCACAGAGGAGGTGTCAATAGAGGAGCTACAGGAAACAAGGAAGGAACAAACAAGGAGATGGTAAAAGACTGTTGTGGAGTGGAGGGAGCTGCGCAGGAGGAAGAGGAAGGAGGAGGTGCACTGTTTCAGAGGATCAGAGGCGACTGAAGTCAGCCAGTCAGGTTTCCTCCGGGGTCTACGGTTTCCTTTACCTCCATGCTGGTCAGGTTGACCCACAGTGGTGGAGTGGCTCAGTCGCAGCGGCTCAGGACTAACACCTGAACACTATTTCATTGTATGCTATGACAAATAAAGCACTTTTGTACTACTTATTGAAACAGGGGATCTTCTTATGTGATGTGTTTAAAGGGCCTATAGCTGACTTTTTTTTTTTTTTTCAAAGATCTGCTATTGCTACAAAAGCATTGATCACTATGTAAGTGTATGAAAGCTGTCATTATTTTCTCATGAGGAAAGTCTGACTCTCGCATTTGCCTTGGATTCCTCTGATGGGGCTGTTCTTCCCTGTGCTTTAATCAGCAAGTTCTGAAGAACAACCACACAAACACACACACACACCTGGTTCTGTTGGGGTCTGGGGGGCACGAGGCTGGCGTAAGGCCCGCCGAGCCTGTCACTACCGGTCAGAGCTCCGCGGCCGGGGACTGGCGTTCACCGCTGATATGTCCCGATGGTCGAGCCCTCGGGATTCGGACGATAATAAGTCCCACCTTTTTAAGTGATGGATGACCTGTGACTACCACGGCCGCACAGGGAGAGACAGGCCCGGTGGCGTGTTACGGGACACAGACAGGAGCCGAGGTATAGGGAGCCAAACAGGCAGAAGACAGGATGAGCTCCTCTCTGTCCGGACCAATAGTGAGCACATTTTGCGGTTTCCATCATTTTTACTTCAGTTTGAACCGACAATAACAGAACTTTTTGTGAGCCACTTAAAACACTGATTAACACTTCATCCAGACCTGAACATCTCTCCTCTCTGTCAGCGGCCACATTATAGTTTTGGTGCATAATTGTTTCTCTCTGAAGCATAATTAATAAAATCCCACGAAAGCGGAGCCAAAGATCAGCAGTGACAAAAGCCTGCAGTGTTTACAAGCTTAAATTGACTGTACAGATGATTTGCAGTTAAGGCTGTCGACAGGTACAGAAGGGTCTGGAACCGTGAGACAGTGAGAGGCGTGGGAGGTGATGATAGAAAACTTAGAAAATAGAGCACTTTTCACAATAATAGATTACACCAGCTTAAAGTGGAAGAAAAAAAACTAGTTGATGCATTATAACATTGTCAAAATATGTCAAAGATGAACTTTTGGGTGCACGTACTGTTTGATTGCTGCTAGGAGCTGAAATTGTTTTGATGAAATTCAAGGCTTTTGTTATCCACTGTTCTCCAAAAGCCGAACTTAAGCCTGGTACACACTGCAAGATTTGTTTTTTTTTTGGCTTTTAAAAGGTTTGCAAAATTATGAGCCACTCGTCTCCTTTGTGCAAAGGCTTAATCGTGGCTGCGAACACAGTCGTGGGCACAGACGGAAAACAGAAAAGGCTGCTCTAAAAACTTGTCTTTAAACATAAAATACTTGCCATACCATTGGATTTAAAGTGGACATATCATGCATATTGAATTTAAAATAGACTTGAAAACAGCTGATGAAGACTTTGACTGGGGCTTCTCCTGCAGGCAGCTGTGGGAATAACTTTCAGTTTTGATTTACAGCGTGGTTTACTATTTGAGCGCGGAAGTATAGAACAAAGTGCTGACAGTTTAGAAGAAGAAAATCAGCGAGAATGTAGTGAAATGCTGCGCCGGGTATGTCTTTGGTGAGGGAACAACGTTATGGCTTGGCTTGAAGCTCAAAAAGTCAATTTTGCATGACATGCCCACTTTAAGGAAATGTAAAGGTCACTCATCAGATCCCCCTGGTTGGTTCACTCTGCGCCTGTTCGTCCCTTAAAATGACATCAGGTCAAATCTGTGCCAGAAATAATTCACACAGCTTTGAATCTTAGCATCAATCTGTTGTGTTTTAAACGTTTTCAGTTGTTTTAGGTTTTCACTTAATGAGTTCAAAAACATACAAAGATATATTATATTGTGCTAAAATGTCAAATGCAATCTGAATTGACGTCTTCCCCTCTTCTCCAGTCTGTCTGGCTAGAACCTCAAGCATCAATGTACACTCCACATATACATATTTTTTTAAAAGCCCTACTGCTTAACGGATTCTGTATCTTCTCTGGAACTGATTTCAGTGAAGCGTGGAGATTGTTGTGTGTGAAAATCCCAGAACATCAGCAGTTTTTGAAATGTAAAGCCCTGTGGCACCAACAGTCTCGCTACATCCAAAGTTTTTAAATCGCATTTCTTCTCCGTATACCACTGCCTTACTTGAACTTTTGCGGGTTTGTCTTGAACATGTCTGAACAACTAAGGAGGTTGAGAATTTATTTCAATTTTAGAAGATTTTAGAAGGTAAATTCAGTGCTTTCTCAAATGCTTTTCACATGATTTACCCGACAAAAGTGCCCATTACATGTCAGAAGGCCCCGTAACCATCGCACAGTTTGCATATTGATTATAGTATTTATAATACCCTTGTATCTTTAGGGGCGATAACTGGCTCAGTCTGTAAGTGTTTGGCTCCGGTACAGAAAGTAATTGGCTTGAACGTTGCAAAAGAGGCATACTGTGATTGTGTTCAGGGTATGACACTTGACTCTCCTTTGAAACTCAGTGTGATTCTAGTTAGTTTGCCGCTTACTGCATTACAGATGTAGGAACATAAGCCAGTATGTTTTGTCTAATTATATGGTATTTCTACAACAGATATTTGAAAGGAAATGTTTATATTAGTTGGAATTTTCATCAGCTTTTGTCTGATCTCCATCTACAGATTAACAGTTTGCAACAGCCATCTTGTCTGGTACTAAAGAGGGTGCTCATCCCATAAGCTTTTCTTTTGACTCCTCTTGCCATCGAGATAGATCTTTATTGTCCCATGAGGAAAATTTGTTTCCACAGACTGTCACGTCGAGTTGGCATTCAACGCCACAACATTCAAAACAAAAGAGTGCACAACAGCCAACAAAAATAACATTAAACAAAGCATGACAAATAAATCAGTGAGGTAACTTGTTGAGAATATCAATAAGTGATGAACTGTTTAAACAGGCCCTCTTATAAGTGTCCAGGGTCTGCATCCAGAGGGGAGGAGGTGGAAGAGGTTATGGAGAGGGTGCCTGGTGGGCTACTGCTGTTTGGTGTGGGGGAGCGGATGATTTTGGATGCAAGGCGAGGGATTTTCTGTTTGCATGGGAGACTGACAGCATGATGTCAAAATAAGGGGCTCAGTACAGCAGAATGGATATTCATGTTTGAGCTTTATTTTAAGCAACAAATAAAAACAAGAAGCTTCGATTGGGCCCCATATATAAGCAAACTGTTGCTTCAAGGGTGTCCAATTTATGAATATGCAATACTTCATGAATGAATGTAAATGTTTTTACTGTATATTCATAATAAAACGAAACGAAACGAAACGAAACGAAACGAAACGAATGCCATTTATTCATTATTACCTTTTCTTTACTGCATTTCGGTGACTGAACTTTGTCAACTGTGAAATAAGGGGGGGGGGGGGGGGGGGGGGGAATCCCATCTTATTTCCTACCCCAAAAACCTAGGACCCAATCATCAATTCTGGAACTTTTCCCCTCTGTAAGAACTCTCTCAGAAGCAATTCAAGCCACTGTCACTCACCCATTGTCAGCACGGATAGATAGAACACACACAAACACGCACCTATTCACGGCCGCACAATAGAGAAACCACACCAACTCCTGGGCTTCATTTAGCTTGGCGCCTTGTCACTCTCTCACTGTATTATTTTAAGTAGCACTCATCAATAATGGATGTGCTGAGGGGAATAATTGATGGGGCACGCAGCTTCCTCTAATGCTGCTTAGTTTGACGGATGGAAGGGACAGCGGGAGGAAAATCGCCCCGCACCCGGCCCACGTATGCACACTCCGACGCCCACGCGCACGCTCTGATGGATGGCTGAACAGGGAGAACTGTGCTTGTGACTTCTTTTTCAGCATTTATGCACCTTTTACTGCTCACGTCATTTGGTGTAGCCTTACAGAGCTCGTGATTGAGATGTTGAGATTCCATAGTGATGCATTTTGGACTCACTGTTTACATGAAAGCATTTTGACACCAGTGTGTTTCCTAGCAGCTAACATGTCTTTTTTTATACCTAATTTTGTTTTTGCTAATATTAGTCTATAGAAAACGTTTCTATGGTAACGGTCTGCTATACCTAGAGTTCTGTTTTGTTTCATTTATTGTTCAAGTAAGCAGTTGATGAGATCTTAAAACATGCTTGTTATCAACTCTCATTGTCAGAAATAAAAGTATTGACTATTTCAGCCCTGAAATTGGTATCGCTTTAGATTAAAGGGGCTGGAAGCAAGTTCGCCATTTTATACTCACTACTGCCACCTCAGGCCATATGTGTAACTGCACCTTCTATATTAAGCTCGTGCATGACGGCAATTCGGGCCGAAGTGACACATTTTAGAGTGACCGTACAGGATTTTAGAGGCAGTTGTGGTGAACAGGTCTGAGCTCATTCTACACATTAGGACATGGCTGGAACATGTAGGGGGAGGAAAATACTTAATTTTAACATTTTTAAACTCCTTATAGTCCCTTTAAGGGGTGCTCATTAAGTAATAATAAGCATTAGTAATCATTTTAAGTTTAGGGCAAGGGTTGTAGGAACAGGCCAACGTTTTTCCACACTGAAATATGTTCTTACCTGAGCTTAGACAAGTTGATACATACCACATCCATAAATTGATATATTTTGACATAATTCTCAAAATAAATGTCCAGATCCAAAAAATAAAGGTTGTAGTGAGTTGCTAATCTAATAATTGATAACTGGTAACCTCTACGGTGAAAGCTGTAGAAGGTATTGAAGATTATCCATGAATGGTGGTCATATTTCTGCATACATTTCAAAACAAAGGGCCCGACCTTAAAAGTAAAGGTTGTAGTAAGTTTCTAGTATGATAATTGATAACTGTAGAAGCTATTGAAGAGCAATATATATACATTGTTATATTTTGGTATGGATTTCAAAATAAAGGCTCAGACCTGAAAAATGAAGGCTGTAGTAAGTTGCTGGTATAATAATTAAGGTTAGGTTTAGGGTTGGCGATGAATAAGCCGATTATTAATGGCCAATTAGTATGTTAACAGCTAAAAGTATAATAAGCAGTGTGTTAATACTTTACAAGCATATTATTAATGCTTATTAGTACCTTATTAATACGAGCACACCTTAATATAAAGTGTTACCCTGAAATTTCATTCACTACAAAGCATTTACCTGCTAGCATTAGATTGACAACATCCATGCTGCTAAATTGTCTTTTCAATACTCTTCTTCCTCATGCCAGCAGTCCAAATGGAAAACAACTTCCTAATCCATTTGTATTAGAACCACACTATCTTTAGTTGTGAAATGTGCCCCAAAGTATTCTTGGAAAACAAAAGCTCAAAAAAAGCACACTAGTCTATCCTAAAAATAAAAAAAAACTTTTGGTGCACGAGTCAAAAGTGAGCTCTCGTCCCGTGCCTGTCAAAAGGAAAGTTTCCAGCCTTCGCTTATACCGAATTTCCTCACAGTGAATTTTCTATTTGATTGGTTTAACCCAGAAATGTGATCTTTATTGTAATACACCTTAGATCGCTGCCTTACTTGACAGTTATCTGCATACAATATTCAAACAAAAGATGATACGGAAATCTTATGAATAATTCCAGTCATACTTCCCGGCGTTACAGCAGCTTATTCTTTTTTTACCTCCTTTTTTGACTTCATCTCACCCTGCTCGCTGCATACGATTTACCTCAAACAAGCTGCTCCCACCTGCTCCCGCTCTCGCTGATCGCAATGTCATCAGCAAACATCATAGACCTTTGAGATTCCTGTCTGACCTCATCCGTGAACCTGTCCATCACCACGGCAAACAATAAGGGGCTCAGGGGGTAGCCTTGGTGTGCTCCCACCTATGCCTTGAACTCCAGGGGTACACCTGTCTCCTAACTGTCCTACAGTTCTCATACATGACTGGCACATACTGTAGACGTATAATACGATCTGGGCTTGTCTCTTCTACACTGTTGTCCATTTTATATAGTAGCATCTTCATTGAATTGCAGCGAAAGAAAAAAAGAAGGAAAGAATTCTAGGCACCGACAACAATCTTCGTGGAGATGTAGTTTTTTTCAAAATGATCATTAATTTGTTTCATTCACCAGAAAAGTTCCACTGTGATTGTGCTTTGTTGAACCTATTGTACATGTTTTAGTGGAGATGCTCAGGCACTTGCAGAAAGGTATGGAGTTTATAGCCGATATACCTCAAATCTTCAATCTTAAAGGTATAGCGGAGGATGTTCTATTTCCGGGTGGATCATCAAGACGATTGGTCCTCCTAATTGTCAATCATTCTGGTAATATGGCTACGGAAGGCCGTCATGCGCGCTCGCCCCTTGTTAATTTCTGCGCATGCGCACTTTCAAGCCTATGTGAGTTACGCTGTTAGCCATTCATTGCTGCTCGCAGAACGCACCGTCGTTTGAAAATGGCAGAGGGTCGCAAGAGTAAAAGTGTCTTTGAAGTGTATGAGAAGAAGAGAAAGGCTTCAGAAGAGAGAAACAAGACCAGAGTGTTTTTGGGAGATTCTTCCTCCTCGGAGGCAGGTAGAGCGTTTTTTTTTAAAGTTGAGAGGGCGGTTCTTTCCTAAAATTCGTGAAAATCCTCCTGTATACCTTTAATATCTGCCTATGATCCAACTCAACTTTATTCATGAAGCACTTTAAAAACAACACAGTTAATCAAAGTGCGGGACACTAATTCAAAAGTAAAAATAAAGTAAAAGTCAACCCTCAGACTAGAAAGAGACTAGATGCAATTTGGCTATTGTATACTTACTACTGCCACCTCATTACGTGTAACTGCAGCTTGTATATTAGGCTTGTGCAATCTATACATTAGGACATTGCTGGAACGTGTAGGGGGAGGAAAATACATAATTGTAACATTTTTAAACTCTGTATAGTCTCTTTGAATGTCAAAAAGGAAAAAGTAAGTTTTCAGAGGGGGCTAAACCATGCAGCCGTTTTAAAACAAATGTAAGAGTTTCAAAAGCAATACGGAATTTCACAAGGAGCCAGTGAATAGATAGGAGAATAGGTCCAAGTCAAAATGCAAGCAGCTGCGTCTGAGCGAGTTCTTGCTAGTGAGGTTTCGCTGAGTCCAGAGTACAGTTGGTGATAAAAGCGTGGATTAAAATCTCAAAGTTGTGACAAGATAAAAGTTTGCTTGTACTGCCAAAGGTCGATTGAAAACGGGATCTTCTGCCTGTGAGGCGAGAGCGCCAACTTGATTCAGTATTGTAAAACAAGACCGTGCTTTCTCAAGATCTGCTGTCCCAGTTGAGCTCTACTTTTAACATGGATGTGGGAAGAGTGTTGTCATGACGCACAAGCTGAATTACCGCGACCATTCATCATCCAGATTTCAATATAGATCCTTGTCCCTGCGCCACACATACTTCAATCACTCTCACTTCCTCATACATCAGCGCTTATTCTCTGCGTTCCAAAACATTCACAGTACAGAAAAATCTCATTGTTCTGTAATGTTGTGTGTGGCATAATGGCATTAATCTTCCGTCCGTGTAAATCAATGCAGCAAATTTCCACTTCATCATTGTGACATGCGAGAGATAAAGTTACACGCGTTTTCTCCCAATCACTTGCCTACAGTGAGATGGATGATTCACTACTGTAATATTGCTGTTCCTTGGGGGCACTCTTGGCCCGAGAGTGACCCAGGCCGCCCGATCGGACCATGCATCTTCTGCTGTTGGTTTGTGAGGGAGTAAAAAGCACTCTCTCAGCATGAAAAACACTGCACTTTTAGCCTTTGGAGATGTTACTGTCATTTTATGTGCGCTGACGTCCTTTAGCCACCGCGGGGCCATTCCAAACTGTGAAGGGGGCACAGGAGGGAGCGAGGCGATGTGAGGCCACTGCCAAAGCCATTGTGGCTGTGTGCGCATGTGTGTGTGGAGTATCCCTCTTGTTCTATATTGTGTATCTTTGCGCCGCACAATCACTGATTCTCTCTTTTTTTTTTGCTAACTCAGCCCAAAATGAACTTAAAAATGTAAAAGAGTTGCGTTTTGTTCATGATTTTCCAAATTTATTTCCATTTTAGCACCTTTTTGGTTCTGATTTAGCAATTTGTTAGTATTGTTACGACACAATTTTATTAAAAACTTTGATTGTGATTGCCTTAAAGGAACTGGCCACCGTTTTTCCATACTGAGATATGTTCTTACCTGAGCTTAGACGAGTTGATGCGTGCCTGTCTGGTCTTTGTGCCCATGGAAAAGCTTGGTCGCTTCCATCTTCACCCCCGTTTGGAACTATAGGAATACATTGGGAGAGGCCAAATGCTAACAACGTCTTTGGTCGTTTTGCGTGACTGAGGGCACACACAAAGACAGGTGCTCATCAACTCGTCTAAGCTCAGGTAAGAACTTAATCTCAGTATGGAAAAACGGTGGCCTGCTCCTTTAATTGAAAGCTAAGACCTACAAAAGAGTTTTCCTCTTATTGCTTCGTCATCACTTTTTGGACATATTTTTGCTTTTTCTGGCATGTTTTTAAACGTTTTTTGCTGCATTTTTATTGTGTTTTTTTTGTACGTTTTTTGACCCTTTTTACGTTATTTGTCCCTTCTGTTCCTTTTTTCATATTTATGATTTTTTTTTGTGCTTATTTTGATGTTTTTTGTAACTTTTGTTGCTTTTTTGTATTTTTTGTCGCTTTTTAATTATGTTAATAATGCGTAATGTCACTTTTTGAACCTTTTTAATTTCTTTTTTGTTCCTTTTTATGCTGCTTTTCTATCACTTTTTTGTTGCGTTTTCATTCTTGTTTTCGTTTCATTTTTCAAGACACTTTTAGATTTGGGTAATGCCAAACAGGAGAAAACGTGCTTGGTTCAGGTGGGGGTTAAGAACATACTGTGTCGAAATGGTTTAACAAAAGACAGCAGTAATTAATCAGCGTTTAGTAGAATGTCTTTTCAGTCTGCATAAGCAAGTGAGGAGCACGAGAGAAGTGGCTCAGTTATTTAAGCGCATTCATCCACAAATTATAATCACAGTGGTTTGAGTCATGGCTCTGACAGTTGGAGACAGTTGTTGAGGCCTTGGGCATGACACTTCGCCCGCCTTTTCTCGCGAGAATGCAGTGTGTTGGTGCACATTAGTCGCTTTGTTTCCATCCGCGGTGACATATATACATTATAGCTTAGCATGATCACGTATGGAGAGACTGATTAATGAATAGCGCGTATCATCTGGGAAAGTTTGCCAAAGTCACTGTACAAATGAAGACATTAACACGTAATAATTCAAGCAAGTCGCATTTAAATCAATATTTTGTAATGCTTGTTACTGGATCCATCTCGGTCTCGTCTGACTCAAAAATGTTATTCATTACTCCCATTAGGGCCCATTGCTCATTTCAACTTGAGTATATTTACATATGCTAATTGATTTTATTTGTAGAATCTGTTTTTTTCTGAAGCACACTCCAGAGGTTTGGATAGCTTTAAACCATGACATTCAACCGCTCTATTCCCCGCAGTCTCCCGCTCTTCATTCTAATGCAAAGCCGACCCATGCATGTACACTTTGATCGCTTGTTTGAAAACATTAGCTTTACAGATTATCCTCAAGTATAGTTTTACATAATGTGGTAATATGAAATCGCCGCTTCCGTTGATGCGTGACCTGATTGCGCGCGCTGCTGGGGTGTAATTAATGAAATACATTGAGGTTATGAGAAGGTTTTGAGTGTAAGACCTTGAAGCATGTGGTTCACAATATCGCCAATGATGCAGTATTAGTGAATGCTTTATTGTGCAGGTCATCAAAAGGGTGGGATCTTTCAATATGCAGATGGGGAGGTTTCTATACATAGTGATTCTGAGTGATCTGCAAAGTATTGAAAACAGATGGAGAATGCATGCCTGGGTGTTGCAATGTGTCGTAATGACCTTTTCTTCTTAACTAACCACTTTGTACGGTATTCATATAGAAATAATGTGACCCTCCTCTGCCACATCTCAACTGTGGAAGCAAAACCAGCATATTTAAGTATAACATGCACAAGAAATACTTTTGGTGTCACATTACTTTGCAGTATATAGTCAAGAAAATGTATCATCCTCCTGAGGAAATTCCTCTGCACTGTAATAGTGGTAAAATATATATAATAACATGGATGAAAATAGCATGGTAACTAATTTTTTAATATGCTGTGATCTTTTTTTCATGTAATTACTACAATGACCTTTTTGTTATGCTTTCAGGAACCATGTTATTTCCCTGCTTACGACGCTTATACCATTTTTGATTTGAACATTAGCCTTTAAAGGAACAGGCCACCATTTTTCCATACTGAGATATGTTCTTACCTGAGCTTAGATGAGTTTATACGTACCTGTCTGGTCTTTGTGCGTGCCCTCAATCACGCAAAACGACCAAAGATGTGCATTTGGCCTCTCCCAATGTATTCCTATGGCTCCAAACGGGGGTGAAGTTGGAAGCTACCACACTCTTCCACAGGCACACACAAAGACCAGACAGGTACGCATCAACTCGTCTAAGCTCAGGTAAGAACATATCTCAGTGTGGAAAAACAGTTGCCTGTTCCTTTTAAAAGGTATGTAAAATGTGTATATTTTGGACAAAAGCGACTTATTTAAGTATCTTGTTCATATCAAGTACATATCAAGATCAATTTCAATACGTTAAAAAAAAATCTGTTGTACTTTCTTATGTAGTTCTTGCTCTAAGTAATAAACCCTCTCCTCTTTGCACCTGCATGTTTTTGAGTTTGATTATTTGATTGTCAAATTAGTTGACAAATGAGTTGTTTTTCCTGAAGATGGGAGAAAGTGTGCATGCATATGAATTGTCCTTCAGTGGTACTACTGTGAACACATTTCAATGGATGTTTTTTTTTAAATTGTGCTGGCATTGCTGAAACAATAAAGGAACAATGCACCAGCCCTGTCTAAGCAAAGTCCCGCTCGTATTCATCATTGGCAGCTCGGGCACATGTTAGCATAGTGTGTGTTTGTTTTTATCATGCTAGCGCTGTGTTAGCAGTGAGCGCTTTCAACTTGCCATGCTGTCCACGCAGCGAGGGGCTAATGAGTCACTGCCGACTGTGCTGGGGAGCTTTAAAAACTCCGGAGACTGTGGGAGGACAGAGGGCTGACCCGACATGTGTGAGCAAGCACATCCATGCTCATATGTAAACAACAGCTTGTTGGTACCGTATGGGAGGCAACCGCGAAAGAATTAGTTTGGATACAATGCCTTGAAGAGTAAAAGTACTGTATATTAGTAAGGGTAATTTACAGCAGATACTTTCCACTTTACAACAATTTCGACGGGAATAAAAGTTTAGAATTGGGAATTTTGTTCAATTTGCAATGACCTCACTGTTGTTCAATCTAAAAGCTACAGTGAAGTAGTTCTTTGCAGAAACGTCAGTGAGACAACGCCAAAAGCACATTCCGAAGACCTGGGTTAGACCTGGTTTTTATTGTTTTTAAAATATGATGTCTTTATTTTACAGTACATTTGAGATTTAGTGGAATAGAAGTAGGATTTTCATCTGTTTCCTATATATTTACTTATTCTTAAAATATCTTCCAGTGCTTCATCTCAAAATCTCATTACCTTGCTATTCTGTACAACCTTAATACACACGTGCTTGTATATTTATATATTTTCCATGTTTATCTCAAAGGTCTAATGTGCAAATGGCAAGCATTACAGAAAACACTAAACAGACTCCACTTCAAAGGCACAGAAGTTGTCTTTGAGCTCAGAGTTGTACTTTTTAAGGAGTGACTATGCTTCCCTCTGTGCACCACCTTGCATTATAGGGGAACTCCCCGCTAAAGGATTTGATGCACTTTTTTGCATAATTGCCACAATTATCATCAAAAGGCTGTTTGATTTCCTTCAGACCAAAGAAGCTGGCGGGCGCGCTAATGTGCTGTGGCAGTGCTGGATGCGCTCCTCAGAGCAGGAGTCCATGACGTATAAATTAACTCTTTTAAAGCTTTTATCTATGTTGTAATGTTGTTCCTTCGTGAATAATACAGTGCAGAGTCTCATTTTGATTCATCCGTGTTTGAGTAATCTTGTGTCCTTATACCAGAGGATTTTCTTCCCTTCTTAAGCACCATTGTTGCCAGTCGAGGACGAATGCAACGGAGTGAAGCAGCGTGAATAGCTATTGGCAAAATATAGTTTAAAGCAAGCCTATGGTAAATGTACAAAGGAGACAGATATACTGTATAGCCTCCCAAATGTGCACGGATGGAGCAAACGTAAGAGGCCTATATCAAAGGTCTAAGCACACTGTGGGCCCCAAGGTTTCTTGAAAAGAGGTCCCAACTAGTTTGCAATAAAAGCATAATATGCCCATTGTAAAAAGCCAGTAGGAGTAGTTTGTTGAGGTTGGCAACATGTCCACTGGTAAACTTGCAGAAATAAAAACTTTTCTGGCCTTTAAACTATGTTATTATGTTGTTCCCTTGTCAAAAACAAACCTTGAGTTGTAATTCACTCAGCAAGCCTCTGTAATTCTGTTCAATTTGGCTGTTTCTTCAGTTTTGGCACTTCCATCTGTACTTCACTGTTTTTAAAGCCCTTAATCCAGCATCGTATTGGTCAGGAGCCGTTCTGATTGAAATGTGTTTATCACGCCGTGCTGAAGCTGCTGAATGCACTTTTTGTTATTCCCACTACTGCCTGTGAGGGGAGCCCTGGTAAAGTCTCAACAAGCCCTAGCGCCTGTATCCTCTTGTATTCGCTTTAATGTGTCATTCCAACAGTTGCCTGCAGAGGCCGGTCCAGGCTATTTTTAAAAATCCCACAGCTGGTGTTAGATAAAGGACAAACCCTCCATTTTACGAGAGGACTGAAACCTGCTAATTGAATATTCCTGGGTGATTGGATTGTGCTGTTAAAAAGAGATCATATCCCATCCTCAGCTGCAGGGGTGTTCCCAATAAGCGCTCACTAATTAGCCATGATCCGGGGACTCGCGTTTCAGCTTGAACTCTTTCCGATGGAGCGCACAATGCTCCGACACTAACAACACAGAGAAGTCTATTACTCCCTCTATCACCAGTCTCTATTCCCGGGAGAAAGTTATAAAATCCCAATTAGAGCTTTTGAGAGCTGTCCAAAAAACTGCTCCCCGAAGGCGCCGAACAACTCAACTGCTTCCAACTGACCCGCTATGTTTGCTGATAGACACACTTGACTGGCGTCCAATGCATAGAGGCATAGATTTCGCTTTCTGACTATAATTACAGCCACCAATGGGACACAGTCTGGTCTGTTTCGATGGATTTGTTGGTTAGGAAAGTCTTTAGCAGAGCAGATGCAGGGGAAAGGGCTGCTTATCCGCGCTGCAGTATCTGATTCAATATCTTTTTAAAGTTCAGTGGCTCATCATCTCAGCACCTTCCCTGTGAGCAAGTGGCAGTGTGATAGATGGGTGTTAGAGAGGCCCCGGTTGCAGATCAGCAGCCACTTTTTTGTCAGTCTGCCCTAAAGCAGAAAGTGCCTAAGTGGCTCACCATGAAGTATTGCCAATGTGAATGAATAATGCAAAGCGCTTTGTGTACCTTGAAGGGGGGCTATAGAAATCTATTTTTATTGTTGTATGTAAAATTAATAATTTAAAGATGATGTAACGCGAAACAATGACTTTGAGTTTCAAAACCAGGCGGTGTTGTTTCCTTTGCACAAACATGCCTTGTGAGGGATTGTCATTTTTGAAGTGCAACTTAAAGCAGTTCTAAGTAATTCATGCCCCTAGAGGTCATAAGCGCAACTGCAGGTGTCGTAGCAAGTTGTGATTTTTTAACTTATTAATTATCTGTGAGAGTAAATACTACGCTGACAGAAAAAAAAATTACAGAATGGAATTTTTTTTTTTTACTCAAACTTGGCTGTAAATACTGTTTAAAGTGGCGCTTGCCCACAGTTAGCTTTGCCCGTTAGCATGTTAGCTTCTTCTTTGTGATTCTATTAGTGTGTATTGATTGCGCCGGTCCGGTGGCAGTCAAGTTGCAATTGTGGTTTTCTGGCCAGAGACACCAGGGGGAGGTGAAAGACCCTCCAATCATCCCATTAATACTTGTATTACCCCCAGAGGGACTACGACAAGGATTTATTAAGGTAAACATGTTACTTAGTATTAAACACTAACCCAGTTGTTTTCGCAGGTAAATGGTGTAACAATACAGTCTATTGTTCCCGAGCAATTTTGGTTATTTCAGTGGAATTTTCATACATTGGCAGTTTGTGTGTGTTGCCTGGATCATGAGTGAACAGTGGTTGAATTCCAAAAAGTTAGTCCAAATTTGGATTTGTCATATAAATCATAATTTTCCCACTGCACCTCTGGGCTATGGCACACCAGGGTGTGTTGATCCTGCCATTTTTTATTTTCAAAGTGAACTACTAAACATTTATTAATGACTAGGAGAGTGATGTGTTCATAATAAAGCTAAACACTAGCTCAAATACTGAAAATCATCAAATTTCATATTGAAATACCACTCAATGTCACCTTTATGAAGAGCCCATTGTTCATTGTTCCGACATCATCACATCATGAACCTGCAGTTATGAGTAAGACCTGAGGTGGCAGTAGTGAGTATAAAAATTACCAACTTGCATCTAATCCCTTCAACGTGATATTATGTAAGATTGCAATATGAGGAGGTGGAGAAAAATGTCACTCCGAAACCCCTAAGTCCTCGTATCATATTGCTAAAATCAGCTGTACTACTTTTTGACTTTCTGATGCACCGTTACCCCCACACAAATAACTCATTTCATGTTGAAATGTAAAATCCCACGGCTCAGGTGTACAAAAACCCGGGTACACCAGAGCGTGCCTGCTTTCATATCTAACGGCGAGTGATTGTTGTGGTGGTTGATAAGTTATGCCGAGGGAACACATGTCACTCTGCGGTGGGCCACCTGACATCAATATTACATGGCGTCCCTAAATAATCAATGAGAAGGCGGTAGACACACTGAGCCACAGGGAGGTGCGCTCATGTCACTGCATGCATTAATATAGATTTAATTACTCCCCATATGATGAGAGAGCTTTGGTATTCTTCGTGACAGACGGAGACTATGACCCCGTGTATGTGGTGATGAAGTGCAGAAAGAGGCTGAACTATTTAAACTCGACGTCCAGGCAATTACGGAAGGATATTATTTCACACACGGTACAATATGCCTGAAAAGGAGAAGTCTTCTGTCGACTTTTTTTTGTGCCTGTAGGGAAACTCTCCTCTGTATTTGACAGTTCCTTGACCATGGGGAAACCTTTTTGGACACTACTACCTAGCTAGCTGGGAGGTGATGCCTATTGTGCATGTTTTAGGTTGACCAGGAAGCCCACCCAGACACTAGCATGGCCAGACGGACTACACGCTTTTCCTATTGTTTACAAAGCTGTGTAAATAATTGGAAAAGTTTTGTTATACTGTTTCAATGTCCTTGCACGTTTGGAATGGGACAAAAATTGTCTCTGATTGGACTGATTAAAAAAACTTTTCAAGATATGATTGGCTGTGAGAAAAGTTCCTGACGATCCTGCTTTGTTCTCCAAACTTACACACACAAAGCACAGGAAAACACAAAACACTGTCCAATCAATGTGTTCATATGAAGCTGTTCTGAAGGTGTGCGTTTTGCTTGTTTTCCAAGTTTTCCAAGTCCTGCCCACCGAATATTGAATCGCCTCTGTGATGTGTTGTGAATGGCAAATGTGTTTAAAAGAGTGAAACCTGCCCAATGTTCTATAAAAGTGTGGAGTTTGGGGATGTGTGTAAACCATGGATTGTTTACAGAAATTGTATTCAGTCAACTGGTGCAGCAATCGCAACTGACGGAAAATGCCTATTTGTAAAAACGTCGAACGAAGAATGAAAACTCAAGAATGGCATATAGACAGTAAAATATTTTCTGTAACAATCTACATCTTCTTAAATATGCACATATTTAAGAAGATGTAGATTGTTACAGAAAATATTCATTTTCAGGTTTGACCTTCATTTTATCACATGTTCTTTACCATAAAATACTGCAGAGACAGCAAACCCCTGTAAGTCTGCGCTCATAGAGAATTCGACATTCTCGAATTGAAAAGTACGCGCTCCTCTCCACCAAATACTCTGTCTCCAAACCTATTTGTACTTAGAGAGGCTTTTCGAGGTGGAACTGTTTAGCATAGTGCAGTTCTCCTGGGACATGAGCAGACCACATCATTACTGCGCAGCAGCTGTTGCAGCAGGAGTATGTGTAAGTGCTGTTCGCCGGAGCAGCTTACGACACATGTGTTTGACACGACGGGGCCTTGTCCGGTCTAGACCAGCACAAAATAATGTAAATATTACGCTTTGACTGATGATGGTCATTTTAAAGGAGAGGAATTGTACAGTGTTATGCTGCTTTCACTTTTTCCAGACATGTTTGACTAATCCTCCATATTCAACCTCATGAAAGTAAAACCTCCAGGAAGTTTATCTCAATCAAGCCTAGCTCAAGATCTGGGGACAGTAAAGTTCAGCTTAATCATAAGGTACCCGGTATTGTTTGGAACCACTTTTTCAGTTGCACCACGCGCCCTCTGATAGCAGGGTTGAATTACACACACTCGTGCATGACTTTACCACAAATACACATCATTTCAAGCTGCACAGTTGTCTCCAATCTGTAAACAGACGTATCAATAATACCATCAATAGGAGCTTGCTTGTTACGGCTTTTATTCATCAAGCCTGCATCTGTTTACCTGCATTAATTTGTGCGTGAGCTAACACGCCCTCACACTTGGAGCTACTCTATTATCTGCCCAATCAGTCAGTCATTCATTCAGGCGAACAATTAAATAAAAGCCACTGAGGCATAAAGGCAGCGCGATGGAGGACTACTGCTGACACTGATTGACACCATGTTTTAAATAGCTGCTGTTCTGTTCAGCTCCTGTCGGAAACTTTTGAGACATGAGCATACCTTATTCTTGTTTAAGCAGCTCTACACTGCCCCCTGTGTGTTTGACAATGGATATCACGATGGTAAAGAGTATTTTCATTCGAAATGGCACTGTTCACTATAAGGATATAGCTTTGTTGTAAAAGCAAATTTATTCCTCCCTTAATTCATGTCCTATAGACACAGACTGTGTCTCTGAAGTTGCCCATGTTTGAAAACAGTTAAGCGGGAAAACAATTTGGAGAAAAATCTAAACTTTCTCTACTTTAACAAATGCTGAATTATTAACACAGTTTTCTACTAAATAAAGATACAAAGACATGGAGAGGAGCAAAGTGGTTCAACAGCCCATTAATACATAAATAACGGAGAATGCTGGCATGATATGTCATGTTAGCATCATGCTAGTGCTAACGCTAGCTAGCGCTAATTACGACTGCCATTTTTTCGCTTCTACTGAACAATTTGCTGTGGATAAACATCCATATGGACCCGATTTAGACTTGACTTGATTTGTTAATTGTAAATGGCAAAAAAGAGTGAAAAATTGTGTTTCCCAAAAGACTGTTTTCCCCCTCTGCGAGGCCACGACCCCTTCTATTACACAATGCCGTCTGTATCTATGGCCCAAGAGGAGACTTTATCTGTTTTTGTCAGTGGGCTAACTTATGCATGCACCGGGTCAAAGTGTACACGCCCCGGGCCCAAAACATTTGAGAATAGGAGTTTTGTGGCATTGGGTATACATAATTAAGTCTGAAAATGAAAACATTCATGTTAGTTTGCCGTTTACAGTCCACATTTCTTTTCTTCTTTTCTGAAGATTAGTTGCACTTTTGAATTTGGAGATTCACCGTTTTTATTTGTATGCAGCTATAGAAGAAGACACACTTGTACGCACCCTTACAGGAGTCACTATCTGGCCTTCAGAAAACCCTGCACCAACATGTTCGAAATATCTCACACAATGAGCCAGTCTCCGCCAAAGAGAAGAGTGAATTCATCATCCTTTTCCAGGCGCGAGGATGTCAGGGGGCCATGCTGGGCCGCTGAATCGGCAGCTAAAGTTGGCTTGTTGTGCACATCCAAAGCATTAAGCGTTAACCTGACAACACCTGCGTGCCCACCGCTGCTAAATCCGGCCACGGCTGAGTGAGCGGAGCAGCCGAACCAACGCTAATCTGGGCTAAAGTTCGGCAAGATGTGCTTTTCCCCCCCAAAAAAGGGCTGGTGTGGTGCTTCAGTGTTAGGGCTGTGTGTGAGGAAAAAGTAACTAAGAAACAAAAAACTGCAGGACAGCTAAGAGATCATAACCCTGATACTTGAAGTTCAACAAAAGAAAAAGGAAAATAATCAACAATGTACTAGTAAAATTACTCTAAATCCTTTTTTTTTTCCTAAAGTGGGGATTTCAAGAAATAATAAAGGAAATTAATGACACTGTTGCCACAAAAAAGAAAAGGTCACACACTTGAATATTTGTTATGATCTTGAGATCTTGTATGGATGATGGGAGAGTGTGACCACTGCACAGAGCCTTCTCCAGCACATCCCAGAGATTCTCAATGGGGTTAGGATCTGGACTCTGTGGAGGCATGTGTGAAAATGATGTGCTCATGCTCCCTGAACCACTCTTTCACAATGTGAGCACGATGAATCCTGGCGTTTTCATCTTGGAATATGCCCGTGCCATCAGGGAACAAGACATCCATTGGACAGGGGGCTGGACAGACTCCCATGGAGATGTTTTGCACAGCAGTGGTCCCTCCCAAAGCTGTGGGGTGGGAAGTGTCTGCGCCGTGGAGTTTAATACTGGCGCTAGAGCGGAATATATTCGGAAGAAGGACAGTGTTTAACTCACAGTGGGGGAAATAGTCTGTAGTTTGTCCTGCCAGTTAAGAAGAAGAAGAAGAAGAAGATTTTTTTTTATATAGCGCCTTTCACAGACATATAGTCACAAAGCGCTTTACATGAGACAGTTGTACATTCACTCCATACTCGGTGGTGGAAAGCTACGTTTGTAGCTTCAGTTTCCCCTGGGGGAGACTGTCAGAAGCGCTTTCGCGGCTACACACGTCTGCGCCAACGGACCCTTAATAAGATGCACAGGGCGGCGCGCGATGTTGATGTAAAGAAGAGGAGAGCGAAGAGGAAGCAGCAAGCGCTCGTTGTATTCAGTGTTGTCTGTAGCACACCACGCCTCTTTTGTCTCTAAGCGACACCTTCACTGGCAAAAGCAGTGCCGCGCCATTGTTTGTTGTGTTGCTGAAACTAGAACTGACCTATAAACAGTAAGGTCAATCCAGGCTGTGACGTTTTTTCAGGGGTCAGGCAGTGTATGTTCATGCACATTATCAAACCATATTAATAAAAAAATTCTCTTTAATATGAAGTGGAGGACTTCATGTACCTCGGGGGCTTGTCCACAGGTGAGGGGAGGATCGGTTGGTCGGATCGTTGTGGTGACGAAAGAGCCGAGTCGAAAGGCAAAGCTCTCGATTTACCGGTGGATTTACGGTGCGTTCCTGAGATTTGGCTCATGACCGTTAGAAGAAGATCGGAAATACAAGCCGGGAAAGTGGGGAGGGGTTCCAGGTACGTCCCTGGGGAAGACCTAGGGATAGAGTGGGAAGTCTAGATATCTCTGCACAGACTGCTGCCGGATAAAACAGAAAAACACTTCAGGATGGATGGATGGATGGATGGATGGATGGATGGATGGATGGATGGATGGATGGATTTTATTACATACACAATCTGGATTCAAAAATTAGCATTCAAAAAATTACTGTATGTATTTTTAACAATGTCATCTTTTTTGTATTCAAGTCATTTTGTGTGTTAATGAAAGAGCTTATTTTGATAGTATAGTGGATATAAATGTATCTTATGTAACAACCAGAAAGTGTAAAGTCTATAATAATGTCCTCCCCTGATCCTGTTTTTGGCATGTCTATTTTAGATCTAAGTTCGCCTGTCCAGCCCGATTTATGTTTCACTTTTGGCTACTGGAGCTCATGAGTCAGAGGCTGGCAGAGCGCCCGCCTGGTGGGGGTAGGTGGGGGGTTGGGTGACAGGTGGTGGAGTGGGTAGATGCGCGCTGCTGGTGAACTGTGTTTCAGGTGATCCGGCAGTGGGAAGAGTCAACTCGCTTGGCCTCCTTTCAAACTAAATATAGACTTTTTTTTTTTTTTTTTTTTTTTGGTAGGGCCGGCTCGGAATAGACTGGATATTTTCACACAGCCGCGGGGAAAGGGTTAAAAGATGCTTGATTTTGTGAACCGACGAGAGATATAAACGGCTGCTGAACTTTATGTAACAGCTAAAGAAAATAAAAAAGCCAAATGTTCAGGACCACGGACAGCGCCTTTTCTTGCTCTGGGTTCAGTTTGTTCAAGTACTCATCAACAGTAGGTCTTTGTATATATATCTGTGTTAAAGTCTGATATGGCAAATGATCAAAATCCAAATTCCATGTATAATCTCGCCGCGTTTTTGTCTTTTTGTCTCATTTTCTTGTTTGTTTGTTTTTTCTTGTTTTGTTTTTTGTTTTGTTTTTTATTTCTTTATCGCTTCTTCATTTCCGGCACGTTTTTTTTTAAATATTTTCATCCTCGTCTTCGTTGCTATTTTGACACTTTGTTCAAGAAGATTTTAGATTTGGGTAAAGTAGAACACCACTTTTTCCAAAGTACGAGTACTTTGATTTAAGTACTTGCCGATACCGAACAATACGAGTACAAGGCATTTTCTTCAACATAGTTTTGGAAGTGAATAGACGGTTTACAGACTGACATTTCCTTGAGTAAAGTAGGCGACCCTTTGAAGAGAAGTTATATCAGAATTGAGTAGATGCCATTTTATTTTTATTTTTTTCTTTCAATATTATTTTTTTATATATTTTTTTTATTGTGCTGTCCATCATACAGAATTGTCCAAAAGCTCCTCAATGCTTGTGCTTTATTCATTTATATATTTTTATTTAACAACAGTATTGAGATGGTACTCATTACTGCAGCTAAATGGTCTCTTTTCGCCTTCACTTCAGCTCCGTGTGGATTTTCTCATGTGTTTATAGAAACTCATTTTCGCTCAATATGGACATGCTGTATGTCTTTAAGTTGGATTTTCTGAATACTTTTTAACCGCTGGGTTAGCTTTCAGATGAATAAGCCAAGAATCGCCAAAACTGTTAGCTGCAAGTTAGCGGCTAGTTTAGCAACATTAGCCTGTATCTTGTAAACACTGCAGACTCCACACTGCAGCACTAACAACATTTAGCTCTGGTTAAATCCACAGACTCTGGTTTAGGGAGTGTCGTCTGTAATAAAGTCAGCTCTATGTGAAATATTGTATTTCCACTAAAGAATTCTCCAGTTTGTTGCTATTTTCTCTCCTCAGTGGAGAGCTGCGTCCTTTAGAAGCGCCGCATGTCAAGTGTTATCGGTTTCTGGCATCGGGACCTCATGTATGAGTACGAGTATGAGTACAAGCATGTGGTATCGGCCCAATACTGGTATCGATATCAGTGCCCGGTTCAAGTGGGGGTTAAGGGTTTTTAAACTAACTGTTATGATCTGGGCAACACTATGTGCCGGAGGAATGAGATCAGCTTAACATCCTGAATGACCAGGTTATTCCATCAGGGGATTTCTTCTTCCCTGATGGCACAGGCATAATCCAAGACGACGATGCCAGGATTCATCAGGCTCACATTGTGGAAAAGAATGGTTCAGGGAGCATGAACGTCATTCCCACACATGGATTGGCCGCCACAGAGTCCTGATATTTGCACACTATAATGTATCAATAGTTCGCTGGTTAATTGCTTTTCTCGCTCCAAAAGAAAAGGCTGTAATGAACCGAAATGCCAATGTTGTTACAAGAAAACAGCGCTCATGTGCTTTCCCGTGTTACATAAATGTCACCCTCCTAAACGTTCATCTTCCCCAAATTTGTCCGACGTTGATTCTTTTAAACAACTTCATTAATGTCATGTTTAAAGCAAAAGACAACAGCGCGTGTTTACTCCTCGCGTTGCGTAAGCGCTGATTAAATTTGATTCCGAATTATACGGCCTTTCAAGTCGGCTCGCGTCTCTGGCATCGCACATTGCTTTGGTGCGTGTTCGCATTAATTAGCCTGAGAGGACGTCTCTGGAGATTCACTGATCGCCCGGTTATGGGACAGGGCATTTAAAAAAAAAAATAAAGCTCAGAAGGGTGTGGAAAACAAACACGCCCTTCAGGACAACAGTCATTCATCAGAGCGACGGTGGCTCAGAGGGTAGAGCGGGACGTCTTGCGATATTACTTATTCTGGGCTAATTGTTCTTTTACTTAGGTAATTTTGATGTTTCGCATATAAAAAGGAAATCAGGCACTGAGACCGAGGAGCGTTTGAGGAACCCTTTCCCCTTGTTTTGCATAAGACACACCATCTACTTCAAATCACGGCCGCCTCTTAATGCCGGGTGTCAATAGCATGTTTACCAGCACTGCTCGCTTCTTTGTCGCCTCCGAGTTGAGTCAGTGTAATGCAATGGAGCTCTTGTTGTCTCTGTCTTGCTCCTTGTACTAATCCACTTGTTCCTCTGTAAACAATACCCCCCCTAATCCGCACACCTGGCAACGCGCGGAGCTGGCAACCTTTTCGCCGGAGCGCTGCCTTGGCAAACGGCGAGGCGGAAACCAGTGGGGAATAGAGTTCTATCCTTTGGTGGGTTTTGAATTTGATCTAGCGACGCGATCGCCTTGTACCTGCAGCTGCCGGGGTTAATATGAAAATTGCGAATGTGTTTTCATTTGCTCAATCTGCAACAGTAAATGTCGGCGGTGGAGGATGACTGAGGACGATATGTGGGGAAGCCGTCAATTACCAGGGGCCCACTGAGATGAGCCATTTTGTTTAGGCTGAGAGCAAAGCTTCAGCTGACTCTACAGATCTCTGATGTTATTTACTTCCGCGATGTTCGATCGACTGATCTGTTACAGTACAAGAGACGCAATGCCCTGTTTGTGAACACTGTTATCAAAGAACTATTATTGTTATTATTGCGATCACTCGTGGATGACTACGGTGGCGCAGTTACACCTTCTCACCACACGACCTATCTGGTGTATTGATGGGATTTACGGCTCTTTACTGGGAATGTTTAAGATATATTCATTTCAAAGAGCCATTCAACACACTGGCTCTTTTTAATATAACATTTTAATAACACCAGCCAGATAACTGACAATATTTATTTCCTTGATTGATTGATTGTTTATTCCGAGTACAATGTACATTACATATAAACAGATTTGCAACATTTAAACATGCATTCATGACATATGGTGTTTCTGACCACCAGCCTGGCTCCACATCATGGAGATGAGTCCCCGAGCGCCGGCCCACGCTGGCAGCTCACTGCTCCTACAGGTCGCCCCAGCAGCATTGAGGATGGGTCAAATGTAGAGAATGAATTTCCCTACGGGGATTAATAAAGTATACCTTAACCTTAACCTTATATTAGCATGCTATCATATATGCATAATACTGTACATTAACGCTCGAAAAGGAGCAGGAGGAAGTAAACTAAGATGTGATCGATAAAAGGCACACTTTTATTGAGATATTCTAAACTAATATTTACACTTTGAAAAATGTGTTTGTGAATCAATTCTTGTGCCACAACTAATAAAAAGTGACTGTATGTAGTGAGTGAGTGGTTGGTGGTGGTTGGAGGGGCCGATGGCGCAGACTGGCTGCCTCGCTTCCATCAGTCTACCCCAGGGCAGCTGTGGCTACAATAGCTTAACTTACCACCACTAAGTATAGAGTGTATGAATAATGCAATGTAAAGCGCCTTTGAATGTCCAGAAAAGTGCTATATAAAACCCGATGCGTTCTTAAAAAGAGGCTGCAAATGTCTGACAAATCATTTTCAGTGCTTTAGCTCTCACTTGTGTCGTCTGCTCCATTGTCGGGCTCTTTTCACAACTTAACTCAGGTCCCGAATACTCCCCTAAAATGAGTAGTGGGGCACGCTGCTTGGATATACTGTTGGCTCCACCCCATTACATTTGCCAGTATAAGTGGAATAAACGTCTATTGCAACACCCAACATGACCCAAAAGACTTCTACTGTCACATGTCCGTCCTTGTTTTCGTCTCAGTTTTGTTGCTATTTTCACACCTTTTTTCCAGAAGCTTTTGGATTGGGGTAAAGCTGGAGAAAATGTGCTCGGTTCAGGTGGGAGTGAAGGGGTTTTAAAAGATAAAACATGAATGAACATATCTTTGATTAACATGATGTAATAATGATGTTTAAAACTGCACATGGCCCAGGAGTGTCATCTGTATCGCCCTGGAGAGTTCAAACACAGCCTTCACGCTGACCGACACCCTACAGCAGGGATCTTCCACCAGCACCTTTGGCCCTCAAGAGAATCTTGAAGAAAAATGTATTCATAAATCAGAGAATACATGAAAAGGACTCTAAAATGTAGAAAATACTGTCAACATTTTCACATTTCCCAGCAAAACACCCATTAGGTCATATATTGTGAGCAAAACTGAGTTTCTGCCCCCCATGACACAAACTTGCCCACCCCTGGTGTAGGAGGACCCCCAGAGCCCCCTTTTAAATGAGTCCCCCCACCAGTCTGGCTGTGGCAAAGGTTCTTCCGCGAGCGCCACGGAACTCAAATTGGGGTCATTATTTTTATATTTTTAAACTAGTACTAGAAGTTACTTGTGCATGTTCAAATTTTGTCATTGTAGAGCGAGAGAAATCAGACACATAGTATATGGGGGCCCTGAAAAAACGTTAGCCCCGGGGCCCATTTTACTTCAGCTTCAGGCCCAGGCGAGGGAGAGGAGGCGGAGCTACAGGCCTGGGCGAATGAGAACAGGCGGAGCTTCAGGCCCGGGCGAGTGAGAGGAGGCGGAGCTTCAGGCCCAGGCGAGTGAGAGGAGGCGGAGCTTCAGGCCCAGGCGAGTGGACACAATAGTCTCAGTTGTCATATGCGCAGCCAAAGAGAACTAAACACTGACCACCTGATGTTCAATCAATCAATCAATCAATCAATCAATCAATCAATCAATCAATCAAATTTTATTTGTATAGCGCCCATGCAACAACCAGAAGGTGCCCAGAGCGCTTTCCAGGATAAAAACAAGAATCATAGTAGACAACAATAAATACAAAAACACATAAAAACAGCAGTCGAGTCGGTGGCTATGTATCGAAGGCTTTCCTGAAAAAATGTGTCTTCAACTGTGATTTAAAAACACTCAGCTCTGTGATGTTTCGAAGCTGGACCGGAAGTGCGTGTTGATTGCAGGATCGTCTCTGTCTGTCTGTGTTTTAAATAAAGTCTTTCAAACTTGAGCGCACATTTTTCTCAATTTTTTGTCAAATTTTTGTCCATTTTTCTAATTTTTTTGGTACATTTTTTGTCCATTTTTTGTCTCTTTTTCGTCCATTTTTTCCTCACTTTTTTCACATTTTCATCATTGTTTTCGTCTCTTTTTGTCATTTTTTATTCTTTTTTTGTAATTTTTTGTCACTTTTTTGTCAATGTTACTCTACACCTTTTTAACTTGGTGGTGAGCTTTGTAAATCTCATAAACCGAATTAAAATGCGATACTTTGCTTTTGAGCAGTTCATATTTGTGTTTTTGCGCCACAGCCACGGGTGGAACGTAGTTAACGCACATTTTAAAACTGCTTGGTGGGATTTAGGCAGAAATGACATACAGCTGCCTATTCTATGTTTTCACCTTGTGTTGTTGGTTGCCATAACTTGCCAATGGTCTGGGTATAGTTTGTTGTTGACTAGTCGCCCCAAAACTAGTGTGAATCATCTCAATCATACTGAGCTATGTGTGGAGCTTGAACTTTTAAATAATACAGTATACAGCTTAGTCAAATTCCCACTCTCCCACAAGCGGTGCATAAACTGTGGTACGCACAGACCCTGGCTTGACCTTGACCCTGCCTCGGTGGTTCTTGAAAGGCTAAATATTTTATTAGTGGTACTTGGAAGGTCAAATACTTGCCACCCACGGCCCTAGAGGGGATGAGACTTGTTGAATTTGACCTTTCCAGTTGTAAATGATTTCTTTGGCCCTTGCTAAGCCCCATTACCTTGCTTTACAACTGCCTTGACTGCACCGAGGATGGCTCACTTGAACGCACATTGTCCTACGCACAAGGGCAAATCCAGATACTTTTGTGCTCCGCGTCTCCATAACTCCTCCGTCCTTTGCATAAGAATGGTAAATCTGCCGGTTTTATGCGTGCTCCCAGAAGACAGAGCTTGGCCTTTCTGAATATCATCTCTCTGCTGTGTGTGTGCTGTGTTGACAGTTTAGAAGAGCGCTTGTTTGAAAGTGAAAAACGGTGTAAGCAAGGCATTCGGTTCTCACGTAACACTGACTGGCTCTGCTCAGACGTCTGTGGTGGAAAAGTGGGATTTTGAATTGTATTCCCTATAACTATGCACAAATTGACATAAGTACTGCGATTAAGTAGAGTTTCTGAGGCTCTTCCTTTTACGAGATCAGTATTTATTTTATTTTTTTTCATTACATTTGGAAGATAAGTATAATACTTTTCACTTTGCTGGCCACATGGTTTGTTCCATCTAAAACAGAGGTCAAGACCTGAACCTTGGATCCGAAATACTGGACCCGCCCGTGAATCCCCTCACACGAGTGACTGCATGTGCTCTCCCTCTCTTACTGTAGAGCATTCATCTACAGCCCAGGTGAACAGGAAGAGAAAGTCCTACCTCTGAGCTCCTGGACACCTAATATTTTTTTAAAAGGCTGCAATGCGCCTCACTAAAAATAACAGAAGATACCCTACTGAAATATGCACGTGCGACTGTAATAGTAATACATTTAATAAAGTCTTCAAAATCCTCATATAAAAGTGAATTAACCCTGTATATTCCAGACCTTTGCTTGACAATTAGTGGTGATTTTTTTTTTAGAAATCACACAGTTGAATTGTACTTAATTACTTTGAATACCTCAGTACTTTAAAGCTACTGTAAGCTATTCTGTATGATTATCTTTCTTGTCAGTAGGTGTCAGTAGTGAACTCTGCTATGTACCCCCCCTCTCATCTAAATCTGCAAACTGTTGCTGCTTCTGCCACTTATTCTGTGATCCATGCACGACATGGTGCGGGGGCAGGTGAGGGTGTTCAGGTGGTTCAGGTGGTAGGTGTAGAGCTCGTGTCTGCTTCTGCAGAACAAAGATAGCACGGTGTTTCGAAGGTGACACATCTAGCAAAGTGGGAATGCAACAGCTAGAAACTTTTACTTTTACTGTAGTAAGATTTAACTGGAAGTATCTGTACAGTTACTCAAGTCATGAAGGGAAGTACTTTGACCACCACTGGATGGATGGGTGGCTAGATGCTCTAAAATTCACCACTTAACACAGAGCACCCTTTCAGCACCATGGACAGAGCACAGTCATGGTTTAGTTTAAGTCCCCCCCTGACAAGACAAGACTCACAGCTAAGCCACACATATCTATTGTTCTGGCTAATGTATGACCACTGGAGAATAAGGTGGATTATGTCTGTCTGCTACGCTCTTCCCAGAAGATGGTGAAAGACTAGGGAGCGGAGGGAGCTGCGCAGGGGGAAGAGAGGAAGAGCAAGGCTGCAGGACAGCAGGACCCAGGAGGCGGTGCACTGTTTCAGAGGTTTCCCCGACCTCCAAAAACATGGTGGTCGGGTTGGCCCACAATGGCAGCGTGCAGTCGCAGCGGCTCAGGACTAACCCAACGCCTGAACGCAATTTCGTTATATACTTACTTACTTACTACATTCCAAGGAGCAGTTTTACATACGATTTACACTCATTTAAAACAAATATCACTTTGTAAGCTTTTTCCCCCCAAAAATTGACTTTTTACTTTACCGATGTAAACTATGATCATTCTTAGCAATGGCATTATTCCATCAAACTATGTCATAAATAGACAAACATGCTACAAACCTGTCACCTGTCGCACTTTCGTTTTTCCCCACTTTGTAGTTGAATCATTCCTCTGAAACAGAAAGGAAAGCCACAACTTTGGCTGGAAAACGGCTTCAGCGTAAACAAACTGGCGGAGCACGGGGAATAGGGAATGAAGAATGGCAGTATGAAATATAAACACTGGCAACTTGGCAAGTATTTCCAAAGTTGCTCAACTTATTATCGCACGTCTCACATTGCCAAAGCTCTAGGTTGTTTAACAGGGATAAGGCAGGAGCGCTGTTAACATTGTTTATTTGTTTGACACTATCGTTCTCTTCCTTCCTTCGGGCGTCAGGATAGGATTTCAAAGGGTGCAAAAAGACGGTATATTTTTTGATTAAATTTGATTTGCTTCCTGTGTCGTTCCTGTTCTTTTATTGACTACCTACAGCTAGGTTGTGCAGAGGCTGGTAGCGAGAGATACATGCAAAATGAATTTCAGTGCACTGAGAAGCGAGGCGGTCCTGGGTTACGGATACAATCGTGTTGTTGCTTTGTGATGGACAGCAGCCAGTGCGAGTCATGCAGCGGGGTTGCTGTAGCTGGAACAGGTGGTGAAGGCTCACAGCAAGAAGGCCTTTCTTTAAGAGCACTAAGTGTGCCCAAGCTTCTTTCTGCCTTTTTTTTTCTCTCGATTGGAAGGCTTTAATAAACACAAAACAGAGTGCAAGAGCCAAACACAATCATGTTCTGAATGTCGCAAGATCAAATGAAAAGTGATAAAAGAAAAACCACATCGCGCACAGAATAGAAAAACGATCTGAAGAGGGCTCTAGCGAAACGTGATCATGAAATAAAGATAACACTGCTGCCTGAGCGTGCAATGTTGTTGTTGTTTTTTTACTTTGAAGATTTTTCCTCAACATCTGCACCTCTGTTTCCAGACCATTTTGTGATATGTGTTGCCTTTCTTTCATATAAAGATCAAATGCAAGCCTTGCATAACCTGATTTTGTGCTAGATTAGGAGGAGATACTGTTTCTAGGGTCCCTAATATCACACAAAGGGTACAAAATCTGTCCGAGGGTTTTGGCTCTGCTGTTTCCCATATACATCGCCAACATCTAGCTTATTCCCCAAAAAAGATCACTGTTTTAAAGGATAAAACCTCAAATTGAAGTTTTGCATCATCAGTGGAGCATAGTGGCTCTATAAGGTCAGTGTTTGTTAGTAACTAAATACCTGTATTCAGAATACAGATTTAGAATACTAATTTTCACTAACTGTATTCTGGTAAAGTTACACTTTCATTTGAGAGTATTTAGAATACAGTTACGTAGTAAGTTTGATGAAGGTCAGAGCGACCGAAAGGTCACAGTAATAAAAGCCATGCAAAAGAATGAGACAGTGTGCAGGAGCCTCTTTCGAATACAGTTACTTTCCAAATATCAAGGGAATACATAAATCATTACATTTTAGCTCCATATTGCACAACATTATTAAGTAAGAATTAATTAAGAACTTTTCATGTTGACCTTTTTTTCCTCCTAAAACAAAGATTTAAAGCGCCTTATGCCACAGTTCATACAAACACTGCACATGTGTCACATGATGCTGTGATTTGCTGCTCTTGTACATTTGCCAAGAGAGGTAAAGAGTTCCTAACTAATGGTAAGTGAGTTTAAAACAGTTTTGTTCCAACATAAGTTTTAAAGGTTCTTTTAAAAAGGCCGAGTGTATAAGTTATACCGAGTGTCTTTTTAAAAGAACTATGTATTTGACCAAAAACTTTGTTTTACCGTATAACAAAGTTTTTGGTCAAATACCCACTAATACTACTACTACTTCCGTCTTCATCAGAGGTATCTTCCGACGTGCATGATGCGTCTCTAATGGGATTTCTCCACTAACCACCACTCGGCGGCAGGCGTGGCCACACTGACAGGTTTATTGCTTATGTCAGTGTGGCCACGCCTGGGAAGAACATCCCAATAAGAGATGCATCAGGCACGTCGGGAGACGCCTCTGATGAAGACGGAAGTAAAGTTCCCAGTCTGTCGAAACGCGTAAGGTATTTGAACAAAAATACCTAGTGTCTTTCTAAAAGAACCTTAAAAACTAATTTGTAAACAGGACATAATGAACGTAATAAAAGATGGTGTTCCAACGATTGCAGTCTTCATTTTTGTAATTATAAAGCATATTTATACATAAATATAATGACAATCAATGTGAAAGTATTCTAAAAGTATTCAAAGGATTCAGAATACATTACTCATTAGACAAAGTTACGGAATACATTACAAAATACATTTTAAGGCAAGCATTCAGTATTCAGTAACTTAACACAATTTCAAAGTATTCTACCCGACACTAGTAAAAGACATGAGAAATCCCAGCTATGCCATACATATGCCTGCGTTTTTTTTTCCCCCCATGGTATTGTTACCTGGCAACTCTGCACAGGTCCCACTTTGGCACTATAAGGCAATCCCACCTGACAAGAGTAGGGAGCAATTGTAGTGCCACAATCAAGGAGCCTTCTACAGATCTTGAACTCGGATGTTGGTAAGAAGCGTAAATAGCTCAAGGACTTGTCCGAGCAGAGAGAGCCGTCAGAGATACAATGATTGTTTGGGAAAGAGGAGCGGGGGCTGAGGGGGCTTAGGGGGCTTAGGGGGCTGAGGGGGCCGATGGTTCCGCTCCTGCTTGTGCATGTAGATCGTAGCGGCATGTAGAGGATATTATCAGAAGGGGATTGGTTTGAGAGGGAAAGCAAAGCAGGCTGTGCAGGTGATCGTTGGGCAGGGACAAGCTTTGACTGTTCTATTCATAAAGACTAAAAACATGATGAAACATATTGAATTTACGCTTCGGTTACATTCACATCCCATCATCGCCCCCCATTTTCTTCCTGCAACAACACCAGTGCTAGACTTACGCACTCATGAGCACATCACTTGCAGGCCGGGGGATGAAAGTGAAAAATGAGGGACGCCGCAGATTAAAGACTCCGACAGTGTTTCCCGGAAAGAGCCGGAGACGGACAGACGGAGCGGAAAGCAAAGGCGCTGATGATGAAGGACAAATCACAAATGACCGCTCATACCGCAATAGCCTTTCACGGGTAAATGAAAAAAGTGGCATGGGCAGGTGGAGATGGAAGGAGGAGAACAATCAAAGAGGAGAACGATCAAAAATGTTTTCCACATGATTCAACGAGTTAGTGGCCTTGAAAATTTGGTCTTTGCAATAGCCCTTTGAATATTCCATTGTGGTTCACGAGTTGGATAAAAGTTTCGAAGGATGTACGCTGCTACCCTCTGTATGTCTGATGCTAAAGCGACTTAAATATAGGGAATAGTGTCTGCTGTGTAGCGGGAGATTCACTCCAAAGGCGGTTGAATAGACAGAAGTCGTTTGGAATTTGGAGAGAGTGACGGACGGACGCTGAATGCGAAATCTCCCCCGCGTCTCTGCGAGGAGCTCATCAGGGATTCCCTCTAGCGCCCCGCCAAATGATAAGATTTAGATTGCAATATTCAATCGCTCAGATCCACTCGGCGCCCCCGTCCTCTTTCGGGTCCCCGCCGAAACATTAGAAGCGCGTTGGTTCCATTTTGGGGAGGGGGGGGGAGGGGGGAGACAAGGCTTCGTCTCTTTGCTGAACTGTGTGCGTCTGAAGCACAATGGAGCGTCGCCGTCGATATCCTATTATGTTGCGTAATGCTGGGGCAGGGCTGGCGGGGGGAAAGGAGGAGGGAGGGGGGAGTGAAATGGAGCTAAAGAAGAAGAGAAAAAAAAAACCCTCATGTAATCCGTGTGGTTTTCTGAGTCGACAATATCGGGGAAATGGGATTGGGATAGGCACATTACGGACCATTGTCAGTCAGTGTTCGGTCAGGATTGTTTTCACGTCTTTGTCGCTAAATGTTTGAATACAATCGTAGGAGGGATGGGGAGATTCAAACATCGGATTTGACCCTTTGACGCCAACAATCCTGACAAAAAAAGGCTTTCAACTCGCTTCCAGTTTTTAGCTTGTGTTATCGACGAACATAATCAGCTCGAAAAAACGCTTGAGAGTGATTGCCGTTTAGCAATTTCTCTGACAAGCACTGCAATTAGATGTGCAATTCGGAAATCAAGATTGATTCAGATTCAGGAAACGTTTATTGGTCCCAAAGTGCGTTCATATGTAGCAACCTCAGAACAGTGAAATAGGAGAAACGTCTTCTGAGAAGGTACATTAAAACGTGAGTGAAGACTCTTGAGTGCATGAGAGGCTGACCCAAGATACATTTAGCCTTCTTTAACACCTGCTCCTCCCATAGACACTGTAAGTCTCTTTACTTAAAGCCACACCGCGTAGAATTTTACCCAAAAATAACATTGAAATACAAGCTTTTATTTTATGACAGATATTTTCAGGATTGAAAAATACCACAAACAAACATGTGATTTTGCTGTGAGCGGCTCAGCTCTCCTAAGGCATGACATAACTTTACCGGGAGTGGGTACGTCTCCAGCTCGTTTCCATGGAGATGTCGACTAAAGGCAGCAGAATTTGAGATTTAAACAGGTTAGGTTCCCATCCAAATCCATTCATTGATTTCTCACTGCAGTAATAGCATTTCCTGTGTGTACCTTTAAAGGAACAGGCCACCGTTTTTAGAGTTTTTAGAGCTATAGGAATATACTGGGAGAGGTCAAATGCTAACAACATCTTTGGTCTTTTTGTGTGACTGAGGGCACACAGTTCTTCCATACTGTGATATGTTCTTACCTGAGCTTAGACGAGTTGATACATATCTCTCTGGTCTTTGTGCCCGTGGAAGAGCGTAGTAGCTTCCAACGTCACCCCCGTTTGGAGCTATAGGAGTACACATACAACATCTTTGGTCGTTTTGCGTGTGTAGTTTGTTGATACTGTCATTTGTTGGTCTGTTACGTGTGTGTCTCTGTGACAGCTGGGAAAACAAATATCCCCCTGTGGGACAATAAAGGTCTATCTATCCATCTATCTAAACTCAGGTAGCAACATATCTCAGTATGAAAAAACGTTGGCCTGTTCCTTTAACTTCAATGACTCTGGAGCAGATTTTGATCATATCTTGGCAGTTTGTTTTTATCTTTTACAGACAAAACCTTGAACCTTTCTCCAGTTTGGCTTTACACACATCTAAAAATCTTCTTGAAATATGTGTCAAAACAGCGACGGAAATGAGGATGAAAATCTGTCCAAAAAAAGCGAACTAATCATAACTTTTTTGTTGCATTGTTGCCTCGTTTACGTCATATGCTGTATCTCAGATTTCCGATTCAGATTTATTTATTCAGACATTTAAACACTACAGATAAGGACATAAATAAACATAAAGTCTGAAATGGAATAGGCACAATAAGCGTTTTTGTCTCTTTCTTATCGTCTTTTTGGGGGGGTCTCGTTGTCGTCACCATTTTGACAAAGCTTTTAGATTTGGGTAAAGCCAAACTGGAGAAAATGTGCTTGGTTCAGGTAGGGGTTAAGGGGTTAAGAGGCTCTCTATGAAACAGTAGTAAAAGTTGCAGAAAATCCTTTTATTTACATGAAAAGAGTCCAGTTTCCTTAAAAGATGGAGGTAAAAAAGCACTGCCTGCTATAGTCACCCATAAAACACCCTTCTAATTCAAATATTTGCCAGAAATGTGAAAAATGGCTGGGATTTTGATATAATAGGAGCATATTCCCGGTTGTGCTCCATTGGAAACCAAGCATTGTGGAGCAGTATGTTTGGCGTGAATGGGGGAATGTTTTGTCTCACTTACTGTGCTTTGGCTGGGCACACCGGGTCCCCTCCCTCTCATATGTCCTCTTCACAACTGCTGCACCAAGCCGTTTATAATTTTCTAGCATGGCAAGCGTTGGTCACGTTAGCATGAAATTGACTTGTTAAAATAGCCATGCAGCAATTCCGGCCGCAGCGATGGCTCTCTTGGCCTTTTCATGCTTTCCACTTCATTAGCAGATGTCCTAATGTGTGTTTTTAATGCAAGGAGTGTGGAATATTGTATGTACACTCAGCATTAAAGACCAGAGAGGGGCCAAGTTTTTATGGCTTTAAAGGTCTTAAAATGTGCATTATTCAGCCGTTGGACAGCCTTGGTAATTGTTCCGTTATGAATAAAGAATGATGTGTGAGATACAGCACCTCCAGGGCTTGGTTGTTTTGAAATATAGTGATACACAGCTATGTAAATGATATTTGCAGGAAACTGTGTGAATTCGGGAGTGTCTTAGATTCATAAATCTTTCATTTTATGTTCAACTTGAAAATACATAAGCTGTTTAACAGGAACAAAAAGGAAAAGAAGGAAGATATGTCATGTATTATCTGTTCCATATTGTACCATTTATTTGTTCCAAGTGTCCAGAAATCAGCTAATCAGCATTAAAAAAAAACATTTGTCGTGCACTTCTGCAGTTACGTTTTTTCTTATTTTCACATTTTCTTGTTGAAACACTTAAACAACAGTTATTCATTCAAAAGCTCCATAGTTTGATTGGATTTTTTTTTACTATTTTTACTTTTTTTTACTTGTTCACAAGTAAAGCTCGGGGCCTTTCTGTGGTGTTTGCATGTTTTCCTCGTGTCTGCATAGGAAGCCTACCAAATAAATCAATAAAACACACTGTTCAAAAGAATCTGACAGATATAAATGACAGACTGGGTTAAACAAGAGAGACTTCATGCCATTTAGACCAACGTTGTATAAAAACATATCCTCTTAGCTGTAGAAAGTAAGTCAGTCTCTCCATCAAACATATTTCTTCTATAATCTCTAGCACTTGCTCTGCTCGGGGAGGATCCATTTTAAGAAAAATCCTTGTCATAGCCTTTTTTGATGCAGTCATCATAATTTTAAAGGTGGTTCTGTCCTTTTTTGGGAATAACTTTCTGGGTAGCAGATCGGGTTCCAAGGGAACGACATTAGCTACTAGTAATATGAGGAGTAATAAAATATCTAATCAGGCTTTTCCACCCAAATTCCCTCCACCTTTTAGAAGCTGTTGTGTGTTATACTCTCTGACAATACAATTTTCAGCTCCTCTTTGATTCCACATATAGTGTGTTGTTATCATTTTGTTTTTGTCTGCCTTTATAAAGTTTAGACACAGTTCTGGTTGGCGGGCATTTGTAATTATCTGTAATTACTTTGACAGGAGCAATTTCAGGACAGGAAGCACCTCCTCTTACATCTGTGTTATAAAAACGGCGTACCTGCATATATCTCAGATGAAACACATTTTCACTTCATCTTGTAGTATTCAAACCACAGCAATCCTCAAACTGCCTTGAATACATCTGCGTGCTTCCTACATGCTTCCTCATGCTTGCTCATGCTTGCTCATGCTCCCTTGGCGCCCCGGTTCAAAGGAGCAGCGTAAAGTGAATATTAGGCGCCCGCCCATTCAGCACAGCCCTCTTTACCGCGCTCCTTCCTCCTCGGCCTGTCGGTCTGAATTATGATTGGTTTGGCCTGACAGTCTGGAGGTCAGGGGAAAAAGGCGCCATTCAAATGTCTAAGGTCCAGCCGCACAGGCCGCAGCTTGCCCTGCCCACTGCTCTGGAAACATCACAGCGCTTCATGCATATTAACACATTACCCACAACTATGGCTTCGTGCAAGGCCCCCTTACTTACTGGAGGTCAATCTTTGGCTGTGTTAAGTAGGAACAAGTGAAAGTTTGTTGGACAGTATCATGCCGTGGGATAGGGACAATTGTTTTTCCTTCATTTTGGAAAGTTAAGTGCTTGTGACACAGCGGCAAACTCATCAACAAGGTCCTCAATTCGTGGATTGTAGTCTCGAAGGTCAAATGCAACAAAACCTTCTCTCTGTGGCTATTTCCTGGTTAAGGCTCGGTTTGGAGATGTTTTCGCACTGGCCTAATGTGTTGATTTAGTACTGGTTTAGCTCTCATTGTCACAGTAAACACAAGGATCAGGGATTTGCAGATCAGATTGAATGAATAATTGTGTTTTATGTAATTGTACTCTTACGCTACTGGCCTACTTTTTGTCTATTCCTGCTTGTTGTGCGCTATTGTCCAGCATCGGGCCCCATACGGAACAGCGTGTCCTTATCTCTGTAAAGGGACAGTGATTCCAGTGAACTGTGATCCCATTAAAAGTGCTCATTAACATTACAGATGTCCTGTCATAGCTCTTACTTTACACACATTACTCATCCCCGCGCTGCCCTACGATCACCAAACTGTTCACACGCACGAATAAGAATGTCACCGACAAACGGTTAACCAGTGTTTTAAGGTCACTGAAAGGTTAAAGGGACTAGATGCAAGTTGGTCATTTTTATATTCGCTACTGCCACCTCAGGTCTTACGCGTAACTGCAGCTTCTATATTAAGCTCGTGCATGACGGCACTTAGGACCCAAATTAACAACCACTTGAGTGACAGTGCAGGATTTTAGAGACAGTTGTGGTGAACAGGTCTGGGCTCATTCTACACATTACATGATTTTGATGAGCTTTGAAGGTTATCTTCCAAATGCTCCAAACTTTTCCTTTTATTAATCGTTCGCAGAGTCTGTAATTGTAGCTTGTCAACATCTTACGTGAGTAACTTTTGCCAAAACACTGTTTTAAATGAACAGGCCACTGTTTTTCCATACTGAGATATGTTCTTACCTGAGCTTGGAAGAGCGTGGTCACTTCTAACTTCACCCCCGTTTGGAGCTATAGGAATATGCTAGGAGAGGCCAAATGCTTACAACATCTTTGGTCGTTTTGCTTGACTGAGCGCACTCACAAAGACCAGACAGGTACGCATCAACTCGTCTAAGCTCAGGTAAGAACATATCTCAGTATGGAAAAACGGTGGCCTGTTGATCGTTTTGCTACATTTGTTTTTCAAAATCGCTACTGGTTCATTTTTAAAATTTGCGACTAATCCCAGAACACTTAGTTGTTATGGCTACACTGTCCCGCGTAACAAAAAGGCCCCATATGTTGCTAGTTTTGTTTAGGTGAATCAGTGAAACATAGAGTTTCCAAAGCTGTCACTTTATCCTGCAACAGTGTGCGTAACGTTTTGGACATAAGGCGCGATAAATCAGCTCCACTTCACAGATGGACGCTAACAGCCGCTCACCTGCGGGCAATCCATTTCCACAGTTAGTGCCGCGATCTGGACTAAAACAACGTGCCTTTGGGGTGTATTGGCAGTCATTTGCGGCAATATGGTGGTCTTTGTAAAAAAAAAACTTTTTTTAAAAAGACACAAAGCGTCGACGCAACTGGGGAAAAAGCAGGCCAAGGGAATGAGATGGACAGCCCGTCGTAATGATTATGCCGGACAGACTGTCTGTTGAGCCAAAGAACAACTTTTGAAATGGACATGAGGAGAGAGAAAGAGAGAATGGAAGTTTAAAGTTTAATAGTGAAAAATGTGGAATGTTAAGGAGGTGAAATAGCCGAGCGTGACTAGGTTCGCATCGCTTCAGCGGCGGAGAAAAGGGAGGATGAGAGAGTGAAGGCCACACTGTGATAAAGGAGGGATTTCGGGGGGAGACGACCAAGGACGCTTAATGTGCATGGGGAAGAATGCCATGCTTAAACCGTAATGTATTTGAAGGAATTCCTCGTGAAAACTTCAAAGAAAGACCCATAACAATGGCAAATGGCCGGATTAAAGTGACCTGTTCCTTGCTATAGCACCCGTGTCATGTATAGAAGTAGTTGTAGTGCCAGCAGTAATAGTAGTCGCCCCCTTAATCTAAAGTACAAGACCGATTATCAGCGTGTCCTTGTTTTGGATAATTGTTTTTTTTTGTGGAGTACAGATGGCTGCTGAATAATACTCCTCTTATGTGCTGACCTAGGCGCACTGCTTTGATGCCGGCACACTTTTTTTTTTTGCAACATCTTTTCCCTCTGGAACCTCTCGGGAATTAAAGCTACAAAAATAGAAAACACGCTAATCCGGCCGGCATGCACGTACAGACGCTGAACCACCAACAAGGTTCCAATTTAGTGAGAATGTAAGTACTCGTTTTAAGTATAGGACATCAGACTTGGAAAGGAGATGCTTACGTGCTGATATGGGACGAGGGAGAACCTTGAGACCTTTTTGAGCTTTAAACTGTGTTGTACTTTTGTCGCATTCATTTCCAGTTCTCGGACGTGTTTTTTTTTAAAACCCATACACTTTCCTCAGACCATTTCAGCTCTCAAACTGAGCCAGCCTTATTTAAAATGCCTGGGCCGAGCAACGTTTTTCACACTTGTACATACTAAATGAAATACTCTGGAACAATATGAAATAAAAAGTGCAGGAAAGCATTTTATTCGAGTTAAACAGAGACCAGCACCTGTATAGCCCTGTTCTGTAATCCCCTTTGCTTCTTCCACTTCAGCAGATGGCAGACGTGAAACTCGCTCTGTCCTTTATACCTTCAGCCTTTTTTCCCAGCGCAGGCACGATCCGAGCGCCTGAAGGGAGCCATAGAGCACCCGAATGAGCAGGGGTGTAACAGCGGGGGCGTGGAGAGACAGCGTGTGGGTGCAAATGTTTTTGGCTCCACTGTGAGGGTCCTTAAACAGTACTCAGGCCATATGGCACCAGCCAGCTCCAGGGCACGCTTTACAAATGATACTTCTCCCCCACTCTGAAAGGCGTCTGGACCTCTTTTCCTTCGATAAAGGTAGAAAGTTTAGTTCAAAGTTTCTTATTTTAGCCGCTGAGGAGCGAATTCCGCTTTTGGAATCCCGCGGGTGTTGAGGTCGGGCAGGGTTCACGTTTAAAAAGCTTTTCATTTTAAAGGTAATGGCTGGAATAGAGAGGTGATGTGTTTATGCAGGGACCGCGGCTCACCTTGATGAAGTTATAGTTGTTCCTCTGTGTGTGAAACTATGCAGACTTGCCCTGGGCGATTCAGCACTCAAACTGTGAGTGTCTTTTCACTTGTACTACATGAAATAGCAAAGCTACGGTGTACAAAATCAGTTAAGGAGGGACGGCAAAAAAATGCATCTTATTGGTCTGACTGATTGCCTCAAACAAAGCTCCTAGGTTCGATTCGAGGACCATATGTGCCATTTGTGCGGAGTTTGCATTTCCTGGATGCACTGCCTGGATTGTCTCATTTACAAGCGTGAGGTAGTGGAGTTAAATCCCTTGGCTTGTTCACGTGAGTCAATTAGACGCCCGCTGCAGCCGGAGCTCACACTGAGACAGTGTTGAGAAGTGACGGCGGACCACGAAAGAAACACCACTGCTCTCATTTAGACTCCTTCTGCATCCACAAATAGTGGTCAAAGTACTTTTTACATATACTACTGGTAAAATATTACTCCAATAAAAGTGAAAGTTGCTCAGTCAAATACTTACTGCAGCAAAAGCACTGAAGTATTTAGAAAATACTGAAGTACCCAAAGTAGAATGTGAAATAAATTATTTGAAAACTGACTTTGGGGCTTCAAAGAGACAAAAAATGCGCCTGAAATTCCCACATGTACAACAACATGACGGGAAAAACCAATGGGAGAGGAAAGCACTTGTCTTTGGTCCTCATGGCGAGGAGCTGACATTGTTGCAATACCGTCCCCTTGTGGCCAGGATTTCAATGACGACTTTGCAACTTCTTACAACTGCTGGCCCCAAACGTTTTTTTTTAAATTATTGCTGTGATCCATATGGCAACGCTGGGCAAGGAATCATAGTTTTAACCACGCTGGTTTTTGTGCTGTAGAATTAAAAGTGTAAGCCTTTGATTGACAGGCTCTGGAGCACTGTGGAGGCTCCGGTCCACCCGCCCCACTGGGCTTCCAGCCTTTTTGCCCTTTTAAGGAAGATGCTCTGTAGGAGGAACAAGTCTGACTGTCTATCTCTTGTATAATGGGACAAACCTTTTTCCTTGTTGTGAGTCAGTGGGTTTGACAGTTGACATTGACATCTACACAGAGCAACCTGCTTCATAGAATGATCAATATTAGGCTTCCAAAATAAACAAAACACATGGCACATTTTACTTTGGAGCATTTATAGAAATGTAGTACAGTAGAAAGTTATATATTTTGTATTTATGTCCATTTATTTATTATGTGATAAAGTCTCAACAATAATATGACTGAAGTAAAGTACAGATTCTTAAAAATTCTACTTAAACACAGTACTTAAGTACCACCTCTCACGATCGGAAAAATGGAATACAACTACTTTAAACTGACAATTTAAGTACTTCAGTTACAGCATGATTTAGTTTTACAACCAAACTGATTTTCTGTAAGTGACTGTGAGTAATTTGGTCAAACCATTTGAACCGAAGAAACTTTCGGGTTCACAGGCCAAGTTTCGGGAATTTTTGGTACAGTTTAGGTAAATTATAAGCGGCAGAGTGAGTGCTCTCACTGTGCAAAGATCTTTGACATGTGAAATACTTTCACTTGGTCTAACAGCTCAGCTCGTGTTTAGAAAGGTTTGGCTGAAATAAAAGGGTGTCCTGATGTGGATCTGGTCTGTCCCTGCAGCTCAGGAGGTAGTAATGTCCTTTCTCTCTTTTTATCGCTGCTTAAGTGGAAATTCTGCTCAAAACAGGAATTACAGGTGACACTGCTGTGGCCTGTGTTGCTTTTTGTTCTGCTGTTTTAGGACAACCTGAACCAAACTTTTTAACACACACGTTATTTAAATAAAATTAAAATAACATAGGTACTGTTAAAAGTACCGTTAAGGCACCGGTATCGAAAAGCAGGTATCTTTAAAGTAGGTGCAGCCCTAGCGCTCAGTTTCCCCATCATCAACCCCAAACATGCACAATAGGCTAATCCTCCAGCTAGGTGCTCCAGACCTCCACTCGAGTCAGTATAAATAGCATGAATTGAAGTATATTGAAATTCTTTTTTTGGTGGCACAGACTTGGTGCTCCATTGAAGCAGCAGACAGAGGCAGCCGCTCTGTCGTGTTTGTACGGAGCCAGTCAGTCTCTGGTGGAGCCATGTCAGTCCTTTAGATGTTTACTCTCTTAATAATGTGTTGACTTTGTGTCTGTGGAGCAGGCGCATTGTCCCTCCAGGCGGCCTCACTGTACATTAACATGGAGTAAACAAGGCTACTGTGAAGAAGACGCTCTCAGCTTCATCAAAAAACTTAAAGAAATGCTGTTTAGTTAAAAAGAAACATTCGACTTTCTGGAGCTGTTTAACATAGTGTAATTTTAACTATGGGGTTATTTTTTTTTTTTAAATCCCCTTTATACGCTAATGATTTCAGCACTAAAATTGCCCTCACTATGAAGGATATGTATCCTTCGTTTTATATATGGCGTATCCCTCTCCACTGTAAAGGCACAAACATGTATTATTTTCTTTCTGTGGCCATTGCATCAGTGTCAGAGCCGGTGCTGGCCCCTCTGGGGCCCTAAGCAAAAATCCACACGGGGGCCCTACAGTAGCGTCCCATGGCTATTCGACGAAGAGAGAATCCATTTATGGTTAAAACAGTTCCACTGTTCCAGGGCAGAAGCAGAACATACAGACCTCAATTCAGGCCCTGCCCCCTGTGTGAGAACCACTAACCACTAAACCACTGTGAGACTGAGATTTAGGACGACTACTAGTCTATTTCCCTTTTTAAAATAGTAAATGGCAAATGGTCCCATTCTCTCACTGACCCACAGATTGGGAACCGCTGATTTAAAACTAACTAAAACCTGCTCCTGACGGTTGTTTCTGTCTTACCGCTGAGAATTAGCCTGTGAGTCGCCCAATCCGTTTTAGACTGTGCACATTCAGAGAACCAGAGTTACTGTAAGTTACTGTGCTCATGAGAACCATGTGGATTCAACACAACAAAAAGGCCAAGAACGGCTTTTTACTCTCGTCTACAAACTACTGTCCTGATACTCTCGACTCACCAGACACAATAAGAAGAGAGTTTAAATGAGAGTGAGGCCCAGTTGCAGCCCAGAGTCCGTGCAGAGAAAGCATGAGAGCAGCGCCCGGACACGGGTGACATGATGCAGCCGCGGAGGAGCCGCACATGAGGCGAAGCACCGGGAGACAGACGGCCGAGCGGGACACGAGAAGCACTTTGGAAGAGACAGGGGGAAGGCGGTCGGTCTCTCCTGCTCATTCACTTGCAGACTGCTCCGTTTTGGTGTTATATGTAGCGAAGCAGGCGGAGAGTGAGTGCGCGCTGGAAGAGCCTGTCCCCGTAACAACGCGTTGATTAATCAGTGAAACAACACCGTAGTTTGACTGAGATGCGGGGCCCTTGCGGCTGCGGGGGCCCTACGCACCTTGCATAGTTTGCGTATAGGAAGAATCGGCTCTGATCAGTGTGCACTTTATTACAATCTGGAACCATTCAAGTGAAAAGCTTTCCATTTTTCTCAAGCAGCAATTTAAACCATTTTCTTGAATGTCACATGATTCTAAATGGAGCATTCACCATTCACCTTACATAGAGCGTTCTATTGTTTTCCAAATTGTTTTCCCCTTTAACCTTTTTCAAACGTGACCATATATGGTCGAATCCAGAGATGCCATCTGTATCTATAACCTGACTAAAGAGTGAAGAAAAAGCAACATAAAAGCCACAAAAAACTGACAAAAAACAAAAAGCATCAAAAAGTAACGAAAAATGCGATGAAAAAGCAACAAAACCACAAAAAGAAAAAAAAAGAAAAACGCCAACACAACATAAAAGTTAGGATCAGTTTTGTGGGTCTTTGGGTAAAGTTGAAGTGGAGAAAATGTGCTCAGGTAAAGTGGCGGTTTAGAGGTTAGAAGAACTTTACAGTCATGGGGAGAGATTTAGTCATTATCACTGGATTTAGTTTCTTGTCTATGGGCTGGACAATCTCGGAATCGCATCCTGCACTTCCACATATTGGCTTTGTCTTAATGGGTTGCAACACGTGGAATCTGGGCCTGATACATCTCTCCAGTCAGCAGTAAATATCGTACAAGTGCTACACGTCTTATTATTTTCTTTAAACATATGTCTCTCTTTATCCGCCCCATCCGCCTTTTTTTTCTCCCGTCAGTTATTTCACAATTTGAACACTGCTCGGTAACATATCCTTGGACAGCATAATGAGACTTGTTTAAAAAAAAAAAAGTCTATGATCAAAAACACTCCGAAAATAATTATAAACTCTTGTTGTGGTAATTAACCCCCCCCCCCCCCCCAATCCTCTCCCGCACGCACTTGCAGATGGGTCGATCCAATCTTGTCCGCCGTCTCTGTGCAGCAATGTGTAGCAAACTTTTGGGGTTTTTGTTTTTTAATTACGGCCCTCGTGTTCTCACTGATAAGATGCCCAATCAAGTGAGGAGTTTCCACTTAGTTAAGATTCGGCTCTCGTACGCAGCCGCTCGCTCGCTCGCCAAACCCTGGACGGGCTGGCAGCATATGGCGGGGGATGGAACGTTCAACACGCAACAGGATAAAACATGTTCACTGGAATTTTGCAAACCGCATGAGTCATTAGTACTATCCACATCGGGAATCTGCGGGGGATAAAGATTACTGGGCACTATAGATTGTTTTTGGATACAAGTATAGCAACTGGCTGCCCTAAAAGCTTTTCCTCAATACATAAACTTCTCCTCAAACATTTGTTTTGCTGTGTCACTGGATTTGGACGTAATCTACAGCTGCCACATTTCACTCAGGCTGTCTTATTCTGTAAAGAAGGTGGAGCAAGTCAGGCAGCTATAGCCATGCCTGTTGATGCATAGACGTTATTTTATAGTTTCTCTCGATGGATGAGTATCCTGTTCTGCTTGTGTGTAGCAATTAGTGCAACACAATTTAGCAGCAGCCTTCCTCTTTCTGCAATTGTACGCAGAGTCAGGTGTAAAACTGCAAAACAGAAAAGAGAAAGAAGGCTCTTAGCATAAAAGACTGATAGCTCAAAATGGGCTATATGCACAGTTTCCCCATGTGACGTCTTCCTGGACAATAAGCCAGATACTGAACTTCCTGTCGCTGATCGTTTACATTCACAGTTAGCAGGGTCCCAAACAAATGAGGAGATAGCTCAGGATTTGGTAAAGGACAACGAGTTACTGATGGACAGTCACTGGTCACAAGGAAACACCCGTGCTCAAAAGGTAGGGGCTTTTATCTTGAGAGCTAAAGGCTAGTGTTAAATAATTACAGTATAACATGTAAATGACTTAAAGGGGGGGTATTATGCAAAATCGACTTTTTCAAGCTTTACATCATGTTATTATGTCATTCCCTCATTAAAAACATGCCTGAAGTGTTGCCTTGGCACATTCACGTATTTTTGAGTAATCTGTAAAAACTCTGATGGCAGGCATTTTAGGGATAGGTTTGCCTGAGTCCTCTTAGGAACGCCCCCACCTCCTGGAGACGCCTCCGAGCTTTCATCACCAGCCGAGTAACCAACCACTGCTCCTCAGCAGAACCCCCTCCCCACTGATGCCACAGACAACGTGTGGAGGGGGTGTGTCGGAAAGGGTCAGAGGTTCTTAAAGGGACAGAGGACCTATTTCAAGACATTCGCACAGCCATTTTGAGAGAGCAATTTTATACAAGGCAGTTATTTTAATTTACTGCATTTACAGACCAACAGAAGGTTTGGTCATCATTGTAGGGTGCTATAGACTGGTGCTATGTGATTGAAAAAAAGCATAATACCCCCTCTTTAATAAAATTCAAACTTCTTGCAGGCCGATTCTTTTTTGTGCTGGTTTTAATTTTTATTTTGTTAGCCGCGTTTGCCTCAAGGCAAAAACATCCATGTGAGTGTAGTCGTTACATCTCTTGTAATATTTTTAACCTGCTCCAGTCACATCCGAACTTTTACTCGCTGTCCTTTACCAAATCTTGAGCTATCACCTCATTTCTTTGGGACCCTGCTGATGTTTAATGGGAAGAGAGAGCGGACAGGAAGCACAAATATTTTTCCTTGGATAGTTGGTAAACGGTGGACATTCTTCATCCAATCAGAGACTTATTAAGATTTGGCACCAGCCCACTATCCTCAAGGTTAGTGGTTAAGGCAGGGTCAGGGTTAAGCTGATTGGTTGATATATGTGTGACGTTTCACTGTCATGACTTGTGACTGGTTGATTTACCAACTATCCTAGGAAAAATGTATTCGCAGACAGGAAGGACAGCGTCGGGTTTGCTGTCCAGGCGGAAATCCCGTGGGGTCACTGTGCATTTAGCCCATAAAGAGAATTCGCGATAAACAAATTTTACAAACGCAATAGTCATCCTCATCAAATCAGACACAAATAATATTTATTTGAAGCAAAACTTACAGATGGTGATATCAAAGGCACACAACATAGGGCAGATGGCAATGGATGGACACATATTTGCTTAGTAACGAAAACAAGATGGCCTACTTCCTGTCTAAAGTTCCTTAACAACCGCCTTCAAAATAAAAGAATAAATCACTGCAAACCAATGCTGTACTATACTACTATAAAAAATATACTATTTTAGGGGCAGAACAATGAGACTGACATATAGCACACGTTTCCGCAAACATACAGGTCATAGGTCTTATCTTATCTTAACTGCAGTCTCTATATTAAGCTCGTGCATGACGGCACTTCGGACCCGAATTAACACCTTTTTGAGTGACAGTGCAGGATTTTAGAGTCAGTTGTGGTGAATAGACATGTGCTCATTCTACACATTAGGACATGAAAATACTTAGTTTTAACATTTTTAAACCCCGTATAGTCCCTTTAATGATGCATATGAAGAAACGCTCCGGCAATTTTGGTCTTAGAGTTGAAGTTAATTTTCACTTTAGCTCTGCAACTTAAGAGGACTGAATTCTAAAGCTTTCCAATTTGCTTGGATGACTTGTTACTTCTCTGCTTTGCACCGCAATTTAAGTACAGGTTTTTTTTTGTATTCCGAGAAGCAGCCCACGAGCCACATTTGAATTTTCCATATACATCCACTTAATTGTATTTCCTCCCTACATAAGCAATTGCAATCTTTTTCTCTGTAGGAACGTCATTGTGGCGTGATTTTTTTCCCCGTGATTGAATTATTACGGTGCATCGGTGTGATTGCAGGGAGCAAAAGATAATGACGGCTATAGGCTCGGCTAATTAGCCCCGGCATCGTGAAGAAAACACATCGAACACTTGTGCTCAAGCTCCGCATTGACAAGCACTTCTGTGATCATGTTTACACGTTGGACTATTTTCGAATCCAAGTGAGATGTAAGCAAGTTTCAAGTGCTTTAACTCTGAACTAGCTTAGAACAGCAGCGGCCTGTCCACATGGGAAATCACAAGCTCTTAATTTAATTACAGAGATGAATTCACAGGAATAAATACAATCCACTTTATTTATATAGCACATTTAAACAACAAAAACCTGCACATAAGATCATGAAAACAATAAAGAAATAATAAAAGTAAAGCAATTGAAAGAGGGTGCACTAAAAAATTGTCAAACTCAAGGGGAGATACTGCAATTTATGGTCTTTTTTTGCTGATATATTAGTGGCAAAGATATTTTTTGTAGGAAGTGTTGGATATCTTGCTTGATTTTTTGAATAAGCTAGTAAAAAGTGGAAATCAGGCAGGCCTTTAAAACCTCATTTTGAGAAAACGGGCCCTAAAGTGTTGTAATATCCGCTCATTGGGTGTGTATATCGCTGTCTCCCAGAAAGGAAATGACCATGTTTGGATAACGGCGTCATCTCAATGTCATAAAGGGCCTATAATCATGCTTGATCTATTTTTCTTGATATTTTTACCACTATATGATCCTACATTCTCATAATTCAGTTTTTGTTTCTGCCTGCCCACCCTCCTGTATGTAACGGAGTGATTTCCATGAAGCTCCTTTGTGTTTTATACCCAGACAGCTCGCTTCGATCCTGTTCATGGTCAACCTCTCTTTTCTGTGCGGATTGGAATGTTTGCCGCTAGCAAACAATCTCCAAAGTTTCATTTTTTCCCCCTCTGCTTCTCTGGAGATAAAGAAGTGGGTCCTCTGCTGGTGTTATGAATAACTAGGGGTGTTTCGTCCACATGCATTATTTTAAACTTGTCCTACCAAAAAATATCAAGGCGAAGTTGTGTAAAGCAGTTGTAAAAGCTTGAATTAAACATAATAGTTGACCTTTGGAAACTCATCAGTCGAAATGAACTCTGTAAGATCAACATTTGAGGGGGAAAAAAACATGTTCATTTCAGACACTCAACTTCTTTGTGTATGGCCCAAAGCATCAGCAAAGTGTAAAGCAACATTCTGGCTCCATTGATAGACAATATGGATTCCTTTGAAGACCCAATTCAATTACATGCTGCTCTCAATTATACTTAAGAGGTAAATATGTTTTTGTCTCAGCAATTACAGCAGGATGTAATGACGGTTCGACATGTGTTCAGGGCCATTGGAGCTTCCTCACCGAGCTTACATGGAGAGTCTAATCAAACTCTTAACAAGTGCTTAAACGCAGACAATCACGGAAATGCATTTCCTGGAGCGAGGTTAAAAGTACACTTGTTTCAAGGTTCCTAAGGGCACGAGGTTTCACACAGCAACATGTGCCTGCGGTTCTCTTTCCTCACGGGCGTTTGCCTCTCAGGCTTGTGTCGCTCCCTCAGCGTTATCAGAGACAGCTACAGCCTGCGGCAAAAATCAACTCCTTGTGGACGACTGAAATGGGTTTCAATTTCTTTTTCGGGCCAAAATTGCTGGGATACAAGGACACAATTTGGCATAAATGTTGCCAAGGATCGTGCGTTTCGAAAAAAGCTAATTTCCAAGATGGCTCCTTGAGTAACTGTGTTTTAAAATGTTCCAGGTTTTGCATATTTTTGTTTATTTTTTTAACTATTGATTTGAAGACAAGCTTAAAGGGATATTTCAGGATTTTTGACATTGGGCCTCATTTCCTAGTTATCCAGAGTGTTGCTGATCATTGGAGATATTTTTTTGTAATTCAAGCAGTTCTTATGTTTGAAGAGTTTCGTGGCGCTAGGCTAGTGCAAGGCTAGCGCATTTCTATGGTATCAGCTAGCCTGCATTAAAAACAGTCTGACCCGCTCCACAGAGCACCTGAGGCAAATCACTTATAACACCAGACTAACAATATAAATGTCTGTGTCGATAGAATAATTTTAACCATTTTGCATTTAAAATACCTTATATTTGAGCAGCATCAGCTTCGTGGTTGTATAAGCAACGTAGCGGCGGAGGGATCTGCTAGAAAATAGTCCCTCAAAATGCGATCATTCATGTGATGCAAGGTCAATTATATTCCAAAAATTATTCTATCGACAATTATATGGTTAGTCTGGTGTTATAAGTGATTTGCCTCAGGTGCACTGTGGAGTGCGTCAGACTGTTTTTAATGCAGTGTAGCTGATATCGTAGAAATGCGCTTGCCTAACCCACCACAAAACTCTTCAAATATAAGTACTGCATGAATTTCCAAAAAAATATCTCCAGAAATCAGCAGCACTCTGGATAACTAGGAAATGAGGTCCTATGTCAAAAATCCTAAAATATCCCTTTAAGGAAAACCCTTTCGCAATGTACAGGTTATATCTATTGAAACATTTTGTAATGAGAGCAAATCCATGTGCCCAAAGGTTTAGGTGGGTCCTTGAGTGTGAGGCGCTGATGGCTGAGATTTTTTTCATTTGGGGCTGTGTTGGTCATTAGTTTTGGATTTGTGTTTTGCCCTTCATTTCCTCCTTTGGGTGCATTTCAGGCATGGCCCTTATTGTCCTTATATGGTGAATGTTTGGTGGTGACATATGCTAATTAGTCCTCAGCGCACGCGCTTCCAAGTTGGGATTCATCAACCTCAGAAGACTCGTGCAAAGTAAAAACAAAAACAAAAAACCAAGGCACCCTTGACAAAGGCTTGTTTGGAGCCGATACACATGGAAGAAACCAGCATATGTTTAAAAGATTTTAAGATTCATCAGCCCAGCACAATAAAGCTTTTTAAATGTAGATAGAGAATTATGATGGAGGAGTGCCTTGGTTTTTTGGTTTTCTTTTGAGTCTTGGTTCCCCAAACACCAAACAGCACCAGCCCCCAAAAACTAATTTTGTTATTGACTACCAGAGCACTTTGTCTAGTTTATTCCTGTATTTTCCTTACTTATGAACATGTCGTGAATCTGCTGCAGTTTCCCGGCAGTGCCTTCGAAAGTACGGATTTTAATAAGTTTCTTGAGAAGATTTTCATGAATGAGGCCCATTCTCTTTTGTTTGATCTTGCTTCTGTTTGGTTCCAAAACCTCAAACAGTCTTCGGGGGGCACACACTTCGTGAAACAATATGAAATTTGGTACAAAATATCTTGAGATAATGAGAATAGTAATGAAATGTAATTTTAGGGTCTGCTGTTTTAATGTGTTCAAAAAAGTAACATTTCACAGGCAAAGAATGGAAAAAATAAACACATACGCACAAAAATGACCACTGAATAGTTGTGCTCTACTTGTATTAATTCTCTTATTTATTGACTGTCCTTTAAGTCTGTCTAATTTTATAAGTTTTTAATCTGTTGCTTTTATGTGCGACTAATGCATCCAGCTGATAAACTGAATTTCCTTCAAGATCAAGTATATAATATCGCATGATTGCCAATGCCGCTTTTCTGGAAGAGTAGACTCAGCTTTCCTTCAAGATTTGCAGCCTGTTTCAACAAAGTGAATTTCTTATAATTCTACTGTGATAGTAAAGACTAAGAGGAGAATATAGAGAGGCGGAGAAGGCTGATGTTTCTGCAGCTATAGAGTTGGGAATAGAAGTTTACACAGAATACAGTAAAACTCCCACCACCTTTTTGTCGTCTTATTGGCAGAAAATTACTTCTGTTCCCCAATTTGCCGTAATCGACCACTTTCAGCTTTTCATGTGCAATTGAATTTCATTGCCTGGTTCATGGTGGTCTCAAGCGGAGGCTTAATTTTCAGGCACTTTTGGAAGTATGCATTTGGAGGTTCTGAAATGAGGAGTTATGAAGAGTGATCGCGGAGCATGGGTTTTTTTCTGCTGTAGCTGGGGTATGTGACGACATTGATGAAAGAATATTACATTGACCTACAACGAGTCAATCACTACCTTTTGTGCCACTTCCATCAAAGACTTTTGAGAACACGACTGGAGTTCTGTTTGAACTCCGGACATCATACAGTATGTTCAAGATATTCAAGATCACTATCCGTCTAAATATGTTTCTAATGGATGCTAACAATATTACTGTGCATTAGGTTCTAGGCCTTTTTACTTATAAAAACAATAAATGTGTCCTTTTCTGGACTAGCAAGTAAACAGACGCTGCGGCCGGACTGAAAACTGCAGCTAACTGGTTGGGCAGCAGCAAAGACAAGCTCCACACTTCTGGCCTCAGAATACAACATCCCCCACCTGCCCCCCAGAGCCACCTTGTCCAAGGGGCTAGCAGGGGCTGGAGCCCAGGGCCTACCATAGTCAAGGGCCTTTCAGAATTAAGTAACGTACGTGCATGTTGGGCCGAAATGGGACCAGAACGCTGCCAAACTAAGGACGCGGATGTGTTTGCTTCAGAATGCCAGTTCAAAAGCCAAGCATTTGTGTTCGGAGCCTCACAAGGCCACAACTTCACAGAGTTTAGCGCTAAAACTTAATATGTACATAAGGAAATACTTTTAAACCACGTGTTTATAAAAGACAATCAAACTTACAATACACTGTTAGAAGCCCAGCTTATCCACGGCTGCAGCCTAAAAAATAATCCACATGGCCCAGATACAGCGAGTTTTCCTCTTGGTTTTCCTCTGACGGCTCCTCGTGTGTTTCTGTTTTGCCTATTAGTGTGAGTTTGTAGCTGATTTTTCTCTTAAATTCACTAGATCCTATTATGATGGTGTTGTGTGTGCTTGTTTGTTGCCCAGTACTCCCTGGGCTTGACCTGAAGGGCGCAGCAGCATTGCGGCGACCAGATCAACCTTTATTAAAATCGAGATTAGATTAAAATTCGATTAATTGTCCAGCCTGAATATTCTGTTGGTTTGGGGATTCCATTCTGGGGGGGGGTGTTTAACACAGGGGTACATTTAGTGAAGCAGCTTAAGATACAAGCGCCAAATGTGGCATGAATGTTACCTTGGGCCTTGTGTTTCAGGAAAGCCCATTAGCCGCCCGCCTTGCCTCCAGTATCTGTGTGCACTCGTGTGTGAATGAGAGTGTGTTTGTGAGTGCGAAAGCAGGACAACGGCTGCAAATTGGAAAAAGGCTACAGTCCAGTGCATGCCTGAATCTCATGTGTGTTCATTAACATGCACTGTCCCGGCCAAATATACAAATACAAAAGTAGAAAAATCAAAGGAATTTCCACAAGTGACTCTAAAACCATAGGTCGCCACTACCTGTGTTATGCATATGTGCTAACCCGTGCATGTTGAAAGCACGGCCTGCAGCCCTAGTCTCTTGTATTTATTCATTCAGTCTATTCGGTGTTGTAATGAACACTTTGAGCCTCCATCACGGTCTCTAATTTCAACAAGCCTGTGTCCTATTATTCCAAGCTCCTCGCCCCCTGATGTCTGCAACACAGAGTATAAAGGACCAGATTGTCTTTTGTTTTGTGTTTTATTTCCTTTGCCTGTCACATTCCGACTTCAAGTGGATATCAGCCATTACCGCCTTAACTTTGTATTCAGGGAAGGGGTAGGACACGAGAAAACAAATCGCAGGCAGGAAAAGTTTGCTTTTGTGTCGAAAACAAGTCTTGGCAGTTTCCAAAGTGATCTTAGGACACGTGCTGCAAAGTAAACTTGAATCAGCTACAGATAAGTTCACAGAGGGAGAGACTCAACAAACAAAGGGGAAGGAGTTGTGTGATGAGGGATCTGCATGGGTGCCGGAGAGGGTAACCGGCTGGACAAGCTGCTCAGGAAATCCTGTGTCAGAGTTGGGCAGGGAGGTGGGGAACTGGCGCAGCTACACAATGCTGGATGAGGGATCATGCACTCGAGCATAAATGCGGATACATTTGTCATATTTAACGAAGTGCTCACCTGTTTTGTAGCCCTCAGTGAGAAAACTTGAGGTACTATAGCTAGCAAAACAAAGCTAGCTTGGCAACAGCGGTTTCTTGTTTTTGGTTCGAGTTCACACTTTTTCTGTATTCCACGTTGTTTTTACTAGATACTTTTGTCCATCTTTGCAGTGGATTTTTACAGCAGAGAGTCCGTACTAGCCATGAACGACCCAGCTGTTTTTAGTAAGCAAGTAAACAAACGGCTAGCTTATGAGCTAAGGACCTGCAAATGTCTTCTTCTGAAACACTGAAGAGGCACCAAGAGCCCCCCACACCTGCAGCGCAATGGAGGCGCCACAAGAAGTGCTACAGGAATTTAAAAAAAAAAAAAGAGGAGGTATCCGGACAAGACTTGCAGCTAAGTCGCACAAGCCTTCTATTCCTACTATCCCTATAGTTCTGGCCAATAAACCAAAAACAAGAAACCGCTGCTGCTAAGCTGGCTTTGTTTTGCTAGCTATAGTACCTCATGTTTCTCACTGAGGGCAACAAACAGGTGACTTCGTTAAATATGACAAATGTATGTGTATTTATGCTCGAGTGCATGATCCCTGATACAATCATTGTGTAGCTGCGCCAGTTCCCCAACTCCCTGCCCATCTCTGACACAGGATTTCCTGAGCAGCTTGTCCAGCCGGTTACCCTCTCCGGCACTCATGCAGATCCCTCATCACACAACTCCTTCCCCTTTGTTTGTTGAGTCTCTTCCTCTGTGAACTTCCTTGAGCACTTAAAAATAGTGCTCAAGACAGAGTGAAATAGTGCTCAAGACAGAGCAAGTCAAAACAAGACTTAAAATAGTTCTCAAGACAGAGCGAATCCAAACAAGACTTAAAAATGCATATAACTGAAAGTATTTTATGCCTCTTACTGTAATTGATTAATTTTATGTTGATGTTTTTATCGATTGTATTTGTTTTTCTTATATTTTATGCTGCTTTAACTGTGAAGCACTTTGAATTGCCTTGTGTATGAATTGTGCTCTACAAATAAACTTGCCTTGCCTTGCCTAATATACGTTTACTGGAGAATAAGTAGGATTATGTAGTATAGACTGAATACAAAAAACCTTGGTGATATACAGTTCACAGTGATTGCTCTGTATGAACCTGCATGAAAGTCGCCCCACAGCGCCTCCTCCTGGCCAACGAACTGGTCTCTAGTGGTCTGTCTTGTTCCGTTCCTGTCCAAGTGGGGCTTAAGTGCATTTGTTTCTCCATCAAACGCCCCAACTACTGTTCAGCGGGTCCAAATAAATGGTGGGACTGTTTAGAGAAATATTTAGGAATTGTTTTGGACATTTGATCTTGAGAATGTCTAAAACCGACTGATCAAACTTGAATTGTCGTGCGATAACAAGGAAAATCTTAACTCCTGAGCGCTGCAAATGTTTTGATTCTTTCTCATTTTATCAACATTTTATCAAACTACACTTCAAGTATTTTGGCCTCTCTACCAACATCTGTCTATAAGAAGAAAATACATTTCTAGAGATGTTGACAGACTTGTCATTTGGCAGCCGATATAGGCCTCATTTAGCTCCGTTCCAGGCTGTCTGTCACACTGTGCGCCGCGACTCCAGATGGTCACATTCCCAACTCTTCATAATATGTTTCTGCTCAACTTACAGACATTTACGGTGGCAAAATGTGCCTTTTAGCCTGCCTGCTTGTCAGTGTTGTCGCAGGTTTATACATAGGAAGCGGTGCCCTGACAACTAGCCTTGGCACATCCAAAGCGGAGGGGAGCGCTCTGTCTTGCGGCCCACGCCTTCTGTGAGTAGATGCCAGCTCGCAAAACCTCGATCACAGTGTTTGCGAGGAAGAGGTGTTTCAAAGACAATGACAGGATGGCAGCCAAAATCACACAGCTAAACCAAAGCATATATATCTATGGTGGTGGTGGAGGAGAGTTTCATGGTTGCAGATGGGATGGGAAAGGCTAATTAATTTGTAGCTTTGTTGTCTTAAACTCTCTGAACCTGCTCCCAGTTATTGTTGAACGGTGAGCTGCAATTTTGATTCTCGTTGAAGAGCCAAGCGAACCAACCAACATATACCTCACGGCGATCTCATAAGCGCCTGAGTCAAACACACCATGGAGGGGAAATAGAAAGTGCCAGCATTCAGCCTCTATTTGTCCATTCTCTCAAAGTCGGCTCAATATATCCACGACCTTGTTGTTGAGGTTGGAGTCTGAGGATAAGTTGACGCTAAAAGATGAAAAAGAAAAACAAAACGTGGGGATAGTGTCGAGCAGTGATTGCCGGGTTAATGTATTTCAAAGGAAGGGATGGCACTAGATATTTGGGTTCATTGTGTGGAAAGATCCTGTTGTTTGTGAGCTGAGAAAGAGTCTTGAGGTCGCTAATGGAAGAAAAGGGGTCTGCACAAGTTCCGCGCTTGGTTTTGGCAGATAGATACAGACGGCATCTCTGGAATCTCCCATATATGGTCATGTTTGAAAACAGTTAAGGGGGAAAACAATTGAGAATTTTTTTTACTTTCTCTAATTATTCAAAAACTACTTTAAAGAGACTATATGGAGTTTAAAAATGTTAAAATTATGTATTTCCCTCCCCCTACATGTTTCAACACTGTCCTAATGTGTAGAATGAGCCCAGACATACAGTATTTACCACAAGTACCTCTAAAATCCTGCACTGTCACTCAGAAAGGTGTTAATTCGGGTCCGAAGTGCCGTCATGCACGAGCTTAATATAGAAGGTGCAGTTACACGTCTGGCCTGAGGTGGCAGTAGTGAGTATAAAATGGCTAACTTGCATCTAGCCTCTTTAACAAACACTGAATTATGAATATAGTTTTCTACTAAATAAAGATACACAGACATGGAGAGGAGCAAAGTGGTTTCAACAGCCCATATTAGCATCGTGCTAATGCTAGCGGCTAGCTAGCACTAGCTACAACTGCCATTTTTTCACTTCTACTGAACAATCTGCTGTGAGAAAATATCCATATGGGCCCGATTTACACTTTGCTTTAGTTATGTGTGATAAATAAGTTCATATTCCACCAGAAAATGGCTAAAAAGAGTGGAAAATTGTGTTTCTCTAAAGATTCTATTTCCCCCCTTGATGAAGCCACGCCCCCTTCTATGACGCGATGCCCTCTATCTATGGGCGGACTACCAGGGTCTTCGCCAGGTGAACGCAGTCAGTGGGTCGGCCTGATCTGCCTTCCACTGTTTGAAACAAGCCGTGGTAATGTGCAGAAGACGGCACCCGCGGCAAGGACAACCCCATAACCATCCATCTCCCCTTAATGTGACGCTGGACATGTCCTCGCCTCATGTTTTTGATACATTTGACATAAAGAAATGATAAAATATGCAGCTTCAAAACCTTACATGACCGAGGCATTATGCTAATCCGCATCCCCAAGGCTTTTTCTCCATTTTCCCCCCCCCAAAAAAAAGAAACACTCGGAAAAGTTCAAAGCCGACCGCGGATGTGCTGAATTTTAAACTATTGTCAAGAGGACTTCCAGGTTTCACTCGCTTTAAGGTCGCTTTTGTAATGAAAGTTTGAAAATCTAATCCAATTATCTTCCCCATCAGCGCGCTTCTTTGGACCCCTGGACACCTCTGTTCTCTCTAAATTATGAACAGCGCGCCTTTATCACAGGTAGACTCTGGATTAACCCCGACGCGCTTTTATCAGCAGTCCAAAAGGTACTAGACTCTCAGAAAAAGAAGAGTAGCTTGCTGTCCTGGACTCCACAGCATGAGGCCATCCCGTATAGAGAACGCCAATAATATGTTGCTCCAAAATGCGGTGGTGGAACTTTCACGGAGAGATAGAAGAGGGCAAAAGTTTGCTCAATTTCTTTGATTTCCTACATGATTAATTAAGCCTTTTTCTGTTTCAGAAGTAAATTATTCTTTTTCATAGTTATAAAAAGCTGTTTTCATTTTATCTGCCACCCACTCCAATCGTCATTTTTACTGAATTAACTTTGCATTTTCCTCCCAAGTGAACCTTCAGACATTTGGGTTAAACACAGTGAAACGTTTAGCCGTTTTCTTTAGATGAAAAGAGTGGATAACATGTTTAAAAGAGCAATTACAAAATTACTTCGACGAAAAGCTTTTACAGTTTGTTTGATCCAACCGACCACTGCTGCTGTTTTTATTATTGGCTGGACACTTGGCCCACCTCTTGAACAGTTTTGAGAGTAGATTTAAGAGTAAATACGCAGGGTGAAGTAAATTACGTAGCACAGTCGTAGCTATGGCAACTCTGCCGGGCAAGCTCCCTGACCAAGCTTTTACAGGTACATGCATGAAAGACAGCACAGGATAATGTGAATACAGGCACCAAATGCAAGTACATGGGAGACAGACAACTGGATGCGCCTGGGATGTTCATGCAATCAGGAAAGGCCTTTTGTTTAAAGGGGGGGTATTATGCAAAAATGACTTTTTCAAGCTTTACATCATGTTATTAAGTCATTCCCTCATTAAAACCATGCCTGAAGTGTTGCCTGGGCACATTCACGTATTTTCGAGTAATCTGTAAAAACTCTGATGGCGGCCATTTTAGGGATAAAAAGCCTGATTCCTTCAGGAAACGCCCTCGACCTCCAGGATACGCCTCCGACCTTTCGTCACCAGCCGAGTAACCAACCACTGCTCCTCAGCAGAACCCCCTCCCCGCAGTGTCTAGCCCTAAGATGTAAACAGAGTCATCATGGAGGATTAGCTTCATGTGTTGTGAACCGGAGCCACAGCAGACTTTTACAAAGACATACATCAGTGTTTCTGTTACCGAAACACCCAGGATTAAAACCGGTGACAAGAACACTTATTTCAGTGTCTGGTTCTGCGCTGGGCCTTGATGATGCACAGAGCCTCCGGAGAAAGCTAATGCTAAGCTAAACCTCGAGTCATCACGTGAAAACGAGAAATATGTACAAATAAAGTCAATAAAGCCACCACACACATAAAGAACCGTTTAACAATGATCACACACGGAGCCTGGCGTGTTGGTTTGGAAGTTTATTGCTCACATTTCATCTACAATGGGTCATAGCCGAGTGGCTTTCTCCCGGAGCTAACAAGCTAGCCGCGACAAGCTAACGGGAAAATTCACTGAATACAAGCAGCATATTATGCATTGAAAACGTCACTAAAACAGGCAACTGCTTGAAGCAGCCTTTATGATGATCACACACTGAGCCGGGCTTGTTGATGTCGTAGTTTATTGCTCACATTTCATCTACAGTGAGTCGTGGCCGAGTGGTTTCTCCCGGAGCTAAGGCACTATTAGCCGCGACAAGCTAACAACCTTCACCTTCACAACATTCATTGAAAACAGGCAGCATATTATGCACAAATAACGTCAATAAAGCAGCAACTACTCGAAGCAGCCTTTACGATGATCACACAATGAGCCTGGCTTTACACATTTGTGGTTTATTACAGACTTTTCATCAACAATGAGCTGTAGTCGATTATAACAAGCTAACGGGTAACCTCGAAAAACCATTGTCCACCTGCGGAGATAATGTCCGTCTTTTGAATCGTATGGGCTCCTGCAGATCCTGGTGTCGTCCATGGGGGTATAGTTAGAGATCCATAGGGCATGGCAGATGCAAAGAGATAGCCTCCAAACAGCAGTTATTTTTCAGGCAAGAGCCCCTTCCAAGCGTCCGGTGTGGAAGGTTCGTCTCCAAATAACATCCGGTGTGGCCATTGTTCACAAAGTGATAAACAGTAGGTCCTTTCCAACAATAAAAATTAAAATGCACCGATCGTAGTTTCAATACTGGAGACAACGAGCGCAGTGTTGTTGTGATGCCACAGACAGCGTATGGAGGGGGCGTGTCGGAAAGGGTCAGAGGTTCTTAAAGAGACAGGGGCCTATTTCAAGTCATTCGCTACCGCCATTTTGAAAGAGCAATTTTATACAAGGCAGTTATTCTAATTTACTGCATTGACAGACCAACAGAAGGTTTCGTCATCATTGTAGTGTGATATAGACTGGTGCTATGTGGCTGAAAAAAGCATAATACCCCCTCTTTAACTGACAGGCCTTTTGGTCTATTGTCTTAGGTGTGAGAGAGACCTTGTCTGGGATGCAGGAAGAAACCAGTGTTCTCCAGCAGTTGATTAAAAGCCCAGTGGGTCAACCAGACGGCAGGACGCTAGTCTGTGTATTCACACTACTGCGGCGAGCTTTAGTGGTAACTAGCTAACTAACTAAACTTGTCACAACATTAGTCAGTCTGCAACAGGGCAGCTGTGGCTAACCATCAAACGTGGAGTATGAATGCTGTACAGCGCTTAAACACATAAGTGCCTTTTTTATTCTATTATCATTATAATTACTTCCATTAGTGCAATTCACAATTTATTAATTCATTTCTTCAGTTTTTTGCTTTTTTTTTGTCAGATGTATGTCAGATATTGTGTGACTTTGAATGGGTCAAGAAATGTGAAGTGCTTTGAGTGTTAATTAGTATTGAGTATTAATTCTCTACAGAGATGAATAAAGTATAACTTAAAGGTCCTATATCATGCAAAATCGACTTTTTGGAGCTTTTAGTCATGTTGTTATGCTATTTCCTTATCAAAAACACCCCCAGAGTGTTTTTTTGGCTTCATTCACGCAGTTCTCAGCAATCCTCCTGAATCCTGCTCTCCGAGCAGCTGCGCCGCCCTCTGCTGGTAAACCACTGAGTTGTGACACTCTGACGTTTTTTACGTCATAGTGTCAAACAGGAAGAGCACAACTTCTGTAATGAAGTGCCTTACAGCCTGATTTTAATTTATAAAACAGCTTAAAAAAAAAAAAAGAAGCGCTTCCAGGTCAGGGCTGAAAACAAACACAAAACAAACGCACCCCTGAGCGTCTGAACAGATGTCATGTTTGCACTGAAGGATGTGAAGATGGAGCTCTTTCTAAACTATTCTGGACACGCCTGTTCTTTATTCTTACCTAACGATAATGTCGCGGAGAAAAGCGCGTTTGGCTACGAGAGGTGCAGGACTTTTTTCAACCTTCCTAAAGAAGAGGCCACTCACCAGAAGTTGGAATTTCTTTCCGGGATTCAGCGACTATCAGCCAAAATAGTGTTTTTCTGTGACTGTCTCTGATGGGTGTTTGGTGAATCTTCTCAAAGTGGATTAACTTTTATAACCAACGCGAGTCCCCAACGTGTTTTAGCTTGTGTGTTAGCTTGTGTGTTAGCTTGTGTGTTAGCTTGTGTGTTAGCCATTTATGAAGCTGTGCTGCAGATGTGAACTCCTTATAGCTGTATTGTGAAGTAACTTCACTTATTACTGTGATATTTATATTTATTCTACTGCTAATAATGCATGGGCAGATCCGCTCGGAGAGAGGGGGTGGAGTTAACTGAATCGAAGCGTCTTGTCTTCAGGGTTTGCAAAATACCCCCAGAAAATACTTATATTTCTCACAAAAAATACAATATAATAGTACAATATATCATATAAATGCCTATACTTTACTTTGGGATGGCTAAAATAGCATGATATCGATCCTTTAACCCCCTTAAGCTCTAAAGAGCCATATTTGGCTCCGCACCCCTCTTGTCTGCATCTCCGGGGCCATAACTTTCGCATACAAATACTGTCAGTCATATTTTTCACCTCTCCGTGTTCAGTGGACTCTCAGCAACAAATTCATCCACTCCAATTTCAAATCAACAGATCCTAACTCAAACAGCAAGCCACAATATGTCAATTTGTCATAATTCGTTGTACATATTTTGGTCAGTGACAAATAAATGCTATTGTGTAATGTTTTTGGAAAAAATGGTGTTCATTTTTAGACAGGGAATACAATTTTGTGACCCAATATGTCCCTACGACTAAAATACTTAATTTCTGTTAAAAAAAAAAAAAAGAAAAAAAAAGAAAATGTACAAAATTATTATTATTATTTTTAATTTGGCACAATTTGGCACAGTTAGATTCCGCCTGGACTTTTTTTTTATAAAGCATGTATAACTTCAGTGTTTTGACCTACTGGTATTTTGTTGACTACAGGGAGCACACACTATATTGATTATTTCCATTTCTGTTCTTATTTGCTACAGCACAGACAGAGAAAGAGCATTTTCAGGTGAAAATATGTGTTTTTTATTCAGGCGGAATTTAGATTTTTCTGTTTCAATCTAATTTTTACTTACAAACTGTAATTTTTAAAAAATATTTTTCATTGAAACAAAATGTCCCAAGGATAAAGTTTATTTTGGTACCAAGATTAGCCATGTACCCCTTGTAGAGGCTGAGTTAAACCCAAATAAACACATGTACAGCATTTTGGGGAAAAGGGCCCTAGACAAGAAAGGGTTAAAAGCATTGTATAAATGCGAAAATTTACCATTTTGTGGAAATGCTTAAAGGGACTATAGAGAGTTTAAATATGTTAAAATTATGCATTTTCCTCCCCCTACATGTTCCAGCAATGTCGTAAGGTGTAGAATGAGCCCAGACCTATTCACCACAACTGCCTCTAAAATCCTGCACTATCAGAGGGTGCAGTTACACGTATGACCTGAGGTGGCATTAGTGAGTATAAAATGGCCAACTTGCATCTAGTCCCTTTAAAGTGTCCATATGGGACTTAAAATTGGACTTAAAAACATTATTTTGTGTGCCTCCGCATTGATGCTTTTCATTTTATAAGTTTAAATCAGGTGTATGTAAGGATTAAATAGTAACAATGAAATGCAGGTGCTCAAGCTGGTGAAGACTTTGTCTTAGGCTCCTCCTGCTGGCAGCTGTGGGAATAACTTGGTAGAAAAGAAAGCTTTCAGTTTCAATTTGCAACATGTTTACAGCTTCGGGTTCGAGTGCAGAACAACTCAAAACTGATATAATGTTGTATTGTGGGCTTTAATGTGGATCAAAACTGATATAATGTTGTATTGTGGGCTTTAATGTGGATCAAAACTGATATAATGTTGTATTGTGGGCTTTAATGTGGATCAAAACTGATATAATGTTGTGCTGTGGGCTTTAATGTGGATGACGCAATTGTATCCAGGAAGTATGGAACGAAGCCCTGACTCAGTAGAAGAAGAAACAGCTAAATTAAACAGGACTCAAGGATTACTCAAAACTGAAAGTTGTTTTGGTTATACGTATATATTCTGATGGACAGGAATAACCGAAACTTGCTTAGCTTGCCACATTTGACAATCTCTTGCCACTGTGCCCAAAAAGCATTGGAAATAATTATGAAACAAAAGTACAGAACTCCAGCTGCGAGTATTGGCCATGCCATTTCTTCCGAATCATAATTGAAAACGCTGATTGCTTTAATGAGTGTTGCATTGTGGCGAGCTTGTTTACGTGACCCCACCGACGGAAAACTAATTGACTCTGGGGTTCAAACTTTGATTGAAAATGTTGTCTTGCCAGAACAGCCCCCAGGCAGACAGATCCGTGTGGGACTAAGTTTGGTTCCAGAACTTTTGAAATTGCCTGCACGCTGTAAGTGATTGACATGGAGTATTTTATATGGAGTCTGTAATTGTTTTCAAACATTATAACAATTATGAAGTTCGATTAACGCAAAGCAATTAATAAAGCAATCACAGAACACTCGTGGCCGTGAGCAATGTTATTTGAAATGATGTTTTCAGTCCATATTCTGCATCGACTGAGCATCAAGTGTTTGCAATTCTAAAAGCTAGCATAAATTGAGGTTTTAAGATTAGCCCTTCAGGGAGATCATATCCTTAACAGCACATTTAAATAACAAAATGGGTCTCAAGATCTTGCGGCTTACTTACAGAAGAATTATGCTTAGTTTTCATCTTCGTTTATACATTGTATCAAGGGGGCAAAGCAGAGCAGTGAGTTAAACCCCCTCTCTAACCAAAAGGTGACCTGGGAAAACCCCACCTGTGCTTTCAGTCTCAGGTTTTCACATTTAGTCATGATCATTTTACACCAGTAACATGCCAGTTTTATGAAGGAAAATAGTGATAGATAGATAAGGTAAGATAGATAAATACGTTATTGATCCCGAGGGAAATTCATGTTTCAGCAGAAGAGATTAATCACTCAACATCAAATAATACAAATGACCCACTAAAAACACACACAAGTACGCACCAGTAAGATGAGTGCATTCTGCCACTTATTAAAAGACATATTATACTGCCGAATGGCCTGTGGGACAAATGACTTCCTGAGCCGGTCCTTAGAGCAGGACAAAGACAACAGCCACTCGCTGAAGCTGCTCTCTGTGGTGGGGATTATCCATGATGGACAAGAGTTTGCTTAGAACTCTCCTTTCTTACACGGAAGAGAGGGAGTCCAGTTCGGTGCCCATGACAGAACCCGCCTTCCACAATCGCCTTGTGCCCTTCTTCTTGATGCTGCCTCCCCAGCAGACCACAGCAAAGAAGAGGACACTGGAGAAGACGGTCTGGTAAAACATCTGCAGCAGCGTCTGACAGATGTTGAAGGATCACAGTCTCCTGAGGAAGTAGAGCCTGCTTTGCCCCTGACGGCAGAGCATGTCTGTATTGGCAGACCAGTCCAGTCTGTGGTCCAACTGAAGCCCGGGTATTTCCACAACCTTCCCACTGCCTCTCTCGATGGTGACTGGTTGCAACTGTGGCCGACTCCTTCTAAAGTGCAATGTTTTTTCAAGTCTCTACCCATTTTTATACTTGTTATAGAGTGAAATCCACTATGTGCCCTTGCAGTGTATTATGTTCACTGGAGACATAAATGGATAATGTTTATGAAATACACCGCCTGGTTATAAAAAGAAGCCAAAAAAAAATAAAGGTCACATGCGGCATATTTCCTTGGACTGCCTTACGCTTTAATTATACAGCACATATTTGCTGTGGAATTGTTTCGATACGCCTCTACAATGTCACAAGATTTGTTCAAGGATGCATTCATTCTGTCCAAGGATGCATTCATTTTTCAACAAGATCTTGTATGTATGGATGATGGGAGAGTTGTGTAAAAGCCTTCTCCTGCACATCCCCAAAGATTCTCAATGGGTTTGGGTGCACTCTGTGGTGGCCAAGCAGAGAACTGCACAATTATTAGTAAAAATTCTCATACAGAAGGCTTGGACAAATCCGGTATATTAGCTGTTAAGCTTGTTGATTAGTTTCAATGGATTTTACTGGGTGATCCATAGTCGATAAGTCATCCCTGCTCCCACGTGCAAGTAAACAGGGATATAGTTCTATAATTACATGTAATCCTGTGCTAACATACTGGGCTGTTGGGTCCCATTGGTTGCTCTGTTCTGACTTTGTAGTGTGGTTGGATCAATGTAATGGACCTTGTCGTTAAAACAGATGATCTGGTTTTATGATTCACTCATAATAAGGCCTCGACCTATTATCAAGGTCTATATTGTTCACCTGAAACTGCTTGAACCAAAGCGGATTGACACCCCTATTTTAATTTGGAAATAGTGTCACCTTTTGCAGTTATCAATTTACAATTATAAATGGCTTCCGTAATTTTCCTAAATTTCCCACCTGTGTTTTGTGCAGCTTCTCTTTCTTCAGCGAATCTGTGAAAAGCGTTTGATGTAATTAGCATTTTCTCAGGCCGCCAAGGTGTGAAACTGCTCCGAGGCAAGTCCACCAACAAGCATTGACTGAAACACTAAAGCCTAATCCAATAATTGTTTCTCGGGCACCCACGCTCTCTCTATTCGCAGGCTGCTACAACACTTTTTACTTGGTCGGGCTCCGAGGGATTAACGTGAAATTTCCCTACATTGAATTAAACACATTATGGTACAAAGATATTATTGCATATTACAACAACTTCCCAGACGAAATAAAAAATGCACATGGAACTAGAGACTGACTTCAACTGGGAAGATTGTATTTCCTTGTCCCCTGTCACTGTCAGACAATCACGGCCTGCAACGGTTCATATAAAGGCAGTCTCTCACCCCTAAATCAAAGCCTGTATTCTTTCGCAGCAGCCGAATCATCAGCATCCACCTCTTCAATTCTAAATGGAGTGTCCACAATCATGTATGTACAGAACATAATCGAACATTTGAACTATTGAGGCAGGAAAATATTGCGATAAACGATATCATTGGAGACTAAGAAACTAACTCTAAAACTAACTCTAAAAAACTAACTCTAAAACTAACTCTAAAACTTCAAAATATCAAATATACAATTCTGTTTAAGCCTCGGGGCCTATGGGTACATTAAGGTGGGCCTGCCTACTTATATGCAGCTTAAATCAACTCGGGTTGAGTGGTATACCTTTCTAAGCTGCTAGGATCCCTTGTTACATATATAGCCATCCATCAGTGACTGGCCAATGACTGACAAATTCTTCTTCTCTTAATCTTCAGAAAACTCCGAACATGCCATTAAGAGCTGGTATGTCCTTAAATAATTCCTCCCTGTGCGTAGAAAGATTTCACGTAATGATGTTCTCTTGAAATGCCACATTAATACAGCTAATTTGAATCATTAGGCCACATTGATTTGAAGTCGCTTTGTCAAAATCCCTCAAGGATGTCGACGGCAAAGAGAAATTCTTTTGCCAACTTGAAGTAGTCAACAAACAGCGTCTGCCTTGGCACACGCGCTCTCTCGAGCAAACAGCATCCATTTGCCTGTGGAGCTCAGGGTCGGCCTCTTTTGTTGCACCAAGTAATGTGGCTTTTTTTTTCTCCATCAGCTTTGCACAAAGCAGACAGAGACAGATGCGTAGGAAGAGCACTGACTGGGCGAAAGGGGCCTTGACTGACGAGAGGCGCCCAAGTCTTTTTCAATGAGCCGCAGATTATCGCTGATTTACATTACAATCATTACGAGCCAATCTGACGCGCACTTTTAAGCGGAAGGGAGATTTATCAAGCACAACTCCAGTCAAGGACTTCCGCGAAACACAAAAGCCTGTCTGTCTGCCAGGAATATAACCTCGGAGCATAATGGGCTATTTTGAAGTCGTTTTTGGGTAAGACGGCTGAGTGGGTTCACTCTCTTGCCTCACAAGGTCCCAAGTTCAATTTCTTGAATCTTTCTTTCTTTGTGGTGATTGTGTGTCTCCTTTGTGTCTGGAAGAGTTTACAGCACAGTCATGGCATGACACTTAATGGCACTGTATTTTCATACTTATACAGTGTTGGGAAGTAACAAAATACCTGTATTTAGAATGCGTATTTTGAATGCTCATTGTTAGTAGCTGTATTCTGGTACAGATAGTTTTTCATTTGAGAGTATTTAGAAGTTACTTTTCTTATATTAAGGGACAATACAGAATTTAAAAATGTTAAAATGATGTATATTCCTCCCCCTACATGTTCCAACAATGTCCTAATTTGTAGAATGAGCCCAGACCTGTTCACCACAACTGCCTCTAAAATCCTGCACTGTCACTCATGATAAGAATTGCCGTCATGCACGAGCTTAATATAGAAGGTGCAGTTACATTTATGACCTGAGGTGGCAGTAGTGAGTATAAAAAATAAAAAAACTTGCATCTAGCCCCTTTAAAGGAATACGTTGTGGACTCAGACATTAGCTCATTGCAATTAACAATAATACATTTAAAATATATCAAAATACCCAGGGAAAAGTTGAGCCTCTTAGTAATATTGAGATAAAGATTTAAGATTCCTTATGCCATGGTTCATGCAAACAATACACATGTGCACCATGTGTCATGTGATCTGGTGTGCATTTGTAATGTGTGTTTTTGTGTTCCTCAGTGAGGGTGAATGCGTTCATAACAGAAGTTTTAACAAGTGTAGCCGACCTGTTTTTAATCATATGTCACAATTATAAATATAATGCACATCACAGTGGCACAGTTGGTAGAGCGGGTCGTCTCATGATCGGAAGGTTGGGGTTTGAATCCCAGCTTATGAAGATCCACACTGCCGTTGTGTTCAGATCCACACTGCCGTTGTGTTCTTGAGCAAGACACTTCATCCTCCTCCAGAATCTGCGTACACTGTGTATGAACGAGTGAATGGGTGATCAGTTCGCTTTGGTCTGAATGTGGGTAAAAAAAAGTGCTGTATAAGTTGAGACCATTTACCATGATTATGAAAGTATTAAATACTATACTCTAATTGGGCAAAGTAGTGGACTATGTTACAAAATACTTTTTAAAGCAAGTATTAAGTATCTTGTTACTACACAAGTTCAAAGTATCGCGAACACTGTACTTGTAGTACATTTTCCTTCTTTCAGTGTAGGTTTGTGTGAAAAAAAGGCCCGCTGTGTCCCGTCTGTAGTATGAATAAACCCTGATGGAGGCTAATATTCTAAACATCTGAATGATGTGAAACATATTTATGAAGTCATACATGAGAAGAACTGGGTTAGAAATGAGTTGGTAAACTTCCGTTTGGACCACAACACGTTTTTGTCCATTAGAAAGAGAGTACAGACCCGTTAAAGTGAGGGTATTATGCAACTTTTTATGCTTCTAAGCACGTTTCTCGAGGACACTGTGCTTGTTTAACCAGAGAGTCTTTATTTTATTTATTTATTTTGTTTGTGAGCAGTTGGTTTGACAAGCAAGACAGGATCACAGTTGTTAGAGAAAAGAAAAGAAAAGAAAACACAACGAGGCCCAAAAGGAATAGGCTGAAACAAAAAAAAAGCTTATTAATCCTTTTCCCCATTTGACTTATTTATGAATAAGGAATAATAATCAAGTGAAATTTTGAATTTGCTGTTTTATTTCAATACAGCCTTTTCTAACCAACAGAGTGTGAGATCGAGATCAAGATGTGTTATGATGTGTAATTATTACTAAAACTAAAAGTACTCCCTCTTTAAAAGTGTAATAACATGGAAACAATATTAATCATTTACCATACCCTAACCCTAATTTAGTGGAGAAAGAAAAAGCTCTAAATGACCAGCAAAGAGGGTTAGTATGATCTTGATAGCAAAAGGAAAAATGTATCTTCCCTCATGGCTCTTTCTATCCTATTCCAACGTCAATACTGTGCTGTTAAGTAAAGGGCGACCTGGCTTCCTTCAGGGTCATCCTCCAGATAGCTTCTCCTGACCATAAACTTAGCTCAAGATCTAGAGGAAGGTTTCCTAGCAGCTCAGTGCTCGTGACAGGTTGGCCCGGCGGCATTGAAGGATGTGTCAAATACCTTATTTCAGAAGTGCTACTTTTTCCTTTTCTAAGAAATATGCTCTCAAAACTATGGGCAGTTATTGCTGTCGTAAAAAATGTCATTCCTTCATATTGACTGCACTATACAAATGGAGCAAAGAACCAGGCGATAGGTAGTTTTGTCTGATTTTTGTCATTCCGCAACAGCAAAACCACACATTTCAACTCCATAAGCCATTTTCCACCCCGTAAAACTCCACTCCTGCAAATTCCAACATACTTCAAATATTGCCACATTCCTTGTGTCTCCAAACGCGGCCGGGCTGTGATTTGCGTCAAACATTTGCTCATTCAAAGCATGGCTCGAACAGCGTGACAGCGCGGGCCCCCCTCGCACGCCACTTTGAGCAGATTCAGCTGTCTCTTTTCAACTCCGAACACATCAGTCCCAGGATCCTCTCTGTTCTCCAGGTCTTCACAGGGAGACCGCCATCTGTCATCTGCCCGCGCACGGAAAACACAGAAGCGGTCACGCCCGACACTCGCCAGATAAACAGTTTTAGCAACAGCCACGACTGCGGAGCAAAGAGCCATTCTGGGGTTTTTTTGTTTCGTGTTCGGGATATTTTGCCTCTCACTTCACAGGGCTTCATCAGCAACTATCCATTTTTTGCCAGTATAATAATCCATTCCACTCATTTCTATTCACTTCCCGTGAGATAAAGTGTTGTCTTTTCATGTCATAATATGTGTCCCTCAACAAAAACAAACCTGTATTATTGAATTCACACCTGAGTGATTCTTTATTTGATTGATTTTTTTCGCGTATTAGAAGAGATATCTATTTGAAGGATTTGGCATTGATATGAAGAAAAAAATGTATTGCAAGTTTTCTGTCATTGTATGTTAAATACGGCATAAAAGGAAAAATATAAAAAGGCTTCCTATATTTATAGTATTTACAAAGATTTTTTTTCATCTGGGATTTTGGATGCTGTTGAGTTTTTGAATTAGCTATCTAAGTTAGTTAAGCTAAAAAAAAGAATCTGTAAATCTGTTTATTTGCGAATCAAAGCTCAAAAAATCAGGCCCAGAAGTAGATATTTAAAAAATATCTGGAAAAAAAACTGGAACGTCTGTCAGAGTCTGTCAGAGCTAGAAAGTCAAGAAAAGTTCATTTTCAGTCGCCTTTCGTGCTACACATGGATACCAAACAGTCAATATTTGTGAATGAATGATTGAGGAAGAGATGAGGGAGCGCTGCGCTGTTGTAGTTAATACCTGGAAAACTCCACAAAACAGCATCACAAAGGGTCGATTTTTTTACCCTGATATCAAACTCTGATGTTAAAGGAGAAAACTGGCCTTAAATGTCAACACTGACTACTGTGTGAAAAATGAATGTTTTCACCTGCCGTGCGTCGCCTTTCACAAAATCCATCACCGGATTCCTTTCGAGCAGCCCTGCATGAAAATGTTCCCGACAGCACTATTGATTTGTTAGCATGTAATTTGCTAAATGCGACAGCTTGCATTCAGTGCTTTTTTCCACACCTCATTCCAACCGCTGGCTTTCAATAACACTGTATCCAAAAGACTGTTATGTCCACTTTAATATTGCTTTACAGCCAATCAGACGGTGCTCTGCCAAATATCAGCATAGAATGTATAAAAATATGAAAAAGTTCTGCCCTGTTGTTAGAGCCGTCTGTCTCAGCAAAGGAACAACCTAATACGTGCGCTTTTCAAAACAAGGCAAATGATGCTTGTTTTTCTCCCGCTTTTCCAGACCCATTCATTCTTGTTTAGAGAGACATAAAAGTTACTTGGGGTGCTGTCGGGGGACATAGAGGACAAGAATATGGCATAGCTTTGACTTACGCTGTAACTCTTGTATATTTTCCCTCCATTTTGTTGTGTGGAACATTGGCTGTGCAGCCAGCCTGTTTTTGGCCGAATGAGCTGAATTGAAAGTAAGTGCACCCCATTGGACTGCTCCTAAGAGTGCCATTGTTGGAGATGTATGAGGCTTGGATATCGTGTACTTTAAAGGTCCTTAGCTGTTAAAAACATGTATGTATCTAAATACCTCAGATTCTTCATTGTTATGAAATGTATTTCTGGAATATGATTGTAGAAGTTGCTAGTTTCTATCTGCAAACACAGAAACCTAGTAATAACTACTAATGTTACAAAGTTCACACTTAAATACAGTTTAACACTGTTTTTGAACCTCGCCACTCATATTTTATCATTTAATTTAATGTCTGTGTACAGAAAATATGAAAAAGAGAAAAGTCCGCACAACTAAGTAGCTCCCAGAAAAAGGGTTTATTACTTACACCACATGTAATAATAATAATACACTTTTTTTTTTTTTAAACACTTTTTCTGGGGGCTACTTAGTTGTGCAGACTTTTCTCTTTTTCATCTTCATAGTCGACTTTGGTCCTGCACACTTTAGATTGGATGTGCGTGTTTTTCCTTTTTAACGCTGTGTACAGAAAAGACTCTTGATGAGTAAGGACTGCTCTCTTATCTTTTATCTTCTCATCTTTAATGTTGCTTCGGGTGCCCTCCTCTGGGAAAAAGGGGCGAAAACAATATACAATCCGCAATTTCTTTGCCTATGCAAATGCTAGCAAATCAATGGCACCATGATAAACTCATTTTGAGTGCAGAACAGCTTAGAACGGGTCATAATAGTTGGTTTATGGATTCAGAAAATCTGGAGCACATAGACCTGGAGCAGTTCTAACTTCTATGTATTGAGCAACAAAATCTATTGGAAATACAGATCACTGCACTTTGTAGAAGGCAAAACAACCAAAGTAAACTCACATCTGCACGACTGAAGCTGTACGTACTACTTCAAAAACAAACAAACAACAAAAAGTTTACTTTTTATGATGTAAAGACCAATAACCTTAAGATGTGGTCCCAGTCCCCTCTCCTAGCTGTGACGTTGTTACCTTGCATAAGACTCTTCACCCACCCATTCTGCCTCAGTGTGATTGTCTGCCTAGCATGTGTACCTCTTTGGACTGCTCTTAGGAGTGCCATTGTTGGAGATGTATGTTCGAGAGGCTGGGATGTGTTGTGCCTTAATGACTGTGCTAGCAGCCCGTTTCACAGCTCCTATAGTGTCCTGGCGGAGCCGCAGCCAAGCAAGTAGAGCACTTGTCCCGCTAATGATTTGTATCAGGAGAGCCGGCTGTCTGGCATAAGGGAGCTCATATTGAGATGCAAAGGAGATTCACAGGGTGTTAGAATACATTGGAGAAAACATGAATATCAGGCTGGCCTCTTTCTCTGCATGTCATCACACTTTAATGGGGGGCTTTTCAAACTGTCAGAACTCACTGAATTCTCTGTCCCTTTGGATATGGGGCTTTGTGTGGACAGTTTTAACCATGTACCTGCCAGAGTCTCGGATCTGCTCCTGAGTCAAAGCTGTTGGCTCTTGATGCCTAGTTTCTAAGCTTTGTATTTCCTGCTGTTTCTTGGTGTGGAACCAGGTGCAACGCGGCGACAGAAGCTCCAATGGAGTTTTCGTCAAGTGGCAATGTTTCCGATCCGAGACACGTTTGTGCAAATCCAGTCCAGTCATTTTCCCCTAAAAAAAATAAAAATCTCCAAGTCCAGCCCATTTCTTCTTCTATTTCAAGCTGTGTTCAATTTATAAATCCTTCTGTGATTTCTCATTGCATTTCAAGGTAAATGCAGAAGACTATACAAACTGCTTTGATTGCCACTAGCTGATGAGCAGAAGGTGTTTTTTGGGAGTCAGACAGACGCTTAATGAAAATGCATGAATGAAAATACTTCAATCTAGATTTGATAAAGTTCTGCTAGTTCTGAAAGTCTGCGGCAAACTTTGAGAACTCACACCTCCAAGGAGAGAGCTGCTGCATTAGTGATCCTCCTCCCCTGTTAAACTTAACTTGTTCCGAAAGGCATGGTGACTAATATCTTTCACTTGTGTACTGAACATGCCCACTCACTTGTGTTCACTTTCCTGTAATAAAGGAGACATGACCCCCACACCACCTGGGGTCTTTTCGCACACACGCTCACCGCACCTCTTAAAGCAATTAACCACAAGTACTTTAACGTTGAGATATTCGTTTTGGCAGGATAAACAACACAGATTTTGGAAACAGCATTCGTGTCTAATTTGTAAATGAACTTGTTGAAGGGTAGAGCCACTTCACAGTCGCCTGATGGCCAAGTTTAAAGCAGTTATCCACCCACACACACCAACGCTGTCCTTGAACTAACTTTCATTATTTCACTTTTATGCGCTGGATTGGAAAAAGTTAAATTTTGGGTTTGATTGGAAGGCATGTTTAGTGAACAATACTTGCTTGTGATGGAGCGCGTCCTCTGCCAGTTTAATCTTAGTTTGCACAGTGTGACATACAGTGGTGGCCAAAGCACTTGATTGAGTAAATGTATACATATACGATTGGTCAAATCCTTAAAGGAATAGTTCACAGTTTTTTACATTCTGAGATATGTTCTTACCTGAGCTTAGTTGATACGTACCTGTCTGGTCTTTTTGCATGCCCTCAGTCACGCAAAAAAAACGAATCTAAGCTCAGGTTAGAACATATCACAGTATGGAAAAACGGTGAACTATTCCTTTAAAGCAGTACTAAGTAACTCTTGCCCCTAGAGGCCATAAGCGCAACTGCAGGTGTAGCAAGTTGCGTTTTTTTTTTTTACTTTTTAATTGTCCGTGAGAGTAAATTCACTGACAGAAAAAGCGAAGGGAGAGAGGGATATTGTACATCCAATTACTAGCTACTTATTAAGTGGCGCTAGCCCGCAGTTAGCTTTACCCGTTAGCCTGTTAGCTTCCTCTTCGTGATTCCATTAGTGTGTATTGGTTGCTCCAGTCCAGTGGCAGTCAAGTTGCAATTGTGGTTTTCTGGCCAGAGACACCAGGGGGAGGTGAAAGACCCTCCAATCATCCCATTAACACTTGTATAGCCCCCAGCGGGACTACGGAAGGGATTTATTAAGGTAAACAAGTTAATTAGTATTGCTTTAAGTTAAAGCACTGAAGTATTTGCTATAGACGATACTGTTCAAAGTGAAAGTACAAATCAGTCTAAATAAGTGCTTTACATCAGTGAACCCCTCACCCATTCACCCTCTCGTTCATACATCAGCGTCAGGCACAGTTGGCAAGGTGAGGGAAGTGTATTGCCTAAACAAAACCAGTGTACAGCTGCGGGATATGAACCGCCAACCCCTCAGTCACAAGACGACTCGCTCTGCACCACTCAGTCATTGGCATTGACCTCTGCACACTATCTGTTTAAGAGTGTTGAAAGAGTTAGGCTTTAAAAAGTGAAAGTAATTTTCTTTTTGTCCTCCTTTGAGTCAGTCCTAATGTAGCATTGCTTGGCTAAGTCCTGGTTCAGAGCTGATACACTGCAAAAAGCCATATCTTAATCTTGATAAATGACTAGATTAAGAATGTTTTATTTTATATGAGTAATTTTGTCTCGTGAAGTAGAAACATCTGCCAAAGGAATGAGTAATTTTGCACTTAAAATAATAAAAAGAAAATGTAATATGTAATACGAGATTTATTATCTAATTTTAAGCGTAATAAGAGCTTTTTTCTTGTTTTACATGCAAAAGTACTTGTTCCATTGGCAGATTATTTTACCTACTCAAATCCAGGGCAAATATACGTATTTCAAGCAAAATGTGCCCATTTTACTTTTTGACGTGTATATATTTTTTCTGATGTACATATTGTGATATTTAGACCTCTCAGGCTGTACTTGGTGTGAAATCTGGTGTGAAGTCATTTTAGATCAATTACACACAATGTATTTTCTCAGTTGTGATTTGTTCAAGATATTCTGTGCCCTTACTTTGTTAAAATTCAAAAAGCAAAGTTCTGGCGCCCTCATCTCATATTGAATATTCGACTGTCTGCTCCATGGTTCTAAGTTGCCAGGGGAGCAGTAATGTCGGCCACATGTGTCCACAGATAGGAGGTCTGCAGGGGCACACAGGAACCTGGCTGCTGCTGCTGCTGCTGGAGGGCTGCCTGTTGGGATGGGCTGAGACCCCCTTGTGGAGCTCTGTGCCAGCTCTAGGATTTGGAAGTTGATACAAGTGTCTGTGTGGGCAGCTGGGCGCATATATTAACGCATACTTGTTTGAACATGGCAACACGTCCCACACGACTAATCCTATTGCTGAGCAACACTTGAGATTTTTATCCACTGGTTTCAATGACCGGAATCGCACCCTACGGTACACACATCCACTACAGCAAAATAACACTTAAGATCTACAATGCATTTCCGGCTCAAAACACTTCTGTCTATAAGCTTACTAATTTTAGAGTTAGCTCTACAAAGATACATCTCCAGATTGACACACATTTGATTCATTGGACATTTTTCAGTTTAGACTGATTGTATGATTGTTCCTTTGTGGGTTCTTTTCTCTCCTTTTGAGTATTGTGTTTTGGACAATGTTCCCAATTTCCCCTCAAAATGTAGCCTGGCTAACACCAGACTAAAATCACAAGTGATATTTAGTCTGGGGACCACCAATTCATTTTCTCGTAGGAGAGGTGTGGTTTACGATCGTCCATACTCGTTTATTGGGCGATACGAAAAAAAAAAAAAAAGTCTCTTGCGTCTGCACGTAGCCACGGCCAATCGTATCATCGTATGAGATGACGTATGACGTACCCGCTGTAAACTTTTGAATATAAACTATTTAGAACAAGGTCTAAAGCTTGATCAAAAAATACCATCGTGTCTGCTGCTGTCACGTTGGATCCGTAAATAAACTTTTTTTTTTATTATCCGTAAATAAACTACAAGCTTCCATATATCGAATAGCGCGTCATCGTCTTGCCGTCCCTCCTCGCTCTGTGATTGGTTCCCAAATCCACCGGAGATTTGGCCATGGTCCCCAGGCTGTTGTGCAGTTCGAAATAATTCGAGCGCTCACAGCAGCATGGTGTTAGCCAGGTTACTCAAAATGGTGGATTTCTACAGAACCATTGTCGTAAAAGCGAATAGAATTCACTGGACGAATAGAATTACACTGAGATGGTTATAATGTACAGTCTTTTGAGACTTTGATTGATTTCCACATTTTCAGATTATAATGATTCAATATAGCGCTGAAGCTTTGCCCAATCTTGGATATTTGTTTGGAGTTTTGTGGCTTGGCTGTGATTGGCTAAAACAAGGCGAGCTTGATCCAATCAGCAGTAAACGCTCTTGTGAAAACTTGTTCTCCAGATTTTTATTACGGCGCTTAGCTAAACTCTAAGAGACATGACGAGGATGGGGACATCTTTGAACTACATCACTTTCAATTAGACCCTCAGGGCTGACATCAGAGAAGAGCTTGTGCATTTCATGTGATTAGCATGTGCAATAAACAAAGCCCATTAGATTCAGCTTTAGTTTCAGATATGCTGTAGGCATGCATTCTCATCGAGACGGAATTAGCTGTCATTTCTCCCTATTTGTCTCGGTTCAGATTGTTCTACTAATTCATTTTGGGCTAATTACTCCTAACCTTGCGTTACGTTGTGTGTCAAGCGGTGCCTTTTGTGGCCAGCAGTGTTCACAGTGCCATAACAGACGCTAGCTTTTCTCATTGAAGTACCTTTGATAGAGGCATGTATCATTACGGAGTCCCCCATAGTCTCTCCATAATTCATCGCTCTCCCGTTCCCTCCCCTGCCTGCTCGCCGTCTCATTTGCATCCGCCCGCATCTGGCTCTCGCTCCCTTCATTTTCTAGTGCACTTCACGGCTACGCTCCGATTGCTACCTCCCAGTTGGCCCCTGTATCCAGTATTCATTCCTCCTTTCATGATACAAATGTCCACGCCGAGCATAGTCCTGACGGGCTACACTCCAACGCTAATGATTTTTGCATGCAGAAGTTAAAAAATGCCATAATTTCACTGCCCAAAGGCAGTCAAAAGGAACAGGAAGTAGGATTGTTTTGTCTGGTATGAGACAAACATGTTCAAGTGTTGGTTTTACCGATTTATTTGAAGAGAATGAGGGTGTTTGTATAGGCTCCCAGTCATCCAGGATTGATCCATTCCAGTAGAATTTTTTATTTCCAAATTGAGAAAGCTTTCCTTCTATCATTAAAGCTTCTTCCCGCTGTTATGGTCAGTGTATGGCAAGTGTCTTTACCTGCCTTACACTGACTATACCAGCCAGAAGAAGCTTCTGAGGATAAAGGTCCCCAACTAAATCAACCCAGTCCAGCCAGAAAAATCTTTACTGCACCCGAGGCAGGGTGTGTTCACAAACATGGGCTTTCACATTAGAGTCATTAGAGGTATTAGCGTCAAGGCTTTAACAATGAACAAAATCAATCCTACAATTAAACAAGTAGCAAGAGCAGCTACTGTATGGTTCAAAACTCACCAGTCTTGTTACGTTATCAAAGTTTCTGGCATGGTTGACGGGTGAATGGCATGCACAGCAAGTAAGTTTGCCATAAGCCACTATGTTCATAATAGCCCTTACAATGACATGTTTTTCTGTGTTGACGCCTGGCGTAGTGAAGCTGTTTGATCAGTCAGCAGGCCTGTCTCGTGCACCCAGTGTAGCGGCGACCATCTTTGACTGCTAAATGCGCTAAACGTTTCCAAATAAGATGTTTAATATATGACGCTGATGTGTTGAATCAACAGAAACGCGTCAAGTGTGGAGTTCTCGTAAGCACATCCACCCACATTGACATCAACAAGCAGGCTGCAGAATTAAACAGTATTCATTTATTCATGTGGGGAGGAGAAATACTTACGAAAGGAGATACATGTATTATGCTGATGGGAGCTGATTTATTTTGGACAAAGGCTAATATAAAGGTACAGATAATAATAATATTAAAAATTACTATAATGAAAGCTAATTTTATGAAAGGCTGGACAAAGTCATAATACTAGACGTCTTTGTTGTGGTGTTGTGGCACTTGTTCATGACAGGGCAGCACATGATAAAGGTCAGCGCGATTGAAATGTTGCAACAATATCGTGCATTGATGTCAAAACATTGTAAACTCTAAAGACCAACGCACACAGAGGCGCTGACATTATTTTCTATACGCTTGACCCCATGCCATGATTTGGCTCGGCTGAATTGAGATGTAGCTCCGCAGCAGAAAACATGCTTATTGCACTTCTGCCGTGTGCACACGGCCCAGAGGAGACCGCTCCTTCCAGGTGGTCGCGCCAACACTCTGGAACAATCTTCTGCTTTCCTTGTGCTTACTTGATTGTGTTGATGTTTTTAAGAGCAAACTGAAAGCCTATTGTTTCAGAAAACATTTTAATTCCAGTGGATTAAGGGTTGTTTTATGACCACCGTGAATTGTGACGGTAAATGTACTTTGTATTTCTATTGTACCTTTTTTTTGTAACTTTGTGATTTCTCTCTCTTTGAAAGCATCGTCTAACCCAGGGGTACCCAAACTTTTTGTCTCCGTGGGCCAAAATAAAAGAGTTCCTGTGGGTCACGGGCCAAACACGGAGATTCAAGCGAGTCAAGTGTGAAACACATATAACTGCAAATAAGAATGGTTACTGTATTTTATTTTTCTATATACATTTGTATTTCATTCTATCTATGCAAATAACATATTACATTAATACTAACTAAAGGGACTATACAGAGTTTATAAATGTTAAAAATATGTATTTTCATCCCCCTACATGTTCCAGCCATGTCCTAATGTGTAGAATGAGCTCAGACCTGTTCACCACAACTGCCTCTAAAATTCTGCACTGTCGCTCAAAAAGCTGTTAATTCGGGTCCGAATTGCCGTCATGCAGGAGCTTAATATAGAAGCTGCAGTTACATTTAAGACCTGACTCACCAGTAGTGAGCACAAAATAGCCAACTTGCATCTAATCTCTTTAACTATGGCAAAAGCCTAATTTTAGTCGAACAAAATCTACAATTGTAGCAATATAGTGCAAAACGTAAAACAACAACACCTGTATCTGCAGTACCTACAGTGACTTTACCTCATTCTTTTGGTAACTAAAAGAAAATGTGATATTAGATCGCCGACCTTTGCAATAAAAGTTGGTAAACTGGGAAAGCTGATGTGCTACAATGCTCTGTGATAAACACCAAGACACTACAACAGTGTTTCCTTGACTTGGCGTAGGGAGTGAAACAGCGCCCCCAATTTGACGCTAGTGGTCAAAAAGTTTACTGCATCCATATTTACCATTGAGAATGAATGGGAAGAGAGTTAGTGTTAACCTAGCCTGGCCTTAGCCATCCGTTAACTCCGGTCAATTATCATTTCTCTGCATGTACGTCTGGGCTTCATGTCCATTGTGTTGACGACGCGCGGCATGTACGTGCATCAGATGACGAGAGAGCCTATATAATAACAATAGTTTCAGCTTGAGGTGGAAGACGGGTGTAGAAATGCAGATGTATTGGCCTAGTTTATGGGTAGTGGCTGTGTAATAACTGTGCCTGTTCATTGACATAAAAGAATAAGACAGTGTGTTAGAGCTTTCTTAAATTTCTCAAGTATACTCATCTCCTACGCACCTGTCGCCTAGCTCGCTGTGCCGAGATCACTTTGAAACAAGACATCTCCAAAGACTAACATTTCTTCTTTGTTTTAAGCCAGACTCGTGCTTTGTTAACATTTTCTCTCCGTGCAAAAGTTGGAAGTTCTCTAATGTTTATTAAGTTAATTTTCCACTCTCTTACCCCACGCGGCAACAAGCTGTGTCTGTGAAAGGGCCATTTTTGTGGTTTGTTAGTGATTTGTAGCACAGCTTTCCACCAAACACACCACATACTGTTAAGCGCAGAATGTTAAACACGCATCCATCTGGAATATCAAAAGCAGGATTTCTTCCAGCATACTGCGCGGGCAATTTTTAAAAGTATAATCAATTTGAGTGGACTTTTAATTACGGTGAACAAATGGCCGGGGTCATCTGCGTGGGCTGTGTCAACAACTAAATTGTATTTTATTTCATTTTTTCACGCGGTACATTATTAACTTAACCCAAGGCTATGACACTGGCAAGGACAAGGTTATGCAACACTGGAATTAGGTTTCCCGTGTTTTTTGTTTGAAACCAAATCTGCGAAAGCTTAAATTGTTTTAATTCAGGATATTTTTATGGATGCTTTAGTGATGTATTTTAAAGCCACATAGCACAACCGTTTCCACAAGAAACAGAATAAAATACAAGCATTTATGTTTTACAGATGTTTTATTATTAAGAAATACCATAGCATGCATGTTTGCTGTGAGCAGCTTACCTTCTAAAACCTGACTAACTTTATTGGGATTTCTCCAGCTCGTCTCCACGGAGGTGTTTACTAAAGGCAGCCACATATGAGATTTAAACAGGTTTGGTCCTCATCCAAATCCATTCTTTGATTACCCACTGCAGAAAATAAGAGCATGTATTAAATTGATGGCCAGAGTAGAATCCAAAATGTTACGTATAGTGTGCCTTTAAGTTTAGCGATGCATTGTTGTTTTTCTGGTTTGGACATGGTTTACAGCCAGTTTAGACATAACTTGGTCCAGTTTACTCCAGATCTGATGTTTCTCTTGGCCTGGTGGTTCTTGGAAAGTCAAATATTTTATGCTGTGTTGTCACTGAGTTGGATGGACAGATGGATAAATAGAAGCTCTTCTCATTAGGAGTGTTTCCCAACCAGGGGTTCGGGGACCCAAGCCATAACTCAAACCATAATTCAGTTCAAATTCCACACTTCGATTATACTGAACATACCTCATATTTATTATTATTATTTTGTTATTACAACTCTACTAAATGCTGAATCATTTCCCTGCAGCACAGAGCGGGACAAGAACAGACTGAACAAGCTGGTCAGGAGGGCCAGCTCCGTCCTGGGCTGCCCCCTGGACTCTGTGGAGGAGGTGAGGGTCCATCATGGACAACACCTCCCACCCACTGCACGGGACTGTAGAAGAGCTGTGCAGCTCTCTCAGTGGCAGACTGAGACACCCTCAGTGCAGGACAGAGCGCTACCGCAAAGCCTTCATCCCCACTGCTGTCAGACTGTACAATAAGACTGTAAAGTAACATGTGCAATAATCTCTGCACTTTATTAACTCTGAGTGATCTTCTTGAACGCCGACTGTAACAAGTGAATTTCTCCTTTGTGAGATCAATAAAGGTTTATCTTATCTTATCTTATCTTCTGGCTCCAATAACAATAATGAAATTATGATACTTACAGGGGTGGGAACTTATACGTTTACTTCCTCCCACTCCTTATCGAGTTTTTGTACAGTATTATGTATACATGTATAATGGAAGCATGTGGAAATGTCATGAACGCACGTTAAAATTTCGTAAAAGCTGCACATTGGTCCCCGGAATTTTCATGGGGGTCCCCATCTTCTGAAAATAGAGGTCCAAACTAGGTTGATACAGAAATATAATGAAGGAAATTGTAGAGAATTTTCCATTTATTGTTTGTTTGATTGATTGAAATTAAAATAAATGATGACATACTTCCTAAAATGTAGCGGTTTGTCGGGCTGAAATAGGGTGGTAGGGTCGCTGATGTATCTACTGCTAAAATAGGGGTCACTGACATACAAAGGCTGGACACCACTGCTCATGTGGAATGGTTTATTTAGATGTGCTGTGAAAAGTACCTGTCCATTGAATAATTGGATTGATCATAAGGAATCTGGTTTATGTACTTTAGTGCCATTATGGACGCTTTATGTTGCATTATTCATTCCCATCATACTTGGTGGTGCAGCCACACCTGCCCTGGGGTATACGGGCAGAAGCAAGGCTACAAATCTGCGCCATCAGTCTGTCCGACCACCAACCAACCAGCCACAGTAGCAAAAGCTCAGTGTCTGAAGCGTCGTGCCATTGCTGCAGATGCCTCAAAACGCGACAATGCAGAAAGAAAATCAACAACACACTGATGACTTTTATTCTTTGTTTGTACCATACCATCCCATCTTTCAGCCTCACTGCCACCCAAACAGTCTGCATTTTCCAATTCAGGTCTATACACGCAACACGCCGCAACACCGAGTGGAAAGGATGACATCTGCGGCGTACACGGGCAGTAATAACAGGGGCGCACCAGGCCATTAGCAGCCAACAACAACCAATCAATTTCCTAAATACGATTAAAGCATTGACAAATGGGTCATTACCATAGCTGACAAAGAGAATGTGGGGGGGGGGGGGGCCGGGGGGGGGGCGATGGAGGAAGGGCTGAGGTGAAGACGACAATTCATTTATGTCGGGCGCGGGAAAAACATACAGCCCTGGTGATTATAGGCGCATATGTGCAAATGCAATTATCCAATCAAACGTAGCAACATTACAATTATCAAGTGCACGTTTCAAATGAGACCGACACAAAGTGGGACAGGTGTGAGATGTATCAGATGGAAATTGTTAAAATTGTTATGGAGGTTATCACAGCAATATTATGTAATTATCGTCCAACGCTTAGACGTTTATGGTGGAGAAGAGGAAGAGATGGAAGAGTGTTGAAGAAGGAATAAATGTGCACTTTAAAGTACGGGTCCAGCCAGCTTAAAGGGACTATACGGAGTTTACAAATGTTAAAACTAAGTATTTTCATCCCCCTACATGTTCCAGCCATGTCCTAATGTGTAGAATGAGTTAAAATCCTGCACTCTCACTCAAAAAGGTGTTAATTCGGGTTCGAAGTGCCGTCATGCACAAGCTTAATATAGAAGCTGCAGTTATGCATAAGACCAGAGGTGGCAGTAGTGAGTATAAAATGACCCACTTGCATCTAGCCCCTTTAAGATTGCTTATCCTGACTGCTACATGATTGTAGACCACCGATGTAAAGGAAAAGGCATTGAAAGGAGTTATAAAACCTGCAAAATAATAAATAAATAAAAAAGAAGCAGCGCCTTGCCAAAATAATAGGCATAAAAAAGCCACCGCGGCTATAAACAGTAGAAACCGCGGGTACACCCAAGGGGACGCACTCATCTCCTCCCCGACTTTACAACGGATCGAGCGCGGACACCTTGATAAATAACTGGCTTTGAACGCGGCGCGTGGAAGGGACCGGGGCCAAGCCGACTGCAAACAGCCGCACCAAAGCACCGGATAACCTTGTCGATGCGAGAAGGCAGGTACAAAATACACGGAGGGGAAAAAGGAAAAAAAAAAAGGTTTCCGCAGTCTACAAAAACCTCCTTTTAAATAAAACAACAGCATCGATTCGACCACTTGTATCTAATAAAATATTTACTTTTTATGTGAATCTCCTCGGCCTGCAAATAAAGTTAGGATGAGCGGAGGGGAGATGGGGAGATTATCATTTCATTTGGCGCAATCTGCGAACTGTTTGCCGACTTTGGGGAGGCGCAGTCGAGGAGCGTGGTAATTGTAGCTGCCATTCAGTTCATAATAATGTGGCTGTTTAAAATCCCTGGGGGGGGGTTCAGTCTAAATTGCTGCTGTGTTTCAGTAATGGAAGGTTAGAACAAAATTGCGGCCCTGTAAAGCTATAGAAGAACGTGGACAATTTGAATTAAGTAGGTTCAAAGATCATGTTTTGTGGTTTAATCAAAGTTGTTATAACTTCAACTTAAAGTTACAGGCCACCTTTTTTCATACTGAGATATGTTCTTACCTGAGCTTTGACGAGTTGATGTACCTGTCTGGTTAGCATTTGGCCTCTCCCAACATATTCCTATAGCTCCAAACAGGGATGAAGCTGGAAGCTACCACGCTCTTCCACGGGCACAAAGACCAGACAGGTATATCAGTATGGAAAAACAGTGGCCTGTTCCTTTAAAGGGATTACTTTTAAGGAAACGATTTCCTTTCTGAATTGTGAGCTACCTGTGGCCGCGCGCCTGCTAAGTAGATTCTAATAACAGTTTCCTTCTGCTCCGCTTTTCCCCATCCTCTGTGAAAAACTCTTTCAAATTGCCCCACGGGGATAAGTGAAATAATTTGAAACAGTTGTCTTGAACGGACTGACTTCACAGTATAGCATAATAGACCTAACTGTGGTCATGCAGAACTGCGTGTCTGAACCAAGGCCTCATTTGCAGCGGTCAAATAAAAACACTTCTGCTTCGCCTGAGACGAACGGGGAGTTTGATTGCAACATCACCAGCTAATCCATCAGCGAGATACCTATAGTTTTCGCATAATGTCCATTGGCATTCTTTGGTCACCCACCGCTCTGGTGGTTTTAGGAGATGGACTGAATGCAACCTAACCGTCCCACACTACCTTTGTTTGTGCTTTTGCAGATGTAGGGCCAGATCTTGTAGCTGGCAGACAGAGGGGCGCAGGCTCTTGGCGAATTATTTTCTGAGTGGCGGCGCTATGTACTTTGCGCCTTCGCCACTTGTGAGAGGGCGTCACGAGAGGAGGTGACTGCTCTGATGGGAGCACTACTGACATTCATTTTCTCGTTTACATCGCGCTGCCTTGTGTTCTTCCTCAAAGAGACCATACGGAGTTTAAAAATATTACAATTAAGTATTTTCCTCCCCCTACATGTTCCAGCCATGTCCTAATGCGTACTATCACCATTGCTCTATATCATGTATACAGACAGCTGCAGATCTGTCCATGAGAGCAGTTACATTGTTAAATTCTCCGATGATACTGCACTATTGACCCTTTTGCACGGAGCAGACTCTGATCATGGTCCTGCTCTGCCTGCCTTCATCCAGTGGTGCGATGACAACTTTCTTGACTTAAATGTGCCAAAAACTAAAGAGCTTGTTGTTGACTTTAGGAGGAATCCAGAGAGCCCCAAACCGAGCTTTATCCACGAGGAAGAGGTGGAAAAGGTTGAATCTTTTAAGTACTTGGGGACTGTTTTTGATTCCTCTCTACGATTTGATAAAAACACAGAGCAAATTGTCAAACGTGGACAGCAGCGAGTTCACCTAATGAGGAAACTATTTTAATGTATCAGCAAATATTTTTAGTAACTTTTATCATTCTTTTATTGAAAGTGTCTTAACCTTTTCTTTTATTTGCTGGTTTGATGGCCTGTCTGTGAAAAATAAGAACAGTCTGAACCACATTGTCAAAGTGTGTAGTAAGATTTCTGGTGTGCGTTTTGAAGACCTTGCCTCACTCTGTAAGAAAAGAGTCCTCCAAAAGACTCGATCAATTTTGGGTCAACAAAATCATGTCTTGCGGTCGCACTTTACTCTGATGCCCTCCGGGAGGCGATATGTCGTCCCCCAACAGAAAAGAAACCGCTATTCAAAATCCTTCATTCCGACTGCTGTCAGAAATTTAACATCTAGGAAGGCAGTGTTTATCTTGTTCTTATTCCCCCCCTCATTTTTACTGGCCCCCTTGTGTCCTGATGCACTTACAGTTCATGACGTCTGGATATGGTTGTATGTGTCTCCATTTACTGTTTTTTATGACCAGAGAGCAGTGAACAGAATTGCCCATTGGGATGAATAAAGTTGTTTTGATTTGGATTTGATTTGATTTGATAATGTGTAGAATGAGCTCAGACCTGTTCACCACAACTGCCTCTAAAATCCTGCACTGTCACTCAGAAACGTGTTAATTCGGGTCTGAAGTGCCGTCATGCACGAGCTTAATATAGAGACTGCAGCAACATGTATGACCTGAGATGGCAGTAGTGAGTAGAAAATTACAAACTTGCATCTAGCCCCTAGTGCTTCCCCCTTAAATGCGCCAAGTCTGGAGTGGCAAGATCACAAAGGGCGCTCCTCCTTAGCATATAATGCTACGCTCTAGTCTGCGTTTTGACACACAAGATCAGGCCCATAATGTTTTACGTCTTTATCACTATCTTACGGTTTGTTAGTTAGAAAAAGCGGGAAAAAAAGAGTTCTTTTTACAGCTGCCTTCCGGATTGTACATGTCCCTTAGCCCTTCCTCCCTCTTGCTCCCCATAAAAACAAATCTCTATGTAAGTTTGGGCTCAACATGTTTGCACTACGGAGTCTGTGGAGTCTGGAGTTTAGGACAACCAAAGTGAAGACGCTGCATCAAACTTTTGTGCATGACTGAGCGGATAGACCTCTCCAGGCCACCAGAGCAGAGGAGGAGAGACGATGCTCGATGTGACAAGGTGGAGGGCGTAATGCGGTCCTTATTAAACGCTAATGTGGAGATGGAATGGGGCACAGGGACCATCCGAGGGCGCAGATAACAATGGACAGTGTTCTTCGGTCGGTGCCAGGAGTGAAAGTATTCTGTGTAATACATATATGCTCAAACAAAGAAGGAAAAGGCACACTGTCTGTAGCTCATCTTACCTTCCTCGCCACATTAATTCAAGTGTATCAAGCAGCCAGGGACAGGGGCTACGCAAAGTGGCAATCCTTGAAATTAATAGTCCCGTATTTGAGATGATTTAAAACCCTCATCACAAACATACTGACAAAGTTCACAGGTTCTGCACACACATTTGGGTACGTTTCAAGGCTGTCTCCTTCTCAAGAGCTAAAAATGTATATGCCCATATGAAAACTCCAAAGTGCTTTTTAAGACCCTGCATTTGCCCCTTTAGCTTGTGCTCAAGTGCCAAGCCTGACATACTGTGTACAGTGCATAGACGGGTGGCTATTTCCTTTATCTCCCCTAAGCTGTGTAAGGAAGCATATCTCTGTCACTCAGGTCTTTGCGGAGTACAGCAGCACGACAAGGCTTTGGAACAATACATGAAACGGCACACAAGACACAAGTAGGTCAGCCACTGTTTCACTCCTGGCTATGGCTGACTGTGTGGGAGTGGGCCAACGCAACCTGTGCAACAATAAGTGACTGTAAAATTAGCTCAGCACTGTCCGGGTGCTATTTCTGTTGATTTTCAGCCTGAAAGTTAAAGAAGAGCAACAATGGGAAATGTTAATCAGTGCCAAAAATGGGATCAGGAAATGACATTTTACAGACTTTATGACAAAGGCTGACAGACTAGTTTGCCCACTCACTCAAAGATTGGTGCTATGAGACCAGGAAAGTCCCACGGCAATTCAAAAAGGGAGAACATGCAAAAGTCTCACTGAAAGAAAAAAGGCCCAACTACTTTACAACTGTATTTCTACACCATTACTTGTATTTGCTGTCCTGGCTTGGCTGTTTTGCCGTTTTGAGTTGCAATGCTCTTGTAGCTATAATGATTAGCCTACACTTGTTAACAGACACACACGGTCTCATAAACCATTACAAGTGTATCCTCTCCAAAGCCCCCCTGTGTCTCCCCTCCTACAGATTTGTATTGGCTTTCTGGTGGGATCGATTATGTGACTTCTGAGGAGCTTGTTCCCATAGCCTTCCACTCCTGGCGCTGTGTGAGTGCCTATAGGAAGTGGAGGGTTTGAGAGTATTCGATTGTCACGCAGGTCACGTGCACACAGCCCACTTGGTCCTACAGAAAGCTCTAGAGGGAGCTTTATACATGCTCTGATGCAAAAAAAACAACTCAAATGTTGGACAAGTGGCTGAGATGAGGTGATTGGTAAACAATGGCCGCTGGCTGCACTGCTTTGAGGCCACCATTGCTGAAGTACCTCTATAGCCGCTAGTCTCCCATTGGAATGCATTGGACTTTAGACACGTGAAAAACAACTTTAGAGCCTGGTCCCTAATTTTCTTAAACTTTCTACCGCTAGATGTTGCTCCTGTGATAACGCTGGGTTAGGCACAATTAAAGGGACCAGGCTGGTTTTCATAAGAACATTTTTCAAAATCTCGTACTTAATGAGGGCCAGACTGTTAGCATTGGAGCAGCTCGAGCTACACGTCACGCAAACGGTGAGTCTACAATGAAGATCCCGCCCTTAAGCCCTTTTTAGGAACATGCTTCAGAGCTGGGGAGGAGGAGTCTGTAAATCAGCCATGATTTCCCCCTTGAACGTGGTCATTATGGTAAACGAGGAGGAGTGAGGAAGAGCTGTCTATTTATATAGTATACAGTCTACATTGGTAAAGTGCGGGCGGGAGGAAACTCCAGCATGGATAGGGGCTTGTGATTTTGGACAGTTTTTGTTTAGGTTAAATGTAGGCTTCTTCTTTTAATAAAAAAAATAAAAAAAATAAAACATTAATTTGCAAAAGCAGCTCAAAACATTGTTCTTAAATGAAACCAGAATTCAGGAAAGCCTCTGCAAATTGTGGTGTGGCCACAGTGTGCACACCGCTCACAATAGTCCAAGGGACTGCTCTGGGAGTTTGTGTGTTTGCTCAGACACATGGAAAATTAGAGGGAACATTGGTTGAGATTTCAATCAATTTGCACCAAGGGTTGGAGAGAAATACAATTCATTTTTTTCTGTATCTGTTGATGAATAAATCATTAGGCAGTACAGTGTCCTTTGCGAAGAACAAAATACCCTGTCTCTATGAGGTTTGAAGTATAAAAGCTACTAAGCAAGTAGTTTAGACCAGGGCTCTCAAACATTTCGGGCGGCGACCCCCAAAATCACTCTGAATTTAAATCTGGTTTAATTATGTTAGTTTAGATACTGTATTTTTATATGTGGTTTAATTTCACTGGTATATGCTGTTTTCAATCAAAAAATTCAATGTCCGAAATGTACAAAAAAAACATCTTGCGACCCCTCTTCAGTGTCCCGTGACCCCCCACTTTGGAAACCCCTGGTTTAGACCTCTACCAACGTGTTCTGGTAATGCATTTTTTGGACATGTCATGCCAACTTCATCAGTATCCAACATCTGAAACACTGTTGCCCATACTTAAAACAAGACAGAGTCAACAACACAAATCCACCGCTTCTGCCCAAGAACTCCTTTCTTCCGGTAAATATCCACTCTCCCAAAAAGGCTAAAAACGATAAGAGCGCCACAACAGATGCAACTGTCCGATGAAACGCAACCTTTGTTGAGTATTTTTCGTGACTGCGGGTCTTTTTCCACACTGTGTGTAGTAGAACAGACCTTCACCGCCACCCACCATTTTCCGACCTCTGAAAGACGGGAAAAAAAAAAGCAACAGGCAATTTGACAAAGTACATGACTCAGGCTAATAACATCCCCTTTGTGTGGAAAATTGTGGACAGCGCTGTGACTGGCATGTTCATCCTTGGAACAAACACCTCGTCTGACTAGTCGACAGCTCTTATCCGCTTTTGGGGAGATGGATCCGGGAATGGTCATGATTCAGAAGCAGAAGTGCAGTTGTGCATGTGTGCGTAGAGTGCCAGAAAGTACATGTTTTTAGGAAGGTGAGAATGGTTGCTGATGATAGGTGAAAACTCCGGCCTGAATCCATCCGTATCTGCACTCCTACGCAGCGCTTCCTTTTTATTTTGCAGCATGTGTTTGAAGAGTTCAATCATAGAATACTATTAAAATGTTCATCTGTTTATCAGACCTACAGGAGAGAAAGTGTTCGCAAGCATGTGACTTGTATATGTTTCTGTTCTCTATATCCAAATAGTTACTTAGGCCTATTTGTAGAATAACTGTACAAAATGCATTTGTTAGATGACCCCTAAACGGCTACTGGCCTGGCCCTGGCCAGCCTCCATGGCAAGTAAGGAAACCTCATGTGGAAGAGGAGCTAAACAGTTTTCCCAATCTGCTCTAAGCAAAACCAAGTAAATTCTATGGATTCATTGGATTTATCTGGTTTTCGCCAAATGTGACCATTGGTTTTGAGATTATAAGGATGTTTTGTCTCACTAAAATAGGCCAACTACTTTTGCTCTCTTTTTTAAGGCAAGATGTAACAAGATGGCCTTTACTTCTTGCTCATAGGTGAAGGAAGGTGTGGATTATATTTCCCTTTCTCTATAGATCCTAAAAGAAACACACACACACGAACGAGTGAGTGAAGTGTGATGAATATGTTACTGCAAGGTTTCCTAAAGGGATATCCCCGGGTGAAATAAAAAGAAAATATATTTGTGTTTTTTTTATGTAAAACAGGATATAATTTGCGAAATCTAATCTAAGAATATTCTGAAATGCAGTTTATGAATTTGAGTTTAAATGTTTCTTGCCCTAAAGTAATATAAGAAGCAATAACAAAGTTTCTGGTGGCACGGTCAAAAAAGTTGGGGGCGCGCCTGGAATAATGAATGGATAAATTATACTCGATTCCATGTGGGAAACAAATCGTAACAATAGTGCTGGTGAAGCAGAACCGAAGTCTGATGGTTCTGCTGCAGCGGTGGGGAACATGAACGGAATCAGGTTTGTTAGATGTTTGCCGAACATATGCAAAAATGAAAACAGAAACCGACTCAGTGATGCAAAGTGTATATTTTCCTGCAGCAGTTTAGCTTGTTCGGCTTAAACTATAATTAAGCAAAACATGTTCCTGTCAACATCTAGATGTATTTTGCTCCACAGATGTTTTTTTTTTTTTTTACAAATGTTTCCAACTTCATAGTGATGTAAGTTAGGGCTAGGTCACTGCAATACACCCTTTTAGTCACGAACACGGCGCCCACTCATTCTTTAGAGCAGAGGATGAGAGAGCTTAGTCTCCAAAGTGGCCCAATAAGGAGGGGATTAGCCGGGCCCTCTATTAGCCAAAGCCTTGATGATGCTAAGCTAATATGCTAGAGTTAGATAAAAGCTAATGCGGCTAAATCTTTAGCTAGCATGACCGCAGCGTTAAGGACATTCAGAGTGAGTCTTATGCTGCATGATTAAAGTATGTCAACAGTGATCACTAATCACTAAGCGGTTCCTAAAGCAGAGTCAGGGACCTCCTGGAGGCCATTTACATTGTGAAGAACTAAGTTTGATGGGAAATGTGTATGTATCAGCAAAAATGTACAACTTTAGTTTCATATTCAATTCAAGTATCTTCTTTTTTGTTATATGCTCTTTTAAACTATACTATACTAAACTATACTGAGTTTAGAAATGTTAAAATTAAGTATTTTCCTCCCCCTACATGTTTCAACAATGTCCTAATATGTAGAATGAGCCCAGACATGTTTTACCACAACTGCCTCTAAAATCCTGCACTGTCACTCAAAAAGGTCTTACCACCCGCCTTAACTGAGCAACTTTACCCAAATCTAAAAGCCTCTCGACTGGATCTTACAGCCTATAGGCCTATCATCCCCTTTTTGCCACTATTCTGTAGAGTTTCTGTCACTTTTATGTTACACCATTGTTACTTTCTTGTTGCGCTTGTGTTTATTTTTTTGTGTGGCTTTTTTTTAATTCGTTGTCACATTTTTGTAGATTTTTTGTTACGTTTTTGGCACATTTTTGTAGATTTTTTGTTATATTTTTGTGGCTTTTTTCTGTCACTTTTTGACACTTTTTTGTTCAATTTTTTGTGTTTTTTTATATATTTTTTTAACACATTTTGCCACATTTTTGTTGTTTTCGTCCTGTTCTTGTGGCTATTTCGACACTTTTTTCCCAAGAACCTTTTAGATTTTGGTAAAGCTGAACCAAAGAAAATGGGTCCGGTTCAGGTGGGGGTTAAGAGGTTAATTCGGGTCTGAAGTGCCGTCATGCACCAGCGTAATATAGAAGCTGCAGTTACACGTATGGCCTGAGGTAGCAGTAGTGAGTATAAAATGGCAAACCTGCACCTAGCCCCTTTAAGTTATAAAACATTACAAATTCTTTTGAATAGAGTTAGGGTTATTGGTTTTGAATCGACCCAGACTGGTTCAGGACTGGTTCAAACCTTGCTTGGACCGGTTCAGGCTGATTTGGGAGTGATGCAGAGTGGTTCAGACTGGTTTGAAGTGGTTTTGTGGTAGCACAAAGTTGGCTTGGCCTGGTTCAGACTGGGTTTGCTTGGTTTTACTTGTTTGTACTGACCCAGACTTGTTTTGAACTGCTTCAGTGGATTGAGACCATCTAAATTCAGCTTACATATGTTGCGTGAGACCTCAGATGAACTATTTCTCAGAAGAAGACATTTTTCGGTTATTTATTGTACTGTTATTGTTTATCGTAGTAGTTCTCAAACTTTTGCAGCCGCGACCCCCATTATAACAGGTAAAGGGGTTCGTGACCCCCCGCCCGGGTCACACCGTGAGAAATAGGAACATTAGCCTACATAATTCTTAAAAAACATTAGATTATTTGCTAATGAAAATCTGTATATTTTATCTAAATGATCTGGCGACCGCCGAAATTTGTCTCGCGACCCCGAAGTTGAGAACCACTGGTTAATCTGTTAGTGCCTCCCTATCTGGTAAAGAAATCTAAAAGGCAAGCCAAAACAATGGTCACAGGAGGAGGTTGGCCCTAATGTTTCACACATTGGGCATGGCTGTGTTTGAGGAATATATGGAGAGGCTGGGGAGTGCTGGGTGCTCTGAGCATTACGTAAGTGTGGAAATGACTCAAAAGAACATGAGAAATATATATAACTAGTATTAGCTGAATTCACAGGTGCGCGATTAGTCACACCTGCAGGCGCACATTAGGACGCCAGACTCGCCGGGTCAAAAATACTGAACGAATCTAAGAAGCGTTGGAGGACTTATTTGAGATTTAGTGGCATACTGTTACGCTCTAATTGATTCCTCAAATTGCAGAGTCGCACAATGGGTAACGCGATTAAAACTGCGGCTGCATTCGCCCATTAATCAACATCAGAGCATGACAAACCCATCGCCTCAAGTAACCTCCAAGCTATTACTAAAACAGAAAGCAACTGTCCCTTACACTGAATTGGACAATTAATTACAGAGGGGCTTTTGTGTTTCTGGCTATTACCTCTAAATTATATTTTGTTATTAGCATAAGTCTAAATAATGCGGGAAAGATGAATGGCTTTTAAAGTGGATGGGCTAAATGATGCTGTAAGTTATTTATTTTTTGCTTTTCAAACACTTTCTTACTGCATCCATTTTTTATTATGAACTTACTTAAACTCGACTCAAGCAATTACTCTCCTTTATTCTCTCTCTCGTCTTAATCCTCCCGCCACGATCAATGATTAGTTGTCTGGTTGAATATTAAAGTGCGTTTTTCAGGTGTGGGTTGATGAGAGGAAGAAAAGGGCTTCAAAACTGCCAAGATTTCTGGGGTTGTATAATAAGCTAATGGAGGCTATAAAACGTAAGATGTCAGTATTGTTTGTATAAAAGTATTTGGACACAGCAGGCTGCTCAGTGCAGTGAGGTTTGCGGCTGGCGAGGCTCGTGTAGTATAGAATCCAATATAATGTCAAACTGCAAGATTCAACTCTCTGGTTCCATCTCCTCCTGCATCTCCCTGTACATTGTATTTAATTCCCCAAAAGCTGGTCTAGCCAATACAATTTTCACTTTGAATCATTCCTTCATTTTTAAAAAGCCTCCTCTAAACCATGCAGAGAAATATAACAGACTGGTTAGTTTATAATCTTATAGAAATATGTGGCGCAGTCTGGCCTCACCTCAGGTCAAACAGGTCAAATGTGTCGTCCATTAGCCAGATTGTTTAACTAGATTGGGGTTTCCAAACTTTTCAGGCTGTGACTAGTGATTTTTACAGTAGTGAGGAATTTGCACTTGAAACACAGTGTATTACAAAAGTATGTATGTATTACTTGTATTACTTTTTACAGTAACTAATGAATATTACTTACATATCATACAGGAATATACAGTATTAGTTGTTACAATGTTAGTAACTCGAGTTACAAGTGCATTCAAATGTATGAACAAAAAAATGCCTAACTCCCCCAAATAAAATGCAGCTTGCCAAATCCCGTTGGAAGCTGGTGTATAAGATCTGCAGTTGCAAAACGAAGCACGAGACAATAGGGATAGAGAAGGAAAAGCAAATCTTTTTCTGTGCTTTTTCTCGGTGGCATTATTACTATTTTCAATTTAATATTTTGCCAAAAGTAACTCAGAAGTAACTCAAAGTAATGTAACATTTTTGAAACAGTATGTAATACAAATAAAGCACCTTTACCTTACACATTACATTTTTAAAGCTGTTACTACTTATATGGAATATATTACAATTTTAAAGTAACAATAAAAAAACAAAAACAATGTAATCCATGAGAAACAATGGGCTTGTAATACTACTGTTATAACAGGTGTCCAGTAGGGGGTGCTGTGGCGCTTCAAATGACTTGAACATCACCCACGCAGCACGTAATTTTGTTGAGGCGTGCTTCTCTAATGAGTAAGTAAATAAAAACATAAAAGATTTTAATTGAGTGTTAATACTTCACTTTATATATCCTGACAAACGGATGTGTGCTCCAGCTCTGACTTCTTGTTGAGAAATGTCTTGAGAAAGTCCCGGTGAGTGTACCTTTTTAGCTTGCAGCAAATATTGTGTTTTCTTGAGAACCTGCCTATGATTTTGGTGCCAGATATAATTCATAAAACCTGTCGGGAATGTAATGTATTTGTCTTAATGCTCCACAGGTTTTGTTGTTTTTTCTACCATTGCAAATTGTACAACTTTGCTAGAAAAGGCAAGGGGTATTAGGCTAATGCTAGCCGCTCAAAGCTGTGCTGCCAAATTTCCAAGTACAGCCCAAAAATAAAGTGTTTGGGCAACCATGATAATGCAATGAATACTATGCACATGCTATGCACACCATGGCCTCTGCATTTTTCTGGTATATTTCTTCTGGAATGTGATGAATTTAAGGTCAAAACCGATGAGCAAAGCGCTGCAAGTTAGCATTAAGGTCATGCCTGAAGGTAACTGCACTAATTAATTAAGACTTGATTTGGGACAGGTGCTGGGATTGTGGAAGCAGGAGTAACTTAAGTGTGTGGCTGATTTTGCATTCTGATAGGTAGATCAGACAGCTTTATTTATCACTTAAAACAGAGGGGCCCAAAGTGGGGCCCACGGGCAAAATTTGGCCCACCGAAACAATTCTGTTGGCCCGCCAGAGAGTGACCAACTTTGCTTGCTTATGGTTAATACTAACTCTCTCCCATTCACTCTCAATGGTAAATATGGTAAATATGGATGAAGTACACTTTTGGGCCACCAGCGTCAAATTGGGGGCGCTGTTTCACTCCATTCGCAAAGTTAAGGAAGCACTATTGTGGTTCTTGGTGTTTATCCATCAGCCCATCAACTTTCCCAGTTTTCCAACTTTTATTGTAAAGGTTGTTGACATATAAACGACTTTATGCTGAACTGACACTTTCAAAATGATCTAATGTTGCATTTTCTTTGAGTTAACAAATGAATGAGCTAAAGTCACTGTAGGTGTTGTAGATGCAGGTGTTTTTTTTTATTTTTTACATTTTGCACTATATTGCTACAATTGTTTATTTTGATCTACTAAAACTAGGCTTTTGCCAGAGTTAACATTTGTTTAAATATAGCATGTTATTAGATAGAATCAAATGCAAATGTATAGGCAACCAAAAAATTAAATAAAGTATTATTATTTGCAGTTATATGTGTTTCATGCTTGACATCGCCATGTTTGGACCGAGACCCACAGGCACTTTTTCATTTTGGCACTCGGAGACAAAAACTTTGGGCACCCCGATCTAAAATGTAGTAAACCATCACCCCGCACCGTATGACACAACTAATGTGTCTTAAATATTTAGAGGTAATGTTACATACACACATTTTCTCTTGTTGCCACATTTGTTGTACAAATACGATACTTATAGTACATCTAACAAACCTAGCTCAATATGTAAGGCCAGGAATCTTTATCGGTCAGTGCAAATGATTGACTAACTTGCCAAAGCAAAGTACTCTTTTGTGAAGAGTGACAAAAGGATAAAAATAAGCTTTGGAGTTGACAGCTGAACAGAGTCTAACTGCAGCACACCATATTGCACAACGCCATGTTAGGTGAACAGAAAAGAGGAGAGGAAAAAGCAAGATGGCTGTTTGTGTAGCCACAAGCGTAAACAAGAGGACGATAATATTCGGTGGGTGGAAAGATTGCGAGAAAAGTTGGTGGATGCAATGAAAAAGGATGTTTGGAAGAATGGGGCAGATGAGTCCAAATTGTGCGGTGTGAAACATTCAAACACGCTGCGAGGCAAACATGAAAATGACTCGGAGAGAGAGAGAGCGCTACAGTGAAATGATTGGGGCTGAAAGGTAAGCACTCAAAGGGGCTATTCTGGAGAAGAAAGCAGATAACGGTGGAGAGGGTTGAGGGGCGATGAGGCGGAGGTGCTCCTGACAACACCTGGGGCCCAGGCGAGGATGGAGAGAAAAAGCAAAGATAGTGTCTCAGCTAGCAGCAGTTATACAAGAGAATATGGGGTGATGTGAGTACAAGTTACAACAGAGACTAAAGGGCCGACATTGTGCTTGGTGTTACGACTGCACTTATATTGACAAATTGCAGTATTAGGTTATTGACGCTTCCTGATCTGGAAGGCTACCCAAACAGAGCAGAGCAGCTGAACGTGGACAAAGTCATTGAATCAATTCAAATTCTAACAGTTAACTTCTCGACTACAGTGGACAGAGGTTGAATGAACATGGATGAATACTTGCAGGAGGCACTGCACCATTTCAGAGGATCAGAGGAGACTGAAGGCACCCATTCAGGTTTCCTCTACCTCCAAAAACATGCTGGTCACAGTGACAGCGCGGATCAGTCGCAGCGGTTCAGGACTAACACCTGAACACCCATTTCGTTGTGCGCTTGTACAGTGACAAATAAAGCACTTACTTACTGTACTTCCTCCATGTAAACAACTTCCTGTGCCTACAAATGTAGATAATAGGCAGAACGTAGATATTAGGCTTTTTTGCTTTGGCATCAGCTTTATTTTGTAATTTTTTCACTCTGCTGTTCCGGACTGTGAGCTGACCGACATTTGTATTGTATTAAAATAGTTCATAAAGACGTATTGAATAGAGTCTCATTTAGCAGAAAAGTGCCTCAAAGTGCTTTGGGGAGCTGTAAAAGAGCTAGGCCGGATTAAAGAGCCGCCATTATACTTGTCTGCAATTCATGAATATAACATTGGCTCTCAGTTTGATATATTTGTCATTCCAACTAACTATTTAATGTATGTGACTTCCTATTCATGGAAACTTTCCAATGCATCTCAGTGATTCTCTTGCCTTTGTCTGTGTGTTCAGGTCTTCAAATGTCCAAGGTTGTTTTCGCACATGTTGGAGCGCCTTGAGGGTCGAGAGAGACCGCCCTAGTTTCATCTGCAATTACTTCAAATTCGGTTCAGTCCATGTTCACGTGCGCTCACTTCAAACACTATCACACTATCAGCCATTTAACACCAACCAGCTGTTCACTGAACTTATTCCCATGACAACGGGCGTCAACCTGTCAATGCCCCGACACCCATGCGCGTGCGCAGTTCATACACTAAAGACAGTGAGACGTGAGGAGACATGCTCTTAATGGGCACATGGAGGGGAAAGCTTTACTGTGCAGCAAGAAGGGAAAGATGGGCAGAGGAGAAACATACCTTAATGATATAAAGTAGATACATTTTGCCTCGTCAGAGCAGGAATCCAACGTCCTGTCAGGCAGCGCGTTGTCATTAAAAATAAGTTCTTTCTTTGCACAAAAAAGAGGCATGAAAGTGAGAGTAGTTTGGCTCAAGGTCGGCCGCCTTCACTCCACACCCGCTCTGCCCCAGAGTGTGAGCAAATCCGCTCCGAGACCAACCAATTCAGCCAGTCTCTGTCTGGCTGTTTTAAAAACTGTTGCTGTTGGATTCACAATGAGCCAAAAGCGCCGCTCTCGGATTGAGAGCCCGAGAGCGGCGTTTTAAGTTGTTGAGTTGAGTTTAAGTCGATCTAAATTGAGCCGGTGTGAAAACAGCCTAAGTTGCACCAAGTATGTTCCATTAGCAGTGGTTTTCAAAATGTGGGACATTTCCAGTGGTGGGTGTACATAATATTATTTTGGTGGACTTTTGGCTGCGAGTTATGTCCTACTTTTAAATTTAAAATGTTGCTTTCTCATACAGTGACTTGAAATTAAATTCTTTGCTCCCATTCAATGTGCTACAGTTTGTTTAGCCAGCTTTGATTGTTTTTGCAAGTAAAGTTAACTTTTCATATATGTTTTGGTAATTGAAATGTCTTTTATACGCTCCGGCCACTCTGACACTACCCTCCCATCCCTTTTCTCTCTATTAATAAATGTTCTCCTGTGTCTCCTCGCAGCCTGTGAGCTGATGAACCGCGGGATCCTGGCCCTGGTCAGTTCCATCGGCTGCATGTCGGCCGGGAGTCTGCAGACTTTGGCCGACGCCATGCACATCCCACACCTGTTCATCCAACGCTCGCCAGGGGGGTCGCCGCGCTCCGCCTGCCCGCCCACGAGCCGCTTCCCCGGGACAGACGACTACACCCTCATGGTCCGCCCTCCGGTCTATCTCAACGAGGTCATCATGCAGGTGGTGTCCGAGTACAGCTGGCAGAAGTTTGTGCTGTTCTACGATTCAGATTTCGGTAAGATAGTTCGCGTCATTTTTAGTTTTGCTGCTTGGGCTGTCATCATTGTAAAACTTAAGAAAAACGAACATTTTGCAGTCTTTAAGTTTTAAAACATGCGATTTATTCAGACTCATGTAGAATCAGAATGTGTAGAAGTGTTTTTCAGAGCTGAGATGGGGCTGCAGCAGTTAACAGGATGGATCATCGTAAATAATAATGAACAATAATGCATTAGTCTTATACAGCGCTTTTCCAGACGCGCAAAGTCGCTTTACAATTTCGTAAGGTACCTAGTTTAGGAATCTCGTATAGATACAGACGGCATCTCTGGAATCGCCCATATATGGTCATGTTTGAAAACAGTTAAGGGGGAAAACAATTTGGAGAAAAATCTAAACTTTCTCTAATTATTCAAAAACTACTTTAACAAATGCTGAATTATGAATATAGTTTCTACTAAAGAAAGAAACAAAGACATGGAGAGGAGCAAAGTGGTTCAACAGCCCATAAATACATAAAAAAACGGAGAATGCTAACTTGATGCTACATGTTAGCATCGGGCTAATGCTAATGGTTAGCTAGCGCGAGCTCCAACTGACGTTTTTTTCACTTCTACTGAACAATGTGCTGTGAGAAAATATCCATATGGGCCCAATTTACACCTGACTTTATTTATGTGTGATAATTAAGTTCATATTCCACCAGAAAATGGCTTAAAAGAGTGAAAAATTGTGTTTCTCTAAAGATTCTATTTTCCCCCTCGGCGAAGCCACGCCCCCTTCTATGACGAGATGCTGTTTGTATCTATACTAATAAGGGCCGGACTTTGATTGACAGGCCGTTAGCATGAAAGCTAATGGCTAATGTTACCACATGTTACGATTAATGGCAATACACACGGTCACGAACATTGTCCCAAACTTGTTAGGATTCTGTTAAGAATGTCAAAAACCGGGCGAATGTGGTACCTATAATGTAAACAACAAGCACTCTCATTCTCGTTTACTCCTCCTTGCAAAGTCGCTCTTCCTGGCCTTTCGTGGAGGCTGCAAGCGTGAAAAAAAACAGTGATTCCTGCTCGACGAATGGTATCACGCTGAATTACGAACTCCACTAATCATCACGAAAGGACACATGTGTCATGAACCGATGCGCTCTGTTAAGAACCCTAATAAGATGCATTAAGTAATGTTATGTAGCAAATTGTAATGCATCTTGCTTATGTGTAGACGCAGCATAAGGTTATTTTTAATACTGCTAAAAGAACAAAGCACATTCATTCTGATATTTTACAATAGCAGATTTTTTGTTCCTATAGTAGCGCAGTAGACAATGCAGTGCACTTACATGTCGCCTTTTACCACCCGTTGTCCCCATGTAACCTTCCTCGAACTCTCTTACCACTTTTTCCAGTCCATTAAGTCTAACATTAGCCTAGAAACACTTTGTGCAGAGAGTACTAGACTCTTACTTAGCAAAGACATTGTTGATAATATATTATAAAGTGAAGCGAAGGGAGCAACTTTGTGGAATTATTGTGCCATTAGCCAAGAAATCCATTTGCTATCGGACTTGCGACGCCATTCCGGTACTTAAGTTACTTTTAAGGGAGGGTATTTTGCTTTCTGCCATGTTATAATGTTGTTGCCTTGTCAAAAATATCCATTTAGAGTTGTGTTTTGTGTCATTCACACAGGTGATCGCTTACAAAGTGCATAACAATGAATACATTACCTGTTAATAATGGAGTCTGTGGAGGAAAACAGATCAAATGCAGAGGCCCAATTTATGGACTATTAAGTAAAGTGCACTTTACCCTATTCTTACCATTTCTACTGAGGATGGAAGAGGAAGTTGTCAAAATAGGGATCACTTTTCTTTATGTGGCACTGGTTAGAAAATAGGATAGGTCAAAAGCAGATGGCAGATAACCCTTTGGGAACATCAAAGTAAACCACGTCTTACCTGAATATATTATAACTGTGGGTACCATAGCGTTGTTATGTTTTATAATAAACAGGGCTGCACAATATATTACCAAATGATCGTTACAGCAATATTAGGCGACGTTATATTCATATTGCAAGAAGTCATAATATATTGTAAAATCAAAATCTTCCAACTGGATAAAATGACAAATTTTATACAAAAAAAATGCATGATGACTAAAAAAATAGCAAATTTATAATAATACTTTCATAAATAGTCATCATTTTCCTAATTCAGTTCCATTTTAGTCCTGATTTAGTATTTTTTGGCACAATTTTAAATATAAATAAAACAATTGGAAATATTGCAATACAGCTCTCAAAAAAAATAATTCTTATTCACATTGTGTGTTCCTAACATCAAATAATAATTATATAAGACCGTAAGAAGTGAATAACTGGAATGGTTAGGATTTTGAATTTGCATGTGGCGCCCTCTGCAGCCAGCATTGGGAATCACACATAATCAAAGATACAAGCTTTCACTAACGGCATGCTGACAAATCAATGGCAGCAAAATGAACACGTTTTAAGCTCTGAACTGCTCAGAACAGGTCCTTTGATGGATTAAGAACCTTAAAAATGTGAAGGACAGTTCTGAGTTCCAGTCTATTACACAGCAAAATCCAGGAAATACAGATCAAAGCACCTCCAGTTGAGGAGGAAACCAACATAAAGAGGATTAGTCAAAGCTGCGTGAATGAAGTGAAATACGACTCCAGGTGTGTTTTTGATAGGGAAACAGCATTGTGGCATGGTAAAAAAGTTCTAAAATCGATTTTAATGGACCGTAAGGTGGAATAAGTGCATTTAACGCAAGTCAAATGAGCAATACTACACTATACTGTATTTATTACTATCCTCCCGCTAATGAAGACGAGGAGGAGGAGGTTAAGCGCAGATGACCTATTTACCAAGTTCTTTTCTTCAGAATTGTGGTATAGCTCTCGGTGCAGGGTCATTGTCTGTCTGGGGTTATTCTGTGTTGATTTACACCTTATTGCATTAATGGAGCCCGGCTTCACTGGCAGAAGTCAATTAACACAATTAATGTGTTGTATGCATTGATCTCCAATGGAATCTGCGCCGTGTAATTGTTTTTCACTACATTGTGGAGGCACCGTCCTGTAGGGCATTGAGGCGTTTCATCATTGTGCTGAGGACGCCGTAAAAACTGTTTTCTAATGAAGCTTTCCAATGGCATGCTATAGGCGGCCGGGCAACTGCAAACCTCAGGCATAATACCCCCCAAAGTAGCAGATAGTGAAAAAGTATTGTAATATTGACTATGCTCCAGACCCTCGCCCACTGAATGAAGTCTAACTAATGGCATACACTGATGTTCAGTCTTGTAGTTACTCATAAAATAGAGTTTGTTATGGATGATCGAGTGTTTTGGAATCTTCTTTGCAAACTAAGGTCTCTGTAGAAGCACCTCCCTCAGAGAGCTCCCACAAACTGGACACCCCCTTGGGTAAAGCTTCCGTCTTTGCTACTATTCCAGCTTTGAGATGTATTTTCACAACTCCAGGCATATATTTGATACGGGAACAAAAACGTCAGAACCTGGTACCCTATCTATGGAATAAACTCCCTGCCTTTGCATTCCCTGAATTCTGTGAAGAATTTAAAAAGCAACTTTCTTTCTCAAACAGGCTTTTATAAGTTAATCGACCTTCAATCTCATGTACTGCTGTGAATTTTGTAGTTGCCCTGTTAAGCACTTTGTGACCCCTGTCTGTGAAAAGCACCATACAAATACATTTTAATTGCTCGCTTACTTAAAACATAAAAAAAATCAGAAGTCGTGTCAATATGCTACGTTGTTGGACATTTTACTAATTTAGCCTATGCCCCCAACGCCTGCCCCCCTCTCCCTTACCCCTCAGTGAAGTACAGACACAAAGATCCTCCGGGCTTTGGTCTGCTCCTCTCCTGCCAGCAGAAGGCCCTTTAAAGATATCCCCATTTCCCCCGTATGGCCTCACCCCCGGCATGGCTCAAGGAGAGGGTGAAGCGACATAGAGAAGGGAAGATCAAGGGAGGAGGAGAGAGAGAGTGATAAACGGAGATGGGAGTGAGAAGAGAGTGAGAGGAGGGGAGAAAGAAGGAAGGAGGGAGAGAGGGAGGGAGAAAGAGAGGAATGGCCTTTAAAGATTACACTATTCCCATAGGCCCGTCTGTACAAGGAGACTTCTTTAGAGAACAGACAGCCGAGTGTGTCCTCTCAAATGAAGCCCGCTGCACTGTCCCAATCCCTATTTTCAGCTCTAGTGGTGCAGCCCGGACACCGAGAACACATGTTTTCACTCTATTATATCTCTCCCTTCTCTGCTGGTTTATCTTTTTTGTGTTCCCTTCATCCTTCTCTTCTTTTCTCAAACTTTCATTACTTTGCTTGCTACAGTCAACTCGTGTTAGACTTGAAATGTCACAAATGCTCAACTGGTGCGTCGAGTTTTTCCATGCGTCGCACTCATGTCTTTCCAAACATACACATGGATAGTGCATAGGTTTGTTAGTGCTTCGAGTTCATTTCAAGTTTCCTGAAGTTGGTGTCCTTGCCAGTGGAGCCACAAGTGTTCTTTTCTTTTTCCCCAGACAAGGCTGTAGCTCTTAGTGCTAATCGCAGCGCTGGCATTAGCATGATTTGTTTGGTTTGGTCAATGACAAGTGCAGTCTGGGTCAGTGCAGTATGACGTTACATTTCAGCACATTGAATGCAAAGTTGTCACTCCAGATTATGTTTTGATGTGTCACTTTAGGCTGATGTGAACCACTGTAGTCTTAAATGCAATGATGTTTTATTCAAGTGGTTTTGTAAGGCCATCAAATCATGACGCTTTGTATATGTTTCGATATTCTCATTCTCTCGGAATGAAGAGAAAAGGCACTCATGTAACAATTGGATTAGCGCTGCTCCGGAAACGGTGACATTTAAACAGATAAAAGGACTGAGCACAGCCTCTTGTTGACAGTGTTGCGCGTTTACTGATGTTCTCACCGGCCTGACATTCAACCTGCTGCTATGTTTTCCACTGATCCAGGGATCAGTGCCCCCCCCCCCCAAAAACAGACTTATTTTCTGTTGTCAGGGATACAGATGTCTATTAAATTAATACTAAATGTGGCTTACCAAATACATGAAACCTGAAAAGAATACACTGTTGCTGCAAAATATACAGTGGTTTTGACTAGAAGTGATTCATCAAATTTACTCACACAACAAACACATTTTTACACAGAAAAACAGACTGAATGGACTCAACTTGTATCCGTTTTTCTACCTTTATCAGGCCCAAAGCGCTTTACAGGAAGGAACCAGTCATCCATTCACTCTCTCATTCATACACCAACGTACGCAGACATTGGAGGCAAGTAGGGTGAAGTGTCTCGCCCAAGGAATCAACGGCGGTGTGTATTTGCGGGAGCTGGGATTCGAACCCACGCCCTTCCGAGCACGAGACGACCCGCTCTACCTACTGCGCCACCTTTGCAGAAACAAACTGTTCTTTTGTTTCATTTTAGTAAGGTCAATATTTGATCCCAAAATGTTAACCTCATAACTGAGGGGTCATTTAACGGCAGGCTAATTGTTATAAGTAAGTGCGTGCTTTATTTGTCTGTACAAATTGTACAGACTGAGCAACAGTGGGTCAACCTGACCAGCATGTTTTTGGAGGTAGGGTAAACGTAGCTCCCAGATGAAACCTGGCTGGCTGCCCTCACTTCTCCTCTGATCCTCTGAAACTACCTGACCTTTATTGCAAGTTAAATAGTTTAGATATGATAAATAGATACAGCTCAGCCTTTCGAAACTACTTTGATGACGTACTCCCAAATTCATGTCCTTTTGACAAGCACTCATCCCAAACAGAACCCTCAATGTTTATGACAGAGTGACAAAAAGAATAAGCATAATAACTAATTTCACAACTCAACATTGGCATTTACGTGCAGTTCCCATGCCATGGCATCATCTACATACCCTCTATTTTTGTTTACAGCAGGGGTGTCAAACATACGGCCGAGATGATTTAATCCGGCCCCTGCCCTGTAGAGCAGAAATTCCAGAGTATGCGGGGGAAAAAAGTAAGTCTCCAGCCCATTCCTGTGCGGAGTTGTGAATTTTTAAAGAATCACCAGAATGCTCACTAGAGGGTATTACATTAAGAAAGTAGGAGTTCCACACGTGTCCAGCAGAGGGCACTGACATAATAAGAGCTCAGGATATGAACAACGCATTACATAGCCAAGTGGTAAATGGACAGCCTGCCCCTGGGCGGCTGTGGCTTCAATAACAGCTTATCACCACCGACTGTGGAGTGAATGAATAATGACTATGTAGTACTTTGAGGAACTTGTGACACAGGCTTGTAAAGTCCAATACAAGTGTAAACTGTTGTTATTAATGAAGCTACAGTCAAGTTGGGGCTTTGACCAAATCACAACTTAGTTTTATTATTCATTTATTGGAAACATTTTCTCTATTATATGTGGCCCGCGACCCGCCGTGGGAGCGGGAATTTCGGCCCGCGACCCAAAATGAGTTTGACACCCCTGGTTCACAGTGTAGGGTCTTTTTGAATGGCTCCATTGCTAATATTCAAAAGGGAGGCGTTATGATTTAGCGTCGCCTCCCCGGAAACGATGGCTAATTAGTTTACTCTAGTTTTATTCAGTTGACATTTCAAAATATTGGCGAAGGTGATCAGTGGTTCAGGCACTGGGAAATGTCAGTGTCCTCTCCAAGCTTTCCGCCCAGAACTTAACCACATGAATCCTCTAGCACTGGATACATTGAAACATGCCAACAGTACTTAAAATGGATTTGACTAGTGTACATTTAGATTACAAAATTTGGTGTTTCCGGGTCGGTCTAGAATGAGACGTAAACAACATTATTGCACGGGTTAAGGCCAATAAGTCAAATGGGAACAAGATTTACTCTGAGTCTGAACTGGGCTGTCTTGTCCAGATGACAACTTTTTTTTAACCTTTGCTTTGAAAGTCTGGTAGAGGCAGAAGCTCGCTCAGTTTGATCAAGCTTCAACCAAACCATAAAAGTTCTAGTGAGTGAGTCCAGCACCTTTCCTTTCATACATACTGCACAAGTGCGAGCTCGAACGAGAGAGAAAAAAGACTTGGAGAGGGAGGGAAAGAGATAGAGATGGACGGCGGAGGCACGGGGCTAAGCTAAACCGTTCTAAAGGAATACTTGATTCCGTCAGGCTGTCAGCAATGCCCAAGCTAGACCCCATAGCAAGTACATTTAACTTACAAACTTCAGGTCTCAATGCAGGGCTGGAGATTTCACTATTTTACTACTTTTTTTTACTACTATTTTTTTTTAGCTTTTTTCAATACCTGCATCCATTTTTCAACAAGCGCTGCCTTTGAGGTTTACTACAGTGACATATCCAGAGGCAGGGACATGGATAGCCACAGGGAAAGTTGGAGAGACGGAGAGAAAAGCTGAAAAATCAACCTGTAAGCACGATAAAGCAGTGGTTCTGACTGTGACAGCTTGACAGCTCTAATAACGTATAGAATAATTAATGTGGTTTTAAGTATAGGCCTGTAGTTCGACTTTACCACAGTGGCATTTAGTGAGGGGAAGTTGATGCAGAGTCACACTTGACCCACTGATCCCTTGAAAATTAATTTTGTCATCGCAGATTATGCAGCAGGTAATACTGGCATTATCATATGGAGATGAGTTGGCAAGGTTCATATATCGCTAAAGAGCAAGCATCCGTCATTTGGAAAGGTGCTACGACTCGCTTCACGTCTGCTAAACCTGCAGCTATTTATATAAGCATAGGGCTGTGCAATATTTTACAAAATCTTCACATTATTAACCTCTTACCACCCACCTGAACCGAATACATTTTCTCCCCTTAGGCCAGTGTAGCGCCTCATTTGAAAGCTAAGACCCACAAAACTGGTCTTTTTCCTTGCGTTGTTGCTTTCTTGTCGTCACTTTTTTCATGTTCTTTTTCATCTTATTTTTGCCACTTTTTTGTGGCTTTTTTAATTGTATTTTTGTCACTTTTTTGCTGCTCTTTCGTCACTTTTTTATGGCTTTTTTTTGTCACTTTTTGGTTGAGTTTGTGTCCATTTTTGTCCGCACTTTTGTGGCTTTTTTGTTGTTTTCATCCTCGTTTTCAGCACTATTTTGATGCTTTTTTTTCAGAAAGCTTTTAGATTTTGGTAATGCCAAACTAAAAAAAATGTGCTCTGTTCAGCTGGGGGTTCAGAGGTTAAGTGATGTTCATTTCGGGAGAACCCACAATATATCGAAAAATCACTGAGGTCTTCCATCAGACTAACATTGACATTTTGTTTGCTAAAAAACCCCAAATCATGATTCATGATTTACAAATTCCATTTCAGCCTCGCCTGTTAAGCAGTGAGAACTACTTTTTCCGATTAAAATACTGTACACAATATCTTAAGAAAGTCTATTTGTCCTTGTTTTGTGGAGTGCAAAAGACTTTGAACATTTCTCTGGCTTTTAAAGTGTCAAACTGTCAGACTCTTCCCCTCTGAACGGAATAAGAGCAGGAGCCTGCAACGCTAAAACTAGGTGGATTTGAGAGAGAACAACAGAAGAAAGCTGTTTAAATGAGCATTTGCAGAGGACAAATGAATGCGGGTCTAGTGCCTGTGCGCGCTGAGCCAGGAGGTGCAGGTGAATCCCGCCCGCTGTGGGCCGATGCACCACATTAACTGCAGACTCCACTCCCTGAGGCCCGCTGGGAGAGGGGGCACTTACCATAATACGTACTGCTCTGTCCTGGCTAGCAAAATGTCAGCCCATAGAGTCGTCTTGTTCTCTTCTCGGCTTTCAGCAAAACTTGAATGGGAAATGGAACACTTTAAATTTCCCATAGGTTAGTAATGCACTTAAATCTGAATGAAGAAGTTCTTTTGACACATGCTTTTCCAATGACATCACGCATAGTTCCAGCTGAAATTTTGAAGTAGAATTATGCAGTACTACAACATGTAACAATGTCTCTACTCAGGATGAAAAAGAAAGACAATTGATTGACAGTGGCATTTTTTTGTAATGGTAATCATTGCTCAAGAAGATATCAGTTAAAACACGGCCCCAGAGATGCAGACGTAGCAGCGCTGTCTGTCGAGCTACAGCAGGATTTACAAAAGATCTACTTCACTCCTCAGACTAAATTAACACATCAAAGAAGAAACAGGAACTTTTCTCTGTGATTTTTGCAGTTTGTCATGTCAACATTCTCAGTCAGTGCTGCTCAAGACGTTAGCATGCTACCAGTTAGCATCTGTCAACCATTGTCAATGGCTTCAACACGATAAACACATGTGTGGTTAACATCTATGAACACTGAGGAAATTCTGCAGTAACAGCTCAGCTCTGACCTCTGTCACATGTATCCAAGGCTAGATGTTTGGAGTGTGGTTCAGGGCTTTCTCTAAGAGAGGCTTATCGTGTTCAAGCCTAATGCTAACCGGTAGCTAACGTCTTGAGCAGCCTGACACAGTGGTTTCTTCACATAAACGTGCGTCTCTGTGGCCATGTTATTACTGTTATTTTCTTGAGCAATGATAATAATAATAATAATAATAATAATAATAATACATTTTATTTATAATGCACTTTACATTTGACACCAAATCTCAAAGTGCTACAGTGGACAGCATAGTTAAAAACAAAACATTATAAAATACAACACAACATATATGAAAAGACAGGACTAAAAAAACAAAGCATTAGCTGTTAAAATAGCTTTTGTAAAAAGGTGGGTTTTAAGTTCTTTTTTAAATGCGTCCACCGTCTGTGGGGCCCTGAGGTGGTCTGTGAGGGCGTTCCACAGTCGCCCATAGTTTTGAGTCGTGTCCTGGGCATGACCAGACGATGCTGTTGGCCTGACCGGGTCCTGGTTGAGGTGTGTGGTGTGAGCAGTTCGGTGAGGTAAGTGGGGGCCACACCATGCAGACAGTGATGGGTGTGCAAGAGGACCTTGTATTGTATGCGGGACAGAATGGGGAGCCAGTGCAGTGTACGGAGGATAGGGGTGATGTGCTCGTGTTTTCGCACCCTCATCAGGATCCTGGCAGCGCTGTTTTGAACATACTGGAGCTTTTGGAGGCTCCTGCCAGGGATCCCCATGAGGAGTGCATTACAGTAGTCCAGCCTGGAGGAGACAAAAGCATGAATTACTATTACATAAAAATGCCTCCGTGAATCATCTTTCATTTATATCCAGAGTAGAGATACTGTTACATGTTGAAGTACTGCATAATGCTTTGGTATCCAAAATGGCCACCATAACAACAAATGTCACATGACTGAAAGGTATGTATAGACCATGGATTTTCACTGCAGTGTTTCCCACACATAGACTAATCTGTGGCGCACCGCCACAGAATCAACAACGGCCGCCACAAATGTTTTGTTTTTTTTCTTTTTGTAATTTTTTCCCGTAATGCTACTTTAAACACACGTCGTATAGAACCGCCGAAGCGGTCAATTTGGCTGGGAGTTATGGTTTAAAATGCGACAGCCCTAGTGTTAGTGTTTGGTGCAGAAGTACAACACCCCCCAACCCCCTGCGGCCGACCGCCACACATTGCCTTCTAACCTGTGGGAAACACTGCCCTGTCACAGCAAGAAGGTTCCTTACAAACCTAGCCCAAAATCTGCAGTTGGGTCTCCAGGGGCTGAACGGTAGTCACTCACTGCTCCAGACAAATTGTCCAAGCAGATGGGTCAAATGGCGTGCTCAAATTTCTATACCTAACTGATAACATTGCCTTCCTACTTTGGAACCTCAGACTGTAGTGCAAAAGCTATAGTTGTCAGGATTCCAAAGCGGGCTTGTCCCTTAGATAACACTAAAGATTTGTCTACAACTTTACATGGGAGCAGGTAGGAGGAGCGCGTTGCGGGAGCGGAGGCTGACAGCGCTGGGGACAGAGCTGTAGAGGTGATGGGTGATCATAGCACTAATGGAGCGGCACAGTCTCCCTCGGGAGTGCCTCTCAAACTGATGCCTGCCTGGGCGAGCAAGGACTTTGTTATCAAGCCCTCAGCCCTGCACAGCTCAGGAGACAGCCACTGATCCACACAGCAGCATACAAGACAGACTGGAGACCCATTCTAAGAGTAGCAGCAGGAAGAAGTCATACCAAAGGAGATGAAAGGGAGCTTTGAATATTTACTATGGCAACAACCCATTAATAGTGAGATTTGTAGGGTCAAAGTGGTGTATTGATAGAAATCTTGCTGTGAAAGTTACTGTATGCTGTGATTACACTGTTTTGAAAAGAACACCCCGAGTATTAGACTTCAGCCATGAATGTTTTCTGAAAATATGTACAATTCCTGCTGCAGCAGTGGGAGTAAACCATAATTTTTTGCTTGCGGCATGCTTGCAAATCAAAGATGCTGTAATAATCTTAGTTTGAGTGCAGAACCACTCAGAGCAGTTCCATTGATTAAAAATGCACAGAACACATCTGTGTTCTATCTCTCAACAAAATCCAGGTAATGCCGAGCTGGGATTATTCTATGTGTGGGATGATGAAGAATCATAATCCCACACATATGATTCAATTGAAAGTGAATAATTTCAATTCTTCAGAATTGACATTTTTCAATTATGAAGAATTTTGGTGTAATTGCTGATGGAATTTGTTTGGTCTGGTGAATATTTTTAGTTAAGAAGCAATTTGTTGAATTCCAAAAATCTTAGTCAGAAGACCTTGAGCACAAATTTGTATTTGAGAGCGCTTCATTCATGAGGCAAACTATTTTAGGCTAATCTCGGCAAAGAGATGCCCAGTAATAAATATTGAAATCAAGTAACAATATTTTGGACAGGTTACTCTCCCTCCTCTGTGAAGTCTCTGTTAGCAAAACACCAGCAGAAACGAGACAGAATGAGACGAAAAATACTTACTAATACATGTTTTTGTTGCCTCCAAATAAGGGTTTATTTCTATTACCATTTCATGGAATGGCTATTCCATTTTTCCTCCACACATGATGTTGTGTGTTCTGCCTAAACAATTCAACTTTGGGTTCCTCAATCCACAGAATATTTTGCCAGTAATGTGCAGTCTTTCGCAAACTTCAAACCTGCAGAAATGGCCAATCTCCCATGAATCCCATTCTTGGTCAATGTTTCACATAGGGCTGGGCGATTATGGAAAAAAGATAATCACAATTATTTTCCCCATATTGATCAACCTCGATTTTTGTTTTTGTTTAAAAGAAAAAGACAATAAATGTGGGTTTCCTGGACGAGCATGTAAACACACGCTGCGGCCAAACTGAAAACTGCAGCTAACTCATCAGCAAAAACAAACTCTACACTTCTAGCCTCACAGTACAGCCTCCCCATGTCACCCCTTCACCTGGCCAAGCAACACACAAACATCTGCAAAGGAGATGCAAAAAATCGGAATGTTTGAAGAATGTCACAAGCTCAAACCACAACGTCACGGAGTGAAGCGCTAACAACTTCATATTTACATAAAGAAATGAGTACACCGCACATTTATTTGTAAAAAAAGATGATCAAACTTACAATTCACTGTTAAAATTCCAGCTAATCCACCGCTGCAGCCTCAAAACAAATCCACATGGTCCAAATAGCGATCGATAGTTTTCCATCTTCAAAGGCTTAAACTCTTCATCCCCATGCGCGTCCTGGTTCTCTGCCAGCTCCCCGTGTGTTTCTGTTTTGACGAGTTAACGCAACTTTGTACCTGGTTTTACACGTAAAATCACCAGGTCCTCATGCTGATGATATGTATCATCCGTGCTTGCTGTTTGGGCCGAGTGTTTCCCTGGGATTGACCTGACAGGCGCTGCAGTCTTCCATATTTTTTTCCAGACAGGTCTGGCCAATTCTCCTCAATTAAAACGCACCACGCGATTATCGTGATTGACCTTCACTAAAATCTTGATTGGATTAAAATTAGATTTATTGCCCAGCCCTAGTTTCACATATTGTAAATGTGTCTACAGAGATGTTGGCATGGGCCAGTGGTTTCTGTAAGTCTTTAGCTGACACTCCAGGGTACGGCAATATATTGCATTCATTTGAAAAAATGAAGTTTCTGTTTTCACGAGAATGGTTTCTGTTAATGTTTTAACGAGAAAAGATTCTGTTTCACGAGAAACGTGAAAAAAATTGCTAAATTGTGAAATGCATTGTAAAAATCAGCTATTAGACATAAAAACTGATCATTGCTGCTCTTTGTTGTGTTGAAAAGTCAAAGGTTTTCTCTTCTCGGGAACTTGGGCATCATAAAATCTTGATCAATTTCCCAGTTGAAAATACGAGATGAGGTGGTGTTCATGTGCAATTTCCCACTCGGTAAGTGGTATTTACCATAATTATGACACCACATGAAGGCAGCATAAAAGACCAGGCTAAACTGACAGTCATGAGTGTGATGTCACTTACTGTTTATGGATGCGTGGTGGCAGCTTTTGGTTGTCAAGTGTGAGTCAGCTTTCACACTGAAAGTTGACTTTTATTTATCATAATTTCTTGGATGAATAATAATAATCTAAAGACTAAGTAGGTATTTTAGTCATTGACTAAACCCCATGTCTTTTTGGCTGGAGGGGCTAAACTGAGAGCAAATTTGCGAGTAAAAAAAACATATTGTTCCATGTTGCGGAAAATACTATTGAATATACTATTGATAGAAACGCAGCTTTATGTCACACATAAAATGTGTCTTCAGCTTATCCCATCCCTTGCCATATTATTTATAACCTTTACCATGTCTCTGAGTCACACGGAAGTGCCTGATACGTCAATAACTAATTTCCTGAACCATCCTCTGTTCGGCTTGTACCATTGGGGGGGATCAGTTTCCAATTATGAGTTTTATGTTTTACAAGAAAATCATTTGGCAGCACTGATGACGACAGTTTGATAGTGCAGATTTTAATCTTCCCTGTGTATAGTTTAGAGATAGAAATATGCAAAATCGACAGTTGAACTTTTTCACACATTATAATGTTTCCGGATCAAAAACATCCGGAGTTTTTAATGTTGTCATATAGTTGAAAAGGAGATACTCAGTCTACGACCCAGAGACTCAAATGCGCAACACAATGTGTTAGGATTGATCACTCAAGTCTTGCTACGCTTCCATTGTTTGGGATTTTGTAACCGAAGATGACGCAGTGTTAACCACAAAGAACTGTCAGCTAGGACGTCCATGCTGATGTCCTCATACAGCTGAGAAGGGAATGGAACAGTTCTGAATATGGAGCTGTTTTTCGTTTGCTGTGCATGTTTATCCAATTGCTTTTGGCGATGTTGTCTCCTTCTGAACACACAAAAAGCTACATTTCAACTTGTCAGCAAGCTTTAATTCTGAATTTCACTTTACAAATTATCACAACTGCTATGTGTGCTTCTATTTTTTCAGTAGGCGATAGATAGTCAACAGTGTGTAGCCTTTTGAAACTACTACATTGTGATTTATTTAGCACTTTGACACTTCCTTTGGACACTTAGCCTTGGTATCTCTCTAGTAAAACTACAAAAATAGCTACTAAAAACAGCTTTTTATGCTTTCGAGGAAATTCCTTAAGACATTCCAGTGAGTAGCCAAGAGGATATTTCAACACATACAGAGAATGACCAACTTAGTCTATATGTTGTCAATGTGTTCAAAGAAAAAAGAAAATTAAAAAAATTCAATTCCTTCAATGAAACTTTTGCAGATATGTCAAGTGTCTTCGGGGATCCAGTTGAAAAGGGCTGGACAGCTATCCGGCTTTCTGTAGCTCGAGGAGATCCCTGGTCAAGGAAACATCCGTAGGATTTCAAATGTCATACCAACACATCAGCAGAGGGTGAATACCGGCCCCTGCTGTAACTTGAACAAAAAAGAGCCTGCGGCAAACATGTTCTAATCTCCAGAAGGAAGACAGTTTGACCACAGACAGGATCAGAACAAGTTTGAAGATGTCTGGACTTAAAAACTCAGAGGAGCTTCATGGATTACACTGACATATGAAAGTGATGGGCCGACGTTTTGAGTGTAGATGAGGGAGACGAAATACGCTGGATTACTGAGACATGTGCAAATGAAGCTGCACATTTCTCCACGTGTTTTTGATACATATAGGAAAGATTAAAACATATACAATCCAGGACACCTTTATTGATCAGACCCATACCCAGTAATAGAACCAATATTCATGCGTAAAGAAAAGTCTGAGGACATTTACTTCAAGTTATAAATCATGAAACACTAACGATAAAGTACAAAGCCAGAAAAGGGCATAATCTGTCTTCTTTTTTTAAAATTCCACAAATAGCACATTTAACACTTTCCACACCCATGATATTTTCACAATCTGCAAAACACCTCTAAAATAATGTAAAACAGGTGGCAACATTTTTTCCCCCCCTCCAATCCCTTGCATCTTTGATTCCTTTGATTTCGATTTCTTTCCAGCACCGGGGACATAAATTAGACGAGGTGGAGGCTGCTTATTTAGCTTGGCACCGATGATCAGAGGCGGCAGTGGCTTTGCAAAGATAAATATGGAGATGAGAGAGGGAGAGTGAGCTAAATTCGCTCAGACCGCTGTGTGCTTTATGCACGTAAGCAGCCATACGTCTCTGTTAGGGGCTTTATGGATGGCACCGCCGAAGCCAAGCCGGGTATGCCTTCAGAGTGATAAATCGTACTCAAATTGGCAAAATAAAAGGGTGCAAATGGACATGTTATTGTTTGGGTTTTTTGGGACGGTAAAAAGACGCTAGATTAGAATGGTTCGCAAAAACAAAGCGTGGTAATGAAAAAGCACTTCGCAGTTTGTATGAAGCTATGGCATGAGTTGTGTTGGAATTGCGTTTGAATATAGATTTAATGGAAGGCTTTTATCCCGAGAGTGTTATTTTTCCTCACGCGAATGGAGGAATCCAGAACTCGATACGGAAGAAAAGTGGAGACTTCTTAACAGAATGTAAGTTAAAGCAGTAATAGAAAGCTGCAGGCCCGGAGCCGAGGCAGATCCACGACGGATTCGCCGTGATCGTGTGCCCTCTGCTGGTAGGAGCGGATCCACAATGGTGTTATTTGTCGATATTTAATGTTTTACAATTATGTGGTTAGGGTTAGTTTAGGGTCATCAGGTTTAGGTTAAGATCGTTTGGGAACAGAAATAACAAGCAGAAGCATCTAGTTACACTTTCCAAATTTGTCTCTGTAGGCTCTCAGCTGTACAGGTGTTATTTTATTATATTTTATTTCATTTTTTATTTGGTAGGGACAGTGCATGTTAATGAACAAACACCGGATTGTAGTCTTGGGCTAATTTCCATCCGTCGTCCCCCATGCGTACTCTCAAGCACACTCTCATTCATCCTGGCCTATTGTACCTGTTTTTAGTAATAGGGGAAACTGGAGTACCCGGAGGAAACCCCGGAGGAAACACGGGGAGAACATGCTGACCTTCTAGCTGTGAAGCATGAGCGCTAACTGTTGTGCTACCGTTCAAGAACTCAAGAACCTTCATTGATGACCAAATTTGTTCATAAGAATTGTTTTTGTTTTGTTTTGCTTTTTTGAGAAAATGTAAATAACCCAAGTTGCTGACTCCTCCCGTGCGTTAAGTAGATCAACATCAATCTTCTTAAAAGCTGATGGGTCTAGATCCGCTTTATCCAGCAGAGGGCGCACTATCACGGTGGATCCGCTTCGGCTCTGGCTCCTACTCGGTTAAACCCACATTTTGGCTAAAAATTGTACATTTCCTTTGTGGCTTTCTAAGAAAGTCTCCTTTTCCCCTAATATTTTAGAACATAAAATGTTTTGTTTTTGTTCTTAAATTCAAACTGAAGTGGCAATAGAAAATACAAAATTGCCACTCACATTGTACAACAATGATTAATACCTCACTATTATCTCAACAAACTAACAATTCACACATAAGGCAATTCAAAGTGCTACACAGTTACATAAAATGACACGAAGGCAGATTAAAGCAATCCATAAAACATCAATTTATCGTTAACAAATTACATTAAAAACAAATACCTCTGATACTTTCAGTTTTTTATGTGCACGGGCAATGTTTTTCACAGCTTGTTGTAAAGGCAATTCAAGGTTCCAATTTGCTTCACTATTTCATGTGTTAAACTTCCAATAATATAGGAATGGAAAAAATTCAGTCAAACAAAGCAAAACGAAACAAAAGAATATCATGTTACAGCCAAACACGAGCCATAATTGCTTCTTGTCATTCTTTTCAAAATAGCTTTGTTTAGGGCCGTTTTTAATAGCTTTCAAATGAACTTCGGCCAAAAAAAAAAAAAAAAAAGTTACACCATGATAAGAGAGAGGTGTATTTTGTGTAATCTGTGACCTTCAGTGGAGCTTTCAAAGGGGCGGCCACAGTTACCTGACAGCCTGCTCAATACTTTAAAGTGACATTATGAGGCCAGTTAACAGTTCATGTTCCACACATAATGACTCCTCAGCCAGTCATAACTGTACCGCTGCTGCTTTCATGCAGATTATTGCTAATAATTAATAGGAGCCATTAGCAGGCCTTTATTACACTGATCTGAATGTTGTTGTGCAATTAACCTACGCTGCCAGGATGTATGATTGATTATAAACATCAGCTGACGCCGTCCTCTGCCTAAAAGACCACTTTAGGAACAAAAAAAGTCTGACAAAAAGTAAATAATGTTTTTGATGGGTAGTGCACATGATGTTATTAAGTTATAAATGGAGCATGAGCTGAACTGACAGTAAATTGTATTTGAAGGAGGGAAAGTGATGTATTATCTAGAACCCTGTTGAACAAAAAGGCCAGTCGAAAGGATAAAGTGATGCGTAGTACTTGAACATTTCAATAGGACATTAATAGCTCAGTTGGTAGAGTGTTGCGCCAGTGCTTTTGCCGGTAACCGGTAGAGAACAAAGGGGTTGGCTGAGGTGCGGTGTGCTACGAACAGCACTGACTACAACAAGCGCTTCCTCTTTGCTCTCCTCTGCTCTACAACATGCATCGTATTGAGCACTCACTATTTCTCCTACAGTGACTTCAACGCTGTCCAGCTCCCCAATATATACTGTAGATGATATCAATGAGCAAACTCCCTCCCTTCCCTGCCCTTCCTGTGCTTCCACCCCTTACTCCCCACCCCCTGCTCCACAACAAAGACGAGAGAATGAAGTATTTCGATTCATTGTGAAATTGCCAAATAAGATCTTTGAATCTTTGAATCTTGAAACTCCACACAGCAGAAACATGATCAAAACACCAGCACGTGCCACACCAACCCAGGAGGTAAGGCCCGGGGGAGGCCCACTGCTGCGCATAACATCGCCATGGGAGTCTGTCCAGCCCATGTACTGCACAGTGCGCCCCCCGTCTTTGCAAATGTCTTATCTATAGTCTGCGTTTAGAAACTATTATGTGAAGATCTCCATGTTTATTTGATTAGTCAGCACAGAGAAAAAAACGTAGGGATCCTGACACTCTTCTCTTATGTAACTACTGTGTACATTTAAAATCTCTGATGGATATCACACAATGACATTAATTTTTATTTGGGTTTGGGTCATTTTGTCATCCTGAAATATTGGCGGCGACATGTCCCTATAATCCCTATGCGAAGGTGTCATCTCTTAGGGCAGCTATGGCTACAAATATAGATTGAAAGAATATTATATGAAATATCATTGAGTGCTTTATTTGTCATTGTACAAGCGAACAATGAAATAGTGTTCAGGTCCTGAGCCGCGCCGACTGAGCCACGCCACTACTGTGGGTCAACCTGGCCAGCATGTTTTTGGAGGTTGGGGAAACCATAGCACCTGGAGGAAACCTGGCTGGCTGCCTTCAAACTCCTGGGTTTGTCCCTGTTTCAGAGCGTGGTGTCCTACACTGGTCAGCTCCACCTCCTCCTTCTTCTTCCTCCTGCGCAGCTCCCTCCGCTCCACAACAGTCTTTCACCATCTTCTGGGGAGTGCTTAGCAGTAAATTTGTTTTATTCTCTAGAGAACGTCCATTAGCTCGAACAATAGTGGGGACAGAAGGCATAGCTTAGCTGTTAGTCTCGCCCGGATACCTCCTCGTTTGTCCCTTGTTTCTTGTAGCTCCTCTTGTGACGCCTCCACTGCAGTTGTAGGGGGTTCTTGGTGCCGCTTCAGTGTCTCAGAAGAAGAAATGTGCAGGTCTCAAATGGGTTTAGCTGATAAGCTAGCTGATAACTTTTAAAAAGCTTCTTTCAGTAAAAAAAATCCACCGAACCTCACAAAAACATGGCAAAGACATACAGAAGTATCCAGTAAAACAATGTGGAATACAGAAACCACAAATGCAGTTTGCAGAAAAGGCAAAAAAATGCAGCCGTACTGAGAGAGAGGGAGGTTTGCTCTTGAAAGTTGCTGTGTTTTGTACCCTTATCCATTCAAGACGATCACCGCTATAAGATCGTCAAGAACTCTTTGAATTTTGAGCTCACTCTCAGTTTTGCGCTCATTTGCTTCATTCTGTCTTTAACCTTTCATAGACTTGGCACTTTATGACTGTCAGACACTTTCACAGCAGTTTCTAATCACGTATTTTCCGCTTTGTCTTGTTTTATTTTATCTTTTGCAGAGGTGCAGTCTGCTTCACCTCTCCGCCCCCCCTCGGGCCCCTTAACAAGTCTAATCAATCCAGTTAATTGCCGAAACATGCCACTCGCAATGACGGCAGTGACACTCCTTCCCCATGTCAAATAGATCATTAAGTGGGTGCTCCAAAGAACCACCCCTCTCACACACGTCATTAGCACCGCTCTCAAACCAAGTAACTTCATTAAGATTACCTTGACCTGCCTGTAGCTCATTAAAGAGAGAAAAAAACACACATACTTACACACAGTCACTGCCGTTTAGTGCGCCAGTCTGGGCAGAACCAATCATTTTCAGATTACTAAGACTGGGTTGGATGCAGAAGACAAATTCCCCTTAAAATACGTCATAATTCCTGAGCACATTATAGAAAGTATCAGTTCTTAAACAATACTTGGATGCCATAACAATTTTTTCTTGACATGTTTTAGCAGTTTTCGAGCGCTTAAGTCTAAAATCATCTTGGGGTTTGCTGCTCGAGGTCAGCATTTTGTCGCCTACACCTTCGCTGCATTTTTTTACTCGAGTAGTGAATTAAATCCGTGTGTGGCTCCAACTTAGCACAATCCTTCAGTATAGATACAAAGTGGTGCAAATTGGGGTATGGTCCACCAGCTTCCAACTACTAAATGGGTCAGCAAACGAGCATTATTATATCACAAAAGATGCATTGGTGTTGAGCTGAGAACAATAGGCTGAACTCAGATAGAATTATGAGGCCAATTATACTGCTGGCTGCGCCGTATCTTATTTCCGTTGGTTTAAACAATAGCCCTGTTTGATGATAGCAGATGATTACAGTTGTGTCTAGTCTACAAAATCCGATGTTACAGCACAGTGAGCAGGTGGTGAACAGTTGTCCCTCCATTTTTATATTTATTGTGAACATGTTGATTAGCCTTCAAAGTTTGACTGTAACAAAAAATAAAACAGCAATTTGGTGCATCAAAAGATCACATTTGAATAATATATTGCCAAATTAAGTATTTACTTGTCTAAATCTTGTTGCTTATAGGACATGTTCTAAAATGTTATTTAACTGCTGAACATGAGCATTGAAATTATTAGAATTTTTCATTATTGTACTGTCGGCACTGTTCAAACTTGGAACTGGAATCAGAAAAGTAACCAAAGCTACATGAACATGATTACATGAGCCTGGCACAGTGGCACAGTTATTATCAGCACCATGTTTAGTCTACACTGTGTAACTTGGCAATGTTTTAGATGGTGGTTACAAAAATGTGATCAGCACTGCTCTGTATAATATCGACCTACGGAGACAATATCATCATAGTAAAATCTATTAAAGAGGACATGGTGCAAAATCAAGCATTTTTGAGCTTTTAACCATTCAATGTCCCTTGATCCCAAACATACCTGGTGCAGTTTCTCACTTCCTTCACACATAATCCTTTTTCCTTTGCCTGTTTCTTCCTGTCCTGCAGAAGCACCTCTGTCCATATTTTGTTATGTATTAGATAGAACACGGACGATTCCACAGCATGTTTAAAGTCAATCCACCATCGCTGGAACCGTTCTGAGCAGTTCTGCACTTAAAATGTGTGCATCACAGTGCCATTGCCTAGTTTGCATGCCGTTTGCTAAAGTGAAAGCTTGTATTTCTACCTGCAGAGGGTGCTCCAAGCTGAAATGCAGGGCCAGACAGTGCTCACTCATTCAGTCCTCACCTCATTGAAATGGTAAAGGATAAAGTAACAACGTTGAGGTACCCAGGGAACATTGAAAAGCCTCAATTATGCATGATTAACCCTGTACCCCTGGTTGGGAGACACTCAAATTTCATACAATATGAAATAAAGTTTACAATTTCCTGTAATCTTACTCAATGCTACAGTGGAGTAGATGCTGACTGATAGTGCGTGGAATATAGTGCGTTTTTCTGCTTGTCATCCGATAAAGCCGTTCTCCTTTATCTGCGCTTGTCTTGCAGATATCCGTGGCATCGAGGATTTTCTGGATCGCACCTCTCAGCAGGGCATGGACGTCTCCCTGCAGAAAGTGGAGTCCAACATAAACATGATGATCACCAGCCTCTTCAGGACGCTCAGAGTGGAGGAGCTGCACCGCTATCGAGACACGCTGCGGAGGGCCGTGCTGTTCATGAGCCCCGCCACGGCCAAGGCCTTCATCACTGAGGTACGTCGTGCTGCGTTTGAGGAGACATCGTGACCCCCTGTATTCCTGTAGAGACTGAATGAAATGGTGAAGGGTGAATTAAGTTTTTATGGTATAGAATAAATTAATTATATAACAATACAAACAACATTATATTGCTACTAGATTTTAAATGTTTTGATCCCAAAAAGAGCTCATTAGATTTAATGGTGGGGGTCCCCAGTTGTTGTCAACAGAAGAGGTCAATTACTGTGCCCTCGGTCAGTTGAACTTCCTGGCATACTTCAGTACAGTAAAAGTGAACAAGGCTAATGACATTGTCTGCAAACGTCGGTATCTGCTGTTTCTGCTTGGTGCGAATGCCTTAGATGTGGAACTTTATTGTATGTTCATCCCCCGCTTTCAAAACGAGCCGAGTTTGTACTAAAAATAGGGCTTGAAGTAACTATATATCGCAATAATATTGTGATCGTGATATTGCACTAAACCATTTCACGAATACACAATATGTTCCATTCTAATTAAACACAAATTGTACAGAAAGTAACACATTTTTCAGCAAATTGTGTCAAAACAAGACTTAAAGCAATACTAAGTAACTTGTTTACCTTAATAAATCCTTTTCGTAGTCCCTCTGGGGGTAAGACAAGTGTTCATTAGATGATTGGAGGGTCTTTCATCTCCCCCTGGTGTCTCTGGCCAGAAAACCACAATTGCAACTTCCCTGCCACCGGGTCGGAGCAACCAATACACTAATGGAACCACGAAGAAGAAGCTAGCAGGCTCACGGGCAAAGCTAACTGCGGGTTGCGCCATTTGTGTAATTGGATGTACAATATCCCTCTCTCCCTTCGCCTTTTCTGTCAGCGTAGTATTTACTCTCACAGACAATAAGTTAAAAAATCGCAACTATCTAGGGGCAAGAGTTACAACACTATATCAGCACCACAACAACTAATTTGACTAAATTAAGAAATGTTTAATGAAGACTTTAATTAGAACTTTTAGAGATTCATAAATTCAGTGCCTTTTTCCTGAGTTTGCAAAAAATCTCAGTCAGTCTTTAGTGATGTTGTTATATAATGTGGCTTCTGGCGATATACATCACCTGATATTAGGGATGCACCGATACCGATGCCAGTATCGGGTATCGGGCCGATACCACATGCTTGTACTCATACTCGTACTCATTCATGAGGTCCCGATACCATAAACCGATACCATTTGACGTGCGGCCAGCGCACCTACGAGGCGCACCTCTCAGCTGAGGAGAGAAGCAACAAACTGGAGAATTCTTTAGTGGAAATACAATAACCACATAGAGCTGACTTTATTACAGACGACACTCCCTAAATCTGAGTCTGTGCTGGATTTAACCAGAGCTAAATGTTGTTAGTGCTGCAGCGTCTGCAGTGTTTACAACATACAGGCTAATGTTGCTAATGTTGCTAACTCGCGGCTAGCGCAGTTTTGGCCATTCTGACGCCGTTTTATGCCCAGGGGTTTATTCATCTGAAAAACTAACCCAGCGACTAAAAAGTCCTCAGAAAATCAAAATAAAAGAGATACAGCATGTTTATACTGAGTGAAAATGAGCTGCAGCAGAACAATGAAAACGCTGTAGCTACTCGCTAAGTTGCTACAAAACACACGAGAAAATCCACACGGAGCTGAAGTAAAGACGAAAAGAGACCATTTAAGTAACATTTCAATACTATTGTTAAATAAAAATATATAAATGAATAAAGCACAGGAATTGGGAGCTTTGGACATGGACTTTTCTGTCTATGATGGACAGTGCAATAAAAATTAAAAATTATATTGAATGAAAATAAAAATAAAAAAATAAATGGCATCAGCACAATTCTAATATCACTGCTCTTAAATGTGTCGCCTACTTTACTTAAGGAAATGTAGATGAGTAAATTAACTAATTACAAACCAATCTGCTGTGAAAAAAGTAAGAATGTTGAAGAAAATGCCTTGTACTTGTATTGGTTTTCGGTATCGGCGAGTACTTAAATCCAAGTACTCGTACTCGTATCGGTTTTAGAAAAAGTGGTATCGGTGCATCCCTACCTGATATGTTTTTTGTGATATATTGTGCAGCCCTAACATCAATAGACTGCCAGCTACTGAAGTCTGACAAGACAGCCCTATAAAACATGCATACAATACTGAATACTTATACAATATTTACTGGAGCTTTATCTACTGGTCATACACTTTGTTAAAAAGTGGTATTTTTTGAGTGTTTACCTTGCAGCCTGAAAACTTTTCTAACTTTTTTTGGGGTCGTAAACAGTGCACTCTTTGTTGTTGTCTTTCTGTGTTTAGCGTCGAATGCACGACCACACTGCCCCTTGTGTTTAGTATATTGGAAAACCACTCACGCAGAGCAAAGGTGAGCCTGGTGCGTGTCTGTGTAGGGCTGTGTAGGAAGTTCGATCCCGTGTGAACCTCCTGTCAAAACATTAAAATTTCTTTAAAAAGGAAAGTGCTTTCTTCCACTGTAGCATGTACAGACAGTCTTTTACATGCATGTGATGGAAGGGAGTGGAAGAGCCTTTATGATTGCCACATTTATTATTCCCGCTTGCCATCGAACAGCCCCTGTCCATTGCCGTTATCTCAGCAGAGAAGACTTGTGGAGCAGGCTGTCCCCCCATAAACCATTGTAGGTCATGGATGAAAGCAGGAGCCCCAGTCTTAGTTATAAATTCATAAGTTGAAGTAGTTGGACGTACGGCCCTTAATCCCATGTGCCGTGTTCTCACCGCGGTTTAATTAAAAGTGACCTCGGAAAGTGCAATCACAATCTCATTTGGTTGGAGGCGTGACAGTGAGCGGGCTGAAGGGTGACGTGAGCTATTGTGCTACTCCGCGCATCTTTAAATCAGGGTCGTGCACGGAAAATTGGAAACGCAGTGGTTCATTAAAGGATATGCTGTGCAAAATGTACCTTATTTGAGCTTTTAACAAGGCTACAACTCGCCAGATACAATACCTGGTGTCGTATTTACTTTGTTTGTTTTGAGGAATCTTATTTACTTATTTACGTTCTTCTCCGAACTGTATTTTCTGAATTTTGTCGCGTGTTTACGAGCAGCCCTGATGGCAAATTAGAACGTAAACGATGTTCCTGTATTATACATGTAGATGAGTAATTCAACCATAAAAGCTGGAGTGAGGCGTGATCAATAGTTTATGTAATGGGTAAACTTTGGTCCAGGAAAGAGACGGCATAGATGTAAAGGCCGAATGGAAAAAAATAACTCCATTGGGGGACTGACACTGGTGGTGATGGCGGTGAAGAGATGAGTAAATAAACTTTCAGGAATAAACACGTAATTTAAATTGTCTTTTCTTTTTGACAATTGTCAGATCGTACTGCATGGTAAACAAAAGGGAGATCAGTGTAACTCAAGTAAATTAAAGTAACCTCTATCTTTCCTCATACAGTATCCGCTCCATTGTTCTGACCCCACCGGTTTCACATCATTTACAAATTAAAGTCTGGCCTTAAAACCATAATTACAACTTTTTAAAAGCAACCAACAAAGGTCCAAGTACTTTGCAGCAATTGTGTTCTTTTGGAGCATGTTTTAGTTGCACATGATTAGCACAAATGTTTTAAAATGGTGGGTATTATGCAGAATCAACCTTTATCAAAATCACAATGTGGTTTTACTCAACAGTCATTCTAACTTCCTCTTCAAATGCTGACAGGTGCAATGCAGACTTGTAAGATGAAGTACTGCAAGATACTTAAGAGCATTGGGTATGATTGACTGCTGCAACATGTTGGAAAAAAGTAAAAAAAAATAAAAAATGATGTAAATAATGCAAATGCACTTGAAAATGGCACATTTGTTACCCAGGGATGATGCTACTTGTTAGTAAGATGAAAGGTTCTTCCTGAACTTACTGCTGTGGCTGTTACCAACATCATGTGTCAGTAAAATGCGGTACCTCCTGCAATCGAAAAGTTCTATTCTGCTTTGTAGGTGGACATATTGCATCTATACCCGACAAACTGTTGTGTTCCATGTTGTGCATTATTCAGGACTCTTTGGAGCTGTACATGTGGGCGAATGTTCTATCCAGGCACATGTTGTCTTGTGGTGGTCCTGACTCCACCATCTCCTTAAAGTCAGCTGAACGCAGTCCCCCAAGGGGAAGTTCTTTATAGAATATTATATGAAAGACTGTCCTAGACCTCGGAAATACACGACTGATCATTATAAATGTAAAGACCATAATCCCGGCGATCAGTCATGGAACAATGTAAAGAAACCCATGGGGAAGGTGCAAATTCATTCAAACATTATGATGATGATGCATTATACGGAAGTAAAGCATTGCATCACTGGCTTGAAAAATGAAGTATTTATAGCAGAGTGTATTAGAAGATTGTGTCTAAACCGGAGCTGTTACTAAGGAGGCTCTACATTTGTAAGCGTTACTTAAAATCTATCAATAATACAATACAAGAAAGATCTTGGCTGTGTTTCTTCAGAAGGATTCCATTGTAACAAAAGGTTTCAGAAAGTTGTCCAAAAATAGTCTTGTTGCCTGTTTTTTGAAACCTTTTGTTGCTGAAGGCTTGTGGGCCTCCTCTCAAGTGTTTACTCTGCTTTAGAGCTAGAGGCAGGCCTGGTCAAAACCACTTGTTTTTCACTCCGTGTTATGAGGCGGGATGTGAAGGTCACACTGTGAGAAAATAGTTGCAACGCTCAATAACTGTAGTATTTGAATAATATTGCAACATTTGATTAAAATTGGAGCGACAGTGGGGCAGTTGGTAGAGTGTGTTGTCTCATGATTGAAAGGTTGGGGGTTCGAATTCCAGCTCCATCCATCCATCCATCCATTTTCTTCCGCTTTATCTGGGGCGGGGTCACGGGGGCGGCATGAATAGGTGTATTGGAAAAATATTTGTAGATGAAAATACAATTTCCACACACTTCCTCACGATATGGATATTATGGATATAAAAGAATAAGAAACAGTACGGATATGGATATTTCCCGACATGATCTTGCTATAAGGATAATTTGCAGATGTATTGTGCAGCCCTTGTGTGATGTTTTATGAACAGGAGTTTGAATTTTATAAAGCAGATGGATTGCCTTTAGTCAAACTTTACTGAGGCTCCATGAGTCGCTCGCTAGCTCCCACAGTTTGCATCCAGGGATCCTATCAGATATGCAAAGACTATGAATTTTGCCATTTGATCTCCGAGCCTTAAAATTTAAAATGATGCAGTTTGGGGACTATTTTTCGCTTTTAGTGACATTTCTTAGTGGAAGGACCATCAAACATGTATAAAATTATTCCAGGGATGACAGATGCCGCCAAGAAGACATGAAGGAATGCGACACGTTTAATAATGTATTCACAGAGCATCCTCCACAACTTTCTGCATCAGATGAAGCTGGAGCTAAAGTAAAGTTTTTTTTCTGTATGATGTGATCTCGCCATCGGTGCAAATCTCGTCTGCGTTGCATCACTTGGTCTTGTGTTGGTTTGAGTCTGCCTGTCATCTTCTGTAGAGTGTGTGTCCCTCTGTCGGTAACCATGGCACCAACACCAGTGCGATCAAACGGGCCACAGCGGGTTCTAAAGCCCCTGGTTCATGCGGACAGACAGTGTGGTATGTATTCTCATTAGTGCTAATGTCTCCCGAGCCCGTTCAGAGCCTGATTTTGTTTCCATGGATACGCATATGCTTGGTAACTATATTAATGCCCAATCAGTACGTGCCCAGTCAGTTACGAAGCATGTTCTTGTATGGATAAGGTCAGCTCTCCCCAATGGCCTCAAAGTCTACCAGGAGCTGCTTTGTGATTGGCTTGTTTTGACTATGATTGGTCACGCCGCCTGTCAATGCTGTCTATCTGACTTCTGAGAAATTAGGGTAGCCTAATTTATATTATAGATACAGAAGTTGAAGTCTGAAGAATTCAATATAGCAGGGAGGGATACAATTGTGACCTGCTTGTGGCCCTCAAGTACAGTATGGCTCCTTATTATACGGTTCTTCACAATGCAAGTAGAACCCTCCATTGATTTGAATGGGATTCTGATAGAGGACCTCTGAAAATTATAATGGCCGCTGCCAATGGCAACGGAGTTTGTGCTTGTAATACAGGTCTTTCATATCATTCCGCACGTAGTCGAGGACACTATCTCTGTCCTCGTCCCTGTGAGAGAAGTTAGGGTAATCGCTCGTGAAGTTAACGGGAGTCCGACTTTCAACTTACCCAGAGATTCACCACCATTCCTCCAACTGCACCTTCAACTAAGTAGTTAGGCTAGCAATAAGAAGCTAGCCTTGCTGCTACTAGCCTAGCCACACTGCCTGGAATCACAACAAACGTTGCCAAGCGACGCGCAATCTTTTGGGAACTATTTTCCGCGGAAATCGGAAACCGTTTGGCTTTCATAAAAGTATATGAAGTTTATTTTGTGTGTTCAGTTGGCAAATAGCCGCATAATAAGCGGGATAATGTATAGAACGCTGGTCATTATCGGGAAAATAAGTACCTTCAGGGCGAAACAAGATCCGGTTCACCCTGCCGGTACTTATTTTCCAGATAATGACCAGCGTTCTATACATTATCCCTTCCATAGCGAGGTCTTCCATCTGACTGAGATTGATTCTTTTTATGTTCATACAGCCTAAGTTCCATTTGAGCCATGACACAATTTAATGAAAACAAAAACTACTTACCATTTTTTGTTTACATTGAATAGAACATACTATGTTGAAGTTGTTCAGTAAAGTTTCACAATATTACTATTATTGCAATATTCGAGACTGCAAAAACAAAAGTTAAACCAGAACTAGGGACAAGATGTTTTAGCAACGTTTTAAATATAATGTGTTAATTTGCCAAAGAAGCTTGAAAACTCATTTCCTTGCTGCACTTTTCAAACTTGTAATTATCGAAAACATGCAAGACAGGCAAAAACAGTAAGGGGTGTTTGACAGACTGACATCTATGTGAATTAACATGGCTTCCAGTGTTCAGTTGAAACCCAAAATTGTAGAAAGTTGAAAATTATATGTACTGTTGAAGGGCACTTATTATACAAATTTAAGTTTTTGAGCTTACAGTGTTATTATGCTGCTCTCGCTTGACAAAAATATCTTGGAGTTTGTGTAAATGGTGTAAGTTCTCACTCATTCGGGTGGTTAAAACTTTCAAAATGAAACATCCAGGGAGCTTCCTTTTGAGAGCAAGGTTGGTACAGATGACAAAACCCAAGCGAAGGTGAGATGTTAAGTGGGCGTATTCAGTGGTGAATGGTGGCTGTTTATGGAAGATTTTTCGTGTCATCAAAATATGAAGTATAATTGTCTATGAATTTGCTGCTTTGGATTTTTTAACACTGAAATAACATCTTTTAATATTATATGTCCTCCAATTTCAGACACTTAATATTCATCATGACGCTTTATTCAAAGTGTTTTGAATTCAAAATGAAAAATTCATCTTAAAATATTAATTCTATTGTTTATGAATATTTTAAATTCAACAGTCTACATTCAGAGTGTAAAATTTGCAGGAAAAAAAATGTAATTAAAAAATTCACTATTAAAATATTCACCATTCAAAAAAAATTCTCACAGAACTTCCTGATCATCAAGGCCTGAGTCGTCCAGGATCGATTGCTCACGGCTTGATGTCCACAATGTTATTTGAATTTTTCACTGTGAATTTCACTCTCCATTTCCACTATTCAAATGAATGGCTTGATTTTTTTTTTTACATTGAATGTTTTAAGGATGATTTTTTTATTGCAAATTTTACACAGACAGACAGACAGACACAGAGAGTGTGAATATTAAAAAGGTATATTTTGAATTTTGAATTTAAAGCAGTAACAGTAAATACTACGCTGACAGAAAAGACAAAGGGAGAGAGGGATTTTTTCACTCAAACTTGGCTGTAAATACTGTTTAAGTGGCGCTAGCCCGCAGTTAGCCTGTTAGCTTCTTCTTCGTGATTCTATTAGTGTGTATTAGGGACTCCGAGCCGGTGGCAGCGAAGTTGCAATTGCGTTTTTCTGGCCAGAGTCACCAGGGGGAGATGAAAGACCCCCCAATCATTCCATTAACACTTGTATTACCACAGGGACTACGAAAAGGATTTATTAAGGTAAACAAGCTACTTACTACTGCTTTAAAATACTGAGGGACTGAAATTCGGGGAAAAATCAAACAATGTTAAAAACAGTCAAAGCATAAAATTCACACACAATTAAAATTCACACATAAGGTTGTAGGAGAGAACTAAAACAACAGACAAAAAGACATTAAGTTTAGGATGGCGTGGCCAAAACCTGTGTAGCAAAGAGACCAGCAAGCAAACAAAGACCCGGTGGAAGGTCAGCCAACAAATAGACACTTAAAGAGTTGCAAACAAGCCACCCATTTTAAAAGGGATAACTAGGCAAAAGTAGCTCTCACAGCAACTGAGGTGGTCGTGACCGTAAATTAGATTCTATTCATCATATACTGTATTTGATCATATGAATTGCGACTGGGGCAACCTGTCATGCGCAGTGCCCCTGGGACCTATCACCCCAAATCTTGTGGAAGCCCACCCAGACTTGAGAACCTGCAAACTCCACACAGAAAGACCTTGTATTAGCATCGAACCCTGGAACGTTTTGTGAGGCACTTTCTACCTGTTTTCTTTACACACCTGTACCTACATGAAAAAGTACAGTAGACTGAAAGACTGCAGTTTCCAAAAGCCTGGATTAAGCGTAATATAGGATTATTAAAGAAATGAAGCAAAGAAGAGCGGCAGGGATTAACTTGGTTATGCGAATTACTGTATTCAATCTGATCAATGCCGTGACAGAACGCGCTTCGTAAATTGAGGCAAAAGAATGAATAGAAGGCAGGATAGCGACAACATTGACAGTACAGGCTTTTGGGAGTTTATCTTGAATTAGCGCTCACATGAATGGGCCTCGCCTGATATTACGTGCAGACCTTGGCAGAGGGCAGAGAAAGGCGAGCACTGATAAAGGGGTCTAAATGGATGAGGTAGAGTGTGAAGGGTGGACATGTGAAGGCGAAAGGACATGCTAATGAGCCACGAGCTGCACATGCAAACCCCAGTGCATGGAACCGAGCAAAGAGAGCAAAGGCAATACTAATGCTCTCCATTGACTTAACATTAGCCAATCAAACAGGAGCCATGTTACATTGGTATCACAGTAGTACTTTATAAATCTGTCTTATACCTACAAAGCTTAGGAAGGCAATGCACACTGCGTCATGACCCCTTGCAAGCCATACACAATTAAAGTTGCATTCACCTCAACACAATTCAAGTTGATAAGTAGTCTTTTCTGCACTTCTACTGTCTGAACTTCATTAAAAGTACCACAGATTTATTAAGACCAAAGCAATAAACAAAAACCCGCAGCATAAATTGCAGTGGAGACCAGCATGCCGTTTATAAAAGGGCACATGAAGGACATGCCTGTAGTTCTCCCCTTGAACTTTATCACCAGTCCGATGGCATTCTCCTGTTATCTGCTCCAATATTGCGTGTGTGTGTGTCTGTGTGTGTGTGGTGACATTACTTCTTATCAGAGCTGGAAGCACAGTGATTGCAGTGCGGGGCCTAAAAGGTGGGCTCGGCTTGCGAGTGGTTAAGGGCTACACAAGGTTAGCGCTATTGACTTCGCAGCTAGTGCCGTCGCTAATGGAGGTGCCTGTAAGTCCACGGGAGATACAGATACAGATTTGTGCGTGTGTGCTGTAAGCCGAGCTCTTTCGCTCTGTCGATATGTTTATGTGCTATCTCTTTTTTGTTTTCTTTTTTACCACACACAGCATTCACACTGAAGATCCAGGGTTATGTGGGTGCCATGCACATTGCGTTTTCAAAAGTGCAATTAAGCAGTTGTTGGAAAGGACAATTTTGGTCTAAAACTTTGAGATTATAAAGCTTAAAATTACTGTATTTTTATTTTTGAGAGATTATGTTCACATAATGAGAAGATTGTAAAATTGGCATCTAAATCTAGGGATGCTCGATTATTGAAAAAATAATCATCACGATTATTTTTGTCATAATTGAAATCACGATTATTCAAACGATTATTTGTTGCCTTTAAAAAAAAGTCTTTATTTTATTTATATATTTGTTAATAAAAAAAAAAAACTATGCTAAGTATTTTCTGTTTTCTGAACAGTCATAAAAGTACAAATGATTTCAGGTATGCCTCAATTAAGGAGAGGTCTCTGTTTCACACCTGCCCCCTGCTGGCCAGCCCTCACACCTGCGCAAGTAAACTGAGCAGTGCGGCCTGATGACATCATCACACAGCACTGTTTGCTTTTGTGTCAGGCAAAAGCATGAGCCATGGTACGTGAAATGCGACGGTGAAAATAATCCCAGCGCCATGAAATAATGCAAGTCTGCTTTGCAAAAAAAAAAAAAAAAATCAAGAGAAAACATTTTTTTTCGATTATGCTAATTTTGTAATCTTTTAGTGTAATAATCAAAATTGTAATCGCATTTTGATTAATTGCACAGCCCTATCTGACTCTGCTATTTATTTACTGTGATTTTTATGTTTTGTTCTGAGGAAAGGGATGAATAGTTTATGTGCACCATTAAACTACTATTACTATTACTATTACTATTACTATTACTATTACTATTACTATTACTATTACTATTACTGTTGCTATTGCTATTAAAACTGTAAATGGTAACTCAAAAGCATTACTTTGTGCATACCTAATAGTATGAATAACAAATGTTTACTCCTTAAGGCTTACGTTGCTACTTTTTTCTTTCTTTTCATGTCCAAGCAACAATTTCTATCCTTCATCATTTTTCTTTCCCTTCCCCCTTCTCCCCCATTCCAATCTGTGTCGTTTTTACGGTGAAGTTTCTCGATGCAGCCCAGACTGCAGCATGTGCCAAGAGTGTTTTGTTTCCTCTCATCTGCCTCTAATGGGGTGAAGGCTCCGGGTCAAGTAGTTCTTTCCTTACGATCCCAACGCTTCAGAATGCTCCTCTGCTCGCTTTGATTTTACCCCACACTTCTTCTTTTTGTACTAGGCCTTCGGTGTGTCTAATAACTTATGCATGAGACTTCTTCCACATCACTGCAGTATGTTCTTTATGATTGCAGGGAATTGAAATTCAATAGGGCAGTAGTGTGGAGGGAAAAGTGTCTCGGAAACAGAGAGTTGACTGTTTAAATCCCACCCAAGCACATACTGCTGCAAATTGCACACGCCAATAGAAAAAGGGAAGACTTCTTCCTCAATGCAAAATGGTATAGGTATAGGTAAAGCAGCTCCCACTGACCGGACACAGGAAAGCAATTATCAGTCACTTACCGTTTTTTATTTGGCTTATTGTTAGTTTATAGTACATATTTTTGGTGACAGGGGAAACCGAAACAACTGCTTAATTTGCCTAAACATTACATTGTCTTATTTGCTGTTCTGTTTGATTGCCTTAAAGCAGGACTACGTAACTTGCCCCTAGAGGCCATAAGCGCAAATGCAGGTGTCGTGGCAAGTTGCGATTTTTTAACTCATTAATTGTCTTGGAGAGAGTAAATACTACACTGACAGAAAAGGCGAAAGGAGAGAGGGATATTGTTCATCCAATTATACAATGGAATTTAAAAAAAAATGTTTTTTTAGTTTAGTTTTTAGTTTAAAGTGACGCTAGCCCACAGTTAGCTTTGCCCATTAGCATGTTGGCTTCTTCTTCGTGATTACATTGGTGTGTATTGGTTGCTCCGGTCCGGTGGCAGTCAAGTTGCAAACATGGTTTTCTGGCCAGAGACACCAGGAGGAGATGAAAGACCCTCCAATCATCCCATAAACATTTGTATTACCCACACAGGGACTACGAACAGGATTTATTAAGGTAAACACGTTACTTCGTACTGCTTTAGTGTTTGGTGCCTTACGCTTAGTGTTTGGAGAGGCAAGTCCTGTTGTGTCATAAGTTGTGATATTGGGCTATAATTTACAAAACCTACACAATCGCGAGGAGAACCCGCAAACTCTTCACAGAAAGAACCCCACCCCTCCCGCGAATCAAAAACAGGACTTAAAGTTACTTAAAGGTTGATCTTTCCACAGAATGAGCAGTAGCCACATTGATTTCCATTGACATTTCAGTGGAATAAAATGGCACACAACCTTCTACATCCTTCAGTGCACAGTGGGAAAAAAACTCTATTTAAGAAACATCAGAAACTTTGATTGAATGGCATGATGCAGCGCACTTGTACAGTCTCATTATTACTGACATACGACGTCACGGGCCGCACTGACTCGGTCTCCAAAGCGAGACATCGGGTGCACAGCAGGGTCAGTCCACACAGCTGTCAGCACCAGCATATGTTCTCACCTCCAGAGGACACATCACAGGAGCAACTCCGGGCCAAGGCATCTGCTATCTCCAACCCAGATCGTACCAGACCTGAATACAGTGGCATCTTAACTTTTTAAACAGTACAGTAAGCTGTATGGACAAAAGATAAGGTTGGAATACCTATCTTTGTCTCAGCTCAGAGTGGGCTTGGACTATAAGGAAATTATCATGTATTTTGTTTAGCAGAGTCTGGTATTGCACAAAAGATGCTCAAACAAACGCGTGAAAGATGATATAGAACATTTGGCAAAGTTTATTTTCAGTCGCAGAAACAGCTGACCTTTGGGCGACAAGGCAGCACAACGTATAGCATTTTAGCAAGAACAGAACAGCAAGAAGGTTCTAGGCTCAATCTTGGGCGAGGAGCTTGTCCCTGTACCTGCATCGGTTTCCCCTGGGGGCTCCCGTATCTCCAATCTCTAAAAACACTTGCAATAAGATTCCCTCTCAGGGGGACTCTCCTGGCTAAATGAGCGATGCCATAAGAATCTTGTGCCATATTGCCATAACTGTGTGGAGATTGTATATTACTTTGGTGCACAGTGTGGAGGCTGTGAGTTTATTTCCAGAGGTAAACCTTTTTTTGGGAAGGTAGGCACCAATCATTTGAAACTGGGTAAGGAATAAGAGGCAGAAATAAAATGAATCCTGACAGAGGTGAGACAGTTCCAGACAGCCAAAAGTTGTACCTTGGCATTGTAGCCTTCTTCTGCCTTATTCACTTAACCTAATTGGAGTTTGGACTGAATGAGATTGCATATTGATATCGACATAAATATGACAGAAAAGAGCATAAAAGTGTCTTCTGTCTTCAGCTCGTTTTAGTGAGGGCCAATGGGTTTTGGCAGTGGTATCGGATTTTCAGTGCTCTCTTTCAATATTACCTCTGGCTCGTGTTCTGGAGATACTGTCCTTTGTCTTTCTGTTTGGACTTCTCCCAAAGTGCGCTCGGAGACTTTCTTAAAACTGCTAGTCAAAATTTCATTCATTTCATTTTGGAAAACGCTAGTTTGGTAGTTTGTGTGGCCTGCGTGGGGAAAATATGGTTTGATTTGAGAATGAGTTGTGAAATTTGAGCACGGTCTTGAATATTGTGGTTACAATTCTATTAATTGTCAAAAGATGTGTCTGTCTCAGTCAGTGATTTTGCGATATATTGTGTTTCTTTCTGTATGGATATTGCGTCACCTAATATCTAATATAATTAAAGGGAAAAGAAAGCTATAATGTGCTGTGGAAGGCCATTCCAAAGTTCCAAAGTTTAGGCGCAGCCACAGAAAAGGCCCAGTCTCCACTAGACTTGAGCCCAGAGCGTGGAACTGAGAGCAGGAGCTGGTCAGCGGACCTCAAGGCTCTGCTCGGGGTGTGGACCTGCAATAGCTCAGACAGGTAGGGTGGGGCCAACCCATGTAGACATTTAAAAGTGAGTAAAAGAAATGTGAACTGTATTCTAAAAGTCACTGGGAGCCGCTAGGTCAGGGGTAATGTGCTCCCATTTTTTGGTATATCAAAATAAGTTATGGTTTGTGACCAATTATGCAACATCTTATGCATGACAATTGTTCATGTTGTTTCCAAGTGCAATGGTATTTGTTATCATGTTTGTGCAAACACTTTTTGCAAGCTTGTGTTTACCAGCAGCTGCCAGGTCATGTGGAGAAACAAAGAAGCAGAAAAGTTTTAAGGTCAGCTGTTTTTCACCTTTTTTTCCTTCCACTCCTGTACACAGTGCAGTCATTCTCAATAGTGTGAGATCAGATTTTTCATTATAGACACTTGTGATCATATTGCAATGCAAGAATTAACATAAAGCAAAGCAGAACAGAAGTGAAAACATGTTAGAGTTTGTTGGCTGGCATGTAAAAAAATCTTTTGAACGATTGTTTCCAATGAACTAATCCCAAAGCTTCTCATCAGTAGCTTTCAGGTTTTTTTTTCCCCCAGTCATTTCAAGCACGCTTTGATCATCATTTTACATTTAGTTGTCTAGACAATGCTATGCTGATCCAAAATAACCTAATTATCCAAAGTTAAACACGCCTTTACTTCTGGATCACTTCCTGTCCCCTGACGACCGTTTTCCTCTGGCTCCGCTGCCTCTCTGGATCTGTGGATGTTGCTACTGTCGGACATCGGTGCTAGTATTAGAACAGGCTGTCACGTGTGTGGAAGACGAGTAAGCTGTGTGAAGTGGAAGCTGGCTAATGAAAGGAGAGGAAAGAATCGATAACGTTGTGTTGGCATCACCCAAGATTGCATTTATCCAGCCCAAATTGCTTCCCGTAAGTGGGTCTGCCTGGTCTGTGTCTATTGGCTCATGTGTCTGTGGGACTCTCGGTGCATGAGTGACACACAAAGTCATATCTGCAGTGATGAACCAATGACCTGTAGCGCTCTTGTATAGTCACCCCTGGAACAGAACCAAGAGAAGGGGAAGACAGATGGGTTTTCCTCACACTTTGGATGGATGAGCAGAGATAGAGATGTCTGTATATCGGGTCACGTCTGGGTCAAGCACAGTTCACGACCTGCCGAAACGCAAACTGAAAACACAACATCTACCCTTCCATCTCCAAAATTTCTGCCTGTCGCACGCTCAAACACAGTCGACCTCTCCATCCTCTCGGCTGACCTCACTGTTGGCAATTTCCCCTGGTAAAGTTGGCGGCGATTGGGGGCAGTGGGTAATCTTTTAATTCATCCGTTTTCTTGGCTGCTGTGGTTTTCTCTGTTCTAGATCTTTATGTCAAAAAGAATTATCACACAGGCTTTTTTATCAAAATGGAGATTACTGCTCATTTGAATGAAGCACTATTCGATATTTCTGTCTTTCTTGGATGCATGATTGTTTTTCTAAAGGTCCTGTTAAAATTTGGAATCCGCTCACATGTGGAGAAATTAAACCATATGATTTTAAAATTACATGTAAATCATAGTAATCATAGAAATGCCATTAGCTTGAGCCTCTTCCTGAAAATTCATGCTTCTGTTTGCCAGTGGCTTTCTATACAAATTAATGATGAAGCCGATCCCTATATTCAAGTGTGGCAAGGTATGACATGTCTGTTTCATGGCATCAGTTCTGTGGTTGCTCTATCATGAATATATGATATAAGATGATGTTTAGTGGCTATTGGAGATGTGTCCAACCCCACAAACAGATGAAAGGAATATGATTTAGTTTTTAGCTCTAAGAGGCCGCTTTTATATGCCAATTCCTTTTGAAAGTAAATCTAAAATTGACATTGATTAATGATTTCTAACTAGGCCTGACCTAAATGACCTAAAATAACATTGAACGGACACAGAAGAGTTTCCTGGACTGCCTGTCTTGCTAATTGTTCCCATACGTTAGGATCAAACGGCAATGATGTGCAGTAACACTGAGCAGTGCCTGCACACTTACTCAAATAAAACTGCATTTATTCAACCAAACATTTCAATCTTAGCGTAGCTTCCTTAGGTCTTATGTGTAGTGACAAGGGCTGGGTACCGTTCAACGGTACCTACTTGGTACCGACCAAAAAGCTCCGGTAGGGGGCGGTATCGAAAAAACTTTTTTTTTCTGTGCTAATTTTCGGTACTTTTTCTCTCCAAACGTCAATAAATGATCCGCAGTGAGTCTAAAAAAGCCTGAACTCATGAGCAGCTTCAGCGCAAATACAGAAGCGAAGCAAAGCTGTAACTTACTCACACTTCAGTCATTATCAGAGATGGCAGAGCCGCGGTCTGAGCCAGGACTAAACCAGGACTGAACCAGGACTTACAGTAAACTGGTTAAAAACCAGGACTAAACCAGGACTGAATAAGAAACTAGAGCTCTTAGACAAAGAGAAAAGCAGTGACAACACGGTAGTGGCAACACGGTATGACAACGAGAAACACATGGGCTTTACCTTTAGCTTTAGCCCCGCAGAGCCTGAAGTTACGCACTGTTGTTTACAACTCCATGCTGCACCAAATGGCAGCACCGGAGCATTTGGGATCAGATTGTTTCTGGAAAAGGTGAGCGCTCACTCTGCATTAGCCATTTTTGGAACAGTTATGGTGGTTTTAGTGACAGAGTGAGCGCTCTCATTATGTAACAGATCTTTGACGCGTGAGGCGCTTTCACTGTCGAACAGCGCAGTGTGTTTAGAAAAGTTTAGCTGAAAGAAAACAGTGCCTGATGTGGATCTGGTCTGTTCCTTTAGCTCAGAAGGTTAAAAAAAACGTCCTTTCTCTCTTTTTATCACTGCTTTAGTGGGAATTCTGCTCAAAAAATGAAGTTACAGGTGGCGCTGCTGCGGCCTGTTTTCTGATGTGCCGTGTTTGTGCCGCTGTGCTGTTTGTTCTCCTGAACGACACTTTTTATACACATTATTTTAACTCAATTAAAATAACATAGGTATCGAAAAAAAGTACCGTTAAGGCACCGGTACCGAAAAGCAGGTATCGTTAAAGTAGTGGTATCGAAAAAAACGAACGGTACCCAGCCCTAGTAGTGACATAAAATCACCTGGAGAAATGTGTTGGCCAACTTGTCCAAGACACCTTTATAAATGGGATTTGAATCTCAAAGGGCCCTTGACTTCTTCCTGGCTAAATGAAGGTGAAAAAAAAAGTAAATTAAATGAAGTGATCAATGCTGGCCGGGGGAAATAACAACGGATACTAGCAACATGATGCTAACTTATGAAACACAGTATTATGGGGTCAGTCAATTCTTGGCTTTCATCAGAGCAAGTTTCAATCATATACATTACAGATTGACAAGGCAGCAGAGAACGCGGCACAATACATGTCGATTAAAAAGCCCCTGTGAGATTGACCATAGATTTGATTATAGTTTGATTGATTACACAGCTCTACACTTTTGAAAGGAAAGGAAATTGCATTATGGCTAAAAGCTCACATGTGCGTCAACATAAGTTATTTACTGTACAAAAACAGACTCCATTTGGCTTTCTGTTCCCCAGGCAACACATTGCAAATGAACCCTGTCTATCATGTTTTAATAAGCGTTATACACTGGAGTTGTTAGCTTCACAACAGTCTCTTAAATCCACAGACTGACCGGCTGTAAATATTTTAGGAGCAAACGCTAATTGAACATTTATATAGCGACCCAATCACTGTCTTAATGTCATCATGGTGTTTTGTCAAGCGGAGCCATGGAGCAAAGATATGTGGCTTTTATTTCAGCGTTCTGCACTCGCTAATATAACCTGACCTTATAGCGTATCCATTCGCTTTGATCAAACAACACGCCGCATGATTTAATAGGAACGTCTAGCGCTGGGGCTTGTAAATTCAATCTAAAAGAGCACTTGTGAAGTTAACGGTCAAATTGACTTTAATGTTGGTAATTGTGTGCGTGGCAGCTTTGACTGAGTAAGTCCAACATGGCTGCACCAACTACTATTATAATTGTTCACTTTCATTGTGTTTTTCATGCTTCAGCCTCAATGGTTAAGGTGCTTTATGCTTATGTTTCTTTATGTTCCCACTAAGCACACAGCCAGGGCCATAAACATGTTCACAGGCCTTAGGACTGAAACCCCACACACATGACACGACAGGGAGGAGCTTTACAGTGGTATGGCTTTTCTAAATGAGATGTAAATGAGCTCTATTGTAACTCCGAGAGAGGTGAGAACAGCCCAAAAGTTTAGAGGCCGATTCCTCTCTTTGACATATTTCCAGTTCCTTAAAGCAGAACTAAGTAATTCTTGCCCTTAGAGGCCATAAGCGCAACTGCAGGTGCAAGTTACGATTTTTTAACTTATTGATTGTCTTGGAGAGTAAATACTACGCTGACAGGAAAGGTGAAGGGAGAGAGGGATATTGTACATCCAATTATACAACGGAAATATTTTTTTTCACTCAAACTTGGCAGTAAATGCTGTTTAAAGTGACGTGAGCCCGCAGTGTGTATTGCTTGCTCCGGTCCGGTGGCAGTCAAGTTGCAAATATGGTTTTCTGGCGAGAGACACCAGGGGGAGATGAAAGACCCTTCAATCATCTCATAAACACTTGTATTACCCCCACAGGGACTACGAAAAGGATTTATTAAGGTAAACACATTACTTTGTACTGCTTTAATTCAACTTGCCACATCTTCTCCAAATATGTCCCACACAAAATGTCCCAAAACCGAGTTGTGTCTTCTGTTCTCGTGATGGGTCACATATGTCTTAAATGCTAAAACCACCTTCAACAGTGAAAGTCTTGTTCAGACACAGCACAAATCAATACAAGAATGTTCCCCCTCCCACGTCCCCTGCTTCTCACCATTGCCCAATGTTTACCTTAGCCCTATCAAGACAGCTCATTCTATTTGTTCCAGCCATTGATCGGCTCACATCTAAATGCCAGCTTTCATATCGTCATATCGGCAGCGCGGGCCCGTTCGTGTATGCGTGTTCCTGTAGATTCTCTGTGGACTTGCCTGGACTGCCGGCAGGTCGATAAAATGAAAACGGCGCAGTTTGCTCATACAGGACATAACAGAAGTCTAGCCGCATGATAGCTTGATAGATGTTTTCATGCTGCCCCTCTTACCCTTTGCCATCGCAGCACATACTGCCGAAGACCTTGGCTGTCCTAGTATCGCATTACATGTCAGCCAAACTGAGGCGGCTGAGTGCGACTTAAGGATGTCGGGGGAGACCTCTTGCTGAAAGGACAAAAAAAAGGGGGGATACGGCTCGGCTGCTCTTTGTGCTTCTTTTCATCAGAAGGAGAAAGGTTGATCAATAATAGCAGTGTTATGTGTGCTGAGATGGGGAGCAGGGTCGGACCTTGTCAAGTTTCGGTTTAGTGGCTTTTGTTGACGTGACAGCTTACATATGTCGGTGTGCACTGGGCGTATGTGTGTATAAAGGGGTCGGGTGTAAAGTAGCAGTGGAGGCACAATGTCAAAGTGTGGAGTGAGGATAAGGATTTTAATTTGAGACTGAGGAATTGTGCCACATATACCACAAGATGGCGGAACTGTGGCTGAGTGGTTGGTGTCCTTGTCAGTACAGCAAGAGAGTCTTGAGTTGGATTCCTTGGCAGTTTTAGGGCCTTTATCTGTGGAGTTTGCATTTTCTCTTTGTGGGTTTCACCAATGTAAGACAATAGCTTTATCCTCCAGTTTGGAACTTGTAGCCGCCAACCTACGTAGTGGCCCACAGGTTGCCTTCTGCTCCTGACAGGTGTCTCCAGCAGCTTGACCAGCACAATCTTGAATGTTTCAGGTTGATCACATTATAGCATTAGATCCCAATCCAGGACTACATGTACATTGATTTTGAAAGCACTCACCGTGAGCCAGGCGTTTAATTCAGGCTCAATGTCCGGGCAATTAAGGCCCATACTGAAGCAGTTCCCGACCCATTGAGAAATTGGCTTCTTTCCTTTGCAATCTTTTCCCAATATTCCACTTTAATCCCATGCACTCAACAGTTATAGACTTTGTTCATTAGCGTGTGGCCACAATTAAATCAGACAAGCTAATTAAACAAACAGTAATGGCGGTGATTTAGAGTCGTTAGTTGTTGGGCGGAATCACGAAGGGCCTTGACACCCCTCTGCGCCGTGTCATGGTATGGTCCACTGCTTCCAACACTAGCACTTAATTATATTGCCATCCATTTTATCCTATGTGCAATGGCTGAAATCACTGCTAATCAAATGTGTTATGGATCTGCCTTGGCACAGGAAGAGAAGCAATTTAAAGAAAGTATTCTGAGCGCAATATCTTTGATCTCAGTAGGTTGAACGTTTGAATATTTTTATATACTGCTTTAAAATCTTTCAGTTTCAGACTCACTACATTTTTCTTAGGTTCATAGAAAACAAGTGTATGTATGAATAGTTTTGAATAGTTTTGGAGTGTTTTGCAAATTGTTTCTCCTCCTCATATCACTGGTCCTGGCTCACAGCAGCACTTGGGCACACTACCAGCTCACTTGCTTCATAAACTTCTCTGACCACTCCTACCAAAGTCTAGCCTTGGTCCCGACAGAGACCGACTTAGTTTAATTAACACGCTGCACTCACAGACGGCTAAAGGATAAGCTATCGGCTAAAAAAATGCTAACCGTTTAGGCTTTGTAATCTCCGTTGGTGTTTGCCTTGGGGCGACAGTTTGTGTGGTTTTCAGAGTGTGGAACGAGGCTTGCAATCGCTCTGTGTCAGTGCTGTTTGTTGATAGGCAGCAGCTTCTTACAGTAATGCATCGTGTAAACTGCCCACTCGCACTCACGCTTGGTTCAATGTGACTGTCTGGCTATTCTAATAAGGCACGCAAAACGGACAGGACTGTCCGTTTTTGAGCAACCAATTATGCGCTACTCAACACAAGTTGCACCCGTGCGACTAGTAAAAAAGTTAGTCTACAGTAGAGCCCTGAATGATATCGCGCAAATGTAGCATTTTGTGTTAATTGAACGTATCTTCCCAAATGTATTTGTTGGACCAACAAGTCAAGTTTATTATATATCCTCTCTCCTTCCAAGTCTGTGGAAAATGTGCCCATTTTACAGTTGCTCTTTTGCTTGTCCATTAAAGGCTTGTACCTGGCGCTGCCACTTTGTCAGCTCAGGTGAAAATGAGGTCAGCAAAACACCTTCGCACAAAATAATGGAAAAATACTACTGCCCCCTCGATTTCTGCCCACATCTCCACAGCAGGCAGTGATGTCAGATGAACAGCTACTACAACTAAACTGGCTCATTTCTGTCAGTTTTTTTTTTTACAATGCCGACTCTGAAAGAGCTTAAAGCATGCAATCTGTGAAAATGTGAGTGAGAAATTATAGACAGAAGAGAGGTGGCGAGAGATGGCAGTATTTTAGAGTGCCAGACACTCAAATATGTGTGCATTTTCATGGGCTTTAAATGTAAGCGATGAAGAAATACTTAAAGGGCTGCGTTAAAGGGACTATAGGGATTTTAAAAATGTTGAAATTAAGTGTTTTCCTCCCCCTACATGTTCTAGCCATGTCCTAATGTGTAGAATGAGCCCAGACCTGTTCACCACAACTGCCTCTAAAATCCTGCACTGTCACTCAAAAAGGTGTCACTTCGGGCCCGAATTGCCGTCATGCACGAGCTTAATATAGAAGGTGCAGTTACACATATGGCCTGAGGTGGCAGTAGTGAGTATAAAATGGCAAATTTGCATCCAGCCCCTTTAAGTGATACATTTGAATCAGATAATTGTACATCGCTTTAAAGCTGAACTCAGGGTCTCTTTAAATACATTTTTTTTAGGTGTTTATACCTATTATTTATGTTAGATTCATATAAAAAAAATTAGATTGCGGGATAATTGCGGAGCTATACTAAACATGATTTCTGAACAGAATTGTGGAACATGACTTTTTGCCACAAAAATGTGTTTAGACTTGTGTGTAGTGAAGTCCCACAGGAGGGCGACGTATTCAGTGCATCACTTGCTTGTCAATGTTAAGTCTCATATTGCAAATGCAAATTGAAGAATTTCCTCAATTTTGTGTGTTTAAGAAACACAGAGGGCGAATCGTTCGCCACGGATGGCGTATTATTCAACGGTTCACATTGTGTGTCTTTGAAGTTTGCACTACATGTACTCGCTCCGTGTCTGTGTTACCTCTACGCACCACGCCTCTTTCTATCCCTCCCCTCTCTGTCCTCCGCATATTTATTCAGGTCAATGCACTCTCAGCTCCGATGTGAGTGTGCATTGTGTTGGAACCATTTAGTTTCCGTGTGAAATGCAAAGCAAAACCATGCGGCGTCCCACAGTCTGACATGGATGGAGCTGCACTTTACGGAGAGCCCACGGGCTGCGCGGTCAGAGATGGAGCAGCGCCGTGTCTTTATTTTAATTATGGCTTGATTTTCAATCTGTCAAAATGACTAGACGGCCTTCGGAATTTCCCATCAAAGATGAAAATAATGACTGATGAGACTTTTCGGTGATGTAACCTCTTATTGAAGCTTTCAAAAATGGCAGATATATGAATATTTGATATCCGTCCACTCATCTCTACAAATAATACATCTGTATGTACGAGCATCAAAAAACGTTGTATGGGAAAAAAAGTTTAAGGATTGGTATTTTCAACCCTTTTTACTGGAGTAGCCAAAAAATGTCCCACATAATTATTAAGACTTGGAAGCTTAATGCAGCTCTGCCTCATAGAAACAAAATGTTTTTGAGGCTATAATTATGCAGAATGATTAAAAATACCATCTGTGGAGATGTGTGCTAATTCAACAAGGCCACCAAAAATTGGTCTGAGGGCTGCATTTGGTCCCCGGGACGCACTTTGTGCACCACTGCTATAAATGGATATAAACCTTCTCCCTATGTGTGCTTAAGTAGCATTACTCTGACATGTGCAGCGTTAGTAAAATGTCACCAGAAGTCGTATAGATGGTAAAGCTTTTGACAGTGGCTTGACATTGTCTTTTCACACGCAGCATGTCATACCCAGCATGTAATCAAACATGCATGAGGCGCGCTATGGGAACAGTGTGACGATGTTCAAGTGACATTAAGCCTAAATGGCAGCAGGTATGATGTGTCAAGGAGAGAAAGCTTATGTTGACGTGCCCCGAATACCAAACCTGGCCAACAAGGAGCCATTTTCCAAAGAAGTTTTTTTTTATATTCCTAGTTTCATTTGGAGGTCAGAGAATCAGTAAAACACAAATTTGTATTCTATGTCATAATGAATGTAAAACTGTACTCGCTTTAACAAAAAACTGCCTTAGAAATATTGTTATGGTTGTGTAGAAAACCTCTTAATACAGAAAGGCCCCTTATACACAACAATTTGCTATATAATGTGGTTTAAAGGAATAGGCCACCGTTTTTACATACTGAGATATGTTCTTACCTTAGCTTTGACGAGTTCTTTAGGACCTGTCTGGTCTTCACCCGTGCCTTCAATCACGTAAACACAGCGCAGACGGCGTTAGCATTTAGCCTCTCCCCCTCTCCACTATAGCTCCAAAACAGGTCAAGATAGAAGCTACCAAGCTCTTCCACGTTTTCCCTACTTAAAGGGGCTATATCATGCTATTTTAGCCATTCCAAAGTTAAGTATAGGCATTTATATGATATATTGTACCTCTACCATTATGGAGCACTCATTTTTGTGATAAATATAAGTGTTTTCTGGAGGTATTTTTCAAACCCGGAAGACACAACGCTTCGATTCAGTTAACTCCGCCCCCTCTCTCCGCGCATACAACTTTACCGTAATATAAATAAACAACAATAAGTGAAGTTACTTCACGATGCAGTTATACGGAGTTGACATCTGCAACACAGCTTCATAAATGGCTAACACACATGCTAATATGCTAACACACAAGCTAACCCGCGTTTGGACTAACTCACCGCACTGGTCCATCGCTGTTTACATTATGGGACTCGCGTTGGTTATAAAAGTTAATCCACTTTGATTCTGGCGAAGGTTCCCCAAACATCCATCAGTGACAATCACAGAAAAACACCATTTTGGTGATAGTCGCTGAATCCCGGAGAAAAAAACAGCTGAGTGGCCTCTTCCTGAAAAGGGTTGAATATAAACTCCTCGTCCTCGTAGCCAAACGCGCTTCTTTTTCTCCGTCCGTGACATTATCGTTAGTTAAGAATAAAAAACAGGTGTCCAGAGTAGGTAACGAGCTCCATCTTCACAGCTGCAGCGCAAACATGACTGATCTGTTCAGACGCGATGTGTTTGTTTTGGCCACAGCTGACCTGGAAGCACCTCGGGCACATCCTTTTTATTTTTTTTATTTTATTTTTTCTTCTTTTTTCTCTCTTTGTTTCTCTCTTACGACAGAAATAATGAAAAAGCTGTTTTACAAATTAAAATCAGGCCGTAAGCATAGAATTAAGACATTACATTACAGACGTCGAGCACTTCCGTTCCGTTGTTACGACACAACTGAACACTCAGTCGTTCACCAGGAGAGGGAGGAGCAGCTGCTCAGAGAGCAGGATTCAGGAGGATTACTGAGAGCTGCGTGAATGAAGCCGCAAACCACTCTGGGGGTGTTTTTGATAAGGAAATAGCATAACAACATGGCTAAAAGCTCCAAAAAGTCGATTTTGCATGATATAGGACCTTTAAATATGGTTACGTGAAGTGTTACACTACAAAGTATAATACACAATTACACACACATTACTCACTTTACTGTGTGGATGCCAAATTACTCCTGGTATTATTACGCCTTACAATATAGTCCCCCTTTTATCCGCTTAGAAAATCCACATTGTTTAATTTTGTGTATTATACTTTGTAGTGTAACACTTCACGTAACCATATTTAAATAGGGAAAACGTGGAAGAGCTTGGTAGCTTCTATCTTGACCTGTTTTGGTGCTATAGTGGAGAGAGGGAGAGGCTAAATGCTAACGCCGTCTGCGCTGTGTTTACGTGACTGAAGGCACGGGTGAAGACCAGACAGGTCCTATAGAACTCGTCAAAGCTAACATAAAAACATATCTCAGTATGTAAAAACGGTGGCCTATTCCTTTAAGATTGTTATAATTCTGGATTAAATTTGTAGTTTGCATAATTAAACTGAGATTTTGATATGTTGTAAGTTAACTGTCAGGTCTGTATGCCAACTCACGTAAACAACTGGTTTATAAGTAGTTTATTAACATGTACGTACATGACGTTACTAAACCATCTTTTTAGTAAATGTTTATGAAGGCTTATAAATATTCTGGTGACACACGTCACCTCCATCACCAGGTGACGCTTCTGAGGAAGATCACAGGAAGTGATCGGAACTAGTAAAGCAGGTAAACAAACCTTCTGTCTTACTAAAAGGCTGTTTTGCAGCTGATCAAAAGTTTAGAACCACATGCCTTTAAAAGGCCAAATCTGTGCTCAAACGTCCTGATGGCAAAGGCAAAAAATCATTTTTTGTTTAAAAACGTGGTTTGGTTGATGAGCTGCATAAGCAGAGCCTCTCACAGGTGGAACACAGTAAGACTGTAATTTTGGATTTCTGAAAAGATCTTGAGGGTTATGGATCAAAAAAGTCAAGTGGAGACCCAAAAAATGTCTGATTGGCTGTCCGGTAAGGCACTGGACGATCCTCGAATGAAGGAGCCAAAGTCTAATAACCATCTGATGCATCTGCAACTGAAGGGCTTTAAAAACACAAAACTTCTTCAAAGGCTTTGTCTGTTTGGACTTACAAGAGAGCACCATGGAAGATAAGATTCTTACTGAGAGAAGACGTGGCTGCACAGTTCTCTTAGGTCAGTCAATCACCAAAAATAGCTCAAATTTGGAAAATCCTGGGGGGAAAAAACACAGCGTGGTTAAAAATGTGATATCCCCTTCAGAGCTGTCACAGGAGGAAACTCTATCTTTAGAAACAATAAACACATTATGGTGATCGTTCTGGAGCAGCCCTGTCAGCACCTCACCATGAGGACTTGTTACTTTTGTTTACTGTTTTAGGTAATGCAGCTATTTGTACAATGCTTCATACTCTACAACATGACAATCGGCTTTTGATTCTGATCCCAATACCAAATATTGATGTCTGCTCAAATGAAAATGAGTTGAAAATGAGTTGATGCAATGGCAAAACTTGTTTTTACAGACATCAAACTTCCCCCTACCTCTTTCAAACACATATGTCTCAAACGTGTGACTCAAACTGGCACCTTTCTCCTCAATTGCCCATAGTAGAAATTATCCTAAGGGTTTATGGAAGTTGTTAGACTTTAGTCGGTTTGTTCACATAAAACCAAGCCATTTTCAAGCGTTTTCATTTTCTTCCCCTCTCAAGTTTTTTTTTTTCTTTTTCAGCCATTTCCATTGTACAACATTTGAGATGGAATGAAGGCACTGGATGATAACAGTAATCAAACCAGCACACTTCAAGACCTTGTAAAGATGCTTTTTCTGCCCCCTCGTACACATCAACACATGAGCACAAATTAATTACAGTCATCGAAGAGCTGGCTTGGAAGAATCGGGTTAATAGCATGCTATTTTTCTGAGCATGTCAACAGACGTCGCAAATAGAATATAACAAATAGGATCTTTGTGGAGGTAGGTGGTAATGGAAAATTGAGAATTCTGAGATTGTTGTTGGTCTGTTTGCTTGGTTTGATCACAAATAGACTGTGAAATCAAATTATACAGCTAGCTTTTAATTAGCAGGTGTTAATTAATAGGCAAACCCACTTCACATTCATGCATGATGAGTAGTGCATGTTTGTTCTCAGCGGGGGTGGATTAGTTCTCGTGACATGCTTTAATAATAGTAGATCAATGTGGCGGATGAATGGAAACATATTGATCAAATGAGCAAGGTGATACAACTCTGTGGCTGAAGGGTTAGCACTCGTAGGTCCCTAGTTGGATTCTAGGACCTTGTGCGGGCCTGTCTTTGTGGAGTTGCCCCCCTGATGAGTTTCCTCCCGGATGAGCTTATAGCTATAGCCTTAATTAGGGTTTAAATCTTAAAAATCATCATCCGTCTTAAGGATTGTCGGTAGAAATGCACCATCTTTTTTTCACCCCATGCCAATGATTGGAGTTTGAGAATTTGATGATACTTGATATCAGCTCATACAAACCGATAGCTGTCTATGTAAGGACCCTGATTTGCAGTGAGTGACATTGAACATATACAGCAAATATAATGGTGGTAGATGGAAGAGGGTCGTCTCACGTAGAAGATATTTTGTGTCATCAAAATGTGAATTTTTTATTTGTGCTTTTTAATTTTTTTGCATTTTTGTCCTCGAATTTCAGACACTGGATATTCAACAGATAATTCAAAGTGTTTGCTGCTCATTTTTAAAGGGTTTTACATTGAAATTGAAAATTCACCTTTTAAATATTCACTGTGTTATTTTTCCACACGTCCAATTCAATTAAATATTCAATGTAGAAAAAAAAAGAAGCAAAAATCCTGTAGAATCGATGACAAAGGACTCTAAGGATAGTTTGAAGGGCTGAAACGAAATATTAGATTGGATTTGGATGGTAATACTTTATCAAGTATCGCAATACTTTAGAGGTATTTTTATCATGCACTCCTTTGTTTTCCAGTAGCAGGACTTTGTGGTAATGCACTTTTCAATCAAAATTCTTAATGGGCGTCTCTGGTCTCAGTCATCCAGGATCGATTGCTCATGCCTTGAGATCCAGGATGTGAATTTCACACAAAATTTCTACTGTTGAATTTAATTCTCTAAATTCTCTAAATATTGAGTATTTTAAGGGTGAATTTATGTATTTGATTTTTTTTATTGCAAATTTTGCAATCTGAATTAAAGGAATAGGCCACCGTTTTTATATACTGAGATATGCTCTTACCTCACTTTAGACGTGTTAATATATCCCCGTCTGGTCTTTGTCCGTGCGCTCTGTCACGCAAACGGAGCACATACGCAGCCTCTCCCACATGTCACATAGCTCCAAAAAAGCTCACGATAGAAGCTACCAAGCTCTTCCACGTGTTCCCTATTTAAATAAAGTTACGTGAAGTGTTTTCATGTGTTTTCACTCCTAAAGGTTATTGACGGAAGTGAGCGGGGAAGTCTTTAGGAGTTACTGCGCGGACGTTTTGCTCCTCGTATCATTACGCCTCACAATATAGTCCCCCTTTTTATTTGCTTATAAAATCGACATGTTACATTTCTGTGTAAATATACTTCGCATGAAAACACTTCACGTAACTTTATTTAAAGAGGGGGTATTATGCTTTTTTCAGCCACATAGCACCAGTCTATAGGACACTACAATGATGACGAAACCTTCTGTTGGTCTGTCAATGCAGTAAATTAGAATAACTGCCTTGTATAAAATTGCTCTCTCAAAATGGCGTTAGCAAATGACTTGAAATAGGCCCCTGTCTCTTTAAAAACCTCTGACCCTTTCCGACACGCCCCCTCCACACGCTGTCTGTGGCATCACAACACTCCGCTCGTTGTCTCAAGTATTGAAACTACGATCGGTGCATTTTAATTTTTATTGTTGGAAAGGACCTACTGTTTATCACTTTGTGAACAATGGCCACACAGGATATTATTTGGAAACAAACCTTCCACACCGGACGCTTGGAAGGGGCTCTTGCCTGAAAAATAACTGCTGTTTGGAGGCTATCTCTTTGCATCTGCCATGCCCTATGGATCTCTAACTATACCCCCATGGACGACACCAGGATCTGCAGGAGCCCATACGATTCAAAGACGGACATTATCTGTGCAAGTGGACAATGGTTTTTCGAGGTTACCCGTTAGCTTGTTATAATCGACTACAGCTCATTGTTGATGAAAAGTCTGTAATAAACCACAAATGTGTAAAGCCAGGCTCATTGTGTGATCATCGTAAAGGCTGCTTCGAGTAGTTGCTGCTTTATTGACGTTATTTGTGCATAATATGCTGCCTGTTTTCAATGAATGTTGTGAAGGTGAAGGTTGTTAGCTTGTCGCGGCTAATAGTGACTTAGCTCCGAGAGAAACCACTCGGCTACGACTCACTGTAGATGAAATGTGAGCAATAAACTACACAATCAACAAGCCAGGCTCCGTGTGTGATCATCATAAAGGCTGCTTCAAGCAGTTGCCTGTTTTAGTGACGTTTTCAATGCATAATATGCTTGTATTCAGTGAATTTTCCCGTTAGCTTGTCGCGGCTAGCTTGTTAGCTCCGGGAGAAAACCACTCGGCTATGACCCATTGTAGATGAAATGTGAGCAATAAACTTCCAAATCAACAAGCCTGGCTCCGTGTGTGATCATTGTTAAACGGTTCTTTATGTGTGTGGTGGTTTTATTGACTTTATTTGTGCATATTTCTCGTTTTCACGTGATGACTCGAGGTTTAGCTTAGCATTAGCTTTCTCCGGAGGCTCTGTGCATCATCAAGGCCCAGCGCAGAACCAGACACTGAAATAAGTGTTCTTGTCACCGGTTTTAATCCTGGGTGTTTCGGTAACAGAAACACTGATGTGTGTCTTTGTAAAAGTCTGCTGTGGCTCCGGTTCACAACACATGAAGCTAATCATCCATGATGACTCTGTTTACATCTTAGGGCTAGACACTGCGGGGAGGGGGTTCTGCTGAGGAGCAGTGGTTGGTTACTCGGCTGGTGACGAAAGGTCGGAGGCGTATCCTGGAGGTCGAGGGCGTTTCCTGAAGGAATCAGGCGTTTTATCCCTAAAATGGCTGCCATCAGAGTTTCTACAGATTACTCGAAAATACGTGAATGTGCCAAGGCAACACTTCAGGCATGGTTTTAATGAGGGAATGACTTAATAACATGATGTAAAGCTTGAAAAAGTCGATTTTGCATAATAGGCCCCCTTTAAATAGGGAACACGTGGAAGAGCTTGGTAGCTTCTATCGTGAGCTTTTTTGGAGCTATGTGACATGTGGGAGAGGCTGCGTATGTGCTCCGTTTGCCTGGCAGAGCGCACGGACAAAGACCAGACGGGGATATATTAACACGTCTAAAGTGAGGTAAGAGCATATCTCAGTATATAAAAACGGTGGCCTATTCCTTTAAGGCCTGAGACGCAGGCTGTTTCCTTCAATAAATGTCATTCATTATAAACTTTGGACACATGCCAGTTTTCTGTTTACACATTTTAAGGTAACACATTATTTATTATAATTAATGTATTGCAGTATATGTCAGATCGTAGTATTGGATCGTGACAAAAGTGGATCGTCCCAGCCCTATTAGTTAGTGATACCGATACCTGAACGATACTAAAATATTCGTCATCTAGGTAAAACAGAACTAATGTTATGTTAAATATTCCATACAAGATTATTTCTTTTAAATCTGTATCATGTATTTGAGCTGAAACAACCAAGTACCTTTCGTTAGCACTGCCCCTCGACCCAATAGGCATCAAAACTTGTACTTGTTTTCGATAAATAACCCCCCAGATTAATACCTGACATATAATTTTGGAACCAACATGATTTACAAATGTTAAAAATTTGATCCACCGTATTTTCTGTTCTTTGGCTCACTTAAAGCATTTAAGTACTTAGGACCACTCTCTAATCCAACTAGATTTCCTGACTTGCCCTTTCCTCTGCTCCCTCCAAATCAGATTTATAGCACTGCAGACTTCTCTCCAACTTTTTTTTTTTTTTTTTTTTTTGTGGTCCGCAAGAGGTGACTTTTTTTTTATTGACAGAATGATTGGATTTGCCGGGCACCGCGCCGCCCGTGTTCTGTGTGATCCCCTGACTTCAGCGAGGAGGCAGTGAGCACAAATGAAGCTTTTGTTGAGCCGGTCAGCGAGGTTAGATGGATCTCTGCGGCAGCATTAAAGTACCGAGGCCCAAGTGACTCCCTACCTGTCATCCTGAAGCTGAGTTGTTAGATGGGCCGTGTCATTGGACCCAGGGACCACATTCCAACAGATACATCGCGCCACTGTGTGTGTGAAGAGGGTTTATTGGGGGGGGCGCACGTCCAGCCCAGAGCGGCGGTGTGTCAGTGGCCTGCCCTTTCGCTAATTAGCCTCAAACATCTGTGCAAATGGCAGCCTCCCGGACGCAGCAAGACCAGGAACAACAATGGGATTTACACATGCAAATGATGGCTCCATTTAGACTCTGTGTCACTGTAATGAAATGTCTGTGTTAATATGTGACATAACAATTTCAAATAGGCACAATAGGCTAAGGTTCTCCAGATATGGGGATGGGTCCTTTAATTATTTTATCCTATTATTTAAAGTACCTAAATACACATTGGATTGGAGACATTGGTTACTTTCCATGGGTCGTCGAGCACAACACTGGACACAAGGCGCGCATAGAGCTCAACTGTCCCGCCCACTCATTCAAAATCTCCTTCGGCTGGTCAAAAAATTCAAATATCAAGAGTTTAAAGGCCTGACCGAGGCTAACTATGTGGCACGGATATTTTTGAAAGACCATAAAATCCAAAATAGTTTTTTAAATGCCTGCATAACTTTCTGGTTTGTAGTTTGAGACATGTCTTGTCATTTAAAGCATGTATGTTAGTTTACCAAATAGCTTACGTTTGTACGCAACGGGCAGGACTGTTCTGGCTTTCCAAACGTAGTATTTGTATCAGTGAGCCTCTGATAGAAATGCAAGTTATTACATCATGTTTCAATCAACTAAGCAAAGTCTGCCACCATCATTGCATTTTGCCCCTCAGTCATTCTGATTTTTCACCCCAATTTAACTGATTTATCTTTATATACTGTACTATATAAAGAACAGTATATAAAACTTTTATCAAATTAGGTCTGAATGTCTACATGCTTTAAAGAGATTGGAAGTGTGGTTTTAGAAAATGATTCTTCAGCTTTGAGCCTAGCGTATAAATAGCCTGTATGTTGAAATGAAGGCCAATTCTCCACTTCAGTCAAGCTAACGCCATAACAGCCGCATAATTTTGGATGGTTTATTTGAAGATATTAATCTGCTCTTCAGACATGACATTTACTTTTCCATTCCCCTCTCCCCTCCGCCGTCACCGCTGCTCGCTCCCATATCCGGTGGACAGGATGCTTTACGGCAACCGCCTGTGTTCTAATGATGAAGTTTTATGGCGACTTTGTGGGAGATTAAAGCACTATTAGCCACGCTCCGTCACCCGCTCCAGCTGTTGCCTTTTGTTTACGGCTAAAAAGTGTTTTATGACGGCACGGCGCTACAGTTACCTACACAATTATGGCTAATGATATACGAGTGGGACTGTATTTTAGCTCCGCCGGCGACGCAACGCCGAGCGCTGTGCGAAGTGAGAGGCCCAGAGGATGCATAAGGCATTGCTTAAAGTGATAATGGCTCAGAGTGACGGAGAGGGAGATGACGGCATGTTATGAAATATGACTAATGAGTGTTGTCATTCAAATCAACAAAGGAATGGTCTAATAATATAATACATTTAGGCAACCAATAAGTATTACAGATGGTAGTAGCCTACTCGTTTTACATTGCACATTGCTTGGATTTTGGCTGGCTGGATGTATTGATAAATCAGACTCTAGCATTTGAAGTCAGCAAAAATATCGGGAGATTTCTGCCATAGTTTCAATCAGCAAATGTAATCTGTTGACGCAAACTATGATGGAATGCACTGCCCTGGCCAAAAGAAAAACGTAACCACCAAAGAAGATCCCAGACTTCAATATTTTAGCTTTGATTATGGCACACTGTCGGCTCACTATGGAACTGTTTTGATGAGCTTATTTCCGTCCAGTGTTGTTTTAATCTTTCACCAAGATCTTGTCTTGATGATGGGAGTTGATGATGGTTCTCGATGGTTTAATTTTTTAGTAATGCGTAGGGTAGTTCTTTCTCTCCAGTTTTAGTCGTTTCTGCTTGATGCATGCCAATGGTTTGATGGTTCTCAAACAAACTAAATAATTTCCATAACTATGAGATGTGTCTTTGGTTGTTAAAGAAATGAGAAGCTACTCATGGCATCAGTTGGGGGTCAGATAACTTGTTGCCACCTGAAGGATATTTGCCCATGCAGCTGTTATCCAATAGGAGGCTCTTCCATATTTTCTTCTCATATGCACAAGATTTCTATCCTAACATCCCCGTTTTATTTCCCTGTGTTGCAGGTGGTGGAGACCAACCTGGTGGCCTTCGACTGTCACTGGATATTGATAAATGAGGTGAGTGCCATGAGATGATGTATGGGTCCAGGAGGTCCACGCACCTTCAGACTGCTTCATACTGCTTATTGTGTTCAGCCATTATCGAATCACAACTCCCCCGGCGTCTCTCTTTTCACCATAGCTTTCCACATTGCCTTAAAGCTTACATTTTTCAAACAGATTTGCCTCAAACCACACACCACAATATCAACAGACACTCTTACTCTTATTACTTAGTATTACTGGTTTCTTACCTATGGGTTTCAAATGGAAGATGAAATTAATTCGTTAATTTAAAGCCATAATACATTAGGTCCTCTTCAAAATGAGTTATCGTTTTTGCTCACAGTTAAATAAAAGAAAAGAAGCAAAAGATGATGCTTCTTTGTTCTTGTTAAGACCATTACATAAAGTACAGATGTTTTATTGGTATCCATTTCAGCCTATTCCAATCTCTTCCAATAAACGACTTGTGGTTATGAACTAAAGCATCAATCTTTGCCACGCACAAAGACACAGGATCGATCTTTCTGTCATCAAGAATATTTGCCGAGTATAAAGCCCTGCAGCTGGTAATTTGAATGTGCACATAGTTTGTTAATGTAAGCCTTGGGAGAGAATGGGCAGAATCACCACAGGGGGGGTCTGTGGTGCTGCTCACTCACATTGACTGCAAGTACTGAGTGTGGAGGCAAATGGCTCTGGCTCTCACGACCACCACAAACATCATTTGTCACTGAATAGTGGTTTTGCTATGTTGATGAGGTTACTACAAATTTGTTTTGCTACAGCTTAAAGGCTTGCAATTCAAAAGCAGCTCCAACAAGAATGGTGGGACAGAAAAATCTGACTTGGAAGAATCGTAGAATTTTACATTTCGACATTTTAATCATTTGTCACACACATTTTTTTATGATGCCGTGAATCTCAAGGTTTCTGTAGGCTTACTGTATCTTGGACACCACAGTAAAGCAGTACTAAGTTACTTGTTTGAGTGAAAAAAATTATCTCCATTGTGTAATTGGATGTACAATATCCCTCTCTCCCTTTGTCTTTTATGTCAGCGTAGTATTTACTCTCACAGACAATTAATGGGTGAAAAACTGTAACATGCTACGATACCTGCAGTGGCGCTTGTGGCCTCTAGGGGCATGAATTACTTAGTACTGCTTTAAATTCATTAAGTTCAGTTTGCACAGCTGCTCTGGTCAAAAGTAGGAAGTGTGCTCTCTGCTGGCAAAAATGTAACTGCATTTTGTCACAGTAATGAAAATAAGCTGTAAAAGTTTGAATAAAGCATGATATAGGACCTTTACCCACTATTATGTTATTTGCTGTGTTGTTAGTGTTGCACTCTCCAACAGAACAGGCATAAACGTGGATGTTTTTGCAACTTTATTTAGTCCAGTTCAGGTAACATGTTGAGGCACGCTAGGACCAGCGTCACCATAGCGCACACACCCGGCATCACTCACTACTACCCCGTGGGCGTGGGCAACCCACTTTTGTGAATGAGCCCCACTCCTGGACTCCACCCATTGCGGTCCAGGAGTGGGGCTCGTGATCGTATAGTGAATAATTTAAACACTTTTTACCAATAATAAATAACAGTGACATTACATTTGTCTTATCAATGGATAAAATAGATGGGCTACATTAGCACTTAACTAAGAAAGGCTAATATGCTAACTACAGCTTCTCAGAGTTCAACCAAGGCACAGAACAGTCTTGTTGCCAAAAATCTTGCGCTTTGTTTTTAAGAACACTCATTGTAGACTAATCAAATCTGTACACATTGCATTTTCTTTGGAAGAATAATAGCTCCATAAATCCGGTTATTCATTAAAGTGTAGTTTTTGCTTCTGTTACACACTGTGTAGAAGAATGTGCTTTCTCTGCATTATCAACTGCCAAAAACTCTGCGTCAAGACTTGCAGGCCGATCAAAGCGTGCATGAAGATTCTTTGACAACATCTGTGCTTTTTTCCCTCATTAACAATCATTAGTCAACCATAGGCGAACGACGGCAATCCCTCTACCTCTACATCCGTCTGCCACGACTACAATTCTTGACAGATGGTTTTGGTGATGTCCACACAGCGGCCCACCACCGCAGCGTGTTTGATCAGCCAACTCCACGTCTGGCTTTCTGCTCCAGCGCTTGATACAGCCAGCGTTCTGACAGGCATCTGCTATTGTCTCGCACTCGCCGCGCTCCTGGCACACATGGCTGTTTACGTTAGCGTCAGTCTAGAGCCAGCTCAAATCAAACAGCATGGCACTGGCACCTGGATCACGGCGTACCTGCAGTCACTGAGGCATCATGGGAAATGAAGTCTGGCAGAGAGCTCCTCAAGTTGCTCCAATTATATAATTTCTTTCTTTCTACTATCAGACATTTCAAATATGACGGGGGTGGGTGCTTGGATTTTTGGCTGTTTGGAATGAAAAGCACCACATGCATACTATTATAATAAGAATACGACACGCATTATGTCTCTGATGTACAGAGTGCACATTGTGGACTTAATCATTTTCCATCAGACCCAAGACAACAAATCACGACATAAAGCAATGGAATACAATGATTAGGAAATATGTTCAATAAATAGGTGAAATAGGTTACATAAATGTAAATATGTATACTGCCCAAAAAAACAAATAAACTAAATTAAACTCAATGAGTAAAGTAGCAAATTGCTTACTCATCTGCTCTGAACAAGTTGTCCCATAACATAAGAAGAAGAAAATGCATTTTACTATATCATACAGTATACATTCGGCATTGGCGAGTCAGTACTTGTACTGGTGTAAAGGAACAGGCCACCGTTTTACCATACCGAGATATGTTTTTACCTGAGCTTAAACAAGTTGATTTGTACCTGTCTGGTCTTTGTGCATGTGCTCGGTCACGCAAAAAGACCAAAGATGTTGTTAGCATTTGCAAGTAGCCTCTCTCAGCATATTCCTATGGCCCCAAACGGGGGTGAAGTTAGAAGCGACCAAGCTCTTCCATGTTTTCCCTATTGAAATGCTGATAAAAAGGGGTACTCAATCAATCAATCAATCTTTATTTATATAGCGCTTTTCATACATTTCATTTTACCTCAAAGTGCTTTACAGATTTAAAAACATTCTCTCACTCCCAAATCCTCCCACAAATACAAACACATTACTCTATTGTAAGGCGTAATAACACCTTAGGAGCTCTTCGACGTCTGCCCAGTAGCATCTTGAGAATTCTTTAGGAGTGATGATATTACTGCGTGGAGGTTGAAGTGCTCCTAAGGTGCTATTACGCCTTACAATATAGAACCACTTTTATCCGCTCATAAAAGCGACATGTTTAATTTTGTGTAACTATACTTGGATCGTGTAACTAATTGGCACGATAACAAATTTGAAGTTCAATATATTGAGGCAAGAAAGTATTGCGATAAACGATAATATTGACTCTAACGATACTAGATACTGTCAACTCTCAGGCATAAAAATGACAGTAAAACGTTGTTCTAAAAGTGTATAATAATTTCCTAAAATGCCACACAAGCAATAAACATGATATGTAATGTAACTCAATTTACTTCATCTTGATTTCAAAGTTCAGATCTGAAATGTAAAATGATTAATGAGATGACTGTGATAGAAAATAATGTAATTGAAATAATAACTGTGGAAATAATTGCAACAACTACAAAAAATATATTGGTTAGTTGTATTTATAAACCACCAGAGTCTTTTTCACTGAAAGACTAACCGAAATATTTGAAAAGGCAAATGATAAGAAGCAAATAATATGTGGAGATTTGAATGTCAATTTAGAAACTGTAAATGAACAGAAAACAACTAAATTCTTAAACTCAATGAACAGCATGGGCTTATTCCATTTAATAACAAAACCAACCAGAATCACATCTCAAAGTGCCACTGTGATAGACAATATATTTACGAATATGAACGAAGAAATTGTTATGAGAGGGATATTGATGACAGACATTATTGATCATCTACCCATTTTTTCAGTATTTAGATACAATCAAAAAATAAAGCAAAATACTACTACAAAGGCAAGTAGAAATAGATCATTAAAAGCCCTAAAGGCACTAAATGATGACCTTCAAAAGCAGTGGGATACAGTTTATGTAAATTATGTCAACGAAGCCTATAATTCTTTCACAGAAATTGTTATAAAGTTGTATAACAAAAATTGTACAATCATATATTACAACAAAAAACAGGAAGATAAACCATGGATCACGAGAGGGATTAAAATGCTTGTAAAAAGAAGGACCATCTCTATCGCTGTTTTCTAAAAGCTCGAACAAAAGAAGCAGAAAACCAATACAAGAAGTATAAAAATAAGTTACTGTGGATCATCAGGAAAAGGAAAAAGGAATACTACAGTGAAAAATTAAATGAGAACAAAAATAACATAAAGGCTACATGGGGTATAATTAACAGTGTTGTAGGAAACAAAATCAAAAGTGCACACCCAAATTACTTTGTTAACGAAAATATTGAAATATCCGAGGAGAAAAAAATTACAAACGAGTTCTGTAAATATTTTGCCAATGTAGGATCTACAATTGCAGAAAAAATACCCAAAATAATACACAAAACAGAAAATAAAATCATAGATAATGTAAACAGTGTATTTATTGACCATGTGGAAATAGATGAAATAAGAAAAGTTGTAAAAAACTGTGGAAACAAGAAATCAACTGACTGTGAAGGTTTAGACATGATGATCATCAAATACATAATTGAATCTATTATTGAGCCATTCACTTATATCTGTAATCTGTCTTTAACGACAGGAACTTTTCTTGAGAAAATGAAAAAAGCGAAAATTGTACCTATATACTAAAGCGGAGACATGCATGACTTTTCAAACTACAGACCAGTGTCTTTATTGCCACAATTTTCAAAAATTTTAGAAAAAGTGTTTGCAGCAAGAATGCACACATTCATAAAAACAGAGAATATTCTTATCAATGGTCAGTATGGATTCAGGAAAAATCACTCCACAGCAACGGCTATAATGGAATTAACTGAAAAAATAGCAGGAGAAATAAACAGTAAAAACTATTGTGTAGGTAATTTCATTGACTTACAAAAGGCATTTGATGTAATTAATCACCCAAGATTACTTTGGAAACTAGAAAAATATGGAATCAGATGTATCGCTCATAAATGGATCACAAGTTACTTAGAAAATAGAAAGCAATATGTACAGATAAATGATACAGCATCAGACCTGCGTGACATCAACTGCGGGGTTTCCCAAGGCTCGATGCTTGGGCCATTACTGTTCATATTATACATGAATGACTTTGTAAAAGCATCGGACAAACTGCAGAGTATTTTATTTGCCGATGATACAACATTATTTTACTCAGGGAAAGATATACAGGAGATAGCAGAAGTAGTAAATGAAGAACTCTAGAAAATTAAATATTGATTTGATCTAAATAAAGTGTCTCTCAATGTTAAAAAAAAAAAAAAAAACTTCATAATATTCAATGACAAAAGAAAGACAGTTGATGTATCAATAGAAATTGAAGGTATGGAAATTCAAAGGGTTCAAGAAACTACATTTTGAGGAGTCATCATTGATGAAGACCTCAAGTGGAAGTCACATATAAACTACACAAGAGGAAAAATAGCAAAATCCATCGCGGTGTTACATAAAGTCAAATACTCTCTAAATCAATCCGCTTTACTCACTTTATACAACACAATGATTCTACCATATTTAACTTACTGTGTGGAAATTTGGGGCTCAACCTGTAAAACTTATATACAGACGTTCATTCTACAAAAACGGGCTCTGAAAACAATACATAATGTTAGATATAGAGATCCATCGAATCCACTCTTTATTAAATGTAATTTACTAAAATTCGAGGATATAGTAGACTATAATATCTTCCAGGTTTTGTATAAAGCAAATAGAAAAATATTGACAGTGAACATCCAAGAAATGTTTGAGAAAAGAGAAAGTCACTATAATCTGAAAGGAACAGACATCTTTAATAAACCCAGGTTCAATTCTAAAGCAATGGAACGAACTGTTACAGTGACAGGAAGCAGTTTATGGAATAAACTTCAGAAAGAAGTGAAAAAGTCAGATTCTCTCCTGGAGTTTAAAATACACATAAAAGCTACAATGTTAAAAAAGTATGAAGTACTTGGACATGAATAATGTGGAATATTTGATTTGAACAAACATGAATACAACGGTTTGTTTCTTTTTGACCATTTGTAAACATTCAAGAATACGAAGGTTCTGTATTTTATATATTTAAAAACTGAATATAGAATACAAAAACATCTGTTAATACTGTAAATATACATATGTATATACATAACACTGTAAATTTATGTATGTAGACATAAATACATACCATTTTCCAAAGGACAACAGTGTGAAGTGTAAAGTGTGAAGTAACAAAAGGGGCAGATATTATAAGACTTGTTCTTCTCCTCTGCTCCGTTTCATTCATACTGTGTTGGCCTGGCGGTTTTATTGTGATTGCATAACATCACTTTTGAATGAAATAAATATATAAAATTTAAAAAAAAGAAAGTTTTACAAAGAAAAAATAGGGGCGGATGCTAATAAATGCACAGGCAATAAATATCGTATCCAAAAATTTACAGTTTATTTTTTATTCATTGAACGATAAGTCGATATACTAATTATCGTGACAGGCCTAGTAGCTACTCACGTAACCGTATTTAAATAGGGAAAACGTGGAAGAGCTTGGAATATGCTGAGAGAGGCTAAATGCTAACAACATCTTTGGTCTTTGTGCATGACTAAGGGCACACACAAAGACCAGATGGGTACACATCAATTCGTCTAAGCTCAGGCAAGAACATATCTCAGTATGGAAAAACAGTGGCCTGTTCCTTTAAAGCAGGGGTCACCAACGTGGTGCCCGTGGGCACCCAGGGGCCCTTTGGGGCATGTCCAGTAGCCCTTGGGACTTTTTCTAAATTGTAAAACACTTCATTTTCTTGAATCTAATTCTTAAAACTACAGTTATTGCGGTTCTTGTGACTCGGTATGAGTTTAAAATAAAGCTATTTTAATATAATATGGGGTCAATATCCTATAAGTGAACAGTGTACGTTTAAGTCTTTAGGATTTGTTTTTAACTGGTAGCCCTCGAACAACTTAATGCTCTTAAAGTAGCCCTCAGCTGAAATAAGGTTGGTGACCCCTGCTTTAAAGGGACTATACTGAGTTTAAAAATGTTAAATTAAGTATTGTTCTCCCCCTACATGTTTCAACAATGTCCTAAGGTGTAGAATGAGCCCAAACCTGTTCACCACAACTGCCTCTAAAATCCTGCACTGTCACTCAAAAAGGTGTTCATTCGGGTCCGAAGTGCCGTCATGCACAAGCTTAATATAGAAGCTGCAGTTACACCTATGACCTGGGGTGGCAGTAGTGAGTATAAAATGGCTAGCTTGCATCTAGCCCCTTTAAGTATCGGTGCATCCCCATAAAAGACTGTGACGAGTGATCGATCGGGATGTCAAATAGCCCTTTGCCCTGTAGTCGTGAGAATGATAGTTATTTGTTCCTTCAGTTGAGGAAGTACAGATAAGAGCACTTCAGCGGTCGAAGAAGAATCAGGATGAGTCAGACCTGTGTGAATGACGTTGAATACTTCAAGTGTTTATGAGGAAGAAACAAAGTTATAAATTAACATAGTTAAAAGCTCAAAAAAGTCAATTTTACATGATTTGTCCCCTTGAGAGAACTGAGCATTATTTACAAAAAGTAAATGCACTTGCTGTATTTCAGAAGGAGCACAGCTGATTGAAGCCTTATTTCATACTGGAATTCATTACCTTTGTACGGAACATCTTAAGAAAAATCCCTCTAATGTTCAAGCCGCGTGAAGCTATCGCCCACTGTCGTCTTTAAAAATGTATGAGCAGTTGTGTTTGTAATACTTTTGCATTTCCGTCCCATGTTCCGGTGTATGCGGGATGATTCTCCCTGTGGTTTTTTGTGGCGACAGGGCTCGTGTGTGGCGCTTTATCGGCGGTCCGCAGTCTCACAGCCCACTGAGGGGACCGCACTGTTCATAATTGATCATCCTTCTTCTGGTTCTGCTCAGGATGAGAGGACACGGAGGAGGAGACGGGCCGGACTTCCTCACGCGCATAATTCTACATTTCAAAAAAAGACATATTGCGCATTCACCTTGGAGCGTTTAAACCCCTTTTGGACACATTTGCATTTGTGTGCAACACTTTGTATTTTGAAGTCATGTGTGGATAACATGCTCTCGTTGTGTATTTGGATTAGGTTTCTCAGCAATGGCTAGCAATGAATGGCACAGTGGCTGAGTTGTTGGTAAAGAAGGTCCCAGGTTCAATTCCCAGATTGTAGCAATAGGCCTAATCCTCCAGCTAGGTACTCCGGACCAAACTTAGCTCAGGATTTGGGGATGTGACCAGATGTGACACTGGAGTACAGGTCAAATGTAGACGACTAATTCCCCGAGATAAACAATAAAGTAGGGCTGTGCAATTAATCGAAATTCGATTTCGATTATTACACTTAACGATTACAAAATTAGCATAGTAAAAAAAAAACGTTTATTTTTTATTTTTGTATATATATATACATGACTTCAATATATATATATATATATATATATATATATATATATATATATACTAGCTGAGACCCGGCCTTCGGCCGGGCCTCGCTAGTCTCCACATTTGATATTCTGAGATTATGAGTGATTACAAAGAAATGTCCAACCCGTCACACAGTTCAGCTGTAGACCAGTGGTTCCCAACCCATTCCAAAAACTATGGCCACTACAAATGAGTAAAAGAATGAATGCAAAAAAAAATTTCTAACAAACTGCAATTGGAGTGTTTGATGCACCCGTGCTCCTTTCTTATAAACTACAACGACAATATTTTCGCTAAACTCGTGGAACAGGATTCAAGAGACAGTGGAATATTTCTGGATAAATATTAGGGGTTCAGTTCGAACGCTTTGGTTCACGGTGCAGGACCGGTGGTTTGGTGCATCACGGTAGTTTACAATCCAAAAAATAATGAGTAGGTTTTGAAATGAAATAGCCTAATTATCGGTGTTAGACAGTATTTATAACCTTACAATAAAATTGGCAATGCTTTCCAAGCTGCTGTAGAATAAAATGTACCTCTGGGCTCAATACGTGAAAGCAAAATAGAAAACAAATGGTACAGCAGCGAAGAAAAAAAAAAAGATAAAAAGAAAAAATACAACGCAGTGCAGGCCATGCGCTCGTTAAGTGGTAGTGTCATTTTCGCTTTTACTCACACGGAGGATAAATCAGTCGGAGCAGCGCGTTTGATTAGGGGCTCGTGTTTGAGCAGGTTTTGGGCGCACACGCACACGCACACACACGCACACATTGCCCTGTTTGGATGCGCACACATACATACACACACACACACGCACGAACACACACACACACACACACACACGCACACATCGCCCTGTTTGGATGCGCGCGCACACATACATACACACACGCACGAACACACACACACGCGCGCACACACACAGCGCCCTGTTTGGATGCGCGCACACGCACGGCAGTCAGATCTCGTGCACTCGCGTTTTTGTGACAGCGGGTTGTCCTCGGACAGCAGCACCGCGGTCCATATGGACCCGTGGCCAATGCACGCGGCCGGTGGGACTCGTCACGTGGGGGCCGGCCGCGGATGTAATAACACCAACCACGCACACACTCAGTACTGTCGCCAGGCTTCCTGGTGTTCCCAAACGGTCTCCCATCCCAGTCCTAACCAGGCCTTTCCCTGCTTAGCATCCGAGGAACGGTCTCCCATCCCAGTTCTAACCAGGCACTTTCCTGCTTAGCTTCAAAGTCGGTATGGGAAATAAACATGGCGGCGCCCAGGCGGCGGCCATAGAGATAGCGTTTTCTATAATAGATATTTATTTTTTATTTAATTTTTTTTTGTTTTATAATTTTTTTTGCAAAGCAGACTTGCATTATTTCATGGCACTGGGATTATTTTCCCTTTGCACTTCACGTGCCATGGCTCATGTTTTTTTTTTGCCGGACATAAAAACTTGCCCAGGTGTAAGGGCTGGCCAGCAGGGGGCAGGTGTGAAACAGAAACCTCTCCTTAGGCAAACTTGAAATCATTTGTACTTTTATGACTGTTCAGAAAACAGAAAATATTCAGCATATATAAATAAAATAAAGACTTTTTTTAAAGGCAACAAATAATCGTTTGAATAATCGTGATTTCAATTATGACAAAAATAATTGTGATTATTATTTTTTCAATAATCGAGCAGCCCTACAATAAAGTGAATCTTAAAGGCCCTACCGGACTTTTTGTTGACAAACTAACAATTTTAAATAGTTGTCCCTCACTTTCCTAACACATTTCTAGCATCCCAGTTCTTCACAGGGATGAGTTTATATGCAATACTTTCAGTGGAGCAATAGTGTCATGGTAACGTAAACAACAACAACTAGCTTTGCACTGGACTGGACGCACTACACACAAATGTCACATATATCTGCTGCTACGATATACTGAAGGACACAACACATTTTATTCTTTTGCTTTAAAATTTTGCAAAATAGAAGTAAATATTTGGTCAAGAGCTCAAAATGATCTGCCTGTTTTTGCCATATGGGGTTTTCAGACGTTCTCATTGTTGCAAACGTCTCTTTTATCCAGGCTTTGTTAGTTTGTTTAGTCTTTGTACTGTATATCTACATGTGTAATTTGTTGTAGCATCAGTAACCAGAAACTGTGGGCTAATGTGAAATAAGAATCTGCTCGGTTTGGTGCTCAGGGTAAAGTCACGGTTGGGATGTGCAAATTGATACTAAAGACTGAATACTTTCAATACCAGCGACCCAAATTTCAGTACCTTCACCAATGGGAAGTTGTTTGTAATGCTTTCTACCAGTGTGTTCTCTCGCATCCTGACAATGTCTTATCCTGACCAGCAATAATGAACATACATGACAACAAATTAGTCAATTTTCCATTGAGTTGACTGGTTATATTGTCTGTTTAATAAAAGCTGGTATCTCACATCTCTAAGGTTGCATCTATCCGACGAATCACATCTGGGACCTTCATGTTCGTTTCATTTTCCCCCTGCGGTTAAAGTGAAACAAGCATTGCAAGTTCTTTACCTTTTATTATACCTCTGTAGCAACTATTAAACAGTTTTAAGAGCTGAACATGAATTGGCTTAGAAAAAGTGATATTTGTACAGCCTATGAGAGCTGAGCGAAAGATTTGATGCCCGTTGAATAGAAAGCAGAAAGCTCCAAAGGCACGGTGATATTTAGAAAATGGAATTGATTTTTCTTTGTTTGGATGTTGAAAAGGTCTTCAAACTTGTTGAATTCGATTTTACAGAGAGCGCAGCAATAGGTGGATTTTTGTGGCCTGAAATGAAATAAATATAAATCGCATTATCTATAGAACCCTCCTTTAAAATGGGCAGAACTTATACAATCCATGGTGCTTTTGGTAACTTTGTGTTGTTGTTTTGGACACTTTCTGACCCCATGCCCCGGCTAACTTGTGCAGCTGTCCGGCACAGACTTGGAGAGAAGTTTGTGCCTCTAGTCTAGACCATACTCTTGACAAATATCCCTTTTTCCAGGCTGATGCAGAAAACATTTAGTTCACAGCAGGAAAATAGGAGGGATAGAAAAGGATAGAAAATGGTATTGTGGATTTATGGGAGAGCAGTGTTGCATGATTATCCAGCTGTATGGGGGAAATCATTTCTTTTACCCAACAAACCAGTTTTTCTTGCCTCCAAGGACAGTTTACAATATTTATGAATAAAGCAATTAATTAAACTTGACATAGAAGTAATGTTGATTCAGTTTCCTCACTATATTCCTTACTATGCTATACTTGATTTATTGCTGAATGTGCTCAATGTGTTTATGAAGTCAATCATTTGGTGCGCAAAGAAAAAAACGTAGAAATGTAACTGCGACTTGGAAAGGTCAGGTGAGCTACTGGCTGGAGAACCCTGAGCTACATAGAGAGTGTGCTTGTTGAACCAAGAATAATACTATTATATAATTATGTAATAGCAAAGGGAGGGCCAGTGGTTTGAGATCAGTGTAGCATTTTCTAACTCACACAGTGACAGTGATCAAGATGTGATTGAGATTAAAACCAAAAAGTAGTATAGTACCCCACTTAAACTTGAACAATCATTAAAAAGTGCCAAGACCATTTTTATTCTTTGTCAAAATCCTGCTCTCCTCTGGATAGCATCTCTTTTTGTACACTTTCTGCAGCTGGTTCCAACAGAATATAATATGAAGCTACAGTCTGAGGTGAAGCTTTCTTTGGGCAGATTTATTTGGAGGGGTGCACGAGAAAAAGAGGCTCTTAACATCTGTGCACCGCTGGAGTGGGGCCAAGGTGTCTCGAGATGTCTGCTGACATTGCAGCTGAGAGGAGTGGAAACTATGTTGTCTATTTTGACAACTCCACTTTGTTTAAACCAGATAACAAATATTTTTGGAATCACTTTTTTTTTTACTATATATAAATCTACCAGGAACGCTGCATTTCTCCACCTCTTTCCAAACTCGATCTCCTTCGAAACTACGCTGCCTGAAAAAGGTCAAATGCCCTCATATTTTGCAGGGCCGCGTTTAGCTTTGTTTCAATAAGCTTCTGCCATGTCAAAAGTTCCAGTGTTGCATTATTTTTTCGACAAGATCTTGTATTGATGATGGGAGAGTGTGAACGCTGCGCATCCCAAAGATTCTCAATGGGGTTAAAGGGATATTTCAGGATTTTTGACAAATTTCCTATAGTTATCCACAGTGTTGTTGATTTCTGGAGATATACGTTTTTTAATTCATTCAGTCCTTATATTTGAAGAGTTTAGTGGCCCTAGGCTAGTGCCCGGCTAGCACATTTCTACCGTAACAGCTAACCTGCTTTTACAACAGTCTGACCCGCTCCACAGTGCACCTGAGGCAAATCAGACTATCTCATGCTCCCTGAACCACTCTTTCACAATTGTGCCTGATGAATCCTGGCATTGTCATCTTGGCCATGTCCGGCCGCAGTACATGGCACGGGACAGTTTTACATATTGAGCATTTCCATTTCAAATGGACCGCCATTGTTGTCGCCGATGCTCCCACAGATGCACATGCTAGAATACAGATTACTGAAGGAAAAACAGAACGGCGATGAAAGGTTTTTCTACGCAACCCAGATCATAACAGTTAATTACATCCAAAGTTGAAAGTCTATTTTCTATATTCTCCTCTGTTGTCCACTCTTGTTATTGTTATTTGTTTTCACATGATGTGATCACTGTTCTCATTCCTGTCTCTCTGTACATAGTCTGTATATAGTGTCTCTGTATGTTTTTACTAACTTGTGTGTAACATCAACCTGCCAGGGGGTCTGCAGATGGAAATTATCTTAAGGCTATAATCTGGCATATTTACATTGTTTACAATGTTCATTAATATGTATTGTCCCTCCTTTTCAAATAAATAAATAGAAATTAAAATAAAGTTGTAGGAGCTGAATAGCTTTCTGAACTGGAATGCAGTTCCCGTCCCACTGGGAAAATAAATGGCAATTTTGAACTTTTGCATCCATGGAATTATTGGGGCAATCTGTAAGATGTCTGTATATGTTCAGACATTTGGCCCTTCTACCTGCAGAATAAAGCCAGTATAGTAAGACGAAGCAATATGCACTTAATTCATGTTATATGCACTGATGCATCTGCATTTGTCTCAGTTAAATGCCTTGAGAGGCCCAGGCTGGATCATCTTAGACAGTCCTTGTTTCTTTGCGTGCCCTTGAACGTCCATTGTGAATCTCAACTCTCCTTTGGCCCATAGATCTGCCTTTTTTTCTCATATTTTTTCCTTGTGCCCCTCTTCTTTTTGTTGACTTTGTAGCTCAGTGCTTTTCGGGCTTTTGTGGAAGAAACTGTTTGGGATGCCTGCCACGTGTCGCTGAAAGCCAACAAATGAATTTCTTACTTTGGCTGTTTAGAAAGTGGATCGCTCTGAGCACAAGGGATTCTTACAAGGTTAAATCTTTAATTATATTACCCTGTTGTGGTGAATGGCAATTACGTTGCGTTTTTGGATATTTCCTTAGCAATCCCAGTTGTGTTTCTGAACATCATTGACGACTCATGTTTGAATACGACAAGTACAGTTTCTCATTTGGATAGACACAGCCCCAACAAGGTTATTACAGTTGCTCTATGCACAATTTTCAAATGCTCCTGGCTTCATTATTTGCAGTTGGTAACATTGGAAAGGAGAATTTGCTTTGATAAACCGTCTAACACTTTATTACCAAGGTTAAGTAATGCTTAACTAACAACTTCCTTTGAATACAACCTGAAGAAATGTGTTCTCCACACTTGACCCGTCCTTTAATGCTCGATGGGCAAAATTTCAGGCGCAGTGGAGGATCACGGTAGCGCCTATAGGGCCCTTTCAGATCTTGGACCAAGCCATTCGATGATAAGATAAGAAAACGTCTCTTTGATCAATCAGATGAGACACTGGGATGCCGGTGTGTGGAGGTGGAGAAACTTGCAGCGAAGAAGAAAAAGGGGAAGTGACAGCCTGTGAATTGATTGCATGGATGGATTTATAAAGCAGTGGCATGTGTTGTAACTTTTTCAGGACTTTCAGAAGTTTCTCGACTTTGTCTCTGTAGGCTCTCAGTCGTACAGGAGTTGTCCATCTTCAATGAAGGGTCTTGAGTCATCTTTTACACTTTTATACTAATACTTATCTGTATTGTAAAGTTGTTCACCCTCTTCCTAATTCCCACGCCACTGCCGGATGTATCGTGGCTGGTTTTGCCCTAAGAGTTTTAGAAATGTACTCTTCTGTCTTGCTTTGGACCTTCTGTGTTGGTCCATCTGAGCTACCTGTGTGAAGTTTCAAGTTTCAAGTTTAATGGTTTTGTATAGCCCAATATCACAACAGAAGTCGCCTCAAAGGGCTGCAACAAACATCAAGGCAATAAAACACAGCAATAAATATGACAATTAAAAGTTCAGGTGAATCCAGGCAAATATAATGTCCAAAGGTAGCGATGAGCGGCGTGGGCGTCCCCCGTCCTTAGACTCTCCAGTACGGCAAGGAAAAACTCAAAAACCCGGCAGGAGAAAAGAGAAACCTTGGGGAGAACCACAGAAGGAGAGATCCACTCCCATGGAAGGACAGGCTATAGAGACCCAGGGCCGAAGGATCCCTCAGCAGACGGGCCAAGATCGCAGACTGTCCAGTCCTCAGATTCCAGAATGCCAGTTCCTCCGTTCACCCAGGTTCCTCCATTCGATCTAGACAGGCACTCCCGAGGGGGAGTGGGACAGGAGACACCATGTGAATAGTGATGAACAAGTTTGAAGTTGCAAATCCTGAGCCAGGCTTCTAATCTCTGCTGAATCTGAATCCAGATTGTACATTTCTTGGTTAAATCGTCTGATCCTCAAATTAAGGATCTTCATCACTTAGATGTGTTGTAACGTCTCTGCTGTATATCCTGTCCTATCCTGGGATCAATCTATTCTGTCTGCAGCTAAGATTGAACCTGAGGTGGTTTCTCTGAGGTGGTCTGCTAGTTTTCTGGTCTTCTCCAGTCTGCGTGCCAAAAGAAAGGTGCCTCTCCCAAAGTTGGCAGCAACATGTCTGTGTAGGCTCTCAGTCGTACAGGAGTTGTCCATCTTCAATGAAGGTTCTTGAGTGCAGATGGTGGCTCAAGAACCTTTGTTGAAGATTTCCAGACTTTGCGTTCCTTAAACATGTCTACTTCTTGATTAGATCACATTATCCTTCCATATCACATGAAACATGTTTTACTCTGTTATAAAGATTTGAATGAAAAGGTCACCGGGGAGCCTTTCACAGTCATAAGAGCCCTTTATTACATGGTAAAGTATAACACACTCAAGCAAGTCATTTCATCTTACATACTGGCAATAAAGATATTTGTTTTTCATCGGGGCTCTCTCCTGCCTACCTCCAGAGCCAGTGGGGAACTTTTGGAAAGTCAAAGGAACGTGTTGGTAGTGTAGCAGTGTTCGGAGATGATGCAGAATTAGTTCAACAGTCTTCGGACCCAGACACGGAAATCTAACTTCCGACCTTAGCCACCTAACCACTCAGCCACCATGCCGCCTTTATATATTTAGATCCATGTAGCACTTGATCATCACAGCGATGTCTTGTACTATTTATTTCATCATCTTTTTCACTGTGGTAAGGTTAGCATATTCGCCCCGAGCCCCCAACAAGCGCTCAGACTCACCCATGACATTGCATTTTCATTTTTTAACCGACATCCGTAGTGTCGTGTGGTAAGAATCTCTAAATAATCCTATCAAGACTTATTTAGAGAGAAGCCCGGATTAGTCCCTATAGCACGCATGCGGGGGAGGCAGAGGGCGTCTCGGTTGGTGGCGGTGTGAGCTCCACTGGGGACTATAAGCGTCACTTCTCATCTCGTCAGTGCCTGACCCTCCACACTCTCCCAAAGGATGAATGGAGATCCACGGACGCGCACAGCGAGCCAGAGACGGCGTCCTCGGGCTAAAATTAGCACTGAAGCCTCCCCCTCCGCTTTTACAAGGACACGCAGAGTACGGGCTAAAACACATGTGCAACACAGCGCGGGCAGGTCTGAAGTCCTCACTAGAGATTAATGTCTCGTCTGAAATTCTAAAAAAAAAAAGCATCTAAAAATAATTTGGTGAACTTTACATTCATATTATTATAACATATTTAATCATAGTAGCTGCATCATGGAGCTTCTCCCTCATGGACACAGCACAGACCTGTTCCTTTGGCAGTGGCTTTAAATAACATGACTTTGACTAGAATTATGTTAAAATAGTTTGGTCAACTAAATGAACACAGCCATATATTAAGGATAATGCACTTATGGAAATGATGCTCTTAAGCTCTTCTGCGGAGAACAGAGAACACATGGATCAGAAGATGATTGACTTGGCCCAAATTGACTTTAAGTTTAAACAGAACTCCTCTTCTCTTCTCTTCTCTTCTCTTCTCTTCTCTTCTCTTCTCTTCTCTTCTCTTCTCTTCTCTTCTCTTCTCTTCCTCTTCCTCTTCCTCTTCATCTTCCTCTTCCTCTTCCTCTTCCTCTCCTCTCCTCACACGGTAAAACTAGGAATGGAGCCCTAACACTGTAATCCATGCAATTTAAAATCAGGTGCAACACGGCCACAGTATCAGAGGTTAGTTTCCTTCTCGCAGTGCAGCGCCTGAGGGCCCATCTTTTTGGGTTGATAGAGGGGGGTGGACATTCAGTGAAGGGAGAAACATACACACTCTGAACAGAAAGGCCACAACTATTTTAAAAACTGCAAAAACAATGTTCTAGCACTTGGGTTCCGCGATATATAATCTTTTGGTAAAAAGCAAAACAAAAAGGCCAATATATGTGTGTGTGTGTGTATGTTTTCTTTATTTTGCTGCTCTCCAGTTTCCCAAATGTTTTCTAATGTAAGTGGACATACACAAAGCTAAAATAGCCACCATATAAACTCATTAGCTCAGTGTTGGCAAGTGGTATAGACTAACACTTAGCAGGAGCGTCCATTAATTGACCTGGCAAATGGCCAGAACGTCTCTAAAGGAGAGCACCTTTTGCTCCTAAGAATAACATTGGAAAGATTTGTTTGCTTTCTAGTATTGACCGCGATTCTTCATAGTATTTGACAGACTTCACCACTCAGAACAGATGAAGGAAATTCTGGGTTTGATGTTTGATCGAGGGTATACAGGTTGAATTCATGCATTTCTTTTTGTTTGATTTCAGGCATTTATTTATATTTTTGATCTCTAAATGATCAGCAAATCTGTATCAGGACTTAAAACGTAAACGACCTTTGTGCTCCTTGAAGATTTTCCTTGTTTTCCGCCCTTAGCACCGCTGTGTTGTTATACTGCTCTATCGATTTCCCTCTGTGTTCCCCATTCTCTCCGTTTATGAGCGACCATCATTCTTGTTGCTGTGCCTAACGTCCTTGTCCCTCTCTTTCTCTCTCTCTCTCTCTCTCTCTCTCTCTCTCTCTCTCTCTCTCTCTCTCTCTCTCTCTCTCTCTCTCTCTCTCTCTCTCTCCCTCTCTCTCTCCCTTTCTGTGTGCTGTTTGCATGTGCTGTTTCCTCAAGATTTCTCTGCTTCTCCCGTCAACCCAAGACAGCTTGGTACTTCTGACGGTCATCATCTGGCTGCTACACTTTGATTTTTGTTCCATTTCCAAGTTCATTTTGCCAAACTGATGGGTCTAATACTCATTATTTGGGGCTGTGCCAGGCAAATTGAATATTTCAAATGGATAATAATAGTTCTATGATAGGCAGAAACAATGTTCACAAACAGGGCATTGCTTCCCTTGCGCCATAACCAATCGGTTATTTGGATGCATCAGCTCAGTTGCCTTCCATTCACCAAAACATCTGTTGAAAATTGCTGAAGTAAACAGTACCAGAGATCGCATGCATTGGAAACTCCAGTTGCGATGGCAACATGCCGAAGCCTCGCTCTCGCCCTGCACAATGGTTGTTGTGACACGTTTACAAAGTGCCTAACATTGGTTTGCACTGTTCTGTTCTGTAACTTTATGTGGGTTGCATTTACAGTGTTCATGAGAGGAAGCTAGTACTGTTCCTGATGCTGTTTGGTTATCTCCATTGTCACAACTCCATATTTCAACGCGATATAGATGCCGGGAGTGTTACCAGCAAAAGTGTAAGATGAATGTTCATGAACAATCAGGTTTGATTTGATACAGACAAAATGTTACAAAACACATGTAAAGGTCTTTGGTAAGATGGAAAAGAAGAAATCAGTGTTGCGTTTCAATCTAGTACAGTAGTTATTTTAGTTCATTTGATTTTTGAGCAAAACGCTTTTTCCTCCACTCATTGATAATGGTAAGCAGGAAATGGCCAGTGTGCCCCCATTTCTGATAGATTGCAATAGTATTGACTGTCGTAATCTGGACATTCCCTTACAATATAGAAGTAATTCATTTTTGTCAATAGCACCACTACCCCTGACAGGTTTCCCCAGCAGCACTGAAGGGTGGATAAAATGCAGAGGATATGATTTCCTTTGGGAACAATAAAGCATTAGCCTAGTAAACCAGACTGAATGAAAGTTCTATTTCTATTTTCTACACAGTTTGGTCTGGTCACAAAGGGCCTGGTGTACCAAGCCAGGCTCTAAATTGCAAGGAATACTTACAATTAGCACTTGCAATTTTATAGTGTGTTGCACCTGATTTATCATTAAAAACTGTGGCCTTTTAGTGTTTACATAAGACAAATATATCAACTGTACCTGCCTTTTTCCCTACTTAAGCATGCACTATATACAGTGGGTAAAAAAACGTATTTGGTCAGTTTCCCATAGACTTTCGAATGGAATTTGGCCAAATACTTTTTTCCCCACTGTATCTACTAAATGCTTTGTAAATCAGGCCCATAATGTAATATTATGTCCATTTTACTGCAGTGACTTTATGGCTTTGTGGCTTTATGTGGCATATATCCCCATACAAAAAAAAATCCTCAATCAGAAATGACCAGATGAGTAAGATTTATTTATTTTATTTATTGATATCATATTTAATGGAAACAGCATTTTAATTACTCAATATTCTTCAGTGTACCTCCTTTAGGGAAGAGACTGCTGAGTCTACCAGCCAGGCCCAGTCGGCTGAAACAGACTTCACAGACTGTCCACTCCAGCTGCTTAAAGTACTGAACCCCCCATGTTTTAAACGTCTTTAACTTTGCACCAAGGATTTGAGAGTGATACATTTTCATTGTCTCTGTGAATTGACAATACATAATCTTTATCTTTATTATTCAAGTAATAAAGATACTACTAGTTGTTTTTTGTCACATTGAAATGCTTATGTCTGAATATACACAGAATGGAATGTGGAGTGAATTATTTCAGCACCCTAACCCTTTTTCCTCTGCCTCTTTCAGGAGATCACCGACTACGACTTGCAGGAGCTGGTCTTGAAGTCCATCGGCCGCCTGACTGTGGTGCGCCAGACCTTCCCGATGCCCCAAAACACCACTCAGCGCTGCGTCAAGCACAACCACCGAATCAACAACGGCCTGTGCGACCCCAAGAACCCCCGCACCCAGCAGCTGGAGGTGAGCCCGGCCTTTCCCTACAAATCTGGACACTGTACAATATTTATGCGCCGCTCCAGCCTTAAGGGGATTAATAGATCACGCCACTGGCAGCCTCATACATTTGACCATATGTGTGGCCATGTGGTCCTCCCCACAAAAAGCGATTGTGCAAGTGAATTATGGGCGAAATGAACTCAATTACCATAATGTTGAGAAGTGTAGGGCAAAGCATATTTTTGACTAAGAACGGAAGTCTAAAGAGCGCAGGCAAGCCAAAAGTAAAAGGCAGACGTGGGCCAGATGTAAGTTGAGAGTGTATGAAGACGACTTGGCTTGGTTTTCTCAAAATGGCTTACTATACTTTCTATTATTTTCTCGAAGGTAATGGCTGTAGGATTCAATTATTGCAGTTTAGAAAAAGCCCTACATCTGCACATGGGTTGCCATAAAGTGCAGACAAGACACAAGGACAAGTTTCACTATAGCTTGCCATTCCTTATTTGAAAGCTAAGGATGCCCACTGAGCTGTGCACTAGCAATTAGGATAAAAGCTTAGGTCCGAATTAGGACCTATTTAGCGCTTCTTTTGCTTTCTGACCGGCGTGAGAAGTCAGCTTGAGAACTTACTTACTTAATCTTGGAATATACAGAAAAAGAGATGAAATCCAAAGTTACTGTTAGTGAGATTCACCTCAATAATGTGGAATCATTGGCCTCATACCTTTGCAGTATTTTTTATTCATTTCCATTTTCTCTATTTTTAATTGAACTATGGGTCATGTGTTCGCACATGTGACCCTAGTAGAGATTAAATGAATTAAGACGATGTAGCTCTGAGAGAGAGATGGAGAAAAAGGCTCCTCGCTCTACTGTTGTGATGCTTTTAAATGCTGATTACCATATGTTCGATTTGCAATGTCATAAAGGTAAAGGTAGTAAAGGTGCTTTTCATCACGCTGCTGTAACTTTTCCAGCACATGTTAGATGAACAACTTAAGTTTCTCCCTCGCGTTCTGACAGTCTCCCACCTGTTTCAGAAGCTCCTCTCTCTCAGCCCACTGCCTTTATTATTAGTCCGTTTCTTTATTGATAAGTCGTCTGCAGAAGTGTCTGATGTTGTCATTCTCTCGTCTGCCATATAGCTTATGAAGTGAACAGTGGCATTGGCACTACCACGCAGTGCCTCATGGGACATGTAGTTCTAACGTGTTTAATGCAATTTACCAGCAGGCCGCATGTAATATAAATAAGAAATCATCTCGTGGGCACCGAAAAAAACAAAAAAAAATCTCATTTACCAAACCATTATTCACACAGCACACATTATAGATATACTATGGAGATTGTATATGGAGGGGAATGGCTGGATGTTTTGCAAAACACTGTGGTGATATATTGAGACGCCTATATTTAAACTGTGTTGCTGTAATTGCCGTCCAATCAAAACCAACTCAACAACTGCTTGCAGATGCTGCCGACTCTTTAACATTGCGCTCTCCAGTATACTATAATTAACAGCACCTAAATTAAGCATATCGAAGTGCAAAGGCATAATGGAATGGTTGACTCATTTCTCCAGAGAGATAGAGAATGTCCCAGTGGAAGCATAAGCATTAATCAGTCCAGGGGAGGGCACACAGTATAATTGCATAGGCAACTTTGGCACTTCTGTTGTTGAATACTGAGCTATTAAATTGAAATGTCATGCAAAGCATAGCCAAGTGTAATGTGACTTTGTATGTGCACTCCCTGGACACTTTGTAGCAGCAAGCAATAAGTAAACACAAAACCCTTAGCTCAGTGTCTGTGAAGACCACCAGTCAACCAGTTGAACTGACTGCAAAGGGATTTGAAGACGGGGTATTGTGCAAAATCGACTTTTTCAGTTTTTCACAGCTACTTGCTGGGAGACAAGTCGCAACCACTGACTGATAAGGCCTGATCTTCCGCGTGGCGCACAGCTGGTGGTGAGCAAGGCGAACAGGGTCCCCGTTTGAGCCTGCTTTAAAACGAGGGGCGGATCGGTCGAAACAGGAGGAGGGTTAGCCTCAAACTGAGGCTCTGGGTAAGCGTGCAGTAGATGTAAAAAAAATAGCATTTAGACAACATTTCAACATGTTTTAACAAGTTTTGAATTTATATTGTATAGCCTATGAATTTCTTTGCACGTTACTGGGGTAATGTTTATAATGTGGAAAAAAATATGTTTCAATACTACATGTAAAAACCACTTTATACTGCATTTTTACTGACTTTCCAAAATGCTGAAGAGGCGTGAAAAGTTTGGTTACTGTCACTGTTGGTTTTTTGGAAAGAAGAATTTTTGTCCATCTGGTGTCATCACAATCGTGCATTTGACAGAGCGTGCATCAATCCATGTTTTTTTTCTCTTGTTGTAGGAAAGTTTCAGTGTTTGCTTGTCCTTTGGGTCCGAGCGACTTTAGTTAGAAAACAAATAAATGAAGCCAATTTATACAGATACTGTAGGGTGTAATTTCCATTTTATAATCTCCTGGCGCGATGAGAGGACGAAGAGTGCTCTGATTGGCTCAGAGCAGGAACAGAGCACGCCCCCTATGGAGCATTGTGTGGACCTGAAGACAGGGCCTTTAGTAAAGTTCAAAATCGGCAGAAAAATGACATCAACAGGGCACAATAGCTGGGAAATGATGCTCCGTGTCTGTTTTGTATGCCACCTCCACTTGAGCTCATTTCTTCACATTAGATATTTCATATTTCCTTTTCTCATGAACGTGGCGTAGTGCTTCCCACATATTGACCAGTCTATTCTATTCTACTATGGACCTAGAGTCTGAATAAAGATAGAATGATATATGAATAATAAATGGGGTCATCCATGTCATGTTTCAATGTCTTTGAGAGCCCACTGTTCGTCCATACATGTGGCTATATTTTCATCCATTATTTCACGCATTTCAATCCATCACATGAGGCTGTTTTTCCATGCTTTTCTCTCCCTTTCCATTCCTTTTTGTCCTCCAGAATGGCTCTATGTATTCAATTATTATCCTTCTGTGTGCATGTGAGTCACCAAGCTCTCGACAAATAATAGACAATAAGGGAGAGAAACGCTTCCTTATTTGCGTGTCAGGGGCAGAATCGGAAAAAATAAATTCATGTGCTGTTGATTTATGTGTGTGCCCAACAGCCCGAGGGGAGTGCATTGATGAGGCATGGAAGAGGCATGGACACCCGAATGGTGCCTTTAAGGGCCTATATCCTAGCTGAAAGGCTTTATGAGTTTTTAGCCATTTAATAACGTTCACTTGTCAAATGAATACCTGGAATTGTGTTTTCATTCATTTAGGCACATTGAGTTGCCTTGTGTACCAAATGCGCCGTATAAATAAAGTTGCCTTGCCTTGCCTATGTATCTTTGAGGCATCCTAAATGTCTTCCAACAGCTGATGTCATGAAGTGAGAGTGAATTGGCAAATTATTAGAATTCAAATTGCAATATCATTCTGATTTGCTACTAATTGATGACAAACAAAGATCGAAAAAGATAGATAGTGGCTCGAGTCGAGAGAGAACCTATAATGGCAGCTCGGTGTTCTCCGACGAAGCATGTTCCAAAAAAGCAAACTCCGCCCCCTTGTGGCGGGTTGAGCAGTAACATGACTTCTCAGTACTAAAACATTGTTGCCTGGAAAAATGCATCATTTCCATTTCCAAGCAAACAGGAAGAGGCGTGAACCAATCACTGAAGGGCAGGCGTCTGCCATTGATGCGGGAGTTATTAGCAGTAATATTCACGCAGGATTATGAATCACGAAACTCACCTGCTGTTGATTTGTTTTTGGTCATTTACCGCCGATTGGAGACGCACTCGTTCTCTCTCCCGCAGCGTTCTTAGATTGTTATTGAGGGGACTTCTGCGTCCCGTGAGTGACACTGCTCGTGAACAAATCTAATTGCACGGGCTCATTTGAATTTTTGGATGCCGCCAATGGGGGCGTGGGTTCCAGACTGATATCCCTGTGCATAAAATATATCATTCTGGATACCAGGCTAATAACATTGGCCACTGTTGAAGGTCTCCATGCTCAGTGATCAGGTCACTTTATATTGTGTGTTGTCTGTTTTAATGTAACCTAATAGCCTGTCATATATTCAAGGATATTTAGTGTAGAAAAGTCCATAGGACGATTATTTGGTAATCAATTGATCTACCGATTATTTTCACGATTAATCGGTTGACTGTGAATGGTGTATGAAAATTGCTTGAGGACATGTTGATGGAGAAAACTTAAAGTGAATGTTTGTTCTGGAGACTCTAGCGCTAATTCATGATTGGATGAGACACAGATGGATATTTATAAAGTGTACAATGTACAAAACACTACAGCCCCTTACTTTTAAAACAAAGTATAAAATACAACATTTTCATGTAATTTTTGCTCTATTTGAGTCTCTGTTACTAGAAAACGATTAATCGATTAGTAAAATAGTTGTTGACTATTTCAATAATCAATTAGTTGTCGATAAGTTAATCGATAAGTTGGTTCAGCCCTAAAAGTCCATGTCACAGTTACAGTATTAAGAGAAAACCCCATGATACATCTCATTTGCAAAGAGGACCACTCACTTTTTCACTCAGTTGGTATCAGACATCGTGAGATACTTAAACCCCGATAGAAACCCCCGAAGAAAAAAAAGTAACTTTATATTAACAAGACATGTTTTCTAAACCAGGGTTGAACTGCATTGACGTTTGAAAACAAAAAGAACAGCTCCCGAATCTTATTTGAATTTTCCTTTTGCTCAATGTGCTGTGTTGATTGGAGACATGGTTAATACAGCGCCTTTGTAATTCAAAGCTAGCGTTGGAGCTTGTGGCCCTTGAAGCATCAAATAACGCGTCAAATAAGGCTTTGTGTCCTAATTTGAATGAAGTGCTCCTCAAGTGTGAAAAGCTATTATCAAAAATCAAGCCCTTTTGAATGTATTTAATATTTGCGGACCTCGTGTCCGGTTGCGTGTTTTGAGGGTTAGTTGAACTGCATTTTGTGGCATAGAAAGAGATGAGATGAGAGAAAGAGATTTATATTTGTCGCAAAGACGACATGTCGGTGAGGTGGGAATAGGACAGAGGAGGTTTGCTCATTTAAATTCAACTTTTGTGTTTTTCCACATCACATCTACACAAAGAGTGGGGTTCAAAGTAGAGCTGAGAATACAATTTCCCTGCCCCACTCCACTTTCTTAGCATGTAAAAAGCTGCTAACCTTGTAATTTAGACCTCTATTAAGTCGAGGAAAGAGCCATACGGATTTCTGAAGTCTCAAGCTGTTTTACAAAAGTTATGCTGAGGACACAACTATACAGTATCTAATACCAGCAGAAACATGAATGTGACATTTCAAACTTTCATAATGGCACTTTGGTCAAAAACAACTGTCAGCAACGAGTTCACACCTTCTTGTCCAAGGGTGTAATTGGACCACCTTTTTTAGTATGTAACTGTTGCCTTGGTTACATACGTTTAGATACATAGCCTCAAGGGAAAATAAGTAACATTAATTAGTTTTGTTGCTTATGTGAACAAGGCTATAAATACAAAGCTCTTCCTTGATTTATTTTTACTCCATTATTGGGCAAATATAAATGACTAAATGAAAAAACCTTTTTTTCTGTAGACCATTGGTTCCCAAAATTGTAAAACAAATATAACTATCTAAGACAAGGTACCCCGATATCGTTTTTCTGACGTGCATGATTTGTCCACATTCTGCTGTCAGTAGCTACACGTATGTTTGATTGGCATTCCAGACACATTCATTGTAAAAAGGCATTAAAAGTAGATTTGAAATCCAATCACATCTAGAAAATAAATTGAAAATCTCTGAAGGATTTAGTATTTTGGGCCGATTTCCTACCATCATTTTTGAAACCCCATTGGATGGAGGAGATGAGGACAGTTTTAATCTACATGTTTAAGTGAGGACGCATTAGTATGGGGGGTCGCCTGTCTGTCAGACCCCCGAGGAGGAGAGCGAGGGGCAGAGAGATGTGGCATATGTATGTGTGTGTGTGTGTGTGTGTGTGGGGTGGGGTATAGTCTGATGAACTGAAGAGACGATCAGCTCCGTGGTCAGAGAGTGGCCCAGAAGCGCAATTTCACACTGCACTGAAGCACATCAAGCCCGCCTGACCACACACACACTCACACACGGTTGGGTTTAAGTGTTTTGTAAGGACATTACATCGACGTTTGTTCATTTTGTAGATCATAACTTCAACTGGAATGACCACTACCTATGCCTTAACCTGGATGAGCCTCCACCATTCTCAAATTGGGGCCTGGTTGCGATCGTTGAAATTCACTAATAATGAGTTTATTGACACATTTTGTGATGATCTTTACTTAAGCATTTGTAATTGTTGGAGAAGAAAAATCACTCAGAAGAATTGATTGAAATGTATTGTCTGAAGGTTGCCCCCCTCTGCTCGAAGTATTGGGGAAAAACGTTACCAAGAACAAAACCTCAGACCAGCTTGATAGAAGTCAGAAAGGCCAAGGAGCAGCTTAGCAAAGAGGGAAAGAAAGTTTGAATGTGAGCATTGATTTTGTCTGAATGATTCCTTCTGTGCTCATTATTCCTGATCATGTTGTACTGACTAACCACCACTTTTATTCTCAAGGTTTCTTTCCTTTGCCTAGTATTATAAAAGGTAAATGCTGATTATTGGGAAAAGTCAGTCTGCCGAACAGCTTGACGCATTGAAAGTGTCGCAAATTAGAAGGTCTTTCAAATATACCATTGTGCGCCGAACAATGGATGCATATTACCCGCTTAAGAAAAGTATTCAATAGCTTAGCCTGCAGGTTCTCCATAATTGACTTCCATCATTGTTGGAGCCATGCGTTGTTGAAGAAGTTCAAGGTTCCATGATTACCATTCAAGCGATGTGTGGAAAACGCACAATGTCAAACGAAACATTGATCTTTTTGAGTTTTCTAACATTTCTTGGTGTTCCTTGGTGGTTTTAGGTTTTTCGTCAAGAGATTGGGTTGATTTGTATTATTTTCATTTTATTTGTTTGCTTATTTGGTCAGAACAGTTCATGTAAATGAACACACGCAAATGAACACACGCACACAAAAACAAGCCACGCTGGATTGTAGCTATGGACTAATTTCCATTCGCAATCTCAAACACTCTCTCAGTCAACCTGGCCTATTGTACATGTTTTTGGTGGTAGGAGAAACCGGAGTACCCAAAGGAAACCTATGCAGACATGGGGAGAACATGCAAACTCCACACAGAAAGGCCCTGGGGATTGACCCTTGGAACTTCGAGCAGTGAAGCACAAGCGCTAACCGTTGTACCACCGTGCTGGGTATTTTTTAAAGTTTACTTGTAGTTTATTGAGAAGCCCTTTTGCTCTTGACTGGGCTCAGGAGCTATTCTGCCTGGTCGTCTGGCATGTTTTGCTTCTATCTTCAGAAGCTTCTTGTTTTTGTAGCACAGGGTAAAGCAAGTCGTCTTGGCTGCCAGCCAGTCTTTGACCTTGTCAAACGATGGGAGGCCAAATCTGCCCATGCCAGAAAACTAAATGACCAATTTCTACTGACATAGATTCATAATCATATAAAAGGGGAGGTCTAGGTCCTCCCTAAGAAATGACAAACAAATAAGAAATTACATAATTCCACTTCTTTTTGAAAATAGATGTTTGTGTGCAGTTATATTTCTAATCCTCTTGGGAGGCTGAAGATATATGTTTGAGGACCTTTATATCGCGATGTCATCACGTCCAGGGCTGTAGTAGGCAATTTAATGTTTTACATAAATAATAATAGTTCTAAGATGGGCAAAAACAATGTTCACAAACAGGGCATTGCTTCCCTTGCGCTGTAACAGATCGTCAATTTTATTAAACAGCATTAGAGGCCTGGATGCATCAGCTGTTGCCCACCATTCACCAAAACCATCGGCAAGTAAACAACAACTGCAAGGCAGCTACTGCACCCAGTCCTGAAGGGAGGGGTCAGGACTGCCTCAGAAGTGGAATGCAATCTTATTTTATTGATAATTATATTCTTCAGTGAGCAGAGTTTAAATAGTGAAATGTTACACGGTGTGACTTCAAGAACGAAAGATTTTTTTCCCCAACTTCCATTGTGAAGCATTTGCCGAACACTGTGAACAGAGATACCATACACAACAGGTTGGAAAGCATGGAAAGCTTTTCCGGAACTGATCATGATTGGTTTACAAAACGTTTACGCCCCTTTCTATCAATTCTAACAATATTTCTTGCTTTCTTATGGCTGACTCTTCTTCTTGTGCTTCTTCCTAGATTACCAACAGGTACGTCTACGACTCGGTGCTGCTCCTGGCCAACACCTTCCACAGGAAACTCGAGGATCGGAAATGGCACAGCATGGCCAGTCTGAGCTGCATCCGCAAGAACTCCAAGCCCTGGCAGGGAGGCAAGAGCATGCTGGAGGCCATCAAGAAGGTAATAAAAATTTAATGAGTCGAAATCACAGTTGTGCTGGTCGCAGCTTATTACAAATGAAAGTCTTCTGCAAACAATACAGAGGAAAAAATATGTTGAGATCTTTTACAAAATCATTCAGCCAAGTGTATTGAATGGAAAATTCTTACTAGTTAAAAATATTCTAGTTTGCTAGCACTTCTGTCTTAAAATAAGGAGGTTCCAGGTTCAGTACTGAGCTTACATTTTGTCTGCATAGGTTTCTTCTCGTCATAATTTCTGCCACTAAAACAGCAGGACAACTTTTATCTGTGAACAAAATTAAAAAAGTGTGAGGGACTTTTATGAACTTAAACCGTCTTATGCTCACTCCTCCCCGTTTACGATAATGACCACGGCCGTGGGGAATTCATGGCGGATTTACAGACTCCCCCTCCCCAGCTCTGACGAAGCATGTTCCTAAAAAGGACATACGGGCGGGATTTTCACGTTCGTGGTCAAAAAGCGGGGCAGCCAGCGGCCATTGACTTAAACATGCACATAAACATGTTTCTAGCCTCCTGACCCAATCTCAGCATCTGGAGCCCTACGCTATACCTAGGTGTGACGTTTACGCTCATCCTGGGTTAGGCGTAAGTCATTTTAACATGAGATTTTACATGAGATGGGCAGCGGCTGACAGACAGCCAACCTGTTCTCTCCCTGCAGATGTGGCTCTGATTCAGCAGGGCTGACCACCGTTTTTACTGAGATATGTTCTTACCTGAGCTTAGATGAGTTGACATATACCTGTCTGGTCTGCGCTCAGTCATGCAAATGTTGTTAGCGTTTAGCCTCTCCCAGCAAAAGTATAGCCTCAAACTGGAGTGAAGTTAGAAGCAACCGAGCTGTTCCACGTTTTCCCTATTTAAATATAGTCATGTGAGCCTTTACACTATCTATGTAGTTACACAAAATTAACCATGTCGATTTTCTAAGCGGATAAAAAGGGCACTATATTGTGGGGCGTAATAACAACTGGAGTACTTTGACGATATCACTGCGTGGAAGTCGAAGCACTCCAGGTGTTATTACGCCTCACAATATAGTGCCTGTTTTTATCCACTTAGAAAATCGACATGGTTAATTTTGTTTAACTAGACTTGGATCGTGTAAAGGCTCAGATAACTGTATTTAAATAGGGAAAACGTGGAACAGCTTGGTAGCTTCTAACTTCACCCCAGTTTGGGGCTTTGCTGGGAGCAGCTGAACGCTAACAACATTTGCGTGACTGAGCGCAGCCACAAAGACCATACAGGTATATATCAACTTGTCTAAGCTAAGGTAAGAACATATCTCGGTATGTGAAAAACGGTGGCCTCTTTCTTTTAAGCTTTGACCTTAAAACTCTTAAAAAGTCAAGACTGCAAAATAAAATGAGACCACCTGCTGCTGGAATATCAGGGTTCTGCTAAAAGCAAGTGAATGCTTCCTAAAAATGAAACACCTCTTTATCCAGCCACAGAAACTCCTTTTATGTGTGCCACTATTCCTCTATTTAGCCGAAAGCCTTTGTATACTTGAGTTAAAATACATGGGTAAACAAAGGAACTAGTGATGTTTCTTGGCAGCAACTACAGAATTCCCTGTTTTAACGTGAAGGCCAGGTGCAGCTACGACAGGTCATACACCCAGCTGGTGCACTCCGCCCTCAGTGCTGCACTGCTACACTATCTTCTCCTGTGCTTGGGCCAAGTAGACACATTCCCACAGGGGCATACCGAAAAAAAGGCCTTGCTTTGATTTGTTCTGCCTTTGAGATTCAAATATTTTTTTTTTCTGCAAACTGCTTCATTCTGAACCTAAGCTAAAATGTCAAACCGTGAAAAAAAAAGAAAAGAAAAATCTCTTCACAAATGCTCTATCAATAGTCCCTTCTGCTGATTTCCTGAACTTTTAGCAGACACGCTGTCTTGCCCCGCAGCTGTGATTTTGTGAAACTGTTTTTCACCTTGAGATTAGGCTGCACTTTAGCAGCGCTTTCATCACTCTTAAATCCAGTTGGATCGATGCCCCGTGTTTTGATATCAATAAAAAACTACTTGAGGGATGGCACTGCAGCTGAATGATGAAGCCAAGTGAAATGCTAATTCAGGATTAGCGTCAGTAGACAACAATGAACGAGGGTGTCTTTAATATCTATCTGAGTGCTTCACCTTGAGATCAGGCGAGCATTTAGCGACGCCGTCATCACACTGATAGCTGTTGTGCTAATAGAGTTGACTTCTACACGTCGCTATAGCTACTATTTGTGAGCAGAACCGCAGAGCTACACAAGACAGTTTCTAGATTTGTGGGGGACAAAAGCATCATCAAATAATCGTTATCAATCACTGGGGTTTTTCAACTTAGTTTTCTCTTGTTTTCTAATAAATTAGGACCTTAATATTTTGACATACAACATAGTTTGTCTTTAAGCTAATACATTCCCATGAGGAATAAGGCATTTACTTATGGATAATATATTCAAAACCCATTGGCAGGTCTTTTTTACAGGGTATATCGCAAGTTTCCAGATCCTATTGTGCATGTTTTAGTGATAGCTAAACAAGACATTAGGAAAACATGTAAACTCCACACAGAAAAGCCACCTGGGAATCAAACCAAGGACCAGACTCAGAGTGCAAGTGAGGCCCCACTTTGCTTTATGTTATTAGTGACGTTACCTCTAGACTTCTTAAATATTTTAGTTTTTAAAGATGGTCATTTGTTAGAGTGCACGCTGCAGTTTATATGACACTGCATAAGTTCAGCAGCAAGGGGGGAGGGATATGTATGTGGAATAAAGATCTCACATAAATATCTTCTATCTTATTCATTCATTCTATCGTCTTTGAATGAGACATTGTTGTAGTACTACAAACCTTAGCAGCATCTATATTGCCTGGCCAGCCATCCACTCCTGCTTTTTAACAGATACTGCAGGGCTATCTGCAACTTTGCTAACAGACAATCACATTTTGAAAAGTTGTATATTGATCAAATCACAGACCACGTCTTCATGAGACCGGAAGATCAAATTAACCATTAGCAAAATATTTTCATAAATGTACTGAAATGTTCCTGCGTAGATGTTGATGCTTCATCTTGTCTGAAAGCATTGTATTCTTGTTGTCATCTAAAAAGTATTTTTGTCCCGTTCCAAATCATTTGTGTTAAATTCTCCTACGTTTAAAATCTTGTTGCTAATAACTCGGTTTGTGGGAAAACCATGTCTTTTTTTTTTGCCATAGTTGTTTCTGCTCCTTTACCACTAACGTCCTTGTTTTCATAATATGCTGTATGCCGTTTGCATTATATCCGGTTTTCTCTGATTGGTTAATATACTTGTCAATCACACCCATTGGGAATTCAAAGAAATCTCCTCTGATCCCAGACTTCACATCTCTGTAAAGAATTGGAAACGCATGTATTCTGGCTGACCAGGCTAGCATCTATAAGCAAATACGAGATTACAAGAAGCACTGAGCAGTATCCACGTGGATTTGACTGTTGCTAAGCTGACACAGTGCTCAAAGAAAACATATTATCTGGGAGACTAAACAACGATACAATTACAAAGCATAATCTAATATGCTGTTAGAGAGATCAGCAATTAACACTTGTTAATATAGCTAATATGATATTGAAAATACACAGTTTGAGAGTAAGCTAACAGTTGCTTATACTTGTGGTCAATAGTCCATGCAAATAATTCCCCATAACCGCATCATGTGCAAATTTATAAGCAGTGATTGCAATGAAATGTCAAAACAATCTGGCGGCCGCGACACAACCATCTTTCACCAAAGAAAAAAAAAGAGTGGTGCGCACTGAATGGGTGCTGCTGCCGGATGCTCTCTCATCAAATGCAATTTCTCCATCTGTGAGATCAATAAAGTACCATCTTATCTTATCTTATCTTATCTAAGCATGTTTCACCCCAGTCTGTAGTGTTGGCATCCCTTGTTAAACCTGCTTGGCATGCTTGGATTGGAAACTGAAAGAATAAGGTACTAAGTGTCAGTGCCCATGTGTTAGCACGGAGTGGAAAACCCTGAAAGCTTTGTGGATGTGCGCCGACTGCAGCCGAACGACCTCTGCGTGTGAAATAGTGAGACCTAACCTGCTCCACAGTGACTCACATTTAACTATCTCACACCTCTCTCCTCTGTCTCTACTGGACTCAGAGCCAGTGTCACGGAGGACTCACCACCATCCCCGAGGGAGGGCACAGCGGCATGTGGGGGCGAACACGATCCAACACAGCACTTTGGCTGCACTCATATCAAAAGACAAGGACCTTTGGCTTCAGAAATGCCATGTAAACTCTCCAAGTCACAACCTAACTTTTACGAATTAACATGATTTTAAATTGTGCCTACCTTTCCCAAAAGCCTTGTTTTAAAGCCTTGTGTTAAAGCTACATCTATGCTGCCAGTAATGTCCAGGGTTTTTAAACTTTCCATTAAATACCTAAATGTTGGCAACTATTCTCTGTATTTGTTTTCCAGCTTGGAGTTAGCGGCCTGACCAGTTTCCTGGAGTTCACCGACAATGGCACCAACCCCAACATCTTCTTCGAGATCCTGGGAACCAACTACGGAGAGGACCGAGGCCGCGGAGTCAGCAGGGTGAGTGCCAAGCAATCTGCATGCTATGGTGGTCATCTCAGGTGTTTATATTTAGATGTTACTTTAAATTAATATCTGCTTGAAGTGACTAAAGATGAATGCGGTATAAAGCTGCCATTTAGTCTTATTGAACTGGACTGGCAAAACGTTCCTATGTCATCTGGAATGTTGACATCTTGTAAAATTAAAGCAGAACTAAGTAACCTAGAGGCCATAAGCGCCACTGCAGGTGTCGTAGCATGTTGCATTTTAAAGTAGCGCTAGTCTGCAGTTAGCTTTGCCCGTTAGCCTGTTAGCTTCTTCATCGTGATTCAGGAGGCAGGGAAGTTGCAAGGGTGGTTTTCTGGGCAGAGACACCAGGGGGAGATGAAAGACCCCCCCAATCATCCCATTAACACTTGTATTACCCCGAGAGGAACTACGAAAAGAGTTTATTAAGGTAAACAAGTTACTTAGTGGAACACTGTGGAACATTGGCCAGGTTATTTAAACTGTTGTAAAACTCAAAACGACAAAGCATTTGAAATTTGACCGTATACATTTAAATGTTATTGAGCTACCTGTGATCAAATGTAAGAAGCAACATTTCCATTAAGACAACCTGTTGATGTCCTGCTCCCAGAAATAAAGAGGGCGAGTCCATTCACTATAAAGACACATGATTTCTTCTTTTTTCACAAACATAAACTCATATTTTCTTGTACTTTATTTATATGGCACGATGTTGTGCAGTATGGCTGCATGCAGTACGCTCGATAGAGACATCTGGATGTGCAGGTGTTGTGTGTACAGTACTTGAGGCCCATTCATAAGCCTGCTCATTGCCTATATGGTCGGTATACCGGAGGGATCCACTCACGCGGATAGCAAAGTGCCTGTGATTATAGATAATGCACTTAAGACATCGACGCAGCGCAGCGTGCCATCTCCCACGAAATGAATCTTCAAAGCGCAGCGTAATTACATGAAAGCACTGTTCCCTAATCAGGGAGCATAATGATATTTGAGGGCGCGGAGTCACTGGTGAAGATGGTGTCCTCCATGCTAAACTGGCCTTCTGTTGGGGCCTAAACATTCGTCATTACCACCGATTTGCCACTTCACCTGCATGAGGAAGGTGGGAGGCAGTGAGTGCTTTTAGAAGCGGCTGGAAACAGAGCCATTACATGCTGGAGAATCTAACAAGGTTATAGGTCAAAGGTTCTTCATGTAAGCCCACGTGTGTCCTTATTCCGAGCGGAGGTGGGAGCATCAGGGATTATGTCACGGTGAAGGGGAAAATGCTTTTCAAAGGTTAATTAAGATGGTAGGTGTCACTTTGCTTCCCTGGAAACGGGAAATACGGTCTTGACATTAACAATGCATTTTCAACCAGTAGATACTTCAACAGACGCTGAAAAACAATTTAGTTTCATAGACCCTGGTAAGCGATGAGATGAATGTTAATGTATTTTTCGTTTTTAAAGGCACACTGTAGAACATTCCAGGTCATAATGGTCCCAAGAGCAACACTATGAGCTAGACACGGTAACTGGTGGTACAGTCAAAGCAATAGAGGCCTGTGGCACGTACAAAAAGTGCATTTGCTTCAATAATTATAGAGTGATTGCAGATGGTATTACAGCGCGACAACAGAAACAAAACAGGCCAAGTGTCAATGTTGAATTATATAATTTGTTTTGACATTCATTGAGCACACCGTTTAGAATGAAAGTGATGCACGAAGGGAAAGTTTTGTAAGCTCTCAGTCATACAGGAATTTCTCATCCTAGACAAAGATCTAGTTATCTTGAATTAAAGACTTCTCACTTCTCACCTGAAAGGCTTCCTGAGTTTATCTACTCATCCCTTGGTCTTGTTGTAAAGGTTTTCATTTGTCATATTTATTTTGTTAATGTTGTACTTATCTTACTTACATCACTTTACTTCTTGCACTTCACTGACCTCACTTCCTGCTCCTCCTCTCTCATTTTGGATTGGTTCCCCAGTAATTTGGTTAACTACCCTCACCTGTAAGAGGTCTTACGCCAAACCGGATGAGCGTCAGAGTCTGCCATGACGAGATGCTTCCGAATTGTCAGTTATGAAGGAGTTAGGAAAAGGAGCCTCGATGCTAACTATCATAGCCACTTTAGCATAGGGACCTCTGGTGCTAACTCACCGGTGATTAGGAGCTATGTGCCATCCCATAAGCCACTGCACCAATCCCCCCACCCCCTCTGCCCCACCCTATAGTGATTCATGCACAACCACTGTTGATTGACGGGAGCACATTTAATAATAAAACAAATAATACTAAAAAAAAGTTTATGCACAAGCCAAACTTTATAAAAGTGACAAAATACATGTTGTCGTCACCACAGCTCAGTCACATGTCAGTGTGTTAAAGAGCCGCCTCTGTAAATGGTTTAAATGAAGACAGTTTGTGCTTTTGTTTTCATTTTGTATAAACTTTAGCCACATGGATCATGTGCTACTGTAGCTTAGCTAAAGGGAAATGTGATGGCTCATTTGGATTTTATTTCTCCTTAAATGTCTTTTTTTTGACACTATGTTGTTGTTGTTGTACACTATACAGTAGGGGGCGACATGCGCTTTTGTTTGGCCTGCACTCCACCAATAACTGTAAAAGAAGAAGAAAAACAGCTCTTGGTGATGTCACTTCCCCTCACTAACTACTAACTACATAGAGATCTAACAGTTGACCCCATGAAAGGTTAAGGATTAGCTGCTAGTGTGTAGTACTTAGAGGTTACAATTTGATGGTTTTGGACACAGCCTATAAGAAGCCTGCACCCACTTACCTTCCTCCTTTGTTGACTTTGACACGGGGTGGCTGCTGTCATTTGTATGGCTTGATTCCTTGATACATGGCAGCCTGTGTGTGTCTATGTGCCCCAAATCCTTTGTCCATTAAATATTGTTGAGCTGCTTCTGCATCTACTGGTTTTTGTGCATTCTGACCGATGCCCCATGGGGATAGTTCACATCCTCTGAATCTCAAAGTATCCTCATCATCATCATTGGGAAGTGTTAGTCTTCCCATTTTTCTATTCCTTGCAGATGGTTTTGGCAGTTTTGTGTGACAAGGGTTTCCTCGAAAAACATGTCAGTTATTTTTCCTCAATCAATAATAAATCACCCCTCGACATATGCGCATCAACTTCCATAACATATGAAGTCAAATGTATTTCTCTTGTACACTTGTGCCGCTCTCTGTCTCTTAACTGATAATGAGTGCGCCGCATGCATTTTGTATAAGACTCGACAAATGTAAATAATGAAAAACTGCATGCACCATAAGGCACTCTTTTCTATGGAGTCAATGCTGTTTTGTCAATATAATAGAATTATAAGAAGAAAATGTTAAATACAATGTAAATGTATTTTTATTTTTTGTATTTAAAATCTGCTATCCCTGCATTTTGGCTTGTTTGGAAATTTTAAGAGCTCAGAGCATATGATCATGATTTTAGTGCTAATGGGAAACAGCAGTAATGCAATTTAGCCTCTCCCTTAAGCTAACTATTGGCAATTATACAGATTAGCCCTGGTTAACATGGATTTGCCTTGTATCTGTTTATAATGTAGTAAGTTAATAGGTTTAGTTTGAATATAGTCCTTGATCATCACAGCAATGGAGGTTATATGTCTTTTCCAGGTCTGCGTAGGTCTGCGAACTAAAAACATATTCAAAATAGGCCCCCCCCCCCCCTGCGGCCAAGATTGCCCTGAAAAAGAGATTCTGAATCACAGTAGGACTTTTCCTGTTTCAATTAGTGTAAAATTAAGTGATGTAAGAAAAAACAGGCTAGTCATATTTGGTTTGTTTTTTGATCTTTGTACTAGTTTGTTGTTGCTTTCTCTGTGTGGATGTATCATAAGCTTATCTATCTCACCTTACTTAAATGTGATGTAGTTTTACCAGAATCCAGGAGTAAAGATGATGTTTTGGTAAGGGTTTTGTTTGACCTAGTTTACTTCATCTGCGACTGTGATTTTCAGCTTTTTTCAAAACAAAAATGCTATGTTTGATTTTAATTTCCTTATTTTATTGTGTAATGTATAGTACATTTCCCTCTTACTTTTTTCAATTTCACAGGTTCATTTTATATGCATTTTAGCAGTTATAATCAACAGCTGAATACTCCATCGCATATATACAGTATATATTTCTTTGCCATTGTGGCTGCAGATACAGTCAAACGCCTCCTGACATTGGAGCATGTAGCACGCTCTTAACAACAGCGCTGTAGACTCTTTTCCTGCATTACCCCCTGACACTCATATGGACTGACATTAATTGTCATGCAAAGCCAAAAGGGCTAGCCCAAGCAATTGGAAACATGTCAGGAAATTTATGCAAATGTGCGTATTGCATTTCATGGGCTTGTGTGGCCAATCCTCTTATCTGTGACCATTACTGTGTCTGTCCAGTGTGGAGGCTACATTAAGCTTTCATGTGTGGAAGAGAAGCATTACAAAGATGTAATGAAAGGAATATTTTCATGGATGACGCCAGCAGTCCGAGGTCCCGGGAGAAGTCACTTGGTGTAATTCAGCATGTATGTCACATGGCATGGGTGCAGTGTAATTGAAGGTGACCCCAATTTAAACCCACATGCCATTTCCAGGACATTGATTCTCCTACTTTTGATGGGACAATCTTAGCTCTGTGGTGTTATAGCAGGAGACAGGGCTGTTGTTTTCTTTTGTCACAAGTAACTCAAGGCTTTTGTTGGTTTCATGTCTTTCTTCTTCTACTGCACCTGCTCAGTAGAACCACATGCTCAGTACTATTTACATATAAATGCATCAGTGTTTAAAGGTTTGGTTTCAGGTCGTCTCTACAGTAGAGTTGTATGTGTGTTATTCTAGGTTGTCGACACAATTACACTCCCAAATAAGTACCAATCAGTCACACTGTATGATTTACTCCATAATTAATGTCAAATTTATTTTCATAACAAATCATCATCAGTCAGTATGCGGCCCTCACCCCTTTTCTAAATAGAGCTTAATGTTGATACATTTCGGAGAGTTACATTTCTTATGCTTGAAAGGCCCAGACCTAACCTTCCTATTGCATTTCTAAAATTTGCATTTCTAAAAACACATTCCACAGCTTCAGAACAAATCTGTGCTTTACTGTCATGGTAATGTGAGCAATAACAATCAGCCTGCTAGTTCACAGTCGATAAAAAGGCTTTATAATTTAATTCGCCTGGCTTTTTTAACGTTTGCTTTCTACAATATATTGAAGCACAAAAAATGCGATTCAATTACGAGAAAAAATCCATTAGAGGGTCTTTCAATAAAAAAGTGCTTCATACTTGTACTAACATCTTAGCCTGCTTGTACTGTAAATTACAATAATTAATTGTCAAGAAAATAGCAGGACCACAGCGGTTTTGAATTTTAGTTATGTAAAAAACACTAACCAAGGTGGTAAAGCTAGCAGTGGAGAAACCATTCAAAAACAAGCTACAAATAAAAATGATGGTAGCTGCTTTAAAAAAACTAAGTGTTCAAAACCACACAGGTTACGGCTACGGAGTTTATTCAACCTTTTTCAGGAAGAGGCCACTCAGCTGTTTTTTTCTCCGGGATTCAGCGACTATCAGCCAAAATATAGTTTTTCTGTGACTGTCACTGATGGATGTTTGGGGAACCTTCGCCAGAATCAAAGTGGATTAACTTTTATAACCAACGCGAGTCCCATAATGTAAACAGCGATGGACCAGAGTGGTGAGTCAATCCAAACGCGGGTTAGCTTGTGTGTTAGCATATTAGCATGTGTGTTAGCCATTTATGAAGCTGTGTTGCAGATGTCAACTCCGTATAACTGCATCGTGAAGTAACTTCACTTATTGCTGTTTATTTATATTACGGTAAAGTTGTATGTGCGGAGAAAGGGGGCGGAGTTAACTGAATCGAAGCGTTGTGTCTTCCGGGTTCGAAAAATACCTCCAGAAAACACTTATATTTATCACAAAAATGAGTGCTCAATAGTGGTAGAGGTACAATATCTATTATAGAAAACGCTATCTCAATGGCCGCCGCCTGGGCGCCGCCATGTTTATTTCCCATACCGACTTTGAAGCTAAGCAGGGACGGGCCTGGTTAGGACTGGGATGGGAGACCGTTTGGGAACACCAGGAAGCCTGGCGACAGTACAGTACAGTTGGTGCTGCCGTGCGTGTGCGCGCATCCAAACAGGGCGGTGTGTGCGTATGTGTGTGTGTGCGCGCGCGTGTGTGCGTGTGTGTGTGTGTGTGTGCGTGCGCGCGTGTATGTGTGCGCGCGCATCCAACCAGGGCGATGTGTGTCATTGTCACTCACCGCTAACCTGCAGACGCTCCGCACAGGTACAGTTACATCCTCCAAAACACATCTGCGTGTCTTTGTTTAAGTCTCTCCTGCAGTGACCGAGGCTGTGGTTCATTATAGATCCAGGGCTGCGTAATGTTAGACACGCAGACAAATGCGTAACATCCAATCCTGCCCATATACGTCTCCAAAGCTTTGTCTCCGAAAAAACAGTACACGCTAAACATTGCCCGCAACCTGCTCAAACACGAGCCTCTAATCACACGCGCTGCTCCGACTGATTTATCCTCCGTGTGCGTACAAGCGAAAATGAAACTACTACTTAACGAGCGCATGGCCTGCACTGCGTAGTTTTTTTTCTTTTTTTTTACTTTGCTGCTGTACCATTTCTTTTCTATTTTGCTTTCACGTATTGTGAGCCCAGAGGTACATTTTATTCTAAAGCAGCTTTGAACGCATTGCCAATTTTATTGTCAGGTTATAAATACTGTCTAACAACGATCATTAGCCTATTTCAGTTCAAAACCTACTCATTATTTTTTTTTTGTACACTACCGTGATGCACCAAACCACGGGTCCTGCACCGTGACCCAAACCGTTAGAGCTGAACCCCTAATATTTATCCATAATTATTCCACTGTCTCTTGAATTCTATTCCCTGAGTTTAGCGAAAATATTGTCGATGTAGTTTATAAGAAAGGAGCACGGGTGCATCAAACACTCCAATTGCAGTTTGTTTGACATTATTTTTAGCATTCATTATTTTACACATTTGTAGTGGCCACAGTTTTTGGCATGGGTTGGGAACCACTGGTCTACAGCTGAACTGTGTGACGGGTTGGACATTTCTTTGTAATCACTCATAATCTCAGAATATCAAATGTGGAGACTAGCGAGGCTAGTCGCAGCTAGTAACATATAAATGCCTATACTTAACTTTGGAATGGCTAAAATAGCATGATATAGCTCCTTTAAAAAAAAAAAGGCAGGATCCTAGATGCCCGCAAATGAAAAGAAAACACTTCTGCAGCAATGCTCTTCCATATCGATACCACATTGTAACTTTGTTCAGACAGATTATTTTGCAGAACCATTAAAGACTAGACTTTGCCATTATGAGAATTGCATTTTCCTCAAAGCTGTCAGATTATCTCTGAACAAAACGGCGGTGTGATGGTACGAGAGCCCATGTGCAGCCTGAAACCGCAATACCGTAATAGCTGTGGCTCCATTACGCCCCGTCCGCGGTGTTTCAATCTCTACAGCGCGATTAGCTCATCTATCTCCCCCTTTCTGCGCCCCCTTCTATCTTCTACCCTTTATGCTTAATTTAGCCACATATCAGTCACCGGCCTCGCTTTTTCTTCAGCGCTGTGTCGGTGCCCATTGTTATTGGAAGACTTTGAACAGTTCTGGGTTTTCCTTCGGCTAAAGCGATAGATGGCCAACAAAGCGATTAGCCGTGGCAGACTGTGTGTCAGCGTACAGGGGGCGGAGCAGGTGGGGAATATAGGTTACCCTCTATAGCAGGCGCGGGTAATGGAGCAGAAAGCCCATCGGATCGCAGAGTGGCGGTGGAGTGATTATAAGTGATTTCAGATGTCTGCTGTTTCCATTATGACCAGATGACTCCAAGCATTTTCTTCCTAAAATATTGGGACATAAAAGGGACGGTGTTGAGCATTATACAGGCTTCCGTGAATGCGTTTGGACACAGTAGCGTTGGAATTTCTGTGCCTTTCACAAGGTTCGTGTGAAAAGAGTAATGCAATTTTGATTCCTCGTGCTTTATATCTTGACATTAAAGCTAACTGGAGCTGAAACTGAACACATAGCTTGCCACCGCTGAGTGTGGTGTGAATAATAAAAAATGGTCTCTGTCGAAACGCTTTGTGTCCTAAGTTTGTGAAGGCGCGACACAAATTCCCTTCCCTCTTATGTCAGAGGAATGAACTGGAGTGAGGAAGTGATAAAATAGTAGATCTTTTGAAGGCAGGTTTTTAGCACTGAATGAAGGAAGGAAGTGAATAGATTTAGATTTATGGCAACACAGCTCTAGGCAACGTGGTCCAAAATTCAGCATGGTGACCTCATCTCGAGCTCTGTTCATTCCTGATGCAGAGTAATTGTAGTGTCCTAGAAGAGAAGCACGTGCATCTTTAATGAACCCGTTCCGGTTCAATAGCATTTACATTACAGCTGCTTTTACTAATGTCTTTTCATTATTCATGGAGTGTGTTACAGTGGCTGTGTCTGGAAAACCCAACCCAGCCACAGGGAACTGGGCTCACCTCACAAACACTGCCTTTTTAATAAGCAAGTGGTCTTTTTTGTTGATGATTCAAGTTCAAGGCCAGGTATCTTGGGCAAGTATCTGAAAATATCAATAAAATGCAAGAAATGGTTTGCGAAATTATGAAAATACCATCTCACATGTTTTTTTTTTTTTGTGTAACTAACATTTTACAAAGTACTGAGGTAGAGCATTGTCCTGCATGAAACCTTTTTTTTTTTTTTTTTTTTTGAAAGATGCAGACTCTCCTTTACCACTGCTTGAATAGTGGGTCTTCTAAAGCCTGGCAGTAGGTTTGGGAGTTTAGTTTTCGCCTCTGCCTTGCTGGGGTCTGGGTCTGAGTGGAGCAATACTGTATGTCCAAAACAGACCCAGGCACAAACCATTCCTACTGGTACGTCAGAGTTAGTGTCTTCTCATCATCTATTAAACATTTTGTTTCATCAATCTTGAGATGTTTCTGACCCAATCAAGGCATTAAGCTTATGGATGGAGTTAAATGGTGGTTGGTTGGTTCAGTGTTTCATAACTTGGCAATGATTTGGACGGAACACCTTGTACTTTCAAGAGTATTACACCACTCACAAGCTTTGTACATGTTTTAATACATTTTAATCCTTTGGCTGACAAAAAGGAGCTGCATGTGAATTCGAAATCCGTCCTCCTCTCACACCTCCCCCTCATTACATAGTAGCTCATCACCTACGATGCTTCAATCCCGCTGGCTTTGCATTTTATATGTTTTTAGATATTTTATATATATATTATAGATTTAAATATCTCTTTAGAGTTAGAAAATGCGAAGAACAGTGTCACAGAAACTCACTTACTACCAGTCTCTTCAGGGAGGAGATCCATGGGCCAGCTCCAGTCGACTGAAGAACAGTTTTTTCCGCAAGGCTGTCATGAAGCTGAACTCCCTCCCTTCCCTGCCCTCCCTGTGCTCCCAACGAGAGAACAATAATTTAAATTCATGGACAAATGAATCGACTAATAGTAAACTTTAAATTCTGCATGTGTTTCTCATGAAAACTCGTAATAATCTGTGTATAAACAGATATGAAAGTTTAACTGTTGAGGATCTTACTAACTTGATGGGTTATCAAGACATTACATGCAGTATTATTATATATTATGCCACATTTTCCCAAAAAACATCATGCACTTGTTAGTGAGGCTATACGCCAACCAAACACCATATTGCCGTGTGGGAGCCAAGCAGCAGTGAGTGACTGAAGTGCGTGGAAAAAGAAAATCTCTTCCTACGGCTAATGGTGTTCTCACCAAAGAAGTTTGTTATGCAGGAGACCGTAGATTATCTGATTGGTTTATATATATTTAAGTTGTTACCCCAGCTATATAACTGTATTTTATATACCACACCTTAATGTGAACCTGTCAATTCCTTTCTAGTGACCAACAGCAGGCGCTTCTGATCAGTAACATGTATTAAATTCAGAAAATGACCTATTGCTATTTTCGGAGGCGAACTTATTAATCAAGCGCACTTTGCAGAAATGAATCATCAACTTTAAAACATGAAAGATATCCCGGAGAAATGAGTGAGTCATGCAAAAAAAATGCAAAAGAGATGGCTTCCAATCTGGCTCTGAGAATTAAGATAGTGAAGTTTGAGACAAGTCCCATAAATAAATCAGAGGGGATCGGTGCGAGCGCAACTGTGGCTGATACCATGCAAAAGCTATAAGGCGGGAAGATAGGGCCACGAAAATATCTCCGAGGAGAACGGAGGCGATTCCCCTCCAATTTTCCGACTTATTAGTTTAATTTGCATGCATCTTCATTTTGTGAGGCCTCCCTTTGCTTCGGGCCTGGTAACAGAGGGAGACAAGGAGGAGGGGAGGAGAAGTGAGGTGGCAGAGAAAAGGAAGTGCACAATATGTACTGAGGGGATTTATACAAGATGGCTTCATTGCATTGCATATTCATAATAATCAATTGCATTACATACATTTTAGACGGTCGAGCACATTGCAATCCTTAAACGTTTCCCTCTTTAAAGGAAAACTAAGTATTTTCTTCCACCCACATTTTCCAGCCATGTCCTAATGTGTAGAATGAGCCCAGACCTGTTCACCACAACTGCCTCTAAAATCCTGCACTGTCACTCAAAAAGTTGCTACTTCGGTCCTGCAGTTACGCGTAAGACCTGAGGTGGCAGTAGTGAGTATAACATGACCAACTTGCTCGTCTCTTTAAGCCCCTGGGCAAATGTACACCACCAAGGGTATCTGATAACTTTGTCCTGAAGTGAGTGGTGGCAATAACTCCCATTTTCTGGTTTATTCACATGTTGCGTGCCAATTCTATAAGAGTACTACTTCAAAATGACTTACAGCATGCCCTATTCACTTAGGTTTAGTTGGTGAAAGTTATGTTTTTAAAGCGGTGAGAGCCAGTATTGGATATTTGTAGCCGATACCCGATACAATGTTATCAGAATTTTCATATCAGACCTAAACTTCAATACGTCCCAGGAAAAATGTACATGCAGCCGTCTCAATTGGGCAATTCGGCATCCAACATAAACAAAAATGAAACTGCAAGTTAAGTAATCACATTTGTGGATTCAAAGTGGCTGCTTGGAGTGCTTAACCAAGCTTTGCAAATGGCATTTACCGTACTTATTTTTCCTCTAAGAGAGCATTTATAGAGATATATTAGATAAGCTTGTTCAAAATGTCAGCTCTGATTAAACAAAATTCCCAGGATTTAAATCGAAACATACATTTTCTGTTTATTTTCAGTCAGCATTGGGGGTTTTGCAGTTGCGGGCAGATATTTGCGCTGTTCCCGTTTTACCTCTATTTATAAAATCCAATAAGAGCAAAGTAAATGAAACTTCTCTGGAGTGCAGTTGTAATAAGATAATGTTTTTTCAATCCATGTTTTCTCTGCGACTTGTCATTGCACAGGGCCATTATTGCCTTTTTGTTGCGAGAAAACTGCCTCCCAAAATTGTTATTGTAATACGCTATTGTTTTTCAATTTGGGATGCAGGCACCTTTCTCCTGCAGCCTTTGCAGAGGTAGTGAAAGTTGAATCAGTTTTTACTTCCTGCAATGATCACCCTGAAAGGCTTTGAATAAGGTACATTAGCTTAGTTATACATTTTCTTTGAGTAACTTTGTGATTGAATTTTGAGTATTTTTAGCATTAGTTATTTTTTTGTAATGATGGGCACAGAAGTGACACATGACTTGACTCCCGGACGTCTGGCTGTTTTCCTCTTTCCTATGAGGTATTAGCAGTGACAGTTAGTTCCTGGTGGGTATCGGGAAAATGTTTTTTTGATGTAAATACTTTGAGGTTGGAGAGGCTGTTGTAAAAAGAAAAAAAAAAGGTTAAAAACTAAATGACTAAATTAAATTTAAAGTGTAACTAAACCAATTCATTCATATCATTTTGGACTGCAAATGTGGGTGGAGTTTTGCGTTACACATTAAATTAAAAAAAAGTCAGATATTTTTATGCAGGCTTGTTCCAATGTTCATACATAGGGCCAGATTTACGATTGCACACGTGCAAACATGATAGTGTGTACTAAAGTGGAGCAAAAAGTATGTGCAGTTGATATTTGCGTGTCTAATAAAGACACAAGGCCGCTGCGCCAATTTAACGTGGAGAAAATGCAAATGGTATCGTTTAGCGAGTTCTGCCGTATCATGACTGTGAAGTAAAGATGCACGGAGAATGAGCACATTTGAGAAACTGGTATCAACTCTTGTGTGGGACAGAGTAATGCAGTTAGTGCACCAATGCGGTGTTCAAATGTTTGTATATGGGTCATTTACAATGGTAAAATAATAATTGTGCTGACAGTGTGTGGGGTTATAAGGAAAGAACACATTACCTGTGAGTAACTCTTGTATTCCATGGAACTGGAGCGGCTCATAGCAAATGTCCATTAAGCGGCTCCAGGAGTCTGTTCCACATCCTTTGAAAGTCCTTATGAAACCACAGGGCCTTAGAACGGTGTATTAATGACACTGAAGGAGACACAACTCATGTTCCTTTAATCCCCGGGCGTCTCCAATGTGCGTGCAGTGCGTGTTCCCCATGTCCTGTTTCTTTTCCTTTCTAGGAGTCTATGATCAAAACCTCATAATCTTTCGTCCCGCATTCATCAGCGCATGCCACTGTTTGCTGTCTGTTTTTCATCCCAGATATGGCCGTGGCCTGTGCACTCAGTGTGCTCAGCATCTGAGAGATGCTCCTCGACCCTGTGCGAATCTACCGCTGGTAGAGCGTTCAGAGAGCATGAATGTTTTGTTTTTCCACTGTACCTAAATGTGCTTCAGGGCAGTGTAGACACGGATAAAATACTTTCAGGAGACAGACTAAAATCACAGCCAGTAAGCTATTTCTCTATAGACAAGGATTCTGATAAGAAGATTGATTAAAAATATAGAAAATCCATATCTGTGAACGCAAAAGTATTCTCCAGTAAGAATCACATATCACTTCACATTTGTATAGCTTATGGATTGTTCATTCAGTGATCATTACAAAAAAATGCAACATCAGATTTGAAGGATTTCCTTCAACTTTTCTAATGGTTTTGCTATATTTAAGAAAACAATACATTTTTTTAGCTGTATTGCTTTAACTTTTTTTTACATTATACTACTTATTTTGAGGTCTCTTTACATTCACTTTTGTTATTTAACTGTGCCTTGTGCATCCCCCCTCAGCAACATCACATCACTTAGCGTCCTGCACGCCTAGACACTGAAGTGTTCACAGGCTCCTTCCTCAGTTTGATTGATGTCTGCCATTTGTCTTGGCTGGAAGGTCGTGTCAATCACCTGCCGACACACGTGCGTCTGACCGGCAGGTTGCATTCTGGGTGACCACAGTAGACCGGACGGTGGACACTAATTGAAGCTGACAAACTGCCTCTGGTGCCCTTGGATATAGGCTCTGGCGTGGCGGCGCATGCAAATCGCTGCTCACAGGCGGTACGTGTGTGGGGCCTGATATGAAAATGTGGCAGAGCAAAGGGAATAGGACGGTTCCAGAACAGTATGAAGGAACAAGAACAGGTACAGCGGGGTGATGGTTACTCTAGGGTAAATAGTATAATGTTGCATTTGATCCAGCTCATTCCAGGCATTTCAAAGATCGAGGCAGGTAGACATACTACATTTCTCTATGGGGCCAAGATTCTGGACTAGTCTTTTGATGGATCATGCTTCTGATATGGTTGTCCCTAAATCAATGTGATTGGATGCGGTGGACACAGTTTGTGGGCACAAAACTGTCTACAAATAGTCTCTCTCGTGTGTCCAGTGTTTCTCTAAGGCAAAGGTCCCCAACCTTTGGGCCACATCCCATTGGCTGTCTGATACAGGGTCACGACCCACCCATGTCCGTTCACATTCTGTCCACTGTCAACTATTACGGACGCATGAGCTCAACCTGTAATGACCCATACACTTTTTACAGTTTGCCTCAAACTTAATGTGTTACATGCCGGTCCTACCTCCTACCTCATCCTGCTACAGTTGCACAAAAATATTCAAAATATTTTACATTTGTAACATCATGAAATGCAAATGTAATTTACATGGACAAGGGGTAGTAGGCACTTATAAGCTTCTTGCTTCAGTCTATTCCCTTTCAGCTTCCATAAACTGTATGATTGTGAAATTTTGAGAAACAAAAGTTAACTGCTCAAATAAACTAAACTACTACTAAAACATGTAATTAATTTTGAACGAAAATAGTGCTAAGTTCAATTCAGCTAGCTTCATGGTAAATTCTACCACATTTCAAAACACATATGGAGAATCAAAAGTGTGATACACTCTTGGTACAAAAAAAAAAATCCTATAAAAAGAAATATCAACCATAGGGGGTAGCTGGAGGGTATTGGAGAGTTCAACTCCCTGATAGCCTGGTTTATGAAGGTATTTTTAAGTCAGTTGAATCTGGCACACATTGAGACTTTGCAGTCTTCTCCCTCTGGGCCGGACTGAGACTGTATGATTGTTGTGAGATCTCCCTGTCCTCTCTGCTGCAGGAAAGCTGGTCGAAAAGACACTGTCCCAATCATTGTTGTTGAGCTATGTCTATTTTTTAAAATGTCTACATAGTCTATTGAAAAGTCAACCCTTTGGCCACCATAATAGTAAGTGTAGCCGCTTGTCTGGCTCCAATATCTCCAGGAATGTCATTGTTTCCTGTCGCGATGCTTGAAAGCTAGCTCTATAACTAGCTTACAAAATCCCTGTAACTTTTCATCAAGCTCTTCAAATTATGTAAAACATAGTCCTTACCATTCCTCACCTCCAACAATAAAACTAGACAACAAATCTAAAGACGACAAGACTTTTCCTTGCATCTTCTACCTGCTGCAACACAATGTACCCTTTGGGGAAATGCTGACAAAAACAACCATTGAATCAACAGAACAGTGAAGATGCCATATCCTGTCAGCTTTCTCTGCCTCTCAGTTTGAAGAGAACTTTAATTCCCCACACGATCCTGTCTCACACCCCAATGAGACACTCTCTGCACTGCCTCGGCATTGCAATACATCATACCTCTGCTGCTATAATCACATGGCTGTATATTGTCATTTCCCGAAGTCAATACTGAGCACATCCAAGGCTCTTATGGAGACAAGCCAATAAACCAGGGAAAAACGGCCCCAAAAGACAAGTCCCAAGGTGAGCGCGCAAATAAATACATAAAAATCCATACTTCCCCTCTTTCAGGAACATTACGGCACATCAGTTTTAGCTAGTTGTCGGAGAGAGGTGTTTTAGAGCAACATTTTGTCGATGAACCATCTCGCCCGCCTCAATAGCAGTGTAAAAACGTTTTCACATGGGAATACTTTTTACATTTATATAGTGATAAGTAGAAGGATATTTACTCTTTCAACACCATGACATCAAAGATTTAGTGTCTTCAAATTCTGGACAGTAGAGGGTGCCACTTTTATGAACTAGTGCTAGTTTAATTCATTAGGACACACTGAAAGTATTACTTTTATTTTCCAAAAGGATTACTTTGAAAGCTTTACATTTATACACAGAATAAGGAAGAAACAGTAGTGCTTTGGGTCAAGTAAACCCAACAATCAAAAATTAGGTGGTTCTTGTCCTACCTGAGCTCATGCTGTTTTGTCCCTCCAAAGCCCTTCACGAGCACTTTGTATTTGGAAGATGAACCATCAAATAATACTTAGACAACCTGGGAGGAAAAGAGATGGCCGCCAAAAGTAGTTTAAACGATTATGACAATTTGACTCATTCATTCTTGTCGTATTGTCATCATAATAACCCTGGAAATGCTTCTCACTTGACCTTGTTGATTGACTCTTTGAAAGTTTGTTGCTTCATGCAAGTTTTCCTATAGTAGAAAAATGACTTGGCTTTGTCTGGAATTGTCAAGCCAAACCTTTATTTCCCTTAAGGAGTCGAGCAGTATTTATTGGCAGCCAGACCCACCTTCCAGGCATTGCTTTGCAGTCTGTCAGTATGTGTCATGATGTATTATGGCAATATTACAATACAATGCCACTTTAAGGTGGACCACGCGCTCAGGGAAATGAACTAAGCTAGGTTTCTATGGATGGACTGAAGAATGAAGTTCCTCGTAAGACAATGTAATGTATTGTGGCATATAACAAAAGAAGCATCTATTATGTGAACCCTAGAGCTGCGTATGGAATCAAAATTGTACACATGGCTGAAAAAGTGATGGGCTGAGATTAAAAGCAGGAAAGTTAGTTTGGCAAATATTGAAATTTCACATATTGACGGTCCAGTATTATGCTTAGTTGACTTTAAATGTTGAAATGTTGTTAGGTGGTGTCCAGAATTATATTCAGAATCCTTGCGCTATATCACCAAATACATAATTTCAGCACTGCAATCACTTTAATTTTCTCTTACTTGTACTGCTTTATGTATCACTTTTTTAAAACCAAGACATCAAGCCTGAATAACTTGTTTTCCACACTCATGTTTTCTGCAAACGTCATTATACTACATTCAAGCGATTATTTAAATGTTTCCGTCTGCTCTACTCCTTGGTTTTGCCTTCCAGAAACATGATTGATGGATGACTAGACGGTTTGAGAGAGTGAATAGGAGATAAGAGGGGAGCTTAATTGCCTGTGACCTGCTCGTAAACAGAAGGCTGGTTAAGTCTGTGGCCGAGAATGGCTCTAAAGTGAGAAAGCTTTATTTCTCATCAAAGCCATGTCCTTACTTCCTAAACATGACGTGGCATTGTGAGTGCAGGCAAATGGCCAACTGAGATTAAGAGCTGAGAGTTAGAATCCGATCGTGGTTGTTTGGTCCGGGAATGGATATTCTCGAAAAGCAGACAATGCTGGAAATTTGGTTCTGTTGTGTTGACGCATGTTTGTATGGTGAGGTTCTATTTCTGCAACTTGCAATGCAGCCATCATTGTGTAATAAGACATTTCACTTTCCTTGGCTGTCTATACATCACTCTTTATGGGCTTTGTTATACCCATAAAGTCAGTTGTCCTCTGCTTTTACCCATCCTCCAAAATGTGGCTCTGGATGGACGAACCGTCAACAGATCTGAAGTTACGATCTTAGTCAGGAGGACCCACTTTTATTATTGGCATTGGAGCACATAGCGGTGTAGCATTGATTGTGCTGTGGAGCATTGTTTGTAGCAACAAAGCTCTTAGTCATAAAAGGAGTTTCCTTATCACAGTGGATTTCGAGGACTATTCGGTTTTCATCTGAGAAGCTTCTGCAGTTCTGCTGTTTATGCCTTTATACTGCCTTTGTGGAGGGGTCTGCCAGCTCAACTTCCTTAAACACATCATCCCTTAAAGGAATAGGCCACCGTTTTTACATACTAAGATATGTTCTTACCTCACTTTAGACGTGTTAATATATCCCCGTCTGGTCTTTGTCCGTGCGCTCTGCCAGGCAAACGGAGCACATACGCAGCCTCTCCCACATGTGACATAGCTCCGAAAAAGCTCACGATAGAAGCTACCAAGCTCTTCCACGTGTTCCCTATTTAAATAAAGTTACGTGAAGTGTTTTCATGCGAAGTATATTTACACAGAAATGTAACGTGTCGATTTTATAAGCAAATAAAAAGGGGGACTATATTGTGAGGCGTAATGATACACGAGGAGCACAGCGTCCGCGCAGTAACTCCTAAAGACTTCCCCCCGCTCACTTCCGTCAATAACCTTTAGGAGTTACTGCGCGGACGTTTTGCTCCTCGTATCATTACGCCTCACAATATAGTCCCCCTCTTTATTTGCTTATAAAATCGACATGTTACATTTCTGTGTAAATATACTTCGCATGAAAACACTTCACGTAACTTTATTTAAATAGGGAACACGTGGAAGAGCTTGGTAGCTTCTATCGTGAGCTTTTTCGGAGCTATGTGACATGTGGGAGAGGCTGCGTATGTGCTCCGTTTGCGTGACAGAGAGCACGGACAAAGACCAGACGGGGATATATTAACTCGACTAAAGTGAGGTAAGAACATATTTTAGTATGTAAAAACGGTGGCCTATTCCTTTAAAGGCTGTATTTGGAAAAGTAATGGGTTTATTAGGTGAACAAAATTAAATGGTTGTAGAGGGAGAGAGAAGTCATTTATATGAAATGCTGGACAGCTGATTGATTGAGATACTTTGACAGGAAATGCAGCATTCCTGACTGATTTTACCTTCCTAAAGACACAAAGAGAATCAACACCTCACATTATGTTGTGATTGCCTGTATGGAATAAACGGTCTATTGACTATTAATCATTCACACAGGGGGTACACTTTTCTCTCAGAAACCCGCAGCTACGGTCACAATTGCTATTCTTTAAGTTGTAACAGCTCTCCTTTGTTGCTTATGATCATTTTCGCAAACCAATTTAACACAGCGCCTATTCCATCCCATTTGATTTCTATTATGCATTAAGCTAAATCAAAAGAGAACATTGTTCGAAGTTAATACTCAATTGCATTAGGTTGGAATAATATAGCGCAGCCGGCTGACTGAAATTCTAGGTGCAAATCCTGCCTCTGGAGTCCAATCGCGGCCTCTTCACTTTGCCATGGAGTAATCAGTAAATACTGGCCCAAAGCTAATAGGAACACCAGCCAATTATTTCCCTTATAATTACCAAGACCTCATTTTCAGTACGAGCTGTTTTTCATCAGGCATAGTCGCACTATATTAAGCGTTCCCCAGGCAACAGTTAACCCTACATGAGCTACTTTGCCGAGACAACTGGACTCTTAAAAATTGCTTGTGCTTTTAAAGTTTATTATGGCGGAGCAGGAGCATAGGAAGTTGGAATGCATGCAGAGGTGTAACTTGCGAATGAAATTTATTCAAGATTATGAAGGTAATTTCTTTAAAAAAAAGTTTGAATGTATGTTAAATTATACAGCGGAGAATTCTTTACTGCTGTTTCACCAGATTTGATGTAGTGCTTGGAGGTTTGTGTAAATTTGAAATGAAACGCTTTTAAAAGAGAGCAATAAGAATTCTTCATACAGCTGCTCCAAAAGAGCACATGAATGAATTGTTTCTGAAGTCAGGACTTGAAAACATTGGTTGTTGCCAAATGGTCTTCAAAACCTCTCTATCGCAGAACGTTGGCTTTCATTTGCAAGAACCACACTCAAACCAACCAACTGGGGTAAAAAAAAAAAAAAAAGACAATAAAGTCAAAGTCAAAAGAACTCTATGGAAAATCAACTGAATTGTTCAAATATGTTTAACTATAAAACAAAAAGATGGAAATTGTTTGTATGTGAAAAGAATGAGAATTATTGGAATGAGATAACACAGTAAATAGAATGGGGAGTGGGCAATAACCGTATTGCAAGAAGCCACATTATCTTACAAGTGTGAGATTTACTCATTGCTTGCAAACAAATGAAAAATAACTGATTTACTCATAGCCATTATTTTTTAATCCCATTTTGACCCAAGGTGAATAAAAACAATGGCAGAACTACACTCTGCTGCCCTCTACTGGCCAAGTCAATAGGTAACATAGGTCATAGTAGTCATCTCCTCACAGGTAATGCACTGCCCTTCAGCCACGCAGTAATATTGGTACAGTTGGTATAGTGTCGTGTTGATGGATATGTATGTACATTTGTGGAAAAGCAAATATTGATTTGTTTTTCCTTTTTATGTGTTCACTTCCCTACAGCCAAAGGTCTGTCTCTTTTAAGCCCTATCCTCTGCATCGTCTTATCGCTCGCAAACTTAATTTCCTCTTTCGCTGCATCTGAAAATCTCATTGGCCTCAAGATCTCAGACAAAGCTTTGCCACTTCCAAGATGGCTGATCTCATCAGTGTATAATGCAAGCTTGCTCAGATTTTGGGAATTGTCAGTTGGTTCAGAGAGGCACTCATCGTCTTGTGTTTATCTGAGAAGAAATATATTGTACACTGCATAATAAAGTTGGGCTGTGTTATGTGTCAGCCAAGGGAGAGTATCATTGTATCTTATTCAAACACAGTTGTGCCGATCAGTAACACACCTTGGTGGATTTTATTTTTTGGCCATTTCTCAAATAATATGAATGAAAACACACAAGCCTTGGTCACTCATGGTCAGTGATGTTGTGAAGTGATTTATTGTGGGAAAAAATGTGTGAACTAATCACCATGATAAAATAAAATACCAAAATGACCCTGTTGAAAAGTTTACATACCCCAGTTGCCCCCTTTTGCATCAATGACAGCTTGGAGTCTTTTGTGGTAGTTGTGGAGAAGGTTCTGTACATAATCTAATGGTAAAGCAGCCCATTCTTCTTGGCAAAAAGCCTCCAGTTCCTGTCAATTCCTGGGTTGTCTTGCATGAACAGCACGTTTGAGCTCTCCCCACAGTGGTTCAATGATATTGAGGTCAGGAGACTGAGATGGTCACTCCAGAACCTTCACTTTATTCTGCTGGAGCTAGTGGCATCAGCGAACCACCTCCGTATTTCACAGCATCGGCCTTATAAAAACCCTTATCGGTCAACCTCTACTTTTAACCATGTTACAGTGTTGTTTTCTCTTCAAAAACATACCTGGAGCCATGTTTGAGCTGCCGGCACATCTTTGAGTAATCTTTGGCAACAGCTCTCAGGAAGCGCTTCCCGAGGTCCTACGTTTACAGGAAAGCCTTTCCTCACCTTTCAGCCTCTTGCTAAGCTTGACCTACTCATCACAAGGGAAAACACTCGCCATAGTTCACTACAGCTACATGCACCAAATGTTGTCTTTTTTTCTCTTTACTGAAACTAGTGCACAGCAAAGGGGAGCAAGAGGAGGTGAGAATGGGAGTGTACTTTGGCTTGATCGGAGGATAAGGAAGTGAAACTACTCTGTTTTAGCAGATTTAGATCAATATTGCATTGTGTAAGATAATGATAAAGATTTCTTTGACATCCTTACCAAATAGCTGGAAAAAGGATCTATAAGTATCGAGTTATAAGTAGCTTCCAATAATATTATAAGTGTTCCCTTCTATGTTATGTAGGTGTGTAACAAAACACTAAAGCCTCTCAATGGCCTTTTTCCATTTAAGAAAGAAAGAAAAATCCTGCGACCAATACATTGTGTGGGGAGAGAATGGTTAGTGGCCTATCTTTGCAAAAGATTCATCCTGTATTCTTAGTTAAAACTATTATAGATATTTCTTTTAGAAAGACAGAAGGTTAGTTACTAGGTTAGGCTAGTAAAGCCGGTAAACAAACCTGTCTTTCTAAAAAAACCATCAATAGTAATAATAATAATAATAATAGTGGCTTATTGTAGCTCTTTGGGAGTGTTGTCATGTTTGAAAACCACAATATTAATCCAAGCCATTACGATTGTTCGCTCATGGAAAATAAATATTAAAAAATAAAGCCCGGCGGAGTGGTTATGGGAATGCCTGTTTCCAGATATTGTCCTCTGACCTCATGTCTTACCAGGAATTTTGTGTCAGCCATGATTCAATGACAATACAAAAATGTATCTTATAACTCTGAATCTAATCAATGTCATTCTTGTAGCAGAGTGCTGTGAAACATAATGAACTCATGTCATTTAATAACATTGTCTTAAAAGCCTATACTTTAAATTTAAGATGAAGACCAGCTAGAGTTAAATAAGCTTTACTGCACCATTTCAGACCAAGATTGTGTTCATTTAGACTCTTACTCCACATTAGCAATAAAAAAAATGCAATAACTAACTTTTAAAAAACATTGTAGACCACCTATAGGGTGATAATACTATCTCCTTTACAGTGTTCGAGAGATGCCCTCTGAATGTGACGAGAACACGGGAGAGTAGATTTGCATTGGTTTGAATTGTGAAATGGCATCACTCTCCCCTCATCTCCTCTGCTGTCATCTCATCCTGATGCTTCACTCCTGCTCCTGTTCTCTCTGCATTAAGGCTCTTCTCAACAAAAAAGAAAAACGTGGTGTAGTGGTTATAGCAGCCTGGGCCTTTGATCTCCCGGTGGCCGCCTGCCATACAGCTCCCTCACATCTCTTAGCATTTGTCAAGTCTATACCATAATAACACATACCCTATTTTTTTTTATCAGGAACTTAAATTTTTCGAGTTTTGGCACAGTATTATGTATATATATATGGAAGAACACAAAATTTTGTAAAAGCTGCACATGTTAATGTAAAAAAATGTGTGTATGTAATGTACATTGAACTCGGAATAATCATTCAATCAAACAATCAATCAGTAAAAAAATCTTTTAAGCTGCTGTACTCGATTAGAGTTAACATTGTTTCCCCATTAAAATGAAAGACCTGAAACATTTAACTGCCTTCATGCAGTTTTGAGTAGTCCTGATTACTTTCTTGACTGCTGAAGCGCTCTAATTTGTATTTGCTGGATTACGTTGCATGGTAGACAGAAGTATAGAGTCCTCCACATTTTTAAAGCCCATTGAAAAAAAAAGAAATGTTCTACCGTCAAGCAGCATTTATCTTTTCACCATGGATTTGTTAGCATGGCATTAGGTCAAATTGGAAGCATACTGTTTTTAGCATGTTTATGCTACCACAAATTGGGTAATAGGACAGTACCTCTGGTGCTTCATTGACAATTTCATATTACATTATATCTATCTTAATTTAAATTAAGATGAAAGTTTGGAAGAACTTATTTTAACAAACACATTTAATAAAGTAATGTCAACGGCCAAGGGGGAAAGCGGGGGGGGGGGTCAGTATCGTGAGGAACCGCTGCGTACAACGTTTAGCCTGGCATCCAGACTAATCTCCGATGTTTATTAATTAATAAACAGGAAACTAGTCTGGCGACACTGTCGTAGAAAAGCTACTGCTTGAGGCGGGACTAATGTGGGACAACCGAATCGCATAGCAGCCAATGAGAACATAGCTGATGTGACGACAGAAACAGCGACAAGAAAGTTGTAGTAATTCGGACATTAATAATGGCGCTCCTGCCACACGGAGTTCAGTAAATGACTTCTGTCAGCACACACTACACGACTTTTATGCCCGATTTCGCTCTTCTCAGTCGTGCCGAGTCTTCTCGAGTCGCGTCTAGTCGAAGGCAGTCACACAGAGTCGGGTCGTGTAGTGTGGGGCGTCACGACTGGACTGTTCAAATTGTGTAGTGTGGGCGGTAGAAAGACATGACTAGACTTCAGTCGTAGGTAATCAAACATGTTTGATTTTTAAGCCCGATTTTGGACGCACGGGAGAAACGTGGGTGATTTTACCGTCCCAAATGTGAATGACAGAGAGATATAAAGACAGAAAAACACAGCCGCGCCTCCTTCTTTCACTTCTCTGTTAAACCAGCGGCACAAACAACTCATTTCATGGCCACAGCCCCACACACGAAACAGCACAACTATATATTAGCAAAAGTTCACGACAGCCACCCTTTCCAGCTACATTTCAACCACGAACAGAGTTTAGCGGCACTTACTGTGTTTGGAGACGAACTGTTTAGCTTCACCTCCCCGCTTTCTCCTCCGTCTCCTCCGTTATCTCCTCCATCCTGAGGTTGACGCCCGTCTCCTTTTCTTATTAAATCCACTGAAATACGTCCCGCTTCTTCCTGTCGCCAACTTTTATCTCCATTTGACAGAACTATAGCCAAGTTGAAGGCTTCGTAGTAGCGTTAGCCTCGCGCTGCGGTGCAGTGACATTGTTGGCACCGTTGACCAATCGGGACCCGCACACGTTATCCCACGCTCACAAACACAGACCTATCTTTGCGGATTTGGGGTCAGTTTTGGAAGCCGTAGAGAGGACAGACGCGCTGTGTTATAAAACATCAGCTGTTTGTCAGAATCGTGTAGTGTGTTCGCTCTTACGATTCTCAGTCGCTAAGTGTGAACCCCAGATGTTCGAAAATCGTACTGAATCCAGTCGTGTAGTGTGGACCCCCCATTCTATATAAAATCGTTTACGACTGGAAACGTCGTGTAGTGTGTGCTGACCTTAATGTCAGAAAAACTTAAGAATACAAGCATACCGGAGCATTACGTGAAGTGGTTGCTTGTGTTGAAAAACTACAAAACAAAGGCGCAACAACGTGACGCCCGTTCAGGGAGCTGCTCTGATTGGTCGGTAGGCTCCATATCGCTGCGTCCCTTCCTTTGAAAGCGCGCAATGGAGTGTTGCCAGACCCTCTTCTGTAAAGAAGCGGAGTCTGGTTGGCGAGACTATACAACGTTATGCACAGAAAAATATCGCGCTGTGTGGTCGCACAGCTAACTTCTCAACGGTACGATAAGTGTTGACAAGTAGAAATAATGCTGAAAAGCCTAAACTTATCGTTTATTTGTTTATTAATGGCCATACATGGGTCTCATGCATGTAAACACGCCACACCGGATTGTAGCCATCTGTCGTCACCCATGCGATCTCTCAGACACATTCTCATTCATCCTGGCCTATTGTTTGTGTTTTTAGTGCTAGGGGAAACCGGAATACCCGGAATAAACCTACGCAGACACGGGGAGAACATGCAAACTCCACAGACAAAGGCCCCCTCCTGGTGGGAATCGAACTTCTCTGCCGGGCATGATCGGGGAATGATCTGCTTATCAGATCACCCTATGGTCATGATGTGGGGTTATTTTTTTTCCACCACGAAAAATATAGCAAATCAATAATACATTAAAATTGCAGTAACCATGAGGGGCAGTAAAAACACGGTTTTAGATGTTTTGGATCACAAATTGCGAAAATACTGTAATTTACTCTAAAATGGCAATAAGAAAAAGAAGAATTGCAAAGAGTAGAGTAGAGTAATACTCTAAAAATGTCATGTACAGTTTATCAGCAGAAAAAAAAAATGCTGCTTTTTACCGTCTCACCATAGTTAACTTCCCTCTGTCCCCAGCAGAGGACATCAGACACCTAATCCAAGCGTCCTCTGTGAAAGTGAAAACACGATGGTGCAATTGAACCGTTTTGCCTTAACCACTTTGCTACATTTCCCCCCCTCTGCTTCTTTCTGCTGCCCCTCGTTCCTCCTCCCTCGCCCCATTCCTGCTCGCCTGCGTCCTGCCTCCCCGTCGCTCGGTGCCAGCTCGTCCTGCAGGCTTTGAGCAGCATTACAGCGTGTAAACCAGGGATTACAGCCGCCCCTCTCTCCCCGGCCCGGCATGCCTCTATGGAGCTCGCAAACACTCCCACGCACACGCCACTGACATAGTTATGCTGTATTTTTTCTACTCAGGTTCACATGCCTAGACATATTAAGCTCTAAAACGGTGCACTTTCCAATAGGGCTGTGCAATTGATTGAAATTCGATTATAATTTCAATTACTACCCTAAACGATTACAAAATGAGCATAATCACACACAAAAAAGCTTATAATTATAAATATTAAAGAAAAAAAAAATCAAATTTCATTTTTTTTTTCTAATTTCTTTTTGGAAAGCAGGCTTGCGTTATTTCAGGCCGCTGGGATTATTTTCCCTTCGCATTTCACGTGCCATGGCTCATGCTTTTGCCTGACATAAAAACAAACCGCGCCGTGTGATGATGTCATCAGGCCACGCAGCTCAGTTTGCTTGCGCAGGTGTGAGGGCTGGCCAGCAGGGGGCAGGTGTGAAACAGAGACCTCTCTTTAATCAAGGCCTTGAAATCATTTGTACTTTAATGACTGTTCAGAAAACATAAAATATCAGCATAGTTTTTTGATAAACAAATAAATAAAAGAAAGATAGACAAAGAAAAAATCCAATCAGACAGACATCCTCCCTTTCTCCCAATACAATGGGACTACTCTTCCTTGGACCCCAGGAAGAGTAGTCTTTACTATTATATGGTAAAGACTAATGGGGATCCATTAATAAACAATAAACAATCCACACACCAGTTTTTTATAATGTAAGTCTCGCTGAATTGTTTTTGAACCTATAAGGCATATGAAACTCTGTAATAAACTGTGAATGGGCACATATTTCATATCTTTAGTGCCGTTTGGTGCAGCCATAACAGCCGTTCATTCAGTCCATACAGTGCTGTAAAAAAAAATCAAGAATCTAGTGCATATTTGTGATTTATTGTGGTCTGTCAATGATACAGAATGTTCTGCTTCTGTGGCATCATGCTGCATACATGCCGTAACTGGTAGGTTTAGTTCCACTTTCACCTTGAAAATCAAAGACAAGACAGCAGAGAAAGCAGGCGATCTCTGTGCCTAATTTGTAGATTTGGCTAGGGGCACACAGCGTATCTTTAGTAGCACTTTTTTTTATGTGGAAACTAACATGTTGACATTCAGAGCTGATAAAAGTTGCCCTTCCTGTGACTCCAGACAAACCTGCAGCGTGTAACGTTTTGGCATTAACCCCAAAGGTGGGAGCAGACGAGAACAAAGATAGGAACATTATGTGCCCTGAATTTGATTTCATTCTGTTTTGATGTGCCAGGATGGCTTCATCCCTTTAAACCGTATCACTTTCAACTGGTCTTCTACCTTTATTTTCAGCTTTAAGCAATTATTTCTTTATCATACGGCATAATCACTGGGTCTGTCCGGCATGATGATGCTAGGTAAATGCTGCTTTAATGTCAATCCTACATTAATCTATATCATTTTGTGATATATATTGTGATAAACCTTTGCCATATCATATCGTTTCAATACCTTATATTGCAACACATGCTATATCATTATTATATCATGATACAAATGTTGTATACAAATGGCGCCTGTGCTTGTTGGCTTGTTGAGATAAAACAAATCAAATCTTCGCATTTGACCTTTTGACCTTTTGCCTTTACTACAGCTCTGTTCAGATTTTCTCGTGTGTTTATAGCAACTTAGTGAGTAGCTACAGCATTTTGATTGTTTTGCTGCAGCTCATTTTCGCTCAATATGGACATGCTGTATCTCTATATTTTGATTTTCTGAGGACTTTTTAGTCGCTAGGTTAGTGCTTTATGCCCCTGGGCATAAAGGCCTAAGAATCGCCAGAACTGTTAGCCGCGAGTTAGTTAGCAACATTAGCAACATTAGCCTGTATCTTGTAAACACTGCAGACTCCACACTGCAGCACTAGCAACATTTAGCTCTGGTTAAATCCAGCACAGACTCTGATTTGGGGAGTGTAGTCTGTAATAAAGTCAGCTCTCTGTAGAATATTGTATTTCCACTAAAGAATTCTCCAGTTTGTTGCCATTTTCTCTCCTCAGCGGAGAGCCCATCAAGTGGTATCGGTTTCTGGTATCGGGACCTGATGAATGAATACGAGTATGAGTACAAGCATGTGGCATCGGCCCGATGCCAGATCTTGATTTTGTGTAAATAGCAGGTTAATTTCTCATGGACGGGCTGCACCTGCAGAGTTCTCCTTTCTCCCTCTCTCCCCGATTCCTTTCTTTTACTCAATTAGTCTTTGCCTTTCTCTATTTTTCTCAAATGTAGCACAGAGCGCTGCATGTAGAGCTTGGTAAACATGCAACATGCAACCTTAGAAAAACAAAAAAGCAGCTCGCGAGTGAGACCGCTCCGCTCTCATTATTCACTTAAAAGAGCCGGCTCTAGTACCGACTCATTCACGACTGACCCCCCAGCAAGAGTGCAGAGTGCACTTGTGCCTGCACCTTTGCTTTAGCCTTCCAAACCCATCAGGCCCCAGGCATCTGATGACTTAATCAGGGGGTATCGGTGCATCCCTAAAAGTAAAGTTGCCATTGACCATTGACCACTTATACAGCCGCTACAAGGTCAAATACACACAAATATCAACTTTTTTTCTTTTTTTTTTTACTTAAAAAGTTGCATAATGCGCCTTTAAAGAAAAATAAGAAGGCTCACATCTTTACCACATAGCCATACTTTTAAACTGTTTTTGCGCATTCTAAAGTATTGCCCTCAAAGTCAGATTGATTGATTTGGTGTAGAGATTTTTCACTCCATTCAGGTTAAAATACAATAAATTCCTAGTCAAAGAGCAAAAAGCAAAATTAATTATATTGTTAATATAAGTAATTATAAGTTGAACTCTCTGTTAGGGCTGAAAGGTTTTGGAATAATATAAAAGTATAAAGTTTCTGTTAAAAATGCACCAAGGTGAGTGTTTCAGAAGGCTTCAGAATTACTAAAAACAATTCAGGCAAATACAGGTGCACTTCACGGAAAAGATCAACTGTAGATAAATGAATAGGGTCATGCTTTGACACATATTACAACTGTGAGGTGTGTGGCACTTAGGCACTATGAATTAACAAACTTACAAGTCCTTTATTTTACACGGACATTGGACAAGGACAAGGACAAAGTACATTTAAAATAAAAGACTTTTCATTTTGTAACACAGAGCTCCCTGCCTTGTTGTGTTACTAAACAGACTAGACTTTGGTGCTAATAGGGGGCGCGTTGTGAAATCTTCACCTTCAGACCTGGTTCAGTAAGTGGGTTGGACGTGGGCTGGACAGACACCCACGTTTCTTCCGCGTGGAGAGCCCAGCTATCATCAGTAGAAAAGGATGTTGCCTAAATGCTGAATGAAGTGCATTAGAATGTGCGGATGTGAAAGGCTGATGAGGGAGGAAAAGATGTGGAGAGGCTGTGTCTCATTTTAGTTTTTTCTGTAATGCAAGTAGCATTAGTTTTCAAATCAAGATCATCTTCACAGTGCATGTTTATTACAAAATGCAGTGTTTTCCCCCCCACAAAGTTCTGAAGATTCAAAACAATTAATCGACAGTCAATTTTGTGACCCACCAGTTGAGAACCACTGACCTTAAAGGGACTATGCATAGTTTGAAAATGTTAAAATTATGTATTTTCCTCCCCCTACATGTTCCAGCCATGTCCTAATGTGTAGAATGAGTCCAGACATATTCACCACAACTGCCTCTAAAATCCTGCACTGTCACTCAAAAAGTTGTTAATTCGGGTCCGAAGTGCCGTCATGCACGAGCTTTATATAGAAGCTGCAGTTACCCATAAGACCTGAGGTGACAGTAGTGAGTATAAAATGACGAACTTGCAAGTAGCCCCTTTAATGACTGCAGCCATCAAACTTTGAAATTCCAGTTTTGGTCCGAGTTGTGCCAGTTGTTGAAAGAAGGCAAAATTATAAATTACTGAACTAATACAAAGTACAGGCTTACCAGAGGCAACTTACGTAGGCATTGAGAGACTATCAAGAGCTCCCCACCTGCCTGAGAATTGAACCCGGCACCTATTTACTGCTTAAAGTTGCGTCACTCTAAAATAACATTGTGTTCCTCTCAAAAAGTCATAACTCCACCACTACAAACATTGCAACAGAAGGAAGCAATTTGTATTACTTTGAGTCGGTATGATATTATGCATTAGAGTTTTTACATAAATTTCCTTGAGCTGCGTATGTACTTACTTTTCATTGCCCCTCGAGATCCATAAGGCATTGATGATCACTACCACTGTGTATGTTTGGTGCTGCTGGTATACAAAATGACCAGTAAGCTTCCTTAACGGCTCACTTATGTTAATGCATGCATGCATGCATGTATGACAATGTGGGATCTCTTTCATTATTTCTAACCCCGAGGCATTTAGCGAAGGATTATTGCCTTGCTTAAGTTCACTTAGCCATCTCTGTGGATTTATCCTCGGTGCGGTGTTGCGTTTGCTTGCATAAGTGCAGCAGACATGTTGCAAGCAGCCTGTGTCAATCAGTGTTCCCCTCTGGTGAGGAAGAAGTTTGAGGTCACGTTTACCGTTGTCTATTCTCAAGTCAGACTTTTTGAACCTGAGGGCCAGGGCAAGCGTGTTTTGGAATTGTAAACAAACACAAAATAGACTATATCTGACTAAACAAAAACATTGGTTATATGCAGTGTTACCTGTCTGGTGATACTATTGGTAGTGTTCACCCGTTTTAGCTCAGGCATAGGGGTTAGTGCTTGTTTTTCTCAGAATGAATATTTCACTCAGGCTTAAATTCTTTGTGGGCTGGATTAAAAAAACAAGCAAACCACAGAATTGGCCGCGTGTGTCTCCAAGGCCTTAGTTTGCCCACCTGTCTTACTATCTCCTGTAGAAAGACGGGTTACTAAATGAATTTACAAAAGCTCATAAGCCTGCACCCCTAAATCTTTCTACTTCTCATGTAATAATAATAAAGCCTTAGCTTCCGAGATCTGACGGGATCAGGCAGAGCAAAGGCGGAATATGGCCTTAAATGTGTTTTGTATGTAACCTTTTTCTTTTGTGACGTAGTCATTTTGTCGTGTGATGATGTGACAATCATTTTAGTAGCACTTCACGCCCCCTCACTCAAAATAAGTTTTACTTCCATACCCATTTTCAGACAAAATAATCTGACAACTATGCAGGAGCGCACAACTTCTCTACCTATTGTTAGCTCGGTACAATGACTATGTATGGAGGTGGGCCCGCTGAGGTCGGACTAGCATTTCCCTGTGGCTTTGAAGCTTTCACAAGTCATCATTAAAACCACTGTCTGACACCTCTTCTTGTCCTCCTCCTGTGGGGAAAGTCAAAGCCGGGAACATCTTTAGTTTTGTGACTTGGCCAATGATTTCTCTGTAGTCCTTTTGTGGCTCCTCATTCCCAATACTTGTCACTTTGAGCTACTGTCAGAGCAACTAAGATGTTATTCTAACTTTGCACAAGACATAAGGATGGAATGTCAGAGCAAGTGGAAACAGCTAATTAAATGTGGGCAAAAATGGATAAAACAGTTATCACTACATTGAAATTGCTGCTGACTCATTCTGATTTGAAACATCATTGATATCTTTGCATTGTAATACAGTATTTATGTAAGGCTGTTCATATTTCTAATTGAATGCGACTTGTATCTGGAGTCCTGTCTAAACGAAGTACGGCTTCAAAGGAGGCGATGTCTGCGGTCGCCCACTGCTCCTTATGGGTCGTCCCAGTGGCGTCAAACGCAGAGGACAAATTTTGTTGTACAGTTGTTATATAATGACAAATAAAGCACCTTAACATACTGCCATGGGAGCCAACACATTAACAACTTAATCATTTTTAAGACAGAGACGAGAGAGTATTTTGGAGGCTATGGCGTGTTGTGTAAAGTGGAAGTGGCAGGTGATTATGAGGCCATTCACTCAGACTTTATTCATAAAAAAGTCATGTGTTATTCCTTTCCGCTCCCATCTACTTAAACACACAATGTATTCTTTCAACATTTGTAGCAAATCAATGACATGTAGGTCAAATGAAAGCGACTTGGCCATTAAGAAAAGAGTGAGATTTGAACCCACTTCAGTTTTTCATTTTTAAAGCAACAACAAACTCCTCCAGGTACGTTTTGGATTAGAAATTGACATTATGACCTCATTAAAGTCACATTTTCATAATCCTCTCAACTCTGTGTGATTGATGGAGGGGCAAAACAATTATTTCTTATTTAAATTAGGTCAACACAGCTTCTTTTCTCCAATTTCTTTCAAAAGGAGACTGCAAATTAAATGATAAACCCTCCCCATTATTTCGGTTTCCCTTGGTTCGACATTTTTGCATTGTGCACACATCTGTCGAGTGAACTCCACTCTCTCCCTTTCAAGTCTGTGAAATCCCGAATCTTAACAAAGTCTTACTCAAATTTACTGGTTTAGCGTAAAGGGATTTTCGTCAACCCCGCAGGCGCCCTGTAAACAGATTGATGTCCCCATAAGGCAGAGGAAACTCACGCGAAACACACTACCACACGCGCACATCTTGGAAGAGCAATAAAAGCACTTGTAGCTCATTGGGGAAATCAGAAGACCGTCGCTGTTGTCACTATTGTAATGATCTGTTTGGAGACTGCGGTACGTGTGCGGCCTGGGATTGTGCACGTGTGGTACTCAGAGACACGAGCCTGCAGATTATGACTTTTAAAGCTGCCCTAAGCGATGCCTTTTTGAATTTTTCTCGTCAATAGGTGGAGGAGTGAACCCTGCTCTGCTCCACCACCACTCCCCTCCCTCACCTGGCTTCCCCCGTCACACACTGCTCTGATTGTATTCAATGAGATGCAGAATCCCATTTATCTTGTGTGAAACAGACATTTATCAGCATAAAGCATAAATAAAGATATTTAGCAAAGTAAACATTTTGAGACTTACATTTATTTTCTAAACTGCAACTTTCATGAAACTTTTTCCCCCCGCAACCCTTGAATGCCTCACACTCCCTATTGGTGCTACTGTAATCATGAGGGGGAGGATCTGACAGCTCCTTGTAGCTGTTGGATTATTAAACAAACGGACATTTCCTGAGGATTTCAGCTGCATCAGAGCAGGTCATTCAGATATTTGTCAGTTCACTGCTAACTGTTTTGGCGTCTGCTGCTTCAAACATTTGCGATGTCTACATGTGTTTGTGTTTACATGGTGCAGGGGGGCATATGGAGGTGAGGGGTTTGTTGGGGGGTGTGCTGCAAGGTGAGGGAGGTGCAGGGCCGGTCTCCTTCTGCGGCACAAAGTTCGCTGCTGTTTGCGAGTGGGGTGTGGTGCATCTAGAGATGCAATGTGGGAATGCAACCATGCCGGTGCAGCAAAACAGGTTATTATTCAGTATTTAGTCGAGTGTTGTGTTCAAAATGAAGATATAAAACTCTCAAAGTCAAACCTTTTACTGAAAATGTCATTAAAACAAACTTTTCTTTAAAAGTATAGAAATTCTACTCAATTTCATCATCTTTTTTAATCTGAGGTCATTCCAAGTACCCCAGGGGTCCCTGTACCTCTGGTTGGGAAACACTGCTCTCTTGCACGAGTGGCTGTCAGAGAGATATACTGTATGCTTCCTTCCTTTTTTTTACTGCCTGATTGGCAATATTTTCATGAACACTGGCTTTTAAACAGTAGCTACAGAACGGTATGTTTGCACTGGGTCATGTTATCAGTCAGGGACCAGTGCTTGTGTTTTCATTATAACCACAGACATCTGTTCATTAATGTTGCCGTTCTCTCCATATTGCCTTTGTTTGGTTAAAATCACAAATGTTTTTGCAGTGGAGCTGAGTCGTTTTATTCGGTTACTTACTCGGCCGCCATTGCATTCACCCAAAGTATTGCCATAAGAAAGGCAGTAGCACGCAGTCATTTATCTGAAAGCAGTGGATCACTGATCTATAAATCATGTGGATACATGCACTCATAGCACTTTTACGGTCATTGCGTTCGATGCATGGATATTCCTAGTTCTAAATGTAAGCTAGATTGGTGGCTATGGTGAGATGCCACACTCTACCTTTGATTGAATATTTTATTTCGAGCTACACAAAACAGACACAAAAGCGAGAAAAACAATAATAATAATTACAACAAAAAAACAGTAGGATGGAGGATTCAAACTAGGATGGTCCTGGATTCTTGAAGAAAGGCTTATCCTCCAGCATGGACACTGAAGAATGGGTGAAATTTCCAGAGATAGTAAAATAAGTACCAGCCAAGTCGCATAACAATTTCACTAAGCTAATAGAGGAGGATATTTTTCAAGCAACATTTGTTAGTTCACGTTAGTTCAGGTTGCTCCTGATAGTGTTCACTGTGGCATTTTCAGCTCAGGCCCTAATGTCACCGAGTTTTTCTTTAAGAGGTAATAGATGGAGCTGTCAGCGGAGGTTGTGTGGATAAAGGTTCACTGAGATTGGACGTGACGTTCACTTGACAAAACTCAAAACAAAGATGGCAGCCTTTATTTCTTGACAGCACATTTTACCTGTCCATGGAGTGCACATTTTGTTTGGTTTTGACAGTATTGCTTCCACTGTGGGAATTCTATCAACATGTGTCACTAAAGTTAAACAATTTTAGGTTTACTTATTTTTGACTGTGATTAGTTTCATTACGTTAGCATGAGCTGAGCTGTTAAATGCCCTATTCAAGAAATTGATACCTGGTTAAATAATGCTTTGTTATAGCTGTAAGATTTTTAACCAATATTGTATACAAGATTACATCTGCAATATTTTGTTTAGTGCGTAAGTGCAGACTGTAGCTTCTCATTTGTCCTAAACCTGTTGCGCTGATTGGAACTTGCAGTTTGAAATTGCACGCTGTGCTCATGTAGGAGAGATATATTAGCAGCACTGCTTGAAGCCATTATACAGGCCATGTTACCTTTCACATTCACAAACATTATGCCGTTTATCACTCATTTGCTGGCAATACTTCCCTTGCTCTTATAATTGTTTTGCTGAAATTCAATTCTATTAGTGATAGAGGCAGTTGGGCATAACTTTGCATTAGTGGCTTTTTACTAAGATAATTGCTTTTTTGGATGAAGTTATATTATCGGAGGCACAATTATTAATTTTGTGCTTTTCCATTCTAGTGGTGTGAGAAATAATGCATTGTAATAATGAACTGTTTTGGAGAGAAGACCTTTGAGATTTTGGGAATGCGCAGCGGGCAGCACAAATCATGAAAAAGTCAAGAACTTTAGGTATTTCTTTATTTTATTTTTTCATTTCCCAGATGTGTGAGATGATATAACGGTGTGTAATGTACGTTTTCCATTTTGGCCTGTTGCTGTTCCTGTAACTACTGTTTTACAAATTAGGCACTCATTTGTTTGTTCCCCATTTGTCTTGCAGCACAAAAATACACACACTGTAAAGCTGCTGTGTAAAAGGCAGTGACTTTTTTTCAAAATAAAAACAGCGTTATCAAATTTGACATGGAACAGGTCACCTCGCTCTTTTTCACAACCTCACAAAAGGCTTACAGCTGTAATTTGACCAACTTTGACTCATCATTATAAGGAATTTACTTCTGCACATAGGGTACAATTGGAAAAAAGAAAAGTTTTTTGGAGTAGAATAAAAGCAACCACGCTAGTTTTGACTGTTTGCCTTACTTGATGCTCGCAATGACTGGGGGGTTTCACATACGGTAATGGGTTGAACTATTATACCACTGGGACTAGAGCATTTGACAGTATCAGTTGAGATACTGTTGGACACTTTGCCTGTTTGTGATTGGTGGTTTATTATTTGTTTGTGAAGTATATTGCACTGCCTTCATTGTGCAGCCCTCGTAAGTAGTACAGGTTTTCAAAGTTCTCCACTGGGTTGGTAATCAATAATGGTATTTACGTTTTCCTCTTTGGAGATCGAACTGCCATGTTTCCACTTTGCTCATGTTTGCTCAAAGCCAGTTTCACCCATTAACCTAACCATTGTCACGAGCTGAGGCACATGTCTAGGGTTGTTGGGTCACTTAAACCTCATTTGTATTAAAATATACTCAACTCTGTCAGCACTGGGAGGACCATGAGCGTTTGATATTGTCTATACCATGAGACATGGTGCGTAAATCATCGAAGACAATCACAGCAAGCCTGATGCTGTGTCTCCTCCTCCTCCCGGTGCGTGGTTGGGCCATGTGTCTGAGAGTGAGGCATAGAGTTACGATGTCGGCTCATAAAAACTGTTTAAAGGGGCCATTTTATACTCACTACTGCCACCTCAGGCCATACGTGTAACTGCACCTTCTATATTAAGCTCATGCACGACGGCACTTTGGACCCGGATGAACACCTTTTTGAGAGACAGTGCAGGATTTTAGAGGCAGTTTTGGTGAATATGTCTGGGCTCATTCTACACATTCTACAGTTCCTAAACTCTTCAAATATAAGGACTGCATGAATTAAAAAAATAAGAAGAAATCAACAACACTCTGGATAACTTGGAAATGAGGCCCTACGTCAAAAATAAATATCCCGAAATATCCCTTTAAGGCCCTGCTGCTACGTTGATGGAGATCTGAGAAGACCACAAAGATGGATTATACATTGCTATGTTTTACAAATAATGGCTCGTTCACCCCTCCCCAGAAAGGTTGGCATAGAATAATAGCCCAGGCTCTGTGGGTGAATAATGGTCCACTGTAGCCCTTTGAGAACCTTGTCAAGTTTGCAAAGCACAATATAAATCTGAATTATATTATCATTACCTCAAGTGGTTGAGTAAGGCCTTTACTGCGGCACCACTGCCTAACAGTTGTGGTAGCGAGAACTTCTTGCAGCTGGTGAGCTTGCTTGTGAATAAGACACGTAGCTGGCCATTGAGTTGGAGATTAACCTGCCATTGTTGCCCTTGTGTACCCCATTCATATACAACAAAGGAAAACAGTGCAGTGAACAGGTACACACGACTTTCACTCTCCAACAGGCTGCTCGGGAGTTTAAAGGACTGCCGGGGACTCGTGGCAGGTGAACAGAAGAATGCCTTGGCGCACACAGGCATTTCCAAGCCGCTCCTGACACACGTGTTGATCATCAGCGTTGGGAGAGGGGGGAGGAAAAAGCTGCAGCCACCAAGGAGGAGAGAGGAAGGGAAGCTAGCAGATTGTCGGCTCCCGTGCCCACTGTCTCTTTGCTCAAATGGCAGACATGAGGCTTTTGGCAGCATCGGCAAAGGGAGTGGAACAAGTAGCCACGGCTGGAAATGACACACACCATGTTTGGCGCTTACTGAGAGGGAAGGAGCTAACAAGTGGCTTGTAGATTCATAAGACAGATATACGGCTATTTCGGACATTCTGGAATCTCAAAACAGACATTTTTTTCTTGCTCATGATCTGTTCTTTCCAGTATCTCAGTCTGGTGCATCTGCTATCCCCAGTGACATTTTTTCTTCTAAAAGTATCAACCGATGATAGCTGTCCCCCCCAAGAGGTAAATCGTGTTTTAGCACTGATGCAATCTCATGTACATTATAGTGTTAGCCCACTCATTGTAACCAAGTGTCACTCTTCCTGTTAGTAAAAAGCAGTGTAGATGTGTGACACCAGCTGTCACTTATAGTCTCTATCTCCAGTTGTTGCCAGGGAGCATGACGAACCAGCAGCAGAATAGGCACACTACATTTGGGTCCTGGGTTCCATTCCTAGATCAAGGGGCCTTTCCGTTTTGGAGGAAGGAAGGTGGACATTTATTTTTGTAAGACCTTTCACAGACATCCGCGCCAACAGACTCTCCAAACACCACCATTCATTCATGCACACATCATTCATCCTGGCCTATTGTAGTGGTGAAACCAGAGTGCTCATAGTATCTCAGTCTAAGACACAGGAAGAACATGCAACCTTCACACAGACAGGCCCCGTCCGACATGGGGATCAAAACTGGAACCTTCAAGCAGTGTTTTCTGCTTGTCTAGTGGGTTTGAAGAGTAAAATGATTGATTTTTGTGTGGTAGTCATGGCACCGAAAGGATCCTTTTTTTATTTGAACCAAAGTTTATTTAAACGGTCTATCTTTTATATGATCAAGAATCGTAGTAAAAGTGATATTTGTTTTAAAAATCAACAAACAAAACTGAATTAAAAAAAGAAAATCACCGACCAGCTCGGCAACAGGTTTTGCCATTTCTTATGTGATTTTACTTTCCTCGTTTCCCTGCACATCGATTCTTCCCGGGTCCGTCTGCACCGTAACGCTGTTTTCGAGCTCCACTGGTTCTGAATGTCACCTGCTATCGATTTAGTGCTTAGCTGCGAGACACGTATGTGAGCGGCAGACCAAAAGAGCCCATGTTGGTCGCGGCACGTGCTTTGAAGTGCGTTTACTCTTGGGAAGGGTGAGTGCTGGATACATGAAGCTTTTAACAGCCCACAGTCATGTCAGGTGCCATTTATGCTGTGGGACTGGCTACATGCTGTTAGCTGGTGTGCTCACCTCACCGTTTGTGTGTTCATTCAAGTGCCTATACGGTTGGTCGATAACTTCCCAAGTGCCCGGGGGAAGCGTTCATCATGTTTCATCGCGGAATTTATCACATTATAGGTCCATAAATCAGATTTTTCTTGAGTCACTTGAAATCTCAGCTCCCAAGTAGGAATAAAAGGCAGGTTCCTGTGTGACAAATCAGCTTTTATAAATCTAATTTAACATGTGGTTTACGTTGGTTCAAGAGCTTTTGAGTAAGTGTGCGCTGTTTCTCTGTTTCTTGGACACCTTCGGAAGGTGTTGCAATTAAGTAATACTGATATAAGCTTGTAAATATCAAGGAGGAAGGGTCTGGGGAGAGGAAGGCATGATGTTTTTGCTTAAAGGTAGGGGGTTATCACGTGCACAAACTGTTGCAAAGCAAAGGTAAGCTGGGTTTTCTTTACCTGTTGTGCATTTGGGTAGTTTTAGCCATAAGATCTAAAGCAACAGTGGCCCCTGTTTTTCTGTGAAATACAAAGGGAGACTTGTGGGGGAAAAAACAAGTACTTGTGCGGTGCATCACGTTTTTATTAAGCATTTTTGTTGATTGTGAACTAGTGCCATTACCGGGACAGTGTTGCTCCCTGAAAGTTGTCAAACAAGCTCAAAACTCACGCTTGTGTACTTCATATCTGGCAACAAAGCAAGATAATGATTTTGAAATGATAATATTTAATTCTGCATACCCTACTTAAAGTATTGCAACAAAGATGATCTAAAATGTTAATATTTGAAAAGCATGTAATTATGTTTGCAAGCTGTATTAGAATTAGGCAATGAATAAGGGGTCTCTTTCTCTTTTGAGCAATTTGGGGGATATGACTGTGTTGGTTTTAGTGAATAGGTTTACTGCGAATTTTTTCCGGTTCAATCGTTCAACATGAAACATAAAACATATGGCATATAACTTAGATAAATAATAAACTGAAAAAACATTGAAACTGTAAGACTATACGGGCATGCATAAAGTAGATTAAAATAAAATATGATAAAGACAACAACAATTTGACACAGAATTACAGATGTTTTTCATATGAGAGACTAAAGTGTACTCACATTAAGTTTTATTATTATTTATTGCGAGATATAAAGAATAACTCTTCTCTCAAAGATTTGTTTGGTTGTCATACTGGCAAACCAAAAACAGCATCTCGAAACATCATTTACCACCTTCACCATAAAGGATAAGAAGCATTGTTATTCAGACATTTTTATATTGCATTTGGCTGGAGGCCTTGCTTTTGTTCGTGGAATGCCCAGGGGCTATACAAAAAAAACATCAAAATATTGACTTAAAAGGTTGCTAAATGAATGACAAAAGGAATAATAGGAAGAAACAAAATGCTTTGAGGAAATAGCCCGCTGCCAAATCCACAAAGCCAGTGCAGCCGACTGACAACATCTGGTGCGTCTGTGAGTGATGTGCACAAATCAGCTCTTATTGATATCACACTGTTTGCATGAATATGTTTGCTCTTACAATGATTTCCCCCGACAAGCACTCTGAACAAGCGTTTAGCTATTTTACATATTGACTCTTTGCACGTTGTTACCTCCACGTTAGGCAGGATTTTGTCGGCTAATTATTGGAACAATGAAAGAAAGGCATAACGGGACCTCTTTGTGAATAAAGCCATTAATTATTATATTTCCACTTATTTCCACTTCCTTATGTTAAGGCACACTCAGCTACTTGGCAGCTGATTTCTTTTTTATGGGCTCAAATTAGGCTGTCAAAAGAAGCCATGAGGGGTCAGATTTGTACCTGTTCCTTCTGTAATGAACTGAGTAGTCCTCTAATCCTCCGTATTCTTTTTTTCTCTTTCACAAATGCTTAGAATGGTCTTTTCCACCTGCTGATGTCATGAGGTGAGGCTGGCTAGGGAGCGCTCCTTTGTTTAAAATCCATACCGCAGTCTAATTTGTTTGAGTAGATTTAGATTACTCAAAAATTGGTCATCCTTTTCATTCAGTTGGTTATGAAAGTTTACTCCATTGCTGCACAAATTGTATATAAAGGATTCTAGGATATGGTTTATTTGCAAGTCGCCCAACAAAACACCTGTAAATCTCTATTCTAGTATTTTTGGGGGTTACAAGCTTGTAAGACCCCAATCTGCACATCAGTATTAGCGTTCAAATCCACATGACTTTCCCAAATTATTCATTTCAATATAAAAAGTCAGTATGTTGTTTGTTGCCAGTTCAAGAAGCAAATAAATGATTGTGATGTGACACAACAGTCACAGAGTTCATGCATTTACCAGGCTTTTCCTCATCTAACTAAAATGCTCAAAAAGTATTATAAATAGTAAAAAAACAACAACACACAGGCCGCTGCAAACAACAGCACGTAAGTTCAGCCTCCTCCGTGGGTCTGTCGCCAAAGGTAAAAACGCCTTTCTTGTTATCACTGCTCTGTTTTGCTTTTCAATTTGCCTAAAAGCTCAGGTTCCTCAGACCGCGGCTGTGCCATAACAATTACAAAAGTTTAGTAAGTTACAGTACTGAAATGAGGTATCGAAAGAATTTTTGTTTTTCGATACGGCCGGAGCTTTTCGGTCTGTACCAAGTATCGTTTAACCGTACCCAGCCCTATTGTTGTATTTGTACAAAGAAGAAAGCTTGTTATTGTGTTTGACCCCTCTGTAATGCATTTTTCTGAGCCGGACCACCAAACAATGGCCATTTACATTTGACCTTGGTTTTATGTGAAACGAATGAAGGTGGTTTGAGGCGACCTTGCTACAAGTAAGGAGAATGGCACTTAACTGTATGTCACAAGCCACACTTATCCAATCCGTAACAGAAAGGAAAGCAACAGGAAGTATACATTTTATTATTGTAAAGGCGGATGTTTGTAGTTTGTATTGGTGAAAAGCACCTCTATTCTCAGACTGGACTTCATTTTTCAGGGAGCGCGGACCTTACCAGCTCATCACTTTGACATTACCAGCTCATCACTTTGACTGCAGATGGCCAAAATTGTTTTACATACTTTAGGTCATCCAAATGCTCTTTTTTGATCCTGAAAATAGCATGTTTGGTAGTGTTGGAATGCAGGAAACAACATTTCAGCGTATCTATGTTCATTTATTTATTGATTTAAGATTGCAAATTGCATCGCTCCAAAGCCAACAATGCTTCCCTTCACTTCCCACTATTACCACAGGGAGCAGATACCAATCCAAGCACTGTAATTTACAGCCTTTCACAGCACTTTCCACACATTATTTTATCCATTTACTGTTATACAAAGTTGGTATTTGCATTTGGCTATGCTTTTATGGAAAACGGCACCAAGTCACACAGACCAAGATCATTCAAGCTTTCAAATTGAGAGTTGCATTATTCTAGCTTGTAAGCATACAATACTAACCAAGAGTTCCATTATTTCTTTCATACAGAGCTGTTATTTGCATTTGACCTTGTGCTTATGTGATCCAGGCACAAAAAACAGCACTTTACTGTATGTCGCATTTCACGCTTCCGAGCTGTAAATTAAATTCTTGAGCAAAAAAAAAAGACACCAGGAGGCCATTGTGCGATGCAAATTGCACCTTTCTGAATCCTGTAATGGCGGAGAGAGGAGAGACACCGTGGGTCATTCTCTCAGCGCTTTGACTTTTGCACACCCACAAATCCACATTTATTTCATGACGTCCGGGGAAAATTCGCCCTTATCTGGCTCTGTGGAGATAAGCACATGCCTGGCTGCTATTTTGGCTCCCAGTGCTCCTGCCCCCACACACATATTCACACACCTGTTAAAAGTGAGTGAAAACAATATCGAGGGAACTTGTATAGGCAGATAGTAAGAGAGAGAGTGAAGAGAGGTATTTTCATTTGGCTTTGGGGTGCTTCAATCCTATCCTGGCCACAGAAAACAGATGGTGCGTTGACAAGATTAAGCAACTGGCAGGCAGCTCCAAATTGGTCGCGAATTTTTTCTTGGATAATCGTTGGGATATATAAATACAACTGGTTAGGTGTGCATGCCAAGCAAGAGGAGTGTAAATCTGTCAGTGTAGGAGGTAATAGGTCTAATTTATCTCATCTGGCTCATTTTTCTGGCTTTTTGAAAAACAGTTCTTCTAAATTTACACATATGTTCTTCTGCAACACGTTATGTTTCTTTTACTGAATGCTTGGACACTAGGGGATTGCTTAATAAGGTGAATAGTTTAAAATTGAGGCGGAGGGCAACTCAAATTCCATCTTATTTTATTGCTATCTTCCACTGTAATTCCTGGGCCAATTCACATTAAAGTTGTATATGATTTTTTTTTATTGGTTTATTCGGTTAGGACAGTGCATGTTAAAGCAGAACTAAGTAACTTGTTTACCTTAATAAATCCTTTTCGTAGTCCCTCTGGGGGTAATACAAAGTGTTGATGGGACGATTGGAGGGTATTTCATTTCCCCCTGGTGTATCTGGCCAGAAAAACACATTTTTGCTAATTTCCCTACTCTGACCCGGAGGCACAATACACACTAATGGAATCACGAAGAAGAAGCTAACAGGCTAAGGGGCAAAGCTAACTGTGGGTTAGCACCACTTTAGCAGAGTTTACAGTTTTAGTGTCAAAATGATCTCCATTGTGTAATTGGGTTGTGGCACAATGTATAATATCATTCTCTCCCTCGCTCATTACACTTCTGTATAGTGTCGTTGCACGGGGCAGTTGTTGTTTAATCCTGTGTCCAATTTAAATAAGTTGCAAAACAATGAACATTACAAAAGAAAGACAATGTTACGAATGAACAGATGCACTCACTAGAATCACCCTGTGTTCCCTTATTTATTGGATTTGTCTCAGGGCTCTCCATGGAAATGCTATGGTTTAAAGCTACGCTACATTACTTTGTGCTCGATATTACTGCCCATAACTCTATGTTAACTACAATGCTGAGACTGGTGGTAATTGAGGGAACCAGAGGCAGTCTGCCCCAGGGCAACAGTTGCTACGGAAGGAATTTACCAAGAACGTGGGTCAATTGGGACTTTTCCATTGTTTTGTTGCATTTCCACTGGGTGCTAGCATGCTACACGAGGGGCAATCAGCGCTCATTTTGGGATCGATGTTTATTGTTGTTATAATGGCAATTCTACTTCTGTTTTCCAAGTTTCCATTGTAGGGCATATACCTGACTATCTACTTATCTAAAATAGACTTCACCGTACCTTGCCTTACGCCCTGCATTCCTATTGTCTATTTTTTTTTTTTTATGTATTAATCTAAGGATTCGGTTTCTCCTTTCCCAACATGGTGCCTCTGACACAGTTTGTTCCACCTTCTCTTTTAGATATTGAACTCTGAACCATGCAGCTCCATGTTTTTTCCTCTGTTTGTACTGTGTGTGCATTATTGATGGCTACAAAGTGGGAACCCCTCTTGTGTGTTTGAACTGTCTTGCCCCAGCGAAGGCAATCATTTATTTAGTGCACATTTCTTTTACAGATCCTCACTCCACCCGTGCGCTGGATGTACTTTTGTTTCTATCTCAGTCACATTTCCACACCAGATGTTCTTCGTGTTGCTACTGTACCAGTCTCGTTACAGTGAGAGGAGTGGGGATTGTGTGTAATGTGTGTATGGCCATACAGCCTTTGCTCTGCCCAATCCCGTCAGATCCTGGAAGCTAAGCACCTCACAGACCAGAGGGGCAGTGGTTAGCTATCCCGCCCGGCCTTCGAGGCTCCGAGCGGGGACCTTACAGCGGGGCAGTGTGAAGGGAGGCGGGGAGATACGAGCCCCAAATGACAGTCAAAGTCTGCATCATAAAATGTCAGCTATAGAATTATATTCCTTTTTTAAAAGAAGATGAAGCAAGCAGAGCGAACGAAAACAAGACAGGACCGGAAGTTGTGAAGATATATGTTACATATAATGCAACGCAAAATTCAGTCGCTCTCCCGCCCATCGGATGAAATTTTGGGAGAGCTTTTTTAAATACAAGCTGACATTTAAATGACGAGTTCAGAGATCCGTAGATGACACTTCCAACGTTTTTTTTTGTTACGCAACAAATTCCTGGAAATGCAAATCAAAATTCTGAAAGATATGTTACAAGAACGTTTCAATGCTCAGAAAAGTCCCCTTTAAAGAAATTCTCAGCCTAGTTTATCTTTCTCACACATTTAAGAGTTTTACCTTTTTTTTTTCTCTCTCTCTCACGATATTCACAAACAGGGCATCTCCACCCCCTCAAACACACTAAATGTAGTTTCAACCTGTCTGTGAATTGACAAAAAACTATTATCTCTCACTTCAAGCTTGATTATATAAAAAATACTTTTTATTAGTAAAGCTGTATCGTTGCCACACAGGTCTCTGCATGTTATGAATACTATACAGTGTTTGTATAGGATCAAGTTGCAGGCGTAGTCTGTGACTCCACACCTCCCCCTGCAGACTGAAAATGAAGCTGCATGCATCATCAGCCTCCTGTTCAAGCCGACAGGGAAATGTATGTCGTCATAAAGTCTAATTACTGCCTTGGTCCAGTAATTAGCCCTGTATGAACAGAATGGCAGGCCTCCATTTGACATATATGACATGACTGTGCTTAACTGTCACTCCGCTGTTATTAGACCTATACTTTTCATTTGAAGTCACCTGTGGAGGACCTTTACAAATAAAGAAATATATCAGCTTTGTGACAGTTTTATTGGGAATGCTGCATTGTGCTAACTAAAAGGCATGGAAGAGAATAAAATAAACTGCTTTTTTTCTTTTTTAATATTACTTACTTAAAATGTTTGCATATTATGTATTCAAATGAGTCCAGATCATAAAAACATATAAAGCATTGTATGACAGGAATAGGGGAGAGAGCAGGGGATGCAAAGTCCACATACTAATATGGCACAAATACTGCATATGCAAGGCAAGTTAATTTGTCGAGCACAATTCACAGGGCAATTCAAAGTTACATAAGTGACAAGAAGGCAGATGTTATCGATCCATTAATATAATAATTAGTTAATTACATTGCATTATATTACATGACATTAAAAGCAAAGAAGATAAAGAGAAGAGAAGATAAAGAAAATACTTTCAGTGTTATTTGCACAGCTAAAAAGAACTATTTTCAGCCTGGATTTGAACATTGTCAGAGTTGAGTCGTGTCTCACATTTGAAACTGAAACGCAGCCTCACCATGTTTTTTTTATTGACTCTGGGATAAGCGCTGCAGTTCTAACTATTGAGCCACAAAGTAGAATTTCCAAACGTTCACACTAACAAATTTAAGAGTAAAACATCACTGAATTAGGAATTTCTACCACAGTTTTCTTAGTTGTGAAATCGGTGTTGCAAATGGAGAGACATTTTAATTCCAGTGATCTGGTTTTCTCTGGCAACCACACATGAATAAGTTGAAGCAGAGATGACATAAATGTACAAAAGTATTAGTATTATTATCTATAACAATGTAGAATATACTGGCGCAGTATACTATTTTACTACATTTGGTATTATCAGGTAAAGCATAGAATCTAGTTTTTATTCTTGGTGGCTCATATTGTACAGTATGGCACTGGCAGAGTAATGCTCAGTTGTAGTTCTCCAAACGGCTCTTCCTCAGCTGCTCTTTGATGCATCTAAATTAGTTTTTAACTCCACAGAGGGCCAACCCAGTGAGGAGTGTCATCTCTTTTACAAAAGGCAGCCGTCATCGCCTTACTACCACTGTTCTGCCACAGAAAACCGTCACATTGCTTGCATTGCGGCATGTCTGTCCTGTCGACCATATTCTAGTGATTACATAAACGTCAGGGCAACGGGGGGAAAAAGGCAGTTCAGCTTAGCTCTACTGTAAGTATCAATTCCACAAGGAGATTGATCAGAATTGGCAGAAAGCAGCACATTCAACAGCCAGTCGAAGCTTCAGCGATAATGGATTATCCTGCATTTCCCCCACACACCCCTACCCTCCGCTGCTGCGCTGTGCCGCACAAAACGTGCACTCTCTTCTGTGCTTTGTGTTAGCATGGATGTGTTATTTGAGTGTGTGTTTGTCTTAGCATGGCAGACAGCTAAATCACTTCATTTCCCCCCCCCTTTCTTTTCCCTCCCGCCTCAGTCTCCCCACAGGGAAAGCAGACGGGTTTTGATCTTTAAAAGTAAAAACAATATTTTATTGAAAGCAGAACAACAGATGAAAATATGGTTAGGGACTTCAAAAAATATGGCGGGGGAGAACGCTGATGCAATTTGATAGACATCAGCCCGGGCAGGATTCATAAAAGTGGCTTTGAATGATAGAAAATGACTCGGCTTTTCAGCGGCGCACAGTGGACTGGTATATCTGCAGTCTGTATCAAGCACCGGTCACTGTAGAGCTTATACTGTAATCTTTTCTTTTGTTTGCACTCGTCTGAAAAGCAAATGCAGTATATGTCATTTCTCCTGCGTTTGTTGTGTGCCTTTGATATACAGCACTCTGCGCATTCAATTCAGTCACATAGATTATACTTCACTCAGTGTACATTTCATTACTATATGAATTAGATTCACACTGGCATTACTTGGAAGTATTCTATTGACTCACTCACTTAAAGCTTGCAAGTGTACAAGGTGCTGAGTTGGTTGTGCAGGTTACCCACTAACTTGTGGGTCGTCTGTTCAAATCCCATGACAACACACCATAGAAGCAATAATTCAAAGAGCTGTAAAGAAATTTGAAAGCTACGGTGGATTTAAAAAAACAAGCACACAAAACATCTTTCATCTGCGTCACTCTAAATTAACTCATCAATAGGAAACAGAAAACCTTTATTTAATGTATTTCTTTAGTCATGTCAATAAAGTCTCAGTCTTTGTCAGTGTAGGCTGCTCAAGACGTTAGCATGCTACCGGTTAGCAACTGTCAGCCTTTGACAATGGCTTCAACATGATAAACCCATGTGTGGCTCACGTCTATGAAAATACTACAGTAACAGCTCAGCTCTGACCTCGGCCACATGTTGTATCCAAGGCTAGATGTTTGGAGTGTGGTTCAGGGCTTTCTCTTGGAGAGGTCAGCGCTGAGCTGTTGAAGCTAAATGCTAACCGGTAGCATTCTAATGTCTTGAGCAGCTCAAACACTGACTCACTGGTTTCTTCGCATAAACGTATGTCTCTGGGGCCGTGTTTTTACTGTTATCTTCTTGAGCAATGATTACAAGTACATAAAAATGCCACTGTCAATCAGTTGTCGTTCATTTATATCCTGAGTAGAGATATTGTCACATGTTGTAGTACTGCATAATTCTACTTCGGTATTCAAAATGGCATAACATGGCCATAACAACAAAAGTTACATGACTGAAAGGCATGTATAAGAAAAATGACATTTTAGATCTTTCTTTTAGAGTGTGTTAGAATGTTAACTTAAAAACATCTGCTACCCATTTTGGTGCCCGAGGCAAACCACACTCCAAAATAAAATAAAAAGTGGGGGCAAGAGTTTAGATGTCATTGTTTTATTGTTAGAGCTTGTCGTGATGTTGGTCAAACTCTCTTCTTTTTGAAGATACTCTCTGTTGCTTTAGAAGAAGTGCACCCTCTACTGGCCTTTGGTATAACTGCACATAGTTTTGGGTATTTTCTTATTGAATACATTACTTTCATGAAGGACTACAAAATGCCAAGGCAGCGGTGTATAAAGTAGTTGCAAAAGCCTAAACAGGGCCTTTAAACCTTTAATTAAAACTGTTCCATTGCTATGTTGTTTGTCAGTTTTATGTCTTAATCAAAAGTCTAAAACCCTTCCTATTCTCTTTGTCTGTTCCAGCTAGCAACATGGGACCCTGTGCACGGCTTGAACGGCACACTCACCGATCGGAAGCTAGAGAACAACATGAGAGGAGTGGTGCTCAGAGTCGTGACTGTTCTGGTGAGTAAAAAATGTTTGGGCAGAGTGTTTTAAAATGGGCCCACTCTTCAAACTGCAGAAACGCTTGTGACTAGAACTGTATTTCTGTGTATTGTGCGGCCACGCTTTTGTCTAGTCCTCTCTGCGGGGTTGTGAGAGTGCTATGAGAGGGTGACATAACAGGCAACAAACACTCAAACGCTCAAATGTTTGGAGAACGTGTGAGTGGAGGGGGGAACACAATCAGCACAGGCAACTAAAGAAGCTGTCAAATCAACGAGGGAGAGTGTATTTCCGGTCTTTCAGCCAATCACGGGATGCTACCTTTCCCTCTCAACCAATCACAGCCAAAACAAGGTATCATTAGTTCATTTACACTGCATGATGAGTTATTCAAACATTAGTTCAACTGAGATAAGTGCTTTAAGAATCACTGCTATGACTTCATATTCAGCCTTTGAATTCAGAGGCAGGAATGATGAAAAAATGCTAGAAAGATAATGCTGTATTGCCCGTCCATTCTGAGAGCACTCACTGATTTGTATCTTCCTTGAAAGGGCCAGGAGGCGGCTTCAGGGATTTTTTCATCACTGGGACACGAAGACATAAAGGTCTTGGCCATCACAGAGATCACAGAAGAGGGAGTATTAAGATTTGGAGCAGTCATATTGATGCATTGCTTGCAACACATCCAAAAAACATTTTCTTTACACTTTATCCACTCATTTGTACTCTAACACCCAGCCACAAACAGTGCTCTCAATTGATTGTAAAGGAATTTAACTATAGATTTTAATTATTTTTTTGAAGACACGGAAAAGCATTGACCAGGGCCCGTTGAGTGAAATGATTGCTTTTTTTAATGAACTTATTCCCAGCAGGTCAGGTTGTTTTTTTGGTGGGATGCTGCAACCGTGTAGCTCTGGAGATTCGTAATCAATAATGTCTGGCTGAACTAATCTGAGAGTTTTTGTGACAGCTTTCATATCCTCCTGACGACACATACTAGTTTGGACACAGACAGACTGTCACTCTGCTGCACAAAACTCAACTGACAGGAGACACAGCATTTTGAGTTCATTACCTTTATAACTGCTCCCCCTATGGTATTTTTTTTTTTTACTTGAAAGTAGTTTTTGTGCGGTGTGTGCCATTATCTAGTCCTAGGGGTTGAGGCTGCGGGCTGCAATGCGTAAGCTTGGCACAAAGCCAGCCTCAATGTTGTGAGTACGATAAAGGCTTCGATGTATTATTATGCTACACACAAGTCCCTACACTCTGTGATTGAAATGGCCACAACAATATGAGCAAAAAATAGTCCACCACCAGAGCCACACTCATCCCAAATGTATTACATGTTTTTATTTGTATATCTCTACATCTCGCTAAGTGGCTAAATACTATGATGAATGCATAACAAGCAAGCAGAAAGAAAAATGTGGGTTCATTACGCACACCGGGTGGGGCCTTAATGTGTGGAGTTTGCACGTTCTCTCCATGTACTGACGGTTTTCCTCACACCTAAATCATGTATAACAGGCGAATCTGCCAGCTAGTCCTGACCAAGCCTGACAAGCTGACCGAGTAGCATTGATGGATGGGCGTATTTAGTGGGGACAATACTTTTGTGTTCAGTCATATTGTGAATTCAGCTTTTAGCCTTATGGTTCCCCCTGTAGGTCCAAGTGCACTGGCCTTCTGTTGTCAGTGCATGTACTCGTACTATTACTCACACACATTATCCGAGATGACTGCCGCCCAAAGACAGGAATAGATTGAAAACGGTGTGAAATGTCCAGACGATACCAGATGTGCCCTCCCTTTATGTGCAAATGGTTGGAGGGCACATCCCTCTACACTTAATGTGTGTGTACGTGTAGGTATCCACGTGATGTGGAGCTTCTAAAGGGACCTTTGGAACAGATTGTGCCACGTTGCCCTGGGCTTTTCTCACTGTTATATAACTGCTTTGTGTCTGTACAACTATTTTACTTTGACCAAATGATAAGGGGAAATGCAATGTAAGGATAAGGTGTATGGTTGAGATAGGGAAGCTGCGGCAACCTGTCAGGAGCAGTGGGCTGCTTCAGTGCAGCATCTGGAGTGGATTAGCCTATTATGCATGTTTTGGGTTATACGGGAAACGGCAGCATCTGGAGCAAAGCCACTCGGACAGACGATGCAAACTCCGCAATCAAACCTGAGACCTTCTTGCTTTGTGGCCTTTTATGAACTTTTAAACACGTCTCACAATTATTTTAAGGTTAGTCTTCCTGTAACTTTCGGCTCTCCACTGGATTCTCTCCTATCAAAGCCCACCTCTAACATGCAATTCAGTATTCAGCTGCACCATTAATGAAATCCGAAGAATTAAAGAGGGCTCTGAAAACCCTTTGAACCCATTGTGCATTAGTTGTCCGTACATGTGAACAAAAACGCACTTTAAAATAGTCAGTTTTCATTATGTGTTCCATTTCTAGTCGTGCAGCACCCAAAAATGTCTTTCATAAAATCCTCAACAAAGCTGTTGGAAACCGCGTTATGAATCTACCAGAACACATTCATTCTGATTAGCCGCTCTCGCTAAATACTCATCGATTGGCTAATTACAGATGAGATCATACACCTCTTACACTCAATGACTCCCGGCCCGATGCGATGGATTTGCACGGATGGTATCGATTAGAAAATGACTCCTACTAATGAATGTCTATATCAGAGTAATAATGTGTTTATGGCTCTCTAAAGGACCTATGTTATGATTTTATCCTCAAATGGGATTGGAATTGATCATTTGCAGCTGGAGAACCTCACACGTGGTGTTGATGAGCTTATGGAGGCGCTTCCTTTTAAGAAAGTAGTACACTTACTTGAGTTACTTTCAGACAAAATAGCACTTATGTGTTTCTCCCAAATAGTCAAAAGAAATGCTTGTGGTAAAAAGATAGATTTTAGCAGAGGCAGAAATACACTATTTAAGTACAGAACATTTTTTTTTTTTAGTTTTAGTATAGAAGTATCTTCTTTCCGCTCAGAGAGAAAAAAAGAAGAGGCATTTAACAAAGATTTTGAAACTATTGAAAGAGTTCTATGTGGTATTTTATGAAAATCTGTGTAATTACCAGGTCAAACAAAAGGCCGTGATATCTGACTTTATTTGATGTCTCTGATCACTGGACTTCACTCCGACTTTTAGATCCACTTCCTACCTGACAATGTGTTAAAACCAAAATTCAACATGCTTTGGCTTTTAATCCAGTTAAAGCTGCACCACCGAAATGACTCCATTTTCAAACAGTGAAAGTTGCAGGTAGTAAAATCTCAGCTGCTGCGTAAATGTATTTCTAGCTCGCTTCAGCACAGTGTTAGCCAATGATAACACTGTGCTGATTTAACATCTGACTTTTGAGACAAAATAGGGAACATGGTTTGTTTTTTCTGTCACAAAAAAATAAACACAGCTTAAAAAATGTAGTGATATTAAAAGTAGCGCCATAAAACGCAATTAAATATATCATGCTTTAATGTATTGTAAAAGGAAACGACTTAAAATGTGTCTTTAAGAAAATACTGCCCTCATTGTGTGCACACGCACGCACTCGCACACACACACACACACACACATACACACACACACACACGCACACGCACACGCACACGCACACACAGAAATTCACTTGTTACATTCGGCTCTCAGTAAGATCACCCAGGGTGTGCAAAATAGACAGGAAATTTGCAGAGCAAACTCTAAAAAAGTAGAATATCAAAGTCAGCATTGGCAGTCCAGAGTTTACAGTCCTAGTAAGTGATGCTGATACAGAGAATATTGCACGTTGTTTTGCAAAGGGGTTATTGCACATATTACTTTACAGTCTTGTTGTACAGTCTGACAGCAGTGGGGATGAAGGACCTGTGGTAGCGCTCCTTCTTGCACTGAGGGTGTCTGTCTGCCACTGAAAGAGCTGCTCAGCTCCTCTACAGTCCCGTGAAGTGGGTGGGAGGTGTTGTCCATGATGGAGCCCAGGACGGAGCTGGCCCTCCTCAAGTCATATAAGGTCCTAAGCAGAGGCCCGCTCACTCCAAAGGACCCAAGTCTCCTAAGAGAGAGGCGACTTTGGCCCTTCTTGTATAGGGCGTTGGCATTGGGGGACCGGTCCAGTTTATTGTTGAGGTGAACACCCAGGTACTTGAAACTGTCCTGGATGTTCAGCGGTGTGTGCGGTAGTGTCTTCCTTCTTCACAACCAACTTTCTACAACGTGCAGACTGTAGCCAAGGTGAGTGAGGTGCCCAAGACCAGACCGGCACTATGCATTTGTCAGTGGTGGGATCAAACCACTAACCTCTAACCACAAAGCCATATCTCAATACAGCAGATCCTTTAAACCCATGTTATTCAGTTCATTCAAGGCCAATATTTGTCGCAAAAAGTTCACACAGTAGAATATGCTTCTACTTGATGAAAATATCCGAATCGTAGAGTGTGCTCTTGCTCGCTTGTGCTACATCTAAGATAATAGAAGTTTGTCCGCCGCCTTCACCCCGACTGAACCCTGAGTTTAGCACATGCGGCACACAGCTAAGCCCACGGTGACACAAGAGGTGATAAATGACAAGAGCCTGTAATTACTTTAATAATGATTCATAGGGCTCATTTTGCTTAGCGCTGACATTTGCTTTGATTAAACGTGTATATACCACTCCCATATTAATGACGGAGTTCTTAATCTGTCAGAGCCGATGGAAGGCAGGATATAAGGCGGAAAGTTTGATCAAATTGAGATCCCATATTTGGAAAGGCGAAATTTGCGAATCGCTAATCCTGCATTAATTGAGCAAAAGTGTTTGTATTCTATAGACTTTGCTGTGATCAGTAGTTTGACCCATTTCCAGATCGTGAGCATGTGGATAGTGCTCTCTTATGCTACGACAAGTACCCAAAGTCTCAACTATCGGCCCAGTTGGACAATTTCATGCTTTCATTCTAATACTGCTCGTGTTGTTTTGGATTTTCGTCCGAGAATTCAAATCTATTGTTATGGAGGCTACTCTGAAACAATGGCCGTTTGTTGGATAGCCATGCGCGTGTTCCCTGGCAGAGCTACAGTGCTGTTACTCACCATTCGTCTCTTCTCCTCACACAGAGAGCTCTTTGTGAAAATTGCTCTTTTCCTTTTCCGGTCCCAACACCAGCCGATCCACTTGAAATCAACATGGAATGATCGGGCCAAATAGGTGGCAAATTAACTTTTTTGTGCACCTGCCACCACCAGTTGACTCCAAACTCTGCAAGACACTTTTCGAAATGGCTTCAAATTAGCAAGCTGCTCTCCCCGCGTGAACCAGGCTTTTACATTTATGAGCCCAAACGTGTTGAAAACATGATGAAAGATGCCTGTTTTTGGAATTTGAAAACAGCAACAGAAAGTGCACCTTACTTTTCGTTTTGTGACTGCGCTTTGTTCTTTTTAAGAAATAGACTAAGGAATAGGAATAGAATAGATTAAGGAATCTAAGAAAATGATCGTCAATAATCATTTTGTATACTTGCAATATGGAAATTACTCACTTCAAAGACAAAGAACATCCATCCATCCATCCATTTTCTTCCACTTCTCTGTTGCCGGGTCGTGGGGGCAACCATTGGAGTTGTCCAAATCACATTGCACCAGCCCCTTATGGCTCCTCCTGTAGGTGGTGGGTCCACGGGAGGACGGGCTCACGATTAAACGGGCCTCTCATAAGGGGCTTCTGAACCGCTCTATGTCTGACCCAACACCAAGGACCTGTTTTCCATGGGAGACCCTAGGGCACGAAGCCCCGACAACAGAGCTCCCAGGATCATTCAGGCGCTCAAACCCCTCCACCACGTTAAGGTGGCGGCTCCAGGAGGGGAGACAGAGAAAAGTATATCAAAAATTAAGTTTCCAGAGTCTTACTTTAGCTACGTCTTACTGGCTATGTTAATGGATGAGTCAAGAACCCTTTGTCTGAAAGCCACAGCTATCTTTCAAAGTGTAAAAAAAAACATGATTTTATAAGCCAAGCCGACTCGCCAATTAACTGTGATGTCACTTCTACCCTGAGCTCAAAGAGTGATTTGTGACTCTGGAAATGAAATAATTATTTTCTGAAAGGTCAGAGCTTTCATAAATGGCAGTTATGATAAGCCACCAAGAAGACTTTGTCCAACAAGAATTTCTGTGATTTTAATAATGTGAAACTCAGTGATGCTCTTTAAACTTGAAATTCATGCTCGCGCTGTTATGGCGACACTTTCATAGCTTTCCCAAGTGGAAAACGTCATCTGGTGTCTGTTCAACTGGTGCACAGGAGTGAAAAGTGAATGAACAAAGAGTCCCAGGAAAAAGCTTTTTATGATCTGTTTGTGAAAATACACTCCCCTCCTGTTACTATGCCTGGCCCAAAATAAAGTTGCCACCTGCAGTTGGTAAGGTCGAAATTCAGCAATACAGATGCAAAAACAAGGAAGGATTGCTGTTATTGTTTATTTACAACCTTTATTTTCACCAGATGTTTGGTGACTGGTGGGCAAACGGCGGATTTTTCCGAGCTTGAAGAGCTGTTTGAATCACAGATATTTTAAAGCACCAATCTTTTCACAGATGCAACGCTCTGTTTGTGAACGATGTTTTCGCCCATGCCATGGTTTGAGAACAGGTTCAAAAACTATAAGGCTATGGGACATGCATTAAGAATATTAGATAAATAAGATAAAATGAAAAATGACATATGCTCATATACATCAACAATTTGACATTGAACAACAGTGTATTTACAGATGTCTAGGCGTATAAAGTGATATAAAGTGATCAAGTGATAAAGTGATAGGGTGATAGCAATGGGTCTAAGTGTGGACACACCACACCGTGCAAGTGCAGATTAGATCTATGAGTCTGTAAGCTATAGAGGCTTGTTTTTTGTTCATGACTCTGATGGCTGAGGGGAAAAACAATGCCACAATGTGCAGCAGTCAAAACTGAAGGTGATCCAACAAAAAATATAAATCTTTTTCTACTTTTGGCCAGGCAAGTTCAATATACTTTTACGCTATCTGTCACATTGGTGAACACAATGGGCTATGAGGCTGAAATGACTTTAATTAAGGAGTGATATCCAACTACCTATAGCTAAAACCATAGCATTCCCAAGGGTACAAAGTTAACCAAAAGTTTACCATGGCCAAGAAAATCCAGATGAACTATGCGATTTACTCCCCCCCTCCCAGTCCACTTCGTGCCTCCTCCTACACACATACAAAGATTCCGAGCTAGTATTGATTGGGCTTTCGCTCCCTGGCGTTTCACAATAGGCCAGCGAGCTTCGTGCATGTGTAGCCTCGCCCTACAGCGCACTGGAAAGCAATCAGCGCGCAATAAAGGAGGTTATTATTGGCAAAACAAAAGAGCTAAAAATGAAGTCACAGAGAAGAAAAGGCTGGATAAGTTTAATATGCCTAGCAGAGGTCCCATAGATCCACATGACGACCTTTGGAAAGAGTACTACAGATTTATATTTTTTGTCCCTTTCCCTCAACACCAACACAGAAAACTCCCTTTTCATAGTTTTGCAGCTAGTGATGTGGACAGTAGCATATGAATGAGTTACATTTTGCTGGCAGAATCTATGTGAGCTGTCAAGCGAAGCGGACCATAGCACAGGATGAACAAGACCAAAACTTCCCCAGATGGACATTTTTAAGATATTCTTGCTTATTTTCTGACACTTTGCTTGAATGATTGTATAACAGTCACAGATTTGACCCAATGTTAAAGGCAACATGGACAGCCTGTGCATTGTTGAGTCTCTCTTCGCCCACTTTTAAAACCAGGTGGGAATTCCTTAAACAACGTTTGGCTCATGTCATCCGCTATTGTCAAGTGCAACATTGAAAAATTGCTGCTTATTTGGAGATGGTTTTGCAGTAATATGATAAAAATGCATTTTGAGAAAATGCCCCTCTCTGTATAAATCTATGGAGAAATGTTGAACCAGTGCAGTAATTCAACATCTTATTGTGAAGATTGGGAAATGTATTTGTTTAGGGAAGGAAATCTTTTTTGTATAGCGCTTTTCATATGACACAAGTCACACCCAAAGCGCTTCACACATGAAAGGGAGTGGGGTTCATTCACTCCATGCCAATGGTCGCTGGCTGCTCTGCTTTTTTTCACAACGACACTAGGGGCCGCCATTGCTCCGCCATTGCTGTAGTACCTCCATATCGCCACTAGTCCCCATTTGAAAGAATTGTACTTTAGACACGTTGAAAACAACTTTAAAGCCTGGTCCCAATTTTTTGGGAACCATCAAGAGCTGGATATTCCTCCTGTGATAACGCAGGGTTAGTTACAATTGAGGAGACCAGGCTGGTTTTCATAAGAATTTTTTTTAGAAATCTCGAGGGCCGAGTCTACAGTGAAGATCCCGCCCTTATGCCCTTTTTTGGAACATGCTTCGTCAGAGCTGGGGAGGAGGAGTATGTAAACCTGCCATGATTTCCCCCTCAAGCGTAGTCATTGTGGCAAACGGAGAGAAGTAAGCAGGAGACGTCTATTCTTTTTAACTGTCTATGCTCCATGCTGATGGTGGTAAGCTACATTTGTAGCCACAGTTTCCCCTGGGGTAGACTGACAGCAGCGAGGCTGCTCACATCTGCGCCAGCGGTCCCTCCGACCACCACCAACCACTCACACATAGACATTGGGTGAAGTGTCTTGCCCAAGGTCACAACAACAGTCTGCACCTGCAGGCCCCGGGATTCAAACCACCGACCTTCCGATCATGAGATGACCCGCTCTACCATCTGTGCCACTGTCGCCCCACACAAAGAAAATCGAGATATTTGACCTTATTTTTAATATACATATGTATATGTTGCACAAAAAATTACATACTAAATCTCAATTTACGCAGAATATTTTTTTTATTGTTCTTTCTAAAAATGTATTTTTTGTTTTGAGTGCAAAACACTTGGCGCACTGGCTTGTTTCTTTGACTGACATGCTCAAATCACTTGGCATGATCCCCGCTGTGAAGTACAGTATATAAGGTGCACTGCAGTGTATGAGATCCTTTTGCACGTTTTAAGATGGTGGGGAATTTGACTCATTCTAAAATCGTGTGTCCCGACCTCAACATGCGCCTCCATCAATCCCGTCTTTCTGGGATCTTCCTGCACATCGAACATCGACTTTTCAAAAACGGTGTAACTCTTGGAGGAGCCAGGAGGGGTCCTCTCTCTGGGGGTACGTCCCGTCGAGGTGCGAGTGGGTGTTCCTGCCTTTTGATTGATGGATCTTTCTGTTTAGGGAGCGACTTGGCATGCATGTCCACTCGCTGCCTAATGGCTTATTGAGCGGCAGCGGCGAGTGCGGATTAGAAAGGGCTATAGTTAATGCACAGTGAAAGCCAGGCGCCGCGTGTGTGTCCGTCTGCATGTGTGCTTAACGCGCGGCCAGTATCCAGTCAATAATGCGCACGGGCTCGCTCATAAATCTGCAAGACATATTGGCCTAAAACATTTTTGCTCATCAATAGGGATTTATTAAAGTGGGAGAAAAAAGAGGGGTGAAGAATAAAGGCAAAGGATTGAGGAGACAGGAAAGTCAGTTGAAGTACAGCGGCAAGAGAGCTAACGATATCGACAATGTTGTATAATTGCTGGTTGGTAGTAAAATGTCACATCAATAATGTCCCAGGTTGGATTCCCAGGCTGTGTTGGGGTCTCAGCATGTACAGCATATTTTCAAATGCATATAAAGTGGGTTGGGCCTAGAGGACTGCCACACTACCGTCCGAATAAGTGACTCCCCTCATTAAAACAATAACGTTAACTACTGTATACCTACAGAGGCAATGTAGAGCGCCCCAATACTTTAATGGACATTACTTCTAGTCAAAGTGTTAACAATAAATAGTTTATAAATTGTAACACCAAAGACTAAAATGTCCACTGGGTTGGTTTTATATAGGCCGTACAAAGTGCAAACTGAAAATAAGACTCGCAGAGCACAAACAAGCTATTCAAATTGCTAACTTCTAAATAGCCCATGGCTGTGCACTACAAGGAAGCAAACCATCCACCTGCAATCTAGGCTAAAAATATATGGAATAGAACATATTGATGAGTTAGAGGTAGTGATCGACTAAAACCTTTTAGATGTGTAGATCTAAAAAGCAACCCAATATCAAGGTCTTAATATAGAATTGGATTTCTCCCCTTGTATGAAATCTTGACTCATACACCATGTGACTATGCATGAGCCCACCTTGTGCACGTGGCTCCTGCAAATTAGTTTAAAGGGACTATACAGAGTTTAAAAATGTTAAAATGAAGTATTTTCCTCCCCCTACATGTTCTAGCCATGTCCTAAGGTGTAGAATGAGCCCAGACCTGTTCACCTCAACTGTCTCTAAAATCCTGCCTGTCACTCAAAAAGTTGTTACTTCAGGTCCAAAGTGCCGTCATGCATGAGCTTAATATAGAAGGTGCAGTTACATGTATGACCTGAGGTGGCAGTAGTTAGTATAAAATGGCCAACTTGCATCTAGCCCCTTTAACAGCTGGTCTGAGGCTATATCCAAACGAAGACAAAACGCTTATAATTTCAGAAACTTTCTCTGTAAACAGAGCCAGCTCAGTATATCAATACAGCTGCCAGGCCTGTGTGAGGTGCTGTGGTGCTCCCACAGAAAATAGAGCACAACTGAAGAGAGCGCATGCACTGTAAACTTTCTAAATTATAAACAAAGATTCTGCTGGTAAATATGAAACTTCTGAATGGATTTAGAGTCTAGAAAAGGTTAATGGGAGAAAAGCAGAATAACTGCCAGTGACCGGACTTTTACCGTGAGTCCAAAAACACAGACTGAATGCTGAATGCTGTGATGTTTTTCTCCTTGTCACCTGTGACTCAACGTGGGGCAGAGTAGCGAAGGATTGTGCAGTGAAAGTTATTATAAGGCTCGAGCTGTGAAGGTTGTGGAGATGCTGTAACAATGGAGCCACGTTAACGGCAAACTCCCAGAACGTCGGTTTCATGTGGATGGTACACTGGATTGTTAAAATATTTTCACGTTTAGTCCTCTTGAGCTTGACTTCGTGTGGACAGGGCCTTAGATAGCCATCTTGGTTTTGCCGTGAGGAAGGCCTGTACCTGTAATCCGGCAAAAAAACATTGGCTTTTTCACCTGTTGAGAATGCAGTGAAGTGCACCAAAAGGATATTGTTTTAAACTTACTTTAATTGCAGACTTAATATCCAAGCAGTGCCCTTGCAAGTCAAGTTTTGGCAGTGAACATACCCTGTCACTTTTGTTTCATAGTCTATTCATTTAAACCATTATTGCAACAATGGCTTATTGAGATTTCAACAAAACCATGAGATCTCTGCAATCACAAGAAAAAGTCATTCGGCGAAATTTCTACCATCCCAATACTGTACGGTGAGATCCGCTACATCCTGAGTGACTTTTATGGATTGTTTTGCTGTTTTGCGCTGTGCTGTGGCTGAAATACAGCAGCTTTAATGAATTGTCTTAAATGTCAGCTGGTGGGGTGTCATTTACCCTCCACAGGAGCCTGCCCTTTCCCTGGCATTGTAATATCGACCAGCAACAGCATCAGCCGTCTCCAATGCTCACAATTCAAAGCAATCAAAACGCCTGACCGGGATCATATTACTCGCACAATGTTGTATTTTCTACTATATATTTTGGATGAGTAAGCATGTACATTACACATCTGAGTAATTCGAGATTTCAGCTCGTTGCCAAACTCTAAGTGTTTTAATATAGCGCTGACAAACCTTTTAGCTAATCATAAACATGAGACAGTAGTGTACAGAAAGCTAAAGAGCCCTTGTCTGGCACCGGGTCTGTGTTTATACTTAAGGTATAGATTCGGGACACTTGTTTGTTTGTGTTCTCATTATATTCTTTTTGCTACAGTGCTCAAGATCAATACCTAACGTGATGTTTAGGGTGGGCTCGTGTGACTTCATGGTTGTTTTTATCTACTCCATTTTAGAAAATGGTTCATTGTAAAGATGTGGCCTTTAACCGGTATGATCACCCAAACCATCTGTCACCATCTTTTTGTCATCCATAATTTCAAAGTATATTAATATTAGACCAATATCCTAAATTGACTCATGTAATGAAACCATTTTTTGTCACATTGCTAAGACTAGTGTGGGAATGTGTAAATAAAGCATGGCGTGGCAGTTGTGTTGGATCTGTTTTTGCCAGAGTACAAGGACATGTTTACAGACAGAGACAGATCACATGTCAGAGGTGCAACAAATCATATTCTCATTCAGCCAGACGAGCACAGACGCATACTAGTAAGTGTTGTGATGTGATGCAGTGGCCGTAAGCCCAAGGAGAAGGCACTGGCTATACATTTAACTTTTTGTTATGTTTACCCCACAAGTGTCTCAGGTGGTAGAGTAGTCTCGTTACAGGAAGGTTGTAGGTTCAATCTGCTTTTTAATTGCGTTCTTGGGGAAGACACGTAATCTGTTTTGCCATTGTGAATAATGTTAGTGTTTTGGTGTCACTAGTTGATTGATTTATTTTGAATCTGTGCCTTGTTTATAGTATCCATGTGCTCTCGATCCCATCTTGTGGACACTGTTGTTTAAGACTTGACTTTCAGTCAAAGGGAATTATGGAAATGTACTTTTTATTATGCCTTAATATTGTTCCCTTATCAATAACATACCTTGAATAGTATTTTTCTTCATTTAAGCATTTTTTTGTTGCTATTACTTGGTAGTGGTCAGCTATTGTTGTAGCCACAGCTGTCCTGGGGTAGACTGACGGAAGCGAGCCATCGGCCCCTCCGACCACCATCAACTACTCACTCACTACATTCGCTAGGCTTCCTGATGTAACAAACGGTCTCCCATCCAAGTACAGGCCAGGGCCGTCCCTGCTTAGCTTCCAAGGTCTGACAGGATTGGGCACAGCAAAAGTGGTATGGCCACCTTTGCTACAAAAAAAGTCCTCCATATTTTTGAAGCCCATAATCCATCACCAGACCCGTTCTGAGCAGTTCTGCGGTCAGTGTGTTAACTGCGGCACTATGAGTTGCTATCATGCTGTTAGCAGAAGCCAAGTTTTTTTTTCACTTTGTCATTCCCTGCAGAGGGAGCTATAGGCCAAATCCTCACCTTGTTGTTATCTTTACTTGGACATTAGTTCAACATGTAAAATATCAATGCTTCCTAGAGAAAATATACCAGGGCTAAGGTGTCCAAAGTACTTTCAAAAGCTTGAATTGACCTTTACTGAGGCTTCTGCAAAGTCACCATTGCTTTCACAGGCGAATCCTCACATTATTGATCGCATGTGAAATCGCCGAACCTTTGGGCAGTTTTTTCCCCCCCCCATGTAGACCAGAGCCCACTTTGATAATGGGCCGAGCTAATGCTTAAATGACTGTTGCATTGATTGGCTGGATGACTGGCTTTGTGACACTCCCATTGATTTGTCTGTCTCTGCTTTGCCCTGTAGGAGGAGCCCTTCGTAATGGTGTCTGAGAATGTGCTGGGAAAGCCAAAGAAGTATCAAGGCTTCTCCATCGACGTCCTGGATGCCCTGTCCAACTATCTGGGATTCAAGTATGAGATATACGTAGCTCCGGACCACAAGTACGGAAGCCTGCAGTCGGACGGACACTGGAATGGGCTCATGGGGGAGCTGGTTTTCAAGGTAAGGATCGATCAAATGGTTGATATTTTGGTACAAAATAGGCTAAGGAAGCATTTCAAGTTTCATCTCATAAGGAAAAGTGTCAAGTGCACACACCTTGAAAAACCAAGTTGAAGTTAGGTATTGATTTATTCATTTTGAATATGCACAGTAATTACATAGGTTCGGTAATTACGGAGATATGAACAAGGGCTGTCAAAATTATTGGGATTAATTAACAAAAATTGATTAACTAACAAAAATTAACACATTAATCACAGATTATCGCAAATGAAATCATCATATGCTTTTACCGAGTTCAGTCCTGTATCTTGAGCATGTACCTGAGGAAAAGCAGGTCAGCATGACCCAGTTCAGTTGATCTCATTAGCTGAGGTAATGTTACGGTTTCCAACGCGCCCATAAAATTCTCAAGTCCTCTCATGAATGAGCACAGAAGACCAATGATGTTAATGATAATCTTTTTTAAAGATCATATTCTGGTCGGTGAAAGTGAAAATGGTAGAAATAAAACTTCTTGAACGGTGTGCTACCAATCGTCTATTGGTTAAGACTGCTGTGCGCATACCTGAAACACTGTTATGAGTTTGAATCCCATCTGTGACACTGCTGAATGTGTCTCCTTGCTTTTCACCCCACTTTCACCCTGAACTGTCCTGTCTAATAAAGCTTTTGTGTTGTCCTGTCTAATAAGCTACAATGTTTCTTGAAAAGAACAAAACAAAATGAACTGTCCTGTCTAAATTATTTTCTTCTTGGATTTCTGTTAACTATTGCTCACAATATGGCAGCAGTCTGACAGCCCCAGTCTCAACATGACATACTCTTTACAGTCAGTCAAACCATTCTTTTCTTGCAAAAAATCATTTATCACTAAAATCGCTAAAATGGCTTGCCCTTTGCTCCAGCTAAAATGCTGCAGTTGTCTTAAAGTGATGATGGACCATTTGTTCTATTTATGAACAGTACAGACAAGAAATGGACCCTCGATTAAAGCATTTTCAGACAAGGTCAGCACTGCCGGTCATTTCCAATAGGCTTTTTGAGATAGTTAATGTCAGTGGGATAATTAGAAGTCACCTTAAAGAAGAGACATTATTTTAAGCTTCTGATGACTGTGAGCAATCTTCCACACCTTTGCACTGGTTGCCACCCACTTTGCAATCTTGTGGGAACTCGGAACAAGTTTCCCAAACCCTCAAGTCGTCTTCTCCCTAGGACACTTACAAAATTGCACTTGACTACGACAAATTTTGTCCACTGCAGGTAGGCAAAGGCCATTTCTTTACACGCACGCACGCACGCACGCACGCACGCACGCACGCACGCACGCACGCACACACACACACACACACACACACCACACACACACACGCACACCACACACACGCACGCACGCACACACACACACACACACACACACACACACACACACACACACACACCACACACACGCACACGCACCTACACACACACACACACACGCACGCACGCACGCACGCACGCACGCACGCACGCACGCACGCACACACACACACACACACACACTCACACTCACACTCACACTCACACTCACACTCACACTCACACTCACACTCACACTCACACACACACACACACACACACACACACACTCACACTCACACTCACACTCACTCACTCACTCACTCACTCACTCACTCACTCACTCACTCACTCACTCACTCACTCACTCACTCACTCACTCACTCACTCACTCACTCACACTCTCCAGCTCACACTTCATTATATTCCTGCAGTTGTTTCCGTTGAAAGTCTCCAATTGCCTGACCTTGTGTACCTTTCGTATGTGTCGGACATTTGTATTCCCCCGGCACCGCGGCTCACGAAGGCGATGGGAGAACTGCTGTGGCCTGATGCATATTTATGTCAACACAGACGAATCCCAAACTTGCAATTGTTTTCTCCATCAAGTCAGCAACAAGCTTTATCTCAAAACTCAATTATGGCAGATAATGATCACCCAGGGTGCACTTTGGCGTCTATGTTGACTGACCGCTGTGTTTAGCAGGGCAAATGATGATCTCTTTTCTCAGTGATGAGCAATATGCACACTCGCCCTCACGCTGTTGTCTGTATTCGTTCTGTCGTCTTTACCAATGGCGTCTTGCTGTGATTTCCCACAATAATTTCCTATTGCTGTTTTGCTGCCACTTTGTACTCATGCTGGCAATTTCTTCGACCAATGATGAAATTTCCTATTTTGTCCCTATACAGTCACACTGCGCCTGGTTTTGTTTGTACTTACGAGCACAGAGGTAGCAGTTTTACAATGCCAAAGTTTTATGTGCATATTTTATGGTTCAAAAACATAATTAGTGAGTTACTAGTAGTTCACAAATTGTTTATTCAAAGAAAATTGCAAAAAGCCACCCCATTGCAACCTGCAAACAACAACAACTTGCCTTGAGTTTACAAAAAGGCTTTTTTATTAGATGCATAGAGCACAAAGGCCTTTTTCACACAAATGTCATGCTTTTACAGTGTAGTGAAGGATAAAATTACATTAGTCAATGAGAAAAAATAAGTACAGGGCCTTCCTCTTTGATAGCTGTTATGAAAAGGCCAGGTATACTATAGTAGTATGAAATAAGAATTTTATCCATCCATCCATCCATCCATTTCTTCCACTTTTCCGTTGCCGGGTCGTTGGGGCAGCCATTGGAGCTTTCCAAATCACATTGCACCAGCCCCTTATGGCTCCCCCTGAAGGTGGTGGGTCCACAGGAGAACGGCCTCACGGTTCTAGCCAGGCCTGTTGGTCTCTCATAAGGGGCTTCTGAATCGCTCTTTGTCTGACCCGTCACCTAGGACCGGTTTGCCCTGGGAGACCCTACCAGGGGCACGGAGCCTCCGACAACAGAGCTCCAGGATCATTCAGGCACTCAAACCCCTCCACCACGTTAAGGTGGCGGCTCCAAGAGGGGATAAGAATTTTATTTAACTTTTATTTTTACTATTTTTTGTTTGTTTGTTTACACTCTCTTTGACTGCCGTTAACTAATTGAAGCAACCATTTAAACCAGCTGTCTGAAAGCTTCTGTCTGCAAGCAACTAACTATTATTCCTACCCTAAGTTCACATTTCATTTATCCTGCGTTGATTATCGCGATCGCTAAACCTAGTGTGGAAGCGCTGAACATTCACCCAGAAAATCATCTCACTCTCGCTTCAACCAAATCCCTTTAATATCGTAGTTTCCATAATCCCTCAGCCACAAAGAGACTCTAGTTCACACGACCAATCTCAGTTATCTTTATGACTTGCGGAAGTGTTAGCAAGCACCAGGGAAAACATTTTAATTAGCCGGAATTGTCTCCGCAACTAGCTAAACTTAGCCCTGGTTGCTCTCAAAAGTCCTTAAATCCTTAGAATTTTTGCCGATGTTCTGTTTCGTCTCTGCATCAATCTGTCATTGTCTCTGCCAAATTAGATTTGTTATGCACTTTAATGTTATTCTTTTAGTCCAATTAGGATATGTTGTCTATACACTGCTTGCATTGCCACATGTCTGAAGCCTAAATAGTTGTGCAATTAATCGGATCTGAGAAAAGGTGTTTTTCTTTTGGCGTCTTTGATTTTTTTTAACATCAGTGTTGGGTAGCATTACTTTTTAAAGGAACTTGATGAGTTCCCTTGATGCTCCACTGGTAAACTAACTTGCTACGTTTCTGCATTACTTTATCGCAAAAAATAAACAAGCTGTTATTTTCCAATTACGTTTTAAGACTCCATAGGTTAGGTTTGGTTAGGTTAGGTTAGGTTAGGTTAGGTTAGGTTTCTTTAGGTTTCTTTATTTGTACCCGTAGGTAAATTTGTCACATACATTTTTAAATATAAAGCTTGTAAGTGCTCCAAATACTAACAGGATGTGCCTTTGCTAAAGATACAACAGAAATTTAAGCCACTGGACAGTAACAAAGATAACAAGCCGTGTCAGGGGCAATTAGATCCCTACTTGTTCATCAAATTTCACAAAGCAAGCCGCCATACAGACTAAAAACAGTTTGATATCAGTAAATGCACAAAGGATCCCTCAAAAACTGGGCTTTTTGTGCCTAAACTGCTCCACCTTCATATCCTCAGCTAAACATGTCATTGAGGAAATGTCCATCCTTCCTCTCTTTGATTATGGAGACATCATCATTCATTGGAATTCTTGTAAAGGTCAACGCCCCCTATAGGACACATCACAGTTTGCTTTACTCTCACGTGAACATGCTTACCTACAAAACTATGTTCGGTCTCATTCCTACCTAACTAAACTTGAGACAGTATGTTCACTTTAATGAATATGCTTGTAAATTGCTCTTAATTGCATTTCCATAATGGGATTCAATTGGCCGGACTGTTGGCACTCTGGTCTCACAGCTTCCCATGCCTGCGCAGGTTTTCCCCAAGTGCTCCAGCTTCCCCTACCTCAAACAAAACGTGCACAACAGGGCGGAAGAGAGTGTTTTTGAACCCAACAGCAGACCGTTATTTCTTTCATTCACTCTCCCACCGAACACTTAGCTGCATCCACTGATTGCGGCAGATTGTCGAGTGTCGCATTTCATTGATGCCAGTCCTTACAGGTCTCATTAACTGGATTCTCAGTGTGTCATCAGAAGCTCCCCGCTGTCTGTAGGATGGCTCAGTAATTACAGCAAGGTGTATGCAGTATGGAGAATAGAATGGCACAGTATGTTTTCGACATAACTTCACATTGCTCCATCTGCGTGTTGGGAAGTTTGCAAAGGCAGTGTGCAAGAATGTTTCAAACTCTCAAATCGGTCTTGACAGGTTCACCACAGGTGGAATCATAGTGACGCATGACTATTGTGATGAGGAGTACTGTGTGAAATCGGAAGGATGTGAATACTTATTAAACAAGAAATTGAATCAGCGTGGACTTTTGCACAGGTGGATTGCTGAACATTGTTAATCGGGGAAAGAGAAGTTCTTTGTCAACCGGATTTGAGAAATTATGTGCTGTATACAACATCAAATTTGTGCCAAAATAATCAGCTGTGACAAGGGCACTGGATTCTACAGAGCAGCGAAATTCACAGCGCAGGACTTTGTGTATCTCTTATCTTTAAACACATCTGCCTCAGTGCAAGAAGCAGCCAATTGGTAAAAAAAAACTTGATTTTTCCTGCCCAAATCTGTCTCTCACCTTCCTCTTTCCCCTCTGCCCCTCACAGCGAGCAGACGTGGGCCTCTCCGCCCTCACCATCACCCCGGAGCGCGAAAGCGTGGTGGACTTCACCACCCGCTACATGGACTACTCAGTGGGCGTGCTGCTGCGGAAGGCCGAGCGCACCGTGGACATGTTCGCCTGCCTGGCACCGTTTGACCTCTCGCTGTGGGCCTGCATCGCCGGCACCGTGCTCCTGGTGGGCATCCTGGTCTACCTGCTCAACTGGCTCAATCCGCCGCGCCTGCCAATGGGCGGCGTGTCCTCCACCACGCTTTACAACTCCATGTGGTTCGTGTACGGCTCCTTCGTGCAGCAAGGTAAGGCCAGGCTGACTCTGTGTCGAGTAGGGCTGCATAATATATTATCTCTTTGTCAGGAGGACGCTACATCCTGCTACAACATGCTGATTAAGATTTACACAAAAAAACATTGTAACTTAAAAAACAGGGATGCACCTATTTTTTTATTATGCGAGTTGTTTTTATTAATGTAACCCAAATATAATCTATATATCAGGTCATTTCTTTAATGTAGAAAAGTCCAGTTATTCTTGGTTAATGTCTTTCCATTACACTTTATTAATAGATGGATAATTGGTAACATCTTTCATGAGAAAATGAGACTTTATTGATCTCACACTGGAGGACCAATTTTTTCATTCACAGTAACTACTTTCTCTTGTCTCTTGGTATCGGTTAATATCGGATATCGCCAGATACTTAAAACCCCAGTATTGGTATCTGAAGCAAAAAAGTTGGATCGGTGCATCTCTATTAAACATATTTTTGGTCCCACTCTAGTCTGTAGTCTGTAGTCACTAAAGTCTTGTTTTACTACACATTTGATTTTAAGTGTTGAAATAGGGGTTCCCAAACGGTTATGTGAGCTTCTTCAGTGGGTGTAAGTGTCATCCACAGTTGAGCACTTTATTAATTGTATTTCTGCTTTAGTTATGCATTTCAGTTATGTATTTTCTGGTTTAGAAATGAGTTTTAGAGCCACTTTGATTTCTGATGTTTTGGATATTATGATAGTGCCCTCTGCCTGGAAGTGCTGATTCACACAAAGCTAACAAACACACATAACTCGATAAGAATTTCCATTCTTCAAACACAAAACAAACATGCAATCACAAAGAACTTGAAGCACTTGATATGAGCTCACAGGAGACGGCTGTTCAGGTGAATGCTGTAGTGGATCAGCTGGAGTCTGGCAGCAAACTGACTGCTTGAACTGAACTGCTTGAACTGATTTTTTATCGTTACACACGTCAGCGATCTTTGACTTGTCTTTTGTGCTGCAAAACGCTCCACATTGACCCGAGTAGAGTATCTCCATCTGTATGTCTGCATGGTGGAACAGAAATAAGACATGGTTGAATCCTCAAACTTAACTTGCGTAACCCCAGTGGCAATGCAAACTCTATTATATCTCCAATGCCCTTTTTCAGTCAGACTGAAGACAGGACTTTACATTTCTTTCGGCTTATATCAAGTCTGACAGTTTGGTCAAATGTTGATCTCAAATTTATGCAATTGTGGAGTTGTGTTCGAAGGAAAGACATTGATGGATATGGAAGTTCCACCTTTGTACTTTCATTTGATTGTGTTGCTGATAAAGACACAGCTCTAGATCAAGTTGGAGCATCGCCAATCGAGCCTAAATGTCTGTGTGTGTTATTTTTCAGAAATGTATCTTCTGAATGAAATACAATCCCAGAAAGCAGGAAACAAAATCAATAAATGAACTTAAATCAATCAAAACCAAAAGGAAAAAAAAAAAATAGCCCAGAGTCACAAATGAAGAAGCGGCCAAATAAGGTTGCTATGGTAACAGATGCAAGACCATGGTAACAAACCCCTGAAAAGCCTTTGGTGTTTTCAGCAACATGTACAGTCCAGCAGCTCTTTTAATAAATGGATTCTGTTGCATTGTGCTTGCTGTTAATCTGTTGTTTGTCTTCAGAAGGGGAAAAAAAAATCCATGTTTTGTGTATAAGAGGCCAAAAAGGGATACTTTTTTCCCCCAGGACAAATAGAAATGTGTGGGTTGAGTAGGATATCTAATAGTCAGGCCTATTACTGAAAGAAATGTACAGAACTTCAAAATGTTATTTACAAACGTTGACCTCTGTAAATCCTACTTTAAGGGCCGATGTTGTCCCAAAAGTGAGAAGAGTGAATTCAGTGAAATAAAGTAGATCATTGTGTAGAACTTGAAAAGTGAGCAAAAAAGTGGCTTCAGTGTTTTGCCTTAAGTCGGATTTTCTGTTTGCGTAGTTCTTTCAAAAATGCTGCCTCAACCATAGACTAATCTCTGCTTTTGCTTTTAGTTTGTCATCAGAAAATTCTACATGAACACAAGATATTAACCAAACTTCAGGCCCACACCGTTGAGAAGCAAAATGGGTTCTTCCAAAATCTCTTTTCATCAAGCATGTCCTGCCTTGGTAATAATGGAGGACGGGGCTGTAGATGTGATGTGCTAAAATAGTTCTTTCCTGTGGGTGCCATGAGTGCACATTGACCTTTCAGCTTGGATTGTAATAGTCAAGTGAGAACAAAAGGGAGGGGACAATTAGTTCCACATGGCTCGAATGAGGTGTAATGGCCTTATCGTGGTTATCGTTCCCCATCCATCAGTCAGGGACCCTGCAGATGAGCTGACAACCTGCTAGGATTTATATCAGAGCTGGTGAAGAATGGTGCGAAAGGTTACGTCATGTAGTACAATGACAAGAAATGAAATGTTTAGTGGGACTCACTAAATTCTCAGCATTTCAAGTGGTACATAGATAATACTTTAATTGTAAAACTGGTTAAGGTCAAGGTTAATAATAGCAATACTATATACTAGGGCTTGGTGTAATAAATCGATTAATTTATTTGAAATAATTTTCCTTTGAATAGGCCGATATCGATATTCCAAAAACACTTGAATCGATTCTAAGGTTGTGTATTTTGTCGACAATTATAACATAGGAATTAAATGAGATAGAGACTTTGCACCGCTGTCCTTTCTTGAAAGGTTACGCAAAAAACGAGTAAAAAAATCTTCCAAACAAAAAAAAAGAATTTGGGGTTTATTTCCAAAAATCTTGCCAGTCTCAGTCTGATGTCTATTGTGGCAGCCATGTTGTTTACTGACAAAGGCCAACTTGATTGGCTGTGCTAGTGCGTCATTACGCACATGGCCACAAGGGGGAGGGGTTCAATTCTTAATGTTAATATTCATATATTTAGTAATGTAGATATATTTTCCCTAAGTTACCAAGTTAGAGTTGGTTTCTACTATTTGCAGCATTAGTTCTTCTGAGAATGTCTTCCATATACAAGTAAAATTAGTACTGCATGATATCCTTAATTGAATCGAACCTAAAGCAAACTGAAATGTGAATCGGGCCCTTGTGATAAGAATCAGATCAAATCGATATGGGAAATCCGAATCAATACATCACTGAGATGCATGAAATCACTATAAGAGGACATTCAAATCTTCAGGATGTTCTTCCTTTCTGATTCAGAAACAAAACAAAAATGTAAACATATAAACACATTTGGGCTAGTTTTATGTAATTTGTGTGCCTTTTTTATGGTGGCAGTAGTATTTGACATTTGAACATTGTAGTCCCATGTAGATTTATCCCACAATGATGATAACAATTATTCTATTATCCTCATACTAGGGTTAAAATGGTTGAGGACAAAGCCAGTGGGGGTATTCTGCTCTTTCTAGTCCTATTTGTTGATAATTTGAAATTCTTTTTGTTTAGTTTTTAAACTTCAATCACTTTTGTTTTTTAGAAAATGCTTCTAAAACAGTCTATTTATAGATTACCATTGTTCCTTTGCAGTTGTGTTGTTTCCCTGTAAGACCTGCCTCCCCTTGCTCCCCATAATGAACAAACTCCGATACCTCTAGCTCAGCGCATGTAGAGTGCTCTTGGTTATTGGCACTAGCATGTATAACAAGAACAACATTACAAAGCTCTAAAAAGTCGATTTTGCATCAGAAAAGACAAAATGTGTCCTTTTTCAGGATGGTTCAAGACGCCCACAACTCTTTACTGGGTCACAAAAACTACATCACTAACTTTTTTATCAAGACACCACACATTTAATCAAACAATGTTAATGGACATAGTTTATTACACCACATACATGAGTCCTGTGTTTGTCGGTCAAATGAGCATAAACCACTCGCCCGACGTCGCCTGGTTCTGCCCCCGGATTTTCCAACACGCTTAATTTCGAGGCTACATCAATTATGCAAATTCTAGGGTATTTTTTAACATTGCATCCAGAGCATTCCAGGCCCTGAATAAGCAACTGATGAGCGCTTCTCCAGTTGGTAAATACTCCTCCATCTTGCGCCGCGGCTAACGGCGGTAATGATGATGATGATACATACTAATTGCTGTTTGATATTCACAATCGTTTCTCTTTTTCCCTGTAATTAACATTTTAGCTGTGGCGTCATTAGAGGGAAACGGATTCTTCAAGCGCCTTGTTCTATGTGAAGTTGGTGCGATACATAGGATTCCTGTTAATGCGTGTTTAGTGTCTCATGCTTTGCTTCGCCGCCAGCCATGGCTGAAATATTTGGTTTTTACTTTGTCCGCCTACTGGAGAGTCGCTTGCAGGTGTGATTCTCAACCAAAACAAGTGTAGCTTATCATCCCAAAGTGTAGCTGAGGAGCAAAATAATATTGTGCAAAATGACAGCAAATGTAGGTGTCTTAAAGTGTTTTACGATAGGATCTCTACATTTTCGTCAGGGTCTGCGTCAAATGCTACTGCTGAACCCCACATATCTCAAACAAAGACAGACAAATGTTGGAAAGCTACCCTCCTAGGCAAACCAGCCCCACTTGGACAAAATGCAGATAATATAATACTGTGTGCCTTTAGCTATTTACAGTGTTATTTTTATTGTTGTGAATGATTTGTCAAAGACTTGCAAGTGTATTGTCATGCATCATATACATCTTGGCCAGGGGACTGCAGATGAAAAAAAGCCTTCTGGCTAATTCTGGCTTTTTTAACCTCTTAACCCCCACCTGAACCAAGCACATTTTCTTCAGCATTACCCAAATCCGCGTTTTTGTCACATTTTTATTGTGTTTTCGTCTCTTTATTGTCATGTTTTCATCACATTTTCATCACTTTTTCATCATGTTATTGTCGCCTTTTTTATTGTGTTATTGTTGCTTTTCTGGCACATTTCTGATGCTCTTTTGTTGCTTTTTCTTCACTTTTTATATGTTTTTTTGTCGCTCTTGTTGCTTTTTTTGGGGTCACTTTTTTGTTGTATTTTCATCCTCGTTTTTATTGCTAGATGACACTTTTTATTCCAGAAGCTTTTAGATTTGGATAAAGCCGAACTGGAGAAAATGTGCTCTGTTCTGGCGGGGATCAAGAGGTTAACCATGTTTGTTCATGTGTTTTATGAAATTGCACTGTCCCCTTTCAAATAAACCAATCTAATCTAATCCCTAAATCCCATTTTTTGCTACATACGACTTAATTGTTACAGGAGGTCTAAACAGATAAATGGTGGAAAAGGTGGAAAAAGTCCCTCAAAAAGTAAAGAAATTCCACCAGTGACGCAAACCACTGATCTAGCACGCCATGGTATTAGCACGAACCATCAATTGCTTTCGGCTCTAAGTATGCTGACCTTTACCACACAGGCCAGTCACCAATTCCGTCCAATCATTTCCTTTGCAAGATAGCCCCAACTTTTAATTATAACACAATCAGACCTTTACTGTAGCTAAAGGCATAATGAAATGCATGTGCTCAATTATGCTTGGAATATGTATAAAAAGCATGCACGGAATGCTGTAAGGTCAAAAAACGACGAGATGGAAGAGTTCTGAGAGACACCCACAGTGATGGAGACATTGGCTGACCCCTGGCAGTGTTCCACTGACGTACAGCGAATCTCAAACACTCCCAAAATAGACCGGAGCACATGCGGCTCTCTCAATACCAGCAGCAGTGCTAGGGTTTTTCCACATAGGCTGCACGGTGATTAAAGGCAGGGCATGCAGCCTGGTTTGCAAGCACAAGTTTTACCTACGAACTCGCACTGCATGGACTGGCATATCACATTTGAAAGTGTAGAACCTCCACAATTCAGTCACTGAGCTTTAACAAATAGTGTTAAATGATTGGAACAAGGAATTTTGAATGGTTAGATTTGGTTCTGGCAACAGGTGATGCCTGATTGTATACATGTTGTTATGGAAGACTTTTTTGTGTCATCAGAATGTGAATTTTATCCATCCATCCATCCATTTTCTGCCGCTTTATCCGGGGCCGGGTCGTGGAGGCAGCAGTCTCAGCAGAGATGCCCAAACTTCCCGATCCACGCACACCTCCTCCAGCTGTTCTGGGGGGACCCCAAGGCGACACCAGGCCAGCTCGGAGACATAGTCCCTCCAGCGTGTCCTGGGTCTTCCATGAGACCTTGTCCCATTAAGACATGCCTGGAACAGGCGGCCAGGAGGCATCCGGAACAGATGCCCTAGCCACCTCAGCTGGCTCTTTTCGATGTGAAGGAGCAGCGACTCCACTCCGAGCTCCTCCCGAGTAACTGAGCTCCTCACCCGATCTCGAAGGGTGCGCCCAGCCACTCTACGAAGGAAGCTCATTTCGACAGCTTGTATTTGCGATCTTGTCCTCTTAGATTTGACTCGTCAACTCCTGTTTCTTCAAAGACACAAACCAATAGGAAACATCCTGTGTCTCGGCTCTCACTAATCCAGGATTGCCTTGATTAATGGATATTCAGTAACTGAAATTCAGGGACCAAAAAAAAAAAAAAAAAAAAAAGGCATTTCAAGCATTAAAATTCACAGACATTTAAAATTCACATTTTGATGACACAAAAAAATCTTCCATATGTTGTGTGGTCAGTCGGCTTAGATTACACTTAACCTTGTGGTATTACATTTATTTCAAAATCATTGTTACTCTTGTTCATGTCTGTGTATAAATATGAGTTAGTGTGTGTGCATGTGTGAGATGATTGAGGAATCTGCTATTTGCGTGTGTGTGACTGTGTTATTTCTTTGACAGATTGGAGTGCGGTTCAATGATTTATCCCCAGTCCATTTCAAGCATCAATGTGTAATTGTTTATTGTTGTGTACCCCAGCTCAAGTCAATTTTGTACTGTGGAGCTATTCTGCTGTTTCCTTTTCTGTTTGTTTTGTTCTTGGCACACAACTTGCTCGAAAATGAAAAGTTGAGATTGAGCCATTTACTAATTTATTGAAGCCTTGTTTTGGTTCTGATTTAGAATTTTATGTGAGACTTATTTTGCCACAATGTGAGAGAAAAATTGGTCAAAGTCATGGAACAGTTCAATAAAAGGTCACTACGTTATGATGGCGCAGTGGTTAGCGCTCATGCTTCACAGCTAGAAGTTCCCGGGTTCAGTTCCCACCTGGACGGAGCCTTTGCATGTGGAGTTAGGTTTCCTCAGAGTACTCCCGTTTCCCCTACCACTAAAAACATGTAGATTAGGTTCATCCTCCGGCCAGGTGATTCTGACCATAAGTCTGGCTCCACATCTGGACATGGGGCCCCGGGCGCGGTACTGCCGCCGCCCACTGCTCCTTACGGGTCGTCCCAGTATCGGCAAAGGATGGGTCAAATCCAGAAGACACATTTCATTGCAGTTGTTGCATAATGACAAATAAAGCACCTTAACCTTAACTATACACAAGACGGTGATGACGGTCAATTATGTCTCATATTATTCAGTCCTAATGGCAATTGCAAAGGTATAAATCAGATAAAACTGTAAACAGATTGCTTTTTTTGGTTGAGCGATGCAGGCAGTGAGAAGGGATTGGCTGAGAGACACAGAGAGAAAATAACTCCCTGGTTACAATACAGACTTTGATTCAATTTCCCCCCAAACGGTAGTTAATCCAGGTCCATGATACTAAAATCCACCCTATTTTACTTCAACGCCATTTGCTTTATACTTTGTGTTATTCCCATCTCAAATGATGTCCCTGGCCTGCCTTAGTCGTAATGCTGGAGGACAGGACAATTGTCATTCTGCCTAATGCTCCGTACCTCTGTGCTGTCGGAGAAACTTTCCGCTGGGGACTGTGATTCTCATGCAGTCTCACTACCTCAGTATCCAGAATAATACAGTATAAACAGCATGAAGAAAAATGCCTTCAAGCTCACGGCAAATTGTAGGTTCTGCGTCTTGTCACTAAAACTTATTTTTGTGTTGTGGTTTTTCCCATTTAGTGACAATGGCTTTTCCTGAACAGATTTTTGTGCTATCATAAGAGTTTATCAATGGTTACTGGATTACACTATGCAATGTTTTTTGGCTCGTTGCAGTAAACCCGGATTGTATATGGTGAATAGGCCATGATTATTGAACTCTTCGTACTAGGTAGTGAGATAGTGGCTAAACTATTACTACCAGCTATCCTTTGTTTTAAGTTGCAAAACCACCTTCCTCACTCTCCTCTGGCTCCATCCCATTAGTGCATGGAGTGTCCCCTTCTTCACCCCATCCTTCCTTCCTCCTTATTTCTCATTTCCTTGGATGTGACTCTGGAGGGCCGTGGAGGTACCGTCCCAGGCCATTGTCTAACTGGATACAGAGTCGCCCCGAGGCCTCTTAGCGCTTGTGTTAGTGCGTAATAAAGGCCGACTCTGGATTCCATAAACTATATCTAATTGGTCTCAGGGAGAGGCAAAAGCCAGAGAGAGGTAGAAACAGAGGCGCATCAGCTGGATGGGACGGGCGACATGAAACGCAAGCTAAACAAGCAGGTCCGCGGCAGTCATTTAATGTGCTTATAATGAAAGGGCAAGCAACTTTTGTCGACTAAGTTTATCTCCAGAGTTACCTTACAGATAAAAGTTTTCAGCAGCTTTGCACCAAGGCAGTAACCAGTCTGCAAAAGCACTTACGGGTCTAAAAGTTGAAGCTAAGGGAGACTTCATTATCTTCCTGGAGGGAATTTCTTCTCTTTTTGTGACTCATCCTTCAACCAACGCTTCCTGGGCAACCTGTCAGGAGCAGTGGGCGGCTACAGTGCAGCGCCTGGTTATCCTTCTCCGGATCTTTAGGATGGATTCTTGGAGCGTTTGCCTCTCGTAAATGTTTTAAGTTGATGGGGAAATGAAGCATCCACACTCCAACCAGTTCATGCTGCCACTGTGTCCTTTAGCCAAGACTTTTCACCCAAAGTTATTGTATAAATGTCTGAGCAATCGCTTCCTCAAAGTATGGGGAATAAAAGCCTACTTTAGCACTCTGAGAAGCCTTTCAACCTTGCGTCTCCAAGAATAATTAAAGAAATGGAAAATTAAATTACCGTTAAGTAGAATGTATTTATTCTATAGACATTAAGTCCCTCTTAGACGCTCAAAACGTCTGCCCATACTCTGGAAAACATCATACGGAGAATTACATGAAGCTCCTCATTGTTTAAAGTCTTACTTAAAGTTATTCTGGTCCTGTCCGTGGCAACTTAGTGTTTCCTCCCCAGAGAAAGGACATCACCCACACATTCAATAACATCCAACCTCAGAGGTATTTTTTAGACACATATTTACATACTGTATTATAGGAACTAACCAAAGATAAGGTGGCTGAAGTAGTTGATTTATAAAAGGCCTTTAATACTTTAGAAAACAAAACAAAAAAAGCAAAAAAACAAAGACAGAATTATGGATTAGATTTAAGCTCTTTCTGCCTGGACTCCCCACACCCCGCACCTGTGCTGGCTGAGTTGTTGTTATGCTCTATGGTCTTTGAAGTGAGAGCAGACCCTGGATAACCCGCTGACCGCTGGCAGCGTGTCCAGCCTGTGGCCATGCTGTCTGAACAAACAGCAGTCCCATCAGAACCCAGCAATAAAACCGTGAGCGCGGCTTGAAAACAAGCAGCCTCTGACATCACAGCGGACTAATCTGGTGCAGGCAGATGAGTCCCAAAGCAGGTCATTTTTCAGAAACAACGCAAAGAGGAAGCACCACAGAACAAGGCAATTTTCTTTTTCTTAGTTGTAGTTTCCCTCATCAATCTACAACATGTACAAAAAGCTAATTCTTCAGCGAGGTACTCCTGACCATGAACCATGAACAAGAAGAGTCCTCAAATGCAGAACTTTGCTACAGCCACAAAAAGATTGCCCAGTAGCACTGAAATTAATATACACATATTGCCCATGTAGGAAAATTTCAAACCAATATCACAACCTCACAGAACTTCACAAATATTGCTGATTTCATCAAACATAGGAACAGATTTCAAATCAACAATAAGACGTAAATGTTTTAGCAGTGTGCCAAATCTTGCACTAGGTTTGTGATCAGGCGTACTTAGCCAAAGGATTGGACATGTTTAAGATTAAGGGAAATGGAAATGAAATTTTTTCCCCATGGAATCAAGTATACCACAACTTTAACATGAGTTATGATTAGGAGTGTGACAATAATTGATTTTTTGATATATCACAATGTTCTGCGGGACGATACCGATACGTTTTATTCCGATATCGATACTTTTGATGGTGTCATGCATATTAATGAGGCAGCAGTGCTCCACTGTTTTCACAGTCAACAGAGGCCAATAATGATCAAGAATTCAGTCAGGACAGCAGGGGGCACTTGGACCAAACACTGTCACACAAGTAATTTATTTTATCGATTGTTTATATATTTATACATAAGATTATTTGGGGGTTGTTTTATCACTTTATAAATAGGACTGTGTTCTCTTGTTTATTTAAATGTAAATTAAGTCACTAACAGATCTATTGACCCATAAGTCAGGGATCATTTATAGACACAAAAAAAAAAAAGGGGTATAGCACATGAAAAGAGATGTAAATGATAAATGATATGTGGTCTGTTAAAATAAAGGTTAAAAGTAGCTTGTTTTTTTGTGTACAATAGATCAATTATTGCAGTATTGGCGCATCGTGAGATAATCGTTATCGTAAGCCATGTATCACGTATCGTATCGAATCACGAGGTACCCAGAGGTTCCCACCCCCACTTAAGATATAATGTCTGAGTGAGCACTGAGTGGTAAAAACAGCTCTCTTTGCCTTATGTAATGGCCACAAGAATGTTCAAACCCACACACAACATTTGATGCTGTGAGCCTTTGCTGATAACAGCGTGCCACTTTGCATTGTGAAGCAAAAAGAACAGAGGCGTCACTTGCGCCCAACAGGCTTTGTGAAAAAGACACCATCCTCAGCATTAGTTGAAATTCCAGTCAGTAAAAACCAAGATTTAAAACCGTTTTCTATGCTAATTAGACAGACGGAAACAGCAAGTGATCATTTATTATTACGTTTGAGTCGGTTTTTTTGTGATTTCTAAAACTATTAAATTATAATAAAGGGAAGTCTGGAGTGCTTGAAAACGCTTGGATTAAAAGAGAATTATGGATGAGTGGAATAACAATCAAAGGCGTTGGAAAGGAGCGGTTCAAAAGGATATTTTTTTGTTCCGACACGTTAAGTGTCGAGGCACTGTCAGGTGACAATTTCCTTGGTGATTTCCTTGGTAGAATTTGAAGAACTCCCTCTATTTCAGAGACTTGAGGGGTAGCTAATGGGCTATATGCCTGCTGTAATTGAAATGTGCATCAGGTGAAGGAAGCGTTAGTGAATGACCTGTGGAGGAGGACCACAAGTGCTTATATCAAATTAGGCTTTTGAGAGAGAGATACAGAGAGACAAAAGTCAGGGGCATTGTGTAATCGGAAGTATATTTCAGCTTCGATACCCGGGTTATTTCCTTGTAAATTATTTTATATAGATATAATTCACATCATTTCACAGTAATGAAAGCTCAACAGGACCCATGTGAAGCAAGGAAGTTTATATATTCAATATTCGATACTCGACTCATTTCATAACATTGCATAACACATGCAGCTGCAGGCATTCCCCATATGGAGCACTCGTAATAATAAGCATTTCACAAGCTTTGACATTACTCCTGATAAAGTGCTCAGAGCAATCTTTTTTGATGTGATCTACTGAATTAAAAAGGTAACAAAAGCAGCGATTTGCAATTACAGAATAAGGCCGCAACGTATGTTCTCACATTATGTGTGATTTTTCTTGTGTTCAGCTGAGTTAAAGCTATAGGCGCCAACAATAGTCTGAGAATTTGGCCACGTTAGCATGTCGTCTGGGAGATGCCCATCCCTATTATTAACACGGAAGATCAGTGTAGTTCCTGTCTGTGGTGGTCCACCCTGCTTCGCTTTACATCACTCAAAGCTGTACACGTGCTTAACCATGCTTTTATTTCATCCCTGTGAACAATCAGGGTGTCTTGTCGGTATTGTGGCAAGTTGGGGCAACAGGTAACAGTTTATACTAGAATGCCTCCTCCTGGAAATGGGAAAAATCACTCACTCCAGCTTTAAAATATACTGGAATCAAAATCATAACAAAATCCAACATGAAGAAAAAGGAAAATGACGGTTGGAAATGAGAGTAATATGCCTATGTCAACTTTGTTTTTATATTTTTCAGATCAAACATTCAAGATGGGGGAAAAAACAAATATCATATGTCTTTATAAGGAGTAAATGTTGGAAAATGTGCATGTGTTCTTGAGAAAGCTCATTATTTCTAGTTACAAAACAAGTAATGCCAAAACAAATATGTCTAAAATGTTTTAATAACCTCTACAAAGTACAATATGTCCCCTTTTTGTAAGCATATGAAGATAAAATAGACAAAAACAGCCAATTTTTTTGCTTAAGCTGCTCGGGGCTCATGCTTGCCACAATAACTGTGTTTGATCAAAGCCAGTAGTAGTGAAAGCCAAAGTCTGTTGTCACATCTAATTTGAGTCTTTGCCTAATCTCTCCAGTCGTTCTGTGTGCGCCTGATGCTCCAAACAGTGGGGAGGAAGAAGATGCTGTGAATCTGGGCACATGTGTCGTTTTTTTTCTCCCTGCACAATATTGCAGGAGCTGCATGTGTTTTTGGCTGTTTGTCAAGAAAATCAACTGACAATAAGAATGAGGAACTCTTTGGATTTGGAAAAATGACAGAAAATAACTTTCTCGGTTATAGTTCATGGTCAGCGCTTAAATCTTTCTATTTTCCTCACAGCAGCCTTTTTGTAAGCATTTTTTCCCCTTTCCCACATTGTGTACCTGACTGAAGTCAACCAATGTTACATGTTAATTACAATGAGTTGTAAATTGAAAATGTTTACAAATCTTGGCGCCGTGAAAACATTCACCCAGTGAAATCCTTCACTGACTTACATGCACGCTAGAGCACCATATTACATACACCTAGAAAAACATTACTCAAACATGAAGGTCTCATATGTCCTGACCCATTTCTTAATGCCGTTGGAACAACCTTTCAGCAGCAATGAGCTGCATTATTGTTCTGGGATATTGGGTAACACTTTATAATAATGGTACATGGGTTTATGCATGATTATCATGAACTTATGCATGAATTAATGCTTTCATGTTACATTCATGCATTACTAAATCGTGACTTCTCAAGAGCAAACATGATTACATGTTGGTTCATGGATTACTTCATCCCTAAATTAAACATCTAACTACTGTAATGAATGTACATGAACATCTTTATAATTTATCATATTCATGAGGATCACATAAGAATGCCACGAATTCACTAAAACGGCAATGAAATGACAATAAAATAATCAACCAGTCATGATCATGAGGATTATGCATGAACATCATGACTCATATGGAGGAAATCTACTTACAAATTATGGACAAGAACACAAAGTATAAGTTTATAGGATAAAATGATGGCAATCAAAAATGTATCATTTGCTCCTTAATACATCATGATTTCATTATGATTGTGTCCCCTCAATTAAAGTGGTGTCTTTTTGTGTTTTCATATAAAAGCACCAATAATATACACTACAAGTATTGTCAAAATAAATGTAATTTATACTTCACAATTATGAATAAATCATTAGTTCTTCATTACTTCATTTTGCTTGTGTCCCCTCAACTAAAGTGGTGCATTACCCTGAACTTTAACCTAGTTATACTTTGTACATTGTCTTCCAACATTTTGATATGAGTCATGATGTTCATGCATAATCCTCATGATCATGATTGATTGATCATTTCATTTGAGTGAATTCGTTTTAGTGAATTCATGTAATTCAAAAATGATGTGATCCACATGATTATGATGAATTATTAAGATTTTCATGTACATTCATTACAGTAGTTAGACGTTTAATTCAGGGGTGAAGTCATCCATGAACCAACATGTAATCACGTTTGTTCCTGAGAAGTCATGATTTAATAATGTGCATAAGTTCATGAAAATCATGCATGAACTCATGTACCATTATAAAGGCCAAAAGTAATCTAGCATTTTGTCAAGACAGGAGAGGGCTGCACACTTGCATTGGCAAACATGTAAGAAAATTACTTTTAACAATAGTATTTCACATTGATTTATGTAAATTGTGCCAATTTGACAGCTCAATCTTTGGGGCATACCCTTTGTAAACTCACTGGAGACTTGTGCTTTCTTTTTTTTTTTAAAGATTGATTTAATGGAAGTGTTGCCATTCCATGCCAATATTAAAACATGGTCGATCTGATATCACCAAGTAATTAAGAGTTCAAGGCCAATGTAAAGTTGTTTGCTAGTTGTTGAAACAATTCGCAAAAATTACAAATAAAAAGAACAAAATGCAGCACAAAAGCCATAACAATTGCAACCCTCCTTTTCTGAGCATCTCCTTGAAATGCTTGGATCCCAAAGTTTCAGCCACAATTCCCTTAGCTTCTTGAAATTTCTCACAATTATCCAGTTCTAGCTTTCAAACACCACTAAATCTCATCCGCTTGATACTAAATCTGCTCTGTTCCGCTGCTTCACTGTACAACGATCTCCAAAAAAAGTTATCCTCAATTTCCGTGTCATCCCTGTCCAACTTTGCCAGACCGCTGTGTCTTGTCCGCATGAATTGTCCTGCACTCTCAAGTCTCCCGTCTCTGTTCCTCCGCGTCCACTGCTCCATCATTATCTCAGCTTCATGCTCGCTCCACTGCTGAGAATGGGGCGTTATCGCGGTTCCCCTGCCCTCTACCCCGGCGTCTTTAAGAGTCCCGCTAATCCATTATCCCACTTGAGAGGCTCTGTTTGGCTGCTGTGAAGTTTCTCGGACTCCTGCCTGTGACGCCCTTTCTGTGTTCCGCATCTATCTCCTCTTGACTACAGACGAGAAGAAAACGTTGCAAGTTTTTTATTAAAAGGTGCATGTTCTACGAAACCACCATTTTGGATTCTTGACGTTTACAGTGTTGTTTCCTCCTCTGATTTCATCCAGGCTTGTTTTAGCAGTCAAGCACATTCAGTCTGTCTTCAGCCCAAAACGTTTGCCCTCACATTCTGATGTCATGAAGTGACTCTCCTCAATTCTCTTAATTCGGGCGTTCTGCTCTCCCAAAATTTCATCCGATTGGCGAGGGAGCGACTGAAATCTTCGCAATTTCCGGTTCTGCCAGAGCGTTTTCATTCGCTCTGCTTGCTTCATCTTTTGCTAAGAGAGGAATACAATTCTGTAGCTGATATTTTATGATGCAGACTTTGACTGTTCCGACTCCCTACATTTGGGGCTCGTACCTCCCCGCCTGCCTTCAGCGGACACTCAGCCACACACTGTCCCACTATACTTCCGCCCGGCTCGGAGCCTCGAAGGCCGTGCGGGATAGCTAACCCCTGGGGTCTGTGAGCTGTCCCTGGACTATAGTAAAAAGCAGCCATTTCATAAGCACTGACAGCTTCTGATTATCTCTCTCTGCCCAATATATCTTTATCATGTCTGTGTTTTCAACGTGAGAAGATCAGCCAAGTCAAAAAATAAGTCTATAGCCGAGCTGCTAACTGCTCGCATAGCAGCGCATAGATCCGGTGAAAACAAGTATTATGCAATAATAACATCAATACAGCCGGTAACTATATAAAGCAGCCTTTGAGATGATCACACACTGAGCTGGGCTTGATAGACTTTTCATCAACAATGAGGCGATCGTAACGAGGTAACGGGGCTAACCTGGAATAACCATTGTCCACTGGCACAAATAATTGTCCTCGGACATATGGGCTGGATATGTGCTTAAATACTGGGGAGATCCTTGTGTAGATCGTGTGTATAGCTATAGTTGATGATCCATAGGACATGGCAGTAACAAAGAGGGACTAGCTAGAACTAAAACAGCAGTTATTTTTCAGTCAAGAGCTCCTTCCTATGCTTCAGAACACATTCAAAATCACTCGCCCCTAACGTCTAAATCAATCAGTGGTTTTGTATAGCCCAATATTACAACAGGAGGCTGCACAAACCATTAAGGCAATAAAACAGAACAGAAAAGTTTCTATCACGTTCAGTCTGAATGCAGTATGATAGCAACAGGAAGTGCGCTAGGCCACGAACGCCCGAATTGTACCCCCTGATCCCCTGCTGCAGTAAAGTTCTTTGGACTCATTCGAACCCACTGCCTATGACCCCCTTTCAACTGCTTCCATCTCTTCTGACTACAAAGGAGCAGTGAACAACTCAAGGCGCTTTCCATTAAATTTACTGTTGTATTTTTCTCCTCAGCCTTCTTCCATTCTTTTGCACTGCATGTTTGGTCACAGCGGCCCACCTAACTTCCATGCGGTTGTTTTCATCCTCCCTGCAGCCACTGTTCCCTGACTACTCGGGCAATGAATTCCGACTGTTAGTTGTTCCGCTAGCTAACATCTTCTCAGTATGTCCTCAGCTCTTCAGTGTGAAAGGAAAGAAAAAATCATGGACTCATAAATGTTCATAAATGGATTCAAATGTGGTTGTAAATGGTACAAGTAGCAGAGTTGTTGTTTAGGTAATTATTCACTGATGCTTTTGGATTTTGGTTGGTGGAATTGCTGATTTAAAATATGATTTATTTTTAAGTTTAGCCCCTTCTGAATTGAATCCTGACATAATCGAATATAACAAGAGGCAGCATAATAGCGTAGTGTTTAGCAAGACCGTAGCCACCATTGATGTCATTGAGGTCCGGTCTCGGTTTACTTTCCACTCTTTATTTTTTTCCATTTTGCGTGAATGAACGCCGCTCCAACAGACAGTGAGTGGATATGTTTGAGAAGGTGGAGAAGGTCCAACATGTCCATCCAGCGTTTTGTCGGACAGCCAATCAAATCCTCCGGCTCAGTGCTGGTGACATTTTTTTGTGTCTTCCACTTTTTTGTTCCATAATGCCCAGGATCTTTTAAGAAATTCGAAATGACCTTCTTACTGCGGCCACGCTCAAAACCAGAACATTGTTTTGCCTTGCCATCAGGACGTCAGGACAATGTGAATACCTGACAGAAAATGACACTGAATCCACTTAGTGCACAGATTTGGTCTTTTTAAGGCATGTGGTCCAAAACCTTTAATCAGCTAAAAACAGCCTATTTCACTTTAAGTGTTCTTTTCGATTAAAGCTTTACTCTTCTTTTATTTTTTATGTCTCATTTCCATTTCTTCTTGTTGCATATTGAATTTCTTAGAATCTTGACAAGATGCCAAAATGAGCAGGACTGTGTTAGCATTTTGTTTACAGTCACATTGCATGTTTTTGTAATTTCATTAAGCTTAATTTACCATTATTGCCACTAGGTTTGAAAGGACAGTGCACTGTAATAGCTGTTAAAGAACATGTTTACTATGCATGCTTGATTTAATGGGCAATGACTATAGGTTTCCAGAAGATTTTACTTCAGCCATAGTATATCGATGTATTCCGAATTACCCACAGTGTAATTTCTTTCATTAACATTCCGTCTCTGGTTCTGTCTGTCTCTGTCATAGAGGTGCAAATCTATTCCGTCTTGTTGTTTGCTGAGAAAACAAATCGGCAGTCGGGAGACATACAGTATATCACTTATCTTCTCTTGTTACTCCAGAGTGCGGGGACAGAGAATTTGCAATTACATGTCTGTCAAATGAAGTGAAATTGGCCGGTGTTGTTTTTTCCCACGTTTTCTCATCGGGGAGTTAAGAGAGGTGGTATCAGGTGCAGAAATGAGAGAGATGGCTTAATTAAAGCATATGCAGTTGGTAAACATGCCTTGCTTGCTTGGGGAAAAAATAAATTGGGACTTGTAGAGCCCCATGTTATAATATCACTACATAATGTATGAAATGTTTACGTCTTTATGCAATAAAACCACATTTTGTAATAATTTCCAGTATTTCCATTTTTCAATAAGATATGTATTGTGGTAAAATGTATGATATATTTACAATACAGTGGCACGGTAGAGCATAGAAGCTCTAGTCTTTGTGCCACTATATCCTCCAGGTGTGAGGTGATATCAGCAACCATAAGCTGTCATTGTAACCAAAGATGACACTGTGCTTATGAGAAAAGTTTCTGTCACAATCAATTGTCACCTTTGATCAAACTGTCCAAAGACTATTACAAGTAACGGGACAATGAGTCGGTTTCCTTGGCAACCCTCCCTGAAAGAAGACGTTCGGTCACTGGACTTCACCTGGCTGTAAATGATTGAACATTATAAATTGAATGTTTCAAGGGAACTCATTTTGTGGTCCACAGAACACGTTGTCTATAGAGTAATACGGGCCTAAATTAAAGTGTTAAAAGCAGTGGAAAAAACACATGTGCTTTAAACCCATGGATATTAATCTAATACGTCAATGTCCATGATATTGCATCTTAAAATCTTTTTTAAAAGTTTTCACAATTTGAGAGACTGTAATAGGCAGCAGCAGTGATGAAGGAATAAAGAGGAAAGGTGGACAGAGGCGGAATAGATGACGAACCAGTCCAGAGACATGAGACGGTGGGGAGCTGAGTGGTGCACACCTTGTTAGCTGCCTTGTTAGCCGGCTGCCTTGTTAGCTGCCTTGTTAGCGCTCACTCCGTCATTAGCGTATGCTGAGCCTGGGCGGCATAATGCAACGCGGCGGCTTGACCAAACTAACATGACAGCTGAGGTTATGACCACAAACAAATACACGGAGAGAGACGGGAGACAAGGAAGAACATTAGCCACACATCTGAATGCATTTGTGCAAATAGAGGCATGTCATTTGTTACATTACAACACTGTGGCGTGGTTAGCACTCTCGCCACTCAGTAAGAAGGTCCCAGGTTTGATTCTGGACAAAGTGAGTCCTTTCTGTGTGGAGTAATCGAGACAAAACGAGTATTAAGGATCTCCTTATAGTTGTTTAGCCATTAGCCACCAGTGCTAATCGGACTCTGTTTAAGAATTTTAGGTGGATTTGACTGTGGGAGACCCTGATGTAGAGCTTGGGGCTAACTGTTTGCTAACAACAGCAAATATGAGTTAGAAGTCAACCAGAAATGGTGCGCGTAGTAATCAACCCCCTGCCCCCTGCTGACCGGGAGTTGCGCCACTCATCTCCTGATCCCGAAGGACATTCGGATCATCGTGAGTAAGTGAGTAGAAGTAAATTTCAGTGGAGCAATCTCTCCAAATGACCAAATCTTAGGATCATCATTCAGAGCTCCACACTAATAAGTTATTGTAATGACATAGTTCCAGTTCTATTTTTTCAAACACTCCATATGTGTAATGTTTTCCAATTATATCTTTGACAATGATCTGAAATACCATTTCCTAATTTGCTTATATATGTGAAGTAGAGTGTATTCTATGAAAACTATAGAATGGACTGTGTTACTACTTTCTACTTTAGTAGATTCTAACTTTTGAAGGGCCAAGTATGAACTGCAGTCTCCTCTTGAACATAAAATAAACAAAGTTGTGGCAGAAAAACACAATGTTAATACTAGTTTGACCATATCGGTCACCATACAGGCTTTTTACCACTAGATGCTGAAATGCTCTTTGTAGAATAGCATCGTCATTAGACTCCTTTTTCTTCGGGGCAAAGTGGAACAAGAATAAAATTGACTCTAAGTGAGCTATATTCTATAACTTGTACAATAATAAGAGGAGGGCCCCAGACCTTTTCAGCAGGGAGCAATAAGCAGACACAAAATCCATGTGCAGGGAGCTTTCTGCACTTTGCAATGGCTTTTGGGGGAGCATTAGTTTTCATTAAAAGTATGAACTCAGTGGAATGCTGTACCTGGGTGATAGGAGCCGAAGAGAAGGTGCAGTGGTGTAAGGAAAAGGGTCCACATGGCTAAGGCTGTCTGCACCGTTATTCTGCTCATAACAACAGATAGAGAATAGGTGTGAACTGTGAAGGCTGGTGCCATTTTGGAGAATCCACTAAAAAAGGCAGTCAACAATGTCCTATTCCTCCTACATTATTTACAGGCTTGCATTGGCTCATTGGATAAAGAGGTTACCCATAAATCAGAGAGTTGTTGGTTTGAGTCCATTTTAAATCAGTGCCTTGGACAAGACACGTTATCCATCTTGGAATATCACTACATTTTCCCCACTCACACCTACAGTATTCTGTTGAGAATTACAGTCACTACTTCAAGCCCTGATGAAGCCACCTGGATTGGTAGCGAATCATTGGCCTTATAACCCAAAAGGTCAGCTGCATTTATTTTATATAGTAATGGATTTACAATTTTTAGACCGTTCTTGTCATCTATTCTTACAGTCAACCATTTGCGAATTATGGAGAAATGTTTACTAAGTCACCCAAACATTTATTCGAGGATGGGTCAAATGCAGAACCATAAGGTATTGTTTATAAAGTACTTGTATTCCCCATTCTAACGATTTTACCTGTGTCTTTGTTTGAGATGTGTGCTCACTGTGCAGTGCGTCATCAGCTGAAGGCCATGTCCACATTCTGCTGCTACACTTACTTCAGATTGGAACACAGCAGATGTTTCAATTCCAATTTTCTCGAAAATAGCCGATGTGGAAAAAAACATTAAATAAATGTGTGTCTGCCGGAAAAGTTTAAAATTGCTTACTATACTACTAAAACAATGAAATCATGTTAGCGGCATCTGCGGCGCGCAAAGTGATGGGCTCGACATACTTTTTTCTCGACAAGTTTTGCTTGTTCATAAAATGGTGTGTTACGAATTATTATTAATATAAATATTTGAATCATCGGGCTTTATAGTACTACACTGCTACAAATATGTAGTTAGAATGTTTTCCCTCAGAGCTTAGCATTATCACTTTATGTTTACCAGACCGTGTGCACCTCAAGTATTGCGCTCTTTTTTTTATCCATCGCTACCACAGACGTAATAGTTTAAACAGTACAGTTTATTTTTGTAGTGGTGTCCCTTGCTGCATTTGGAGAGTTACAATGAGTAGCCTGGCCAGCCAGACTCTGCTCTTTTCCAATCAATTTACTTAGACCTATAGTCTGGTTGTCAGTGTTTTCTATGTGAGTTCTGACGGCCGTGAGTGACAGGTGGATTAACCATTCAGAGAAACGCATGGTGACTTATTGTATGTGAAAACATGACATTTAACAAGAAATATCCCACTGAAATGGCCATTTCTGCCAAATCAACAGGCAAAAGACAAAAATATTTTAAATACAGGTGAGAAGGTTATAAAGTTTATTCTGAATGATACTTGAGAGTCTTCTGCATTTGAGTGCCGTGCTTCAAATCTGTGATTGGAATGATACAGAGTGTAGCGGGTTTGGGATGGGCAGCGGGCGAGAGGCTGGGTGGAAAGGCAAAGAAACGAGTTGCGGTCACAGCTTGCAGTAATACACTGTATATACTTAACGACTTTGTTTTGTTCCCAATTTGAAAAACAAGAGAATTGGGGAGTATCTCCTCGTGGTCTATTATTTTGTTCATGGGAGTATTATGAAGACCTCAGTCTTGTCACTATATGAGAAGTGCTATAATAAAGGCGTGTTGAGTTGCCTTGTGTATGAAATGTGCAGTATAAATAAACATGCCTTGCCTTGCTGCAGTGCACCCCAGAAAGAATAATCTGAGCTTTATCGCTCTATCGTACTGCAAACTGCTCATGGTCGACTGACAGGACGCATGAGAGTTTGAAAGGTGTCGGATTTTGTGTTGAATATCATTTATTATCACAAGATGGGCTTTTTCTACTTTTGTAATTTGTAAATTGTCCTTATATTGCACTGATTGTTTCGATCACACACGCTGAAGTGAGCGTGAACTGACAAATAAAACCAGGCCGCAGCGTCTAGGTTCCCTGGGCTGCAAACCAGGAAGTAATACAGCAAAAAAAATCAATAAAACAACCAACATGCACTGTTGAGCATTAGTAATTCTTCTTGATCAGAAGAAAAGTTTGTAAATATTTTTTGAAAAATAAAATCAAAAACACACCAAACACCCACAGCAAATCACAAAACGGCTTATTTAGTTGGAAAAGACTGACATCGGGCATCCTCATTCTTACCATAAGTGTATTTCCAGTCTAGTATGATCTGCTTTTGACTCTGCTCTAAAAATATCGATGCCGTGAACATGTTGAGAGTTGAGTAAAGGTAACACAATTTCAGAAATGTAAAATATGACATCTGTGCGGCGCTCTCCGTGGCTACAGCAGTTTGTCTCACAGTCTGGTATTGGTGGACGGGGGCTGAAATGAGATGTAACAGAGGTCTGACAGAAGCAAAGAGGCTACGGCTGAGGCCAGCTTAGAAATACAAGCAATGACAGTTCAAAAAGAATTACAAGTGAGTCAAACCCCATCGTCAGTCGAGGGAGAGAGAGAATGAGAGAGGGAGAGAAAGAATGTGAAAAGGGAGTGAAAACAGGGCTGCTACCTAGACTCACCCAGACATGAGCGTCTCCATGCATTAGTGAACTACGACGTGCTGAGTTAACCCCGGGTTCCTCTGTGGAGCTGTGCTCTTGTGGAACAGAAGGACGCTACGCCTAAGTGATCAATCACGGCCAGCAACTCGGAGACAGTTCATCTGAGGAGTTCATTGATGAAAAATCCCTCCTCTAAACTTACATTACTGACCCTCAAAGCCAGGCATGGGCAAACTAAGGTGCGACATAGACCTTTCTATGTCTTTTTTATAATCTATTTATTTTGTATTGCTGGGTTGCAGGTGACATCACAGCGTTCTAAAGGCCTATACTATTATATCGAGGAAAAATAATTTTGTTTTTGAGGAAATTGTTGGTCTTGTAGATCATGGACCCAGTAACTGATATTAATGATAATTTTTTTAATTCATACATTTTCTTTTTACCTACGACTTAGGTAGTGTCATCAGACCCGCTGGGTCTGATGACATCACATTCTAGAACCTGCCACCCAGCAATTTTGTATTGTGTATGTACGTTTTGCCCCAAAGTTTTTGTATTATCTATTTACTATGTCAATGGTTGCACATTTCCTGTCTACTCTGCACAGACTGAGTGTTTTGAGAGCTGAATTTAACAAGTTAATATCTCTAGAGTGAAATCAATAAAGGCTTATCTTATCTTATCTTCAATAGGTGATAGATGGGTCGCAAATTACATCCTATAATTAGTTTTAATTGATATGATAACTTTCCATACTAAATTAACATCCAAACTTGTGGATTTTCCATGACATATTTCTTATGAAGCATGTATGTTTTTTAGTATTCATTTTATCCCCTTTTAATACTAAATCTAAAATCTTTAAAGCTTTGTAAGTTCCCAAAAATCCGTTCAGACAGTTAAGTGAAAGTGAGCTATTGATCAACTATCTCCTTGTCTGAGAAAAAAAAAAGAAGAAAAAACAACACCCACTCTTTCAGGCATCCTTAGACAAATTTTCACTTTGCCTTTTAAAAATATGCGCATAATATCGATGTCCTTGTCCCCCCCCCCACACATGCAAACGCCCTAACCGCCTGCCGACCATGTTAGCTGCTGTAACTTTCACATTCTACCGATTGTATTGATCCCCTATTGCGCGGAGAACACAACCTGTAAATAAGCCAAGGAGAAAGAGCGCTGACTCCATCAATTTCTACCTGTTCCTTTCAGCTACGGATTGCTAAAAGTGCTGATGAGGTCTACAGATAGCGGCAACATAAAAAAAGTACTTTTCCTCTAATAACTTCAATGTCAGACGGAACCAGAATATTGCTAGCATACAGTTCCCCTCGCTTGGGCATAGAGTTAGCGTGGGCTATTACCCTGAAACTCCTGCGCGAGGGTGTTAAGAAGCTAGCTTTCCCCGCTCTCCTCGCGCGCACACACACACACCCCAGTGCGGCGGAATAGGCTTGGAGTTTATCAGCGCTCTGCACATCCCCGGCTGCGTCACGTTCATTCAGTCCGGGGAATACAAATAAATAAATAAATCATTTCAAAAAGTGCTGCAACTTTTTTTTTTTTTTTTCTAATCAGTGTTTACAAGCGATGATGTGGCAAGTTTGTCAGACTGTCTGCTCGCCAGTGTACAACACACCTCCAGCGCTTGCATGTCTAGAGGTTTAACGCGGCCTCATGTGACTGTAAAATCCCTTCATATGCGGCGTTTAAAAAAGTAGTTTGCCTATAAGAGCAGCCGGAATCTGGCTTGGACTCTGAAATTTAACGGGAGGAAACGTCCTGACTCAACCCGGCCAGATGGGACAGGTAAGGCACTAAAGTATGGAATTATGAGTTGAGTCTGTAGGGATAGAAATTGTCTACTGCTGTTGGGTTCTTGAGCAACATCATGCGCAATGTGTATGGAAGGGAACTGTTTATTATCATATTTTCAGACAAAAAGCATTGATGGGTCAAAAGAAATATTTTTTTTGTGATGATATGGTATTGAAAAATATTCAATTTGTGAAATTATAGCCTGCACCAACACAACACCGGCTGTGTGCCACTAGATCCATATCACTTGGTGCATGTCTTGATTAAACGCTTGTGAGATGAAAATGGAAATCTATTGCAGCTAATTGGCTTCACAAATTACAATTTAATGAATAGATATTTCTACACATTTCCTCAGCTTTCATTATTATCGAAGCTCCCATAATGATCTCACGTGTTATAACTTAAGATTATGTATATGGAAAAAAAGCTATGCACTGTCTGTCTTGCATGTATATCCATTTTCCTAATGACAAGTGATGGTTGGCGGTGAGGTTGGCAGCTGGTGAGGTGTATATGTTGTATAGATTCATACAATCAGCAAAACTGAAGGAAGATGTTGCTTGCAGCCCCTGATAGTTCTGTAAATGTTCCTTACATTGAAATAGCAATAACATTTTCCAATACAAAGCTAATTTTCAACTTAAAGTGTATTCTCTCACAAATAAAATTAAAAGACACAGCATGACAGGGTGCAAACCCCACCTGTGTGTGTTATTAGGCTCATTCGAGATGTGCCAGACAGATGCAGTTTTGATAGCTGGTTAGAAGCATGTGGGGCAGGGAATACTCGTGAGACCTCAGCGAGACCAGCCATCTGGGTCAGCCGCCGCTGCTGTAACTGCAGCAGCTATATGAGCCTGTGCGTGACAAGACAATGGCCACCTGTCAGCGGATCATGCTCGGATGATTGTATCCCCGTCCTCAGAGCTATACTTCAGATCTGAATAATTAAAATATGACTGAAACTGAAGGTGTCTATTGTCCCCTAAAATAGATTTAAGGATTGGTGCTTTACAGAACACATTTAGAGGAAATATTTGATCTCACAAACTTGAACAAAGTAACACATAGAGTTTTCTCTAATGATGAATGATGCCGCTGGAGCAAAGGAAACAGAGCAGGGGGGTAAACGAGTTTCATTCAGAATAAACTTGAAATGAACGAGATATCTCAACGAGACGCTGCGTGATCTGAGGCTGCTCTCTGCATGTGGAGCAGTCGGCTGGACTTCAGACTTCAGCTACATCTGGAACGAGCCCATTGACAATATTGATGCAGCACATGGACAAGGACAGTGTATTGCCGTCATCATTTGCACTATAGAGATTCATTTATCTATTGCTTTTCATCTTCAAAAAGCTGGCCTCCACAGTAAAGTTGGCGAGGCCAGTTTAAGCTTCTCTCATGTTTTGTAGAAAAGTTTTGGTACACATCCCCTCTCGCATCATGCGGGGCAGCGCATTCGAGCCATGTTGTACATCCGGTTTAATAAAGTGTCACAGGTTAAACATATCGTGCATGCACCAGATTCTTTATACAATCAAATTGATTGTATTTGCTTACTTTGTATTCATATTGTTTTTTGTTTGTTTTTCCCATGATGATTCTGCCTTACTTGCCTGCTCACTGCAAATAACACTCCAATGCACTCCCACACTGTCTGACTGTACTTATCTATATTCAAAATCTTGGGGCCATTATTTCAGAAGCCACCGTCCAGAGTCTGTAATAGAAAAGGGGTTTCAATAAATTATGCAGACCAAAAGAATAAAGAAAAATTCAAATGTACAGTAAGCGCCAGGAGAGGACATTTAAATTTGTGCACTTACACATCTGTCGAGTAAGTCAAAGAAAGATGCAAAATCAACTGTGGGGATGTAAATGATTCCTCACTTATCTCATGCATATTTTTCCCCACAGTATTTTAAGAACAGGTCAACCTTTTAATCACCTTTTTCCATTTACAATGTTTATTCTAACAAATGAACCATTTCAGCACAGTTCTACAGTGTCTCTCCCATACATTTACATAATCTAGTTAAAGTTATAGAGCATATAAAAAGCATATTTATAAGCCACAATTATATATGTGATGTATATCCACTTACATCATTTGAAGATGTGTACTCTGCATTTCACCCATCCAATTGTTATCTTCTCAACTATACCAATCAAAGATGCACTACACTGTAACTGAAGTTTAAAAATAAATTGTGCTTCTAACATTTATCAATTCACTTCTTTTGGATTGAAATCTGGTAAAAGCTGTTAATAAGTTATATACACCATCATGTCTGCCTTCTGAATAAAGAACTAATTTGAACAATGTGACTCCAATATAATACCAAGAATGTTTTTTTAGTTCCATTCGCCGCTATTGTCCCCCCAGAACACAGACGGCTTTCCGGTTTAAACTAGGACAAAGGAAGAGCAAAGTGTTCTGAGAATTTATTTTATTAATTGCCAAAGCCGCTAAAGCATAAATCGATTTTCCAGCTCCTTGCCCGTTACGTCTTTTTTTTCTCCGTCTCTCATAAATTCTTCCAGCTTTTTAAACATGCATTCTAATTAGGAAAGTTTAGAGATGATGCTAGTGGCTGGATGTTTGCACCTCAGCCATGAGAGCTCGTCATTAGAGAGATGAGTCACAGCGGAAGATGAACCAGCGCGTTCATCAACATTGCATCAGCGGTGGAAAGTGGTGTATTTGAATCGCCATCCATCGCTCCCCTCCAGCCTGCGCAAACATCAAACACTTGGTGTCTGTGTTTTTCACTCTGGTAGTAGCTAAAAAATGCAACTATCTGCTATTTCACTGGATGTTGTGTTTGCTTGAAGATCCCAGGTTCATTGCTTTGGGAAGTTGGGGTATCGCCCCACGTCTGGCTGCTACGATTTCCTTGACCAATACAAACATGCAAAATAGGGCGTCCTGCGGGGCCAGGACGTTCCTGAAAATGAGCCTTTGAAACCTCAGTGGGACTATTCTGTTGAAGAATATATATTATTATATTATCATATCATATATTAGGCTTTATTCAGAATAGACAAGTGCTCGTCATATACTGTATTAGAATATCATGAAAAAGTCCATTTATTTCTGTAATTCAACTTAAAATGTGAAACTAATATATGATGTAGACTCATTACATGCAAAGTGACATATGTCAAGCCTTTGTTTGTTATAATTTTGATGATTATGGCATACTGTGCATTTTTTAAATATTCTATAATAATATAATAATTTTTATTTGGGGTTTTTCAAATAAAGGCTACATATCTCACTTTGCATGTAATGAGTCCATCATACATTAGTTTGCCAGTTTAAGTTGAATAACAGAAGTAAATGATATTCTAATTATTTTTATTTTCTTTATTTTTCCTTTATTTATCCAGGATAAAACTCATTGTGATTAAAAATCTCTTTTTCAAGAGTGTCCTGGCCAAGATGCAGGGGAACAGGTTTACATACAAGTTACAATTTTACACACACAATCACAAAATAAACACTGCATAATTTAAAGTTTAAATCAAGATAATACACTCAGATAAAGCAGCTACATGTAAAAGACTTTGTTTCTAGATTTTTCAATATGGTTTGTCCATGAACAGGATCAGTTCAAGTTTGGTGGCGTCGACACTTTCAAAATAAAACTCCATAGATTTAATATTAAGTAAAATTAAGTAAAAAATTAAGTAAATATTATTAGTAAAGTCTCTAAACCCTCATTGCCAGTGATACTGGTAACATGCTACTTAGCACTTAGTAGCGTGTTAATCTAATCTAACGATTTTGTTCCAGTAATGAGTAATCTACTGCGTTACTATTTCCAAACCAGTAATCAGATTAAAGGTCCTTATCCAAGTCACTGTACTGTTTTGTCATTGTCTTCTTGCGTCTCAGGGAGTGGACACTAATTTGAATTTGTATTAGCTGAAGATGACAATGTTAAGGTTCGTTGTACACTTTGTGCTGCAAACAAAATCTAGAGTTGTTGCTGGTGCCTTTCGTTTGCCACAAAGATTTAAGCTGCATATATGCAAAATGGTGCATCGTTTGTTTTGTAAGAGTATTTGTGACAGAGCCTAAGACAAGCCATCGCAGTGCAGCAAGAACAGACAGGCTGATGTGGTAACCCCCTCAACATTTCACTTTTTCCTACAGACTTTGTCAGTTTGTCACTTGCTGACGCTGCCTGTTTTGGCCTCAGCTGAACTACAGTGTAGCAATCTTGGCCTTTTAAACAGACTGTGTCATATGCAAGGCTGATGTGGTGATGTGTGGAACTTTTGACAGCAAATACCGCCTCAGGAAATTTGCTCTTCAAGATTTGATAGACTAAAATGTGCTGCACCACTAACATTGCTGTATATGAATATACTTAAGAGAAAATGTATTTCCAACACATAGCAGCTTACCCAAAGTATACGTAAACAGGGCAACCACCTCTTGTCCCTGTAAGGCGTGACATCTTTCTCTACAATTCTCTACAAACCAGCCAACATAACTACTTTTTCAAATCTTTTGCTATACGGAAAACCATGTTTTGACTATTAATAATTGGACCAGACAAAAACAGGTTGCCAGGCCTGGAATGAATGTGAAAGGACTACTAAATCCTTGCATCTGCCCCAGATGAAGTCCAATGAGTGGAGACTTTGAGCTTTCCAAATAAGACATGGCATTGTACCGCCTTCTCAAAACCAGTAAGCATGCATGCTAACATATACTAGCAGTAAGACTAAACAAGCTAGCGTTGATCAAACTGAACCATAAATGATATATAATAATGATATATGATGTTGCTATTATAAATGCCCCACCATCTCCTCTAACTTATGGAGATGCACTATGCCACCAGTGAAAGTAATATCTATAAATATCCTTTTGAAATCGCACAAAAGCTTGACTATTTGTTGTTTTCTGTGGGGACATCGCAGAATTCTGTGGCGTAGACACAGCCGGTCTTTATTTCCTGTCGCATGCCCGCCTGCGCATTAATATGTGTTTTCATAGCTTGGATAGCACACATGTCAGCAGCAACCGGGTCCAGGGCAATTTGTCAACATGAGAGGTGAATCATAGCCACGGTAAAATATTCATATCTCTCATGAATATTAACAACTTTATTGAAGCAATTACCATAATACCGGCACTCCTGCAGCCCCGCCGCCTTACGATAAAAGAGAGCGTTTTACAGTAAATTATATGGATTTATTCCCTTTATTTGAGCTATCGCCGGCACAGTGGTATGAGAGAATTGGCTGCGCATGAGCTGGGGGAATCCACATGAGTGCGATTATTGTCTGTTTCCAAATAAAAGGAAGCATATATTCAAAAAGGATGGTTGAAATTAGCTCATATACCAGTCACTGGCCACCAATCAAAGCCTTTTACCAATGCTCGTCAACCAATACCCTCCATGTTTGTGATTACCCAATGAAATAACAGCATAGGCTCCTTCCGCCAGGGCTGTCCTTTGTCACGGGTTCTGTTCATTACCTTTATGGACAGAATTTCTAGGCAGCCAGGGGCCGGAGGGTGTCCGGTTTGGGAGCCTCAGGATCTCATCTCTGCTGTTTGCAGACGATGTTGTTCTGTTGGCTTCAACAAATCAGGACCTTCAGCTGCTCTGGGGCGATTTGCAGCCGAGTGTGTAGCGGCCGGGATGAGGATCAGCACCTCCAAATCTGAGGCCATGGTTCTCCACCGGAAAAAGGTGGTTTCCCCTCTACAGGTTGGTGGGGAGTCCTTGCCTCAAGGGGAGGAGTTCAAATATCTCGGGGTCTTGCTCACGAGTGAGAGACGGATGGAGCGTGAGATCGATAGATCTGCAGTGATGCGGTCGCTGTATCGGTCTGTCGTGGTGAAGAGGGAGCTGAGTCGGGGGGCAAAGCTCTCGATTTACCGATCGATCTACGTTCCCACCCTCACCTATGGTCATGAGATTTGGGTACTGACCAAAAGGACAAGATCGCGAATACAAGCGGCCGAAATGAATTTCCTTCGCAGGGTGGCTGGGTGCACCCTTCGAGATCGGGTGAGGAGCTCAGTTACCCAGGAAGAGCTCGGATTAGAGTCACTGCTCCTTCACGTCGAAGGGAGCCAGCTGAGGTGGCTAGGGAATCTGTTTCGGATGCCTCCTGGTCGCCTCCCGCGGGAGGTGTTCCAGGCAAGTCCTAGTGGGACAAGGCCTCGTGGAAGGCCCAGGGCACACTGGTGGGACTATGTCTCCGAGCTGGCCTGGTGTCACCTCGGGGTCCCCCCAGAACAGCTGGAGGAGGTGTGTGTAGATCGGGAAGTCTGGGCATCTCTGCTGAGACTTCTGCCCCAGCAACCCGGCCCCGGATAAAGCAAATTTGAAATAAGTGAAATTTTCTTGAAATAAATACATTTGCTCTGTTGTGTGCCTTGCTGCATTTAAACGTACCTGAGGGCTCTTGTTGTTGGAAGTTTGGACACAGCATCAAATCTGCCTTCCTTTAATCACCCATATGTGCCTGTTGCCGATGTAACAACATAGAATCAAAGACAAATGAATTTCTGTCTTGAAATGGAGGAACGCGCTTTCAATTACATCTCGTCGCCAAGTTGTTGATTGCAATTTGTCTTTGTAAGCGTAATCAGGACCACTGTCACAATCAGTCCAAAAGCATTTTATAATCCACTCAGAGAAGTGTCCAAGTGTTGTTTCCCAGCTCCATATAATTAGGCATATTTCTCTAAACACAAGCTTTTATGTTCTCAAAAAATAGGCCTTTTTCATTATGTTTGGACAAACGCACAATTCAGAAGGTTAAAAGTTAGTTGGCATTTCATCAGCTGCAATGGATGTGTCAGTTTATGTTTTATTTAGAACAAGGCTGACACATTAAGCGTGGTGTTATAGTAATTCTCAAATGTTTTGTGCTAAGTGGATGTGTTTTCTTTGAAGTTATTAGGATTCCCAAGGACAATGACAATATAATTCAAAAACAATGCTTAATACTATCCCATCAAACTAAGAAATATTTAGAAAAACATAAAAACCTGTCTCATGCATTATTATCATTATGATTATTGGACCAGGTTTAAAGTAGGTCTGAACATAGTCAGAAAATCCAAAGTACCACAGTTGGAGAAACAGTGGACTGAGGACTGAGGGTGGATGTCTGGCTGAAGTTGTCCCCTTGACATCATTCTGGCTCTTGAGACTGGTCCTGAGACCACTTTGGAAGGTCCAAGTCTCATCTCAAGAGTCAAACACACTTCAAAATCGGCACAAGCCCACTTTGACCATTCTTCAAAAGCTACATATACTCCTATGTACTTGCTCATAATAGTGAGGTTTGGGCATTTGTGATTTCAACTTTTGTCTCAACGATCCTTTCCTGTGTCGACATGAGAACATTGGACACTCTTCAGAACTTGTGTTAAATTCATAACTTTTGGAGATGGCCGAACTTGAATGATTTGAAATTGAAATATGTGTGAACTTCCCTGTTTTTGTTATGGCTCACAGAGGAATATTTGTATTATAATTTCAGCTCATTAATGCACCCTTGCCATCAGAATTAGCCACATTGGATTTTGCTTTGGAGGTCACTTATCTTTCCCTGGGACAATGTGCGTACTAAGGCTGGGTTTGAACAGATGAATAAATAATTTCATTAAAACTAAATCTTGTTGGAAGTAACTGACAATGATCGGTTCTCTGTGTTATAGAATTAACAATGGTGTTCAAGAGGATAGATGAAAAATAGGCAGCAGTCTGGATGTCTTATACAGGAGATGTTTATTTACCATTGGTGCGGGACCCGGAGACATGAACTCGAGACTTTGCGCTAGTCCTACCATTCAAGTCTGTCTATGCTTCCACAGAAAAGGGATACATACCCTCTCAGAGCGTCAAACTGACACGCAAGCAAACATTCAGTGGCTGAGAGTGGCACCTGAGCACCACAGTCAAGGCCACGACACTTTACAGCTTGACCCAGTATAATAAATAGCGATTTAATGTTATCTTCTAACACCCTGCACATCAAACATGAAGTTCTCGCTCTGGCTTATGGGTGTTATGGCTGAAATGGATGGATCACGATGGGTTGATTTCCAAAAACCAATTGGAGCATTCATAATTTGCAATTATCAACGCTATTGAAAACTGGACTGACATCGTGTCTGCTTATTATGTCCGTAGACGCCTACAGCAATTGAAAAAGACATGGTGGCAAAGTACACATATTTCTTTAGAATAGGTATAGGTAGAATGGTTATTTTTTTGTTGATGGAGCTGTGTGTCTCTGGTGCCCGGTTGCAGGGTAGTTTTCTTACAAACAAACATTTGAAAGAAAAGGGGTAATGGAATTTAGTATGACTTTTCAATTACAGTGTGCAGTAATAAAGTTACTCTAAGGCAGGGGCCTCCTAGTAGATTTCGCTGGAAAATACTTTTGAAACTTTTTTTCAATAAATGAACAATAATGAGCATGACAGGACTGTAACCTCGGCTTGCACTTGTATTGCAGTTAACAAGCTTGTGTCACAAGTCTCTGCTACACTGTAGTCATTATTTATTCTCTCAGCACTTGGTGGTGGTAAGCTACTATTGTAGCCACAGCCGCCCAGGGGCAGACTGTCCATTTACCACGTGGCTATAATGTGTTTATATCCTGATCTCCTATTATGTCAGTGCTCTCTGCTAGACGCGTGTGGAATTCTTTCCTTTCTTTTTGTAAGCTGCCCCCTAGTGGCTGGAGTGAGTATTCTGGTTATTTCTTTAAAAATTAATAACTCAGAATTAACTAAGAATTTGTGCTCTACAAGTCAGGGGCCTGGTTGAATCATCTCGCGGGCCGGATTTGGCCTGTGGGCCGCCTGTTGGAGACCCCTGCTCTAAGGAAAGAATATGTCAAAGGCACTGGAGAAAATCTTACTATTATTATTATACTTTTATTTTACTACTATTATGTTTGATGACTTCAAACTAATTGAAAAGTTCAAAATGTCGATATGGCCTAGAGTATTTACTTTCTCTCTTTCTCTTTAGACATGAATTCTCCTAATCCATTTTACCACAGGCAGTCATCACATGCTACATATCCGACCCATGTTTTGTGGATGCGCTTACAGAGCTGAGAGCGTGCCGTGCAGGGCGATACCATCAGGAACCTCCCCACAATCGTAAACTGGATGATTCTTAGCTCACATTCACCACATCGATGTCATGCTGGGGTAGTCTAATGGGGTGAAGTTGATGGATCTTGGAGAGAGAGAGAAAAAAAAAGATTGCTAAGCACATACTAAGTCTCTGGCGGTTCGTACTGATAGCTGATAGTGTGTGGGAGACCAACTCTGTGCATGTTTTTTTTTTTGCTATTCCTACTGCTATTTTCCCCTCCAGACTCTTCCTCTTCACCATCCTCAACATTGTGCTGCGTCTTGGCTGAGTTCTTTCTAATCACAGCAGCTGCCAGTTGACAATGATTGAGGTGCCAGGAGGCGGATGGATAGTAAAAAAAAAAAAAAAGAAAGATAATGTTTTTCAATGTCGGCAGCTGGCACTGGCTATAATCTAAAGCCACCAGAGGCTGCCTCCAGTGCCCCCCTTAAACTTACACATTTAAACATATATAGGATGTACAAGCAGCGGGATGTGCCCACTGTTACCCATCTTCAAAGCACTCACACATATAGACTCTGATGTGCCAACAGCAGGAGCCGCGCAGATTCCAAAGTTCATGTCTTTTCACTCATATTTAAAGGTGCTCTATGCAACTTTTTATATTTGACCTTTCAGTCAGCCTGCGGATGCTTGGGTTAGGCTAGGTTTAGGTTTTCACTGCTGATTGAACCATTATCATGGCTACATATACATCTCATTCTGAAAACCAGCCAGAAAACCTAAAAAACGTGAAATAAAATGGATCCCGAAGCATCATAGGAGCCACCGTGATGGAAAGTAAAAGCCCCAAGCTAACCACTCACACAGCCACGGGGTCACTGAAAGGTCAAATACGCACTAATATCAACTTTTCTTTTTTAAATAAAAAGTTGCATAGTGCAGCTTTAAAGTGGAACTAAACACTGAACTCCGCCCACATCTGCAGTCCTAAAAGAATCGATTAAGAAAGTGTCAGAAAGTAGCTCTAGCTTTTCAATAGAAGAGTCAGTGCTAATAAATTGCTTGCCCGATGCTGTCTGGAGGCATTGATTAATGCTCATACATTTGTCTCCACCTCTGCTTCTTCTCTGTTTCTTTAATAAATTCACTGGGTTGATAATAATAATGATTTTTGTGAATAATATGATATTGTCAAATTTCAGTTATTTAATGTCAATGTCTTTGTGTTTGAAACTATTTTTTGTTTTGCAGTATGCAGAGTATTTTTGTAAATACACCATTCGACTGAAAAAAGTAGAAAGGTCAGGTCTAGGTCAGTGACTCTGCATGTTTGAGAGGATGTCTCCTTCCAGTGACACAGTAAAAGTTAAATGGCTGTTCTTGGGCATGAAGTCACATAAGCATGATTCCAGGTGACGCTGGCTGGCTTGACGGGCCTCCTCCGACGACCACCATCCACTCATTCACACACTCTCATGCAAACTGGGTGAAGTCTGTTGTCAAATTCTCCAACCACTAGCTTTCCAGTGACTTTTTTCCATTCTGTGTTCGCTCTCCGAGTGGAAGCCAGTTCAGTACACGCTTAAGGTGCATACTGTGTCCATGGGTGAGACATGTCCCCACCATTGTCCACCAGTCACGCAGCCTCGGTTGCCACAGGTTGGAAATCCAAGTCAAAAATCAGTCAAATTACTATGCAAACTGCTGTTTTGCCCTCTGATGAAAATGGAGCAGCTGAATGAAATGAACGAGCAGAATGTGAGACCGGGTGCATGAATGCTTTGAGAGGCAAATGTTGCAGTGAAAGACAAGTGGCATTTCAACAGCATAACGCAGAGATAGCCTTTGAAAACATGGCAAAAAAAATTTAGATGCAAGTCACATTCATTTTAGCTGCAAAAAAGTTAGAAACCACAAATATAGCCTTCTGTTTCTCGCCGCGGAATTCAGGTACACCCCCCTTTCCCCCCCATCTCTTTGCATGCATAACATTTTCAGGATGTGTATAGGTACCGGTATTTGGAATAGGACGGTGGAAAAAATAGGAAGCAATATGACAGAGATGGAGTGAGTGCAAGGATGCTATAGATGCTCAGAATCTCAGAGAACAAGGACTAAAAAAATACAACACACAAAAAAAGGAAGGACTTAGAGCTCTGTTTATAGTTTAGTCTATGTGAACTAAAGAAATCCAGCACCTGAAGGCTAAGTCTTAAGTCCAAGGAGTTGGCGATTTGATTATAAACACATTGTTGTTGTGTCACTTTGCCTGACTGATTGGGGTGTGTCCGTGAGTGTGAGGCTGATGACGCATGTTTGTAAGTCCCCTTTCGACCAGCTGTGGTTAAACTAATTTGGTGGTTGACATGGCAGTGATTATTTTGTTGGCTAGTCGACAAGTGTAATTATTTTCATATCAACTATGCAATTGGCGCAGAGGTGCTCAACAGGTCCCAGGTTCAATTTATGGGCCAGGTGGGACCATCTTCTCCGGTTTATTAAACATGTACAATATTTTAGGCAAGGCATGTTTATCTATACCGCACATTTCGTACACAAGGCAACTCAATGCATTTATTTTAGTGGCACTGTAACAACAAGACCAGTACCAGGATGAAACCAGGTCTAAACTAATTTTACCCCAGGACAACCGCATGTGTCAACCAATCATAAATTATTTCCCAAACTTTGAACGGTCCTGCCTGAATGTGATGCAGAGGGTTTGGCAGCATGTGTACAGATCCCTGCCAAACCTATAGAAACAAGAGTCCGTGAGAGCAGCCTAATTTTTCATCCCTCAGCCTCTCCTGTCCTTGTTTGTTTAGCTCGGGCCATTCAGCGGCGTAGACCTGCGATAATTTGGCTGTGCTGTGTGCCCGCTTGTTGCCTTTGATTTAGTTTGCCGTGTGAAATTTGCAGATTAGCGAGCGGAAACAAAACAAAATCAAACGCAGCCACTGGTGCATTATTCCACCTCCTAAGTGAGTGAGTTTATACGAGTGTGCGAAGAAGTGGGCAAGGTAAATTGTACTTAACTCAAAATTTCTTGAACTCTCACTTTGACACAGAAGTCTTGTTTTGCTTGCTTTCCAGCTCTAGTTTTATTTTGAAGGCCTGCCTAGGACACGGAAGAGCAGTAGGTTATATAGTATATTTATTCAGCTAACCGAACAGACTGTTGCCGCTAAAGGAAACAGACCCATTCCCATCATTTAGCACTCTTAAGCATTTCTTTAGCATCTCATCTTTGAAGCCAGCAGCTGTTGTTTCCACTCCAAAGTTGTGGGAGAGAGCAGTTTATTTTCTCCACATCGCAATATTCTATAGAAGCAGTAATAAGTCTGACAACAGTAACTCTAAAAACTAAAATGATTTAAATGAGACGTGCAGCCTGTGGTTTGAGACTCCCACCTTTGCTGAATGAAAGTCCAAAGCAGATTAGTTTGCCCCATGTCTGCGAGGCATGCGATAAACAGTCATTGATATTCCGACGCCAGCTGCAGTGTTCCTCATCTCAAATCTTTATTTATTATTAACCAAACTCAAACTCTGGAGACTTCTGAAACCTGGTTATCGCTAATAGCGCTAATCACTGCCAGCGTAAACACTTTATCATAATCAAGCAAGCGCCCTAGCCAGGGGGGATGCTCCCAAAAATTCTGATTACGAATATTTGGGCAAAAATTAACAATATTATTATCAGTTCAAAGTTGTGTTTTCAAAGAGCTAAAACTCGTACGCATGCGGAACGAGTGCCGGTGTCTTATTGTGGTCCTTGAAGAAGTAATCATGTGCTTTAATTAGATGTGGTTGCTTTGAACAGTGTCTAGTCGCTGAGTAGACGCAGAGTTTGAACTGACTTTGCTGCAGACTTTCAGGACAGCAGGCGCACAAAAGTGAAGAGCCGGAAAGTTCTTCTGGTTCATTCACAAGAGTAAAAAACAAGGGTAGAGGCAATATAAGAAGTTCAATAAGTGTCTTTTAAGTGGCAACAGTATTAGGTTTCTTCATGTGTCTGTCTTGGATAATGTGTTAGTTGAATTGGGGCTACTGTATGTCATTATGTCATCCTTCTGCTAAAGTTTAAACCGTTGCTTGTGTCCAAATTGTTTTCCTTGCTAAAGTGTTTCAAACGTCCACATTCTCCCCAGCAATGAGGTTTTAAGCATGTTTCGCCAATTTGAGTGATCAAAACAGAGCCCCACCCTCGCCCCAACTCCTCTTTTACGATATAGCACGATGTTTCAGACTTTACAGTACATTCATTCTGTTTCCGATTCGGACACACAGCGCACTTGTTTCTCCTTGCTGCAGATCACATTTTGGTTGTCCTGTGTACTGTGGTGTGGGGAGAGTGAAAGGTAATGGTGCATCCAGAACGCTGCTGCTCGAGTCCCGACAAGAACCAGGAAATACGACCATATTAGTCCAGTGCTCCTGCACTGGCTTCCTGTGGCTCAGAGAATAGAATTTAAAACAGCTCTGCTTGTGTACAAGTCTTTTCATGGTTTAGCACCGAAGTACATCTCTGACAGCCGTATGAACCATCTCGGGCCCTGAGAAGGGAGGGGTCTCCTGGTGGTTCCCAGAGTCAGGACTAAACACAGTGAGGCTGCGTTTTAGTTTCATGCAGTTAAAATCTGGAACATGAGGATGTGAGACAGGCCTCAACTCTGACAATGTTCAAATCCAGGCTGAAAACAGTTCTTTTTGCCCATGCATATAACTGAAAGTGTTTTATCTGAGCTCTTGTTTTTATGTTTTTATTGCTTCTACTTGTTTTCTTGTATTTATGCAACTGTGAAGCACTTTGAATTTCCTTGTGTATGAATTGTGCTTTACAAATAAACTTGCCTTGCCTTGCCTTTATTTGTCATTATACAACTGTGTCTGACTCTCCAATAGAATGACACTAAACTTCTGCAATAATGGATTTCTGGAATACAGACCGACCATTGCCTTTTTGCCTGACGGGGGAGCTGTTGATCATTCATCAGCTCAAGCTAAAGGTTGCGTAACTGTTTATATTTAAGTGGTTTATTCAGAATATGCAACAGGCAATTAAAGTGGCTGTTTTCATTAATTCGTGTTGTGTTTAGAGAAAGGCTTGTCTCTGACTCTCGCATTGCGGTCAATATTGACTCGTCTAGTGACATCGCTGCTCACTGCTGCATTGTGGGGAATTTTAAGTGCACTGCTTTTTAACTAGCCTTCTCATTCCAGATGGATTGCAATGCTCTAGGATTAGATGCACAGTGGTATTTTTTCCACAAATATCTACTTTTTAAATACTCAACAATAAATGTGGACATCTTTTAACCTCTTAACCCCCACCTGAACCGAGCACATTTTCTCCAGTTTGGCTTTACCCAGATCTAAAAGCTTCTTGGAAAAAGGCAGCGAAATGGCAACAGAAATGAGACGAAAGCGAGGATAAAAATGCCACAAAAGAGTGACAGAAAAGTGACAAGAATGTGACGAAAAAGTGACAGAAAGCGATGAAAATGTGGCAACAGTATATCTACATCCATTTAGATGAGTTTTGAAGGTCTTAGCTTTCAAATGAGGCGTTGCACTGGCCTATAGGCTGTGAGCTCCAGTCAAGAAGCTTTTATTATCGAAATAGAAAATGCGCTTGGTTAAGGCGGGGGGGTAAAAGGTTAAACGCGCTATATGTTTTGTATTTTAGGTGGCTTTTAAAATACTTTAGCTCATCTTAGTAACAAGTCGGATGCTAAAATGACCGGACAATTCCAAAGTGTATGTGCTTTCAAACCGTGAAAAAGTAAGAAAAAGAAAAGCTGCCGCGTAATGTAGAGTGATGGAACTCAAACATGCATGAATAAAACAGAGGAAAGATATGTTTTTCATGATAGAACAACATTAACCTCAGCCATTAAAAGCTTTTCCCTCTAAAAAGATCTACTGGGTATTATTGTGAGGACATTTTGCTCTCGTTCAAATGTGGATGAATGCCTGCTGAGGTTGTTGCGGACTTGATCGCACTAAAATATTCAGTGTAGTGGTCTGCAGCACTGGAGAGGACACACCACAATGCTCTCTTTTACTCACCGTGCTGGCGGAACTAGAATTTGTTCTGAATGTTTTCTGAAGACTTCAGAATTGGCGATTGAAGAAGGTCGATGCTGTTTTTGTTATTTGTAATTGTAATTTTGAAAGGGTTCTTCAGCATCTGATACTTACTCCAGCCAGGAGAGTGCTATGCAATGAATCAGCTTAGTAATACAATGACGGCAGTGCATGGCTCAGTGGTTGATCATTTCCTGACAAATCCGAAGTTTGGCGGCACTCTTAAGTGAAAAGCGTAATCAATGTTTTTGCTAGTTCAATCACTTGGAGGTTTGGTGAAGTATTCTTTGTTGGACTTACCTACTGTTAGCTGTGTTAGTCCCCACTGAGACCTTCTCTTCTCTCTCTAGTAAATGTTCTGTAGTGACAGGCCGCCTCCTTCAAACGCCCTTCATGTCTGTGGCGTTTAGATCAGCCTGGGAAAGGGTTTGGTAGACCGCGTCATCCTCCCTTCACATATTAGTATCTCAGTCCAGCGCAGGGCTATTTTTATACTCATTAAATTCTAAATGTCTCCTGCTTTCCGAGACATAAATTGGATCAACCCTGGTGTGGAGTGACCTGAGAGTAGGGAACATGCTGGTGGTCTGTGTGCAAGTATGAGTTGGTGGCTAAAGTTTTGCTCTTGGCCATTTTGAGAATTTATTGGAAGATGTAAGTCATGGGGCGGCACAGTAAAAGAGAAATGGGCTCTCACTTATTAATGAAAAGGTCCCAGTTGACATGTTTCTCATCTGGTTGTTCTTCTCTCTCATCAGCTGTAAACATGTACAACAGACTAATACTCAAACCTGGTGCTCCTGACATTTAAGTCCACCTACATCTGACAATGAATTCAGGCATTTTTAATTACTTTTTACATCTTAACCTAATTTTTTTTTGTAATGGAGATATTGCTTTTGTCTCAAATACCTCCAGAACTTAGTAGTTGTGAAATATAGTAATGCAAAAAGCCAACAGAGGGCGCACACCTATACTGTATGCTGCTGTGGAAAAAGCTCATTCAAAATGAAAGCCCAAACAATGCATCAAACATGCTTGAAATGTCCAGAGAAGACAATTAAAGAAAATACTGTAAGACCATGATCAAGGTGTCTGTACTTGGATCTCTACGCAAACTCGAATTATGTCAAGGTGTTATTGAGTAGTGTCTTGTATGTTGCTTTAATTATCAATGCTGAGGTGCCCAAAAGCAGGTTATTAAGCCACAATTACGCATATGTCAGCCTAATTGTACAGGTCAAACAGCTGGGAAGTTGACCACGCTCGTTCCCTCTTTCAGAGCGCGAGTGCGAAACGCGCCAACTCAGTGAAGGTCGTTACATCACTTTGTGCAGAGATTGCATTGATCCTGACTGAGCGCTGACATCAGCACCGCAAGTTTCCCGTCACCAAAACCTGGGATTTAAAAGCTCCAATCAACGCCTCGGGTCCGCTTTTCATCCGAGGAAAAACTGGAAATGATGGTGTAACTTTGAAGATGAAGTGGCTCGCAGGAGGATTGTGGATTTCAAAAAAGTCAAGTGCTGAGTGGATTTTGTAGAACAGGCGCAGGTGTGTGTCTACACATAGGTGGATTTTTTCATTTGGGCTATATATGTATAGGTAGTGAATGACTAAAGCACATCATTGTTATCAGTCTAATATTAACATTGTGTGTGTCTACACATGGGTGGATTTTTAGTTAAACACAGTGGCCAGCTGCTTTGGAATGTACTTTTTAATCACTGATAGGAAGTTTTTGTCCTCTGTCCTGTTGGAGTTATAAATATACAGTTAATGACTTGTACTTTTGCTTTGTCTTGAAATGTCAATCTTCATTTGGGCTATATATGTATAGGTAGTGAATGACAAAGCACATCATTGCCAAGCAACTTGGAACGTTCAGAAAAGCTCTTTATCAGTCTAATATTAACATAGTGTGTGTCTGCTAATGACTCGCCACTCCTCTTGCTCTTCATAATCCTGTTAAATGACAATATCCAAACATAAGTACCCACTGGACGCCATAAGCCAAAAGGCAAATGCACAATAACAAAGGTGATGCTTAAATGAATAGAATGTAATCTTCATCTCATCTCACAAACACCAGGGAGGATTAAAGGAAGTGCAGTGAGAATGAGTCTAATTACTCCAGACTGTTACTGCAGAACACCATCTTAGCAAGTGGCGTTAGCTAAATTGCTTTTTTGCCCTGTTTTTTCAAATAACTGTCACAGTCATCTTTCGGTAATTCTGTTAAACCCAAACAAGTGCATTTAAGGATGGGGTCAATCACATAAGAGAGAGCGAAGCAGGCGTAAACATCTGCTGCTATTAACAGGCCATACAGGGATAATTCTATCAGTCAATCAAGTGGCCATGCTAACCTGTATTTAGCCAGCTGGACTGAAAGCTCTGTAATTAACCCTTCACGCGGACACCCAGTAATATAGTCCGACTGTCACTCCATCACAACTGATACGCATATGGAAGCCAGCAGTGCACCATATTTCCAATAAAGCTGCCTCGGAATAGGTTGTGTCATAATGGCATTCTGCATGTTTTGCATAAAGCGTGACACTTCTGATATTTCTATGTACCTTTTTTATTTCATTCTTGGACCGTGTGAGGGGTTCCTGTGTGGAGCTTACATGTTCTCCGTGTCTGGGCTGCTGTGCTCATTTTCCCAAATCAACATGAAACATTTGGATAATCTTTCAGCTAAAGGTTCTCCTAACCAAAGTCTTAACTCAAGAACAGGAGATGGGAGATAATGCTTCAGTTCTTTCACTTAAGTGATCATTTGACTGTGTAACGTTTATTGGAGTAATGTTTGTCCTACAGTACTTTTACTTAAAGGGGCTAGATGCAAGTTAACCATTTTATACTCACTACTGCCACCTCAGGTTATACGTGTAACTGCACCTTCTATATTAAGCTCGTGCATGACGGCACTTCGGACCCGAATTAACACCTTTTTGAGTGACAGTGCAGGATTTTAGAGGCAATTGTGGTGAACAGGTCTGGGTTCATTCTACACACATTAGGACATTGTTGGAACATGTAGGGGGAGCAAAATACATAATTTTGACATTATTAAACTCTGTATAATCCCTTTAAAGGTCCTATATCATGCTATTTTAGCCATTCCAAAGTTAAGTATAGGCATTTATATGATATATTGTACCTCTACCACTATGGAGCACTAATTTTTGTGATAAATATAATAATAACAGTGTTTTCTGGAGGTATTTTGCGAACCCGGAAGACTCTACGCTTTGATTCAGTTAACTCCGCCCCCTCTCTCCGCGCATACAACTTTACCGTAATATAAATAAACAGCAATAAGTGAAATTGCTTCATGATGCAGTTATACGGAGTTGTCATCTGCAACACAGCTTCATAAATGGCTAACACACATGCTAATATGCTAACACACAAGCTAACCCGCGTTTGGATTGACTCACCACTCTGGTCCATCGCTGTTTACATGGTGGGACTCGCGTTGGTTATAAAAGTTAATCCACTTTGATTCTGGCGAAGGTTCACCAAACATCCATTAGTGACAGTCACAGAAAAAAACCATTTTGGTGATAGTCGCTGAATCCCAGAGAAAAAAACAGCTGAGTGGCCTCTTCCTGAAAAAGGTTGAATAAACTCCTCGTCCTCGTAGCCAAACGCGCTTCTTTTTCTCCGTCCATGACATTATCGTTAGTTAAGAATAAAGAACAGGTGTGTCCAGAATAGATGACAACGAGCTCCATCTTCACAGCTGCAGCGCAAACATGACTGATCTGTTCAGACGCTCAGGGGTGTTTGTTTTGGCCTCAGCTGACCTGGAAGCACCTCGGGCACATCCTTTTAAATTTTTTTTATTATTTTTTTTCCTTTTTTTTTCTCTTTGTTTCTCTCTTACGACAGAAATAATGAAAACGCTGTTTTACAAATTAAAATCAGGCTGTAAGCATAGAATTAAGACATTACATTACAGACGTCGAGCACTTCCGTTCCGCTGTTACGACACAACTGAACAGGTCAGTCGTTCACCAGGAGAGGGAGGAGCAGCTGCTCAGAGAGCAGGATTCAGGAGGATTAAGGAGAGCTGCGTGAATGAAGCCACAAACCACTCTGGGGGTGTTTTTGATAAGGAAATAGCACAACAACATGGCTAAAAGCTCCAAAAAGTCGATTTTGCATGATATAGGACCTTGAAGAAATTCAAGCAAGTACTTTGACCACCACTGCTTTTACAAGATATAGTTGGAAGTCTTTTGTCAAATTCCCTTTATTAAGTAGCAAAAAACTCTTCTTCAATTACTAAAATGTATTTATCCCTGCTTATGTAACCTTTGCAAAATGCGCATTCAAACAATACTCACTTAACTTCCAGGATTTTGATTTGCGTGGAAAAAGCTAAAGTGGAGAAACACCACTGCAGGACACAGCGGTAACAAAGAGCGCGCTGTACCGGGGGGCACACAATGGGGAGCCTTTGAAGCCCGCATCCACTAAAGCTATGACTTTCCTCAAATCTGTGCGCACGTAGGCGCACGCAGTCCCCCAGCTCCTACCTTTGACAGTAGCTCAGCACTGGAGCCATGGGGAACTTTGAGGTCTGCATTGAAGAGCAGTCCTTTTATACTACAGGCTTATGTGCAGGGCTGTGATAAAAGTACCTTTCAGAATCGGAGACGCTGCTCAGGATCAAGTCTATTCGTCATGCCAATTATATCGGTGACAATGTCTTCTGCCTACTCATTGTGTGCAACATTATTAGTTACACTTCAAGGTCCCCCTCCTTGCATGTTCTCACCACAATTGTGTTTGTTTGCTTTAGGAAAATTATTTGTTCCCCTGTGCTTCAGTTTCCCGCCTTTGATTTCTTTTAAGATCAATTGAATATGCCTTGTCTTGGTTACAAAACAAGTCCCTTCCAGCTGCTGCACATATCATGCAGTTCCTACCCATTTCATTTATACTCAAATAGCAACAGGGCCAGGAAGATGAATTCAAACTATTAGCTGTGTCCCTAACTCGTTTCTAGCGCTCTCTAACCCTGGACGACACCATTGGGCGGACATTGTTTTGGATCTCGAATGGTTGAGTGGACAATTCCTGAAGCACAACTATTGTTGGAACTCAATTCAACAACCTTTGCACTCTTACATTGCAACACACAAAGAAGCCCCACTGCCAGACCAAAGACAAATACACCACCTGGATTTAAGTGTTCTGATCTGGGGCTGCTGTAGTTGGTCAGGTCTAGGTTCAGCAACACCATGTGCCCAAAGAAGGCGATCATCTGTACGTGAACATCCTGAATGACCAGTTTATTCCATCAATGGATTTCTTCTTCCCTGATGGCACGGGCAAATTCCAAGATGACAAGGATTCATCGGGCTCGCACTGTGAAGAATGGTTCAGGGAGACTTAATTTCACGCCTGGATTTGCCAACACAGTGTAAGATCTTAACCCATGTGCCCAGTGCTCAGGCAAAGAGCCATGGGCAGAGAGTAAGGTTTCGTGATCTGTATACAAGGCATGGATTGAATGAATTAGGTAGAGCCTTCCTCTGCCATTTTTATAATATAAATCTCACATCTCCACTGCAGAATGATAGCTGAATCCAGGGCAGGAGCAGTTTGATGAATCCTCGTGCCCATAGCTGGGTGTGAGGAGAAGTTTTACAGTGGCACAAAAAAAAAAAAAAAAAGCCATCAGATTGCACACTGCAGACTGGAGCACGCTCGAAGCAGTGATGTGTGTCTGCCGGTGTGGGCGGCCATATTTCTACTGCCGAAGAGAAAATGCTCAACTGTGAAGCATGAGAACATCCTTCATTTGTGTGGAATAACTGCACTTCCAGAAATGCGAGTCGGGCTGTGTTTCATTTCAGACAGATGGTGATGTGAACAAAGGTTTATTTATTTGAACTAAGCGGCAAGTGTCAAAAAATGGTGGCAATTTATTTCAATTTGATGAAGCTCTCTGGTGGCCAAAGTCAAGTTTTCACCTTTTTCCACTTTTAATTTAAAAATGTGCAGAAAGTCACGGTGGGACTGGAAGGTAGTAGCGCTGTGTAGAGTGACCAGACTTTCCAAATTAATAACTGGAACGCCATGATGATGTCCGTGACAGGATGTTTGTGTGAAGACCATCCACACTGTGTCTTAGAGCTTTATACATTCATTTGGAACCAAGCAGCTATAGCTACATTCCCTCTACTAATGCCAGAAGTGCTCGAAGTACTTCATTTCATTTTTTTGAGTAAAAGTACATATACGACTGGCCTAATATTACGTTGAGTGAAATACTTGCTTAATTGTATGGTGCCTGCTGTTTGTTTGAGTCTGCACTTCAAATGATTTTGAGCCAATCACGTGGCAGATTTGCCTTTAGTTGGCAGGTTTTATATTTGCCGATAACAACATAGCATACTTGCAAATGCTATGTTAAAAGTCTGATCTGTTCACAAAGTATTTCAACAGTAACCATCCAGATATTGATAGAATAGCGCTGATATGTCAATCTGGTGTTTATCAGGTTCATATTTTTCACTGTTTGGCTCTGACTGTTAGAATTCTCTCTTTTCCAATTGAAATGAAGTCCAGGAAGTGATTTTTTCCTCTACCTCATTGTACCATTGTAAGTTCACAAAGAGTGCACCGTCACAACTCAGCTACCACTGAGAACCGTTCTCCTGGTCACAATTGGGCTCATGTTAGAAATCCATTTCTGAACTGGGTTTAATACTTAGCAGAGCCGGAAACCACCATGGAAATTGTTCTGAGACTTGACAATGGATTTGACTGTGAAGCTAATCGGCACTTCATGGGAGTATCCAGCATGGACGCTCCTATTCTCAAATACCTTCTGCTTCGTAAAGGTCATGTTTCACAAGCCATTGAACTTGAATGTGCCCCCGTGATGGTTTGGCGGACATGCAAACGTTCTGGCAGCACACTCCAAAGAATTGCCTGTGCAGCTGATGGCTGCATTAAAGAGTGGATCCACTCACGTCATAGTTTGAATGGCACTTTTATAGTTATTTTTGTTATATTGATGGATTTCAGATGACCTCTGAACCATTTTCTTTTTTTGACTGATCACAATTTTTACTCTTTTGCATAAATATTTCAATCTAATGTATTTACTTTTTAAGCAATCTTGGTCACCTCCAGCGCACCATTACACAACTTTGGACATAAAATGGACTCAAAAACTTACCTGGAGTTGTGTTTCAAGCCACTACCACTTATTTGAATAGGCTAATCTTTGGATCTTCACCAGTGGCTATTCTAAACATTGTTTAAATGAGTCCTCCAATTCCCAAAAAGCTCCTCCTGGAATCCTACGTATCCAGGATGCTTTCCTCACCGCTCGATCTCAAGTTTAATCCTTTTATCACAAAGTATAATCACTCGCCATAGCTTCACTACTGTCTTTTTTTTACTGCTGTGAAGGGGAGCAAGAGGATGGGTGGGTGAGACTAGTTTATTGGGAGATCATGTGAAACTCAGCAAGTGAAACTGCTGGATATTTCTTTTCAGCTATTATAGATCAAAGTGGCATTTTCTATCTGTCAAGGTCTCAAGGCCATACTGAGCGTGGCACCACCTCTACCTCAGGTCCTGACCACGCCTGGTCCAGACACGCTGGGGAGCTGGGATGCCTCGGCCAAAGCCACACTGAGAGCCACACCAGCATCAGCCCAGAGAATCTAACGCACAAGACCTGACCGTGCAGGGTCAAGTCTTACCGGGGGAAGCTGGGACTTTGACTCAAAACATGAACAGTCTGATGTAGCATCACCAAAATGTTTGCTTGCAATGGGATGTCAACACGTTAACCGGGCGTTCAAGCGTCTCCCAGACATTACCAAGGACATGCTAAAAGTTTACAATGAATATCACAGTTTGCGTGACAGAACAGCAAAAAGTTGACTTTATTAAAAAGCTTCAAAATTATTACAGAAAAAAAGATTCAAAGCAAAAATAGAAACTCTCTTTGAGTCTACATATTGAACTTATTCGTAATGATTTAAATCCCATGGATTCTGCCCCAAAACTCCAAACTCCAAACAGACACTGTATCATTACATTATTCAGCTTTACACATTAGTGTTTGTTCAATCATTGGTCCAAGTTTGTCGCAGTTGGGCTGTCATAGCTTTGCCAACCATATTCAGATTGTGATGTCATCATCTATAAGCATTACTTTTGATTGACACATGCAGATGCATGACACGTTTGACAGCATCGGACAAAGGTTATCATGCCCTGTACATATTCCTCCTTCGTCAGTCTCTGTGCATATTCTCAACACTATCCAAGTGTAAGATAGTGATACACATATATTTGAGATTATTATGAGATACCTGCCAAAATCATACTACCCCCTCTTTAAGCACTGTATGTAACATTTCTGAACTAGGTTTTCTGAAGCCCCATATACACAATGCGGGCGAACACAGATTCACTCTGAAGGGATATGTTTGAAATGGTTTCCCCATAATACTAAACCCTTCAGCTATTTGAAAGAGGAAAACAGCTATCACTCAACAATACACATAACTTACATAATGTGCATTGAGAACGCTGCTATTGCATTCACTACAGCAATAGAATATGCAGTGCTGACGCATGTGGAGCCATTCTTCCTCTGGGGCCTATGTCAACATCCTTTGCACAGCCTATGAATGCAAGAAAGCCATGAAAAACGATAACAAATTTAATTTAAATCATGTGCTATAAGGAATGCTTATAGAGGAGCCCTGATAGCAAGACGGGGAAGAAGAAGAAGAAAAAAAACCCTAGTGTAGTGCAAGAGTGTTCCGATAAAGAGAATATAGGATTACGTGGGTGTCACATGTATTATTGAGTCTGGGAGAGGGGTGGTGGGGTGGTAGTGATGGGGTGTCCATGTAACAGTGATCCCCAACTACAAGGATGAATGAGGCTAATTTCTAAGCGTCTCCAATAAAGGGAGAGAGAGGAAGAGCTCGCAGGCTGCAGATCAATCATTACTTTGTTTGCAGCTTCGCGTACTGGTGTGTATGTGTGTGTGTGTCGGGGGAGGCATATGCGGACAAGGCGTGCATACCAAAATGGGAATAAAACTGCACGGCTTGCAAAAGCGGCTGCCTTGCGCGAGTGTGGGAGCATATAGTATATCGACGACGGTATAAATATGAATATAAAAAGGCTACAGGTATAGCCACCATGGCTGCGAGCGGAATGGAAAAGCCAGGTTTGCTAATTTAGTCTCCCCGACAGGAAATAAGCATGCTATTATTGAAAGCGTGCAGCAGTTTCTCAAGCTTAGCGCAAAAAGCAAAGATAGCATGTGTTTACAAGGGCACAAAGGGGGTTTATTAGGAGAGAAAAACAAAGAAGGTCTATATTCAAAGATGGAAACCTTTTTATCGCTGTGGGGCCTAAGGGATAATTAAATTGTAATGGGAAGCAGTGACAGGAGTTTATAGATTCCGGGAGTGATCAAGCTGAACATTTGCTGAAGCTAGTTGTCCTAATAATCTTATACATTCTTCGTAAATATTTCAGAGCATCATTCATTACCACTATCGAGCAGTGGAGAGGCTCTTATACTGAAGTAGTTTTTCCACATTTATAGCTTTTATGGACTTTGTTTGGCTCCTTTTAGATTATATTTTATATACATAGACCTTTTCCACATTGTACAGTATAATGAAAAAGCATTGCACTCTTTTGTTGCCAAATGCAATGTCTCCCAGACTTGAACAGACCTGTGTTCCTTTGTTTCAGTCCTATTGTCTTTCTCTTGCAGGTGGAGAAGTGCCATACACCACCCTGGCCACCCGCATGATGATGGGCGTGTGGTGGATGTTTGCTTTGATTGTCATCTCATCGTACACGGCCAACCTGGCAGCCTTCCTCACCATCTCCAGGATCGAAAACTCCATACAGTAAGCACATCAATACACAGACATGGGGTTTAAGGGATAATGCTTTGATTAAACGTGCCCTTTTAGCGTAGCAGGTTGTCAGACACGTAGCACTTAGCGGTTAACATGCAGGCATATGAGACACACGCGTTTCACCTTTACCACATGCCACACCTTGCATCTCTCACATTGAAAAACCTGCCTTAAAATAGACATTTACTATTTTCAGCTTGAAACCATGTTATACCGTTGTCATAAGACATACCTGATGTAGTATTTCACTACAATTACGCTGTCTTGAGTGTTGGACTACTCACCACGACATGAATCGAAACTGAAAGACCACAATTTCCCTGCCTAAGGGTCGGAGTCACCAATACACACTAATGGAATCATGAAGAAGAAGCTACATAACAGGCTAACGGGCAAAGCTACCTGTGGGCTAGCGCCACTTAAACAGTATTTACAGCCAAGTTATCTCCATTGTGTAATTGGATGTACAATATCCCTCTCTCCTTAACTCTCACGGACAATTAATGAGTAAAAAAACGTAACATGCTGCGACACCTGCAGTGGCGCTTATGGCCTCTAGGGGCATGAGCTACTTAGTACTGCTTTCTTTCTTTCTTAGAGACATCATTTTAAATTATAAATAATAATAATATAATAATAACGTAAAATATTAATGCTGAGGCACCAATATACCTTCCTTTAAGTCTATTTTTAAGCCCCATATGTACAACTTAAGATTGGAGTTTTGAACTGCATTATTGTGGCGTGAAGAAAAATACAGAAAAATCGAATGAAGGAAATAATTTTATTGATGTAGCAAAGCTTTCACTGTTAACTGCTGGGTTAGAACTCACAATTGTTTCCAAAATCGAGTGGCTATCCAATTGAGTTATACCTATCTACAGCCAGACTTTTACCTCCTCACATCCCAACTTCATCCCCAATGAACATCTCACGGAAACTCCAGAGCCCTGTATCGAAAAGAACTTTTCATAAAGGCTTTGGGAGGGCATGCTGAAGACCGGTCCCACCAGCCAGAAAGTTAAAACAGAATGTCCACCTTTGGCTTGCTGCGTTATGAACTTATCTAAAACAAAATCAAACTAAAAATCTTTGCTCTGCTTGTGCCAATTGTGATTAGATTAAGTCAGAGCTGAAGAAAATGAAGATTTGCCTCTCATCTGTGTCTGCCCTCCACTAAGAAGAATGAGCTTTCTTTCCTGTTTGAAGATCAAAGAGGAGATTCACATGTGTAGTATAGTAGCGAAAGATGTAGCGAATGCTCCCGAAGCAACTGAAAGAGAGAAAAAGGCACTTTTGTCTACCCTTTTAAATCTTACTAAAAAATTAGACACTTGGATAGCCTCAATTAAACAGAACAATGAGCCTATATGCAATATTAACAGTTTTTTCAGCCAATTTGGGCATATGGTGCTTCCGTATGCTTATCTTTTGGGATATCTACCACGGCTGGTAACAGTGGACACATTTTGGCGTTAGAAAATGTGCTGTAGTTTAAACCACATAGATTCTAGTCAGTATCGCGGGTGAAATAGTGTCTGCTTGCAGTGTTAGAAGTGTTGAACGTGTCTCTCGGTCAGTGTCCAGATAATGCCAGGAGCTGCAGACAGGGTCGTCCACTCTCACCCCCTTTTTTTATTTTACTTTATTTTTTTTACCTTTCCTTCACACTGATTGTTCCTCCCGCGCTGTGCCCTCTACTTATCTACCCGTGTGATAATATGTTTGCCAGGCGCCCTCCTGGTGGCGTTCGGAAGCGCTCATCTCTCATTGGACTAATCAGCATGCCGAAACATCCGCAGTGCCTGCCAGTGCCACACTTAATTGTGCTTAGCTGTGGAATAAACAACATTTATTTCTCCAAATCTCATTACTATCTGTCTCTTAATTTGTTTGTTGTGGCTTCCTCTGTCTTATTTCCTCCCTTCTTTTCGGATATGAGCAGACATCCTTTTAAATTTTCATGACTTTTCTTTGACTGCGTTTACGTTGCCTCCAGTGACACCAATTTCAATTTCATAAAAAAGACGCAGAGTTTTTGGCTTAATCCGATTTTTCCATAATTTCCTTTTATTAACCAGGACATCTCAGTTTCATGCCCCATCCGGCATCCACTGAGCTAATTGCGGAGTGCCATACATTTTAATGCATTATGTTTAGTATGTTTAATATGACTCTTTTGGGGTCATTAGTTGCATAATTATTGCCAGAATGGCAGCCAGCGCGGGGCCCTTGGCATGTGTTGAGAGTGTGAACCCCCCCATGGTAAAGCTTTCAGGAGTCACACTGTGGAGCTGAGGCCCCTGTGGAGAGTGGAAGAGGGGAGAAGACTCAATACACAAGATGCTGCGATAATTAGACCAATGCTAGCATTGAAAAGAGTTTGTTAGCAATAGAGGCAGATAAAAGAACTGGTTGTTGGGATTTCTGAATATTAACATTGAAAAGTGGTTCCTACAGCTAGTGTATTATGTGAAGTCATCAGAGAGGAGATTTTGGCAAAGGCTCAGAATCGTTTGGTAAATAGATACCGTATTTTCCGGACTATAAGTTGCACTTTTTTTCATAGTTTGGCTGGGGATGCGTCTTATACTCTGGAGCGACTAATATGTGATTATCTTTTCCTTTTTTTAAATTCAAATATATAGTTTCATATGCCACTAGAGGGCACTGCAGGCTAATCGAGCAGAAAAAAGACACTTTAGAGTGAGCGAGAAACTTGTGAGGGTCTGGTGAAAAGCGGAGGTTACTCAAAGCTAATCTCAGGCTAAAAGCTAGATGGCCACAGCTCGAGGAACAACTTCGCCAATGAGTGCTTGAAAAACGTGCTGCCGGGAGAGGCTTGTCAATGGTGCAGTTATGCCTCCATGCCCAGGTCCATTGCCAAGGCGATTGTTCAGAAGTGACACCGAGGAAGAAGGTTTCAGTGGGTTTAGTGATTTGGAGTGAGATCGAGAGTTTGGTATGTTCTTTATGCTATAGCTATCTGAACTGTTTATGTGACGTTAATATACCAAACACCTATTTAATAGGTTTTTTGTTTGTTTTGTTTATTCTTCATGCAGCTAACTAATAATGTTGCATTAGCATACTGTACGCCTATTCATAAACACAGTAGCTACAACAGGTAGAGATGTTTTCATGTGGCATTCTTGGTCAAAACATTATAAGAGCAAGCTGGCAGGTTAACATTCATGCATTGTCGGAACCTCTAAATATTCAAGTTGAATAAAACCCTGAGCAAATTCTTATCAGAAAGAATTGACTCAGGTGAGCTGATGTGTAGATTTGTGTTAGCATGACTGTAGGTAGCACCTGCCATTTAGCCAGCCTCACCTTTATTGTTGGAAAAACAAAGAAACACAACACAGAGCTATGTATGACACAAAATCTGTAGCTTATTCCATATTCCATTTCAAGTCGTCAAAAAGTTGTCTGATTGCAATCTTGGATTGTGTTGAAGGTCATCATGTTTCTCATGCCATGAAAACTGTCTAGTACCATGAAGGGGAAGTTGGAGTGATTGAAAGCCAATGATTGGGAGATAGTATTATAGAGACAGCAAAAAACAAAGTCACAGGCGCCAGCATAAGAGCCCGAGTCTGTCTCAGGGAGCTGTCCTGGCAGTTTTAAGTATTAATGCCCTTGTTTCATCCTGGAAATGAAATAACAAGCGAGCCTCTCTGGACTATTTCACGCTTGGATGTTTTTCCCTCAATTTCACTGTGAATCCTTGAGGAAAACGCAAGCGGCCTGGTGCCAGGAGAAGCAGCAGGAAGCGAGAGAAGAGAGGGGGAGAAGCTGCATACGGACTGAATCAGTACGCAGCTGTAGAGATAAGATGTCCAGACAATAGAAAGGGCAGAGGGGAAAGCTTGCAGACAGCCAGAGCAGCAGAGTTGCGTCGAATCGAAAGTAGCAAGACAATGTATTATGAAATATCTCAAGAACAGTGATGGGAGGAGCCACACATTTTACTCAAGTAAGAGTTGTCTTACATTATTCGGGTACAGGTTGATATTGTTCTGCTGACAATAATCATTATTTATTGGCAAAACTATACCTTTACCTATACCTTCCAAAGCCAGGGTGCTGCTGCATTGCTCTAATTTGAATTTCCTGGATTGTGTTGTACCATAGAGGAACACAAAACTGCCTGCTCCTAGCTCCTGATCCTTAACTTTTCATGGGGTCAACTGTTTGATCTCTATGCCGTTAGTGAACTAGAGCTTCAGCAGCATTTGCCCAGTTGGACCATTGGAAAACACAGGTTAAGTGACATCACCAACAGCTGTTTCAGAAAAAAAATACATTACCCATATAGTAATGGACTACAAAAACATTCCTGCTACTGGCTATGGACTTCAATGACTCAAACATGAACCACAATAACGATATGAAGCCACACAGGAAACAGACGATGATAAAAAGTTGTTTCAGATTTTCCTTCCACACCTACAGCTTCATCACTGGAATAAAAAAATGCCCTGGTCGAATATTCCGCCATAATCCTGTTCATTCTCAGAGAAAGATTAACATTAACATTAACCGCATTAACGCACTGTGAGGTCATTAACACCCAGTGAGGTCTGCTCCTTCTCTGCACTGTATGCAGATTAGCCATGTGGCTTTACGTTTCCTCTAAATAAAAGCTAAAGCACAAACTGTGCCTTCATTTAGGCCATTTACTGAGGCGGCTCTTTAAAACAGTGACAGTGCTGTGGTGGCTCTAACATGTATTTTGTCACTTTTATAAAGTTTGATGAATCACTCGAGGGTGGGGGCGAGGGGGGTGGGGGGATTGGCGATGCGGTGGCTAATGGGATTGCACATAGCTCTTAATCGCCGGTGAGTTAGCACCAGAGGTCCCTATGCTTAAGTAGCTATGATAGTTAGCATATATGCTCCTTTCTCTAACTCCTTCCTAACTGACAGCGCAATTCAGAGGCTTCTGAGCGGGGCGGATGCTGATGCACATCCGGTTTGGCGTTAGACCTCTTACCAATTTTAGCGTTTCGGATTGGGCAATTGTGCAGGATTTTAGCGACAATTGTGGTGAATAGGTCTGGGCTCATCCTACACATTAGGACATTGCAGGAGCATGTAGGGGTGGAAAATTCCGTCTTGTCCCTTTAACGGGGACTTAAGGCATATTCAGTATCCTAACTAGCCAAGCATCTCAGTCTTAAGGGTCTTTTTAATGCACAGACAAGATTTCAAATGATAAAACGTAAAATATTAAGGCTGCAGTTTCTAAAAGAATATTGATAAGCCACATTCTGTGTCCACTTAAAAAATGCAATTTCTTCTAACAGTCCCACAGGTAAATGTGAAATTGAATTTACAGCACAAAGGAGATGGACATGTCGAGTGTTAAAAGCAGAAGCAGAGGGAAGGTTGGTTCGGCAGGTGGAAGTTTGGTCTGGCCAAGAATTGGTCAAGAATTTTAGATGAAAAAGTCAAGGCTGTGGTCAGCAATACACAGTGGATCCAATTACCAAGGTTAGTCTTTTGGTTTGTGGACGACTGCTGGGCGAGTCATGCAGGGACCGGTTAAAGGTAGCACACCAAATAACTGCAAAGAAAATGACCAATTTGAGGAACTTTGGTGCAGGGAAAGAATCATAAAAAAAAGTTATGGAGCTTTACAAGTTGCATATCCTCTCTTTACTGACCCCCAATTAAATCGTAATCATAATAAACTTTGTTATTGTCGCATTTTTTGGACCTTTATTTACCCTGAACCATCATTCAGAATATAAAGTTCACTTTGACCAGGCTTAACAATGTCAGTGTAGATGCTATTTCAGCTGAAATGAGCAGTTTTTCAACATCCCATTGATTAAAGTGTACTTAAAAGTTGAATGACACAAAAAGTGCTCAACTTTCATATATTTGGAGGTCATTGTTTTTGTGGCATAATAATAGAGTTCTCAGTGGCTTTTGCTTTGGTTTTGGGAGCAAAATGAGACAGAGAGAGTATGTGCTGAATAGAGATGTAGCCCATTGAAACAGATTGAGGTAACCGCTACACTTTACCCTTGACTTATTGATGTTTCAAAGCAGAAATGTCCGGTCTCCAGCCCAGTACACAGCCTGACTACATAGTAAATATATACACCATTTAGTTCATAGGCAGGATAGCTCAGTGGTTAGCCCTCTTGTCTAGAGTCTTCTGTTTGCTCTCCCCATATCTGCATAGTTTTCCGTTGGTTTCCCACTAGACGTAGGTTCTCTTCTGGGGCCTGGAGTCAGAATCATTGTGGGACTTTCCTGGTTAAATAAAAATGGCAAATATTTGGCTATTTGAGTCTGATGGTGATTGTACCAGTAAGATTAAATTTCATACTGCGCTCTTCGTGGTTTAAAAAGACACCACAATTACAGCTGCACTAACTAGGAGACAGGAGCTGGGAGAGAGGCCTTTGGTGTTCATCTTCAAGTTTGTGTAAGCTCTCAGTCGTACAGGAGTTTCCATCGTAGACAAATATTATTAACCTTTAACCATTTTAGCCATATAGATCTGTCAATAGGTGTGGGGCTCATTTTGCTTTCTGATTGGACTTATTTATGGAATGTTTACAAAAAGCTTGCATACCCTAGGGCAGGGGTGGCCAACCCGCGGCTCTCGAGCCGCATGCGGCTCTTGGCCAATCAGAGTGCGGCTCTTTGCATGATTGGATATGTTTAATACAATGCGGCTCTTTGCAAAATAATTGGTAAATATTTCCCATAAACTGTAACAGTCTTTGACCAAAAATCCAACCATCGTCCTACAGACCCTGTTTCCATCTCTACATGAATGAGAGTCTGTATCTCTCTCCTTTTCGAGGCGGTGTGTAAAAGGAGCCCGTGCGGCAGCCTCAGTCAAAGCGGGATGTAGGTTAAACAACAGGCAGGCAGATCGTGGCACTAGGATCAGCTTCTGTGCTTTTCAGATTTCTGATCAGCTACTCTTTATTTGATGTAATTTGGCCACATACTCACAGAAAAAGATCAAAATTAGGAAATGGAAAAAAGCGGAGCTCTTATTAAGCGTATGATGCGAAGCGCGACATCGTAACGCGGAAATACGCAAAGTCATGACTTTTCTTTCACACGTGCTATAACTGTAACAGATGCAACTTAAAACAGACTCTCAGATCCTCCAGAGGCTCCTGGTTAAAGTTCATGAACTTTGTGCAGCCTAGAGTGCGTTCTTTGCACAGTCCAGTCAGGACGAAGCTGCAGGCACTGAGCGCACAGGCCAGGGGCGAATCAGAGAAGGGGGCTCAGTGGGCAAGGCCCCACATACAAACACACCCCAGCATTAAAAATAAATAAAAATAATAATAATAATCTAATTCTGTCTCAGTCAGAACAGGAAACACAAAATGTCATTTAATATACATGTATTTCAATCTTGTTGAGGAGTAAAACCATTCAATCTAACACAATTATTAAAAAAAAAAAAAGAAAAAGGCATAAAGTTATAGTTTATTGTGATTAAATAAAACGCACATTCTATTTAATCACAATAAAGTACCGCCCCGGGATCTCGCTAATGGTCGGTGCCTTTGTGGCTCTTCACAGGATCAAGGTTGAAAATTTCGGCTCTTGGTCTCCGACTGGTTGGCCACCCCTGCCCTAGGGTGAACCTGGGCACCCGAGCCGTGCCCAAGCGCTGAAAGACCCTTCGGCACAGTTTGTTTGTGTAGTGTGCACAATCAAACCGTGCCCAGGTCCAGCTCGGTTCTGGACTTCAGCCCGCTTGGAGGAGGTGGGCCACAAGCTTGATGCGGTTGTTTGTATGCGGCCACACACGTATACAAGCAGCTGCCATGTGAGCGGCTGCATTTGTCACGGTAAAACAGTGAGGAAAGTCTGTATTTACAACATGTGTCAGTGCCGTTGTTCTGCGTTGACCTTCTGATGAATGCACAGAGCCGCAGCGGACGAGTCTTCCGCGCAGTGTCCTATTCTCATCTCTTTGCTACTGTACCCTGGTTCGCCATTAGCTTTTATCTGACAAATAAATGCTGCAGGTGCATTTAGATCGCTAGTGATTTTGGTGCGCGTTTGTCCAACGTAGGTTTTCAGGTGTTGCAAAGCTGTTTTTATTTATTTTTTAATTTAAGATGGAACACTGCATATTAATTAACACGAGTCCTCAAAGTCCACATGTAAATATGCCAGAGTTAGCCACAATGGCAAATTTTCATCTGTAGTCCCAGGGCAGGTTGCTGTTCTCAGATAGGGAAGGCCACAGAACAATAAGCACAACAGACATGAACAAAGGACAACAGTTATGAAATGGTTTGCAAAAAGCAGACATTATAAACAAGGCGACACAGACAAATAAAATAAAACAAATAAGAGATTTTAAACACTATTGGTAAACAGCCTACATATTCACACTGTGACTGCAGGTTTGATTGTCCAGGAGCCTTTATCTAGTGAAGGTTCTGAGTGTTGGGATGCTCCTGATGTTGCCGAAGCTGCAATGACATAAACCAAGCGTCATATCGTCTGTCCTTGTCAAGGCTGTATTTAGCCATGCATTTAAAGAACGCCTCAGAGACAGGTGCCTGTCTGCGCCGCTCCCACTGCCACAGTTTTAGCTTTATTAAAAGCGACTATTTTATTCATCATAGCCCCTTTTGTTTAAACTGCAGAGACCTACGTTATTTCATGCTGCTGGGTTTATTTTATTTTATTCCCCTCCACAACTCCTCGTGCTTCTCTTATCAACCATGGCTCAGTTCGTTTGTGCAAGTGTGAGCGCAGGCCATTCGGTGCATCCAGACCTTTCCGAGCTAGAGAATGGCACGGTTCGGATGTCAAGTGTGAGTGCACCTTCAATGAAAAGTATTTTCCTGTGTGACACCATATTTGTCCTGTCATCTAAACTGAAATCAATTAAATCATTGACTCACAATTCCTAATACATTGCCAACAAGCTTATAACAAGATTTATATCCACTATAAACTAACAATGCACATCAACTTGGTCACTGAGCATTATGACCCTTTGACTCTGTGACATTTGAGAGAAACAGCCGTTATATTTTACAACTTTCTACTATGAGCCACTTGCGATATTTATGCATGCAAAAAAATAGCAAATTTCCATCACAGTTTTACAGTATGCATAAACAGTTTATGTGAAATGAAAGTATATATATCCTCTGACCACCGCCATGAATCACAGTCAGACAAATCATATAGCTACATATAATTGAACCGCAAAAGAGCCTTATCAATGGAGACTGCACACTGAGAATTGAGAATTACTTTGTGCACACAGCCGTCCCAGTGCTCATAGAGTCGTTTCGTGACGGTCCAATCTCATGTGTGCTCCCAAATTACTTGCACATAGCTATTACCGCCTTTGCCTATTAGCTTGTGATATTATTTTCTTCGCTAGCATGACGATGGCGCACAATCCACGCCGTTCTCTGGGGCTCGTTACCTGCGCTAAAGAGCTGATTCGAATTAGCTTGCAAAAATAATCTTTGGGCTAATGACAAAAAGCCTTGATCCCTCTGAAGATTTCAATGACACACCGGTGCGCTCTCTCTCCCCGGCTCCCAACCCTTAATATTTGTCAGCGGATACATTCAGCTAGCGGTTCACTCCATTTGCCTGCTCATTGGGCTGCTTAGAGGGGTATAATTGGTTGCAAAATGAGCTAGCATACACACAAGACAGGCAGGCGAGCTAAACACACACATCCAGCCGCTATAAGTGCGCCGCGAGAAGCGATACCTCTGCCAACTTTCCATACCTGACTAATTCAATCACGGCTGAAGCTCCTATAATGTTCCAGAAATTCCAGTATCCTCCCCTAAAACTGGACTTCTTCCAAAATGTAATGGAGTGCTCTCCAGTCCTTGACCCGTTAATGACGTATATAAAAAAGGCTTTGGGCATAATTACAGTGGCTAAAAAGGCAAACATTTGCGAAACCTTTGGCTGGAGAAAACTCATTTAATGAGGAATTGGATATCGGTTCCATTCACAGGATTGTAGAACAAAGCTTAGAAGATATGAAACCAAAAAATAAAGGTTGCTTTTAAAAAGAATTGCAGTGGGTTTCATCATGCGTAGATGGTAAGATCTAATATTCATTGAACTACATGTCACAACTGCAAATGTTTCAGCCACGACACCGTTCAGGGGGACATATCATGCAAAAATGACAATATAACTGGAGTCGTATTTTTGCTTCATTTACCCATTCAAATTTAGTTGTGTCTTTTTAAGGGCCTATTTTTAAAACCCATCATCCATCACTAGACCCGCTTTGAGCTGTTCTGCACCCAAACTGCTCTATCACAGCGCTATTGATTTGTTAGCATTCTCTAATTTAAAAATGGTGCCTTGTATACAGTTATTAGCAGGTGCAAGCGACAAAAAAACCCCTGCAAGAGCGGTCTTTACTTGTCAAGTGCATTTTTTGCATGCACACATTCATTTACAGGTGCATGATGCAACTTTTTATGTGGAAAAAAAGTTGCTATTTGTGCGTATTTGTCCTTGTAGTGACCCAACGACTGTATGTGTGGTCAGCATGGCGCCTTTACTTTCAATCACAGTGGTCTATAACAACACTCCAGGATCAATTGTTTTAGGTTTTCAGGTGAGAGGCTCCATCAGCAGTGAAAACCTTCCACACAATTGATCCTGGAGATACAGGCCACTGTGATGGAAAATTAAGGCGCCATGCTGACAGCCACGGGGTCACCAAAAGGTCACACCAATATCAACCTTTTTTTTCCACTTAAAAAAGTTTCATAGTGCACCTTTAAATGATAAAGTGAGGCGCAATGGATAGTTTATTGAGTGTATGAACTGTGGTAGGTAGGAATGTCAAAATCTGCCTCGATCCCATTCTACATTTGTGTCCAGTATATAGGCTCCAAAAAAAACAAAAACAGAAAGAGGTATTCGCCTACTAACCCTAAAGAAGTGAGAAGACACCTCTGAAAAGTTGACAATATTTGAACAATCTCTTCTACAGAATTCAAAATAACATTAATCACTCCTCACTCATTTGCCTATCTGTCATATGCTCTGCTAGTTGAACAATCTTGCAGACCTGGTCATTGTGAAGCCTTTTATTTCCAGCATCAGTGATTTATTATCCCAAGTCGGGGGAAAAAGAACCCAAAAAAAAGCCTTTGAAGGTTTTAATGAACTTTGCCATCATTATGAATCTTTTATTGTGTTCAATTAATCTTCGGCCTTTAGTAATTTGCTTCCCCTCATCACTCCCCTGTGTATACAAACTGTCAGTGCCCTCTTTGACTATAGGATTCTCCCTTTACTGAACGCTTTGGCCCTTTCTTAATCTCCGCCTGGTGCTTAATGGCGCATGGCTAGAAGAGTAGAGGAAAATGTACTGCCCGGGGAATGCAACAGCTCAAACATATATTTTAATGAGTGTGGAAAATCACAGATTACTTGTGGAGCTTTAATTAGTTATGAAAGAGAACATACATCTGAGCGCATAAAGGCAAAGGATATTGGGTAAGAACAGGCTCAAGTGTCACTACAATGTGGGCGATAAGCTGGAGTTATGGTATATTACAATAAGTGAATATTATAAGTCAGAAAGGCAATAATAAACTGTCTTGGTATTTAAACTGCGGAACAGGTCCAGCCAAAGATTTTAGTAATTAGAATGGGTTTAGAAATGCTTAGTCCTGACCCGTTTTAAGACTTGGGCTCCTTCCTTCTACTGTTCCTACACCTTTGAGGGCTACATTGTGTGGTTGACCAGAAGGTTTTGTACAACAGCTGTGAGGAACAGGAGCTTAAGCTGATCATACTATATGCCAGGGGTAGGCAACGTCAGGCCCGAGGGCCAAATCCGGCCCTTCAGCACAGAACCTCTGGCCCTCAAGATGATTTTGAGAAACATTATCACACAAATCAGAGAGTACTTTTAACATTATTAGAGTTAAATTGGAGGGAAAAAAGGTAGAAATACTGTCAATACACCAAATTAGGTCATATAATATGTACAACACTGGCATTTGAAGGAAGTGCACTGGAAAAAAAATACTTGTTTTAAGGAAGAAATGATAAATTTACTTGAATCAAGAGATGAAATCTAAGGTTTTAGTTGATTTGGTCTGGTCTTAGATGAGATAAAACCTCTAGTAGTAGTTATTCTCTTAATTCAGATAATTGCGTGTCATTTCAAGTGAAAAACAATTGTCAGATTTCAAGTGGGTTTTATTCTTGTTCCATTGGCGCTAGCATTTGTGTCTTGAATTAGTTCAAACCGACTCAAATTCAACATAGAAGAACTTTTATTCAAGCAATTTTAAGTAATTTATCTCGTTTAAGATGGTCATGTTTCCAGTGTTGTGCTTTACTTTGGGCTAATAATCAGTGGCTTCGGCCCTCGGTCTATTACAATAAAGAAAATCGGCCCTCTGCCTAGAAAACCTGCCTACCCCTGCTATACGCACTAGGACAATATGTGACCATCCTAACCTACTGGCTGGAACAACGGGGGAAGTTATGCTGGATAATACAAACTACAACACCCACATAACGGACTACCTTGAGCGGTTCTGTATCCTCCAGCAGAGCAATGAATGAAATAAGATTTCGAATGGGAGAAATGCTATCCTAGCGACTGCACATAAGTCAAAGTGTTGTTGTGTTCAATAAACAACTCTTTATGAACTATCTTGTTCGATGATCACTGACTCTGAAAGTTTCAAATATGAACCATCGCCAACACGATATGAAGCCACACAGAACAGACGATAATGAAAGTGTTTCAGACACACCCTTTCGAAATACACTGATTTATCTGTGGTTAGGTTCTTACAGGGCTGTGCAATTAATCGAAATTCAATTATGATTTAGATTATTACACTAGATGATCACAAAAATAGCATAATCGAGAAAAGATTTTTCGTCCGTTCCCTGTATGACCGCAGCAGGAGCTTGGTTCGCATTGCCGGCAGTAAGTCAGACCTGTTCCCGGTGCGTGTTGGTCTCCGCCAGGGCTGCCCTTTGTCACCGGTTCTGTTCATTACTTTTATGGACAGAATTTCTAGGCGCAGCCAGGGGCCGGAGGGTGTCCGGTTTGGGAGCCTCAGAGTCTCATCTCTGCTGTTTGCGGACGATGTTGTTCTGATGGCTTCAACGAACCAGGACCTTCAGCACGCACTGGGGCGGTTTGCAGCCGAGTGTGTAGCGGCCGGGATGAGGATCAGCACCTCCAAATCCGAGGCCATGGTTCTCCACCGGAAAAAGGTGGCTTCCCCTCTGCAGGTCGGTGGGGAGTCCTTGCCTCAAGTGGAGGAGTTCAAGTATCTCGGGGTCTTGTTCACGAGTGAGGGACGGATGGAGCGTGAGATCGATAGACGGATCGGTGCGGCGTCAGCAGTGATGCGGTCGCTGTATCGGTCTGTCGTGGTGAAGAGGGAGCTGAGTCGGGGGGCAAAGCTCTCGATTTACCGATCGATCTACGTTCCCACCCTCACCTATGGTCATGAGATTTGGGTAATGACCGAAAGGACAAGATCGCGAATACAAGCGGCCGAAATGAGTTTCCTTCGCAGGGTGGCTGGGCGCACCCTCCGAGATCGGGTGAGGAGCTCAGTTACCCGGGAGGAGCTCAGAGTAGAGTCGCTGCTCCTTCACGTCGAAAGGAGCCAGCTGAGGTGGCTCGGGCATCTGTTTCGGATGCCTCCTGGTCGCCTCCCGCGGGAGGTGTTCCAGGCATGTCCTAGTGGGACAAGGCCTCGTGGAAGGCCCAGGACACGGTGGTGGGACTATGTCTCCGAGCTGGCCTGGTGTCGCCTCGGGGTCCCCCCAGAACAGCTGGAGGAGGTGTGTGTGGATCGGGAAGTTTGGGCATCTCTGTTGAGACTGCTGCCCCCGCGACCCGGCCCCGGATAAAGCGGAAGAAAATGGATGGATGGATGGATGGATGGAGAAAAGATTTTTAAGGATCATCCAAAACGCAAAAAGTCCGTCCTGCGCGGTTTGTGTGACGCGTCTGGTGAGCTGAAATAGTACCAGCGCAGCGTGATAGAACTGTTTATAATATCGGACTAATATTTTTTATACCTAACTCTTGAGATAACACCACTGTTAAGTGCTCACCTTGTGCTGAAAGGAGAACCGCTGTTTAGAAGCCTCGATATCCTTTGCCCAGGCACTGGTTTTGTTTAGAAAAGTCTAAAACTCTTCTTCAGGAGCAGATCTCACCGGAGCTCAAAGAAAAGCTCTTATTACTTCATGCAGCTGAGATGATTTTTTCTGTTCCCTTCGCATTTCACGTGCTAAAGGCCCATGCTTTGGTCCAACATAAAAACATTAGCGCTGTGTGATGATGTCATCAGGCCGCACGGCTCTGTTGGACAGGTGTGAGGGCTGGCCTGCAGGGGGCAGGTATCTCTTTAGAGTTGTTTAGAAACGTGAGCATATTAAAAAAAAAACATTTATTGTCCAAACAAAATGTAGTCCATAGTTTTTAAAAATAATAATAAAAATGAATAAATAAAATAAAGATTTTTTTTTTTAAGGCAACAAATAATCATTGATTTATTATTTTTTTTCTATAATGGAGCAGCCCTAGGTTCTTAAGTAATCAGATTTGGGTCTTTGTCAGCTCTGATCGGTGATTCAGTAACACCACCTTACGACATCAGCAGCTGAAGGGTTAGCTTTGAACTGGAGACTGACTGACTATGCAGGATTACTCATGACGCATAGACAAACGTTAAAAAAGTTTTAGTGAAAAGAAGTGATTGCTTTCCTTCAAGTCACGTCTCTAAGAAGGAATACCAATTGTTCGGCCTGTATTGTGCTTAATTAATATCCGCATACGTTTTCTTTGGCGGGCATGTTTTATTTGAGTGAATTTGTCTTTCAAATCCATGGGTGGCGTGTAGCAGGCGCTTAACAAGCAAACAGTAATTAGTTTGCAGTAATAGTCCTCCATTACATTTCTCAGAGGCCAAACTGTCGAGAAGCAACCAAAGCGCGGTAGCATTGTAATTAACAATGGAGAGTGCAATCCCCCTGTGAAGCAGAGGGGAGAAAATGACTGCTGCTGCATACATACACTGTGGCAAAGTAAGTTGTAATTATACGCAACTTGTTTACTGTAAAAAAAAAGGGATCACTCACACGCAGGCAGTGGCCAATTTAATCTAGTGGTTGGCAGTAAGAATATCAGTCTTTATGTCGTTGTTGTATCCTTGGGCAATGCTTATCATCTGCTTTACTTGTGTGAAACTGTAAGTGCGGTCGAGTGAGAGAGCGGTGGGAGCGGGGTGAAAGGATCACAGGCGTTGAATGACAGCCACTCCTCGGTCAGAGTGCCCCAGGGTAAGTTTCTCAATGATAAAAATGTGGCTGTTTCTTTATGCCATTGACCTCCCTGTAAACCATAAATCACAAGTCAAAGTCTTGCCCAAGGACACAATAACGTGATGTAACACAGTATATTGGAGATAGCAGGGAGGAACCGCCCATCAGAATCATAAAAATTATATCTATATAATGATTTTTTTAAGGGTTCTTCATCTGACATGCGATATTTTGTGATTTGCTGGTATATTTGCAATGAAAATAAATTCCTTACATGATCAGGGGGCTGTGGCCCGTGAAACTTAAAAAAAAAGGTTAATGTTCCACACAATAATATGACTGCACATACAAGTGGCCTTTCTTTACAGTAAGTTAATGCCACATTTAACGATACAAAACAGCCGTAAGACTGTAAAAAGCAAACCTTTTTTACCCATCAACTAGGCCCATCATGACAATTTAACCATCACCACCCCAGATGTCGCTTATTATTTCAAAGTAAAGCCTTGGTCTGTTACATATAGAATAATAAACTTGCATCATAATTTTTTTTATTGTGTGCGCCATCTCTTCTATCCTCAGACCTGACAGTTAGACAAACATAAGGTTTAAATACATTTGATTTGATTTGTCATTATATCATTAGGCGCATGTTTGTTATTGCATGGTTGTAATCTGCAGTTTGGCTTAAAACAAGTGCAATTGTTACATGAGCAACGGTTGACGCTTTATACAGTGGCCTCTTCACTTCTTTTTTAAAATAATTCAAAATATGAGAAAAAAAAACAACAGAATTTCCAACTTCAGTGTTGAAAGTTAAACGACTTGGTATTTTTCTGCAATTAGTCGTGTATTGCCAATTCCCTTTTTAATAGTTTAATGGCATGTCACTTGTTTGCCTGTGCCAAATGCCGCTCATTGGCTCTATTGAGAGATGCAGATCATCCATTTATGTGAGTGGGATGTTTGGAAGTGGCACGCAGCTGGCATTTGTTCCCACACTGTCAGAGCTTCCTGGTCTGTCCAAAGCAGTTTCCAATGGCTGCCATGTGCCACAGTGAGCAGCTGAAATATTACTGATATTATGAACTGGAGCTATGCCTTTGTCTCGTTTTCATGTGATATTAATGAGATTAAAGGGGCATGGCGCTTTTTTGCTCTATGCCCAGCTGCACAAACTGCCGTGGGCAAAGAGGTGAAGAGTGTTTTATGAATTGGCTGCTCCTCCTCGTCCACAGATCACTGCAGGACCTATCCAAGCAGACGGAGCTTCCTTATGGCACGGTGCTGGATTCGGCTGTGTACGACCAGGTGCGCTCCAAGGCCATGAACCCCTTCGAGAGAGACCCCATGTACTCACAGATGTGGCGCATGATCAACCGGACCGGAGGGGCCGACAACAACGTGGAGGAGTCCCGAGAAGGCATCCGCAAGGTAGGCCCTTATCGCGTCTCGCTCTTATCATGGAGGAGCCCAGGAGACGCTTTTGCACACGCTGTTAATATCTGACATTTGGAGCCATATGGCCTCATAGAGAGGAGATTAGCTTCATCATGCACATGGAGGTACATCGCTTCCCCAAACCCGTAATGAAACGGGAGGCAAATAGAATTGTACAATGTCAACAAGGATTACTGTATTTTAGGGTATTAACGACTTATAGAGGTCGACTTATTAACAGTGGAGGAATAACACCTCATTTACATCGAGTACATTAAGTCCACGTCCAAATCCGTCAGGTAATAATGTAGGCTCACATGAAAGAAATTAATGCAGCTTATTTTCTAAGTTAATATACAATGTAGTATAGCGTAGATCCGCGTCCTCTCTCCCCTCTCGCTCTCCTCCTGGACTCCTCTGTATCGTTTGTATGTCGGACCATCTTCATCGTCATCGAGTGTCAGATTGTAGGTAATTCCATGTGAATGAGTCCATGAGAGAGAAAAGTTAAAGAAAAGTTTGACCATAGAAAGGGTTAAATTCATTCTCTATCGGTTGCAGCCATGGTTTGTTTTTAATTTAGGTTAATTAAGTTTTTGAAGCAATGTTTCATGAAGTGTATTTTTAGAATAAATCATGTCAAAGATCACATCTGCTGTAACTGCCACTTCAATTCTGAAATCAATTAACCTTGTGTTTTCTCTGCTCTGCTGTTTGCTCGGGCGCAAAGTGTAAAAACTTGTTTTCATGAATGACAGGCAGATATTTAACTGGTAAAATAAACATCAAAGTTCAACAACGTGTTCAATGTTAATTATTGTAGTGTTAAAGGGACTAGACAGGGTTTAAAGATGTTAAACTTATGTATTTTCCTCCCCCTACATGTTCCAGCAATGTCCTAATGTGTGGAATGAGCCCAGACCTGTTCACCACAACTGCAAAAAGTCGTTAAATTGGGTCCGAAGTGCCGTCATGCACAAGTTTAATATACAAGCTGCAGTTACGTGTGAGACTTGAGGTGGCAGTAGTGAGTATAAAAATGACAACTTGCATCTAGTCCCTTTAATATTGTTTTTATATCTTTAATATTTAGCCCTTTGGTCAACTTAGACAAAAAAATCAAGTGCTGTGTAAATAAAGTTATCTTTGCCGATGTGAATCCTTCAGAAAATTGTAGGTGTTTAGTCTTGAAGCTGATGTAGTACATAAGGGCTAAATAAGCACCATGAACCTGAACTAATTTTCTTTAAATCAGCCAGACTTTTATTTAAGTGTATTTCTTCTTTTATTTCTTATTCCTTTAAAGAAAATGTAACAGGAAACAGTTACAAGCACAGAAAGTCTGTAACATTTCAAGCTTAAAGCAAAAGCTGTTCTCTATGATTGCACCAGCTAAAAGCTAAAAACAACATTTTAGCTCAACTTTATATGTTCCTTTCACCACAACACTACTCCCCAACAGTGACAGCCAAACCTCTGCCCCAGTGTGAGGGCTTCCTTCACACGCCAGTGCCTCTCCTGCTAACCTTCCAGCGGCAGACTTTGACTACTCTACACGAGTGCTTGAAAGAGCAGAATCACTTTGCCAACACTAGCAGGAGGCTAGGAGTATTTAACCAGCTTGTTGACATGGCTGAGATTAATTTAGCTGGCAAACATATTGGAGTCAAGGAGTCTCCAAGATGTAATCCAAAAGCTCCATGGTTCGCAGAAAGGAGCAAATACCAGTCAGGTTCTCAAAATGTAAAAGTGTGTCATATAAAGTTAGCCTCTTGAAAATAATCACATTTTAACGTGAAATGGCTGCAAAGTAGCTTAGCTTTTTCCTGGACGAGGTGCAGGGTGTGAACAGTTCCCGCGCCGAGTGAGATCAGTCCGATAACCAGATAAGATGGTCTGACTATAATGAGGAAAATACAGTCAAAACCAATATTTTTTTGTCATTTGTACTTTACTTTTTATTGCCGTGTATCAATAGCTGCAGTATCTATGTTTTTTTGTGTGTGTTTTTTTCAGTTCATTTCAGTAAAGAGTACAGCAAAATGGGACAAAATAGGATCATGTGTATTTAAAATGTACATATGATCAAGAATTGGTCTCTCCCCCAAGTTATAGGGCTGCAACTATCTGTTTAAAGAGACTAGATGCAAGTTGGTCATTTTATACTCATTACTGCCACCTCAGGCGTACTGCAGTCTCTGTATTAAGCTCATGCATGGTGGCACTTCAGACCTGAACTAACTACATTTTGAGTGACAGTGCAGGATTTTAGAGGCAGTTGTGGTGAACAGGTCTGGGCTCATTCTACACCTTAGGACATGGCTGGAACATGTAGGTGGATGAAAATACTTAGTTTTAACATCTTTAAACTTCTTATTGTCCCTTTAAGCTCCATGTTCTGCTTTCTTCTTTGAAAATGGCAGTAAGTGGCTTTGTGTAATTAAGGACATTTCATAACAATGGCTTCACAGAAACAAAGCAAAGGATCATGGTCTATCTAGTTCACACTTGTTTTTCCAATTTTGTGCAACAAAACAATGCCATTCAGACTCCGAAGCATACAATTACATGTATCTGATATGGTAGTGCAATTGTCCATGATAATCCGAGGCACAAACCGTTCTGATTTGTGAAATATGCCACGTCATGTTAACTATACGTTCCGTTCTTGTTGATAACTGTAAACGAAAACAGAATTATGACAAATGAGACTTTCACAAACAGTACCTTGCATCTGGTTTACCTGCAGCAGAAACGCCAGCCATAATTGCATACTTATGGGACGTCATTTGCAACTGTGTGCTTTCAATCAATGGGCATTTTCCCACTAAGTACTTGTGCTGGCATCAAGTTGGCAGAAAAGCAAAATCAAAGGGACTTTATGGTGAGCGTTAGGCAAGACAGAGTGCTGAATTAGTTTGATCTGCAGTTATAGAGCCAGTATTACGTTAACTCGATTTGTTCTACTGGTTATTCTTTCATCAGCTAGTACGTCTTGCCAAAAAGATAGCCAGGGTGGGTCGAATGCAGAGAATAAATTTCCCTACGGGGACAATAAAGTATACCTTAACCTTAAAGGAACAGGAAACCACCATTTTTACGTACTGAAATATGTTCTTGCCGGATTTTAGACAAGTTGATGTGTACCTGTCTGGTCTTTGTGTGTGCCCTTGTTAACATTTGGGGCCAGATCTTGTGGTTCATAGCGCAGGCTGAGTGCAATGTTTAATATAGATGAGCTTAGGTAAGAACAACGGTGGCCTGTTCCTTTAAAGATCATTTTTGTTTTGCTTTATTCAGTCTTTTTGAACAACTTTACGATGCCTCTGTCTTGATATTTTCATAGTATAACCTATAATCATGTGTTTGAAGACGTTATTAAATGTATGCTTGCCGCTGGCATAGAGCACACTGCTGCTTTAGTGGAAAACAAAGTGATTTAATTTGACAAACTATAGCTAATGGCAAACATGCTAATCTGCACAACAATAAGAGTTTGGCCACGGACACGATCTGAACATGTGCGGTGAACTTGTTCAGATCCTTTCGTGGATTACACCGTCTGGCGTATGTCTCAGTGTGGGCTGGCTCTTCGAGTGTGGAATAGTGCGACAGATTGAATATGAGGGATTACCGGAAGATGTAAGATCAGAAAAGTCTATTTTGCATGATATTGTATTGGCCCTCTTATCTGCGTCTGCTTAAAAGTCTGAATAATGCACAAATACTGAATAATCACGGTTTCAGTTCTTGGGCCACTCATGCTTAAGGGTTGGTCCTTTTTGATTGAGCCGTAAATCTCTGTAAACGATACACTGATAAAGCATGCGCATGGTTAAACGCTTAATTCCCTGGGTGATTACTCGGCATCATAAATACCTGACTACTGCACTCTGATTTGCATGCGTGGAGCTCACTAACCCCCACACTCCCCACACTATCAGCATCGGCCTCCCTTCCTCTCAACGTCGCATTCCATTTGAACCTGAGCCAGCGCTAGTTGCACGGGAGGAGCAAGAAAAGTGGCGCGTGGTCGGTTTTTAAAATAGATTTGATGAATGCGGCACATAACGGCACGTAAGGACACGCGTTTGTTAAGTGGAATTAAGTGGACAAACCAATCCGTTTTTGTCGTGTTAACACCATGACTATTTGAAAGAGCTGACGACCTGTTTCAACAAGGAGAGGCTAATGCATGCAGTGAATAGTATATATATTTTATGTGACGACTTTTGTGGTCAGGCAGCGTGCACCTTAAGACAAACAATTCCAATTCGTCCGATATGCAAATTAATCACGTTTTGCAGTTACCCAATATGAACTCCCTAAAATGCGAGCATCCGTAAATTGATAAATGAATCATGCCTTTTGTTTCAATGTTATTAAAAACCCATGAATAATGCGAAATGATTCCCTCTTATGCGCTGCTCATCCGAGTGGAGGAGCCATGCATCACGTCTGCCAATGACTCTCTTTATTGTCCAGATTCCAAGAAACAAGCCGCCGCAGTCTCCAAGTAAAATCTGCGACTGCTCTGACAATATGTGGAGAGAGGAAAGTCTGAAGTGTTATTTGAAGCGCTCTCCTGTCAATCACCTCCTTCAGACCATTTCGCACCTGTCATGTCCGGCCTCCGCCTCATTCTCTGAAGAATAAACCACGCTTAGCTCTATTTTTAAATGGTTATGGAGGTCCAAGAAATATCTTTGATCTCACAGCACAATACTGAAATCAATATGGTGCGGACAGTGTATTTATAACTTTTAATCAGAAGATTGCTGGTTCAAATGTGCCAAGCTATTGGCTGCACAATTCTTGAAAGACATGCTCGACTAAAATGCCTTGTACATTTAGTCGACTTCATCAGTTACATACAAAGTCATGGATTTTCTCACACATGCACCCGCGCTTTTCTTTGAGCACAGGATTTGAATGCTGTGGGCTCTTTCAAACTGTGTCATTGGAAGCTTAGATAATTTAGTCGCTTCTTTTCATTTTTTGGCCTTTTTATTAGTCGACCAAAATAGCTGGACCTTTTAGTCCTAGTTTTAGTGATCATTAACTACATTTAAAATACTACTTTGAGTAAACTTATGACAAAATATGTGACATTGTGTAACATTTCAGCTAATGAATAAAACAAAACCGAACCACGCATTTGTTGTTGTTCTTTGTGTTTTGTGTTTCTAAATGCAGACTAGCGTAACATTTTGCGCTTAGTAGGCGCGCACTTTGAGATCTCGCAGCTCCAGACACATTTAAGTGGGAAGTACATGGGGTGGAGAAACACCCATGGCTAGGGATGCACCGACCCGATACTGGTATGAATATGGGAGCCGATACTGGAAAAAGTACGCTCATAGCAAAACAGCTGCGCCACATGGAAGATAACCATTGAGTTAGAGTTTGCACTGTCCTTGCGCCAGGCACAAGATCTGGCCCTGTGTGTCTTACTGTGAGTGGGCTCGCCTCTTCTCAGACCTGACTCGGAGTTGTAACTTTGCTGGGAGCGGGACATTAAGTTAAAGGGACTATACGGGGTTTAAAAATGTAAAAAATATGGATTTTCTTCACCACAAATGCCTCTAAAATCCTGCACTGTCACTCAAAAACGTGTTGCTTCGGGTCCCAAGTGCCGTCATCACGAGCTTAATATAAAAGGTACAGTTACACATATGACCTGAGGTGGCAGTAGTGAGTATAAAATGGCGAACTTGCATCTAGTCCCTTTAAACTGTATTAATCTCCATAGAGAAATTTGTCTCTGCATTTGACCCATCCTCAAGCTCGCCTCCATGGAGATGCTGCTGCTTCATTTTGATTACAGGTAGCCAAGCATAAAGTTTTAGTCCATTAGACCATCTTGTAAATACGTTGTGATAGCAAAATAGCATTGGTGTTGTCTAGCGCAGTGTAGGGCACTTGGTACCGACCGAAAAGCTCTGGTAGGGGGCGGTATCGAGAAAGGTTCAGTACTTTTTCTCCCAAGACGTCAATATTTGTCCCACAGAGTCTACAATAAAGCAGCTGTTTTCTTGAAGCAAACTATAACTAACTAAACTTTTGTAATTATTAGAGATGGCAGAGCCGCGGTCTGCTGCAGTACCGGTTGTAAACCCAGGAAATAAATAAGAAACTAGAGTTTTAATGGAAAAGAAACAAGACAACAAGAAAGAGTCTTCACCTTTAGCGACAGACCCGGAGGGTGTTTCATGCCTGTTGTTTACTAAACTCCAGCTACAGTATGAGAGGAACATCAAAGATTGTTTGTGGAAAAGTGAGCGCTCACTCTGTATTAGACATTTTTGGCATAGTTTTGGTAAATTATTAGTGACAGAGTGAGCGCTCTCACTGTGTCTTTGACGTTTGAAGTTTGTTTTGTTTTGAAATTGAACAGCGCAGTGTGTTCAGAAAAGTTTAGCTGAAACAAAACAGGGTCATGCTGTGGATCTGTTCTGTCCCGGCAGCTCAGGAGGTAATAATGTCCTTTCTCTCTTTTTATCACTGCTTAAGTGGAAATCCTGCTCAAAACATGAAGTTGCAAGTGACGCTGCTGCAGCTCGTGTTGCTTTCTGTGCTGTTTTATGACTTCGTGAACAAAAGTCTTTTATACACACGTCATTTTAATTCAATTAGAATTACATAGGTAATTGAGTAGAAATTGAATATTACATTTATGTTTTTAGCTCTGTTTTTAGCATAACACTCGACTAAATACTGAATAATATATGTTTAGTTCCTTGCTAGATTTGGGCAGTATCCTCGAGTTAGAGGGTACAGTACTTGCAGTATAAAATGTTCATATCTCAAAGGGTACATGGGACATAAAGGGTTGGGAACCACTGGTCTAGCGGATCATATGAAGAAAGTTTAAAGTTTGCATCTATGCTAATTGCTCTTGTGACGTGTCATGGCAACATATAACCTAAAATCTTCCTTATTGTCACTTTAATATTCAGTGGGTGACATGTTTAATATGACGCGTTGCCATGACCACAGATGATGCCATGCTAAATAGTTTGAGTCGGAGGAATAAACAAGCAGTAGTTTTCTTTGTGCCTCAGTGTGACAGACGGAAATGACTTCCTGACGGCACGAAGAAACCAACAGTTTTATTGGAAAGGAGCACTGGTTGTCCTGTGTTGATTTGCTTGCTTTGATTCCACACCTCGCCCTGTTCACTGCTGCTGTTTGTTGACTGTAAAAGCAGCATATACTATCGTGTGCTTTTGGACAATTTCCCAATCATCAACTTTCGAAGTCTGTGTCCTTTTTGCATGCTTTTCATCTTTCACTTTCTGTATTTCCCACCACTGCTTTCTCCACGTCTCTGTCTCCCTCTCTGCCATTTAAAATGCATAAGAAGCTACAGGCTGCACTCTAGTGGTGCAGCAATGCCTGTCCTTTATGTTATGTGGACTTACAGGCCTGATGCAAGCCTGGAACTAGCATTTGGCTCGTACCCCCAGGATTTTTATACTGTGTTTTTATATACGAGTCACCCTTTGCTTCAACATCTTCAACAAAAAGTGTTGAAATTAAATGACGTGACATATAGTGAAAGACCATTTATTTTCATTTCATTTTAGAATTTGTAATTGATTCTAAAACAATCCCTGTGCTGTGTTTTTTTCTTAAGTTGTGAAATGTGTCCCCCCTGCATTTATGGTCAAAGGAGAGGTTTGGGAAGAAAAATGGACAAACGTCTGTCGTCTGCATCAAATTACAAAGCATTTTTAGCAATCCCTAACCAGGTATTATTGATCCTGCCTGGTAAAGGAAGCTGCACTTTTCCAAAGTTTCTACTGTAAACATTGTCAGGAATATTTAGGAAAGATAGGTACGATTTTTGTCTGAATCAGCTTGTTCTGTCACTGATTAAAATTGGTTGAAATGCAACCCTTTTTCTTTTTTTGTTGGTTCATATATTTTAATCTTCTTTAAACATGCCCTTATAGCCTCATAGTGTTTACGTTTTTATAGTTAATTTTCTCAAAGTTATGTGTTATATGTTTTTTGTTTCATGTTGCGCGATTGTACCAAGAAAAAAATCCTGGTTTGTGAACCTGTCCCATGCAACTGTGCACCGTATGAAAATGTAGTATCAGGAGTAAATGATCAGAACACTGACATGGACTACAATTCCCTGAAAACTTTGCACGGAAGATCTCCATTATATCCAGGCCATAGTTGTGGATTTGCCGCTGGCATTTGGACGGCCATGATGTTAACAGACCCACAGAGCCTGTCTCACTGCATGTCTTTTATCTCGCGGTACGAAAGATTTGGATTTGGATCTCCAATTCACTCCTATTGCTATATTCTATCCCCATGAGATTACCAGCATGATGTATTCTCCCCAAACACACCTCTTCCTCTTCTCTGCGGCATTTTCGCTGTAAACCTCTTACTCGTCTCTGTCATCGGTGTCGACTGCGCACTATGGATTTTCTCCCCCTCTCACTTTCGATCGCCTGCGGCACACAATAATATTATATGTCAGAACGGGTCAGCGTCTCTCCTGTCTCTGTAGCCCACAACAGGCTGGCACTTTCATAAACAAGCCCTGTTGTTTACGTGTCAAAAATCACACTAAACTAAATGCTTTAACATCTCTCGAAGCTCGGAAAACCGCAGTTCTACGCCACACGGAGATGTGGGGTTGTTGATATGCAAGTGTGGGTTTTGTTTCAGTCATGCTGCTGTGAAGTGCGAGGTGTAGTGTCTCAGTGTCAAAGTGCCCCTAACAGGGCATCACAGGTGATGACACTGTGCTCTGACTCACAGGAACATGAACATCACACAGAGAAATTCATGAAACTCATGAGGAGATTAGCATTTTTGCAGATGGCGACCGTTGTTCTTACTTTCACTTTAAACTTATTTTCTTGCGGTATCAGTGAGTTTAATAAGACATCCTCCCATAAGATACAGGGCGGGACGGAGCAGTTTGGTGGTATTTCAATGGCTCGATAAAGGGGCAGCTACAAATATAACAAGCAGAAATAAACATGACCAAGCGCTTACCGGTTTTGACGATCAGCTGTTGTGTGAATTCTGTGAACGTTACTGTCGAGCCAAAATGTTTAGTAAAACTGCAAAAAATGTTTCCGGCTGGGCACTATTTTTTACAAAAGAAACAATGATTGTTAAAGATTGATCTTTTAGAAAGACAGAATGTTTGTTTTCCTGCTTCACTAGCTGCAATTACTTTCTTTAATCTTCCTCAGAGGCGTCATGTGATGGTGAAGTGACGTGAGCACATTTCCATGGATTTTGCCGCCTTCTCCAGGAGAGTGTCCCAGGTGTGGGATTAGGTGTACGCTCTCCGTCCCAGTTCATAGATGTTGATGCTCGTTTCCTGGTCTCATGGCTTCTCTGACCTAGCAATGAATGATCTAGCAATGATGCCTGTTACTTTCCGCATGGATGATGACCCTGGCATTATCACCCATTCAAAGACAGTTATTGAATATTGCCAAATTGTTCCAATGAATTCTTCTTGTGCGGTTAGCCAAAAAAAAGTAAAATTAAATGAGATTGAGACAGATAATATTCAGCCATTTTGAGATGTATGTTCATAAAAACTTAGCACCTCCATTTATTTCATATTTTCAGCAAATCTATTTCCCCTTGTAGACAGATTGAAGTGTAGCGCTCTCATCTACCCACTATGCTGCTTTCACTCACTAAAACATATGTAAGCCCACATCATAGTTAATGGCCTGAATATCTCTATTGCGGGGGGGTAGTGAAAGGAAAGAATATGGAATGGAGATGCGTATATGAGTAGCTTTTAACTTATGAGGCAGAGGTATGTGCATAAAACGACACATTGAGCCCGTCTTCAGCCGCTCTGAGCCGGGGCTCATTTGCATCTGCGCGCCGCTCTCTTGACTCACACCTTGGTGGGTTTGCCTGAGTATCCCTGGGTGGCTGTATGACAGCTCCTCTCAGCCAGCCCTCCACAGTCTCTGATGACTGCCGAGTGATTTTACAGCCCAGCGGATCGCCAGTTTGAGTGATTTTCGACTCTGCATGACGCTCGCCCAGACCATGAGATGGTTCCACTCAAAGAAAACGTGCCCTTTTTTTGCCCTCGTATGGTTATGTGCTGTCTATTGTTTTCAGATTCTAGAATGGAAAGACACTCTTTGTCAATAACAGCGATGTGGAGGAGGTCAGATATGTACGGAGGGGCCAGGTTATGAAGTGCTTTGAATGTGATGAGTATTTTGAAGTTGATTCTTTGTTTTATGGGATGCCAGTGGAGTTGTTGTAGGACATGTGCTCGTTAAATGACAAGTTTCAGTTTCAGTTCCATAGGGAGTTTAAACAGCAGCTCATTTTATTTGTGGCTTGTGTTTGGGCTTTTCTGAGATGACATCCTGCTTATATTTTTTGGGAAACAAAGTTTTGAGGCAGATTATGACCAAAATTGGATCTTGCATACTAAAAAAAAGGAAATGGCAGCCCGGCCATCATCAGCAGAAAGGCACGCAGAATTCATGTGTAAAATTAATTGACAAATAAAATCTTTTAGTCTTTAAATCTTTTAATTTGAATTCAAAGTTTGGAGGCTGTACAAGCTACTAAAGTGGAGGGGAAAAAAAACTAAATTTCTGTGCATGTACGTATATCTCTGACTTTTTTTTTGCCACTTCTGTCTTCCAGAAAATAAATGACCATAACCATAATGACCAAACATGTCAATATTTGTGAATGTATACTTGTGGGAAAAACAAGGGAGCAATACTCTGTTATAGTGATATTGTGAAAAACTGCGGCTCATTTGTGACAAAACGTCATAAAATAAACATTGTAAAGGGTGAGTTTGGTCTATTTTTACGTCTGACATCAAAACTAAGATGTTAAGAGAGAAAACTAGTTTGGGCAGGGAACCTTTCTGTATGGAGTTTGCCCATTTGGCTCATGAGCCTTGTGTTTGACACATGTGTTCAAGCCCCTGCTTTCTTGAAATGTTATCCAACCATCAGGGGATCATGTAATGTTATAACTATGAGTTTCAAATTCTGTAAGATTAGGGATCTTACCATATCAACAGGTACAATTATTTCTGTTCAAATGTCCTGAAATCCTTGAAAGACTGTGATTTTGTGATGTACAGCTATTCATATTGCAATTTATAATTGTGCAGCCCTAAAGTCAACATGAACAAATAAATGGGTTTAATAACCTGCCAAACATCCCTTTAAAATGAGTACATGAGTCATTTTACTTGCCCTCGTCGGAATACTGCAGGCCGATCATCTGCAGCCCAGTGAAATACAGAGGGCATATGCTTCATAGTCGGCTGGTCTACTTGGCAAAGAAATAAACAGTGCTCAAATGTTAGATGCAACATTAACCAAACCAAGGCTATAGGCAAGGAATGGTTCAGAGGACTGGTTTAACATTTGAAGCAGATGCATTGAACCCAGCCAAGCAGCTTGTGACCCTATTATACATGCTTTCATACTCACATCTACCGTACCAGGCTGTTTAAACATGCAGCGAGGAAGCATGGCATAGCAACAAACCAAGTGCACTTTTTTACACCTTCATTACAACCATATGAACCCTCATATGGTTATAATGCCATGCATTGCAGTTATCCCAGCAAAAAGCATTTCTGCATTTTAGCTGTCAGTTTTGCATGAAGAAAACACATTTGGATTTGAATTTCAGAAGTGTTTGGTGCATTAGCATGTTGAAATGGGTCTGACCTTCCCTCTGCGGAGGCCATGCATTACGACAATTGCATATTGGATGCTGCTGCCATACATTAGATCAGCATAGCACATTCAAACCGTTGCTATAAATAGAGTTTAAACTCAATTATTATTTCACATTCAAGCTATAGTATCTACAGTTTGTGGGTCCAAACTTTTATTACTTATCTGCGTATCTGACCCCATATGCTGCACATATCGCAAAACATTGACCAGCTCTCAGCATCGTGTGTTCGAGTCCTGGCTCCAAAAATTTGCTTAGTGACCACTTTTTCAAAGTGAAATCTGTCCAGGCTTTGACATCATGTAAATGTGGTCAGAGGGTGAAACATTCACAGTTTGGTGTTTGATAGCTATAAGAAAAATACATTTAACCAGGTACAATACTGAACAAATTTCTTTAAAGTTTCCCAGAGAAGCAACTTACTAAATGTTTGCAAAAATTGAGATTGAATCTCGCATCTAATTTAGATTTTAAAACTACTAAATGGGTTTGGACTTTTGTCCTAGTATCATATATATATATATAATGTTAATAATCATTATTTTTGTGGTTTGAATGAAGGATGAACAAAGGATGAGAATGGTTATATTTCTCAATGTGCACATCTGGTGCTTCAAATCTATCTGAGTACTATACTTTAATCGTTTCCTTGGCAGCAGAATTTGATTGCCACTTATAGATTATGACCAGGATAAACAACAATTAACCAAATATGTTTTTGTTTTTTCAAATCATATGGGAGACACCATTTGTCTTTCCTCTGACTACAATATTCCTATTGGCCTCTTTGCTTCCTGCGGCACATTTGTTAGGCACCGTCCTGCTAATACATGCTTCTGTCCAATTCCCTCAGTTATAATTGATGATTATCTCCGAGTCCATATTCCTCGCGTCGTGTGATATTACATTATTCATATGCAGCACCACCAATTCTGCACGTAATCCCAGCTATTCACTCCAAAGTGCTATATTAAATGTCCAATCTGCACCCTCTCATATTTCATGTGCGCAGTGATGATGAATCCCCTTCGACACTCCCACACACACGTGTAACTGCTTTAACAAAGCCTATTTCGACACTCGTGGTCTCCCCCGTCACAAAAACGTCTACATGGCAGAAAGAGAGAGCAGCTATAAGATGGAATCATACCAAACCATGAGCCATTTCACATTTCCTATAGCTCCGGTTTCCAAACTGTTGCTGCGTCCTTTGGCAAGACACATCACCCTTCTTGTTTATGAATGGATGTAAGTGAGTGGTGGTTGGGTGAGGCCGATGGCACAGATTGGCAGCCACACTTCAGTGAAGAGAATGGATAATGCATAGAAGCAACCTGGATGTTTTTTAAAATGATAACGTTATAGACAAGGCATGTTTATTTATACCGTGCATTTCGTACACACGGCAACTCGATGCGGCAATGTTATGTATGTGCTTTCCGATTAAGTTGACTGTTGTTGCTATGGCCGTTATCTGGAGGGCCTCTGGCTAGTGTATATCATGTCAACCTATCTCCGCTGACTAAAATCAAGATGTATATATATTTTATCTTTATAAACTGCCCGGAGAGTTACTAACACCACTTAAAAGCAGCACAGCCTGCCAAGAATAACATGGATACAGCTGAGCTGAGTTGTACAAACCGCTTGAAGAGGACGCCCTGAACCACACTCAAAATAACATGTGACAGAGGCAAGAGTTGAGCTGTTACTGTAGTTTTTCTTTTCAAGGAGGGTCATATAGTTGAGCCGCAGATTTGATATGCGTAGGTGCTGAATGCTACATGCTAACCATTGGGGCTAGGACAAAATATCGGATCGGATTTGGATCGCAATATTAAATTATTTAATTAGTAATTTTCGCTGCAGTATCAAGTATCGATACTTTATCAAGTATTACAATTCTTGTGTTTGGAGGTATTTTTATCATTCACTTCTTTCTTTTCCAGTAACAGCACCTTTAGTGTGAGTGCACTTTTGAATCTTAACACTTCAATAGATGTCAAATGGCATTTTGTCATAAACATGATTGTTTTCTTTTCACACATTTTAGGCAATCAAGCAATCAAGGTTTATGGCACTTTACAAAAACACCAGGAGGACCAAAGTGCTTCACAGGAAGATAAAAAAAAATTGAAGACAAAATGATTGCATCCTAGACATAATTCAGAGTGTGTTGTAAGTATTTAAAGCCAGTGTGAAAAGATGAGTCTTTAATCTGGATTAAAAAAAACATTTTACGGTAAACATATTACTTATCGTTACTTACTGTATCATTTTATGTATCGGATCGGTCCCTGAGTATCGTGATGCGTCCCGGATCGCCCTTCCATGGTAGCATGCTAACGTGTTGAGCAGCTTAAACACTGACTCAGGACTAAAGCTCTGTTGACTCAGTGTAAAAATCACTAAAAAGGGTTTTCTGTTACCTTTTTATTGCAGCCACCCGCTCTCTTGGGCCGAACTTTTGCGGTTATCATCTTGAGCAATGATTACAATCAATGCTGCGGTCAATCAGTTGTCCTTTACTTTCATCCTGATATGGCAATATTATCCATGTCGCAAGAAGCCACAGCATATCTCAAAGTCACTGAGGTCCTGCATTTGACATTGAGGTCATCTTGGTTTAAAATCTTGACAGTAAACAAAAAAAACAAAAAAGACAAGTCGTGCTAAAATTCTTTATACTACTCCACAAGTATAAATCTCAGTTGCATTTTAACAAAGCAATATCCCTCTCTATCTGTCTCTCCATCACCATCTGCCCAGCCACCATTATCACTCACGAAACCAGAATAAAAAGCGGCTGTAAATTCCCTTGCCCGTGTAATATAGAACTTAAGAGGGTGATGGCGCTAACATAAGCCTATAAGCTCCTGCCAATTTACCCTAATGACTTCCGCGATGATGATAAAGATTACCGTAATTCCTCGAGCGAAGGTAAATCAAGCAGGGCTCGAGTTCGATGCCTCCTTCCCGGGCGTGAGGGGCTCGCACGAGACTCAGGAGTGCGATTGAAACAAAGCGAGGCATGTGACAGGAGATACGGGCGCTCCTATGGCCGTTAAGGGAGACTGGCACAGGAAATTGGGAGATTTCGGCGAGGTTGCAATGGCGCCATGAGAAACCAGTGGGGCTAAAGAGGGATTGTTGATGTGCAAGGGCATAGAAGGGGTAGAAGGACGGACGGAACGATTGCAGATCAACCGGGATTGAGATGTGGGAAGTTGATTGGGAAAAGCAAGGTCCTGGCGGTCTATGATTTTATTTTTCCACAAGCCTTCCATACGCACTGGGCTGTGTCGGAGTTCGTTTGCTTGAATAAGCTTAAGCTCATTTCGGGCTAACGGCTCTGCAGATAGCACTTTTGTCCTCAAGCGCTGTTTTTATCGACCACAGCAAAGGTAATAATGCAAAGAAAACACAACCGAGTAATCAGGGGGAGCGTGTTGCTGCGACACACCTCACAGAGCATGCATTGAGTGGAATAAGACGATGTGGTGAATGTGTACACAAATTAGCAAGATCAAGGTTAGCCATGTAATAGATGCGTTGGTTCAAGAGTTACTTCCTTATTAATCCCTATATTTTATGATAGGATCACTCCATTTCATTTTGTTTTAACAATAATCCAGGAGCGGAGGTTGAAGAGGTGGTAGTGCATGGAAGCCCATTACGCCGATCCCAGACATTTGCAGATCACCTACGCAAACCAAGAAGATCCCAAAGTCCTATCGCTCCAACAAGTTTATTGCCTTGTTCGCATTTATCACAAGCTTGATGCGATGGAACAACCAGAGCTCAGTTTGTTTAAATCTGAAGCCCCTCCCCCTGAGTGATTCCACGGAGCTCCAAATGCACCAAAATGATTCAAATAATGTTGTAAGACCTACAGATGAAGGGATGTCAATCTATCTTCGGAATAATCATTTTGGGCAATATTTGGGGACATATTTTTAATAAGATCTAAGAAAAAAAATTCAACATGAATAAAAGCTCAACCCTCAAGGCTTTCATGGAAATCCATTGGTGGATCTCCCAACAAAGTGTGAGCATTGGCTTTATATAGCGCTTTTCTGCCCTATTTATTCACTCCATACTTGGTGGTGGTAAGCTACTATTGCTGTTTTTATGTTGTTTGTTTTTTATTGATGTTGTTTTATCCTGTGACTTGTGTATTTTTACTGGATTGCGCCTTGTGCACCTTTAGACTGTTGTAAGTTGCTATACAAATAAAGATTGATTGATGGATTGATAAGACTAGGAGCCGAACTTCCCAATTGTGGGCCAAAAAAATACCACTTTCTCCAAATCCCGACATAATATCTTATTTGGGGGGCGTCTCCTCGGAAATGTTTTGGAATTGACAGTATTTTTCAGCATTTTTAGGCCATGTCCACACGTATCCCGATATCTCCACAAATGCAGACTTTTCTACAACCGCATAACAAACTATCTCTGTCCACACCACTGATTTTTTTACAGAACTGATGACGCAACGTTCCATCTCCATGGGCTCATTTATTGGTCAAACTAATAACGTTGCCATGAATACGTGCAGCTTGGAGAAACAATGATCCAGATTTTCTGTCCACACATCTCCGTTTACACAGCGTTTACTAAAGTCTCCACTTTGCAGAGTGTTTACAAAAGTATGCAAAGTAATGATGTCATTTATCTGAATACGTGTGGCCCAAACGCAAACAAATATCTGAGTTTATTAAAATATCTAAGTACGTGTGTGGGCAGGGCCGTAGAGTACTGATCTCTGTAATGTTATTTATCATAACTGTCTTGTGGGCCCAAGGTTTTTTGCTTAACGGTCAAATTTTGCCCCTGAGCCTTGTTTAGCCTTGCTTATGCGTTGTATTTATTACATTTTTTTTTTTTTGGGTAAACTGTAAAGGATTCATATATACAATCACAAAAATGTCTTATTGGAAAAAAAAAGGAAACACCATGAAATATCCTGTTTGCGGTACAGCTTGTACATTAACTTCAATGTGCACTTTTCATATACAGATCAAAGCATGCGTGTTGTTCCAATGATCTAAATGATGTTCCATGCAGTAAAAGTTCCCTGCAGCCTTCCTAACACACAAGCGCATAAGATTTGCGTACAACTTTGATGTGCAGTTTGAACCATCAAACATTAAAGGGTGTTTCACAAAATAAGACAAAAATAAATAAAGCTCTACATCATTTTGCAAGATACCGCTAGATGATGGTGAAAAAATGTGAATAATGTTTGTCATTGTTCATTGTACTTTTCAAATTTCCCCATGCACATCAGATACAGTGTAATGTCTTGATGACAATGAAAATTCCATTCTTTATAAATTGGTACAGAAACAAGGAGGCAAGGGAACTACTGCATCATTTCTGACTACAAATGAGCCGTCTCTGCAACTGACAATGACGCATTCTCCAGCGCTGCTAATATGTCCCCACAGTGAACATTAATGACTTGCAGCTTCTATCTTGTATTAACTCAAGCAGAGAGGAGGGAAAAGTGAGATACATGGACGAATAAGATCAAACATGACACGTTTGGGGGGAAAGTAATGGTAGTTTGTTGAGAATAATGTTAATGTATTATTCAGAAACCTGAAACTATGATCATTAGATTATTTTTGGCCCCATAGAGGAGAGAAGGAGAGGCTAAATGCTAACAACATCTTTGGTCTTTTTGCGTGACTGAGCACACGCACAGAGACCAGACAGGTACACATCAACTCGTCTAAGCTCAGGTGAGAACATATCTCAGTGTGGAAAAACGGTGGCCTGTTCCTTTAATTGTAGACCAAATTTTGTTTAACATGACAGAAATTTCCAAGGATAAAATTCATTCTCGCTGTAAAGTAACTTGTAAGTATAAGTAACTTTAATTAATAGGTGCCTCTTGGTAAACTAGGTCTCAGACAAAAGATTGACCTTAAATTAACCAGTCTTTCGAGTGGCCCTTTAAATTGAACAGGTTCCAACAATTTGTCGCCCATCAATGAGCCATATTGCAACATGCAAACTCCACACAGAAAAGCCTCATCTCGCCGGGAATTGAACCCGGGACCTTCTCGCTGTGAAGCACCAGCACTAACCGCTGCGCCACCCAAAGTTAAGCCAGAAAAGAACATCACTTTTTCAAGATGCCAATTAGTCATTATCATTGGAAAATCCTATTGTCTGTGTATCGCAACAGACAAAACCCCAAAACAATCCAAATCAAAGCTCAAAGATTTGACTTTGCGACACTCCTTGTTGACAAGAACAGACGGGTGGCAGAGGTGAAGGATTCAAACCGACTGGAGTGAGGGACTGGGATGTGCGGAGGAGGGATGAAAGGATGTACGCGCACAGAGGAGGTAAACACTACAGAGGAAGTCATCCTCAGGAAAAGACGCGTGATGTGCCCCTCCTCTACCTCCCTCCTCACGGCGGACAGTCCCATCACTCTCTCAACCCCTGGAGCCGGTGACTCACGCTCCCTCACTGCTTTAAGGATTCAACTCCATACCTCTCTTCATTCGCAAACATGTCCAGATCAGGAGGGAAGCAAATCTCCAAGCATTTGTTTGGAGTCCATGTTTAAGGTCAAACTGTGCTTTTTTGGGGGGTGTTCCATAAGAGTCTAATCGAAATAAAAATAGGTAAATTCAAACATCATCTATAGACATTAACTAAAAATTATAAAAAGTTGAGAAATTAGCCATAGAACAACCCATACATTGAACACTATATGTAATTTCCAAATGCTTTTATGTGAACAATATTTCCAGTATTCAATTTAGAAATCGAGCCCATGATCTTCTTGCTATGAGATAAGGACTTTTGCAACATTTATCTTCATAATTGAATTTAAATAAACTATTTGTGGTTTGGACTGTACTTGTACTGAATACCTCCCACAGGGCAATAATGGCGTTTACAAGGAGGGGGCTTTTAGGAGTGGTATTGGCATGCTGCGTGCTTAATTACATCTATATTCATTAATACAAGTGTGTTAGGGATGCGGTCATGGTGCTGCATAATCTCCATTCATTATTTGAACAATAACCAGGGAAGGGAGAACGTTACCTACTCGGAATCTGAAATTAGAGCGCTTGATTTTATGAATTGAAGTTATGGAACAAATTAGCATTGATTAGCAAAATTTATGTTGTGAATGTTGATGCCTCCGTCTTTCTTTGGCTTGCCATGTCTATCCCTTCATTGGACCAGCTGCGTTGTTGCTTCGCGGGAACACTTTTCAGCCAAAACACTGCAGAATTAGAAGTCCGCTCAGTTGGACACTCGCAAAAACTGTTAAGTAGAAAGAAAAGGGCTCATTTTGCCTATATGCACTGAAATGTGCGGCTTAACATGGACTTATAGCACAAACATTGCCTTAGTGTTTTGCCGCACTGAATTTCTTAAAATATAGGGGAGTCCACTAAAGTGAAGAAATCCCACAGAAGCCTAAGGTGACATTGTGAGCGCAGTAAATGTTTACAGCCTGGTACAAAAGATAGCCTTGGTCTGAAGTGCTAAGTGCAGAGCTGTTCTTTGTGCCCACAGTACACAGTGAATTTGTTTTTGCGTTTGTTCGCTTAAACATTGCCTTTAGCTCCGACAGCACCCATCACACTTTGCAGTTTGTTGAGCCTATTTCTCCACAGTGCAGAGTCCTTCCAATTCCTTTCTCTACTGTTGGTTGTCTTAACCCCAAATTGGTCGTGTCTTTTAGGTGGTTTTTCAGTGGAATCGCTTAAACTAGAGGGTATAACAAAATGGACACCGTCAAGCTCTTAATTCGATCATAAATGGATAAATGAGGATTGCAAGAAGATTGAAATATGTTCCAAATTACCCTATAACTGCTTACCCTATTATTTAGCTCTTTTTGTAGAACCTCCTGCCAACCCAATAGTGTTTCCACAGTTACTACTCCTTTAAAAAGTGATTTACTGTATCAATTGCTTAGTAACTAGTGAGAGTGAAAGTTGCTTTATTAGTTACTTTCAGACAATACTTCCATCGCCTAAACATGCAAATTATACAGATTTTACCAATACTCACTTTTATTGGAAGTTTATTTTAACCTCTTCACCAAGCATTTTCTCCAGTTTGACTTTACCCAAATCTAAAAGCTTCTTGAAAAAAGCGTCAAAATAGCGACAAAAACAAGATGCAAATGACGATGGAATCACAACAATTAAAGCATCAAAAGAGCGACGAAAAAGGGATGAGAAAGCAACAAAACAGTCACATAAAAGAGACAAAAACGCAGCAAAACAGGTGACAGAAAAGTAATGAAAAAGCAACAAAAAGGCAACAAAAAAGCAACAATAAAAGACGGCAACAATGCAAGGAAAAAATCTTAGATCAGTTTTGTAGGTCTTTCAAATGAGGTGCTACACTGGCCTACAGGCTGTAAACAGTCGAGAAGCTTTTAGATTTAAAGTAAAGCTGAACTGGAGAAAACGTGTTCGGTCAAAGGGACTATACCAAGTTTAAAAATGTTAAAATTATGTGTTTTCCTCCCCCTACATGTTCCAGCCATGTCCTAATGTGTAGAATGAGCCCAGACCTGTTCACCACAACTGCCTCTAAAATCCTGCACTGTCGCTCAAAAAGTTGTTACTTCGGGTCTGAAGTGCCGTCATCACAAGCTTAATATAGAAGGTGCAGATACACGTATGACCTGAGGTGGCAGTAGTGAGTATAAAATGGCCAACTTGCATCTCGCCTCTTTAAGGAGTTAAGAGGTTAACAGTAACATCAACAATGCTGACACAAACTCATAATAGGGACATATTTCCATCTCTCGCCTCCTGCATTGTTGTTTTGTGTCATGAGTTGTTCTCATGATGAAAATGTGAAGAATAAAGAAATATAGCTTTTTATTACTCATTACTGAAAAAAGTAGTCTGATTAGATTAAGTAGCCGTAACAGTAAGTAACAGTGATTTTAACCTTAACCTGCAGATTGTCATGTCCTTAGGCAAGACACCTGCCAGAATTTATGCGTGACTTGTCCCCCCAGGATGAAGTAAATTGCAAACTCCACACAGATAGACCTCCCCCACATGTCTGGCATTCTAACTCGGGACCATCATGCAGTGAGCAGAGAATTGCTGATGATTGGTGGTGGTCGGAAAGGCCTTTGGAACAGCCATGATTCTGTCGGCCAACAATAGTTTATATCTTTAGAGTGTCCCAGAGGAGTGAATGAACGACTGTGAAGCCATTTGAGAAGTGAATCCATATACTATCCAAGCCATTGTTATTGTATTGCGTTGCTCATCTTGGCCATGTGGAAGTCAGCCCTTTTACAAGAGGACACATGATTTTGCATACTAAGTGAGCCATGATTCATGATTCTCTATGCACACCAAAGGTCAGATGTTAACAAGTGCGAGTGTCTTGAGCTACGCTGTTGTAGCAAGGTAACTCACAAATGTGCCCTTACCTTTCTTCGCTCATTGCAAGGTTAAGTCGGACTGATTGTCCCTGTAGGAAAATTTGTCTTCTGCACTTGAACCACCCTTCATTAACCAGGGACCCTTCTCCCGATCTTTAGCCACAAGGTCAGTTAAGAGCTTACAGTGTGTTTTTTCATTGTAATAGACCTCGGTATTGATTGTTTCAGTGCATATGTTCTGAAATTGCCAGACATTGAATCATGGGTTGTATGAATTAAGACATATCGTGAAATAAAAACAAGTAGTATTGTGTTGCTCATGCGTTACAGTGCCACTTAAGATCCTTGCAGCTGCAGTTTGGACCAGTTCTAACCTTTTATTGTGATATCTAATGATACCCCCCATCTCTTTCCCCCATTTCCCCTGGCAGTCTGGTAAATTACACAGTTATGCTTTTGTGTATTGGCTCATGTCACCATGGACCAACTGTATTTTATAAAAGTGTCTCTCCTCCATCTGTAATTTAAAAAAAGAAAGTTAGAAGTTAGACTCTGTGACACTTTCGTGGACCCTTGCCCGTGATTTGAAAACTACTGCTCCAAGTCAATTTTCTCTTGCATCTTCCTGAGAACTGCTTCATGCAGGATTAGTAACAGGTCACTGAAGCCACATCATCCGACCAGGGTTAGTGACCTTACAGAATAAGCAGAGAAGTCAGCATCTGCACAAATATAGTTGCTTGGCGCTCTTTATTATTGACAGAGGCACGCAGGTCCTCAATAAAGTAAAGCTTAGTTAAAGGAACAGGCCACCATTTTTACATACTGAGATATGTTCTTACCTGAGCTTAGATGAGTTGATACGTACCTGTCTGGTCTTTGTGCGTGCCCTCAGTCACGCAAAACGACCAAAGATGTTGTTAGCATTTGCCCTCTCTCAATGTATTCCTATAGCTCCAAACGGGGGTGAAGTTGGGAGCTACCACGCTCTTCCACAGGCACAAAGACCAGACAGGTACGTATCAACTCGTCTATGCTCAGGTAAGAACATATCACAGTATGGAAGAACTGTGTGCCCTCAGTCACGCAAAAAGACCAAAGATGTTGTTAGCATTTGGCCTCTCCAAACATATTCCTATAGCTCCAAACGGGGTGAAGCTAGAAGCGCCCAAGCTCTTCCCCGGGCACGCACAAAGACCAGACAGGTACGTATCAACTCGTCTAAGCTCAGGTAAGAACAGATCTCAGTATGTAAAAACGATGGCCTGTTCCTTTAAGTGCTTGAGTTTAACAGTTTAGGAGTTTGTTCTTAATGAGTGCCTAATTATAATGGCTGGTGATGTGAGCTAGACTCACTGCGGGATGAAGTGTGAGTGTGTAACCTGGCGAGTGGTCCAAGAGCTGGAGCAGGCTCTAAATGACCAGCCGCAGTGTGCTCCCGTAACTTAAAGCCCATCCGAAGAACCACACGGGCTGACGGCCTGAAGATGTGATTGTGATATTTAGTGCTGACAGCGCGTTCCTCCGGACCATAATAAAATGCCTTTGTCGTGCACGTTGCTGCAATAGTAATGAGGAATACACTGCTATATTTTTGTGTAAGGAAAACGTTGTAATTCTCCATTACAGGAAAAAGAAATGTGTTTCTGTAACTACACTGTTGGCCTGGCTATATCGCTTAGTCATAGCGGGGTGTTGCTGTATCAGTGTCTCAAAGATTCTTCCACCTCTTTTTCTCTTCACATCCAACATACTTTTTTTTTCTCTTATGAAAGATGCTTTGAGCTTTCAAGGCCGCCTTTAGCTATGTGACTTGGATACCACATGGGCGCTAATACAATATCCGTCCTCAGCTTATCTTCTCGGTGTCCTTCTAATTTTCAGCCCGCATCGCTTCCTTCCTTCCCTGGCTTTCTGTCTTGCTTCCTTTGTCGCTGCTGATGTTGTTGTTCTTATGTATGTCTAGGGTTCGGGGGCAAATCCGGTGCCATTATTTAAAAAAAATAAGAAGAAAGTGAATGTCATATTTATGTGTTTGCCGTGTAGTTTATTGGATTTGAATGAAATCTCTACAGAGGCATAAGCCGCGTTGATATATATCTGTCACCACGGCTGACTGCAATATCCTCTGTAATAACCGCGGCAGGGCTAAGACCAGAAAATGCCGGGTTTTTTTGGCTGCCGGGCTCCCTCTTTCCCATTTTCTAGTAGCGCAAATCACCCTGACGGCGGGAAGGGGGGAAAAGGCAGAGAAAGCTCTTTCCCTGCAGAGTCTGATAGCTCATTAGGATTCAACAAAGCAAGTCCAAACAGCAAACATATTTCCCCACTGTTACAATTCTGAGCGCCTGTGATGGCAGCGCCTCCATGTTTGCGACTGGGATGCATGGGAAGCACATGAAACAAGAGAGAGAGAGATGGAAGGAGAGGAAGAAAGCTGGCAAGAATTGATGACGTTAGCTAGCCGTGTGATCGATTTGAGGTCCTACTGTATAGTACGCTTTGTTCTGTCTTACACAGCATATACTTTTGCACGTTTGATGACAAAAATGTGCATATGGGGGAAAAGGCTTTTGAACAAATGCTGCAAATCCTTGTGTCTCTTTAATTTTTGAAGAGTCTAACGCCCTCTCCTGGAACGTTTGGGGAACAAAAAGCTCTGTTAGAGACGAACAGACGAAACACACTGAAGCCTGCTCTTGTGAAGGGGAGTGGTGGGTTCTACAAGCAACAGTGCACTTGCAGAACTAAAGCTGTTTTAGATCAATATAGCATTTCTATGTTTAGTAAGATGGTGATCAAGACGTGTTTGAAAGGATCAAAATATCTGCAAAAAGCATAACATCGCATCTTCAAGTCAGACAGTGTTACAAAAACTTGAAATTTCGCTAAACATTTCTTTTAATTTTCCAAAACTGCCTTAAATTGAGTCTTACTTTTTCTATGATAGAGTAATCAGTGCAGTATTTCAGGAATGAAAGCCAACCTAATTAGGCTTAATGTCGAGCTACACAAAGGAAATGGAATAAATTCCTCGGGGTCTAAAAACCTCCGGGACCCTCTGTATGTTTATTGGTTCAAAACCAGCTTGATTACCGATGACGACATACATACTCCAACTCAAACAATCGAGTCGAGCTGATGACTTTGAAAACCTGTATTACAGCAGATGGGCAATCCAGAATCACTCTAACCTGAATGAATGTGAGATTGTTAAAATGAACGCTATAAACAAAAGCTGAAGGCCAAGTTAGCAAACAGAATGAATGATTGAGTTCAACAAAAAATGTTTTCTATAAAGCGCCAGTGTCATGAAAGTTTTGCAGTCCAGACCAGACAAATGTTACCGTGTGCCAAAAGCAAGAGACAAACAATGGTGATTCATTGTTGTGGGGGAAGGAAATAAACTATTCTCTTATGTAAGGTGTTACACGTGCCAGATGAGAGAAGCGATAGATGCCAGACACAGCGACAGTTTTGACTGATTAGCAAGCGTTTGCGCTAATGCATCAGAGTCAGTGGAACAGATGGAGACGTGGAGAAGTGTTGGCGATAACACCAGCAAGAGACGAGCCATTACCTAATTCAGCTCATCTTCCAATCTTCCAATATCGCATAATCGAGTGTAATTGCCGTTTTTATCAGTTTGTCTCACTGTTGCCATGGCTATGCGCTCCATTATGATCGCTTTTCTAGTTTGTGTACTGCAGATGTAGGAACTCAATAGGGACTAAACTAGGACCTACCGTTTTTCTAGATTCTTGGAGCACCGTTTTGGACAAATTGCAAAAATTTACCTCCACACTGCACAATATATTCTTATTCAGACCAAATTCACAAAGCAATTAACACTTTTGAAACACAGGTTTCTGAAGAATGTTGAGCAGCTCCTTGACACCGGCGCACTACAGCACTACTACTCGGTTTATTCTCTCTTTTCACAGGACTTTTTCACATACAGCAGTTCATGTGAGAGCGTAAGAGGTCGCAAATGAAAGTTGTGAGGTTGTAGCATGATGACGAGTTTGAGGAGAGTAATGAGCGCGAGTTGAGGCGGGAATTCGAAGAGGAGGAGCAGGCACTCTTGGTAGTGCCGGTCCAGTGAAGCCAGAGGTAGGAGCTGCACGTAACACATTAAGCTCGAGGCTGCGCCAATTCTGTCAATCACACTCCAGATCAAATGTAAAGAGGGAGCGTAGTCATTTCGGGTCGGACTAATGCGTAATCCTTATGGTTTGGGCAGAACGTCAACGCGCTTGTTTGGTACTGCGGTGTTGGACCCCTGGTGCAGAGGGTTTGATAAAAGGTCATGTATTTGTGAAACAAGTTCAGTCAGGCAGTGCCTTGGTGAGGTCAATGCTAAAGTTTAGATCGGAGCAAAACTAAAAAATATACAGTATCAACTGTGCCAAGATGATGGCCATAGTGCCGAATTCGGCCCGCAAGATGTTTTAATGTGGCCCTTTGAAGAGCATGAATTCCTGAGCATGTAAAAAAAAAAAGTCTCTAGCCCATTCCTGTGCGGAGTTATGGATTTTTAACAAAATTACCAGTTTGCTCACTCCAGCCACTAGGGGGCAGCCTAAATTTAAAAAGGAAAGAATTCCACACATGACCAGCCGAGGACGCTGACATAATAAGAGATCAGGATATAAACAGCACATTATAGCCACGTGGTAAATGGTCAGTCTGCCCCAGGGCTGCTGTGGCTACAATAGTAACTTACTGCCATCGAGCGTGGAGTGAATGAATAATGACTTTATGTAGCACTTTGAGAAACATGGGACACAGTGTAAGGGGTTGTTATTCATGAGGCCATAGTCCTTTACAATATATGCGGCCCGCAACCTGCAGTGGGGGCTGAATTTCGGCCATCGACCCAATCGAGTTCGACACCCCTGCCGTAGTGGATTGTTCAAACCCTAAAGTATTAAGGCAGGACTAAACAATAGTGAAATACATTGGACAGTACCACAATATAATTGCAGTCAGAAGCAACTAAAACAACACTAAATCAGAGCCAAGTTCGGTGGTTTAAACCCAGTCTAAATCAGGTCTCAGCCAGGGCTAACCCAGGTGTTAGTTTTACACAATATTGGCATATTTTTGTCAAAACTAAACCATTTAAAATCAAATCTAAACTGAGACTTAATTTGGTTTACTCAGGGTTTATTACATGCTTTTTGAATATAGCAGGATGTTGGGAAATAAAAAGATTCAGTTTAATGCTAGAGAAACCCATCGCACCCACATACTGCTCAGCACTTTGAAGCTCTGAATGCTTAGTATATGAGTCATATAAATAGATTCTTAATATTTTTCCTGGGAAGCAAACTTGAATTGAACACTCTCTTCCATTTCTTTTGTGGCTTGGTTTGATGCAGATATATTTGTAAGGTTTTCTGATCTTTCCAACTACTATTTGTCACTGCACACTTCATATTCTGTTCAATTTTGTCTTGAATGTCGCGCATTCCTCTAATAATCACTGCCGCTGACAAGGAGATCACATCATGTGTTTTATGTAGGGGAAGCTAGCATTCTGGGCGACAGCTTTTTCCCGCTATTTCTTTCTCACACGTCATTAACCCTCGTCACTGCAGTGTATTCAGCATGAAGGATGATTACAGCCATATGCAGATGTTTACTTCTCATATTTGTTTAGGGTTCATAACTTTCAATTGATTAATCTCAAAGCCTTTTTACTTGCGATTTGATGGCGTGCAAAGTTACACTGAAGGGTAGGTATTACTTTTTGTTATAATCATTCATTTAAGTAAATGTTCCTAGCAACAGTAAATTCCTAAAATATTGCTTTTCTTCGAATACTGCTGTTCATAAAATATGAAAAGAAAAGAAAGAAAGTACAGTTCTGTTCCCTAACAAATTTGCAACCCAAAAGTTATTTTTCTAATTACAGCTCGCTTTTGGTAAAGTGGTTTTTCGATAAGCTCCGTCAAAATCACAAGATTGCTTTCTGTCCGATGACGCATTCATTTTTTACAAATCTGTTCTGATGATGGGAGTTCTGGACTCTGTGGTGCTCCTTGAACCACTTTCCCACAGATGGAACCCCACAAACCCTGGCATTGTCATCTTGGATTATGCCCCTGCCATCGAGAAGAAAATGATTATTAAGGATGCTCTCCTGCTTCTCTATTCGAAACATGGAAAGTCTATCCTGCGCGGTTTGTTTGTGTGAGCGTGTCTGATCTGCTGAATTAGAAAAAAAAGAAAGAAAAGTAAATCATCTTTATAAGTAGCTCTTGTGAAAATGCCACTGATAAGTGCTCACCTTTCGCTAAAAGGAAAAGAGCCCAACAAGAGCAACATACGTTTTGAAGCCTCTCATATCCTTTGCCCAGGCGTTGGCTGTGTGCAGAAGATCTCACGAAGCAAAGCAAACTCGCATTATTTAACGCCGCTGGGATTATTTTCCCTCCATATTTCACGGGCTAATGACTCATGTTTTGATCTGTCATAAAAGCAAACAGCGCTGTGTAATGATGTCATCAGGCTGCACGGCTCAGTTTGCTTGTGCAGGTGTGATGGTTGGCCAGCAGGGGGCAGGTGTGAAACAGACCTCTCCTCAATTGAGGCATACCTGATATAATTTGTACTTTTGAAACCATTCAGCATAGTTTTTTGATGAATAAATAAATAAAATGAAGATAGCCTGTTTTTAAAGGCAGCAAATAATCGTTTGAATTATCGTGATGTCAATTATGACTAAAATAATTGTGATTATTATTTTTTTCTATAATCGAGCAGCCCTAGTTTATCAGCTGACCTCATTCTTTGGCTTCATAATGTTGATAAACCAATTCCTGACTAACTGTAGTGTCCCCAGATCCAGGTGCCGATTTTGATCAATTTCCACAGTTAGCCATGTTAAAAGGGCTAGATGCAAGTTAGCCATTTTATGCTCACTACTGCCACGTCAGGTCACATGTGTAACTGCACCTTCTATATTAAGCTTGTGCATGACGGCAATTGGGACCCGAAGTAAAACTTTTTGAGTGACAGTGTAGGATTTTAGAGACAGTTGTGGTGAACAGGTCTGGGCTCATTCTACACATTAGGACATGACTGGAACATGTAGGGGAAGGAAAATTAACTAAATTTTGACATTTTTAAGTCCCTTTTAAATAAGGCTGCTTCTGTTAAACAACTTCATTTGCCTTTGTCACCATTTGTTTCAAAAGTCAATCAGTTTTTTCCTCCTTTTGCTCATCCAAGTCTTTCAGCACATGAGCAAATGTTATAAACAGGCCTCTTGGAAATGAACCAGCGTTACGCCCATATTAAAAAAGTGTATCCATAAAAATTTGCCTGCACATTACAAGTTACTTTGGTTCTTCCACCGAGTGTCCATTGCTCAGTCTGCAACCCAAAGACATTACTTTCTCTGATTGCACCTTTGTATCTCTCTCTAATCAAAACCTGCAATAATAACCTTAATGGTATTCCTAGGCTCGCCTCAATAAAACCGGGAGCATAATCGCACCAATAGGCTGCGCTTTCCTCCGCAGGAACATTTAGATAACAAACCTAGAAGCAATCACATCTACGGAGTAAGACATCAGGAGGAGATAGTGAGCCACATTTATTTCAGCGGGAACGGGCCCATATTCAGAAGCATGTGTTCTCTCTGCTGGTAGGTCGCTTAATTAAATGTTCCGGGCAGATTTAAAAGGATATTATCCATTGAAAAGACCGGTCTCATTTGGAGTAAAAGCTTCATAAGATTAAAGCAAGGTTGACCAAGAGACGTACAGGGAGGCAATACAATTATCCCAGTAGAACAGGAGAGGACAGAAATATTATTTATCAAAACAGGAAATGACACAGGACAGGACACAAGTTTTTATTTTATTTTTAGATATGTTGGACGAACTTGTTTCCATGACCTGGAAGCTCCATGAAAACTCAAAATGCACACACTACTATTTTATCAATAGATTTGACCCACTGATTGTATTGGTAATCGTATTTCAACCGTTTTTTCTCAATAGTAAAATCTACACTTCAAAGTCACATTTAATTTCTCAGCTTTCCTTGATTTGGCATTGAAGTCACCGTCTGAATGTGGAGGCGATGAGGTCCATCACGTGGTGCAGCTTGTCCATGCACAGATTTCATCTTTCATCACCAGCATGGCGAAACCACCAGAGGCTGAGGATATTTTTTTTTTTACCTCAGGCTCAGATCGAATCCTGAGCGGTTACGGTACGGCCTCTGGAGAAAAAAAAAATCAAAACTCTGAGGCTGCATGGCGCTACGGGTAGAATTCGCAAGGAGTCCATTTTTGCTGGACGCAAGAGAGGGCCGCAGCCTTCTCTGATCAAGCCCAGGGAATTACATGAACCAAACAGGAAGTCAGACAGGGAAGAGAATATGAAGGAACTTGCGCTTGCTTGTCTAATGTAATCAATACGGGAAACCAAAGACATGCAGAGGAGGATATTTGTGCACACTAACAATGAGGAAAGCTATCGGTGCTATTATCAAAGCTGTGGACTTCTGAGGGCAGCAACAGAAAGGAGCAGACCGAGTGGGTTGTAGCTAGAAATTTCACAGTGAACGGTTGGATCTGTCTTTTTACATATAAATGCACCTTTTACTAGTATTTTTTTATCTACATTATTGCGTCAAAACCCTGTGAAGTCGTGGTGTTGTTTCCACTTATACTCTTTGTAAGATCCCAAAAGCAATGCCGGACTGCTGCAGACGACAAATGACATCAGGATCTAATCTTATCATCTTATGTCCGAGGTTAACAAACTTGTGCCCAACCGCAACCTGTTGTTGACAGTTGTTGGACTTTTGTCTTTGCCCAGTTGATGGGAAGGCCAAGGAACAGAACATTCTTCCGCAAGAACCACCATCACTTTAGCAAAATGTGCCTCCATCCATCTTCAAACAGAATGTGATCATTATTTATCTGATGTGTAATCAGTGTTATTGAGGGTTTTGTTTCAAAACACCCCACAGTGAAAGTAATTTGTGAACAGCAGTATCTTTAATAGCTCTGAATGTCATTGGAAATGTTTGCTGTACATCTTTCCCATATTTCCATTATAAGCTCATATCTGAAAAGTGACAGATTTTTATTTATATATAGGTTGTTGTTTTTTATCTTGCCACTCCATCCGTTCAATTGACCAGTGCCATTTGCAGATTTATAAAAGCCTCTGAAGATCAAAGCCTGATAATGGGTTGACTAAAAGATGTTGCCGGGCAGAAATAAAAGGCAATTAGTCCAATAGAAAAACATGGGCAGTAACAAAAGACCCATTATTCATCAAAGCATCGATCTGGCCACTAGGAAAAGAGTTTCATCTGTGCTGTCTGTCTTGTCAAGCTCGCCACATGACCTAAACTGAACTACATTTGATACGATCTCAATTTCCAAGAAAAAAAAGGGAGGGCGAAAAAGGACAGATTTTTGTTTTGCCGAGCTGCAGAGTTCAATTACTGTGTGGTAGATTAATTAGGCGGTCAGAGCGAGAGGCTGGGGGGATTTAGAGGAAAGGCCTAATACAAATGGCTCTGATAGGGAGATATCTACTTACAATTGACCTCAGTTATCCCCACCTCCAGCCCTGCCATTCCTCTTTCCCTCAATATGCCTGCTACAACACTTTTTTAACAAATCCATTTGCGTTTTAACTTTTCCTGTGGATTTGTCTTGTATATTCAAAGCAACGCACCACCTTGAACTATGGCTGCCTTTTGGTGGAGTTTATTAAATTATTCTGCCGTGCCTTGACAAAAACTACAAGATAGAAGTAGCTAAAAGATGAGCTGTATAAAGGTAGGCTGACGGTGCGGTTACTAATCACTAATTGTAATGATTGGAAGGGTCAAAGAAAAGCACCTCTCACAATTAAAAAAAAAAGATCGAATTAAAGTATCCAGGCAAGTTTTGAGAAGGCTTATGGAAATGCATTCATCCTATTCCTACGGGCACATATGGACATCTGAGCTCTACGAAATGAGCAAAGAAATGAGCAAAGAAAGGACCCGTGATTTGAGAGTCAAAGAAGTCATTTAAAGTGTTTGTAGTGGAAAATTTCCTCACTGAACGGTTCTCGGAAGAATAACTTGGCTTTTAAAAGACCAAGGCCGTCTTTTGTAGCAGGCTGTAAACCTCTTTATTCCACTGGTAAAGTCACCTTCAGCCGCTTTTTTTCCCTCCCAATTCGCTTTGGATTTGGCCTGTAGGCAAAATAAAAAAAACCTCCAAAAACCCTCACTTCTCCTGACTCTTTAGTGCCATGTGTCCTTTTTTCATTTCTTTTACCAATTTCCCTTTCAGCTTGATTCTTCCGTCTCCCGAGCCGCTTCTCTCAGGATGTCTGGGCATTAGCAAGGTGTTTTTGCAGGCCTCTGACACCCCCCCTGTGGGTCTGTCTTGGCCCCTCTCTCAGCGGCTGGGTTTGGAGTGTCTATCTCTGTCTATCTGTGTCTGTAGGAGAGAAGAAGAGGAGGCGGCGTGTGGCCCGTAACTAATAGACTTGTGGAAAACACGGACAGACATGGATCATGATCCGGACAGGCAAAGAGACAGAGGGCTCAGGAAGGAGAGGGAGATGCAGCCCAGCTCGGACCAGTGCTTACTTTTGTGTCCTGTGTACCTGATAAAAAAAGACTAACCATTCTGTAGCAGCAGTAGCTCAGTTGGTAGAGCGTCTCATCCTTGTGCAAACACTTCAGTTGTGTTCTTAATGTTTTAATTCAATATTTTTTGCAATACTTCTGGTTGAGACTAAACAGTACAGTGTTAAATTGGCCATTAGGAAGCACAAGAGTTAAAAAAAAAAAAAAACAGCGTTCTGACTTCATGATAGCGCCTCTACTGCGAGTAACTAGACATAGTTTAATGAGGAGGCCGCCCAAGGCCCATAGAGTAGGCAGTTAGTCTGTTCTGGTACACATGTGGAGAAGGGCTCTGTGTGATTTATTACAGCCTGAGTACAGCGGAGCAGAGCGAGGAGAAAAACAAACTGGGAGCTGGAAAAGCAGTTTAACAAGATGTCAACAGCTCTGTTCTGTTTTAACCAAATCTAAGCCAACAGTGCTGCTGCTGTGTACTACATGTGCACACTGCCAGGCATGACCAAGGCTTTTGTGCCGGCACTGCTAGTCTCTGCTTTAAAAAAATAAAATAAACAAAAATACAATTTGAGTCTTTTGTTTTCTGGTCATGTACCAAATTCTTAAAGAGATGCGCATAACTGAATATTGCTACTCTTCCTAGAACTTTTTATTTGACAATCTCATTTTCTAGACGGTCCCCTCAGGCATTTGGTCCAAATCTCTATCTGACTTTATTATCATTCTCCAGCTCTTTTCTCCATTCTTTTAAAGTATAAACGCTTACAATTGCTACTTCATAAGGTATGAAATGAATACCTTATGAAGTTGCAATTGTAAGTAAAGCGAAGATGTGCAGTGAGTTTTTTATAATGGTGGATCATTAGAATTCTCTATTATATCAATTGTTTATTAGTTATGAAGGGCAGGTGAGGCCCTATGACACATCAAAACAAATCAAAGCTGAAGTATCTCTCTGGCTAATGTTATGCTAACAAGGGCTATCAATTGTCAGTCACAGATTACACCTGCGTTATCTTGTGAAATACTAAATTGTGTGTTTTTTTTAGAAGCCGGTTACTTTGTAGAGAAGTGTAGGCTTTGTTCCTCAGAAATAATGGGGCAGGAGAGAGCCCATGAACTAAAGACAAGTACTTCTCCCAACAATCAATTATTCAATGCCCCGCACCTTTTGTTTAAATACAGTTGAAAGCCATCCAGAGACTGGGAGAACATGCATGACACGGATAATCCCCACCCCCTCCTGCGGTGAGGCTAGACTGCTCCACTCCCTGCCCCACTACCAATACTTCCAAAGTACTATCAGCAGGTGGCTTCAGTCGACTTTCGATGATTGAGGTAGATTTTGCACCTATAGACCGTCAGTCTCTTGTCCATCGTTGCATTGGGTTGCACACTGCTGGATTGCTGTTTCTGCCCATTGAAGTGAATAAATATAAAGACCAAATGCTGACCTTCAACAGTCGTCCAGCTTATTGTGATTCGCTGCGCGGTCCACATCACACTGCCGGACACGCACCTCCATGCGCTCCTTTCACTCCCGCTACCTGCCCTATAGTCCAGACGTCGGTTAGCATTCAGCTCAGCCCCCGTTTGAACTCAAGGGCAGTGCTTTCTCCAGTGGTGTACTCATAACTACATGATATCTGGATAATTCACTTTCCGTTCTTTCCTTTTTCAAACATTCCCCGTGAAAACACAATGTTGAGGTTTCAGAAGGAGTGATGGTTGCACTATTGAGGTGGAGAAGTTTTGGATGGGAACAACTGAACCAAAAATGTCAAAGAAAAATGGCTTCAAAGGTTAATTTACATTTTGTCCAGACTTTTTTTTGTTGTAGTCAAGGAATATTGTGTTTTAGTAGACCAAACTTTTCTTTTCTTTTTGTCCTGCTTTGGAATATTCCTTGGGTGGCACAGTGGTTAGCACTAGACGGTCCCATCTCAATAGGCTCAGTAATATCTCAATGCTGGCCTTGCTGTTTGGATTGTAATGCGCTTAAACTGTTGACTGAACTGAACTGGACTGAATCTCAACTCTTTAAACGCAGTCCAGTCAATGATTTAAGCTTCACTCCTCTGGGTTCTCGGATTTCATAGCAAAAAAAACCTTTGATTTCTCACTTGTCTTAATTACTTTTTCATTCAAACATTGTTGCCTTTTAATTAAATGTGCAATATGCTCGTTCTATTCCATGATTAAGATGGATAATAACTCAATCAGCACAGGTATTAAAGAAAAGTGTGTTTAAAGGCTTGGTTGGAACACAATGTTCTTGCAGTAGTTACTAACAATATTCCTGCAAGTGCCATAAGTGGCTGATATACAGGACTGCTTTATGGTGTAATCCAAATTACCCAGGTCAGTTTTGTCAAAAATCAACTGTGTACAGAGCCACAGAGCCACAGAGCCACAGATCCGTTGTCACTGCAATCAAACATTCAACTGAGTGCATTTAAGAGAGCTTTAAACCCAATCCTTTATTCAGGCTTGGAACCTTAATGCCAGCTCTTTCTAATGATCAAATTTATGATGGTGAGGTTTGAATCTTTTAGAATTATTGAACTGGCAGTAAAAAGTACAATCTCTTGTGCTTGTCCCAATTCAACAATGAGCCTTGAGGCCTCCAACAATTAGTCTGAGGACCACATTTGGCCCGTAGGCCGCACTTTGGGCACCCCTGGACCAGATGTGTTTTTTGGAAAGATTCATAAGCGCTATGTCTACTAATAACAGCATGCTTTTGCTCTAGCTCCGGTTTCTAGTTTTAAATGCATGTTTTTGATTACTATTCCATCCGATATACGCCTAGCAACTGTTCCTGATGCTTGATTTTAGATCAAATAAATCATCACAAACTCGTTAATTTATCTTGTTAGTAGTTAGTTAACTTGCTTGTATATTTTGAGGGAAGAATACTGGCAATTATTTACTTAAGAACTCGTTTCAGGTGCTAATAAAAAAAAAGATTTTCTGGGATAATTGCATCTGTTGGAGAAAACGGCGCTCTGTCAAAATTACACTCTGGAGATGACTGATGTATTGAGAGTGCTCAAACAGTTGCTACAAATTAACATTCCAACTTCAGGTTCCTACTTCAAAACTTATGCTTTCCCTTGATTTCAATTAAACCCACGTTGCCAATGAGACATCAAGCGTTTCTTAAAATGCAGCTGGAAATTATGCTGAAAACGGTTTATTAAAGAGGGAGTGATATGCAAAATCAAGCTTTGTACCACGTTATGATGTTGTGGATTGTATTAGTGAACAAGATGTGCTAACTAAATGTCTTGAATACCAGTAGAAGTAGAATACCGGTTTTAACAGCACAGTCAATAGTGAAACTTAAACCAATAAGAAATCCAAACCCCAAAGAAGCTCCGAGCATCAAATAAATCTGCCTTGTTGTTGCCGCAGCAGCCAGACGTACCCCTTTCCACACTCATTTCATCATCCTCCACCGTAACCGTGGAAGCAGAAGTCGAAACATGTCCAGACTTTTTTACTTTCTCGAAAATACCCATCATCAAACTTTCTGAAGCCAGCCAAAAGACTCCTTCCACTATGTCCAAGCTTTTGATGCAAGATTCGCGATCGAATCAACCTTTTGTGGTGGTGCAGCAGTTAGCGGTTGTGCTTCACAGCTAGAAGGTCCCGGGTTCGATTCACGCCTGGACGGGGCCTTTCTGTGTGGAGTTTGCATGTTCTCCCCATGTCTGCGGAGGTTTCTTCCGGGTATTCCGGTTTCCCCTACCACTAAAAACATGTACAATAGGCCAGGATGAATGAGAGTGTGTTTGAGAGTGCGAGTGGGGGACAACGGATGCTGCTGAGACTGCTGCCCCCGCGACCCGGCCCCAGATAAAGCGGAAGAAAATGGATGGATGGATGGAAGAAGAAGATCTTTATTTATGTAGAAGAAGATCTTTATTTATATAGCGCATTTCACAGACATATAGTCACAAAGCGCTTTACATGAGACAATTGGACATTCACTCCATACTCGGTGGTGGTAAACTGTGTTTGTAGCTTCAGTTTCCCCTGGGGGCAGTGGCTGTTGCGACTGCACACGTCTGCGCTAACGGTCCCTCTGACCACCACCATGCATTCACTCACACACATCATTCATCCTGGCCTATTGTACATGTTTTTAGTGGTAGGGGAAACCGGAATACCCGGAGGAAACCTGCGCGGACACGGGGAGAACATGCAAACTCCACACAGAAAGGCCCCGTCCAGGTGGGAATCGAACCCTGTGAAGCGAGAGCGCTAACCGCTGCGCTACCGTGCCGCCCAAACAACACATGAATGGTTTGAACAAATCTCCTTTTTGAAAAGTGATGAATTGTTTTCTTTCAGTAAAAGAACAGTATAACAGCACAGCACAGCAAGGTTTTCTCTGTGGCACCAAGCCGTCCTTCTGAATTTTAAACAACATTTTAATCAAAACATGTGCTCCATGGAAGAACATAAAATAACAAATGGTACAGTCCTTCGAGAGTTCCTGTGGAAAACTAAAATTAGATTTTTTTTTTTTCGAACTCCCTTTGTCACATCCACGAAAGGACCAATGTTGAAATTTGTTAAGGTGTTGACATAATATTGGGATTTTTCCCCAGCAACCTCAGATTAAATTGTTGCATTTCCCAACTAAAAATACTCTTAATTGCAAAAGAAAATGATTACCGTCTCTCAGCTCAAACCTCAGCCCCCCCCCACCATTACCCAATGGAAAAATAAACTGAAAGAAGTGTGTCATGTGGAGCAAATAACAGCAAAAGATTTCAAATGAAAACTGACCTATTCATGGACAAATGTTCTTTTTATATATAGTTATATTTTAAGTTGATCTTTGTTATATTCATTTTTGTGCCTCGTTGTTGCACTTTTATTTAGTGAAGATCTTAAATTTAAAAAAAGCTATCTCAGCTATTGGGTATCAAATATTAACGGACTACATTTAAAAAACAGCCATATATCCCCTCACTGATTTGCAATTGAGGAACCTCGCCACTCTGCAGAGGAGATTTACTTTGTTTTCTTGACCCAAACTCATGACTTTTGAATGTAGATTGTCCAAAAATCACAATACTTGCCTTCTGAATCAGCTTGTTCTTCATCGCATAGACCCAAGCGCACTCAGTGTTGCAATAAACCACATTGTAATGGGCTGCTCTGACATTTTTGACTGGTGTGTTTTCTACATATTGCATAGTGACCTCCAGCCTTTTATACATTTCCATTGTGGGCGCACAAGGTGATAGACAGTGTTTACGCATTTGGCTCATGGGGCTTGACTGCCTCCTGCACAATGGGCTATAACAGCTTTGTGCTTGGCCTGATGAATGACTTTGTGAGCACTCTTTGTCCCGGCTCTTTCAGCTGTCACAGTTAGAGAAATGGACTGAGGAGACGGAATATTACCTCTTCATAGCTCTGTCTGAAATGACCCGGCAAAGAGATACTTGTAAGAGGAGTCCGGCATTTTGGGGGTCAGTTTTTGGTCTCACAATAAACTGTTTTTTTTTGTTGGATAGCAAAAGTGCCTCTATGATTGAAATGATGATTTGTTGCCAAGTCCTTTACTGGCCAGTGTAAATGAAATGATAATAATTGATTGACTGCGGAATTCTTCCGCAGTCAATTATTGGTTTTCATGTTCTTTATTGATTGACTGCGGAATTCTTCCGCAGTCAATTATTGGTTTTCATGTTCTTTATTATTATTCCTCTTCCATCTTTTTCCCGATTTTCTAGAGCTTTCAGCACCTTCATGCTTTGTGCAATTTATGCAAGTTATGCATCAAAACGTTCCGCATGTTGAGGAGAAGGGTGCTAATACTTTTGGGACTTCTGCCATTTACGTTTTTTCCGCAATCGGCCAAAATGTCGGAGATTTTTCCCATTGACTTATAATGGGGCTTCCGCAAATCCATGCTTTTCTGCACTTTTTTCTGCATTTTATGCAATTTCTGCACTTTGTGCATGTTCAGCTTATGCAACTTGTGGGTTTTGAGAAAAAATTGGCCTTCTGCAGATTTCCAGTTTTTTTATACGAGAGTTTGAAATTTTTGCATTGGTGTGTATGGGGGAATCCAGCCAATGGGGAGACTCCAGGCCTTTCAGCCATTTATGCAGCTTCTGCCAATCAAGCACTTTCAACAGTGACCAGTTTATGGAATCTAAAAGTTTATGCAATATTAACAATTTATGCAAATTAACCACTTTATGCATTTTAAAGCGTTTATGCAACTTAAGAGTTTATGCCATTTAGGATTTATGAATTTCAAAGAGCTTATGCAATTTACATAATTTATGCAAATTAACCCATTCATGCATTTTACCACTTTATGCAGTTTATACAGTTTATGCAACATGACATTTTATGCATTTTACCAGTTAATGCAAATTAAGCAATTTATGCAATTTGAACAGTTTATGCAATTTATGCATTCGCTTCCCGCAATTCCGCAGTCAATAGCAATGGCGCAGCAACTTGTGGGTTTTGAGAAAAAATTGTCCTTCTGCAGTTTTCCAGTTTTTTTTATACGGGAGTTTGAAATTTTTGCATTGGTGTGTATGTGGGGAATCCAGCCAATGGGGAGACTCCAGGACTTTCAGCCATTTGTGCAGCTTCTGCCAATCAAGCACTGAGGCCATTTCAACAGTTTGACCAGTTTATGGAATTTAAAAGTTAATGCAATATTAACAATTTATGCAAAGTAACCACTTTATGGGATTTAACCACTTTATGCATTTTAAAGCGTTTATGCAATTTACATAATTTATGCAAATTATCCCATTCATGCATTTTACAACTTTATGCAGTTTAAACAGTTTATGCAACATGACATTTTATGCATTTTACCAGTTTATGCTAATTTGATTATGCAATTTGAAGAGTTTATGCAATTTCTGCATTCGCTTCCCGCATTTCCGCAGTCAATCGCAATGGCGCAGCCATTGCATTTCTAGTTATATCTTGCAATTCTCTAAGTACCAGAGAAGAAAAGGTGTTAAATGATTATGGCCCAATCACTCAACTGTGGTGGTGAACTGCTTCTATTTAGTGCCAATGGCGTGTCTGAATGGCGCTAAACACAAACACACACATTGATGAAAGCAGCTCTGATCAATAAGTCACGGTAACCATGAACTCAGCTGTTGACATCATTGGTTGATATTTTGCTGATGTAAAATGTCTTGATTTTGATTGCCGGGAAAAACAAAAGACTCAATAAGTACTAAGTGAGTGAGATACAATAATATAAACTGTTCAGGATAACCATGTGTCGAACAATGTATTCTTTTATGTCAATTCATGTAATCTCTAATATGACAAATGATTGTTGTATGATGTATTGATGTACTGAGGGTGTTTCGCTTCCATCTTCAGAAGCCTCTTCTCGCTATTGTGGTCGAAAAGTCATGTTAGTAAAATGCAAGTTTGACGTCTACTCTGGTTATTCCTGAGAGGAGTGGTGAGCCCCGCCATAGCCTCATCCTACAGCTTTACAGTTTCACTTGTTGGATTGGGCTTTGTTTTGGGCTGCGGTGAAGCCCAATTACATTGACAAAATCAATAATAATGCATAAGAGATTATGCTTTAACATGGTAACAGTGTGACAACAGAAGCCAAACAAGTTATGACATTTGATATTGTTTTGTTTGGAACACTATGAGGATTTTATTTAGAGTGATAATGATGGAAGTGCATACTCTCTTTAGGAGCACCAGGGGAGTCAGTGTATAGTCCTCGTGTGTGGATTAGAAAGTAATCTTTATTGCTCTGTTTCCCCTCTCAAAATGACTATGTACTAACATATTGTGGCATTTGGGGCTCTGCTTTGTCTTCATTTTGGGCACTATACTCTATGTAGAGATGTTGAAGCCTTCGCTGTTTCCCTGTGGGGGCAGATAGAGGATCTCTGAGTGAGCCGAGGAGGAGGAAGGGGTGGAATACTCTCAGGACCACTTTCATTTCAGCTTTTCAGCCTCAAAGCAGTCACATATGCAGGGCGCATGCAAAAACACTACTCGGCTCTCCTCACTCCCTCACTCCTCTCTCCAGACTGTGTCTTTGAAACTGTGGCCTGAGAGAGTGCCTCGACTTGGTTTTTATGTTGCTGACACCGAATTTCAATGTACCCAAAACAACCTTTTTACTTTAGAAATGTGTCGGGATGCACAACTCTGAGGTGATGTATTCTAACTAAGACTGCTCGAGCAATCGGATTGAGTTGTACCTGCATCTCTAATGGTTGCAATAGCAAATATTGTAAATATGGAGCTCGTACAATATTCTTTGCAAAGGACAATATAGTTTCTATGAAGTCTTAGTATTGCATATATTATACAAGCTGACTTTATAGTTTGGTCCTCTAAACATGTACAAAAATTGTTGTAAATGTAGAAAACTAGCGAGACAGTGGCTGCTCAAGAATTCAAATTAACATGGAGCGCTCTCTGCAGGCAGCAAAGGGAATGACACGGGCTAGAACGGTCAATATAAACTTTAAAGGACCAGCATTCTTGCAAATTGATACCGTGATCAACACGCTTGTAAACCACATTGTTTCACTGTCTTACACTTTGTTGGTTAGAAAATAAAACAAAATATCCAGTAGTTTCACTTCCGGGTTATACTCTAAGCTCCTAACCACCCACCCTCATCTGGCTCCCCATTCGCTGTTTGGCTGTAGTGAAGCTATAACGAGTGCTTTTACTCCATGGTGAAAGTATTAAGCTTAGCCAGAGCTGGAGAGGTGAGGATTGGGGTCTGCGGCCGCGGTGCTTGGAATAGCCACTGGGGAAGATTCAAAGATTACTCAAAGATGCCCAAGCTCCTTGAAACACTCCACTCCAGGTATGTTGTGATGAGCGAACAGCATTGTAACGTGGTGAAAAGCTCTTTAAAGTCAATTTTGCATAATACTTTAAACAGAGTCAGGTGCAGTGATGGATCATGGGCTTCAAATCTGTGGAGAACAAATCCATGTTCCGTCTGTGAAGCAACAATTCCATGAAATGTAGATCGGAGCACTTCATGAGTAAAAGAAGAAGCGACCAAAGTGCACAGAATTTCCCAAAACTGTGTGAGTGAAATGAAATTCTCTTTCAGGAAGTTTTAATGTCCACGAGCTCAAAAAAGTTGATTTAGATATGTCTTCTTTCAAGCTTGAAACATTTTATTGTTTTATTAAAAAGTATTAACTCTACAAGTGCTGTCTGGTCCGGGAATCGAACCCTGGACTTTTCTTGCTGTGAAGCCATAGTCATAACCACAACTCCACTGTTCCGCATTATTGTTTTAGTTAGTGCAGAACCCTCAGATGTCTGTCTAATTTGACAGCCTGTCCTTAATTGTCACATTTGGATTGTCTTCTCCTCGTATACTGCCTCCCGCGGTGTTCCCAGAGTGCAGTGTGGTCCTGCTGGGCACGCATCCTGCGCCTCATGGCGTTTGTGTTAAAAAGACATTTCTACTTTTTCTCTCTGGAATCTCTCTCTCTGTTTGACTGCCTGTCTCAATCTGTCCGCTCTTCAAAACTTCATTTCACGCTAACCAAGACGTGTGCAGAGGGGTGTCACAGCAGGCAACAAAACACCGGGTACTTCAGTCAATAACACCCCCACTTGTCAATCGTAATGTCATCTTTTATTTCGTGGTGCGTGTTTCGCTTTGGCAAAATAGTCGACAGAGAAGGATCATACGTATTTTTTGAATCAGCATCTGTGATTTACAAAAAGAGCGCATTTGAAAGGGGGGGAAGTAGTGTATTGATCTTCAAAAACGCTCCTGCAACACCACATTTTTGCATGTACATGATTTTTTTTATAGCTCAGCTTGAAGCATTTTCTTCATATTATGTTATTACTGTCTGTATATAACTTTATTTAAGAGTAGTGCACAGCTTAAAATGACACTGAGCACATAAAGGTGTACAATACTCATGGATGAAGTTTTCAGAAGATGCATACGTCTGTTCCATATCTTTGTATGTATTGCCACTTTCCAGAAATGACCAGAATATCAAGTTTTTCCTCTTCCACTTTGGTTCCTTAAAGGGATAGATGCAAGGATAGACATATTATTAATAGACCGTCATTCCTCACTTCTTTCTGTTTCCACAATGACTACATTCGAGGGACACGTTAAAAACAACTTTATAGCCTTGTTTCTGATTTTCTTAAACTTTCTACAGCTAGATATTTCACGCTGGGTTATTTACAATTAAAGAAACCAGGCTGGTTTTCGTAAAAATCTCGTACCATTGAGGGCTGGACTGTTAGCATTGGAGCTGCGCGAACTACACGTCATGCAAGGGCCAAGTCTACAGTGAAGATCCCGCCCTTATGCCCTTTTTAGGAACATGCTTCGTCAGAGCTGGGGAGGAGGAGTCTGTAAATCCGCCATGATTTCCCCCTCGAGCGTGGTCATTGTGGCAAACGGGGAGGAGTGAGCAGAAGGACAAGCACAACATGTAGTTGTTAAAAGGTGTTAACTCGGGTCCGAAGTGCCGTCATGCACGAGCTTAGAAGGTGGTTACACGTATGACCTGAGGTGGCAGTAGTAAGTATAAAATTGCTATAAATTGGCTATCATTGAAATCCTGAAAAAGTTTAAACCTTATTCTATCCATTATGGTTACTTTATCCCTCAAAATGTATGCAGCATTGGCCGTTCTATTGTGTAAAAGGCCTAATTAAACAGTACACAGAAATACTTTACTTGTGCATGAAGCATAAACCGTTTTTGCATGTTTGGATTGGTTTCAATCTAAGTAGTTTTCCATCATTTGAGCAATCACCCTTTCAACCACATGATGAGTAAATGATGTCTATTATAACCAGGACATGCAAGCACACACATACATAGTCAGCTCCTTCCTGTCGTCTTTCAGCCAAAGTAGTCCTGCGGGAATATTTTCTTTCAACGTAAACATGATGAATATCCCATTTATGCAATTCATCTCAGCAAATTATTAAACTTATACAGACTGAGTGAAAAATCTGCCGGAGCGCAATTACAAAGTTGTTCATTAACGGCAAATAACGCTAGGGGATGGAGGCCTCGCAGTTCCACCAGCAATTTCCTCGGCAAATGACCAGACATAATTGGAGACAAATTGAAGCGGCTTCCTTTAATTTTGAAAGTCAGTATAATGGTTTCATCAGTCGCCCTGCATTTAAAAACTTGTAACTTAGGCATACTGAGCCGGCCTCGTGATTGTTTTTAAGGGCAGACATTTTGGACAGGACGTTTTGTACTAGAAAAGAAGCAATATGATTGATGTTCTCAAGCTAAATCATTTAGAATTCCTGATCTCTGATGTCTCTACCTGCTGAGGTTTAAATGCCAGAGTTAAGAAAGAAAAGCCATCCTCACTTTTAGCTCCCTGTCTATATTGAAATGGTGCTCAAGCATAAATAAAGCATCCAGTCAAGAATGCTGCTGCCTTGTTACCTTTTGTTTCAATTCAACACAGACTGTGTCGCTTTATTACAGAGAGATACTGCAAGGGACAGCAATTAAAATTTAGAGCTTGAACCTTTCTCAGAGATTATTAAGGAAAAAAAAGTATCAACATGTTTCTTTTTTTCCTTTTCCACACTAAAACATGCTGGTCACTGTGGCCCATAACTTAACAGATGCAATCCAGTTGTTTTGTTTGAATATCAGAAGTTTGAATTACAGGTGCATTATGGGACTTTTTATGCAAAAAAAAGGAACGTGATATTTGTGCGTATTTGACCTTGTAGTGACCCAGCGGCTGTATGAGTGGTTAGCATGATGACGCCTTTACTTTCGATCACGGTGGCCTCTACAAGACACCTTTGTGACTTGCCATGCATGCTTTTTAACTTTGGAAAAGACATTTCTAGTGCCTTGAGTCCACATTACACAGGCATGCATTTTAAAGTGCACTCGAAAGTGAATGGTTGTCCTCGAGGTGGAAACAGGTCAATAAATGTGCGCCAAGACCATTGTCGATATAAATAACAATAGGTATTGAAATAATATTACAGTACATGCACATCAACCCACTCTCCACCTAAGACTCTAAGGATGTATGAGTCACAAAGTATTATTATATTTGTGTACATGTCAAACACCAAGATACCTGTATACTTTTTCTCTTTCTTTTCACTTTCTTTTCAGCAATTTGTACATTGTGAATAATCAGGAACTGACTGGTTAACAGTTAATGGGGATGCAGCTTTGAATGTAAACTGTAAAAGTGGAATGATCCCACACACTGTACCACAGAATGCTAATCTTCCCAACTTGATATTCGACCTTATAGTGACCTAGCGGCTACTTTCGATCACAGTGGTCTTTACAATGCACTGGGATCACTTGTTTTGTAGGTTTTCTGGTGAGAGGCTCCGTCAGCAGTGAAAACCTTCCAAACAATTGATCCTGGAGCGTCCTAGAGACCACTGTGTTACAAGGTAAAGGCGCCATGCTGACCACTTATACAGCCGCTGGGTCACTACAAGGTCAAATACGCACATCAAAAGTTGCATAATGCACCTTTAACAAACTTCAAAACTTTAAGTACTATAGTGAGACATTTCTTGCCACCTCACAGGTACAAAGTGTGTAAATTGTCTTGCCTAAAACATCTCTGAGCTTCTCTCGTTTGAATTTTTGGTGCAAAGATCTCCCTTTTTTTGTCAAATGGAGGCAATTTTAAGCAAGATTGTGTGAACAAGCGACCAGAAAAGCAGCCATGATTGATATTTTTCAAAGGCAAACGAACGTAACATAAGGCTTCATTATGAAAGATACGGCGGAACAAAGGGGAGATGAAAAGCAAAGGCAGAAGAATAATAATTTTTCTGCCGGATCCTATTAGGAGTGCCATCTTAGCTGTGGCTCACTGATCCAGCTCGGTTGATCAGTCTTTCCAACATCTGTCTCCAATTACTCCTCTCCCGTGCTATCAAATCTCTCATCGGCTTAACGCGGCCTGAGCAAAGATTTGCATTGACAGTGGCAAGCGCCGATTAATTTTTGAATGTTTTTTTTCTGCGATGGAGAAAACAAAGCGGACTAATGACAGCTGAGGGTAATTAAACAACGGAGAAAACAGAAGAGGAAGGAGTTGTCAGATGGGAGTCCCGGGGGATAGCGGAGAGCACGGTGCCACCTGTGAGCGGCGCTTTCATCTGCAAACGTTTGGCCAGGCGCGCAAGGAGGATGTGACTGATGGGGACAGGAAGGCCAGCCAATTTGCTAATTTGTTTGAGATGAGAAAAACCGGGACACACACCAAAGGAAACACGATGATGGCGGAAACTGTCAGAAATCTGTGTGCGTAGCGGAGAATCAATAATGAGGGCATGAAGTGCACGGCAGTTGTAAATCTGAGAGAGGTGATCGTTCACTAACTTGAACATTGTTGGTTGGATTCCCTCGACAGGTAATAGGCTTTGTGCATGAAAAGTTGAAGCCGGCTTCCTGTGTGCTCATAACGGCTTCCTGTCTGTTTTAATGTGAATCAAAGAAGAAATAGGTTTGAAAAGCATTTAAATAAAGGCCAAGCTGATTGCCAATTGTAAAATAGTTCGTTGAAAATTTAACTTTTGCCATTAACTTCAAGACTAAAACAGCTACATTTATTAAAAAAAAAAAAAAATTATACATTTTTGACATATACATTTGACTATAGAAATCACACACTTTGTTAGCCATCTGAGCCTGTTCCTACAAACGTGTACTTAAGGTGGTTTTCCATATGCAGGCGCGTGTCAGCCGAATGGCTTTTTTATCCGCTTTGTCGAGCTTTTCCACAACAAAGGCCAGTGCCAAATCGGTCTGACCAGGTTTTGTGGCCAAAGCGCGCTAACCTGTGTCTGATGTGACGTGAACAGACTGCTGGTCTCTGATTTGCAACGAGAGAGTGGACAGCCCTCACTATTGACACACAGGTCATTCAGACCTATGTTCTTATAGGGGATTTTGCTGATATTAGTATTTAGCCGCTGTTTGCGAAGCTTTAGCTGATGTTAGCATAACATTTGCATGTAACTTACCTTCATAGTTGTATTTAGCTATTTCTTTTCTGTTTCAATACAGCTTGGCCCCTTCTGAATGATTCCATAACTCCCACCAGGTACAGCCTGCTCCTCCGTGGGGGTGCAGCCCACAACAAATGCGGGTGTGTGTGGTGGAAACAGAAGTGTGTGCGGGGTAGAGTCGATACGTGCACATACATCGTGGCATGCACGCTCGGGTTGCGCTATGTGGAATGACGGCTTTACTGGTATATTTAATTGATCTCTGTAGGGAAATTCATTCTCTGCATTTGACACATCCTCAACACGGCTGGGGCACCCTGTAAGAGCAGTAGGCCAGCGCTCGGGGACCCATTTCCAGATGTGGAGCCAGGCTAATGGTCAGAAACAACTGGCTGAAGGATTAACCTATTATGTTTTTTGTGGAAGGGGAAACTGGAGAACCCGGAGGAAACCTATGCAGGAACAGGGAGATTATGCAAACTCCACACAGAAAGGTCCAGGTGGGAATCGAACCTTGGACCTTCTAGCTGTGAAGCACGAATGTTAACCACTGTGCAACCACCATATGTGAACATGGCAGAGAATTAAAAACTAACTTTTAAAAATGTACTTGAAGGTTGGTGGTTCCACAACTGGCAATCCTTACTGATGAAGTGTCCTTGGAAAAAACGTTTTTCTGGGACACACATCAAAGGAAACAAATATGGGAGTGGGTGGGTGCAGAGAATCAAAGATGTGTGTACTAAACGTAAAGTTCTGAGAGATATTCTCCCACTAATCCAAAAGTAGGTAGTTCGATCTTTGTGACTGACCATGCATGCTATTTTGACTTTGGAAAATACATTTCTATTGCCTTGAGTCCACATACACAGACATGAATTATCAAGTGCACTCTATAGTGAATGGTTGTCCTCGAGGTAGAAAAAGGTAAATAAATGTGCCACGAGTCAAGACCATTGTCGGTAACGGTTGCCGATAACGAATACCGTTAAGAGTGCAAGGCATTTTTCTCATGTGTTTATAGCAACTTAGCGAGTAGCTTACAGCACTTTTTTGTTTTGCCGCAGCTCATTTTCGCTCAATATAAACGGCGTAAGAATCGCCAGAGCTGTTAGCCACTAGTTAGAGGCTAGTTTAGCAACATTAGCCAACAACATTTAGCTTTGGTTAAATCCTGTGATTTAGGGAGTGTCGTCTGTAATAAAGTCAGCTTTATGTGGAATATTGTATTTCCACTAAAGAATTCTCCAGTGTGTTGCTATTTTCTCTTCTCAGCAGAGAGCTGCGTCCTGTAGGAGCGCCGGCCGTACGTTAAGTGGTATCGGTTTCTGGTATCGGGACCTGATGAACGAGTACAAGTATGAGTACAAGCATGTGGTATCGGCCCGATACCCGATACTGGTACCGGTGCATCCCTAAAATCAACCCACTCTCCACCAGAGACTCTAGGGATGTATGAGTGACAAAGAATTATTATATTTGTGTATATGTCAAAGTCCGAGATACCCGTACACCTTTTTACTTTCTTTTCACTTTCTTCAGCATTTTGTACATTGTGGATAATCAGAAAATTACTGGTTCAACAATGCTGTCAAGCTTTGTTATATAAACAAGTGGGTGGCATTTGCAGATGTTAGCAGTTAATGGGGATGCAGCTCTGAATGTAAACTCAATGTAAAAGAGGCTGAATGATCCCACACAGTGTACCAGAGAGCGCTCATTTTCCCAACATGTAAATATACATGATGCTGGATTAGTGACTGTTTGCTTGGAGTTAAAACTACTCACACATAATTAAGAAGTAGTAATTTGTTCCTTTATTTCTTTGCCATTGCATGAGGTTTTGTTATAGGGTCGTCTGTGGTAAGTTAAGATGCTAATTGATGTACTGTGTAGCCCCGGCACAGATGGACAGAAAGCATAGCTGGAGATCTGGGCCTCACCAAATGCATCGACAATTGCACTGTTATACATGAGCACAGTGGGACAATTTCATTTTTTATACATACATAGAAAGCAGAACAGACTGGAGGTTTACAAGAGTTGCCAAGGTCAAGCCAGGCATGATGATAATGCTCAAAACAACACCATTTAAAGTTCAGTGTTTCACAGCAGGTATTGAACCGCCATCCTTCAGTTTAGCGACTCACCGCCTGAGCCACTGCCACTCGATATTTTGCTGCACATGCACCGTGTTCCAGTCAATTGCTTTTCTGACAAATCCTTTTTTTGTGAACAAGGTTGACAGTCTCTTTGCCCAAGCATATAGTATTCTCCCAAACACCGTCTCACACTATTTCTGAAGTCAAAAATACACACCACAGCCACCCGTTCAAACTTTTAACTTGTCACTCGCGCTCCTCCCCTATAACTCTATCCGCCAGGGGGGGAGAGGAAAAAGTGTCCTGAAAAAACCTGCGGTGTGTTTCCAATGCGGTATGATGCGTGCAGGCCTAGACAGAGATGGATTTGCGCACCTAATCTAATCTTTATTCACATCTTCACATAACTGCGGCGAGCTATAGCGGGGCTGGTACAGGCTGCTGGGACCGCCAGGCTGGGGGGAACATGGCTTCTTCATTGTAATGCGCTCCTGATTTGTCAAATGAAGGCAAACACGTATTTCTGTGTGATTCCGAAGGGGCGTTGGGGGAGGGAGCGGCCGCAAGTTTAATGTTTATAAATTGGGTGAAGTTCCAAGTTATTCCGCACTCGCGCTCTGAGACTTGGAGGTGTTTGAATTCGCTATCTAGCTCAACCTCGCTCTCATTTATCAAAATCTGTCAAATCCAAGCCAAGAAGAGCGGGGTTTGATGGAGGAGAACACCAGCCGGGTACAGTGTGGCAGGCAGCAGGGAGCGCCAGGCAATTAGCTTTGGGAGAAGAGATCCAGGTTTTTAAATGTTCATAATGGAAAACTGCACGGTTCGTTCCTGAAATACTATCTGTTCATCAAAATAAACCATGCTTTTTAATATCAAATTGTCGTATGTTGTTTAGAAACTTTAACACAATTCATGGACACTGCGATTGTGCATTTAAGATTTGGGGTTACGTCATGTATCTTGGTTTTGACGCTTTTTAGTCTCAATGTAGCCCTTTAGTCATGTACCTATTTTGTGTGCAGCTAGTAGAGTGATATTGCAGTGTTTTGCTTTTGCAGACATTTTTAGGGGAAAAAGAGACCACCACATGGCGTCTACATCGTGTTACGAGAAGTTAGGAATTTAATTATGCTATATTGCAGTGGATTAATGCCATTAGATTAGACTTGGACAAACTTTGTTGATCCAAACTTTGTTGGGGGAAATCGCATTGGCACCGTAGCTCAATAGCACAGTTATACAACTTTTCATATTTCCAGACATTCTACATCCATAATGTCTCCACATCCCATGCCTACACCTTTAGGAGCTCCTCTGTACCTCTCTGAGCATTCACATCTTCTTCAACCTGTACCATTTGACACCCACTTCAAAGCCTGTTTGCTCTCGTGTATTTGCGCAGCTCTCCCACCTCTGCTCAAAGTGCATTACACAAAAGCTGGTTTGTTACGAGCCTCCTTTAAACCTACTATTTACAGTTTGCATTTGGAGAGTTTTCATTTTCTGCGATGGAGTGAGATGAAGCATCTACTGTTCCTTGTGAGCTCTTTGCTGGTGTTCTGACAGCATCGAGCAAAGGTACAAGAGAGAGAGAGAGAGGGGGGGGGGGGAGAGTGGAGGAGCGCGGGCAGCCTGGAGTAGTTTAGCCGTTTTGAAGTCGGACTCTGATGTCGAGGTGTTTGAACCGCGCTGGGATAGAAAGGACCTCTTCAAACCTGCCCGTGCACTCACGGGGCCAGTTGGATTAAATAATTGGAAAGTTTCAGGTCTAGTGGTTGAGTTGAATAGAAAAAAGAAAAAAAACTCACTCCAAGGAATGCATATACACAGCCCCTTTGGTGGGTAGCGCAAGACTTTGATTTACCTTTTGTAGTCGGTCTTTGATGCGCGCTTTGTTGACTTGAGTCGTCAGGAACAATGACTGTGGGGAAACAAAGCACAATGCTGTTATCCAAATTCAGAATGGGTTGTTTCTTCAGTCATATTCCGCTTTTTAAAATCTTGCTTTTAGATGCAGACATTTTTAAATGCTAAAAAGGACCAGTGTGACTCTACGGACAAGGCAAACATGCCAGGAGTTGTTGTACTTGTTGTAATTTTCACGATTTGTAGGTACTAAGGCTTAAATGTCTGAAATGGTTTACAACTCAGAATAATGCATAACATGGGACCTTCTAGCTCTATGTCGGTACTCCATACAACCTCATTGCCACATAATCCAAATCCAATGAATGAGAACGATCAAGGTAAAGCACTATCAGGATCAAGGACACTGGGGAAATGCAGTATAAAAAGTTATATGAAGGGTTGCCACAGGGGCCTACCTTCGGACCCTTTATCTTCATTATACAGTGTGATAGTCTTAAAGTTGAACCCTGCGTCATGACCAAGCTATAGTTTATTGAAACATTTTTCCTCCTAAAGACTTCCAAGACTGACGAAATTAGTTTAATAGGGCCTCCACGATTCTGTCATTTTAAAAAAAGTGTCATTATGTCGATCTTCAAAATCAAAGAGGGTTTAATGAGTTCAGTCCCTGCTGCGTGTCACACAACACGCAACATGCAGCTACACTGCAATTTGTTCTGTTGTGGGTTTTAAAAGCTTGTTTTTATGGTGGCTTTTGCCTTCAACATGACATACTGTGATCGAGTATGTTTTTTGTTTCATCAATGTGAGTAATTGGAATAACCAAAGAAATAGACCTTTTGACAGGGATAAAAGTAAACTGGATGGATGCAGAGTTAGGCTTCTGGTTTCATCTATCTATGCTCCCATTACGTCATTGTATCACCTACAGTATACCTCATAAAATGTGTGCGTGTCTGTACTCTGAGCAGACCTGCCTCTTCTCAGACCTGTCCCATTTCTTTGCTGGGAGGGGGACATCATCATCTCATCTCCACGGAGTTGATTCTGCTTTGCTTTGACTATAGCTAAACATGTGGTTTGAATACATTGGTCATCTTTCAAACGCTTCATTTTGATAACTCACAGCCAGAATTTTATTGTTAGTGTCGGGCTGAGCATTACAGGGGCTACATGCAAGTTTGCCATTTTATACTCACTACTGCCATCTCAGGTCATATGTGTAACTGCACCTTCTATATTAAGCTCGTGCATGACGCCAATTCGGACCCGTAGTAACACCTTTTTGAGTTACAGTGCAGGATTTTCGAGGCAGTTGTGGTGAACAGGTCTGGGCTCATTCTACACATTAGGACCTGGCTGGAACATGTAGGGGGAGGAACATACATTATTTGAACATTTTTAAACTTTGTATTGTCCCTTTAAGGTTAAGGTATGCTTATTTGATCCCCATAGGGAAATTCATTCTCTGCCTTTGACTCATCCTTCAATACCACAGGGACAACCTGAGCTGCTGTAGGCAAGCGCCCGGGGACCCACCCCCAGATGTGGACCTAACCTATTGCACATGTTTTTAGTGGCAGGGGAAACCTGAGTACCCGGAGGAAGGCTACACAGACACGGGGAGAACGTGAATCAGGGACTTTCTAGCTGTGAAGCACAAGCACTAAACGCTGTGCTGTATGCGGCATTAGGAGCCCATTTGGTAGCACTGGCATATTTGTTTTGAGTCGTACAAAATGTAAATGAGATTGATCGTCATAACCGGAGTGAGCAAAGTCATGGATGAGATTTGAAGTGACAGCTGCTTGGTCAGAGGGCGGAAACTAACGCAACGTGCCACTGTTTGCACAATAGAGCGCAGATCGGAGCTGTAAACCAATGAATAATTTCAGCGACGTTTAGCACTGTCACACAGTCATTCTTAACTTTGCAACGCGCTCCAGTTGTTTTGGCATTCAGCTTGTGTACTCAGTCCGTCCTTGAAGCCCACAAATTAATGCTGCAGCCCGCACTCATGGCCCTCTGCAGTTATGGCTTCATTAGGAGACCAGAACCTTTTTTTTTTTCAGATCTGATAAACAAGACACACCCAACACAAAGTACAAATTAAATTTAGTCTTTCTGGCCCTTTGGAAATGAGAAAGGAGCATGAGCGATGGAGATGACAAGGTAGCGTCGCGATGACTTTAATTCCGTGATTACAGCTTTCACTGTCATATTACAAACACAACCCTCTGTCATTAGGATTCAAGTTGGCTCCTCTAATGCCTCATGTTATTGTGTGACGCCGGCGTGGAACATTTGATGAATCACAAACAGAAAATGGCTAGCTATTAATTACCTTGTCGCAACCTTGGTCATGGATTTGTTTGTGTACGTGTCTAATTCGATTCCTTCTATTCCGCCGAAGTTGTCGAAGAAGGTTGACACAAAACCAGTCCCTTACACAGTTTTCCATGTTTTATAGCGTACACGCACCGGTGATTTTAAAGCTCTAAGAGCCTCGGCAAGGCTGTAAAAGTTGTGGGTGATTGCAGACAGTTAGCTCATGATTCGTGTGTCGGATAAAAAAAAAAACACAAGTCGGGAGAAACTTTTACGACCATTGTTCGGTGATAGCTTGACCCCCGGAGAGATCTGTGTTTAGACATAAAGCAATTTAAGAGCGCACTTATCTAAAATGATTGGGGTTGCTTTTTTGCAGCTTTTTTTTTTTTTTTTGCGCTTGTGTCATTGCATTGCATCAGCCTGGGTCACATTTCGGATGTGGTCAGGTTGTCCTTATAACAGCAAGGAAGGAAACCGAAAGTTGAAATATGGTTTGGGCAATTTTGTTTTGGAACAAGTCAAGACACCCCGTTTACTAATATGCTAGTTCGGCTTTTTGAATAATGCATGTCCTGTGTGTTTTCTCAATGTCACTGAGTATGTGTACCTGCTGGACAGATTGTGGCCTTGTTTTATCGCAAAAGAAATGTGGGTTTAAACTGGCGCGTCATGGGCATTGGAGTGGAAACCGTAAATCCTGAGACGCCCAACAAACTTCATACATCAGTGGTTCTCAACTAGCGTTGCCTCGGGACCTGTAGTGACAAGCTTCAGCACCAATCAAAATATACTTTCAACACTACATATATAACTACAATGTTTATAACTAAGGGTGTTTTCTCGACACATACATTGCTTTAAAGGATCTGCATCATGCTATTTTAGCCATTCCAAAGTAAAGTATAGGCAATTATATGATATATTGTACCACTACCACTATGGAGCACTAATTTTTGTGATAAATATAAGTATTTTCTGGAGTTACTTTTCAAACCCGGAAGACACAACCCTTTAAATCAGTTAATTAAGATAAGAGATAAGATAATCCTTTATTGATTTCACAATGGAGAAATTCACTTTGTTACAGTCGGCATTCAAGAAGATCACTCAGGGTGTGCAAAAACAGACAGGAAAATGTGCAACCAGTTAAATAGTAGAAAACGACTTTTCAACAAGTGCACCACCCGCTTGGGTTACGATAGAACAAGCATCAGTACCAAACCTCTTGCTAAAACACTATTTATACTCAGCTGATCTTAAAGTACTAAAAAAACAAACCAATAACCCATTTCTGAAAAATACAATTGATATCTGGTACAGATCACACAAACATGTTGGGGACACCCCTTCACTTTCACGCTTTTCTCCCATATGGGGCAACAAGATGTTTAAGCCTGGGAGAGCGGATGGAGGCTTCAAAATTTGGGCAGATAAAGGTGTAAAATCAATAGGTGATTTATATTTGGATGGAGAAATGCTTACCTTTAAAAAAATTTGTGAAATATTCTCCATTCCCTGCAAGCATTTTTTCAAATACTTCCCGGTCTGAAAACATTCTGAATGAACCTCCTTTGTCATGTTTAGAGAATATTGTTATGTCGAATTTACAAGGAAAGAAGCTGATCTCTCTGTTTTATAGAGCTCTGGTGTCACCTGACACCGAATCTAGTAAAAACAGATTGGAAGCATGGAAATTAGATATTCAAGAAAATATTGAGGTAGGCGATTGGGAAAATGCCTGTCTTAAAGCACAAAAGCAAACAATTAATACTAGAATGAGACTGTTACAATATAAACGGTTAATGAGAACCTACGTAACTCCAGTAAAATTGCATCAATGGACCCTTGACATTCCTGATAACTGTAATAAATGTCTTACCGATAAGGGTACACTTTTTCATTGCGTATGGGACTGTTGGAAAATAAGAAATATTGGAAATCTGTCATTCAAACTGTTTCCACAATAGTTGGAATTGAAGTACCTCATTGTGCAACATTGTGCATTCTGGGGATATACCCCAAGGACTTTGTTATCAACTGAAGGAAAATCACCCTTATAGATTTTGGTCTCCTGCAGGCCAGGAGAACAATTGCATTATTTTGGAAAAATGTGGACGTTCCCTCCATAAAAGTGTGGACACAGGAAATGACATCAAGCGTTGCGCTTGAAAGACTTACATATGTTACGAGCGGAAGAGGTGAGGAGTTTGAAGAGATATGGAGACCCTTGGTTGAATTTTTGGAAAAAAGTGACTAGTAATTTGAGTTTTGATTATATTTAATATTTTATTTTCAAATTTGTCAATATTATGATTATTTTTATTATTATTATATTTTGCTGGCAATAGTCTGTGTGTGTGTGTGTGTGTGTTGTTGTTTATGTAAATGTTCATTAAAATCCAATAAACACATTGTTTAAAAAAAAAAATAGTAGAAAACGAGGTATCTTATGTGCAATAAGTAAAGCAAAAAATCTTAGGGGACAGAGTTGTAACAATAGGGGAATAATAATGAATAAAAATAGGATAACAATTAGGTTACAGGTTATATAAGTAGAATATCGGGGTGTAAAGTTACAGTCCTAGTGCAGGATGTCAATAAGTGATGCTGGTACAGGGAATAAAGTGCAGCTGATACATAGATTATTGCACGTGGTTTTGCAAGGGGGGCTATTGCACATGTTACTTTACAGTCTTATTGTACAGTCTGACAGCAGTGGGGATGAAGGCTTTGCGGTAGCGCTCCTTCTTGCACTGAGGGTGTCTCAGTCTTCCACTGAAAGAGCTGCTCAGCCCTTCTACTGTCCCGTGTAGTGGGTGGGAGGTGTTGTCCATGATGGAGGTGAGCTTGGCTAACACCCTCCTGTCACTCGCCCCCTCTCTCCGCTCATACAACTTTTCTGTAGTAGAAATAAAAATACTTCACAATGCAGTTATAAGGAGTTGACATCTGCAACACAGCTTCATAAATGGCACACAAGCTAACACACGTTTTGATTGACTCACCACTATGTCCTGGCTGCTCCATCGGGTGTTTACATTATGGGACTCGCGTTGGTTATAAAAGTTATTTCACTTTGATTCTGGCGAAGGTTCACCAAGCATCCATCAAGAGACTGTCACAGAAAAACACTATTTCGGTGATAGTCGTAGCCAAAAAGTCGATTTTGCATGATATAGCCCATAGCTTTAAGTTGTTTTACTAAAAACTGCAGATTTGCAAAAGCCTTTATATGTACTGTAATACAGGACATAGTCATTTGAGACAGTGGCGCAATGGGTTGAGTGTTGACCCACCAACCAGAGATTGGCCTGTTCAAACCTTTCTTCCCCTCTCAAGACACGTTATATCGCATCGGGAAATCTTATAAACCTGCCAGATGATACAGACAGTCATTATGACCAAGGAGAAAAATAATCTTTTTTCTCTATCTGTAATGATAATCACACCACATTAAGGAGGGATTATGCTGCAGGCATTTTACATCTTCATGCAAGACACAGCAGCAGAATCCTTTCAAGTGTTGCTCGGACTTACATGAAGAGTGCGGGGCCTGTCAGAGGTCCGTGTAAACATTTTAACCCAACTAAAACCTAATTAGGACTTGTGCCAATAGTAATGCGGATGATTTTCATGCATTAGTGTCTTATTTGCATTTGACCCTGTTTTAAAATGCAATAAGGATACCATTTGGAATATACTGGAATATCTTTTTTTGAATCTATACCTTGCATATTTAGTTAATTATTTTTGCCTGTTGGCATTATTTTTGACAGGACTAGTGAAAAGTCCCGGGGGAACATGCAACCTGCGCATCACTAGACAGGACATTGGTGTGAAACGATATGAGGGGTTTAAACATTCAGCAAATAGACATCGCTTGTTTATAGGCCATTGAAGCATCCTGGATATCTGACATCTTTGTAGTGATAACAGTGTGAGCACTGCTGACCATGAAGTCTAAAGTGGAAAAAAGGGCACATTGTGGCACGACAAAAGTAGCCTTGTTTTTGTTATTGTTGGGCTTTCAGAAGTAAAGAATAAAAACTGAAAAATATGATGTACACACATGGGTAGTTTTCTCTTTGACCAGTGTGGGGAAACATGTTGAGTGCGGTGCAGTTGTCGACCGTCTCACAGCACATAATCCTCAGATCTTGAGTGAGGTTCATGATCAGAAGTACAAAGCTGTTGGTTTAGCCAGTTATGCATATTCAAGGCATTGTACGACAAAACCAGACTTTCAGGTTAATAACACTTCATATATACAAGAAGTAATAAAAGATATATATTAAAAAAAACAGCAAGATTTCCATTGTGGGTATGTATAGGTCAGTTTAGGACGTTCCGCCTTTCACCTCAATAGACGTTGTCAGCAACTATTGATCTTTTAGCAGCAGGCTGTATTTATGATGTAGCCCAAAGAAACAAGTTATTGATGTCCACTTTCAAAATAATGTCGATAGCAGAATGAAGCATTTTCATATATATTTTCAGCTACTCATAAAGCAATCTGTGGAGTGTCTTCTCAAACATTAAGTTAATGACAAGTCAAGTTCACAACAATTCCCCATGTCCATTAAACTCTGCTATATGAGCGATCTGTCAAACAAGGTGACCGCGCCCTGCTTAAATGTGACTTCAGCTTGACTTGTTTATCCCGCACATTTCAATATGTGTAGAAAAATCTATCTATAAATCTATTTAGCATGAATTAAGAGCCACGCTGACAGCTTTTTAACTTCCCGCCTTGAGTTATGGCAAGTTTGTCGAAACAAGCACTTGACAGTTCATGCAGGTGTCCATAACAAGGACATAGATGATGAGAGGACGTCCCAACATGCTTTATTTGAGCTAGACGGGAAAGAGAATGCGGAACATTGCCATAATGTTGGTGATTAATGTAAAGTATTGGCCTCTTATTGGAATGTTTGCAGGAAAAATGTATAAAAAATTAAACTTTAATAAAGGGAAAGACCACTATATTGAACTGGAGACATTAAAAATAATACCTTTACAAGGAGATGCAGTTTTATTTTATTTTATTTTATTATTTTTTTGGGGGGGGGCCAGTTTGCTGTCTTGTAGAGGTATAATCTAATAATATTTAATGAACTAGATTGTAAAGATTTTTTGGAGCCCGTATGCTTTGTTAAACATTTCAGGGTGAAAGGGGGTGATAAGTCAGAAGAAACTTTCACAATAATATCGGAGCCAGGACTCAAACCCGGGCGAGGTAAGAATAGTGTTCTGCGTATGCCAAGCAGTCCTAACCACTAGACCAGGGGTATGCTTTGTAATCAGTTGCGCAGCGCACAAAGGTCTTTCCCCACAAATGTCTGCTTTTACAATACACTGAAGGGCATTTGTTTTATTCCATGACTCAAGAACATCAGCTCTAGGGCTTTAGTATTTCACACATTCCCTCCCATCTCTCCGCAGGTGAAATACGGTCGCTTTGGCTTCGTGTGGGACTCCGCAGTGCTGGAATACGTGGCCAACAACGACGAGGACTGCTCCTTCTACACCGTCGACAACAGCGCTTCGGACCGCGGCTACGGCATCGCCATGCAGCACGGCAGCCCCTACCGAGACATCTTCTCTCAGAGGTACCACACGCAGCAGTAAACAACCTCCCCACATGCTGCTTATTTGTCTGTTTATGATTTAATGCATATGGAGTGTGTAGTTCGATGGGATATTGCCAGTGAAGTGGCAATTCTATGTGGAAAAGTTGGAGTTCTGATTATGGTGTAAGCTCTTAGTCTTTCAGGACTATTCCACTGTGGTAAAGGTTGTCAAACTCGTCAAAGCGACTTTGTTCTTTATATTATATCACTTTCCCTTTGGAAATTGGCAGCGCGATGTGATGGAAGTCAAGGTAAAACATAATTAGAATGAAATCTTATTTATATACTGGTGTTCAGCCATGCTGTACAAAAAGCCATGAGTAAATCCCACTTGCATACTTTAATGTAGTAATTAAGTGGTCCAGATATTAGACAGTGATGCCACTTGACGAGCGGCGCACACGAGGTACACTTCACACCTGAGTAGAGTATGGCAGAGCAACACGCTGGAGAAATCAGAGGTGTGCCAGTAGAATAAAGTCAACTTCACACAGATTGGACTTTATTCCATACTTTCCTAACATCAGAGTCTGTAGTGATTATAACTGCCGCTAAATGCTGTCTTAAATGCACCACAGAAGTGAATCTGCGGTGTTTGCAAGACGAGCAGGCTAATGTTGCTAACTAGCTGCTAACGACTCTCAGTTTCATGCTTATAGGGACTTAATGTGTAAAAGCATAAAAGCAGTAACTAAACCCTGGGCTTTTAAAAAGATCCACCAAATTTAGCAACATTTTCTCTTGAACTCTTGAACTTTATTTAAAAGTTTACTCAAGTGAACATAAATGAGTAAATGGAATAATTACTAACACAGATGAAGAACTCCCTATATCGACTGTATACTCTGGAAGGTTTGACGAAAGTATGCTCGGATTGGTGTTTGGCATGTTTGTATCGATGGTTGGAATTCTTTTTCTGAAATGCGCCGTGGGAAGATTGAGAATTTCATGCATAAGTATGAAAAAAATAATATAATAGAAGCGGGGCTGACTCATGGCCCTTATGTACGGTATGGTTGCATGATAGTAAATATGAAATGTTGACCTCATCTTGCATCACATCTCGCTGCCAATTTCCAATGTGGAAGTAAAATAATAAATATCACAAATACAGTAATTGTCAAACCAGGGAGACCAAGATAAAATGTTAAGCTCTTGCCAAGACGGTTTTATGTGGAAATAGGTGGCATAATCTGGCATTAATGCACTCTAATACATGCCAACACTGTGAAAAAGTTTAAAGATGGCTGTAAATACACACATTTAGATATAATAATTAGCCTTCCCTGGAGAGGGCAGCGCAGACGAGGCTGTGGTTATGATGCATGAGATGTTGGATTGGATCAGGAATGAGAACATCAGCTACCAGTTGCCAGGAAACAAGAGCCCTATAGATGAAGACCACTGAGGAGATTTATGGAAGCCGGAAAAGATTGTTGGTGTAAGAGACAAAGTGTAGAGAATGGGGTCAGATGGAAACTGACGACTTGCAGTGTTGAAGAGAAGATGATGTCTGGAAATAGATTAAGTCTGTCATTTCAAAGAAAAAGTACCCCAATTCCAAATGTGCTTCATATACAGTCTGTTTTCAAGGGTGGATTGAAGGAGCAAGACTTAGCAACTGACCTTGGCTGATTATTATGTTTTGTCGTGAAGGTCCTTCAAGTGACGTCTGAGTCTGAATAAGATGATGTACACAGGGAGGGTTTATGGAGTTGGAGGAAACCCACCAATGATGCAGATAGGTGGAGCATACCATAATTTCACATTCATCTTGAGGTAAAAACATCATCACATGGTTTAATATCTCTTAAAGAGGACGGATAATGCTTTTTGCAGGTATTTGGTCATAATGTCAACACATCTTAATCGCTATTTTACACTTTGTTGTTCAGAAAATGTAATATTGATCTGAAAGACGTTGAAACAGAATATCCAGTAGTTTCACTTCCTGATTTTTAAGCATTCTCACTCTAAACTCCACCCCCCTCAGAGTCGGCCCTGGGCATTAGGTGATCCAGGCGACCTCCCTCTAATCTAATGGAGGGGCGCTATAGAATATGCTTTAATTTTTTAACTCTATGAGGTCCATGCCCCTGCCATCTAACACATAACTTTGCGGTATTTTTTGTTGGAAACTAGGGATTTCAAGCTTTCAAATGAGTCGGCCCCGATTCATCTACACATCTGGAGAGCTGTGTAACATCACAGTGCGAATTTCTAAATGTTCATATCAGAAGTGGAGGCTCCTCACATAAAACTGCACTGCACACAATTCCTGATTGTACAGGTTGCGATTTAAAAATTACAATTGTGGTATTATTAATCTAGACTTTTGCATCTCCAAAGTGTGCCTAAATGGGGGGGATGATGAAAAGTAGCCAAAAAACTGTTGGGAAACATCTAGGAATAATGTGATATGCTGTATTTGGGTTAAAAATGTTCAGAAAAGGCTTTGTCCGTGTCTGCATATGTGCTGAAGAAAGATTTAAAATGCTGCCAGTACTACAGATGACTGAGCACATACACGTGAATTTGGAGGAGGTGAGGCTATTGTGAAGCCATGCCGAATGTTTTTCCCTTGCGATGATGAGAGGCTTAAGCTTAGCAAGAGATGGAGGTGTGAGGAAAGCTTTTCCTGGCTACTGAGGACCTCTGGAGGAGTTTTTAGGGAACAGGAGGAGCTCTTTTGGGAGCTTTTGGGAAGAATATCCTCCAGTAAAGGTCCGAAGATTACTCAAAGATGCGCGAGAGGCTCAAAGCGCGGCTCCAGGTATGTTTTTGATGAGGGAAAAATATTGTAACATGGTAAAAAGTTCTAAATAGTTGATTTAGCATAATACCCTTTCTTTAATATCCCATTAATTATGTTGGATGTGCTCTGTGTTGGACTGCTACTGAACCTGGGTTGCCTTTAGCTGCATATTCAGGACTGTTAAACAATAAATGGACTACCATACCTCGTTTAATAACATGGACCCTCCAGAATTCAATCATGAGATTTGGCCTACGATAGACAAAGTCTTTCCAAAGGTTTTGCAATTTTGAACAAACCTACATTACACTTGTTAACAGTAAAACCAATAGTTTACCTCATATTTTGGGACATATGATATATTTCCAAAAAAAGAATCCCACACACCATGCCTTTAAGACTCTGTAAAGCACATACGAGGTTGTTTGCCATCGCAGTAAACATCCTCCAGAGCCACGGCCTTGACGATCTTTTATTTATTATTTAATGCGCACGTTGTGGAGTGCACATTGATTTAATGCCGAATCCTGATCTCCATCACGCTGTCACCGGTTTAGCTTGAGAAATGTGCCCCCGCGATGCCAGACGACTTGTGTATTGCTGCATTCATATATTCTCTACTTGCCGGAGAGGTCACGGAAGTTCTTTTTTCTATATTTTTATTAGTTCCCCCGAATTCATTTCAGCACAATATAAAAATGGCCATTCCCATAAAGTGCGCTCGACTATAGGGGGTGGAAATGTGGTCCCCAGGCAAGAGAACAAGTGAATTGTAGATTAAAGTTTATGTTTGTTATCACAGAGCATGAGAAGGCAGGGCTGTTGGGAGATTTTTTTATTTTATTTTTGTTAGGGGGTTGGGAGTGGTGGTCTGTATAGGCGGTGCCTTAAAGTGAGTATCCTTCACACATATAACTCAAGATGGATAGGTAAAAGAACAGTAGTTTCTCAAACGCTTTTCACCATAACTTTAACTTTAAGAAATGGTTGAAAGATTTGAGGTGATCCTTCCACTGGAGCGCCTTGTTGTTGTGGTCTGTTTTGTCCGTAATATTTTGCATATGGACTTTGGTCGAACTCGCGCTGCTTGGTCTGGAATTTCGGACTCCAAGGTGATACCAAACAGAGTGCTCTTTGATCTGGGAAAAAGAGGTGGTGTCTGACGAGACCAAGTTCTGACTCTGTTTTCTGTGTAGTATGAAAGCCAAACTTTCAAACGCACAGATAAGCCAAACCAGAGGAGAGGAGAGGAGAGAGACGCAGATACTGTAAACTCACTTTCTCTCAGGCTGGGGCTGCCTCCGGAGCACAGCAAAGGTTATGGATTTAAATGGAACCCTGAATAATTGTTGTTTAATTGTTTATTAAATTGTTTATTAAGGTAAACAAGTTAGTACTGCTTTAATATTGCTGTAATATTATGTATCTGCATCCGTTTGGATAAAATGTATCACCTCTGCTGTTGTTGCGACAGAAGAGGCCACTCCAAGGAAAATACGATAGTCCAGACTTTAGGGACATGGCGTGAGACCGATAAAATCAAGATAAACTTGTCAAGTTCTTAGTCTGGACTTTGCTGCAGACCGCTGACGCAGTTTACCTTCTTTGACTTCTCCCAATGGATCTGCCAGACAAGAACTAAAGGCTACAATTGCCAGCACTATACGTACTGGGAGTTGGAGTTCTGTGTGTAAATAATACCATTTTGGAAAGGGGAGGATGACAAGAGTCCTCCCTTTAACACAATGGGAGGTTTGACAGAGGGGCTATTTGTCACAGCGCCAAAACAATGTAAAAGGACTTGTTCTTGCACTTGAGTTTTGTGCTCCACCAGCCTTACAAGGGGAGCTGGGAACACTCGTATTTTATCACTGCCATAGGCTTTTTAGAAATACTTTGTGAGATGTGTTTCAACTTGGGCTCTGGGCTTGTATACAATTTAGGGCACTAGTAGGCATGCGATATGCGTAACAATTTCAACACCGTATGGTCTGTGAAATAAAACCAAAAAAGTCTCAAGACATTTGTTCATTTGTTAACAAACTCTTATGTAGCTCGAGATGAGACATATGGTATCATTAAGGATCAAACTGAAGAGAAAAGGCCTAATACAAAGAGGTTTAATAGAATAAATTGATATTTGCTAGCTTGCCTTGCCTCAGGTTTCCTCCACTCAGTCGTTTGTTTTAGTCATAATAAGTACTTCTTTCTTTATTTGTTACAATCGCTCAATAATCCAGTCTGTTTCCAATGTGTTTGTCTTGTGCGTGTAGCTCTCAGCCGGCACATGTTGGTTCAAAGTCTTTGCGGATCTTTGTTCCTCATTCCCGTATTCATGTATTCTCCTTGGATTCAGCCCCGCTCCCCTGTGGCCATTAAAATGTTGTAATACCCGCAGGCTGGTCACAAAGGTCACTCTCTTACCTGTTCTGCGCCGCTGGCAGAGGGGTTTGAAGGCTAAGCGCGTGCTTGTAGTCACGGTAAATGCTGGAGAGGCAGGTGAAAGGGACAGTCAAGGCCCTGGTTTGTGAGATGACATCGCCTTAAGCAGGTTCACAAACATGCCCTGGGAGGCTAAAGCTGGGAAAAAGGGAAAAAAGAAAGTGAATATGCTTTGTAAGGACAAAATAGACCGCATTTATGAAGGAAAATAGCGTGTAAATGAATACTAAATGGTCACAGTTATGTAGATGTTAATGTAATCCGTGTCTGTGGAAGACTAGTTCCCCAAGTTTCTACGGAGCATCTGACCGAAGGTTCGTCTGTGGGGTATTGGCACCTCTCCTCTGAGGGTGGCCCGTGGGTTTGCTTCAGGGCCAATGTTTTGCATCTGATACTGTCGGGATATGGTCCTCTCATTAAAATAAAAACAAAAGTGAGATGGAATATTATTTTATATATTTTTATGTTCTTCAGGGAACAAAAAAATACTGTTCAAAGTAAAGATGGAATATGAGACCTGCTTAGTACTGTCTCAGGAACAGGTGGGAGCTCTGGGGGGTCTGATATGGATGGGAGTTTCCTCTTTAGACAGTGCATTATGTTACAGTTGGGCGACAGTGTACAATTGTAGTTTGAGTGGTGGAGTAAGCGAATAGTGACTACTATGTACTATATACAGTGTTATAGCAGCTGTTATAAGTTTTGGTATTTGAACAATATTGTGATTTAGAATCTGCAGATTGAGTAAAAACCTACAGTCATACGGGAGCAAACTATTCACCACCTGCCACTCCTTCCACATTTCTGGTGAAGTGTCGGCTCAGAGCTGAGATCGAACCAGCAACCTCCCGGTTTGATGTCGAATGCTTTAATCTCTGTCGCTCCCACAGTTTCAGCTGTACTGTGCTTTTGATGAGCTGTTTATAGTGCTGTGTCCGCTGGAGCATTTAGCATCTGAATATTGCCTATCAGGGATATTATTCAAATAAAGCAGCTATTAATTGACAGGCCGTGTTTCCATTAGCCTGCTATTATCCCAGGGCGCAGTGACACTGAGGAAGACGGCCTGAATCGCTCTTCTGTGGACGCATTGTCATGCCTTAAGAAATCAGGGATTTGTCAAGAGGATTTTGTAATTGTTTTGTTTCCATTTAGAGAGATTTCATTTTCTTTCTTAGATTAACCGGATCTATGGAGCGCAGCAGCAAGATTCAGTAAGAATTGTATTCAACAACTATAGCCTGACATAAATAATCATACTGCTCATTGGATGTGCTTGACTGCAGAAGACACACCTTGTTTTGTTGCCAATGTATTCATTAGGGCTGTGTACTGTATTTCATATGCAGTTTTAATACTTGAACCAGAAGGAATTGAAAAAGAAAATGCAATTGGAGTTTTCAAAAGTTATAAATCAAATCAGATATTGATTAAAGTGAAAAAAGGGTTACGGCATATTAAATCATGGCCCTGGTTGTAATCGTAGCATTCTAACTTTTGATTAACTTCATACCAGTCAATATCTGTAAACAATATAAATACAAACACCAGCCCCTAAACATTAGATTTGTTTTATGAGTTTGAGTCTGTCATCAAACAACATTTGTACAAGGATAATAGTATTAATACTTTACTTTATTAGATAATAATAATAATAATAATAATAATCATTTTAATTTTTACTTATTATTATAATTTTGTGCATTATTCATTCACTCCATACTTGGTGATGGTAAGCTACTGTAGTTTTTGTAGCCACAGCTGCCCTGGGGTAGACTAACGGAAGTAAGGCAACCAGTCTGCGCCATCAGCCACCACCACCACCAACCACTCACTCACACACTACTGCTGGGACGATCCACTTTTGACACGATCCGATACCTATCACGGTACTCAGGGGCCGATCCGTATGATAAAAAAGATGCCTCTAAACACAAGTATTGAAAATATTGGTATTGCAGCACAAAGTATTACAATCCAAGTCTAAGGAAGGAAGTTATGTCTTTAGGTTTGTCCTTGTTCAGAACAACCCAAGTCATGGTTGCCATATTTTTTGTCGGGTTTAGAGCTGGTGAGACACTGAAAAATCTTTTTTTTCTCTTTTCTTAGATGCTTCTCCATGTTAAGTTTGAGAACCAGAAATTTAGAGTTCCATGGTATTGGCTTTTTCCACATGCATCTCTTCTCCTTTCTGTAAATACAGGCTGGGTTAATAGCTTAGTAACGCATCTCTGCACACATTTCATATTATTCATTCATACTCGAGATCCCCCACCCCCCCCCCCCTCCCCAAAAAATATCTCCCAACGCAACATCAGTCGCAGCGGTGATGGCGTCTGTCCAGCTACCAAATACTACCGCGCGCAAATGTTGTGGAACGCCCCCAAGTTGTGAGGCCATTATTGACATCCCACACACGCGGAGCAGCCGGCCGATCCAGAGAGGAAAAGCCGAGGCGCCGAGTGGACCGTGTTTGTCTCTCGTGTTGTATCAGTTTTGTCAGCAGCTAAAGGAGGATTTGGAGAGACACACGGCGTCGAAACGTGCCAAAGAAACAAGGCCGCCAATGGGGAGGGGGGAGCGTGTACGGAGCCACGGCGGCACAACGCCAGATGACAGCTTCGCGAGCAATGATACATCCACAGATCTCAATTTTTATATGTTTAATTTTTTTTCACCCAGACACTGTGGAATGGAAATTATTTTTCTGCCCGGGGCGATTGTGTTTGTGTTTATCACGTCTAGGATCAAGATTTGTCTGATGTGATTTTTCTGATAGCTTTCTTTAGCTCAGAGTAATAGAGCCTAAAGCGGTTTATGACAAATTACAATGCGTGAAGGAGACATAATATGCTAAAACGTCTTGTGGTTATTGTTTCTTTATTGGTATGTACCTCAGACAGCAGGGGCTCCATGAATACAAACGCAAGAGAAAATAAATCCATCCTTCTTCCTCAGCTGTCTGTCGTGACCTTGTAAAACATGAAACAGAACTTTTTCATCGATAGCAGGTAGATAGCTTAAAATGCAGGTCATGTGTGTTTTTGTGTGGGGAGTTTGCTAGTACATTATCCCAATTTATTAATTTTTTCAGTAGAAAATGTAGCAAAATATGGAAAGTAGGGATGCACCGATATCGGGTATTGGGCCGAAACCACATGCTTGTACTCATACTCGTACTCATTAATGAGGTCCCGATACCAGAAACCGATGCCACTTGACATGTGGCTGGCGCTCCTACGGGACGCAGCTCTCAGCTGAGGAGAGAAAATAGCAACAAACTGGAGAATTCTTAAGTGGAAATACAATATTCCACATAGAGCTGTCTTTATTACAGACGACACTCCCTAAATCAGAGTCTGTGCTGGATTTAACCAGAGCTAAATGTTGTTAGTGCTGCAGCGTGGAGTCTGCAGTGTTTACAAGATACAGGCTAATGTTGCTAACTAGCGGCTAACTCGTGGCAAACAGTTTTGCCGATTCTTATGCCGTTTTATGCCCAGGGGCTTATTCATCTGAAAAAACTAACCCAGCGACTAAAAAGTCCTCAGAAAATCCAAAAATAAAGACATACAGCATGTCCATATTGAGCGAAAATGAGCAAAACAATCAAAATGCTGTAGCTAGTTGCTAAGTTGCTACAAACACACAAGAAAATCTACATGGAGCTGAGGTAAAGGCGAAAAGTGACCCTTTAGCTGCAGTAATAAGTAACCATCTCAATACTATTGTTGAATATAAAATACATAAAGGAATAAAGCACAAGCATTGAGGAGCTTTTGGACCTGGGCTGTTCTGTCTATGATGGACAGTGCAATAAAAATTAAAAATTATATTGAATGAAAATAAATATATAAAATGGCATCTGTACTATTACTTCTCATAAAAATGTAGCCTACTTAACTTAAGGAAATGTAAATGAGTAAATTAACTAATTACAAACCAATCTGCTGTGAAAAAGCAATAAATAAAAGTATGTTGAAGAAAATGCCTTGTATTCGATATTCGGTATCGGCAAGTACTTAAATCAAAGTACTCGTATCGGTTTTAGAAAAAGTGGTATCGGTGCATCCCTAATGGAAAGCCTTTTATAAATGTTTTTTTTAATCACATTAGACTTGCACCGTCTCCCAATCTGTCTTTCGAGCTACATGCGGACACCAAAGATGTCAATATTTCTGATGTGTGAGAAACCGTCCACTGTATGTTTTTTTAACACTGACATTAAAACTAAGATGTTGAGGGAGAAAAATGTCTGTTTTCATCTGCCGTGCCTCGCTGATTGATTGAAGCATGGATCACTGACATCATGTTTATTATGTTTTGAGTTTTCCTACGGTTTACTTCTTTAGCTCTTGTGATGTTGCAATTTCGTGCTCCCTCCAGGCTTCCGTAGATGCGGCCCTGTTGCAGTTGAACAACAAGTGTGCATAGTCCTTTGTGCGCTCGTCTGCTGCGTGATTGATGGAGACAGGCAGCAGATTTAGCCCAGTCACAAAACTGCGGCGTTACGGGCTACTCCTCTAATTTAAAGCGACGCCGCTTGACAAGTTGTTTTGAAGTGCTGAAGGGGCAACATTTTGCACAAAAAAATAAAGCCGCTCGCTGACTTCCTCTCTCTTTCTCTCGGGCATATAATATTTTCATCTGCATGCGTGCAGGCTATGGATATGAAAATTTAAAATGAAAGATTTAATCCACAGCAGATGGACAGATCTCATCCGTGCTACAATCGGAGAAGAAGCGGCTAAAGGCTATGGACATTTTCTGCTGCATATTAAACAGTGGGTCCCATTATATCTAGTGTGCATAAAAAATGAGGAGGCCGTATAGTTGTGGTCAGGGCATTACGCAATACGTTTTAATTTGGGATTCACCGCAGCCATATTCTTTTAGATAGAAGATAATAATGTAAAATAGATGTTTAAGGAGTTAGACTATTCATTTAGTGCCAGGGGAGAGTAACGGCTGAAAAAGGGCTACGCATTTGCATAAAATAGTGCTGTGTGTGTGTGTAATATTAAACAGACTTCCCCTATGAAGTCTAATACAATATATCAAAGCAAAGGTTTTCAAAAAATAGTCATCGGTACTGGTTTGTGTTAGCTCAAAGCTTGTTTGGTTTTTGTCCACGCTTCACTCCTCATCCACAAGAGGTACCTGTCCAATGGGGAGGAGCAACACTTTAGGGTCATGACTTAGTGATGGGATGTTTGACTTCTATGAAGAGCTGGATCATCTGGATTAACCCCCAAATGTTTTTTCGTTTTATTGTCGATTGTCAGATACATTTTCTTTTTTGACTGAATGGCACAAATAGTCCTTGTTGATTATGAAGGCTCTTGTGTTTGTGTGTGTGAGTGATGGTCGTTTGTTTCCCCTCCTCGATATGACAGCAGGATTTTACAACCACGACATTCTGTTTTTGTGTTCATCCAAACGCTGCTTCTTTCATTGTTGCTCACTTTTATTATTCATTTTGTGCAATGCGAGTGAGGCTCAAATTTACTGCCATAGGAGCAGCCTGGATGCATGCACGCCCTAGACCATTTGCAAAAGGGCTTTTTAGGCATTTAAAAGCCTAAAAATAAAAAATAAAAAAGGCCTAAACCAGTGTAATATGCACCACAACAGAATGCAGATTTTTTTTTCTTTTGCAACTTGATTGGAAAAAGCCTTAGAGTGAACTGGTTTTGAGCCAGTTTAATTATCTCAGGCATAATTAGTATCCCTCACTGCTGCATCAGCATATTCTTGAGTTCTGTTGCACATTACATTATTTATTGGTGGTTTTATGGCAGCCATACAAGTGTTTGGCCAGTGTAATTTCTTACTGCGTCAATAATATAAATTACAGGAATTGCGAATCTTAATGCCAGATATAAAATGCATTTCGTTTTCTTATGCCTTATGCGTTATGCAGGCTTTTTAAAATATACATTTATGGCATAGATGAAATATGTGTGGAGAACAGGAGTTGGTTATTCCTCTGCAATTTCTACACACAAAAAAGCAGCAGAGGACACAGCTTGATCTGATATCTACTTTTTTGAGCCTTTTAGCCTTGCTGTAATGTCCCCTCATCAAAAACATACCTGATTCATTCACGCAGTTCAGAGTAGTAATAATAGCCTTCTGTGCTTAAAGTGTGTTCACTCTGGCGCCAATTACTTGCTAGCTAAAGGACAATGGCTGCATGTGACTAGTAAAACAGGCTTTGTAGTGAATTTAAGTGCTGACTAATAAACAGGTGAAGTTATATGGACGTTTTATGAGGAAGCAAAATGATCACACTTTTTTGGGATATTCATTGTCTCTTTGCAGCAGTTACATTAGAAGGTATCGGCATTTCACCTCTACTTGAGTTACAGCCAAGTGGATTTATGAAAAGCTCTATGAAGTCGGGCTGTTTCTTTATTTTCAGTGTGAGCAGGATGCATCACACATGATAATCATTGTCTGTCACCGTTGCGATGGAAGGACAAAAACAAAGAGCACCTCTCAAGGTCTCCCGCTGTACATCTGTCTAAACAATGCCATGCTTTGTTTTCAACCTCACCGGTGTTCTCTAGCTATTCTTTGTTCTTGCAATTATGGGTTGTATATTGAACAGTTCATCATAAATAAAAAGTTTGTTGCGCTTGGACAACTGTGCTCAGAAGAAGAAGAATCAACAGGTGAAGGAAAGCGTCGATAAACAGACAAACTGTGCCTCTGCTCGGACTAAACTTTGATGTTCGAGAGATATCCATTGTGCGGATGGCTAACACGGCTCCCAGTTGAAAATTTCACCTCTTTACAGATTGCCCATTAAAGTAGACCGAATGCACGAGTTCATTTGTAAATATGACCTCCGAAAAGTCGTTTCAAAGTTGTGCAGGTCTGAGTGTACCGAGTATGGCTCATAAACGCCGTTTGTTTAGTATTTGTGTTTGCTTTTATAACTCAGAGACTCCGGGCAGTAAAACACAGATGAACTGTTTCATGAGCTCACTTATAAATATTATCGCAAACATTAAGATTTCCACACAATAAAAAACCCAAGCAATAAAAGCGGCTCCTAGAAGACCTGTTAAAATGTTAATAAATGTAATTACTGAGTCTGCAAAGCACCCTGCACCTGCTTAAGTAGCAGGGTGCTTATTTCTCTTGCACTACCAGGCGATCAGATCTCTTCCAAAGCATTAAGGTAACATGTAATAAGTACCATGTACATAATTTGTTTCATAGTGATATTTCCCTTTGGAAGATTGTTATAGGCAGGGGATGGGAATGAATGATCACAAAAACAAACAAATAAAAAACCATGCGCATTTCTCCCCGGTCAGAGGCATCAGCCATCAGCCTGTATGTAGCAGTTTAGCCGAGTATGTTTTTTTATCATGCAAAAAAATAAAAAGATTGTTGTTATTAAAACGTTCCCACTTCAATAACGTGAGTAGTGCTTTCTCTATAACGGTAATAGTACTTTCCATATTCAAGCTTTATTTAAATAGGGAAAGCGCGAAGGAGCATGGTCGCTTCTAACTTCACCCCAGTTTGGAGCTATAGGAATATGCTGGGAGAGGCTAAATGCTAACAACGTCTTAGGTCTATTTGCGTGACTGAGCGCATGCACAAAGACCAGACAGTTAAGGATGAAATCGTCCAAGTTCAGGTAAGAACATATCCCAGTATGTAAAAACGGTGGCCTATTCCATGAATTCACACAGGTTTGAACAATTCTTCTTCGACTACTTCTGTTACTGTGTTTATTACGAATAGGGATGCACCGATACCACTTTTTCTAAAACCGGTACGAGTACTTTGATTTAAGTACTTGCTGATACCAATTACCGATACGAGTACAAGGCATTTTCTTCAACATACTTTTTGAAGTGAATAGACGGTTTATAGACTGACTTTTTCACAGCAGATCGGTTTGTAATTAGTTAATTTACTCGTTTACATTTACTTGAGTAAAGTAGTCTACACTTTTAAGAGATGTTAAATCAGAATTTAACAGATGCCATTTTATTTTTTTATCATAATTTTTAGTTTTCATTGCACTCTCCATCATAGGCAGAACAGCTCATATCCAAGAGCTCCTCATTGCCTGTGCTTTATTCATTCATCTATTTTTATTTAACAATAGTGTTGAGATGTTACTTATTACAGCAGCTAAATGATCTCTTTTCGCCTTTACTGCAGCTCTGTGTAGATTTTCTCATGTTTATAGCAACTTAACGAGTAGCTACAACATTTTCATTGTTTTGCTGCAGCTCATTTTCGCTCAATATGTCTTTATTTTGTACTTTGAGTACCTTTTAGCTGCTGGATTAGTTTTTCAGATGAATAAGCCCCTGGGCATAAAACAGCGTAAGAATCGTCAGAACTGTTAGCCACGAGTTAGCGGCTAGTTAGCAACATTAGCCTGTATGTTGTAAACACTGCAGACTCCACACTGCAGCACTAACCACATATAGCTCTGGTTAAATCCAACACAGACTCTGGTTTAGGGAGTGTAGTCTGTAGTAAAGTCAGCTCTATGTGGATTATTGTATTTCCACTAAATAATTCTCCAGTTTGTTGCTATTTTCTCTCCTCAGCTGAAGAGCGCCGGCCACACGTCAAGTGACTTCGGTATCAATGCATCCCTAATTGCGAAACCATCGATTTGTCAGTGGGCTAAAATTGAAAGCATGTATTTGTCATTTAGGCTATCAAGTGTATGATATCACTGTGACGGTGGCCAAAGGCAGGGTTTATAAGCCATAATAATGCATGACAGGTCCAGTTTAAGGGTTGGAGAGGAACTAGCTTCCATGTTAGAGACCTCTGTTGTTTGTCGATGCCACACAAAATGATAAAAGTCGATGAACGCCCTGACTTTTGATAGACTTCTGACTTAAACGCACTGCAGCTTTCTATTCCGTCTGTAAGTTTTCCTATGATAATCCTCCAAATGATTGCCACTACAGCGTTATAATGGAGTGCAATGGGGGCCCCACACACTGACGCAAACCGCAGCCTCTCTGTGTAACTTCAGCTCTGCCCGGCTCCGTCTCTGCCATCTGCTGTGTTGACATACCATAATTGTTTTCTCTTGAGCAGCTCCGCACTGACAGCTATTGCCAGGGAAACCGCAAACACTTTTCACAAGCCGTTTTATTTGATTTTCTTATGTTCATGGCTTTAGGGGAGATTTTTTAACACTCCGCGAGTCAACAACACGTCTTACCAAATATAGTATTCTTCCAGAAGTCAATAATGTTGGAGTAAAAGAGAAAAATAGGCCTCCGCTGTTTAAGTATACTCTTGAATACTTGAACAGCGGGCCACAATACATACAATTGCTCATTTTAAGTGTTCAGATCTAGGTATGCATCATTGGTACTATAAGCCAGGGGTTTTCAAACATTTGACACCAAGTAAAGATAAAATGATGATCTTAAAGTACCGCTAGCTTTGATATTATTTACTATAACAGGGGGCAAATGGCTAAGCACTGTACTGTTTGTAGTTTTATTCGGGTCATGCACTTTTCATGAAAGGATGAAGGTAGGTCCTGAAGCTACACCGGCTGGGAACTACTACTTCATAGATTATTAAAAGAATCCTCCATTTCTTGACTAAATCCATCCGGTACATCCAATCTTGTCCTGAAAATCCCAGCGACAGCGGCGAGAAAATCCCTGTTAAGCTGCGCGCTCTGAAGCCTAACATTCCCAATCCCCAAAATCACTAGCCAGCCGTAAGAGAATCATCCATTTCTGCAAAGCGAGGAGGTTTGGACAACTGGCATGAGTGGCATTGTTCTTAGATGGCAAGGCATTGATTTAACGTCAGACTTTCAATCTCATCTGCGTCTGGCTGTCATCTCTGCTGCCCTATCAATCAAAGCAGCTGGCCCGCTCACCCACCCATGTTCATTAAGTAGCTATGAATCATTATTAGCGCTAATGTGTTAATAGGACTTAATGGCGGTTAATTTTAGCATCTTGTTTACGCCGGTTCGCTGGTACAAACGGCGTCTCCATAGTTTTAATGAGTCTTTAATTGAAATCTATGTCGACAAAGTGTGTGACATTGTGGGCAGAAAAGGCTAATGAAATAATGATGTTTTGCTTATTTTACTTGTGAGACATGGGGGGCATGTTTATCATAATCAATAGTGATAGTACATAGAATTAATTAGTCAAAAATGTGTTATCTAACTATGAATGTTTGACCTGACGAGGGTGGTAATAAGCTTCTTTTATCGACATGGCAACCCTGGAGTTTATTGATAGTGTTGGCGACCTATTTGTGCCTTCTGCCTCTCAGACCATCAGTAATGACACAGACGCACAGTTAAAGGCAAGGCAAGTGAAATGTCCTGCCCAGCATGCACTTTTGGGGAAGGAAAAGGAAACCTCTGGGTTAGAGGGCAACTCACTTCTACCACACCACTACCAGAAAATTGTAAATTGCCTATCAGTGCTCATCCAGGTTGTTATTTCAAACTTGTAAGGGTAAAAACAACTGGACTTGCATTTTTTTGACACACCAATGTTCCTTTCTCCATCCAGAGAGCATCCTCATGGCAGTTTTTCAACGTGCCTGTGATGAAACTCCAGTGATCCATCGATCCATCGATAAAGTTAATTTTGTCTTCTTCTGCATTATCTGTTTTAACTTTCTTCTTCTTCAATCAAGCAATCAATCAACATTTTATTGTCATTGCCATTTTAAAAACAATAGAATGGTACAACAGTACCATGTACTGTTGTACATGGTTGTACAGTACATGGTATATTGTGAAAGTGTAGAAATAAATGGTGCAGATCCCATTAATAAAACCCACTGTGTAAACATGGCACATCAATTATATAAAGTATAGTTGTTTAAGGCAGTGTTTCCCATCCACTTGAGAACTTAGTAGGGGGTACTTGGAATTAGAGAGTTCCAATATTAATTTCAAAGGAATGTTAGTTTTAATTATGTTTTTCACACCTTTGAACACAGCACACTACTAAATAGTGAATACTGAATAATCTGGGTTTAGTTGGTCACTTTCTAATAATATTGGCGAGATCCTCGACGATGGGGCTACCTGGAGTATAAATGATGGAGTATAAATAGATGTAATTAATACACCAGGTGGAGCAGGTGAACCTTCTCCCTGAGGGCAGCAGGTGGAGCAGGTGATGGGCCTGTACCTTCTCCCTGAGGGGGTGTTGATTCCCCAGAACAGGTCCTTGATTACAGATACTCCCAAGAATTTGAAATGCGGCACCCACTCTACCATCTCGTTGCCGAAAGAGAGTGGAGATTGATTGAGTCTCCTTTTGCAGAAGTCCACAATGATCTTCAATGGTCTTTTTGATGTTCAGAGACAGGCTCATACTGGCACACCATGCACTTCAGCTTGGTATTCTGTCTCATTGTTGAGATGGTATTACGGAATACCGGGTTCTTTGTTGAGATGGAATTGTTGAGACAGAATACCAGGCTTAAGACATAATAAGTCTTAATGAGTGCTGTTACTATTTACCTGAACATAATATGGCATCCTATTGTCATGACATGTAGAGGTGGTCAGGAAAGAAGTAAATTTACCAATCGCTGCTTTACTGGACTATTTTTGTGGAGAATTCATTACTTTTATTCCACTACATTTGAAAGAAAAACAAGCTTTCATCCAAAGAAACAATTCAATATTTGAAACACAATTCTTTTACATCTTTATTACCATCTTATTTATGTTTTTTAAAACAGTCAGTAAATGGGTCTTTGTGCTTCCAGCAACATTTTCTCCTCAATGCCAGTCCAATTTCCTCCGCTTTTATGACTTAATCTTTGACCAGGATAAATGTGAACTTGTTTTGGTGATAGGATTGGCTTTTTAAAGAGATGTTTCACCTGGCTCATTCGCACTCATTTTACTGCCGCAGGCTCCCATCTGCCGCTTCCTGGAAGATCTTGGCGATGGCGTAGGCAGAGCAAGACAAAAAAGAGAAAGTAGATGATGTTTTTGTGTGAATGTACGGCTGCACAATATGAGGTAAAAAATTAAAGCTGACTGTCTTGATTATTTGGATAATAAAAACAAGACTTAAAACATGTTAAATCCAGACAGAAGCTAGGAAGAAAATCAAAAAACAAGATTAAAATAGAACATTTCACAACAGTTTGGTAATATGTTTGTTTGTATACTTTTATTGTCCCCATGGGGATATTTGTCCTCTACATTTAACCCATCCTTCGATGCCGCTGTGGCAAGCTGTAAGGAGCAGTGGTCGACGGCAGTGCCACACCCGGGGACCCATCTCCATGATGTGGAGCCAGGCTGGTGGTCAGAATCACCTGGCTGTGTAATATATTCTTCTGCCCAAGAAAAATATAGCATGAAGTAATTTTGTATACTGTTGAGGTCATCCGGTGCTACCGCTCTTCTACATTAGGTTTTTAAAGTCAGCATAACTTCATCCTTCTCTTTTTTCAACATTTCAGAGGTTTAGTTGCACCCAATACAAGGATAAATAAAGTTTGAAACATTCAATGCCAAAACAAGACCTTTACCTCTTCATCCAAGAAAGCTTTTTGAACACACGGCCTTGATAGTATGTTGAAGTACAGGAAGCAGGAAAAGTAAAATGAAAGGTACGTGGATGTGTCAGTGCTTTGTGAAAAGTGTACAATAGTTCAATAAACTTAAGCATGCTTTCTCAACCTTGTAAAGAAAATGACCAGCAGATGAAAAGATGTCAATCTTTTCATGACTAGGGCACAAATACTGTATGTGAACGCGAGTTAATCATCACTAAACCTGCTAATGAACTGATTATGAACTAATGTTTGTAATCAAAGGCTTAAAGTGACTATACAGAGTTTAAAAATGTTAAAACTAAGTATTTCCATTCCTCTACATGTTCCACCCATGTCCTAATGTGTAGATGGGCTCAGACCTATTCACCCCAACTGCCTCTAAAATCCTGCACTGTCACTGAAAAAGTTGTTTCTTCGGTCCAAAGTGCCGTCTTAAAGGGGGGGTATTATGCAAAATTGACTTTTTCAAGCTTTACATCATGTTATTATGTCATTCCCTCATTAAAAACATGCCTGAAGTGTTGCCTGGCACATTCACGTATTTTTGAGTAATCTGTAAAAACTCTGATAGCAGCCATTTTAGGGATAGGTTTGCCTGAGTCCTCCTAGGAACGCCCCCACCTCCTGGAGACGCCTCCGAGCTTTCATCACCAGCCGAGTAACCAACCACTGCTCCTCAGCAGAACCCCCTCCCCACTGATGCCACAGACAGTGTGTGGAGGGGGCGTGTCGGAAAGGGTCAGAGGTTCTTAAAGACACAAAGGCCTATTTCAAGACATTCGCTACAGCCATTTTTAGAGAGCAATTTTATACAAAGCAGTTATTTTAATTTACTGCATTTACAGACCAACAGAAGGTTTCGTCATCATTGTAGTGTGCTATAGACTGGTGCTATGTGATTGAAAAAAGCATAATACCCCTCTTTAATATAGAGACTGCAGTTACGCGTATGACCGGAGTTGGCAATAGTGAGCATAAAATGGCATCTAGACGAGTTGATGTGTACCTGTCTGACCTTTGTGTGTGTCCTCAGTTACAAAAAACGACCAAAGATGTTGTTAGCATTTGGCCTCTCCCAGCATATTCCAATAGCTCCAAACTAGGGTGAAGTTAGAAGCAACGACGCTCTTCCACGGAAGCGCACAAAGACCAGACAGGTACGCATCAACTCGTCTAAGCTCAGGTAAGAACATATCTCAGTATGGAAAAACGGTGGCCTGTTCTTTTAAGAAAGTGTCTACAAATAAGTCACACGCGCACAAGTATGTACAAATAAGTCACGCGTACAAGTATCTACACGTACAAGTATCTACGCGCACAAGTATCCACCTCCCCACACACACACACACACACACACACACACACACACACACACACACACACACACACACACACACACACACACACACACACACACACAATTGTGCCTGCCCCTTTTCTCCTATCTGTTAACATGGGACTGGAGAAGTCTACATAAAATCACTCACTACACGAAAACAGAGCCGTTTTTCGTCGCTGAGAAACGGTGCAGTGTTGACTTGTTGGCGAAAATGAACATTGGCCATTTTACATAAATCAATCGACTAAACATCAGATTTGAGCGGAGAATATTTTCCTTCATTCTCCGTTTAAATGAACGGGCTTCGCGCTCGACCGGAAGTGTCTGTACAATGGACGTGCCTGGACAAAGCAAAAAGTGGCAAAAGTGGGCGGGGCGGAATAAGGTGAATAGTGTTAGCACATTAGAGGGTTGCTGCCCTTTCTATATGGGGGTCATATAAGCACTGCTTGTTTATTGTCATCCTCATGTTTTATGTTGAAAAAAAAAAGAAGCCCAAAAAGATGTACCCAGAAATCTACAAACAAATAACTGCATGGAAAGTACAGCACCGCATAGGCTACAATAGCGCTTTCTCTAAGTTGACCTAGATAACACCCTGTCTGCACTCTTCACTTTACAATTCTTTAATCCTCTGTGCTCCTGCCGTATGTTTCAGCACAATTCCTTCTGCCTGCACCCAGGTCATGCAACAGTGTAACGCTAGACGCCGGCACCATCTTATCTCCGAAAAAGAAATAGTCACGAATATAACTTTGCATTGTCTCCGCCTAGACTTGTTTTATTTGGCACTGAAATGAACGGCACAAAGAAGAGGCACCGCCGCTTCTCGAGAGTCAGATAGTATTTGGAGTGGGAAGAGGCAACAGAATAAACAGTCTTTGAAATTTGCAGTTCCGTGCGTTGATCTGCTCTACTTCTAATGTCTGGAAAAGCAGAGGCACTTGGCAAATTATTGAAATTAAGGTTTTAGGTTCTTTATTAACCTTTAGCACTTTTGATCACCTTGACATTCCCCTTCTATTTAAGTGTGCTTGGAGTGGGACATCACCAACTCGTCTCCATGGAGATGTTACTGCTGGACACCAAATATGAGTTTTAACTGCTTTACTTTGACAACCCATTGTGAATTAGGAGAATTTCTGATATTTAGTTTAGCAGCTTTTGCAATGTAATAATGATGTGACGTTCATAACCGACCGACTCTTTTGAACGGCACTTTGAGGTGAATGGTTCGAACTGGAATTTAATTATGAAAAGAGACGGATGACACAAGTGAAAGCTTTTTACACTTAAGTAAAATCTAAATGCACTAAAAAAGATTTGTCAGACAGTTGAAGCCTTTTTTTTTTTTTTTTACCAGTCCCATTGTAATTTTAGATTATTTAAATTAAAAAGTGTGTCTTTTATTGATCTTAGATATTGTGAGCTGGCGTTATTAAACTTTTACATTAAAAAAATTCCAGACTCCCAGAAAAGAGTCATAAACCCCATCACTATAATGTAGCAATGTTACAAATGATCAAATGATGACACCATATACTTGGTATGAGATAGATAGATAGATAGATAGATAGATAGATAGATAGATAGATAGATAGATAGATAGATAGATAGATAGATAGATAGATAGATAGATAGATAGATAGATAGATAGATAGATAGATAGATAGATAGATAGATAGATAGATAGATAGATAGATAGATAGATAGATAGATAGATGGCGAGTTAGTTTAGTTTTAATATGGACCAATGCATGTTCAAGGCTTATAAGATTTCAATTTCTAGTCTTGCATTGATTTGCTCTTCTTTGGCAAAGTGGTCGTGCGGTGACCCATGACACTCTTAAGCTTTATTTGTGCGATGCAGCCAACAAGACCAAATAAGTGTCATGCAATGATTATATACAAACAAGCTCTATAAAACAAGCCGGTCGATTCCCTGCCTTCCTTCTTAACCCACGGGTCAAATATCGGGTCCGCTGCACCTGGCTGTTCAAAGTGATTTAACATCTAAGCATCCTTTTGAGGGCTGTTTGCCGACACGCTTGCTTGGGCTCTCCACTCGACTGCCGGCCCTTTCTAATCGCGACTCGACTCTTACCTGCTGGCCCTAATAGAAAAACTGTCAGGCCACGGAGAAACCTGTCTCAATGCACATGTTTTGGAGTACTTTCCATGCGCCTGACCAAGCCTGGCGACGAGCTTTCCCGTCTGAGTGGTCAGCTTATAAAACTGCGTTAGACAGTGGAGATGCTGAAGTGTAAGATAAAGTTTGTTTGGTGAGGGTTGGAGATTTGGTCCACCATGTTTGTTGACAATACCTATAGCATCCTTCAAACTTCTAACTAGGTTTGTCATTCATTTGACAAATATGAAAACAATGCAACAATTGCTTTTTTGTGTGTGATTGATCAAATAATTTGGGGAAGAAAACCGTTTTAAAGGGGACTTTATTGAGCTTATAACCAGTTATTACCATTCTTTCATTTAAGACATACCTGGAGAAGTGTTGCACTTTGATTCATCTTATTTACCATGGTTGTATTTTCTACTGCAGAAGCCCTCCAAACTGTATTTTTTGGTTGCTCCACAGACGCACATAATGTTACTGTATAGCCTATAAGCCATTTGTCGTCATTAATTTGTTTGTTTGCTGTACGATTAAATGGCATTTTCGACTGCCGCGGCCTGGGCCAAACCGGTCTGACCAGGTATGAGTTTAGGACCGACCTCTGGCTGTGGCCAAAGCGCTGAACCGAGACTAACAGGACTGCTCCTCTCTGACTGACAAACGAGAGAGAGGACGGCCCTCACTAGCTCATGCAGATTTAATATTTCACAACATCCTACCGCTGTTCTAAAAGTGGATTTTGCCGATATTAGCATTTAGGCGCTGTTAGCGCAAGTTTAGCTGGTGTTAGCATAACATTTGCATGTTGCTTACCTCCATAGTTCATCGTTAGTTGCTTCTTTCCTCCAGTAATTGCCGTGGCACCTCTGAATGATTCCATAACCCACACCAGAAGACAGCATTTGTTCACATTTGTTCTCATCGCTGCTTGCTAAACCTTTAATGACGTTCTGTACAACGTGCACATCTGTGGGGGCGCCGCCTACAACAACTGCAATTGTGTAGTATGGAAACACAAGCGTGTACTCGAGTGGATACGTGACAAGGCGAGTACATAGATCGTGCTCAGTGGAAAGGCAGCTTTATAGTCACAGTACAACGAGGACAGGATTAGCACCCCAAACAACACCAAGCTTTCGACAAAAGTTAAAGGTTAGACAAAGACTTTTTTTAGGCTATTGCAGCCTTTTCGTAATCCTGATTGAAAAAAGAAAACAGAAAGCAAAAGCAGGAAAATGGATGTTCACAGGAGAAATCATCTTGCAGAAATTACTGAAATGATTTTGTTCACAAACCAAACAGCACAGATTGTTGTCTTTGTTTCTGAAAATTGGCAAAGTGTTGGCATGGCAACATTCCCCTGTTAATGTTTACACAACCAGAGGTAAGATGATTAAAGCTTTAAAAAGCTGGTGTGCAATTTCAAGAGATTTAGCTCAAAGAATGGTTTTACCAGAAGGTGTATTATGTACTTACATTGATAATTGGCAAGAGGTGTTTAGTTTGTGATACAGTAAACTACAGAGTACAGATGAAGACTCAAGAACCTTTGTTTACTACCCATGTGACTCAGTCTATTCAATCAATGGTGCACTATGTGGAGGCAAACTGTATAATTCTGTCAAAGTATGAATGTGTAGGACCTCATGATCTGAACTCAGACTGAAGAAGGCCCATGAAAGAGGTGTTTGAGTCCCAGGCCCAAGCGGCTAAGATAAACCAAAGGAATATGATATTGTAATGTCCTAACAGACAATTATTTATGAAAGGTCTCAAAAATATAATTTTGCTGGAGTACTTATTTCCTATTCCACTTCCTTATTTCCTAGCAAGCGCTAGTCTCATCCATTACTTTTGTGACTTTATAACCATTAATATTTATAAGGGGTTTGGGGGTGCCCATAACCAAGTGATGAACGATGTTTAAAGTGTCTAGGGGCCTTAATAAAAAGTGAGTTTGCCCGGAGTTACAGGCAAACCTTATAGACTAAACTTAGTCTGTTTTAACTTCTTTAGAGCTCTAAAGTCACGTGGAACATAACTTCTACAAACCGAATGATTCTAAAAGCTCACATTGTGCCACAAAAAATATTTTTATGTGCAGTTTGTATGTTATACCTGTGCCTACGTAAGTTTCCTCCTGGCTCTCCACAGTTTACTGTCACAAACTGACTTCCTACTGAGGTCTGTACCGTGGTGTATTCGTCTGTACCGTGGTGTATTCGTCTGTACCGTGGTGTATTCGTCTGTACCGTGGTGTATTCGTCTGTACCGTGGTGTATTCGTCTGTACCGTGGTGTATTCGTCTGTACCGTGGTGTATTCGTCTGTACCGTGGTGTATTCGTCTGTACCGGGGTGTATTCGTCTGTACCGTGGTGTATTCGTCTGTACCGTGGTGTATTCGTCTGTACCGGGGTGTATTCGTCTGTACCGTGGTGTATTCGTCTGTACCGTGGTGTATTCCTATAAAATCAGGATGATTGCTGTAATCGCTCATATACAGGTGAAACTCGTTCAAAAATGTATTTTCATAATCAATTTAAAATGTGAAACTAATATATGATATAGAATCATTACATACAACGTGACATACAGCATGTCAAGCCTTTATTTGTTATAATTTTGATGATTATGGCTTGCAGTCCTTTTTCAATTTTTTATTTGTTTTTTTTACAAGCTGAGCCATAATTAGGGCTGAAACGACTAATCGAATAATCGACAACTAATCGATTATTATATATTTTTATGAAAACCTCCTTTGTTTTTCATTGTAAGGGTCTGTAGTGTTTTGTGCATTGTAAATTTCATAAATATCCGTCTGTGTCTCATCCAATCAGGAGCAAAATTAGCGCCAAGAGCCTCCAACAAACATTTTCTTTAAGCTTCCTCCATCAACATGTCCTCGAGCGGCACCACTTTAGCTTTATGTGATGATTTTTTTTTTTTATCCAATTTTCCTACACCATTCACAGCCAAGCGATTAATCGTAAAAATATTCGATAGATTAATCGATGACAAAATAATCGTTAGTTGCAGCCCTAGCCATAATAATCAACATTATAAGAAATAAAGGCTATACATATTTCACTTTGCACGTAATGAGTCTATAATATATTAGTTTCACAGTTAAAGTTGAATAACAGAGACATAATTTTTCCGAGTTTCACCTGTATTTTATCTCTCTTGCCGGCTCTTTGTAGCCGTTTGACAGGGGCAGTTAGCGGTCTATAAAGCCACTTTCTGAACTCTTGGCCTATTGCACTTCCATTGTATAACCCTTTCTGGTGTACATTTAAAGCGACTACATCTGTCGTAATGGGAAAAGACAGCATGGGGGAGACTAGATAGGCCTGTGGTGGACTGCGCAATCAACACAATATATGAACTGGCAAAGGCCGATAACAAGGACTTTTATCATCCTATACCGGCGGGCGGCCATGATATATCTAAAGGGGAAAGACGGCATGCTTGATCAATAGCGATGAGACACCGATCAGTTTTCCAAGGTACAGAGATAACCGCCTTTCAAAAATCACTTTGTAGAATGTAGATGGCGTCGGATAAGGCTAGCCAATACATTTTAGTTAGAGAGATGTTCCCTTCGCCACAGCAGCAGTGCAGCGCAGTAGGGGAGCTCTTAACAGGACTTTGAACCCCCAGAGAAGATGTGACTTTTCCACCCTGGAGTTGCTCATTACAATTACCACAATTGCGTTTGAGTATGTGTTTTTAACGCTAACTTTCCAGCTAACGAGGAGCATGTTGTTAGAATGGCAAACACAAGCCTAGTAATTTCACTAACATTTTCTCTTTCTTGGATTTAGACGCCTATAATATACTGGTAATTATAATTGCAGAGCCTGATGACTATAAAGAATTAAAAGTGCTTTGTTTTTTTCACCTCAAAGTCCAACTTTCTGGACTATTTAATTAACATCAGATAGTTACGGTTTCATCCTCAGAACTCGTAAATGGACTATTGCTATTCTCGGGTGTTGATGGTGGGTTACCATCTCATCAGGTCTTAGGAGCTTAGCAGGTGACAGGGCCTGGTTAGTTCAGGTTTCTGTTTAGAATAAAAAGAGTATTGCATGTGTATCACCTCTAAACAACTGATGAATGGAAACATGGCTGCTCAACTGTGCCAACAACCTTTTGGACGGCTAACAATTACTCTTGCGCACGCACAACATTCATACAGGTACATTCATATTTCAAAGTGAGTCGAGTGTCTTGCCCGAGGACATGGCAGTATACGCTGGGTGGAGATACGATTGAACTGCCATCCTTCCGGGTATGAGACAACCACTCCGGCATCTGAGCCTCTGTCGCTTACCCTGAACACCCTGAAAATTGTAGTCGTCTATATTTTTCATAACTTCAACTTCATAGCATTCCCCAAAAACAGCTGGCGGGGGTGTGGATGCGACTTGAAAACTCGGGCGAGAGTTAAGTTTGATATTGGCTGGACATAGCCTTAGGTTTTCTCAGCATGCATGTTGAAGGTGGAGTGGAATTTCACAAACCGGCTGCTACATGCTTGGACGCGTTCCCGAGTGCCAGCGTAGATCGAGGATGCCTCAAACAAGGTCATTCTTGGCCCAAGTTTGGAAAAAATTAAAGGAATCCCAAATTTATCTGAGCTTTCCTTCAGTATTTAGTGTCTCCTGAACTATACTTGCAGAGAAATGTTGGGCAACACTTTATTTTACACTACCCTTGATACATTGTACTGCCAAATTTAGGCTTTGTAACAATGTGTAATAACTTGTACCTAAGGGTTAGATACACTATGGAATAATGTGTATTAGTAATTTGCAGGTACTCTAACCCAAACATTAAAGGGACTATACAGAGTTTAAAAATGTTAAAATTATGTATTTTCCTCACCCTACATGTTCCAGTCATGTCCTAATGTGTAGAATGAGCTCAGACCTGTTAACCACAACTGCCTCTAAAATCCTGCACTGTCACGCAAAAAGGCGTTGCACTAGCTTAATATAGAAGCTGCAGTTACATGAATGACCTGAGGTGGCAGTAGTGAGTATAAAAATGACAACTTGCATCTAGCCCCTTTAAGTCCTAACCCTAAAGGTCAGTATGTCTTATTACATTATGTACCTGCAAAGTACTAATACACATTATTCCACTGTGTATGTGCTGCATAGACACAAATTATTACAGATTGTTACAAAGCAGATTATAATTGTACTAAATTTTGTTAGGTACAATGTATCAAGGTATTGTAAAATAAAGTGTTACCAAATGTGGAGGCAAATGAACATAATGCATCTAGTAAATCCTTTTCAACCGTTTTAAAGTTTGTTGCACCAAATTTAACAAAAGTGTGCATTTTCCTCAAAACGCCACATTTTCACCATCCATACCTGAAAGCAGGCCTGTCTACAAAATAAGATCCATACAAGCAGCAATCGAGTTCTAGTCGTGGGAAGTGTTTATAAAGATGACTAAAGCAGGCATGATTACGCATGACACAGGTTTCTAATGAAGAAATAATCTTAATATGACAGCAAGTAATACCTTTTTTGCCCCATGTCACGCATAGAGGTTGATATGAGGATGAATAACTATTGTAATTAGTATTGCATCAGTTAACCCTGAAAGGAACTGAAAAAAGAGACTACAAGTCAATGTCCAAAAGGTCAAAACCAACATTTGACAACACCTCAACCAACCCAGTCCAGTTGGTCTCAGCTACAGCTCTAAACCAAATGTTACTCTGGATTTTGGGGGATTTAAGAAAAAAAGTGCTTAAATGTACACCCTACGCCTGTGGTACTGCCCTCTGCAGTCCTGACAGAATTTTTAAATACTCTTGGCCCACTTTTGACTGTGAACATAGTGTGAGAACCGTAGCCTTATTTGAAACGCATGTCATTTAAGCGTAGCTATATAAGTCAGTGTGCAGTCTTAACATAACTGCGAATTGCGCAACCCTATCTTGTTGGCCGTTTCCTTCACATAATTATCGTCTCTGAATTCTCGCAGCTTCCTTTATCCATCATTCGGTCTTCTCCTTGGTTGAAATCACCAAGGTCCTCTCTCTTTCGCTCACTCTCTCTCTCTCCCCTTTTTTTTTGTCAGCTTGAGTCAACTAATAATGTGTGATCATTCCTGCATGGAGGCTGCTGCCACACAGTTGCCATGGTGACAGCGGGTCGGCACGGTAATGGCCATTGCGGAGGATCACACTCTCTCGCCCCTCACGCGCCTCGCCACAAAGACCCCTCTCATTTGCCTCAGCAGCGGCAGAGGGAGTGTTCAAGTCATTACAGAGCGGCTCAGTCAAACACTAGCTTCTTAAATCAAGGTGATAACTCATTACAGCGGTGTGAATGCCACTGACAGATGAGGCCTTATCAACACCGTTGTCTCGCCACTGGCAGGAAATTATGCAAAAATTACTTTTTTTGAACTTTAAGCCGTTTTATATCATTTCCTCATTAAAAACATCCAGAATTTAATTTTACTTGATTTACACAGTATCCTGTTCACCTTTTCTCTTTTTCTAATTTTTTCTACTGCTGATCTGGATTTTCCGGATTATATTGCATAATAAAACACATTTTTATTGCCCACAATCCATCTTTTCATAGACATTATTTAAAATTTTAAGTGTTAAAGGGACTATACAGAGTTTATAAATGTTAAAATCAAATATTTTCCTCCCCCTATGTTCTAGCAATGTCCTAATGTGTAGAATGAGCCCAGACTTATTCATCACAACTGCCTCTAAAATCCTGCACTGTCAATCAAAAAGTTGTTGTTTCGGTCTGAAGTGCCGTCATGCACGAGCTTACTATAGAAGCTGCAGTTACACATGTGACCTGAGGTGGCAGTAGTGAGTATAAAATGGACAACTTGCATCTAGTCTCTCTAAATCATTTTTAAATCACCTCATTTTTCTATATGTCACTTTTAAACAACCCCTTCTGGAATCACCACCTTAACGTGGTGGAGGGGTTTGAGCACCCGAATGATCCTGGGAGCTCTGTCTTCGGGGGCTTCGTGCCCCTGGTAGGGTCTCCCATGGCAAACAGGTCCAAGGTCAGACAAAGAGTGGTTCAGAAGCCCCTTATGAGAGACCAACAGGCCCGTTAGAATCGTGAGGCCTTCCTTCCGTGGACCCACCACCTGCAGGAGGAGCCATAGGGGGCTGGTGCAATGTGATTTGGGCAGCTCCAACAGCTGCCCCCACGACCCAGCAACGGACAAGTGGAAGAAGATGGATGGATGGATGGATGGATGGATGGATGGATGGATGGATGGATGGATGGATGGATGGATGGATGGATGGATGGATGGATGGACTTTTAAACAAGACATTGGCTGGTTCCAAAACTCTGAGGTCTAAGATTGGATGTGGTTTGAATCCCAGCTCCTGCAGGTGTTGACTGCCGTTATGTCCTTGTGCAAGACACTTCCCCTCACTTGGCTGTGTGCAGTGTGTGAGTGAGTGGAGGTTAAAGAGGCCGATGGTACAGATTGGCAGCCTCACGTCCATTGGTTTAGCTGTGGCTACAATAGTGTCTTACGTGTGGAGTAAATGAAAAATGAGCGTAGGGTGGCGTTTTGAGAAACCTGTCATTTCAGGCTTATAAAGCACCATCCAAGTGAAAGACATTATTATTTTGTTATTTAAGAAGACAGTTTTTTTCAGCATTTGATCCTTCCTTTAATGCCTCTGGGGCAACCTGTCTCAAGTTCAAATGACCTATGGATCACAACATTGTGCATGTGCTGCACAATGACAGAATACTGTTCTGTCCTCAGCGTTGCCTCCTTGCTCTTCACCTCTTTCACCCTGTGCTCTTATAATAAAAGTTTTATAAAAAACACTGATGGACCAGAACTCACTTATAAAAATACAAATTATCACCACACTGATTTCCACCTTTGCTTTCACAAAGAAAGTGTGTTGTTAGCCTTTATTACATATTACCCTGGAAACTGTTTCTAATGTAAAGGGTAATGAATACACAATCCTAATGTTATACTATTTATAAAGCTACATTAAATGGCAGTAAGGATTAATGTATTTTTTCATATAAAAGAAAACAGAAACACCATAAAGGTAATTTCAATATATTGAAGCACTCAAAGTTGCTAAGCATAAGTGTGTTCCAGTTTTGAGAATATAACTACAGTGAGAAAAATAATACAATATAGCTCTATGGTTAGTTTTATGAATAACACAAAGCAAGCACTTGTTAATTGAAGTCTCAAGTACTTTTCTCTGCCATAGCTCGAAGCAACAAGTATGCTCTTAGTACAACTCACCTTCTGTAAATGCATTCTCCCCCCACACCTACATGGGTACAGCTGCGTACAGTCAATCATCCTCTACCATTCAACATGCCTACAGCAAATACATTAACATATCCTCTCTGGCGTTTCTTTTAATTAATAACACTTTAGCACTGTGCGCATTGACTTTGCAACCTTCACGCACTCCTCTCGCAAATGAGCCATTTAATTTGCCGTTAGCATGTAGTTAGGGGAGACTGCTGCGAGCCCTGTAAAAGCCATATGCGTTTTATTACCGACAGAAGACCTACACTTTGTCAGTGAGAGAAAAGGGAGCACTTCTCTCAAATGACTCACTTTTCACTTATCATTTACAGCCTGAAATTGAAATTAAAAATAGGGCTGTGACAAAGAATTGCCCAGTCTGCCTATCACAGAGAATTATAGATTTGAAAAACACTGTCAACAAAGTTGGGTTGAAAAGTGCTTTTACTTGAGTAACTTTCTATTACACATGTCAGTTTATTTTGCATTTTCAAACACCTTTTGTATTTTATATTTAAAAAAACAAAGGTAGACCAAAATATAAATCAAATCGCTATCGCTAGTGTTGAAGTTTATTTTAATGACTCGTGGGAAATCTGAGTCCCGAAATGGATTCTGTCGAAAGTGAGTGGTGACAGTGGCTATGTTTACATGGAGACCAAGAATCTGATCATAATCTGATTTCTGGTGTTTTCAGGTTATTGAAGACACATGTAAACACATAATCTGATATACTTTACATTATAAATATGTAATCTCATCTTTCACACTTGTGTTTAAACTAACCAGGAAAAGAAAGCAAAAAGGCCAAACTAATGTCACAAAAGTTATAGTAAAAATAATAATAAATAATGAAAAAGAAAAATCACAAAAGTTATCCATGAACTAAATCCCAAATTGGTTTAATGTGAAAGTACAATGTGCAGCCAATAGTCGAGGGGTTAGAGCTGCTGCACATATGCAGAATGTGATCAGAGTTGTGGGTTTGAGTACCAGCTTTATATATTTGCTAAATTGTTTTGGTCCCCCTTGAAAACGAGATGCTGCATCTCAAGGGGTTTTCCATGAATACAATTCTACTTGTTTCTGTTCCCTTACAGGGTTTTTAAAAGTGGTTTGTGCTCAGTAAATGGCCTAAATGAAGGCAGTTTGTGCTTTTGCTTTCATTTAGAAGAAACTTAAAGCCACATGGTTATTTGCATACATTGCACAGCGGAGGAGCAGACCGATGCAGGTGCTTCTCTCTGACGATGAACCAAAAGACAGGATTTGGTGGAATATTTGACCAGAGGATTCGTTTTATTTCTGTGATGAAGCTGTAGCTGTGGAAGGTAAATCTTTTATCATTGTCTTCATTACCTTCAGTCATCTCCACCTGGTCCTGCAGGTGGAGATGGTTACCGACTAATGGCGACGGAGAAACGACAACGACCGCAGTGTGCAGGTGCGGGAAAATCTGCAAAAACAGCCGTGGCCTTAAGATCCACCAAGCCAGGATGAAGTGTTTGGAGAACGAGTATGTGTCACAGCGCACAGATACTACATCTGATGAGACGCAGGAGGAGCCGAGCCAGGAAGCACCCCATAGTGCTCAGAGCCTCCGTGTGCCACTAACCGTCCACCCAAGTCTTCTGCCCAAGGCAAAGGTTCAAATCAAGTGGCCACAGGCCTGTAAGACGGCAGTCTGGAGGCAATTCGACGAGGATGTCGATAAGGTGCTAGAAGCAACAGTGAAGGGAGATGTAGATCAAAGGCTGCAGGCAATGACGACCATCATCTCCAGCCTAGCTCAAGAGAGGTTCGGTGCAGAGGAGAAGCGATCATCTCAAACTACCTACACCATGAACCAGAGGGCAGCGAAGATCCACAGAATCCGGCAGGAGTTGAAGTCCCTCAAGAAGCAGCACAAGGAAGCCAGCGAGGAGCAACGCCTCCCCCTAGAGGAGTTAAGAGCTGTCTTGAGGAAAAGGCTGATGACCTTGCGCAGAGCAGAATGGCACCGAAGGCGTCGAAAGGAAAGATCCAGGAAGAGAGCTTCGTTCATTGCCAACCCATTTGGCTTCACCAAGGAGCTCTTGGGACAGAAGCGTGATGGGAAGTTGCTCTGTTCAAAAGAGGAAATAGACCACCATTTGCACAGCACTTACAGTGACCCTCTCCGGGAGGAAGAGCTGGGCCAGTGTAACAGCCTTGTAGATCCACCTCCCCCCACCAAGGAGTTTGACAGTAGGGAGCCACTGTTGAAAGAAGTCCAGGAGGTCGTACGCAAGGCACGATCTAGCTCTGCCCCTGGACCAAGTGGAATCCCATACAAGGTCTACAAGAACTGCCCCTTGCTACTCAGGCGGCTCTGGAAGATTATTCGAGTCATTTGGAGAAGAGGAAAAGTGGCACAGCAGTGGAGATTTGCTGAGGGCATCTGGATCCCTAAGGAGAAAGATTCCAAGAAGATCGATCAGTTCAGGATAATCTCATTGCTGAGCGTGGAAGGAAAGATCTTCTTCAGCATAGTAGCGAGGCGGCTGACCAACTTCCTCTTAAGCAACAACTACATTGACACGTCTGTGCAAAAGGGTGGGATCGCTGGAGTTGCAGGTTGCCTGGAACACACAGGAGTGGTGACTCAACTCATCCGTGAAGCTCGTGAACACAAGGGGGACATCACAGTACTGTGGTTAGACCTAGCCAATGCTTATGGCTCTATCCCCCACAAGCTGGTCCAGACCACCATGGCCAGGCACCATGTGCCACATCACGTTGCAGACCTGATCTTGGATTACTACAACCAGTTCAGGGTGCGAGTCTCGGCAGGAGGTGTGACATCAGATTGGCACAAACTGGAAGGGGGAATAATCACCGGCTGCACCATCTCTGTGATCCTATTCGCGTTGGCTATGAAGATGATTGTCAAGTCGGCAGAGCCTGAGTGTCGGGGGCCCCAAAGCAGAGGAGGGATCCGCCAACCACCAATCAGAGCATTTATGGACGACCTGACAGTCACCACAGAGTCAGTTCCAGGAGGCAGGTTGATCCTCCAAGGGCTGGAGAAGCTAATTCGGTGGGCACGGATGGCGTTCAAACCAGCTAAGTCCCGTTCGCTAGTGCTAAAGAAGGGCAAGGTCACGGACAGGTTCCATTTCAGCATTGAAGGGGCAAAGATACCATCACTGTCAGAACAGCCGGTGAAAAGCTTGGGCAAGGTTTTCGACAGCAGCCTCAGAGACTCTGCATCAGTCCAGTCAACCTGCCAGGAGCTGGACAGCTGGTTAAGATCAACAGACCGTTCTGGCCTCCCCGGCAAGTTTAAAGCGTGGATTTACCAACATGGTATACTGCCAAGAATACTCTGGCCGCTACTTGTGTATGAGGTCCCCATCTCCACAGTGGAGACTTTGGAAAGAAAGGTCAGCAGCTGTCTCAGGAGATGGCTAGGGTTGCCCAGAAGTCTCAGCAACATCGCTCTCTATGGGAACACCACAATGCTCCGGTTGCCTCTGAAATCCCTGGAAGAGGAGTTCAAAGTGACTCGGGCACGTGAGGTGCTTATGTACAGAGACTCCAGCGACCCAAAGGTGGCCCAGGCAGGGGTTCTGGTGAAGACGGGGAGGAAATGGAGTGCCCACGCCGCTGTGCTAGACGCACAGGCTCGAGTGCGGCACAAAGAGCTTGTGGGAGTGGTGGCTCGAGGCAGAGCAGGCTTGGGGATGTTCCCAACACCTCCTCGACATAGGGAGCAGAGGGGGAAGGAGAAACGCCGCCAAGTACAGGAAGAGGTCAGAGCTGCAGTGGAGGAAGGAAGGATAAGCAGAGCTGCTGGAATGGGTCAGCAGGGGGCCTGGACCAGGTGGGAGCAGGCCATGAACCGCAAGGTCACCTGGTCGGAGCTTTGGCAGAGCGAGCCGCACCGCATAACCTTCCTGGTTCGGGCAGTGTACGATGTCCTGCCTAGCCCAGCAAACCTCTGTACGTGGGGAAAAGCAGACACACCAACTTGCCATTTGTGCCCAGCTCGTGGAACGTTGGCGCACATTCTGAGCTCCTGCCCAACAGCGCTCGGCCAGGGTCGTTATACCTGGCGTCACAATCAGGTGCTGAAATCTATCGCAGACACCATCAGCAAAGAGATCAGCAAAGGTGGCCGAGGGAGCAACACCACTCGCTCAATTGCATTTGTTAGGGCAGGAGAACAGCCACAAGGCAGGAGGGCACCAGCAGGGATCCTGGCATCAGCCAAGGACTGGAAACTCTCAGTGGATTTGGAGAAGCAGCTGAGATTCCCCCAGCACATCGTCAGCACATCTCTGAGGCCAGATATCCTCCTAGTCTCAGAGAGCACCAAGACCATAATCATTATGGAGCTGACCGTGCCATGGGAGGATCACTTGGGAGAAGCTCATGAAAGAAAAATGACCAAATATGAACATCTAGTCACAGACTGCCGAGTACAGGGCTGGAAGGCGAGATGCATGCCTATCGAGGTTGGCTGCAGAGGATTTGTGGGGCGCTCCCTCCACAAAGCCTTTACTGCGCTGGGCATTGTAGGAACAACAAGGAGCAGAGCCATCAAGAACGCCACCGATGCAGCCGAGAAAGCCTCGAGATGGCTCTGGATCCGAAGAGGCGAACCATGGGGGAAAGCGAGCGCTACCTGAACACAAGTCGCGGTCTGATCAGCCGTGGCTGGGTCGCCTGGGCGAGGGTGTCTGATGTTGAAAGACCCGAAACACCCAATGACCCCAGGTTACATCACTGATGATGTGTTCAGGTGCATCTGAAGATGTGTTTTAAGAACTACCTTCAGTCATCTCCACCTGGTCCTGCAGGTGGAGATGACTGAAGGAGGGGTGGGGAGAACATTCAGACACTCTAAAAACAAGTTTTTGGTTAACCAGATTTCTGAAGTGGATATGTCACATGAGATCTGATTATTGAGTTTTGTTTGTTTGTTTGTATACTTTATTGTCCCCGTAGGGAAATTTGTCCTCTACATTTAACCCATCCTTCGATGCTGCTGGGGCACCCCGTAAGGAGCAGTGGTCGACGGCAGTGCCGCGCCCGGGGACCCATCTCCATGATGTGGCGCCAGGCTGATGGTCAGAATCACCTGGCTGGAGGATTCACCTATTGCACATGTTTTTAGTGGTAGGGGAAACCGGAGTACCAGGATGAAACCTACGCAGACACGGGGAGAACATGCAAACTCCACACAGAAAGGCCCCGTCCTTGTGGGAATCACACCCGGGAACTTCTAGTTATCTGATGAATCCAGTTGTCTGATGTTTCTGGGCATATAAACGTAGCCAGTGGCTGAAATGGAAGAGCGGGTTCGAGTCCCGGCTCCTGCAGGTGAACATTGTTGTTGTGTCATTGGACAAGACACTTCACCCAGCACCTGTGTGAATGTAGTGTAATGGCCAATATTATCATTGAGAGATGCCGCAGAAAGATGGATCACCGCAAACACAAACTCACAAATGCTGGTCTTGAATCCACTGGTGTATCGGGCCAATCACATGGGTGGATTTTACATTTCTTTAATACAACAAGTACTTTTTTAACTTTACTAATTAATCGCACTTTGTCCAATCTGCAACAAAGATTTCAAATATCTACACCATTATGCGATATTATTTTGGCTTTTATTCGCCTGACATAGTTGGTGTAAGTGAGACCCCTCAGCATGTACTCAGACAGGCATGAATAGTCGCAGGCGGTGAAAGAAATGATGAAGCACATAAAGACACACTTTCTTTGTTAAAGGCAAGCATTTTGTAAAGTTTTTTTGTCAACCATTGAAACCATTCTGTTTGTTCTATACTTACTGTTAAGAGCTGTTTATCCAATTTTTCAGTTCATGCACAGTTGATAAATAAAGTGATGATTGCCGTAAATTGGCCCAGTTTAAAGCATTTAACGCTTCAGCTGCTTCTTTCTTCACAACAAAGGCTGAAAACAGTTATTTGCCAGATCACTCTTAGCACTTATAGAGTTCTCAGCTCCTTCAGTTCTGTGCACTGAATACAATTCAAGTCCTGATAGATGCTGAGATGTTCATTGGACATATTAGCTGAGTTCAAAATGACTGAATCAGTTTAAAGGTGCATTATGCAACTTTTTATTTTCTTCTATATAGTATTTGACCCTGTGGTGACCTAGCGGCTGTATTAGTGGTCAGCATGGCTCCTTTACTTTTGATCACATTGGTCTCTACAGCGCTCCTGGATCAATTGTTTGGAAGGTTTTCACTGTTGACGGAACCTCTCATCAGAAAACCTACAAAACAGTTGATTCTGGAGCGTTGTAGAGACCACCATGATCGAAAGTAATGCAGTGGCTTTTCATTCATTTCACCTTTCATGGCCTTGCTGTTTCGCGGATTTATTTTCAGTACAATTTTGCATGCTTTTTTTACAGCGTATGTCATACACACATTGATCGTAGAGTGAGCCTCCTCTCACTGCAGAGAGGATCTCTGTCAGTGTCAGCACACATCGCAGTCACAGCAACACAAGCCGGGCATGAGCGGGTATGACTCCACGTTTACTTTCTCTGCACTTTTCCACGAAAATAAACACCGCTAGCATGTGGCGCTCATCTCAGCTAAATACTACGATACGATAAAACTTTGGTCGTAGCTTCAATTATCTCTTAGTTTGAACAATCGCACAGCGGAGACGAGAGCAGCTCACGATGTTTCCATCCCCACATATAAAAATCTTATTGGGCACAAAAAATTGCAGTGTACGATAGGTATAAGGGAGAACTAGTGAGAAAAGTGTCTGGTGAGGGGTTTTACAGCCTTAAAACATGTATAAAAATTGTAAAAAATAAAGCTGACTACTTATATTTAGAACGTAACCCCCGTGATAAACGAGGGACACCTGTATATTTACAATCAATGGTTTTAAAGCAGCACTAAGTAACTCTTGCCCCTAGAGGCCATAAGCACAACTACAGGTGTCGTAGCAAGTTGCGATTTTTTTAACTTATTAATTGTCTTGGAGAGTAAATACTACGCTGACAGAAAAGGCGAAGGGAGAGAGGGATATTGTACATCCAGTTATACAATGGAAATAATTTTTTTTACTCAAACTTGGCTGTAAATACTGTTTAAAGTGACGCTAGCCCACAGTTAGCTTTGCCCGTTAGCATGTTACCTTCTTTTTCGTGATTCTATTAGTGTGTATTGGTTGCTCCGGTCCGGTGGCAGTCAAGTTGCAAACATGGTTTTCTGGCCAGAGACACCAGGGGGAGATGAAAGACCCTCCAATCATCCTTCTTGGAATATGCCCCTACCATCAGGGAAGAAGAAACTGACCTAACATCAGCTGATAACACAGAGCATGTTGACATTCTGACAGTCTGAATTTACATTATAATTAAAGCATACGTGCATTGATCAAAACAAACACTCATGCGTCTTTTTTTAGATGAACTCTGCTTCTTTTCCTAGACAGACTGTTTAAAATTAATCACTGAATCACAAATCCGCATTGCTTTGATATCTTCCTCCCAGTTCCAATCCGTGTAAATCTGTCGTTGTTGCGGTTTATTTTCCAGGAAAGATGCATTTCTTCCGGGGAGACAGCGACAGCCAAATTGGGGCTGCAGACAGATGGTGTTGTGCAGGGAACCTTTGACTAGAGCCATGTTTTGTCAGGCTCCTCGCAGTGGCCTTTCATCCCGCTGTCAACCATAGGATAGAGATAAACGACGGCGCAGATAACAGCTTTTGGTTGTTGCAAAATAAATGTTAGCAAAGTCGCAAAAACGCATTATTTTTAGGACTGGAGTGTTGACTGAATGTAAGATAATGTTTAATGCTTCTTGTTATTGATTTTCGGCTCTGCATGGTGTGTTACAAAAACAAGCGGTCAAGTAAGCAAACAAAAACTATGGATTTCTACTCACGAGCTTAATAAAATACATTTGATTAATAATTAAACTGCCTGTCTGTGGATAGTAATGTTGCTCTTATGCACTAATGTTGCTCTCACATGGACGGTTATAGCCACAAAGAAATTCACAATTTGGAGTTCTAAACTTTGGAGGATCTACCATGTCCTCCTGTGTTTCAACCAGGTTTTCCCAACAGCCCAAAACATGCACAATCATCCAGCCAATTATTCCTGTCTGTATTGCACCGCCGTCTGGCCCAGTCTCGTCTAAAATGCTGATAATTGTAATTTCTTTGGGGAACAACACCACTATTTCTAAACAATGCTTGAGTTTGGGACACCGCTGGGACTTATGGCCCTCCATCTGTTGACGGGGAAAGTAATTGGCCCGCCACCAAAAAGCGTGCCGGCTACATATGCCGTGCTTCTATGCTCAGGATCTGAATCTGATCTTCATAAAGAAAGTATGAACTTGGAGTTATAATACTATGGTCATGCCATACCTGAGCAGTAAAGGACTTATATCATGCAAAATCGACTTTTTGGAGCTTTTAACCATGTTGTTATGCTATTTGCTTATCACAAACACCCCCAAAGTGTTTTTTGGCTTCATTCACGCAGTTCTCAGCAATCCTCCTGAATCCTGCTCTCTGAGCAGCTGCTCCACCCTCTCCTGGAAAACCACCGACTTGCTCCGTTGTGTCGTCAGAGCAGAACGGAAGTGCACGTCTCTAATGTAATGTCTTAATTCTATGCTTACGGCCTGATTTTAATTAGTAAAACAGCTTTTTCATTATTTCTGTCGTAAGAAAAAAATAAATAAATAAAAGGCAGTGACTGACGCGTCCGCACTGCCCCTGCAGAGAAAACAAACACGCCCCCTGAGCGTCTGAACAGATGTCGTGTTTGCTCCGAAAGCTAAGAAGAAGGAGCTCTTTCTAACCTACTCTGGACACGCCTGTTTTTTTTTCTTACCTAACAATAATATCGTGGAGGAAGGCGCGTTTGGCTATGAGGACAGGACTTCATTCAACCTTCCTAAAGAAGAGGCCACTCGCTAGAAGTTGTTTTTTCTCTCAGAGATTCAGCGACTATCAGCCAAAATAGTGTTTTTCTGTGACTGTCTCTTGATGGATGTTTGGTGAACCTTGGCTTGAGCCAAAGTGGATTAACTTTTATAACCAACGCGAGTCTCACAATGTAAACCCCCGAAGGAGCGACCAGGACAGAGTGGTGAGTAAACTAAAATGTGTGTTAGCTTGTATGTTAGCCGTTTAGAGGTGCAATATATCTGCCTATACTTTACTTTGGAATGGCTAAAATAGCATGATACAGATCCTTTAAAGTGAAGTCTGAAAATGAGAGGAGAGAGAAAAAAAACCTGGTAACCCAAAGCAAGAAGAAGAAAAAAGTCTCAAGAACCAAAACAAAGAATACAGTAGACAAAAGTTTTTTATCTAGCAACCGCATTTTGGACATTTTTGAAGCCCACATGTTCAGAAAGCCTCATTACCACTCCCCATAGCATTTTGTTGACGTTACGTGTTGCAGCTCTTTGATCATTCTTAGACAAAACACCACAATTACCTTGTTTCTCCTCAGCACCTCCTGTCTGTTATCGGCCAGGCCCACTCCGGCGCTGTGTGCCCTGTCTTTGGCGTATGATTGCATTTATAGAGAAGCCTGGTGGGGGAGCTGCCTTTTGCATGGCCCTGATAGCCCAATTAGTGCCGAATGATAGATGACGAAGTGTGTGTAGCAGGCAGGGTCATAATAGAGGAGACCGAGAATATCGCAAATAGCTTCTCCAATATCCCGCCGCAAATTAAGACCACGTCCATACTAATGCGTTTTCATATGAAATCAGTGTTGTAAGATGAGAATTATCTGTCTGTATAGAAGATCAAGGATTTATGGTAGCACTTTCTAATAAGGCTGGTTCAAGGGTACTGCGCTGTTTTATCACATACGACAAGAGGTGGACTGTGCCTATAAAATAATGTCTATGGAACATGTAAGGGCTAATTATCTAATTGCAGACACATTTCCCAGTTAATGGCCTCATTTAGTAAGGCCATATGGTAAAACCCTGACAATGGCTATAAGTCCAACGTAGTATGTAATTTTCACTAAACTAACTATAAAGGACTGTTGAGAGTGACACTAAGGTGGAACTGAGCACAAACTGCAAAGGCAAGTGGAGGGCAATGCTTTAGGCCCAGTACCAAACTTTTTTTTCTTTCTTGAGTCAAATAAAGTGCTTGTCACTCTCAAAGCACAATGTAGAATCAGCAATTTTTCTAGCGGCCAGTACTGCATGCTGTTCCGGATGCAGTGAGGGCTTCACTCTTTACTTGTAACGTTTTCATCATTTTCATCATTGTAGTCGTTTTCAAGTAGCTACGCGTCGCTCACGTGCATATAGTCTGTACACAGTCTGTATTTATCTGGCTTTTATGTTTTGTATAGTCTTAAAATTGTATATGTTATATTCCGCCTGTAGTTTCACCCTTCCTCATGTCCGTTAACATGTTATCTGCCACTTTAGGGTTAGGATTAGGATTGGGGTTAACAATTATTTATATCCAAATCTCAAAGCGTTTTAACTGTAGAGCTTACAGCCTATATGCCAATGTTATACCACATTTGGAAGTCGACCTTCTAGTTTCTAAAATTATGTGTGAGAGAAACACAACTTACATTGCATTTGCTGTTCTTGACTCGAATCATATCCTGATTAGGGTTAACTAACCCTAACCCTAGCCTCTTGATCAGGGGGGACGGCAGGTAACAGGTTAACCCGCTTACATTCAGTCATTGATGCATAGAAGGTGCATTACATCAAGATGGCACTTCATGCAAGGGACAGAAATCTCTTTGCGACTGGTTTGTTGTGGCGGCCTGTAATGAGTAACAGGGGCAGCCCAATGTGATTCCTCTCCTTCTCGCATATTCAGAGGACATTACTTATTATTGACATTTACATTTTCCTTCTTGCTGGGCAATTAGCTTTATCGATCAGAGGATGTTTTGATCAAAAGCTGTATAAAGCGTCCCTACCCAAGGGCAAATAAAACAAAAACATGGTCATTCTTTATTCTCTGTGTTCATGCCTGCAGGGCAATGAAGCCTATCCCAGCAATTGGACTTTATATCAGGCCGCTGGCCAGACTGGGAACAACAATTACAACTGAATGAAATAGTGTAGCATTCAATTTCTCTTACCAGGGTGGTATTGTGTATTGTGTAGTGTATTCCTTACTCTCATAGGACTTTTCTGTGTGAGATTAGCCTTCCTCGCAATCTATCACGCTATATATGCTAATCTCCTGACAAGGCTTCAGATGGAATGGACATATTCCCTTTTAAAGTTTGCCAAAGACAAAAATGGTGCCCTAACCTTTAAATCCACTTAACTTTGTTTGTAATACCACACCACTTCAGCTGCATTGCACCAACACGGTCCTGCAATGTTGAGGCTTTTAAAGGGGAGCAGTATTTTTGCTTCATTCACCACATTCACTGTTTAATTGTGTTCCTTCTTCTTCTATACTGAAGAAATTAAATTTGTCTTTACCGGATTTTGCTGTGTAATAAAAAGAAAGAACACAAAAGTGGCCTCCGCATTTTAAAATTCCACAAAACCTCACCTGGCCTATTCTAAGCAATCGTTATTGCATTTATTATGGTGCCATTGCTTTGTTAGCATGCCAAAATGATTTTCCATTTTCCAAACAAATAACAACATGGAAACAAACATAGTCCTTGGTGAAAATGACCTAGACATACATTATTTTAAAAAGACACTTGACATTTTAACACTGACCTTCCTTCATCAAAAGGAGTTGTGTTTTACTTCATTCATGTAGTTTTGAGTAAACCTACTCTCTTCGGCTCTTCCTCTTCTGCTGAAGCACTCTGATCTGTATTGAATGTGTGTGACTTAAGTTATAATGTTTGAAAATTGTCTGCAGCTATGCGTAGCTTACTTTGCTCTTTATATCTGAAGCGTTTGCTTTCAAATGCATTTTTTGGAACATCTCGTCCATCCGCATTAATATTTGAAAACCAATTATCAACGTTATCTGTGCGGCGCAGATTCCGCCCCTAACCCCAGACTGAGAGCTGTGCTGCCTTAGATCAAGTGGGCTGTGTCTGCTTTGATTTATTAAGTTTGCTCGGGCTACATTCCTATTCCTCTCCGAGTGCTGAAATGTTAATTAGATTTTCAACAGTTTGTTTTCCCCCCAAAGGTCACCAGTAAACAGCCTTTGTAACATTTGTCGGCGAGGCATTTACTCGTGTCCATTGTAATTGTGCTGGGAGATGAAAGAGTGGTCACTGATCCTCATGGCCACATGATCCTTGAATGCACCGTCGAACATGCGCCGCTGAAAATGGATATAAGTGAACATATGATGCATGAGCTCATATTTTCTATAATACTGTCTGGATCAGATACTTCAGAAGAGTAGGAGGCAATGTGGGCCTACATGTTGAAATGCTCCATATTTATGTAGCTATTGGAAGAACATATGATAAAATAGTTGTACAAGCTTTTACTCTTAGTCATCGACCTGATATCTAATCAATGATGCCACGATACTTTGTGTTTTATTTATTATGCAACGAAATTCAAGTAATACAAGACATGGAAGGACAGTTCCATGTGTATTTTGGATGAAGGAACAACATTATAGCTTTGTTTGCATGATATATCCCTGAGGCTTGAATTCACTTTTCCTGTATTTTAAACAACCCCTTAAATTTTCTTTTGTATTCTTTAAAGTGTACTTTTAAGTTCACAAATGTATCATTATTTATTGGCAATTATGTGCTTTATGATACAAAGTGTTCTAAAATGTTTATAACTCTTTGTTCTCCAGCCAGAAATAAGTTGGGCCCACAGCTAACAGTTTAAAGGGGCTAGATGCAAGTTGGTCATTTTATACTCACTACTGCCACCTCAGGTCTGCGTAACTGCAGGTTTTATATTAAAGGCCCTATATCATGCAAAATCGACTTTTTGGAGCTTTTAACCATGTTGTTAAGCTATTTCCTTATCGGAAACACCCCCAGGGTCTTCATAGTGTCACTGACTTGTGACACTATGAAGTAAAATACGTCATAGTGTCAAACAGGAAGTGCCTGACGTCTGTAATGTAATGCTTTACGGCCTGATTTTGATTTGTAAAACAGCTTTTTCAGAGCTGGACGCTGCCCCTGTGGAGTAAACAAACACACCCTGAGCGACAATGTATCATATAAATGCCTATACTTAACTTTGGAATGGCTAAAATAGCATGATACAGCTCGTGCATGACGGCACTTCGGACCCGAATTAACAGCGTTTTGAGTGTCAGTGCAGGATTTTCGAGACAGTTGTGGTGAATAAATCTGAGCTCATTCTACACATTAGGACATTGCTGGAACATGTAGGGGGAGGAAAATACATAGTTTTAACATTTTTAAACTCCGTATAGTCTCTTTAAAGTGAAGTCCCGACCTCAGCACTGTTTTGTTGCCATGTTAGATCATGCTAGAACGTGTTGGAACTAGTATGACATTACCTGAAAAACCCTAATAAATAAAACTAACCAAACCAAGAGAAAAAATTAGAAATCAAGTCCCTTAAACTCTTCTAAGTATGCATTTTCTTTGCTGCGTATCCAATGGCATCTGTGAGCAGCGACTCCACGGCGGCCCGCGGCGCTTCTCTTTTGATAAACATGAAAAGACATCACCACAGACACGGGGATCTTTAGATGGCGGCTGGTTTGGGAGTGTACAAAATGATGAAATATTTTGTCAAAACACGAGCAGGCGGTTCGAATAGGTGCGATGGGTGGATCTCATTAGTGGGCATAATCCGTCTTTTGGAGATGCTTGGTGGTTGACTGCAGGCCTGTTTGTTCTGGAGTGACGCATTTGTTGTCGGAGTGACACCCAAAAAGGTCAGGAGAAAATGAAAGACGGGAGAAAAGATGTAAGAGAGAGAGGGAGGAATAAAGGTTTGGGTTTTTCTGTTGGGCAACAATTATCCCGATGATCACATTTTTAATTGAATAAGGAGAGAATTAAACAGGCACAGCCGCAGAATGCTAACTTCCTGGTGTCTTAAAGGAATAGGCCACTGTTTTTACATACAGAGATATGTTCTTACCTTAGCTTAGAGTCGATGCATAACTGTCTGGTCTTTGTGTGTGAGCGCAGTCATGCAAATGTTGTAAGCATTTAGCCTCCCCCAGCATATTCCTATAGCTCCAAACTGGGGTGAAGTTAGAAGCTACCTAGCTCTTCCATGTTTTCCCTATTTAGCTCATTGACTGCCAGCCATTTTGAAATCAGAGAGCTCCCCACTGCCTGAGGTTTTTCAGGATTTTCAAGACACACAGAAAATTAAGTTCTAGGTACCAACACCAAACCCACCAAAAGAAAGATTAGACTTTCTTCTTTCATCTTAAATAAAGTTTGTTTGTACCTCTTTCCATTCGTTAGTAATCGTCCGTAGAAAATAGGTGAAATCACCCAAAAAGCTTTTTGTAATCAAGCAGAACAGTTACTTTGACGCTAATATTTTTTGCTTTAGTGACATCTCAAACATCTGAACAGTGGTTTCCTTAAAACAGAAGCACACTCTCTCATGTTCTTCTCTCATACGAGAGAGGAACAAAAAATCTGAGAGAAAAAATCTCTCGGGTGCGCTGTGCACTGCCGGACGCCATGTCCGGATGTGGGCTGGAGGCTAGCATTTTTAGCATGCTTATTAGGGGCTTTTTTTTAGGTCTGCTTCTTTGATCCCCGTTTTCCACCATTACTACGAAAACCACCGCTAACCAAAACCTGTTCAAATGTAACTTTCCTGTATTTTTCCTTAATGTCATTCTCTCTGGATCTTCTCCTCTTGTTACCTTAGTCCTTCCCTCGTCTGAGACCACGTTAGATCAGAACAAGTAGCCGCGGTTACTATTTCTGACCTGCGACTTGACCTGTGATCGCATCCAAAAAGCACTGCTGCTACCTGCTGACTCAATAAACTAATGTCTACAACTAAGATATTTACACCGCAGCTGCACAAGGCTTTAATGCACCCATCCCCACTGAAAAACCTGATTGACGTCTAACAACGTCATTGGCTGTCAATGGGTTAAATACAGTCATGTGAAAAGTTGCAGGATCCAAGTATAGTAACACAAAATTAAAGTAGATTTTCTAAGCTGATAAAAAGGGACTGAGCACTCGCACAAAGACCAGACAGTTAAATCAACTCATCTAAGCTAAGGTAAGAACATATCTCAGTACGAAAAAATGATGGCCTATTCCTTTAACTGTTGCTTGTCTCGATAAATAATAGTCAAACTATTTAAAGCCAAGTCGTACAAAAAGGATCAAATGGGTTCAGTCGCCATATCCACAGCTATACCAGTCGTTTTCAGTGTTGTCGCCCTACAGGAACATTGTGTGCACTTTGACAGCAAGTTTATCAATACCGACCAACTTTGCAAAGGGCAATCAGTGCCATTTTAGCATCTTCATTGGCATGCAAGCAAATTAGCCAATATTATAGCAAAAAAAATGCCTTATGAGAAAGTGCACTGTCAATAAGTCCACTCAATGGGCCCTGCGGCAGACTAAGCGGCTGTATTACATGATGGATGGGTTATGTTCATAGAGTGCATTTTCTTACGGGCACAGGCCATTCTAATAAAAACAAAGCAAAGGCTGAAGCAATCTTTACCAATGTCCATTATCGAAATTAAAGACAAACTTTGCAAAAACTTCAACCAAATGGAAGCGCACACAAGTTCTTCATCAGTCCAAGTTTACTAAAGTTTGCACTTTCTGCAAGTTTGCATCGTATACCAATGAATCCTTTTTGTAGTCCCTCTGGGGGTCTTTCATCTCCCCCTGGTGTCTCTGGCCAGAAGACCACATTTGCAACTTGACTGCCATCGGACCGGAGCCACCAATACACACTAATAGAATCACGAAGAAGAAGCTAACAGGCTAGCGGGCAAAGCTAGCTGCGGGCTAGCGCCACTTTAAACAGTATTTACAGCCAAGTTTGAGTGAAAACACTTATTTCCATTGTGTAATTTGATGTACAATATCCCTCTCTCCCTTTGTCTTTTCTGTCAGCGCAGTATTTACTCTCACAGACAATTAATAAAAATTAAAAATCGTATTTGCTACGACACTTGCAGTTGCACTTATGGCCTCTAGGGGCAAGATTTACTTAGTACTGCTTTAAATCATTCTGGACAAATCTAAAATCACGTAATTGCAAAAGCCAAACAATACAGATCAGTTTGTTTAAAGTCATGATAGGGTCAATTTATGTTTGCTAGTTATGCTAGTTATTGAACACCGTCATTATTAAGAGTAATCACTGAAAAACAAGTGGCCTAGTGACATGGTTTTTAGTTTCAAGTACACACTGTCACTCCTTGCTGTCTTGCATTTACATTGCCATAGGAAGCATCGGCAAACCAATTTCACTAAATGTTCTACTGCACCATTGATTTATTAGCATGCCACTCTTTAAACAATAGCTTTACATGCACAAATGATAAACTTGTGGTATTTGCAGTGACTTGCAGCATAGTATACATTTTAATAGTGGCATTTGTAGCTATGGTGGGTTTTGAATGAAAATCTGTAGACATTTCTGACTTGAGTTAAAAAGAATATTCTCTTCTCATTTCTTTCCCATCCACTACTTGTCTGTGCACCCCTGTATTTTGTTGCATAATGTTTACTTTGCATAATAGTCCAACTTTGCAGTGCAACACCGTATTCGCCCCAAAATGTAAACACTTCAGTTCAGCCTCAGCCACTACTTTTACAACAATAATATTTTGTTCCGCCAATGGTTGTCGGGGCAGAAAACTCACATTTCATTCAGATTGGGTCAACATTGCATCATGTGGACAGCACTAAGCTCGCTACTGTATGACCTGCTCTAAAATTCTAACATTCAGATTTGCGGGCATTTATTTTTAGCCTTTTTGCTTTCACTGTCACAATAATAATTTTACCCCTTCTATCTCTCTCGTCGAAATGCCGCCTCAAAATAACCTCCGCCTCACCCCTCCATGATAGTAGCATTGTCGGAGGTCAAGATTTGTCGAACTAAATCAAGAACAAAGTAAACTGAAAGCAAATTGGGAAAAAACATGACAAACTAAACTTTTGCATATTTTTAAGTCGCCTTATATCTGTTTTTGGCTTTAAAACTTCAAAAAGAAGTAGTACCTTATATTGTAGTTTTTTGCCATTTAAATATTACGCCACCTAACGTTGTGGTACTTCGCGATATATTGTCAGGGTTATTACTATTCCCCACTGTACACGGTTTGGTCCATTTACATTGGGTTGAGTGGTGCTTTCACTCACCATTGTGGAGAGGATATTAATTATGTAAACAGTCTTGAGGGCTCATTTGCATAGTTTTTATTGATTTCACTGTGTCGGCAGAAAAGATGAGAGGCGGGCATTGTCATTCATGTCAGTGGCATTGCACGCGGCGGGTAATTGAGGACATCTGTTGGGAGATATCAAGCTGAAGAGTAAATTATACCAGGAAAAATATATTTTCTAACTGTCAGCCAACCGTTGCCGCTCGACCAAACCGTCTCCCATGGCACTCATATAAAGGCGGACCTTCTCTACTTCAAGTTAAGCAGCACTGCTCCAGCGCCCTTTCTGCACAACACAGATTAGACTCATGTATGTAACTTTGACCTGGACCACTCCTCCCTCTTTTGTTTGTTCATTGGTAGTAAAAATGCCTTTTAATTTTAAGTACACATTATACTGCCCGCCAGTAACATGTCACCCCTCCAAATGTCTTACTTTGAGACATTTGGAGCTTCTGTTTCACCTTTAATGGTGATCTGTGATTGGTGTAGAAAGGTAACATTTTCGTTAAAAGGAAAGGATAACATTATACAGTACTTGTAAAAAGAGTACAATCTTTGGCTCCTGGGTGGATTGAGATTTATTGTGACGCTACAATTCAAAATGTGTGTTTTACAACTTGGAATTGCATTCTGAGCCGTTAGCAGTGAGGCAGCAGCTCCCAAAAGCACCACCTGTTCAAAAAAAGCTCCTTCTAAGGACCTGCTTATCCAGGAAATGCTTTCCTCACCTCGCTTGCAAAGCTTAATCCTTTCATCGCAAAGTAAACACACTCGCCATAGCTTCTCTGCAGCCACAGGCTGGCGGTCTATTTTTTTTCTCTGTATATTATTTCCTTCTTTATTGAAACAGTTGCACAGCAAACAGGAGTAAGATGATGGGGGGTGGGAGGGACCTATGGGGAGATTGTATCAAGTGAATTAAGCTATATAAATGTTTTTGCTGTTTTAGATCAATATTACATATTGTGTTGATGTTTCACAGCTAGAAGGGCCTGGATTCAATTCCAAGGCAGGGCGTTTCTGTGTGGAGTTTGCATGTTCTTCCCATGTCTGCGTAGGTTGCATGTAGAAGAAGAAGATTTGTATAGAACCTTTCACAGACATAATCACAAAGCACTCCATACTCAGTGGTGGTGATAAGCCACATGTGTAGCTTCAGTTTCCCCTGGGGGAGACTGACAGAAGCGCGGTCGCGACTGCACATCTGTGCCAACAGTCCCTCTGACCACCATCATTCATTCAATATTGTACATATTTTAGTGGTAGGGGAAACCTACGCAGACACAGGAATAACATGCAAACTTAACACAGAAAGACCCCATCCAGGTGGGAATCGAACCTGGGACCTTCTAGCTGTGAAGCATGAGCGCTAACCACTGCACTACTGTGTCGCCATTACAATAGGTTAATCTTCCAGCCAGGTGATTCTGATTAGCTTGGCTCCACACATCTGGAGATGGGTCCCCGAGCACCGCCCACTGATCCTTCAGGTTGCCCCAGTGGCATTGAGGATGGGTCAAATGCAGAGAACGAATTTCCGTACGGGTATTAATACAATATACCTTAACTTTCTCAAGTCAGTCCCACCGATGGTCCCTTTTTCTACATTTTGAGGTGCGCATCCTAAACATGAGCTAATTTTGATGAGCTAAACTTTTACTTCTGTTTTAAAACTTAAATTCCGAAGTAGCATTATACTTTTACTTGTGTACATTATTTAACACTCTACCTTCACCACCCTACCATAAATATCACAATATAAACATATTTCAGCATCCTTCCATCCTTTTTATTATTATAGTCCTTTGCTTCTTCCTTCATGCCTCTCACCTCGCTTTTCGCCCCCAAATTGTCTCACAGCTATCTTTCTGCCCGCGTGTGCCTATCCACTGCTCCTCTCCAAACCAAAATGAAGGAGGCGCTTTAAATAATAAGCTGAAGGCTAACAGAGGGACCCCATCAACCTCTGAGCGCTATCCTCCGCGAAGCCATCAATCCCGCTCTAAAGCTAGCGCCGCGTAATGACATTGTGGCAGTGTACCCTCGCAGTGCTGCAAAACATATTAATGCTAGCCATAATGAGCCTGACAGCCCTATGTGGCTGTCGGGGAGCGACCAGGGAGATAGGCTATGCAATACTGCCCCCCGATGGCCCACAGAGGTAGTGTGACTGCAGAGGGCGATGCAGTGGTATTTTCAGGAATTAACATCAAAGTACTTTTAGCCATTGTTCATACACACTATTGTGAGGCTGATTACGGTCTGATTTTGTTTTGTTTTGTGGGAGTTACAAATGCAATCACTAAGGCTATTGCTCTAAAGATTGTGAAATACAAGGGTGGAAAATGTGATGCCTGTCGTGTCAGTGCTACTTTAAGTGGAGATGTCCCATAGCATGTGAGTAAATGGCCTTTTTCATTTTTTCACTACTTTAAATCTATGGATGAAATTTGATTTCAGGTTTGACTTAATTAATCTCACAGTGGATAAATTCACTTGTTACAATAGCTTTTAAAACACCAACAACAACTGAAGAAAGATGTGTGGTATACAAGGAATAATGTGAATAAATCAAAATTAGAGCAAAATATAAAGCTTGCAGTGCAAAGAGCAGACTATACATGTTTATAGTTATAGTCGGAGGTAGCTGACTAAGTGGCAAGTGACAACAATGGCATGTTTTTGTAAATACAGAGGTTATTGGACATAATAACTATACAGTAGAGTTGTACAGTCTAGCAGCAGAGGGGATGAAGGACTTGTAGTAGCGTAGTCTGTCACTGAGGGAGCTGCTCAGCTCCTCTACAGTCCCGTGCTGTGGGTGAGACTTGTTGTCCATGATGGATGTGAGCTTGTCTAACATCCTCCTGTCCCTCACCTCCTCCACAGAGTCCAGTAACCGGCCCAGGACAGAGCTGGCCCTCATAACCAGCTTGTTCAGTCTCTTCCTGCCCCACTCTGTGCTGCCTCGAGCCCAGCTGGAAAAAAAAAAACTTGTTGTTGTGTAGGCTAGATTACTTCTTTGCGTCCAGGTAAAAGCTTCAGTGCTGTCAGAGCAAGATTGAACAAATTGAGTTGGAGTGCTCCTGTATTCTCTCAAAGATTTGAAATATCAATACAAAGGTGTCTTGGGCTGCATAAGAGGCCGTAAGTACAAGTCTCCTTATGTGAGACCATGCCACTCTTCATTTGATATAGCTAAGAACCATAAGTTGGTGAGTTTCAACCGCTGGAGCCTGTGCTAGCACTACTTAACACATGATAGATGCTGGGATTATGGAAGGAGAGAGCCCTTTTTTGTTTATGGAAGTTTACAAAAAATGTATACATACCTAATAAATCCAATCCAATGTGCCTTTAAACTTTCCGCTAATTGGTGCTCATCTTGTCTTTCAGAATCCTGGAGCTGCAGCAGAACGGGGACATGGACATTCTGAAGCTGAAGTGGTGGCCGCGGGACAGCCCATGTGACCTGTACAGCTCGGTCCAGAGCCGACGCACCGGGAACGCCCTGGACATCCACAGCTTTGCGGGGGTCTTTTGCGTGCTGGCTGCTGGGGTGCTGCTCTCCTGCCTCATCGCCATGGTGGAGAGCTGGTGGTCCCGACGTAAAGGCTCCCGGGTACCCTCCAAAGAGGTACGGGCGTGGGAGGGTGAAGGGGGAGGACGAAGAGGGCTGGGAGGTGTTAGAAATGTTGGGCTGTTTCCAAATGTCCACACCATTCCCTACATAGTGCACTGTTTAGTGGTCACGCCATTTTGCAGTGATTTCTGAATGTCAAGAGAGAAAAAAGTAGTGCATACAAATGGTCTCCACGGCGCAGGTCATGTGACAAGGCCAAACATGATCTGCGCCAAGGAGGAAACTAGTGAGCTGCGGGTCAGAATCGCTAACAGAATGAGCGCACTATGTAGTACAGAAGGAGTCAGGGGCTGGGGTGGACATTCGGACACAGCCTTGAGCATTGTGATAACAGTCGGAGATCCTTTTTTGACTAGAATGACAGTACTGTGGTGAAAGCACGGCAGAACCATCGATATTCAACATGGACTTTAACATGACTGAATGCGGGCCTTAACAAGGACTGGAATGAGACTAAACAAGAAGGGTGTGGACTGCAAAAAAGTGGACAGCTCCATTAGCTAGCTCGGTTTGGATAAGTCTGACTTGTGTTGTTAGTATCAGGACTTTAGCCTGACTTATCTGAGCCACTTTTCAGGGACAGTTCTCAGGGCAAAATCCAGGACAGACACCAAACTAAACAATAAGTCAAACTCAGATTCATCTCAGACTGTAATGAGATGAAACCAGATGTTTAAAAACTCTTCCATGACTAAATCAGAACAAAACCAGGAGTAGATTACAAGACAAAATCACGACCAAATGCTAGATCTGTCGAAGTTTCTTACTTGAGAATATCTAGTTAACTTGTAATTCTGGCGAAGCTTCCTAACTACTTCTCACATTGCAAGAAAGTCATTAAGAAAAAAACAAATTGCATTTGCTCATTAGAATCAGTAATGATAATCTTTTTGAAGAATACACTTTATTGGTCTGTTAATTGGATTCAACCTCTCAGCATCGGACTCTCACAAGTTTCTACGCCTCGTGCATAGTGATACCATGGTAATCCAAACTTCAAGCCTTCAGTTTGGAATTGCGTCCATCTAGGCCCCATGTTTTTTTTTTCACATGTCCCAGAAGAAAAAAGATGAACAAAATTGCGAATTGTTTTGGAAAGTGCTTTTATAATGTTCTGCAGCTTCGTGAAGGTTATTTGAACTTCCTTATTACAAAGATATGGAGTTGCCATATAAATCAAAATACACAAAGAACAAGCAAAAATTTAGCCTTAATGGTTAAGGATGGGCTGCAACACATGTACTGGACACTTTATAAATCAAATAATAAATCGTCACTTGCTAAGGGATTGCTGGTTCAGTTCGCTTCATTATCAGTCATGCTTTCTTCAACTATGAATACTGTGGTGGCGTTCTTGGAAAAGACACTTGACCCATCTTACTCTTTTGTGAATGTGTTCACGTGATTGTGTTTGTGGAGGATCTCTCAAAACCCTTCTACTCTCAAAAAGCCAGCCCACACTCCAATACACAGTACGTCACACAGAGATTTGTCGATAAAAAAAAATATTCTGGACGTCATTTAATTTTTACTACAGGAAATACTTAGGCTAAGGTGTGTAAAGTAGTTGTAGAAGCTTGAATTATGTATTATATTGGACATGTAAGTAATAAAAGTAATAAATGCTGTGGCTTCAAGGTTAATTTCAGTGGAATTTAAATCTCCATTTGAATGGTTGCAATTACTCAAATTTAAGGCTTGGCAAACATGTCCTGAAACGCATGCAATTCTTTTTATAGTTTAACTGTTCGCATTTCCTAAAATTAGGACACTAGAACTCCAGAAAGTCTTAGTCAGAGAGATCGTGGCACCCTCTGCTGAGCCATTAGGAGTGGATCGGATGGAGGGGGATGTGAAGTGGTCCGTTGCTTAGAGCAGAAAAATGTAGCATTAGCGGTTAAAAGCACTAAGCCTTTTGAAGCGCCGATAAGGAAGGTAATTTTCTCAAAGTCAAGATGTATGACGAACTCAGATTAAAAGAGGCACTGCTCGCTCGGGGACAAAGTTGTGACGCTGACAACTATGCCATTTTTCCTTTGGTGCAGAGTTTGGAAGACTGAGTAGCCAAATGTTATGTCCAAGTAAGACGGTCATAAAAGAAAAGAACATTTGAGTGATGGGCTCCATTCGCAAGTTGAGTGAGACCTGTGGAGTTTGCGTTTGTGGAGGGATCCTTGTGTTTGAGTGGGTTTTCTCCGTGTGCTTCCGTTTAAAAAAAAAAAAAACCTCCATGGGCTAATATCCTTAAGCTAGGTACTCCTACAAACCGACGACTCCAGATCTGGAGGTGTACTGTATACTGTACACGGAACACTGTGGTTGCCCACTGCCCCGACAACTTCAACGCATGGGTCATTAAATGCAAGGACACATTTTCGTACTGGGAAAAAAATGGTCTCTATCAATTGTTCCCAACTATGTGTGTCGGGACCATAGATCTACATAATAGAGATCAGCGGGTCCCATTCAGTCCCATTCGCAATAATGATCCTGAGTGGTCTGTGAAATGAACATGGCTGCTCAATCTCCTCCTACCCAGCCTGTTCCTTAAAAGGGCTAAAGGGTGGGAAGTCCCGCCCTCACAGGGTGGGTGGACCCGCTACGAGCCTCCACAGCGCTCCAGAGCTTGTCAATCATAGATTTAGGATTCCACTTTTTAGTGCTGATGTACAAAAACCAGCGTAGTTAAAAATATGACCCCAGCGTCACATGGGTCATAGCAAGAAAAAATCAAACACTTTAGAGCCAGGCTTTAAGGCAGTTTAAACGACGTCCAAAGCTACAAAGGAACCCTGTTTCCAAAGTGTCTTTTGGAATCGCCCCTGGCCACCAGGGGTGGTATTACAACAATGTCAGTTCCCCGCCATGAGGACCAAAGAAAATGGCTTTCCTCGCCCATTGGTCGGGACCCACCATCACCCGAGGATGACTAGATACAAAATACTGTATTTTCCCCACAGATGATGATGATGTTATATTTGCAATGAATAAGCATAAAAAGCAGAAACAAAAATAACCCTGTAACTTTTTTAGTTAATAAATACTCAAAGAAATGATCCTTGACCCATTGAAAAGGTTCCACGAGCCCGACCCAACTACTACTGAGAAGTACTGGTCTACATCAACCTTAATTCAATATGCCAACAATGTTAAAGTCGACATATCATACATTGCTGAGACAAAAGAAATACATAGTCTTTTGGGTTCCTCAGTTTTGACATGAATAAATGAAATGTGTTTGTAAAGAAGGTGTGAGAGACTTTGTTGGTAAGGATTTCAAATTGGCCTTGACACATTATAAAATAGGGAAAGCAAGATTTTCAACGCAATGTGAGCAAATTGATGGTGCAGCAAGCTCAGAACGTGCCCGGAGATTAACCCAAAAAAATGAGTGTTTTGCATTCCCTCTGTGACGCAACTATCCAAATTGTAGCACTTCAGCAGTTTCCGTTTCTCCACAAAATGACCCCAGTAAATATAGCTTTATAGATGTAACCACAGCATGTACCTTCTTTTTTTGTGCCTGCTCCCAGAATACAGTTGAATCGTATGGGTGGTATATCAAGACCAAGGTGATGTAACCACCATTGATTCTTTTCCTGCTCTGAGCTCTTTTATATGTAAGAGAGTCAAAGTGAGGGCAGCGTTTCAGAAGTGGCTTTTTAATATTCCATGCGTATCATCAGCATCCTTGATAGGTGAGCCACAAGTGCTCCCCTATTATTTCTAATTGTGGCGCTTAATGGAAATAACCATCGGATCATCAGACTGATAAAGCTGTGTAGATACTGCGCCGCCAAAAGCAAATTTGCTTAAGTAAATTAAACGGCTAATTAAATGTAGCGGAGAGGGTATTGTTTTCACTCTTCTAATGGTGTAGCTCTGTAATTAGCTGGTGTCTTTTGTCAGCTAACTGTATACAAGCTTCTGAGGATGTCACATTGTGCAGAATCCAGAATAGGGTTATTATGCAGGATCCCTGGCCACTGTATTAGGTACATGTTTCATCATCATTTTATTTCAAAACAGAGCCTCTGTCTGTATATCCTATATAGTTAATCATTCACATGGCTGAAGGCTGGGGCGATCTCTGTTGTTGAAAAACATTTGGTCTGCATTTCTGGCCGAAATATCGCCAAAAAGTCATGTTAACAAATCAGTGGTGCCGTGATGAATGTGCAGTGCAGTGCAGAGTCCTGTCTGTGCTGCAACTAAACGCAGAGAGTCAGAAGAAGAGACTGATCATAGACAAGATCACTCCAGCTTGCCTGGTTTTTGATGAGGGGACAATATTATAACACAGTTTAAAGCTTAAAAACTTTGATTTTGTATATGTTCCCTTTAAACAAAGCAAAAAACTATTGATGCCAGCTGCCAGTAAGACAAACATCCTTTATTGTGGAAAAAATGGAATAGCCTCGTTCATTTAAAGCTGTCCAGAGTTGACAAAGCCCTAGGAGCACCACATCATGACGTCACCAAGTTCCAGAAAGCATTTTTAAGCTCGTGATTTCTGCAGGATTCCTCAAACATGCAAGTATGAATGTGTGAGGAAAACGTACCTCGTCCAAAAGAGCTATAAAGTGTTGAATATAGACATTTAATTACACCTGTAACCATTACTTTCACTCTAATGGGCTGTACAATGATGTCTGCCAATTTAACAGCATGCTTCATAGACTGCACTTACAGCAGGTAATCAAAGCACTCCAAGTACAGATTTTTCAGCCTTTCTGTATAGATATTCTCACGTATATCTGTCACCGTGGCAACACATCCTTATCTCGTCACGACAATAAGCCCTCACCCCCGGGCCCGATTCCTCCCGACTCCGCATCCTATCACCTCTCCGCTAATGTTATCTTAATGTTATTTTGATGACGGGAATTAATTTTGGTCATGACGCAAACGCATTGGTGTCAGCAGGATAATCAAGCATGTCTATTTTCTAATATGTAAAATGAACGGAAAAGGGAAAAAAAGCACGAGGAGGGAGGCAGATGCCGAAGCATGCCGGCGCTAAAATTAAAGGTGGCTATTTTCAACAAGCTTCCTCCGCCTAAACAGAGCCACCTTCTCCGGCTTGTAAATTAGCGGCGGCGCACCGTGAAATACCCAATCAGCCTGTGTGCGGTTGATCACCTCAGCAGGGATATCGTCGCAGGCTATCAGAAACACTGCCGGCGTATTATGTTATGTAGGATGTGAGAGGAGAGTTTATTTTTATAGAGACACAAAACAGAATGCAGCCTTGTTGTGTTCTTACTTTTAGATACAGTGGACCCAGATGTTTGCATACACTATATAAAAAAACACCTATATGCATTTTTTTCTCTGTATCTGACATGAAACCAGAATTAACCCTTCCTTTTTTAGGTCAATTAGAATTTTCAAAATTATTTCTATTGTAGGCAAGTTTTTGTTACTTTCTACAAAGTCAGAAATTTGCATACATTTCATTAATATTTGGTAGCATGCCTTTAAAGGAACAGGCCACCGTTTTTCCATTCTGAGATATGTTCTTACCTGAGCTTAGACGAGTTGATACGTACCTGTCTTTGTGCGTGTCTGTGGAAGAACGTGGTAGCTTCCAACTTCACCCCGCTTGTAGCTATATGAATACATTGGGGATGGCCAAATGCTAACAGCATCTTTGGTCGTTTTGTGTGACTGAGGACACGCACAAAGACCAGACAGGTACGTATCAACTCATCTAAGCTCAGGTAAGAACGTATCTCAGTATGGAAAAACGGTGGCCTGTTCCTTTTAGCACGAAGCCTTCAGCATGAAAGTCTCGTCTACAGCCTATGGTTAGAAACAAGATTAGGCCCACAGTGTCATAATTTTCTCTGAAGACAAAAAGGTTCATTCAGACATATGAGTGAGAGAGTGAATGGGTGACTGGTTCCTTACTGTAAAGTGCTTTGGGCCTGATAAAGGTAGAAAAGCTATAAGTTGAGTCCATTTACCAGACATGTAAGAGAAGTTTCTCCTGTCTCTTTTCACAGGGACTGAGGCAGTATACTGGGTTTTAAATGCTAGTTCAATTCAATTTTAGTTGCAACATATCACCAACCCGTAACAGATACGAGGAAATGCCAGTGATTCAGAATAGATCCAAGCGTACAACTTTAAACAGAATGTATGAACAAACATGTATGTCTTCCAATGTGCCACCCAGATAAAAATGTCTGGACACGCCCCTCCTTCTCCAGGAAAACGACGTGTTGGTCATTCCAGTAATTAGCCTTTTTTAAACTGTAATGGTTTACAGTAGATCAATTGTTTTGATAGCTTTGGATAGTCAGACCTATTGATCAAAGCCAAAACAATGTACCTTTGTGGGGCTTTCTTCTTCCCCAGGCAGTGTAACAAGGTCAAATTGCAAAATGTAGTCATTACCAGTCGACTGGCACAGTCAGTCAATCCCAGGGAAAACTACACTCGGCCCTCTGAAAGAGATTGATACAATAAGTTGTGAAATAAATATATTCTTGTCCAATAAAAAAAGTAATCATCTTCACTTACAGCTCCATAAAACACCCACAAATTGTACCAGCTCAGAACATAGCGCGCACTGATCTGGAATATCAAAACGATTCACAATCCGCCATTTGGAACATTGAAATTCTATGCCTGCTTCGTTCCGCCTGCGATTTAGATACCAACATTTGGACAGATATGTTTTTTTTTTTTTACTATCAACTTAGCCACTGCTGCAGCACCCCCGACTTTTGGCCGCTATCTTATCACCTCCACCACGGTGCAACACGAATCCCAAGCGCCTCTGCCTTCTCTCCACTGCACGCTGACAGTTTGCAAGTAAACAGCTAATCAAGACTGTGAAATTGGTGCAAAGTGTAGCGAATATGATATGCAAAACAGGGCCACTCAGGAGCTGCGGGAGATTAGCTGTGAAATAATATTTTGGGGGGGTTAATACACTTGTAACAATTTAATTTGGTGAGTAGATTGATCCTTTGCCAAAATAAAAAGCCAAAAAATAATATTCTTTGGAGACATTTTGGTGCTTGCTTCTAGAATAAGAAGCTTTAGAGCAAAATTCATATTAATTAGGACTTTTGTAATGGATACCGCATAAAGTACATTTTGGTGGATGAGAAAATCCATTTTGGATAGTTCACACAAATTTGTTTTACATTTGCTGACATCAACAAGCAACTTTTATGAATGCCAATTGACAAAACAATAGCCAAAAAATGGCTTTATTCACATTATTCAGGTACTCACAGTGGGCTGCGCCATCTTGTGTTCAAGGCCAAACTGCAGGTCTAACTTAAGCTGACATTGGCTGTAATTTATGATATTTGTAGCGCTCCGGGCTGGAGGCGCAATACACACTAATAGAATCGTGAAGAAGAAGCTAACAGGCTAACAGGCAAAGCTAACTGTGGGCTAGCGCCACTTTAGCCAAGTTTGAGACAAAAACATTATCTCCATTGTGTCATTGAGTTGTGGCACAATGTACAATATCCCTCTCTCTCTTTGTCTTTTCTGTCAGTGCAGTATTTACTCTCATGGATACACTGCGTTCCAAATTATTATGCAAATTGGATTTTTGTGTCAAAAAGGTAAAAAAAAAAACAATAATAATGAAACTCATGGATGGTATCGTGTCTTGGGGCTCTATGAATCACTGACATTAATCTCAGAGACCTGGGATAATTAGTTGTCGGGTTAAGCCCAGTTAAGGGAAAAACTACTGAAAAAGGGTGTTCCACTTTATTATGCAGATCATCATTTTTAAGCAATATGGCAAAGAAAAAGGGACTTTCTGCTGATGAAAAGCATGAAATAGTTGAATGCCTTGGTCTAGGTATGAAAACCTTCAATATTTCATGAAAGATTAAGTGTAATCATCGTACTGATAAGAGATTTGTGGATGATTCAGAGCACACACCGTTTTGTGCCGATAAAGGCACAATATGGACGGTTTCTGCCAGACAAACACATCAGATTAGGAGAACAGATGCCACAAAGCAGCAGACAGGTATTTGAAGCTGCTGGTGCCTCTGGAGTCCCCCAAACATCAAGGTGTAGGACCCTCCAGAGGCTGCAGTTGTGCATAAACCTTCTATCCGGGCCTCCCCTAAACTGTTAATTGAATGCTGATGAACAGAAACGGCTGCAGTGGCTCAGAAATACATGAGGACTCATTTTCAAACAGTCTTGTTCACTGATGAGCGCCGTGTAGCCCTGGATGGTCAACTCAATGGAGTAGTGAATGGTTGGTGAATGACCACAATGTCCCAACAAGGCTGTGACGTCAGTAAGGAGGTGGCGGAGTCATGTTTTGGGCCAGAATCATGAGGAGAGAGCTGGTCGGCCCCATTAGGCCCTTTTAGGCTCCCTGAAGGTGTGAAAATGACCTTTGAAAAATATGTGGAGTTTTTGACTGACAACTGTCTTCTATGCTACAAAATGAAGAGCTGTGCTTTCCCTAACAAAATCCTCTTCATGCATGACAACGCACCATGTCATACTGTAAAGAAAACCTCTGCATCACTGGCTGCTATGGGCATAAAAGGAGAGAAACTCATGATGTGGACCCCCTCTTTCCCTGACCTCAACTCTGTTGAGAACATTTGGAGCCTCAACAAAAAAACCTTCTATGAGGGTGGGAGGCAGTTTTCATCCAAACGGCAGCTCTGGGAGGCTATTCTAACATCCTGCAAACAAATCCAAGCAGAAATTGTCCAAAAACGTACAATTTTAATAGATTTAAGCATTTTAAAGCTGCTATCACACAAGGGCTCCTATGTTAAAATATAACTTGACCTGTTAATATTTTTTTGATTGAAATAGCTTTTGATTTCAGTAAATATGACCTCCTAATGCTACAAATACAACAAATGACCATTTTCAGTTAACTACAAGCTTTAAAATGTATTGAAACGATGAGTTGCATAATAACTTGGAACAGTGGATTTTGAGGTTTTTACTATATTTATTTTTGAAAAAAATACTGTTATCACTAGGAAATTTTTTCCACCACATTTAAATGATCCTCTACCAGGTAAAGACTTAAAAATTATGCTGACTCTCATTTGAGTTGACAATTTAGAAAATCTTAGAAAAATGTCATTTGCATAATAATTTGGAACGCAGTGTAAGTAATGAGTTTTAAAAAAACGCAACATGCTACGACACCTGCAGTGGAGCATGAGTTACTTAGTTCTGCTTTAAGTGGTGCCTCTAATACACTAAAATACTAAAAGACCACAGCCCACTAATGATATCAGCGGTTTCTAATGATAAATCAGGTGCTACAGGTGGTAAAATTGCATGTACTCATTTGAAGAAGTACTTTGCACCTGGCTTATTAAATCAGGCCCTAAATTTCGAATGGCTTGAGTGCTTTGTTGCGTAGCATCATTTTGAGACTTGGCCATGATTGGCTAAAACGATACGTGATCCGGAGCTTTGCTGAAAGTCCATCCTCTTCACAAATGCTTACAATGGGAGCCGTTCCAGATTGATATAACTGTGCTAATGTTGTTCACACTGCAATATCAATCTGGCTTTTGTCAGGTGAGTGAAAGCTAATTGAACTGCGAATTGGAATGAGGAATAGTCCACCGAGGTCTATCTAATTGTTGTTGCTTTAAAGAGAGACACTGGAGAAGTGATGGTTTGAAAAGCAAAGAAGTCATGGTAGAGTAAAATCAATTTGGCCCTATAGTAGATAGTATTTATGGCCATCGGTGGGAAAAAAGAGCCCACTATGCGATATCTCCAGCAAATAATGAATTTCCTCATAAAGCTGGAAGTTGCTCTGATGCGAAATACAAATAGCCTGCTGTAGACATTACCATGTGTCTTTGCCCCCAGACAGTTTGAAACGTGCTTATACAAACTCATCCCCGCCAAGAATCAAGATGTAAGGAATGAATGTGAACTTTGAAAATGGGAAAAGTACGTACAAGGCTTTTAACTTGTCTCCCAGGTACATAATGCATTTCTGGCAATTCCTATAACAATGTACATCCACAGTAGGTTCCTTGCCAAGTATAAATTAGAAATTTTAATCAAACAGCTTCCTCTATATTTACCTTTTAATTCTCCTACCATTGGAACGCTGACAACCCCCACATTAGCAGATCCAGGGACGGTCGCCATATTTCACTTAGCGGACAGTGTTGGCCCGAAAGAGGGAGTAAGAGGCTGCGACTCTCATCGATAGATAAATGATGTCAAATGTGTTATTAGTTTGTTTGATAAAGCGTGCGGGCTGTTCCAAGAGCTCTGTTTGCACCGTGCTAATTCCGCAGACGTACTTAGTGGCTCCTGATCAACAGTTTCAAAGGGCTGGTAGAATGAATCACGCCTCCTCTGGGCTGTTTGCTCATTGATTTGTGTAATTGTTCACTTTTATTCGCACTCCTGTGCACTTGGGGCTGATTTATGAGCGTCATGCGCGTAGATTCACCTGCGCTCTGCAGTTACAGCGTGGGGTGTGTTTAGCAGGTAATTTGCGGGCTCCCCATGCATGTGGCATTGAGGCCATTAAGGCAGCTCCAGCGGCCGTGAGTGCCAGGCAACATGTTTGGCTGCTGTCTGCAAGCTGCTCGATGTGTGTGAGGGCGTTGACTGCTTCTGTAGCACTTGCTCTGGCAATGCAAATCATCTCCAATTAAATGGTGTTAAACCACACCGAAACATAATTTTGTGTACTTACTACTGCCACCTCAGGTCTTACATGTAACTGCAGTTTCTATATTAAAGGAATAGGCCACCATTTTTACATACTGAGATATGTTTTTACCATAGCCATGGATCTGACCTTAGCTTAGATGAGTTGATTGCGTACCTCTCTGGTCTTTGTGCATACACTCAGTCACGCAAATGTTGTTAGCATTTAGCCTCTCGCAGCAAAGGTATAGCTCCAAACTGGTGTGAAGTTAGAAGCTACCAAGCTGTTCCCCGTTTCCCGTTTTCCCTCTTTAAATACTGTTACGTGAAAGGCTACACGATCCAAGTCTAGTAAGGCTACTATATTGTGAGGCGTAATAAGACCTGCATATATTGCAATATTACTGCACGGACGTTGAAGTTTGGAGCTATACCTTTGCTAGGAGAGGCTAAATGTTAACTGCGTGACTGAGCGCACATGTTAATAATTTTAACATTTTCAAACTCCCGTCTCTCTTTTTCGCTCCCAGATTCAATATCTCCAGATTCTCATCCTGATTGTCAGATGATTTTCTTCTCTTGAGCCTGAGAAAGCATTATGTGCATGAGCTCCACAGTGAGACCTGCTTTTAATTCAGTGTTCTTAACTAGTACAGGACTTATCATAACTTATCATGTTAATGTGAATCTGCAGACCCGGAGGAACACTGCCACAGCTCCACTACAGCCGATCTATGACAGTTGTGTTTCTAAACAGCGCTGTTTGCTGCTTTGAAGACCACAACCGAAACACAACCAATTATTATTGTAGACCTATTTGGCTTTCAGTATTTGATGTAATTATAAAAGTGTTGACATGTTTTGTTTCTTTCCTTTTCCCTCCAATCGTTTTAACACTAGTACTAGTAGCATTTTGAAGTAACTGTACTTCTTTCAGTATTTTTACCACTCTCAGTGCCGTTTCCTTCTACTTGAGTAACATTACCTTACCTGTGAATAAACAAGTAATTAACAGGTAATGGACAGCACGGTGGCACAGCGGTTAGAGCTCGTGCCTCACAACAGCCAATGAATTGAAACACTATACATTTTCTATTAGGCTGTAACGTAATTCTTTCTTAACGCTAATTTATATCAAAATTAGCACATTGTATTTTATTTTTTTGTCTTTGTAACATACTGCATGAGCTGACGAGTAAAACAATCTTCTGAAAAGTCTATTTTGTGGATCTGTGGCAACGCCTCCAGGTCTGCAGAATACTTTGACTTGTAGGTTTCAATTGATTTTGTTTTGTGTGTACACTTAACCACTAAATGTAGCAGCACAGTGTAGTTATTTTTTGAGCTCTGTGAGGTGCCCAAAAGCCATGTGACATCATGTCCACTTTATTACACATGAGCAAATGGGGCTGGCAGTCAGAACCTTGAGGCTACTTGCCCAATGTCGATTTAACCAACAAATATTATCCTCTGCCTTTCATTAAACACACCCGTCGTGCCCCCCTCACGACCCCTTGCCTCGCCCCAGCTTTAATCTGTCATTCAGACCAGTGATTCTCGGTCGTCCTGTCCTCCACTGTGCAGCCATAAAGAGACCACGCCACGAGTTGAACACAGCCTAGAGATAAGCACAGCCACGTTCTGTGACAGTGCCCTCCCCCGGCCCCCATGCACTCACCCCCGCCGTCTTCATTAGCCCCGGAGTGCAGCCAGTGGAATCAGCCCCTGACTGAGAACAGCTCTCCACAGCAAACAGCGGGGATTAAACACTGCCTTGTGTTGTGGAAAGCTTTCGAAATACTTTGTGCATGAGAGAGCTGCTGTTGATATGATACCTGAGTGTCGTAGAGCTTTTGCAAGACATAAAAACAGCTTCCAATGAAACTTTTTCTTTTTAACAAATCACATCTTGAAGCCAGTTGCACTGTGGTTTAACAGGTTTTATGCAAATGCTTGTTCTGTTGCAATTAGCCGCAGTATAATGTGAACTCTGGATGGTATAGCGGCGACGTGACTTGCCCTGATACAAGATAAGATAAGATAAGATAATCCTTTATTGATCTCACAATGAAGAAATTCATATGCAACAGTAAGCACCCCCGCACCACCTGAAGCTCCATTGTTCCTCCGCAGGAAAAAACGAAGAAATGTTGGAAACCCTCAGGACCATCAAGGTTACATTTTTACTCATCAGAGAATAAAACTTTCTTTTGTCTATCAGTGTCCCATGTTTGGTGCTCTCTTGCAAAGTCCAAACGGACAATTTTGTGGCTCAAGGAGACGAGGCCTTGGAAGATGTTTTTTGTTTTCAAAGCCCTTCAGTCGCAGAAGTTTCTGATGGTTATTGGGTTGCAGGCGGCTCCAGTAACGGCCTTCATGTGGGTTGAGGATTGTCTAGTGTCTAGTCTCTTGACAGACAACCGATCAGATCCTCCAGCTCAGTGCTGGTGACATTTTTTGGGTCCTCCACTTTTTTGTTCCAAAACCCTCAGGATCTTTTAGGAAATTAAAAATTACTGTCTTACTGCGCCCCACCTCAACAGCAATGGCGCCCTGTGTATGTAGCACAACAACCCCACCACGTTCAAAACAAGAGTGTTTTTGCTGTCTTTGCCATCAGGACGTCATGACAGTGTAAATACCTGACAGAAAATAACACTGATTCCACATTTTTAAAGGCATGATGGCATACACTTTTGATTAGCGTTTTCAATATGGTTTACTCAGCAGATGTTTTGTCTCACTTCCATTGTTCTTGTTACATATTGAAGTTCCACTTTGGACCTGGTGAAGATCCAACCATGCAAAATGTGAATTTCAACTGATTGTAACTGTATTTAGCAGTCTGATCATGTTATAACCTCGTTTAGTCCTGAGTTCAAAGTCCTAACAAACAAAGACAGTAATGAGTCCTATAACGTAACGCCCATAGTGACGTGTGCTCATTAAATAATCACCTGCGGAGACTATGATGTGAAACCTCAGCGCGCTCAGTCATGGTCGTGTTTGATAGTTGACCCCTGACAAGGGCACATGAAAGGCCAAAGTGTTCGATTCATTCACTGATGATCAATGATCTGCTCAGAGCGGCTGTCCGCACTGTAGGAGGGCGTCTTCTTCAAACAGACTGTGGCCACTGGATCATCCCACGACATCAGGCAATCAGGCAGCTATCATGGCGCTCAATATATTAGCCAAATTAAATGCAATCACATTTGTGGAGGCCAAACTGGAATGTGTTCATAAAATCATTAGAACATGGTTTAGTCTGTATTGTTTTCGTCACCCATTGGCATAGTTGTTAGTGCTTATAGGAACCTATTGTCAATAATAGTTGTCTTGAGTCTTATTTAAGGTGAGTTTATTTAGAGAGCAGATTTCACACACAAAGTAAATTAAAATGCTTAACAGAGACTGGACGTATTGTAAAGCACTGGCTAAAAGCTCTTCATGCATCGCATCAGCTGCAAGCATTAATTGTAACTATGTTGATTGCATCGTCCCTGACAGATAAATAAATAAATACAATTGATTATAGGTAGGCCACATAGATTAATTACAACCAAAACCAAAGAGACAGACAAATGTACTCTTAGGTTTGAGTCGCTCTAATCCAGAAACAAGGCAAGTTTATTTGTAGAGCATACACAAGGCAATTCAAAGTGTTTCACAGTTGCATAAAATTACAAGAAAGCAGATCAAATCAAGAAGACATCAACATAAAAATGAATCAATTACAGTAAAAGGCAAGAGTGCAGAAAAAATACTTTCAGCTGTCATATGTAAAAATAACTGTTTGGTAGACATTATTTCAAATTAGAAAATGAGACATATGAGTGTGCCCATGAGCATGTGGCCACAGTTATGATATGTCCATTTTAATCCATTTGTTTAACCAGGTTTCAATAGGGAAAGTGGTGTCCAATTATCTTATATTAGATTCTTTGCTTTGCTAGTTTCAGAGGAGCTTCCATGTGGAGAACAGGATACTGAGAATAGAATAGAGCGCGTCCAGCTGGGCCCACTGCGGCACGACCAAACCCACCAGAGAACACAACACAAATACAAGTCCACTCCGGAGCAGCTAATTAGACAAATTGCAGATGTTGCAATTTATCGACTGGAGAAAAGTCTGCCTCCGCGGGCACTTCGGCCTCAGTCATGGCCGGCGGAGTATGTCTGGTGTGTTTAATGTCATCCCAGTTCCTTCGAAAGTGAAATGAATGGAGGCAAAGCAGAAAGCCTGTAATAAACTGAGTGTAGGCCACGCTATCTGTCACTTTAAATGAACAACTCCATGGGCTTGTTGCTGTCACGCTAACGGTGAACACGATTTGGGATGATGGCTTGCGCTTTATACGGATTAATAATGAAACTGGTAGTGAGATTTTCGTTGTGCCGCGGAGTATGAATTCCATGTTGCAATGATTATGGATTTTGCGAAATAAGTTTAACTGCTTTTGCAATAGGCCAGAGGTTCTCACCAACTTTTCACATCGAGTACCACCTCATAAAAGATAAAATGACCCCAGTGCAACCAGGACTAGATCAAGGACATAGACTAAACCGGGTCAAAGAGATCTGTAAAAATCTCAGTGCGATGCATTTATACTCACTTAGCAACAACTGCACTGGAGCTTACAAACAGACATGTGACTGTCAATCCCCTACCACTAAAAACATGCACAATAGGCCAAGGTGAATAAGAGTGTGATTGAGAGTACGTGTGGGGCAAAGTATGCAAGAGTCTCATGTATATAATAATATATAAATATATAAATAACAGATTTTTTCTCCCAACACCATCATTCACACACTGGTTTCCTTAATGCTGTAGCCAAACTACCGTATGTCATTGAAACTGTTCGTTGTCAGGTGGGTGTGTCTTGCACAAGGACATACTGGCAGAATTTATGACTGACCGTGGAGATTGAACCAGCAACCCTTCTACCAATTAGTTTGTTGGGTAAAAATGGAAAGCTTTTTCCACTCGCCTGAACGCCAGAGTTCCCTGTCCTGTTCCAGTCCTTTGGGGATGACTCAGTAATAAAGGTTATTTTTACAGATGGAGCAGCGGGTTGATAATCACTGACCGCATGTTTAGTACAGCATGTAAACTGTGAGGTAGGGAATGAGAGGGAGTCGCGACTTCCTGGATTATCAAAAAAAATGTTTTTTTAATAACATTTTTTTTATTTTGACTCACGGGAGTCAAAAAGGTGACCCTGATTATTAGTAATAATAATAGAAAAAAGAAAAATCTTGAAGACCGAACCTGACCCAAACCCAACTGTCATGCATGTAATCTCGGCCTGAATTTTGGGTTGGGTTTGACCGTGCTTGGACATAAGATCTAACCTCTACCAGTAACTTGCTGCCCTGGACAGGAAACATGGCGTTCGTAAGTATAAATCATAGTGGAACTAATTGAGATAATAAGAAATGTTCAGTTGCAGCAGCTTTCGGTTTGGTAAGAGATTCATAAGACTTCAGCAGTTCCAGATGTCTTTTTAAAGTGCACAGTTTATTTTCCTGATGGTACCTTCAGTAATTTCTATCCATGCACTTCAGCTGGTAATCAACTGTTAAGCACATTTTACCACAATTCCTTTAAAAGCCATTCTTAAGTTGGTCTATAAACCTTCTAAAACATTTCCAGCCCCATCTCCATCGCCTCTCAATTCCAGCTAAACAATGCTTGCACCATGCCATTATTTTGTGATAAACACGTGTTGCTTCTGTTGGAGACGTGCTTTATTAATCACAATCGGGGGTGTTTCTGCGCCGTCTCTTTCACCTGCAGCATTCGGGAAATAAGTTATCTCCCGCTTAACGACACCGACGCACCCACAACTTAAAGATGGATGCACTTCAAGCACACAGGCTAAAGAGGGCCATAAATCAACTCCGGCTTCTTCCATCAGTGTGAAAACTGTGGGCCAATTGTGACGCGCATCAATGCACTCTGCTTACCCAACAGCTACAATCCACCCCTCTCTCACTGCTAAGTCCTGTTTGTGTGTGATGCATACTAAACATAATCATATAGAACACATATGTGCCTTCATCTGCATATGTAAAGCTGTGGTTGCTGCAGTGAATTGTAAGTATTTGTCCTGTGTATGTGATGTTATTGTCAGGGATGATACAATATAGAATTATCTCATTTTTAACCTCTTAAATCGTTTTTCTTTGCCATAAAATTGGGTTCACATTCATTTGAAGATGTCAAAACAACGTTGCTCTAACCCTATGGCATAGGGTTAGGGCAAAAGAAACAGGAACAACCTATTGTTTCACCATAGCTTAAGAAAAGTGTCCTGTTTCAGACAGTTTTGACTTTTTAGGTTAAGTCTTCACAAGTGATATTGTCACATCCCCAAAACTATGTGGTAATGTTTGTCCTTTTTTATAAGCTTGCATGTGGATGTGAATTGTATGCTGTTGTTTTGTATTGGGCCGAATATAACACGTGCATAGCATGGACTTTGTGTTGACAACACACTCACTACAACAATATGGCTGCATCCAACCTGTTTCTTTCGCATAATAGTGTGAATATTTAGAAGTGTCAGTTTCTTAATACACTGACAATTCAATGGTATAATCCACTTTATTAAGAGTGACACTGGAAAACACATACTAATATATAATATATAAAAACTGAAAAAACAGCTTCTAGTTAGATCATTGTCTGAACTCATTTCTTTGATCTAGTTTAGAGTCTGCTCATTCCACCCCAGCTCTTGTTTACACCATATTGGCTCAGTGCTTTAAAGTGAGACTTATTGTTGAGCTTAAAGTGATAGTCATAGTCTGTAAGTTTACAACGTGAGGAGAGCAGGAACAGAATTTTCAAAAGTAAATGATCAAGCTTCCCCCCCCCCTCCCCCTGATTGGACCTGACAGGCTGGTTCACAGCTGAGATCTGGGAAGGAGGGACTTAAATAATATACACAGTGTATATGTATATTATTACTTACTTTACATCAAATGCAGGACCAGGTGGTCGATTTTGCACATTTGATATAATGTGTAAAACATATAGACTTTCACTATTAGACTATCACTTTAATCAATTTCAAGTTACTAATCCTCGCCTATAGCCTTCATAGACTTACAGTATTTGAGGGTATCTTTCTAAATAAACTCTGATTGCTCTGATCCTTTGCTAATAATATATACAAAGGATTTACTAATGTCCCACAAGATCCCATGGATGGATAGATGTTGAGTTGAGGCGAGAAAAAGTCCAGCCATAGCCCAGTTAAAATAAACATTATACTTGTGTCATTGCAGGACAATGAATGAGATTGTTGGCTGGCTCTTTATATGTTCAGACTTCAGAATGCTGATTTATACAATGTTATCCTTCAAATTAAAAGTTATGGATGGGGGCTTTGTTTTAAACGCAACCTAAAAGAAAACATACAAATTATGAGCGGCATTCAAACAGGCATTTTGTGTGATTTTTTTTGTGAAAGATGAAAAGTCCGTTATTGAAACCAATGCCATTCGAAAAACGCTATGCACATTCATAAACTGATATAAAAATAATAATACCGTAATAATGCTCCAACCAAGACCTAAATATATTTGTCGAGATTTTCTGAAAATCCTTGCAACACCTACATATTATCATTCTAAACCAAATGAATTTGTTGTGGATGTTTGTGAAAGATCATTTGAAAGAGTTCTGCCATGAAAACAAACCTCTTTTTAAAGTTACAATGAAAGTCCCCTTAAATATGACATCACGTGTTGTCTTGTCAGAACTCTTCCATAATCGTTAAAGTTGTGGTATGGTCTTGTGGTATATTTTGTAGACTTGGTGTAAAGAACAGGCATATACTTATTGTATAAAATTGCAGACAAAAACAGAAAGATAAAAGCTGAAAATGCCTGTTTTCTTGCGCTAACCCTACTTTCCGATCTGTGTCCCAGTGGCTCATAGCGACTACCTTTTGTTTTGTTTTCGTAGATAAGTACTCTGTTTTGAGGGCAGAAAGGGCAATAGAAAATGCCATTTAAACACCTCCCCTTTTCCAGGTATTTGATTGTGACTTGTGTCTCTACTATGGCGGGCACAACTCAGCCGCAGTTGCTTGAAATGTGTGCGCTCAGCTGACTGACTGCCATGTCTCTCTCCTGGCTCACCCCCACCTGTCTGTCTACCCCCCCCCCACCATGGTCCCCTCTCCTCTTTTTATTCCATCTGTCATTCCCAAAACATTCATGAATTGCTTTGTTAATTTACTGGCTGGTCGATATGGAACATGCATGCACCATCTTTCTCTCAACAAACTTTTCTCCACGCAACCCCCGTGTAGAGCCAGGCAGACGGCCCGTCGGTGCGGCAGAGCGAACCGTGCCCCCACACCCCCAACGAGCACCCGCTGGGCCTGGCCGCTCCCGCCCAGAATCAAAGCTGCGGCGGCACGGGCAACGCCACGGGGCCCGGCTCCACGCGCTACCAGCCGCCCGCCTGCTGCGACATCCCCTGCGCTCTCATCGTCCAGCACTCCTACGAACCCGCCAACCCCCCCGAGATCGCCCCCAAAATCCGAATGAGCACGTTCACCACCTCGCCCCCCACCCCCAGGTTATACATTCAGTAGAAGATTCGAAACTTTTGGTTAGTAATGGCCTCGGATAGTTTTAAATGAGAGGCTTCAAACCTGTGTGTTTCACTGCACTAGGAGCAAATGCACCTTTTTCAATAGATTTTAAACCGCAGTGCCGCGTTTCTGCCACCTGAGGGCACCGTCTCTCTATATAAAGGCAAAGCCAGCATTGCATTGTACAGTTATCAAGTAGTAATATCTCTATTGTGCTTTATTTTCCAAAGCTTTCACATGATATAATATATCAGAGCTGTATATATTAAAAGTAAAGAAGCTGTCTTGTTGATTAGATTTATTTTCTCTTGAGTGTAGACTATAAGATAATGCGCTCTTATGAAAGTACAAAAGTTATGAGCTACAATAGAAGCCAGCCAGTTCCACAGCCCCCCTCCCTCCCAGCCTACCTCGACCATCTCTCACCCCATCATAGTGTGTGTATGACAGTGACAGGGCAACCGAAAATCCCCCCTCCCCGTCCTCCCCAATGCTGTCACTTTTCTAGATGGCCACCAGGGGGAAGCATTGTCCAATTCCTGAGCCCCATGAGCTGCACACACCTCTAGGGCCAGGGGACCCATGCAAATGCACAAAAGGAGAGACGGTCAGTACTTCTGCCTTTAAACCCGACCCACCTCTCAAAAGATCCTACGTTTTCCCCCCAGCCTCCTGTTGCACAACCTCTCAACCTAGTGGGCACCCAGTTTGTCCCTCTTACCGACACCCAGAGAAGCACACCGCCCTTGTGAGTGTGTCATTTCTCCATCACTTGCCCCACATAATACCCGCGCAGTAAACCGGTGTCACAAAACAAGCTCCCTGCGTCCCCTTCTGCACTATTCTATCCTTTAAAAGCATGGACCACCTTTCACTAACTGTTACCATTACTGTTATAAGTATAAATTAAGATATCTAAGTTATTTTGTATCTTGACAAGTTTCCTTTTTTTTTTGTAGATGTAAATTACGTGTCTTTAGATTGTCATAGTTGTAATATAAAGTTAAGTAAGACTGTATATCCGGCCCGTAAGAAAATTCACATGAAAACGGGATGTCGATCTCACTGTGAATTTTTGGCATGGCGGCCGGAAGAACTCACTCCAAAGTAAGTTGCTCTGATTAAGCTGATTAAGAATGTTTGACACTTATAGCACGTGGAAGCGCACAGCATGGTGCAGTGTGTCTCCTGTAGTACTCCACTTAAGATGCTCCCTTGTAAGTGTATATGTGTTTCTCTTTCCTGACCACTGCTCAGAGTGTGCTTCTCTATCCCTTCCCCATCTCTCCCCCCACACCCCCTTCCTCACCCTTCACCCCCGCCCATCGCTACTGCCGATGTTTTTATTTTTCTTCAATCCGCCATGCATTCGGTCTCCTGCGTTGTATTGTTGCCATTGTACTAAATTGTACGCATCTTATTTTATTCATTTGTAATTTTTTCTGGATTCAAACGCTCTGACCTTTCTTTCCCTGTCCAAATTTTACTTTCTTGATTTCTCTTCGAACATATCCTCTTCTCCCGTCACTTTTTTTTTTTTTTTAATCTTCTGGGATTCGACCACATCCTTTCATCTGCCCGCCTTCTCAAACTTTCTTCAACCTCCCTCATAACAAATGGCCATTTTAAACACTTCATAACCCCTCAACTCCCCCAACTGCACCGCTATGCTTCCATTCCCTTTCCAATATAATATGCTTCACCTCTGCACATTCATACAATCGACTTTCAACACCACTTTTTGACCAAACCTCCATTTAAATCCATTCTTGCCGATCTTTTCTTGATCTTCCTTCTACTATCCCTTCAACTTTGTGGATCCCAACTTCCTTTTCTGTCCATTCCCTTTTCCAAAATCTCTATCACGATGCTTGAATCCAACGGTTTCTTTTTTTCCCATTCATATCCTCTTTCAAATTCTATAAATTTGACCTTCCTGCCATCTTTCTCACAACAAATTGCCATGTTATGCATTTATTTTGAATCAACCATCACTCTCTCGTTCCCATCCATAACATATTCTTCCAACATCGCGTTTTTTGACTTGTAATTCCAATCCTGTACCCATGCCAAACTCCCATTCCGAACTTCGGCCTCCTCCGCATCAATCTTTTGCTCCTTCCATCAACTTTTCAACCCGTCCCCTCTGTTCCACCCAAACCCACCCTCTCTGCAGGACGATAAGGAGATCGACTTGGAGCACCTACACCGGCGCGTTAACAGCCTGTGCACCGAGGACGACAGCCCCCACAAGCAGTTCTCCACCTCTTCCGTCGACCTAACCCCGCTGGACATGGACGCCCTGCCCGCCGCGCGCCAGGCCCTCGAGCAGATCAGCGACTTCCGCAACACGCACATCACCACCACCACCTTCATCCCCGAACAGATCCAGACGCTGAGCCGCAGCCTCTCCGCCAAAGCCGCCGCCGGATTCTCCTCCGCGGGTTTCGGGGGCAGCGGCGGCGGGGGTGGCGGAGGCGGACTGCAGGATCACCGGACTGGGCCGTTCAGGCAGAGGGCGCCCAACGGAGGCTTCTTCCGGAGTCCCATCAAAACAATGTCGTCCATCCCCTACCAGCCCACCGGACCGGGACCCAACTTTGGATACGGCAACGACCCGGATAGGGGCACCTCTATCTAAGGAAGGAAGGAAGTTTCAGAATGGGATGGGATGGGTGAGCCTAGTCAGTGTATATAACAAATAACATAACAAGTCTATTTTGAGATGGGGATGGTGGTTGTGGTGGTTCTGCAGTGCAAAAATCGAGTACCTACATGGTTTCAGTGACTTAAACACAGAATATTAATGTATTTTTGACCAGTTTATGAGTCTTTTTTGATAACCTGGGTAGTCCCTTGAAGAGAGCACCCAAACTCCACCCTGATGGGCTTAACACTTTCCAGTAACTGATCCCTCGACATCCTTGCTGTTAATATTTCACACAAAATTATCTCCGGATATAATAAGAAAACTGGCAGTTACTCTGTTTACAGTGTAATGAAAGAACTTTATCTGTCCTACTAGACACACAAGTCCTGTCTGTCGGGACATTGATAGTGATATTTTGGCTTTGAGAATTTTCTGAAATCCAATACCAACACAGAGCCCCAACATGGTAACATTTCTTTAATTAGTGGTCCAAATACTCTATCATGGTGAAATTGAGACCTCATGAAACATTGAACAGTTGCCTCAGACTGATACAACTGACAATACAAAATGATAATAACTAATCTGGTGGGTGAGTTCAACGCACTTGCTCGGATTCTGCTGAATAAGATCGATACTGTTGAGTCAATTCCCGGACTTGCAGGCCTTTTGGTGTGGAGTCTGCGTGCTTCTCTCTGGTTAAGTTTCCACCGGGTGCTTTGGTTTACCCCATCAACCAAGAACATTAGCTTGGCTCCACATCTGGAGAGGGATCCCCGCTGCTCCTTACGGGTCACCCTAGCTGCCCGGCAGTGTTGAAGGATGGATGAAATGCAGAGGACACATTTCCCCACCAGGACAATAAAGTTCACCTTAACCTTCACCTTGAGCTAGAGCATGACATCACTAGATCAGATTTGCACTTTACATCACCTATATATCATGGTGGGATGAAAACAACTTGGTCCAACACATGCCACTCTTACCCTGATTCAGTATAAAAGATAGTCAGAATCTACACACCAAATGCTCTATTCCTTATTATCCCAAATTGCTAAACTATTTTCATTCTGCTACCATGTTGTTTTTGCGATCATAATCTGATTTGTGTAAACTTAAGTGCAAACACAATAAGATGATCAGTGTCAATAATGGCCAGCATATAGTCTTGTAATCCATTGATTAATTGATTTCCCAATGCTAATTCTGGTTGGATTGCATCAGAGTTTAAAAAGCACAGAAAGTAAACAAGTCTCATCAAATTCAGATTTTCTTTCGGAAAAACAAGTCACTGCAACCAATGAAGGTGTTCCCTTTTTGCTGCGTGGATCCAGCAGGGCGTTTTGATCTTTGCTTTGTTGGTGTCGTTGTTGTGGTCGTTCGTGATTCTTTTGGGGGATATGTGTGATTTTTTTTTTTTTTTCCTCTCTTTTTTATCGTTCCTTTTCATGACTTGAGGAACTCCCCGTGTGCAAAGACTAAGACTTTAAAATCCAACAGACGGGTTGTTGGTTTCAACTCCAGGGCTGCCTAATGCTCAATGGCCTCTATGAACAATCCAAAGGAGCTCCAGCGTTTTCACAGACTGGGCTGCGCTTTCTTGAGCGCGCCAAGCAGCGTCTCGTATTGGCCAATGAATTTCAAGTACTTTACAGGGCGGTTTCTGGTATTGTTTCACCAATTCCAGGGGTTTTAACTGTCTCCCAAAATGGCGACCAGTCGGACTTGTTGCGCCGCTCCTAATGCCATAACAGTGCAACTGAGAGACACTGTCCAAACAATTTCTGCCATTTCGGTGCATCGGCCTTGGGACTTTTTTTTTCCGCTTTTTGATGCACATTGCGAACTGGTCGACGCCACCTGCACTGTACCATGTATCAGTGCCGCAGACCTGTAAGTGATTGTATTGTAGGACGGATCTCCTCTGAGGCATAGATAAAAAGGGATTATTAAAAAAAAATACTTTATGAAAAAAAAATCTAAAAGTTCAAGAACCTTCTGCTTATTCTATGTCTTCTATTGCTGGGTTGCAGGTGACATCACAGCGTTCTAAAGGCCAATGCTATTGTATGGAGGAAAAATTATTTTGTTTTTGAGGAAATTTTTGGTCTTGTACAGAGAGATCATGGACCCAGTGATTGATATTAATAATAATTTTTCTAATTCATACATTTTCTTTTGAGCTACGACTTGTGAAAGTGTAATGCTGTTAATAGGAAAAACTGGCTCCTGCCCCCCGCTGGGCCCAATGACATCATCACATTCTAGAACCTGCAACCCACCAATTGGTTTTGAAAAAGATTTTGAGTTTTGATGAGTGGAATGTGTTTTTGGTCTGGGGGGAAAAAAAAAAATAGACATTGTTTGAAGCTGTCTTAAATGTTCTTTTCTTGCAGCAAACTTTGGAAAACTTCAAAAAACAGAGCTTTGTCTGTTCTTTGCACCATTACGTCACGCTTTTGATTTCGTTTTCGTTTCACGGCCTGGATGCTGAGGAAGCTCAAACAGTTGGTCAGATCTTGGGACAGGAAGGCGGAAGCCATTTCCGAAACGACATCTTCAGACAGGCCTTACACGTCCAGTTCGTCACTATAGGTAGTAAGCTCCTCCCCTTGTTAAAGCGACCCTTGAACGTGAGCAGAAACTGGACAAAGCGAACGGAATTTCATCTCAAGTCACCGGCCGTGTCAACTCGGCCGCCTTCCCGAGTGGAAAACTCTCCTAATGTTTCTTACCTGTAACGTTAAGATTTTCTAAGAACTTGTTTTTTAAAAGTGCCAATTATTGCAAATGACCAGTAAGGTGCATTTTTTTTGTTTTTTTTCCCGGGGGATCGGTGATGGGACCGTTCATTGGGAGCGTTAAACTTTCGTGGACATACGGGGTGGTCAATCAGATCCAAGCCTTTTTTTGTTTTGTTTTTCTTTCTGACTAACACTGTATTAATAATCGATAATGTTATAGCTGTTTAGTTTTTCAGTTAAGAACTAAAAACCCGCAAAATGTCGTGCGTAGAGAACTCAGTCGCGCCGCGGCGTCTTGAGGCGAGCATTGTTAGGCGCTCTTTATTTCTATTAGGCTCTTGAATGACAAATAGGACATTTACAAAGTTTTATTAAGTATAAACGAGAGAGCTATAAAGTGTATATTTTACATGTCGATGCTATTTTGTTTAACAGAAGAGAGTATATCACGACGAGCTTTAGTGTGTTGCGTCGGGCGGTCACGTGACGGCCCGTTTACCCTTAGCCCCGCCCCTCCATGGTCGACACTTCAGATCCAACCTTCTGCTTCTCCCGCGCCATCCGCACTCGGATTTATGATTTGCTGGCTAAATAACAACAAGTGGCAAGTTGATTAAAAAGAACGCATGCACAAACTTGCTATCTTGCGCTATCTGTTAACATTTTTCTTTTTATTATTATTATTTCACATAGAACTCCAGGATTTACTTGATAATTTTCAGAAATTGATGATGTACAGTATTTAATATAGGCCTATTTTGTTGTATGTGTTGCATATTATTCAAAACCTGAACAAACCGGGGCCCCTGTTACAAGTGGCAAGCTTTCTGTGTATAATTTGTCTAATAAACAAGTTTTCTACAGCGGGATGGTGCTTGTGTTTTCACTCATGCCTTAGAACATACTTGCCCGAGTCATTTTTGGCCAAATGAATTGTTGTTCTTCTCTTACGATCCAAACACTGCATTGCTGAGTGTCTAGTTGGGCAAGTTGGGTCACAAAATGTCTATCTTCCCTAAGTATTTGCGCTATTTTGAGGGTTAGCTTTGGAGAAATTATGCCGCAGTTTAAAACAGATTGAATAATTGTCAATCAGCAGCAGTCTTGCTTTTATTTAAGAAATGAAACGCAGTATTATATGCTAACTATTAGAAATGCTGTACCGTTTTTTTGTACTTGAAAAGGTGTGAAAAGTGCTCATAAACTCTTTTTTTACTATGTGCCACTGAAATTCTCGGGCATTTATGCGATGAGGCTAACATTATGCATACAACTTTTTCTCCCTTCACTCTCCACTCCACTCCAGTGCTCCTCATGCATGTAAATATTCGGAGGAGAAAGTAAACACTCGCTGTGCTCTTTAGAGTCTGACTTCATGCATGAGCAGGGCCTTTGTGCACCGTCAGCTCAAATGGGCCGTCACTTCAAAAGAGCCACGGACTGCTGCTAACAGCTGGAGAGACGCACCGCTGAGACGCGCCGCTGTCAAGTTCAATACGCAGTCATGCTGCGCAGTACTGCGGATGGACCACAAGAGGGCGCGACACTGTTGACTGCAGCGATGAGTGGCACTTGCAGGAATGAGTGAAGGCGGCTTTTACAGAGTAAGAAGTCAGTTTGCATTTTGGTTTGTGATTGCAATAGTAGGCCATATTAAAGGTAAAGTGTGTAACAAATGCTCTCACTGGTTTCAAAAAAGCGTTGCAATCTTGGATCAACGTGGATTGGGTCTACCAAACCTCTGTATATTGACCCTTGGTATCATTTTATTTTACATTTCCCTGATACATTGTACCTAACTAAATTTAGTACAAAGTAAGTAAAGTAACTTCGACCTAAGGGTTAGATACACAATGGAATAACTTGTATTAGTACTTTGGAGGTACATGTAACAGACCCTTAGGGTTAGGGTTAGAGTTATGTCTTGTGTTATGTACCTACAAACTACAAATACATATTATTCCATTGTGTCTCTAACTTATTACACATCGTTACAGAGCACATTAGAGAACTATATTTAGTTGGGTACAAAGTATTTCCTGACCCTTTAACTTTACTGCATTTCATTTAGCCCAAAGCAACCCAAAGTGCAGGGCTTGAACTAAAACAAAAAATGTCAACTTACAACTTTTAATCTTGTAACATGTTTTGTCATTGTGAATAAATCAACATAACAGTTAAAACACCATTTGATTTGGATATTTAAAACCTGTGGATACAATGTTTCATGTGTCATGTTTATGAAATATTCTGAAAAAACTGTTGCATATCCTGCCTTTTAACCTATTTGCAAAATCAGAAGTACACAAACCACTTCACTATCTGATTTTATGAATGTATAATTTACACAAACACACAAAAAAAACTCCTGGTGCCTCTGTCTTTGTGTTGGTACACAAAGTAAATGTTATGTGTATTGCATTTGGGCCGTGATGTTTCAGTATTCCTTCATTGTCAAGCCTAATGTCTGATATCCTTAAGGCAGTACTGACAGCCCGAGGTCCACACTTGCCCCCAGGCCATTGACTAGAACCTTCGTTCAGAAGTGTCATTAGTTGTAAATGAAAAGAGTTATGGAATGATTCCAAGTAGGCGAGTCAAGTACCGCCTCTGCACCGATGATTGAGAGCCATTGTGTAACTGGATAATCAACCAAAACAACACAAATTCTGAGACGAGTGTTTTTTAATTTTGCTTAAATTTTCAACTGAGAAAGGCTTCATAAGTTACCAAACATGCAGATGAGAATTGAGACGTTAACTATAAGGAATCTTAGGGATGGAAGAATACAGTTTAAACTTTACAGCTCCTTATTTCATTGCCTGTAAATAAAATATCAGGTGCAGAGCCTTTAATAGTGTGACATAAAACAATTTCAACTGTTAATTATTCATAAAGCATTTAAATCTTGCAAACGACCTTGTTCAAGTGTCATAATTTCAAATTACAATGACAGAAAAAAGTACCTCTGCAAGTAAAGTATCCCGAGGGGTCCTCGCACCCCTGACAGGGAATCAGAACAAATTGTGCGACTCCAAAGTATCATACTTTCTGAGACAGGTGACTTTTAGTTTGGGAACAACTTCGCCAAAGCTTCCTAAGTTGCGGCATACTTCTCCTCTCATGTCGCTGTCCGCCTCTCTCCTGTCGCGCCCGTGCGTTTCCAGGGAGACGGGAGTGAGAAGCGGCAGCACGCAGACTCCTCTCCCTCCTCCCCCCTCGTTCCCTGTCCGCGCAGGAGCCCCCCCAACAGGCGTGACCAATGGAACATAGAGTCTCCATTGTGCGCGCGACACTTTAATAATCGCCGGCTACAATGTCCAACCTGTCGGTAGCTTCAGGAGCGCGACTCGCCTGTTTGGAGCGGGGCTTGTAGGTGGGACGAGGGGGCGAACGATCGGCGCCAGACCTCAGCCCCCGAGACTGGCCCGATGAGGAATACATGAATAAAAATACAATGGAGCCCCGGCGCTTTATCTCCCCAAATCATGTCGTTTCCACACTCTCATCCATTACGAGTCAAAGTCACGGCAAAGTTGATTCATATAAGCGCGTTAAAACATGTACGAGGAGGTGATTTATGGCGACTGTGTCTCCAAAACATCGTCCACTTTTAAAACAACAGATGAGCATTGTTTCGACAGCTTAAACGTTCCCAAGGGCGTTGTGACCTAATAGCACTGTCCAAGTCCACACCTAACTTTGTTGTCTAAATTGTTTGTGTTTGGCGTCATTAAATTACTAGGTTATTGCGTAATGGCCTCTCGTGTATGTATTTCTCATGGATTTTTATACTGTTTTTTTTTTTTTTTTTTATCGAATCAGCGATTTGAATCGACTCCTGTTGTGACATTGATCAAGTGGATTGAATTGAAATAACGTGTAGCACAACCTGTTGCTCGGAAGCTACCTCTTCCTTCCCTCTCCAAAGGCATTCTACATCCATACACAAGTTGGTTAAACATCTCTTCCGTTTATTTTGTCATGGAACCCAATGTGCAAACACTAGGTAGCCTAAATGTATAATTTTACGAGTGCTTTCATGTGCTTCATTATCATCTTGGTTTACTGTCGGTGCTTAAAATTAGCCTCATTACAGTATCTTATAACTTTACCGTTTTTGCTGCGTAAAGTTCAAGGAAGGAAGGGTTGGAGACTCCTCACATGTAATAGGCCAATCCATTGTCAATCTTTAGGATTTATTGTTGCCTAATATTTCTCTGGATGCTATACAAAGCCTAATTTTGTCATTTCTTTAGCCTTATTTCGAATTATTATAGCTATACGTCCTTCTCAATTCCTGCACCATTATCAGAATTTACAGAATAGTTGTCGTTGTGCAATCCGTAATGTTACCCGGCGCGTCAAAGCACTTCAGGATCCATGTGGAATAGGCTACTTATTAAGGATGGAAATGATGGACGTTTTCAGTTTTCGTGCATGTTTTAACCCCGCTGTCCCCGTTCACCACGAGAAAAAATATATATAAGTATTGGATCAGTGCGTAAAACAAAGCCTAAATTTGGAGATCCTTTGCCCTTTGGTGAAAAAAGTCCGCTTGGCCTCTCGGAAAAACAATACAGACTAATGCGTCATGAACTGGCCGGTTTTACGCGCGTATGGACACAGCCTGGTGACTGACTTCACAGGCTTCTTCTTTTACATTGAGCCACTGTATTCACCTGCGCTAATAAGCACGCTCCTCTCATCCAGCACGCAGCGTGGAAATCGGCCGAATTGGTCATTTCCACCTGGTAATTTACTCCTTTGTTCTTTTGATCGGTTTGGGGCGATCAACGGTCACTATAATGAGTCGGTTTTGATCGGCGGATACAGGTGACCCGATGGTGACCCTGCGCCGATCGGGCTCACTGTAAGAACTGTCCTGTTATGCGAGTTAATATTTTATGATTGTGTAACGATTTGATATTTGATCTTCTCCTGTTGTGAGAAAGATTTGGATAATTTGACAAAACCCTGTGACAAAATAAAATCTTTGCACAGCTGGGCAGTTTGAATATTGGAAACGTTTCTCGTGTTCATTTCCAGGATAACAGAATAAATCACAAAACGAGTAAGACAGCGCGCGGGGGCTTGTTTTATTGAAAAGATGAGTGTCTGGCCTTTCATGAGTAAATCTATTTTCTTAGTGACCGATGTGGTACTGAAATAGAACACATTTACACTCACAGAAAACACAAAACTTCAAAACCAAACTTTACACCGTGCGTAAAATGTGCACAAATGTAACCATCAGAATGTTAACCTTCACAAACTACTGGCAAAAGTACTTGACAAACTGCATTGAAATACAAAATAAAAGCTGAAATGATGAAATAAATGTCACAAAACTAATATTGATAAGAAGGATATGAATAATCTGATTGGAAGTCTCGACCGCCGCGCCCCAGAGATGCAGCGCGCGCCACGCTCTGTCCAGAAAAAGGCTAAATTGCGGGAGCCCCTGCTCGTGTTTCCTCCTCTATGTGAAGGCCTTTCTCCTGACAGGGCGTTCCGAGAGCCGGATCAAAAGCCACTGCACCGCCACAAAAGAGCAAGAAACTGGAGATGCGCTCCGAGTCATGCGGGGGAGCGAGGATGAGCGAGAGCAGAGCGGCTCCACTCAACTGACCGCTGGGCTCAGAGTCCGAACTGATTCACTTTTACAATATGTATTTACGTGTTTTCATCTCAGCATAAAACACACGCGCTTTGACGCACATGGAGTAATGTTTGTAAGTAGTCATAGCAGTTTCCATTTGTGCATAATTAATGTAGTATTTAATTAAAAGGGAATGGTCGCTTTAGCAGAAATCTAAGAGTCCCTTTGTTTTAGGTTCTAGTCAATTACACCAATAATGCTTCGTGTCTTTTGGAATAAGGAAAAACATACATAGCCTATTACAAAACTAACAATCCAATAATAAAGGTAGCCCAAATGAACGATATAATGATTCTATATTGAGATGCTTTGGCCTATCTGAATGATACTTTTGTTCAAATGTTTACATCAATATTGGACACAGGACTTCTGAACCTTTGTACAGCTTCACGTTGTAGGCTGTGCGTGAACACGACACCTCTCTGACCTCTTGTCTCGCGCTGTCCACACTTCTCACCTATATGGTATTCCTGTGCACGTGCGTCCTGCGGGAGGTTGTCCAGTCCCTTGCGTTAAACGGTCGTATAAGTAAAGTTCTCCAAACAGCAGCTCAGGAAGGAGGGGAGGGTCATAATCAGCTCTCTCGGGTTCAGCACCACTCCTCATTGGACGTCTACACGCGACCTGCGCGAGGAGGGGGGCTCCCAGGCGCGTGCCGCTTTTTAAGGCGACGCTGCGCCTAGAGACACCAGAGAAGGAGTCCCGCACGCGACTCTCGCAACACCAGCGCGTGGACAGTCCACAGTTTGTGTTTTCCCACAGAGACAGAGCACCTGTTGCGTCTGCATCATGGACGCCCTACCTGTTGTGGATGACTGGACCAAAGTGCGCCAAAGCGCCGCGTTCCTGGATGGAACAGGTGCAGGGCAGTCCACTCTCACCATCGTGGACAGTGGCAGTGACCCACGCGCTTGGTTGGCCCCCCTGCAGCCCGCTGGCACCTGTTCCTCCCCGGAGTACCTGCACCACTCTCCTGGCCCCAGCTCCTATGGTAAGAGCCGCTCCATTCTCCAGTGAAGCTTTGTCCTGCAAAGTCACTGTCAAGACACTGTTGCGCTACCTGGTTTAACTCTATACCTGTCCTTCTACAGACAGCGTCTCTCCTGGCTCTTCCGGACACCCCAGCCCTTCCAGCTTCAGGAATACGGCCAAGAGTCCATCTTCGCTTAAAGTACGGGACCTTTGCCGCCTCAAAGGCGCCCTCAGCGGCTCTGAAGACGGCCCCAACAGACAGAGAGCTCCCTCCAGTAAACCCGCGAACGGTGTCCAAAAACAGAGGCGCGTGGCCGCCAATGCGCGTGAAAGGAGGCGTATGCACGGTCTGAATCACGCATTTGATGAGCTGCGCAGTGTCATCCCAGCATTTGACAACGATAAGAAACTGTCCAAGTACGAGACTTTGCAGATGGCACAAATCTACATCAACGCTCTGGCAGATCTGCTCGAGGGACCTGCTCCGTCGAGCGCATGCGCAGACGGACCAAGCAATAGCGCTCCGAAAACTGCACCAAGTGGAGTGTTACCTGCGCACGTGAGCGGGGGGTCCTTCGGCCCGTTTTCATCTCTGGAGGAGGCTCTGTGCTCCTCGGGGGCCGTGCGTAAATCCTCTCCACGCAGCGATGGGGAGTTCTCACCGCGCTCGCACTTCAGTGACTCTGACGAGGCTGCGCTTGAGCTGCAGTCCAGTGAAGATGACGAGCTTCCAGAGCTGCAACAGCCGCATGTGTCCTTTTGAACTTATCAGGACTTTTTTTTTATAAGAACATCGTTCCCAACTCGCTGAGGACAGCTCTGCCCAAACACCGTGTCAATAAAACACGCCTGTTGCTATGGCCACTGAAACGGATGACTATGCGCTAATGCACTGTTCAGTCAGAAGAAGTCTATTTTTGAACTGGTAACATAGTCTAAAGATAAATTTATTGTTGTAGGCCTAATTCGGTTCTGCCAATATGTGTAGTAATGTCAGTTTCCAAGGAGACGGGCCGGAGCCCTGTGCCATGTTGCGCGCAGCACTGCCATGGGCCCACCGTCACTCCGACCAAAAGTCTTCCAGACTCATACCGTTTGATACGTGTCATTTTTGTAGCAACTCCCATATTTCGTTTGGAATTTTTTTTTTTAGTTTTTATAACTTTCTTGTAGGGTTTTGTATATTATTTTGCAACTTCAAAAGTTCATGATGTGCACTTTAAACGCAGGCCAGAGGCTTGCTGCCTGAGTTTCCCTCCCATGTTTTGTTTGTTAGTGTAGGACAGCCAATTGGTAGCCTTAATTTAACGTAGCCATGAGTCTTTTGTAAACACTGTGTGCGTTTCTCTTGATGAGATCAAATGTATTTATTTCGTTGGATTTGATTTGCTTTTTATAAAACTATTGTGACATTTGTTCAATCATTTGCCATTCACTGTCATGAATTTGATTATGAAAATAAAATAAAATAACTACCCATGAATAGATTTTTCTTTGCCTACTCAAGTCAAACAAAAATCCACCAAACCTGTCTGTCTTTCCATAATGGTCTGAAAGATATTATTGTTAAAGTAGGCCTATTCATACTATAGGCTATAGGCCTTCTACGCACCTGGATAATAATAATAATAATAATAATAATAATAATAATAATAATAACAATAATGATAATAATAATAATATAATAATGATAATAATAATAATAATAATAATGATAATAATAATAATAACAATAATAATAACAATAATGATAACAATAATGATAACAATAATAACAATAACAATAACAATAATAATAATAATAATAGGGTATTTCATTCATTCAAGTTGCGCAAATAAGTGTGAAAAGGGAGCAGTGCGATAATGTAGGCCTACTGTATGTAGCCTGTTTATGCATGTATGGTTGGTTGGTTGGTTGGTTGGTTGGTTGGTTGGTTGGTTGGGCCTTTGTCACATGACATGGTTTAGAGGCCGATGATTTAGTAAAACAAAGTTTGAACCGTACTTACGTAATTTATCGGAAAGTGTCTGCAACTGAAACGTGACCAACACGCGCTCGCTGGCCATATGCTGTGGTGCACGCGCCCCCGGTGTGAGTGAGTGCGTGAGGGTCGTGGCAACGGTGCGCGGCGCAGGGCCGTGCCCGTGCGCTGTGGCCTCTGTCGGGAGTGTCGGGAGCGTGCATTCATTGGAGCCCATTGTTGTGCGCTCGTGGGCCGAGGTGTTGGATGGCCTCATGAAGCACGCGCTGTCAGCTGGTGAGCGCTCGCGGGCCCCAGCAGGTCCCCGAGGACCTGCCTCGAGAGCAACACACTTTGGCCAAAGAAAGGCCGCACCTCCTCCTGCTCTTTAGTTTGTTCTTTTCCTCATCACGCGCATCACAATCACTGTGCATGCGCGCCAGAGTGATGATTTACTAATTAATGATGCACATGCATGTTTATGTACTAGGCTATGATAAAGTCCACCTCTGCTCAGCCAATCCCGACGCAGCGCGAGGCCCCGACATAAAAAAGTTGATGTGAATTATTGAAAGAATAGATATGATCACAGTCTGCAGGTCGAGTTACGATCAGCGCACTCACGTTTCAGTCCATTTCAGACTCCGTCACTCTTTAAAAACTGCTCAATGAACATGTGGGACATTATTGTGCACCAGAGAGAGACAGTAACAGCGGCCACGTTTGTCTCAGAGCAAGAGGAAACATGGTCTGTCATGGAAAAACACAAGGCCCACGACGTATTTTGTTAAAAGTAAATTACAACCGAATCCAGTCCAGTGTGATGTCATTGTCCACTGTTGGGTTTCCACTGAGCCAGTAAAGACGTCGTGGCCGTTACAACAGAGTGCGTCAACAGGTGGGATGCAGGGCACGCAGCGGTCTCACTGTTTCACGCACATTAATTATTTACGCTCGGACGTTTTGAAAATAACAACATTGTGGCGCAGTCGCGGAGAACCTGAGCTGCTCTGACCGAGGCTGCACTTTACTGCTGTCTGCGCATCCGCTTCACTTGTTGCTGTGGCGGCTCCACGTGTCTGACGTGACCAAATATCACCATGACAAACAAATAATTTATGATTTTGTTATTACTTGTAGTTTTTATTGTTTTTTTTAAGGAAGTGAGTTGTTGTGTCCGTGTCTTCTTTTGAATGCACAGTACAGTGTCCCCTTTGAACATGTTTTGTACTTTTAACTGTTTTTCTAAGCCCATAGGGACAAGTGCTGCAAATGTGCTTCTGCTGTAAGCACCATGATGCATACATCAGACTTATGTAACAGTTTGTCTATGTTTTTGTATCTGTACCTATCAAATGAACCAAATAAATAAATAAAGTTGAGAACAAAAAGAACATGCATCTAAAGTGATTTAGAAATGAAAGTGTTTGATGAGCTTCTTGGAATGCAGCTCCGAAGTGATCCCATGATTTTAAGTAAATTGTGTAACCTACCAGTGAGAATAATCATTTGCACTTCAACTAACAAATTAAAAATATAAGCATTGATTTTATTTTGTTGAGTGAGCTTACCTCTCCTCATGCTTAACTTTGTGGGACATCACCAGCTAGCCAAACAGGTTTAAATATCTTTGGTCTTTTTACTAATACTTTCATTTGATCCCCTAAAACCAAAAAAAATGTGTGTTTTTTCCGAACATCTGGAGCAAGTTTATTGCAGGCTTATCAACATTTGACATCAGTTTATTTGCTTTTGTGACGTCGCATCATGTAACCCAGAATGTTCCACAGTGTGGCTTTAATCCCTACAGTTTACCGTAAGTGCAGAGTGTGAATATATCTTCCTCTTTTCAGTGATTCCCCGCAGGCCCACAGGTGATCGGGTCCTGCAGCGCCCCCGGCCTTTTCTTCATTGAAAATAGCACATGCATTCCTGCGCTTCGCTCCCGCTAATGAAAGGAAAGGCACTTGCATTTTGTATGAGATATGTGGTCGGCCCGCGCTGCTGCCCAGAAGCCACGCCGCTCTCTGGGGACCGCAACAAAAGGCAGAACTGGGCCGTGGTCTCCATCTGCTGTCCCACAGAGGCACACCAGCCGGGGGGACGACATGGGCGAGAGGGGGGCGACATGGGCGAGAGGGGGGCGACATGGAGTTTGGATTGTGGAGAGGTTTTTGAGACGTTAAAGGCCACATTGCGATACATTCGAGTATTTGTTGCCACAAGAACAAAGAAAGGTTAGACTGAAAGTGTTCGTCATGCCAGAAGTATTTCTAGTCATCAGCTCAACAGGTTTGCTTGTTTTTGGAGTATTTTTCACCAGCAAAACCCCTGTAATCATTATGCCTTTGTCATGATACAACAATTCTTAGTGCAATAAAGATTCAATAAGGAATTACTTTGCTCAGAATGAACTGAAAACGTATTTATAAAGCTACAAACGGAATATTTATCAGTCTGACGTTTGTTGAATGTTTTGAGAAATACAAAGCCTGTTAATTAAAACTAGGGCTTTGTAAAATAGTTCTATTCCCTTTTGTTTATACAACAAAGTTGCAGTGAGTTTGTATGTTGCACCTGACACTTAAATTAGCCTAAAAGATCATTTGAATTGCATCCTGTTGAGCAGGTCACGTGCATAAATCCACAGTGCTGCCCTCTTCTGTGCCATGGGCCATACTCCCTTGCTCCCATCAGTCTACCCCAGGGCAGCTGTGGCTACAATAGTAGCTTACCACCACCAAGTATGGAGTGAATGAATTATGCAATGTCAAGCAAAAAAAAAAAATACTGTAGAGCTCACAAATCCAAGCTCCTCTCTCATGCTGATGGTAAAAATCCCATTCTTTTAAAAATGATAGTAATAATGGTAAGGGTTTAGAAGAACAGCAGCAGCTAATAGGCTATAACTCATGGACATAAAATGCACAATTTCAAATGAAAGCTCAAAAGCATTTTGCTGTATTTTGCTGAATACAGCTGTATTTTTTGGTATTTTATTTCTTGTAAAACCTCAGCACGATTGTTAGCACAGTTATAGCACTATAGCTCGTCTGAATAGCAGTGAAGACGTTCAGACAAGCTTTTACTTGACACGGCTTGTGATTGCTTCTATTTTGTTGTTTTTGTTTCACTTTGTAAAGCGCTTTGTGAATAGGTGACAGGTGCTATATAAATAAGGTTTCTTCACAATTAGCCGATTAGCCTCCATCATGCATTTAAACTCTGACTGAAAAGTCTATGGACCTGGGGCACTGGCAGAGCCTCGACTGAGAATCACTGACAGTAAAAGCAGTGGAGCTCTGCAGTCTCATTATTTTTTATCACATTTTTTTTATTAAGAAGAACAGCAGGTAGTATAAATCATAAATTTGGATCTCCTTTTTATGGATAATAATTCCCCCTCCCCTCCTACATTTCTGGCTGCAGTCTCAATATGCACAATATCATCAAAGTATTGTAATACAGTTTTCCGATACAATACATATCTTACTGAAATACATAAAAATGTCATTTACTGCATATTTGCAGGACTTTATTTTGTTTGAAAAGCACTTATTAAAGACTTATTTTGTCCTTAATAATTGTAAGTAATCTGCACTCCTAATGCTGAATTTGTTTAATGGCCCAGAAGAAGTGAGCCACAAATGAAATATTAAAGAGAGCCTGGTCACAAACAGTTCAGTGTCTGTGATGTCATAGTTTGACACAAAACACCTGTCTGAGTCACTTAGGACCGTAAAAGCTAGTGAGCCATTTCTTCTCTCGTCTCTAATTAACTGAGTTCACCAGTTCACCCATGAGAGCATGAGAATAGACTGAAGTGCATCAAATACAAACCCCATCCCCAAATCTCACCTTTGAATGAGTTGGATGACAACACATAATTTGCAATTATATTTGAACATACTCACTTCCCTCTAGGTCGTGGTCTGTTTGGTGAATATTTGCAGGAAAACCCAATGAAATCAATGTCTTCTGAGGGGAGTTGGTTTTGATGAGGGTCTTAACATTTGATGTAACTTCTCTCCTCCCTACATGAAGTTTAAGGTTTTATAGCTTATTTTTTAGCTAAACTTGTTTTTATGTTTAATGTTGTCATTATGGCCAACCTAAATGATCAGACTTCATTTAGTCCAGGTATAGGTCCCGTTTAGTTTAGTTTAAATTCAGTCCAGCCCTGGAAGTGGATGGGAACTTAGAGATTTTACAAGATGTGTTGAGAACGTTCGGTGCCATCAGTGATCCCACAGAGCACTGGAGGAGTCTATTTGTGTGCCCATGTGCGACATGTCCCTGGAAGGCTCCCGTAGGTGAAGCAGGGTCTCCCAGGGCTTTGTTGTGGGCAGGGCTGCGCTCTTTGTGTGCGCCACCTTCAAAGCAAACGGACATGCTCGAGAACATGAGGCTTCTCTGGTGACGGGGCCATTGAGGAGCGTCACAATGGAGCGCCGATTATCCGAGCGCTCTCAGCTCCTGGCTCAGTTTCAGGCTTTGTGTCTGTTTGTGTACATGCGTGTCTGAGCGCATTTGCATGTCCAGCTACTACGCGTGTGATCGGAGCCTGTGCGCTCTGAGGTCTGTGGACCCGGTGACATTACGATCTCCTAGTTTTTCTAATATCGTGCAAGCAAAATGACTTCCTTAGACGAGCTGCTCCCGACTCGTGTGGCTTCAAGAACCACCTTCATGAATCTTTGCAAGCCGCAACCAAAAGTCAACGATTGGGGCCCCCATATAGGCCCCCAACCCTACTTAAAGGAACAGGCCACCATTTTTACATACTGAGATACTGTATGTTCTTGCCAGAGCTTAGACGAGTTGATGTGTACCTGTCTGGTCTTTGTGTCACGCAAAACGACCAAAGATGTTGTTAGCATTTAGACTCTCCCAATGTATTCCTATAGCTCCAAACGGGGCTGAAGTTGGAAGCTCTTCCACAGGCACGCACAAAGACCAGACAGGTATGTATCAACTCATCTAAGCTCAGGTAAGAACATATCACGGTATGGAAGACCTGTGTTCCCTCAGTCATGCAAAAAGACCAAAGATGTTGTTAGCATTTGGTCTCTCTCAGCATATTCCTATAGCTCCAAACGGGATGAAGTTAGAAGCGACCACGCTTAAGGTCCGATAGGCCCTTTGGCATTACCTCGGCCTCGAGTGGGGTTGGTGAACTTGTGCCGCAATTAAGTGATTGACAGAAAATTCAACAAGTGGTAGAATTATATCAAACTATTTTGACTTCTGAAAGGCAGAGGCCCTCTTTTGGCACGCCTACAGCAACTGCACAGATAAAGTGATTGACAGAAAAATCATATAGTTGGATTTTGTGTTTGTTTTATATTGAATTCTGACAGGCCCTTGACTACTAAGCCCAGTGGATAAGGCGGCCCTGGTTCTATGGTCTAAAGTTTTGCCGTTTGCAGCCAGTGTTTCCTTGCAAAGTAGACATTTGGGGAAAACACTGTGCAACTAGTTATTAAGCTTTTCCCGTTTACAATAATGAAGCATAATCTTCTATCGTCAATGAGGCAGGAAGACTGCGCTACTTAGGTCTCAGAAATGAATTAAAAATATGTATAAAACTAAATATCTGTCAACATTACGACCAAACGTTTTGACTTTTGGCCCCTAAACAGTTTGTGTAAAATTGTTTCGGACAAAATCAATAGGTTAATATGTGTTAATATTTGCCTGAGACTTTTGATACCGTAAATTCCCAGCATTGTCAGAATTACTTTTCTGCCTATCACTGTTAGTCAGAGCAGGGGAAAAGGTCCTGCCCGTGTCAAAGTCAAAGAGGCTGTAATTTCAAAGTAAGAATTTCTTTCTGTGTGGAGGGTGTGTGCCGCGCTGGGGTCATTGTGCTGCTGCCTATATACTTCCCAATAGGAAACACCTAAACTGCGAGGCCATTGAGTCCCTTTGACACTGTATGACTGTGGCCGGCTCATGTTCCCGGAGCGTGTGGACCTCCTCTCTCTCTCCCTCTCTCTCCACACTGACTGACTGCTGCCAACATGAAAAGAAGGCCTCGGAAGTGATTTGACCGCGGGCTGCTCTCTGTCTTGTTCACACCTAGAACTTGAGAGCGCCGGCCGAGGTGTGAGAGAGGTGGGACAGGGGTTATGTATACACAGAATAGTCTGGGACACACTGGAGCGATGGTTTCTGCGGCCCACCTAAACCTCACCCACTCACCTGACACCAGAAGAGCTCGCAGACTGAACGCCACATTTCATCATCATGGACAGGCCCCACTCTCACAGCGTCCTCAAATCAACCACACCAGTGCTTTTGGGTCAGGGGAAAAAGCACAATACTCATTTACACTACTTTTGCTATACATACTTTTGTTTCAGACATAATCACAATATTATCAAAATCCTCGTTCAAATCTAATATCACTTTTTTTGTAGAATACTTTAAAACAACTAAAATGCTGTTTATAAATGTATCTCAGTTTACAGCAAATATTCTTATATTAGAGCTTGTTACCTTTTTTTCTTTCGGTCAGTCAGTGTATTTTATCTAGTGATGTCAATTGAGACGTTATTTTGAATTGGATAAATAACACTTGTGATATTTGATTAATCATGATTTAGCGCGGTTGTTTTTCTCTGATGTATATATTCATTATTAATACTTGGCTGACATAAAACACTCTCAGTTAAAGCATTGAACACATTTCATTAATGAAATATTCACAGTTTCATAATTCTATGGGAAAAGCCCAACGGCTTAACATTTCTACACGTGCTTGATAAGCCACATTTTAGATACATTTTATTTGGTGCTGAACATTTTGAACAATATCTGCAAACTTTAAGGTTCATAAAACTAGATTGTAACGACAAAAGGATTTTTTTTGTGTTGAAATAGAGTTATTAGACAAACCTCTTTTGCTCGCTTTTGTTACATTAAAGGTTGGAGCTTACAATATGTAGTTAATAATTTACAAGTGCTTAGTTTTTCTGGTAATGTGTGCGCTCAGATGGAGTGTGTTTGGTCAAAGCGTATGATTATTATTGAGGATTATTTTTTGATTAATTGTTCGTTAAAGCTTTACCTTACCCTCATTTTATATTTTACCCTTGATTTAGAGTGTGTGACGTCAGCTGCTGCTGGAGAGAGACACATCTGAATTTGGGCTCCAGGTGACTCCTTTTGGGTTGGTTGCTCTGGTGAATGCCTTGAGGTTTAGACTTACGTAGCTTAGCTTCAATGCTATTACTTCAACAACACATTCACCTGCTATGCTGTTTGCTATGTCAATTCATCTTCTTTACCAGAGATCTTACATCATAAAAAGTATCATTTGACAATTATTATAGATTGTTATTTTAGTCAGACAGAAGGTTTGTTTACCTGCTTTAGTTTTGATCAAATCCTGTGATCTTCCTCAGAAGCGTGACGTGTCATAGGCAGCTTACATGGATTTACCAGTCAGTAGGGAGAGCTTGCGCCCTACTGACTGGTTAATATAGGGGGAGCTTGCGCCCCCTACTGACTGACACCTTCTCCAGGACGACATCCCAGGTGTGGGATAAGGTGTACGCTCCGTCGTCCTGGTTCATAGATGTTGGTGCACGTTTCCTGCTCTTGATGGTGTCAGTCAGCAGATCTACCTACTGACTGGTAAATCCATGTAAGCTGCATGTGATAGTGCAAACTAAGGAGTAGTATGAACCTTTTTCACAGAATTTGACAATACTTACTTTTAATACTGTACTTTTTGTGCCAGATACAAAAAATATCGACATACTACAACTTCACTTATCTACTTATCTGACTGGTCACAGTTCAAGGAAAGCATTCAGTTTCCTCCTAGAGATATTTAGGGGCACCCAAGCTGGTCTGACATTGGAGCCTTGACTTTAAACATAGTATATTATTTTCTGTGATGGCAATCTAGGTGCTGAAATGCTGAGTACAAGTGCGGTGAAGGCGTATAAACTACACTGGAGTCTTTTTCATCAGCTACAGGCATAGCAAATAACTTTACACCATAGTTAAAAGAAAAGACGTGGATTTTGCTTAGTCTTGCCTGCCTTAAGCCCTGTGTCTGTCCCGCTTATGTCCCGGGCCCATTGTACAGTGGCCCCTGGGATCCCCTTTCAGCCCGCTGCCCTACTCAGGTACACAGGCATACAGTAGAGTGAGGGAGATCGGGCTTGTATTCCATTCCGCTCTTTTCAGTGCGTCTGAAAGCCCCCCTCCCGCTCCCCTTCCCCGTCCTGTCCGCTTCCCAGGGGACCCCCACTCTTTGGCGGGGCGGCCTGGGTGGAGCGGCCTCGCATCGGGGCAACAGGGAACACACAAGGGTATCGCTTACAGCCAGCGCAGCCCTCGGCCCTCCCTCCTTTCTCCGGACCTTTTCACGCAGGGCTTAAGTCTGACTAAAGCCTCATTAGATTTGGTTAAGTCCGCTAAGTCGGTTAGTCACTCTGGTCTTTGTTTACATGCACGAGAGCGGGGCAAGAGGGCTAACCACTCTGCCATTGACCTCACTTCAATTCATTATACAGAAATCCTACACGTTTTCATTAAAAGAAGAACATTTTTCAAGGGTTACTTAACTATAACTTTGCTACATTCTAGATTAAGTCGATAAGTCATCTGTACTCTGTGTTGGGGGAGAACCACAGCATTGGGACAATGCCAGGGTCATCCATGCCGAAAGTAACAAGTACCACCGCTGGATCAGAGAAGCCATCGAGAGCAGGAAACGTGCACCAACATCTATGAACCGGGACGATGGAGCATACACCTTATCCCACGCCTGGGATGCCGTCCTGGAGAAGGCGCCCGTCAGTAGGTGGCGTAAGCTCTCCCTACTTACTGGTAAATCCATGTAAGCTGCCTACGACACGTCACATCCACAGTGATCGAAACTAGTAAAGCAGGTAAACTAAACCTTCTGTCTTACTAAAAGAACAAAACAATGATAGAAATTTGAATGAAAATTATATTATCCTCCTTTAGTATATTGTAAACTCAAATGCCTCTAGGGAAAATGGCGTGCATCAAATTATAAAACATTTGTATCAATTTCATGAACTTCCTGGCTATTTTTGCAGCATTTTTGTGAATGTGAGCCTGAAAAATGACCCTAAGTTGTGAAATTTGCCTATAAACTTGTCCCTGAAAAGAATTTGAATGCTACAAATATATTAGGAAAGTTACGAATGAGTTTGGACCACAACTAACATTTTAATTTAGTGGCTTCCCCTTTCATTGTTTGCAATCAAAAAATCAGGTATATGTTACAATATCTGTTAAACCACAGCTTTGCTTTTTGATGGTGTTTGGTAAATACATCTTTATCACTATCTTGCAAAAAACAACTGAAACTTAATATCCATTTGTTTCACTTCCTGGTTTTCAAGTAATCTTACTGCAAGCTCCGCCCCATTGGCTCATGATGAAAGGATAAAGTCTGAGATGAGGAAAGCCTTTCCTGGATACGTAGGACCTGAGAAGGAGCCGTTTGTGAACTCAGAGGAACTCAAAGATTATTCAAAGATGCTGAAGTTCCTCAAACGACTACTCCAGGTATCAAAGGCGTCCATTTTGATGAGAGAACAATATTGTAACACTGTAAAATGCTTTATTCAGCCTTATTAGAAAGAGACAATCTTGCCTGAATGTTCTGAATGAGGTTATTCCATTTCTTGGTCTTCTTTTCCCTGTTCCAGGATGAAAACATCTGGTGGCAGTGGTGTAAAAATACTTATACTTCGTTAAGTATAAGTCTTTTTTACCCCTACTGTACCGCTGTCGGAGCCCTCTTCCTCACCGCAGGGATGTCTCACTGAACCAAAACCAGCTGAGCGTACGCCGTAAGTGTTTGTTTATGTGCGCACTACTTAGCCTATACAAGCCCCCAAAACACTCTCACGTTCACGGGCCACTTCCTCCACTTAGCACAGCTGTGCCGCGCTCTGCTCTTCTGGAGAGCTCATTTACTCTCAGCAGTAGCCCTGGGACATGGAGAGGAGAGCAGCGACAAGGCCCCTCCTGGTGAGAAATAAAGCGGCCCCACGGCATGCTGGGAAGGAAACATGGATGCTTGCAGGAAACACCAATTACACAGTCCACATACCTTTACAGATTGCAATACAGCGCACGCACCCACGAGCCTGTTATACGGTTTTATCAAACACTCCTGCGTCAGCTCGACAGATTAAACTCCAGCCAACTTTACCAACCTTGTAATCATTTCTTGTTGTGATGCACTTTTAGTACCCAAGAAGGTGGGACGGCACTTTACTCCTGCCTGCACTTTTCTATGCAAATAATCTCTAAGCACTTGACTTAAGTTTGCTGATTATTAATGCAGGTTATACAGTAGCACAATTCAACATTAACCTCTTACCCCCACCAAATCTAAAAGCTTCTTGACGATAGAGCTTACAGCCTGGACCAGTGTAACGCCTCATTTGAAAGACCTACAAAACTGATTGTAACTTTTTTGTTGTAATTTCCTAGTTTTTTATTGTGTTTTGGTCATTTTAAGTAGCTTTTTTATAGTTGCTCTTTTTCTGTGTTTTTTTTTAAGGTGTTTTTGTCACTTTTTCATTGTTTATTTTGTCACTCTTTTGTTAAGTTTTCGTCACGTTTTTTGTTGATTTTTTTTGTGGCTTTTTATCACATTTTTGTTATGTTTTAGTCGCTATATTGACTCTTTCTTTCAAGAAGCTTTTAGATTTGGGTAATGCCAAAGTGGAGAAAATGTGCTCGGTTAAGAGATTAAGGGCCAGATCTTGCCACTTGTGAGAGGAGGTGACTGCTCTGATGGAGCACTGACATTCATTTCCTCATTTACATCGCGCTGCCTTGTGTTTTTCCTTAGGCCTTAGGCTCTCACAGGTCAAACTAAAAACTTTATTTACCCCATCATGAGCTAAACATGTCTCGAGAGGATCGTCCCGCTTGGCGTGAACGCAAAACAACAAACACAACAAATGCACATGTTCACCCCCCACTCTCCCACAATTCCTCTCCCAACCCCGGAGTCGATCTGGTTGGAGGAAGAAAAGTGTCTCCACCCCAGTAATTCTCACTAAAATGCACTGAGTCTGGAGTGGCAAGATCACAAAGTGCGCTCCTACAAAGCGCAAAATGCTACGCTATCGTCTGCGTTTTGACACACAAGATCGGCCCTAAATGGTTCAGGGTTTAGTCTGCAGCTTGACCCTACATGTACTTGTAGTGTTACAGTTGTACTCTGTAGCAGCGGGCGATCCACTGCTACAGAAGTCTGTATGTTGCAAGGTGAACACTTTTTGTTACATATTTTTTCCGTCATTGCAGCAATTCGCATTCTCTCTATATTTGTGTAGGCGTTTTGTTGTCCAGACTTTTTCCGTTGTAGTTAAGGTTTTTCAAAGTGGTCAATGGTGTTAACATTACTGCCTGAGAAGCAAAACCTCCTCAACTTATTAAGGAACCCAGCTTTGAAATACCTCCATTGCTTTCCTCTTTATAATACAAGTGTGGAGGGGTGAGAGCGGCTAAGGTTAGAGGAAAGGAGGGGGGGGGGGCTGGATTTCCTGGGGAGATCTGTGACGCCTCAGTGACCACATCAATCAATCATTCTCCCAGGGCCCGCCTCTTTTGTGTCTCCCTGTATGTCTCTGTCTCCATAACGTCCGAAATATGTCTATGTCCCGACGTCTCATCCGCTTTCCCACACATGACAGGGGCAGCCCTTCACTGTTTCGGGTCACTTCAACTACCAAAGGCACGTGGTTCTTACTTCAGCACCTCAATATACTTTCATATCTAACACTGATTCAATTACAGCAACAATGATTTCACTACAAGTTTAAAAAAGTCAATTTCTCTGTCACAAGTTAGTTTATTTGACATGAATAGATGAAGTAAGCCAGAGTCCTACGCTCCCCTCAATATTGTGGGTAATCTCAGGATGTTAGTGGTAAATGTCTTGTTCGACTGCATGGCAAGTTTGTACATGTGTGACCCATTCCATTGTTGGCAAAGTGTTCCAGAAACCTGCAGTCCGTGTGCCCCCTCCTGTAAACAGAGGTACTGCCATCTATATTGTTGTTCATCTCCTTTCATGTCATATCAACAAATGCTTTACCGTCTCATACAGTATTTGCTTCAAACTTGGCCTGATTGTTGTCAATAAACCCAACAGTGAGTGTGTGAAGGTTTGGAGTTGGTGTGTTTTGTTGTAAATTGAGATCATTTACCATACTTACTTTATATGATATGAATCCAAATGCATCCTGCTGTAGGAGTTGTTTTTGTCAGTTGAAAGCTTGAGGGGTCGCCTTCAACATCCACATTCAGACCAAAACAACGAGTAACAAACAGGCAGACCAGCTGATTAGCATGCACCGTAACAGGTCGGTCCCTCTCTGCTGCGGTCTGATGGTTTGGCCAGCCAACTGTGGAGCACCAACAGGGCCATGTTTGGATAAGTTGGATGTTAAATGTTATGTGAAAGAATTTTCTGGCATAATTAGACATAGACCAATGAATGAGTGACTTAAATTTGTGGTTCAGTGACGATGAACCGCAAATTCATTGGTCTTTAGTGCTTTTAGACTCAACATGTTTTTGTGAGTGGCAAGAAACGATTATGTCATGTCTAAATGTGATTATTCAGAAAGACTTGGCTTTGGTGGTTCTCTTGTTGGGGATCTGTCTGTCCGTCCGTCTATAAGGAACAGTGTATTTATCAATGGCCGCTTGTAGCAGAGATTCACGATGACGCTAAGGGCCGCCATTGCTGCAGTACCTCCATATAGTGGCGGCAGAACAAGCTAGTTTTACATTGCATACGAGCGATCGCTGTTATTGTTTACTTCCGCAATTTTCGCCGAATGTTTTGGTGAATGGTAGGCAACAGCTGATGCATCCAGGCCTCTAACACGGTTTTATAAAATGATAGATCTATTACAGCGCAATAGAAGCAGTGCCCTGTTTATGAACATTGTTTTTTGCTGCTCATAGGATTCTTATCATTTGTTTCAAACATAAAATGCCTACCACGGCCCCCGGATGTGACGACATCGAGATCGCTCGTATAGCATTTGACTTTAGACACGTTCTAAACAACTGTAAAGCCTGGTGCCTATTTTTTAAAGAGGGGGTAATATGCTTTTTTCAATCACATAGCACCAGTCTATAGCACACTACAATGATGACGAAGCCTTCTGTTGGTCTGTAAATGCAGTAAATTAGAATAAATGCCTTGTATAAAATTGCTCTCTCAAAATGGCTGTAGTGAATGTCTTGAAATAGGCCTCTGTCTGACTCTTTCTGACGCCCCCTCCACACGTTGTCTGTGGCATCAGTGGGGAGGGGGTTCTGCTGAGGAGCAGTGGTTGGTAACTCAGCTGGTGACGAAAGCTCGGAGGCGTCTCCAGGAGGTGGGGGCGTTCCTAGGAGGACTCAGGCAAACCGATCCCTAAAATGGCTGCCATCAGATTTTTTTACAGATTACTCAAAAATACGTGAATGTGCCAAGGCAACACTTCAGGCATGTTTTTAATGAGGGAATGACATAATAACATGATGTAAAGCTTGAAAAAGTCAATTTTGCATAATACCCCCCCTTAAAAAGCTTTCTATACCTAGATATTGATCCTGTGATAACGCTGGGTTAGGCACAATTAAAGCGACCAGACTGGTTTTCGTAAGAACATTTTTAGAAATCTCGTATACCAATGAGGGCCGGACTGTTAGCATTGGAGCTGCGAGGCTATGACCAAACTCATGCAAAGGCCGAGTCTACAGTGAAGATCCCGCCCTTCTGCCCTTTATAGAAACATGCTTTGTCAGAGCTGGGGAGGAGGAGTCTGTAAATCCGCCATGATTTCCTTCTCAAGCGTAGTTATTTTGTCAAACGGGGAGGAGTGAGTTATGACGGTCTATTAATAATATGTCTATGGTATTTATTCGTGAATTGATGAATTTCATTAAATAATACATTGTTCTTATTGTTGTAGTTGTTGCTGTTGTCATTACCTGTTTTAGAATGTTTAGATTTTAGAAAATTTCTCTTAAGATTCAAAATCTCTTTTTCAGGGGAATCCATACCCGAGAGGAAATCCTGTTGTACATGTTTTCAGTGGTATGGGAAATAGGAGCTCCCTGAGGAGTTGCAGACACTGGAAGAACAGGGATTCAACAGGATTGAACTGTTCCGGACTGAACTGAGGACCATCCTGCTGTGAGACGCGAACGCTAACCTCTGAGCCACCATGCAACACAATTTAAAAAAGGTATGAGGCCAGTGGAAACAGGCTATTTGGTTTGTTGCTATTAGTTCAAATCACATATCACATTGTTTGTTTGTTTGTTTGTAAACTTTATTGTCCCCGTAGGGAAATTCGTGACTTTAGTTATCGCCAAGCCACGTGTCGGGCCAGCACGTCCCTGCACCTGTAGCTTAGTGCATTGTCGTGCACCAGTATTAGCATACACTTGTCATCATAATGGGGTCAACTGCACTGGGACTGCATATATAGAGGGCTGCCAACAATAGAGCATGGCCGAGCTCGTTCTCTCTGAAGAGCAGAAGTCTTTTGTTGCTGCTCTGGCCTCATGGGAGGTCATGTACTGTCACACACATGTCAGTCCTGTACAGTGACACAGGGATACGGCTCCGGAGGTGTCCCAGTGCAATCTTAGACCCACCGGCCCGGGACCCTCTCACAATGCTATCATACAGACATGCGAGAGGTGACTTATGGAGCTGTCAGTGGAACAAGACACGCCTGATGATCAATATCTTTAGAAGGTGTAAATGTTCAAACAAAGGATGGACTGACGAGAACCTCCTAGTTGTGTTAAACTGTCTCATGTGACCATTTCATTTACAGATCTCACAAGGTTCAAACATATTTTAAAAAGCCCTGACTGTAGCGCATTCCATGGATTTTTTACAGATAGTGATGCAACTGTTTTTAATGTATAATAGCGCATCGTTTTTTTATAGGGCTTTTCTGGACACTTTACAGTATTTATTCTCTCCATACTTGGATAAATAAAGAGCTAGCTCAGGATTTGGTTAAGGACAACGAGTTACTGATGGACAGTCACTGCCACGTGTTACAAACATCATGTTCATTGTGAATCCTGCCCCAAAGGAAACGCCAGCGGTCGTAAGGTAGCATTAATCGTGCGAGCTAAAGGCTATCGGTAAAAAATGATAATATAGCATGTAAATGACTAAATATAATTTAAACTACTTACAGGCCGATTGTTTTTTGTGCAGGCTCATTCAAAACTTTGTGCTAGTTTTCATTTTTATTGTGTTAGCCGCGTTAGCCTCAAAACAAAAACATCCACCGTTATGAACACGGAGGTTTCCTCCAGTGAAGTCGTGATGTCTCACGTAATATTTTGAACCTGCTCCAGCCACATCCGAACTTTTACTCACTGTCCTTTACATAATCTTGAGCTATCGTTTCATTTCTGTGGGACCTGCTACGTTTTAATGGGAGGAGATAGCAGACAGGAAGGACAGCACCGGGTTTGCTGTCCAGGCGGAAATCATGTGGAGTCACTGTGCATATAGCCCAACACCATAGATATATATAAAGGCTAGAGGTCTCATACACGGCTACGCGCTGCTGGCCAATTGAGGGCAACGTCCTCACACGGCGGCCATCTTGCCACAGGGAGCTCGCTGACTTGTAACATTCTGTTTTATGGTGCATGTACTTTTAAATAACCATAACTTGCTCAATTTTCTACCAATTTTCAAACGGTTTGGTTTGTTATAAACCTCAGAGATGGTATGACACTGCATACATATGAAAAAAAAAGAAAATCTTTATTTCAACAATTATAGCCACGAAACCGTTTGTAAATCCGTGAAGATTTCAGCGAGATATGAGGATTTGTGTTCGTGCTGATCACTCACTTACTTTAGCTCCCCAGAAAACTTCCCTGTGGCAAGATGGCCGCCCGTTTTGCCGTTTTTCTGACGCACTTTCAGCGCCCTCTGATGACAAGTTTCGATAACACATGCAGGTCATGAGGAACATGTGGAAGCATAAATGTCGTGACAGTAACTACGCTTGGAACGCACGGATCTATAAATGAGCCTTTAGTGACACAAGTAGCTCTGTCTTTTTTGTTTCATAGAAGTTGCAAACACAGCAGTTGAACACCTGGGATATTTTGGCAACAGATGAAGCTTTCCACCACCAAGTGTGGACTGAATAAACGATGTTCAATCCATTGTTACCATTGGCTTTTCATACTGAGCCACTGCATAGTCACACACATTCGATCTAGTGAACTCTGTGTTCTGGATAGGTGTCAAAGCAGGCACTTTCACTGCCATTGTTCATCCGCATTCTCTTATAATCATGAAATCAAACTGGCTCATATTTTATAAGCCGATATGATGCCGCCTGGTAATCCAAACTTTGTGGCACGTTTCGCCTATTATTCTACTTCATCAAACCATCCCGGTGAATCCGTCTGGCCGTAAGTTGAGCTGCCTTTCCTCGTGCTTATTCTCATTTTGGATTTATCTGTAGTTATTTAGGCTGATCTGTCTCCTGTCCCGCTGTCTGTGTCCCCCCTTCAGCCTGTGTGTCTGCCAGCTCCAAAGGTCACCACTAAATGGGCCCGCTCTGAACAATGGCCCAGCGACATCGCGCTCCACTACTGCCACCTATTCATTTCACCCAAGACTTAGACAGACACAGACAAATGAATGAGGTGAGATGAGTGGTTTATAGTGAATAGAGAAAATGAATAAATTTGGCACTCAAGCCCTGGCAGGTAGAGATGTCAGTGTTATGATAAAGGCGATAAAAATAAAAGATATTTGTGGTTTTGGAGGTTGAGAGGCAGAAAATAGGGCGAAGGCTGTTTTGGCTGATTTGTAAAGGAGACATTGTGCTTTTTTCTGGCAACACACATTGTTGACATATAAAACAACTTGAAAATAGAAAGGAGTCACTTATTTCCGGTTGAAAGCCCGCAGAGTTGATTCAGATTAGCCCACGTCAGTAAATTATAGTCATCAAAAAAACACAGCGTTCAGGGCTATTCTCTCCCAAACCAAACAACTAAACAAAAAACCTTTGCCCAACCACTCGCCATGAAAGTAAAACAAGAAGAAAACATATCATGATAAATAAGGCACTGTCCTGTTTCCAACATGAGTTGAGTTTTGTAACGACTGTGTTGTATATGAGACATGTAAAGTTAGTGTCAGTCAGGCTTTGCACATATGGGAAATTGTTTCAGGAGCTTATAGCCTCTGAATCCACCCAAATGTCTCAAGCTCTACAGTTATAATCTCCATGGTAGGCACTGGAGCAGCAGTGTCCACTGTCCAATAAGTCCTTAGCATTCGTCAGTAAAATGCTGTGCACCAAAAAAGAGAGAACATTTTCCTCTTGGATGCATCTTTTTTTTCCATCCATCCTTTTCCACCACTTGTCCGTTGCCGGGTAAATCACATTGCACCAGCCCCTATGGCTCCTCCTGCAGGTGGTGGGTCCACGGGAGGACGGCCTAACGATTCTAACCAGGCCTGTTGGTCTCTCATAAGGGGCTTCTGAACCGTTCTTAGTCTGACCCGTCACCTAGGACCAGTTTGCCATGGGAGACCCTACAAGGGCCACAAAGCCCCCGACAACAGAGCTCACAGGATCATTCGAACCACGTTAAGGTGGCGGTTCCGGAAGGGGATCTTTTTTATCCACTAATGAAAATTTGTTGGTGAGCGTTTGCCCGACTGCAGCAACAAAAAGTTAGTGGTGTGTATTTCAGCAGCTCTGTTTGTTTACTTGAGTGAGCAGCGCATGAGCAGAGGGAGAGCAGGACTGTGCTCTTCCTGGGTAGGCGTAACGAAGGGGGCGGAGACATAGATAGATTCAAACGCAAATTTCCAGAGCACAGACCACGCAAAGGAAAAGGCAGGATTCCTCAGACATGAATCGCTCATAAAACCACTCCAAGCAACTACCTTGGAAAACCACCATAACCTGCTCAAACGCTCACAAAAGTCCACTTTGCATCATATGTCCCTATTGATGTTCCTGCATTTTTAATGTGAGGCAGTCAGAGATGCAGCAATAAAATAAACATGAAAAAGCTAGAACACAGCTGTTTCTTCTTCAACTGCAGGAGTGCTCCGATCTGTATTTCCTGAATTATGGCACATTATACTGTAGAAAGAATCAAAAAGTGTACAGTACATTTTTAAAGTCTGCAAAACATTAATGATGTGCATGATTAGCCTGGTGAGACCAGAAAGATTCCCCTCTATATTTTTTTATACTGAGGGGGCTCAGTCTGGACCCCCGTGGAAGTCCCTCAACACCAATCTACGAACGGCGCATGAGAGAGAGAAAGAGCATGTCTCCAATCGGCAGTAAATGACCAAAAACACATCGACAAGTAGGTGAGTTTTGTGAGTCATAATTCTGCACGAATCTTAACACAAAACCGCTTCCGGAACCGCCACCTTAACGTCAACAGCAGACGCTCGCCCTCCTCTGATTGGTTTACTCCGCTTCCTGCTTGCTTGTGTATGTACCGCTGTGGGAAATGGAATTGACTCTGTGGTAGTTCCCAAGCTAGTGCATGATGTGCGCCATTGATTTGTTAGCATTGGGTAAAAACTGAGGCTCTTATATTTTTTCGAGCATGTTGAATTCCCCCTGCTGCCAGTGCCAACCAATTTTTGAGACGCAAACCAACATAGCCCTGGATGATTCCAAACGGATCTATAGGTTTCAGGGGAGAGGGAGTGCATTCATAAGAAGGAGTTGTGTGGTGATTGGAGGAGAGGAAAAGGCAGTTGAGGCTGTGTCGTGCTGACAATGACAGACAGGTGACAGAACAAATTGAAATACACTATCCCATTCTTTCCTGCACACTTTGTCCACTCTCCTTACTCCCCCCCCTCCTCATTTCCTTTTTTCTGTGTATCCTTTTTTTTTACCTGCCCTCCTCTCCTCCACTCCGGTCCCCCTGTCCTAAGCAAGGAACCTAATAGGAAATCAAAGTTTGTGCTGGAAGAATGGGGCCGGGATCTGCGTTACCGTCCCATGGGGTCCCCCGAGCTGAAAGAGGAGCGCAGAAAGGGCCCTGGCACTGTGGAGGGTGGCTTAATGCAGCAGATAGTCTTTCCCTATTCATCCCGCTATACCCGGGACGCACACACTGTCTTTCACTATGTCACTTCTGAATCCTGTTTTATCTCTTTTCGCCCTCTTCCCGAGCTTTCATCCACCCCCCTCCACCTTTCCACACACACTTTGCCGCTTGTTTTGTGTCCTCCTTCTTTTCTTTTCTTTTTTTTTTGTGGCTTTTCCTAGGTGAACTCAGGTGCCCCTGTACTCGGCCGGTTGGGGTCTGGCGCAGGCCCCCCCATCCTGAGGGAGGCGGTGTGCATTGCGGTAGAGTGAATTGTGCGCTGGCTCTGCACGCACTCCTGCCCTTCAAAGCGCTGCCGATGTGTAGCAATTGACTCTGGTGGCCCCAGGTAATGCGGCCTGGTCAAGCACGGACACAGCGCAGACGTGTTCCCATTGAGGAGAGCTTAAACGCACTCGCTTATTGGGGAATTACTAATAACTGCAGTCGGCCGGTCAATATCGAACTGAGAGAGTCGTATGTGAGCAGTGTGGTGTCTTTTATAAACAAAACTGAAGGAAAAAGGTAGAGAAGGGACAAACAACAACCCAGGAACAGGTCTGGCCCCTTGTGCATTTGCTAAGAGGTAGTTGCCTTTTAAAATGATGAATATTGTTTGAAGCACTTTTTGATTTACTAAATGTATTACACATTTAATCAACACAATTTGCATTTCATTAAAAAAGAATGAACTGTCCCACATTTCTGCAAAAAGAAACATAAACCTGACTTTGTAGCCTTGTATTTGGAGTTTGCATTGTATTATGATTTGTTGATATGTGACAAAAAGGGGTTTACCTTTGTCATTACATTTGACCTTGAAGGATGACCCTAACCGTAAAAAAAAATAACCTAATTTCTTTATTGAGATATTTTCAAACCAAAAACAAATGAGAAACAAACCAAAAATAAATAAAAATAAATAAAATTTGACAAACTGGGTAAAAATTAGGTATAGTGCCTTTAAGGTTAAAGGGGCTATAGATGCAAGTTAGCCATTTTATACTCACTACTGCCACCTCAGGTCATGCATGTAACTGCACCTTCTATATTAAGCTCGTGCATGACGGCACTTTGGACCCGAAGTAACACCTTTTTGAGTGACAGTGCAGGATTTTAGAGGCAGTTTTGGTGAACAGGTCTGAGCTCATTCTACACATTAGGACATGACTGGAACATGTAGGGGGAGGAAAACACTTACTTTTTGATTTATTTATTTTTTAATCTTAAACTCCGTAGTCCTTTAAGGTATAATTTATTGATACTTTTAGAGAAATGTGTTCTTTGCATTTGACCCATCCTTGAAGGGCCCAGGGCAGCCTGTAGGCTGACCAGCCGCATTAAGCAGCCGCCCGTGGACCCATCTCCAGATATGGAGCCAGGGCTGGAAGATTCGCCTATTGTACATGTTTTTAGTGGTAGGGGAAACCAATGGAAACCTATGCTGACACGGGGAGAACATGCAAACTTATGAGACATTCTTACTGTGATGCATGAGCGCTAACCACTGCTAAATTTAAAGTCATATTTCCCAAACACATTCCTAACGTTGTGGTTGTTTTTTATTATTATTAATTGGGATAACCAATGGCATGCTGTAATCAGAGCAAAACTTTCCAAATTGTCTTAATCAGTGTATTGACAGTATTGACAACAGTGTATTGACATTTGCGCAGTTTTGAGTAATCATCGGGCAAAGCTGGTCAATTTAGCTGTTTCTTCTTCTATGGTGTTAGGATCTTCTATGATTTTCTGTACTTCCTGGATACCATTGAGTCACTATTAAAACCAAAAGCTGCCCTCCACATTTATATAGCCCATAATGTAACACTGTACAAAACTGGAAGTTTGTTTTTTATTATCATTATTCCTACAGCCTCTAGCAGGAGGAGTCCCTGGCAAAATGATAAAACATAAAATATCAAAGCTGAGGCATCAAAATAATCTTTTTATGTGTGTTTTTAAGCTCCATTTGCATAAAAAGTCCCCTTAGCCTGAGAAATCCTGTACAGGAAGTCCCACAGAAAAGTGTGCGCTAAGCCGAGAGCTTTAGCCATGTCTGATCAATGCCTCTGTAGGCGGAAAGCCCAGTCCTGCTGTGTTAATCTGCTTACACATGGGGAGCCGGGTCACAAAGCGCTGTGTAAAACGCCTGCAGACATCAAGGTGCACAGGGGAGTGCTGGAGAGCCAGGCAGGGGGGCTAAGGTAAAACACTTTACAACGTTAGCTCACAACCCAGGGGAGACCGACAAGGGTGAAGTGTGGATAATTTCCATTTCCTGAAGATTCCTCCTCTCCTCCTGACTGCATGACCCTGCTCTCCCGTCGCCCCCGCACCACCCAGCCCCTCCCCTCCTCCTCCTCCGTCAGCGTGGAGATTCTTGGAAGGTGTCTGGTGTCTACAGTGTCACAACTAAACAAAACAATTTGAAAACAAAGTGGGCCGGTGAATGTGCCGCCGCAACCCGAGCCCGGTCCCTTTGTGGGCCGGCAGAAAGAGCTCCCTCTCAGGGTGAGGGAGGGAGAGGGGGAGAGGGGGAGGCGGGCACAGGGAGGCGCACCATTTCAATCCGCAGGTCGGACCCCCCACACCCCTCGTCCCATCACCGCCACACCTCAACCCCACCCCCCCCTCCATCTCTGCTTTTACAGCTCCCACCGGCCCCACACACACCTACACTTTTAAGTGCACTCTTCAAAGGTGAACATGTGATCTGCGCCGGGCGATCAAGGTTACAGCGCTTCAAAGAGCAGCACATTCTCGCAAGTTCATTTACGCAAATATTTTTACACTGTGTACGTCTAGAAAATAACATTGATCATGCAGTAATATTCTATCATTCACATCCTACATTGTTTGGTTCATGCACTTGTCAGCGCGGACATAATTCCTGTTGATAATACAGAGAAAGCGAAACCGTCTTTGTGTGTGTGCATCAAAGGGAGCGTAACTCTTTTCTTAATCTTTTCCCGACAGGAAGTGTAAAAAAATCAAGGGAAATACGATGAAGATGTCAGCTGATGTGAATGTACAGGCTTTTTGGAAACGGAATCAAAGCACTTACAGCCGTTAATCAGAGGAAAAGTTACAGATGTTTCTCTGATTCGTGCTGTACGAAAACGCCTTTGAATGATTAGCGATGATTCGTCCACAGGTGTCTTCCTATTTTTTGCCTCGAACTCTGCTGTAGGTTTTGCCCTAGCTAGTTTATTTCATCTATATCTTCTTAGTCACTACTATAAATTATCTATATTGATATTATTCAAAGTTGTATCATGATATAGAAGTATTTAAAGCAGTACTAAGTAACTTGTTTACCTTAATAAATCCTTTCCGTAGTCCCTCTGGGGGTAATACAAGTGTTAATGGGATGATTCGCGGGTCTTTCATCTCCCCCCGGTGTCTCTGACCAGAAAATCACAATTGCAGCTTGACTGCCACCGGGTCGGATCCACCATACACACTAATGGAATCACGAAGAAGAAGCTAACAGGCTAGCAGGCAAAGCTAGTATTTACAGCCAGGTTTGAGTGATAATTATTTCCATTGTGTAATTGGATGTACAATATCCCTCTCTTCCTTCGCCTTTTCTGTCAGCGTAATATTTACTCTCACGGACAATTAAAAAGTAAAAAAAACGTAACTTGCTACGACACCTGCAGTTGCGCTTATGGCCTCTAGGGGCAAGAGTTACTTAGTACTGCTTTAAGTTACAAGGCCTATTTATCATGTTCAGCACATTTCTTTCTTTTGTATCTTTTTCATTTTTTTTCATGGCTGCTCCTTTTTCTAAAAACAAGGGGGAAATATATTGAATTTTTCAGTATTTTTGAGTCAATGTATTCTTTTGATTGTATGATTGGCGACGACGTAGACCATTTTTCTGTTTCATAACCTGCTCGCAAGTTTTCACACGGTTATTACCTGAAGATTCATGTGCGCGTGCTGATCTATAGAGCGGCGATAGCAGATCTAAGTCTGTCTCACTGTGTGTAAGCCGATACTGTGGAGAAGATGTGAGTAAATCCAACGTTCGCGTTTGGACAAGAGCGCGATGATGGATGTGTGAGTCACACACACAAAAACATGGGAGGGTTATAGTAAAGGTCACAACACCAGCGATTACTCAGGAGCAAAACAATGCTGAGAGTGCGTGGGGGCACCAGTATATGTTGCATTTTTCACAGAAGGGCAACACCATGACAGCTCAGACATGCCAGTTTCTAAACAGTCCTGGGAATATTAAGACACTACATGAAAATGAATTGAAACTTCATTTATCTTCTCATCTCAGTTGGAGGCGTATACGAGACCAGCCCCTTTGCATAATAGTTATTTTAGTGTGTCCTGAGATCACCCTCAAAAAAGCTTTTCATTAAAAGTTATTTGATGGGACAAGGTATTGATTATATGTTTACAGCAATTTTATGAAGATAAGTTGGGGGTATATATGTGTGAAAAGTCCCCCCGGCCTTGGACTTTTCTTCACAATGAGGAAAAACTCAAAAACCCAGTGGGAGAAAACATAAACCTCGAGGAGAGCCACATTGAAGGAGAGAGATTATATAAACCAATAGTCTTATATAGCGCATTTTCCAGATGCTGAAAGTCACTTTACAATTCCATGTATTACTCATTCTCTCCATACACTGTGGTGGTAAACTTTTAGTAGTTAGTAGACCGTCTGCCAATCTGTGCCATCAGCCTCTCCGACCACCACCGACCACCACAAACTCTCTCTCCCTACATTTCCTGTGTCTCGTGCCTGTGCCCGACTGCCGCTGATGGGAAAGTGATGCCCGCCGTTTGCATATGAGCGTCTGACAGCCTGATGAACTGTCTGTCAATCACACTCACTCTTAATTATGTGGCCACCGCTGGGTGTGAGCGTGTGTCCCGCCCTTTGACCCCAGCCTGGGCCTCCCTCAGTAACCCTCCACCCCACACATGCACACACACACATACACACACACACACACACACACACACACACACACACACACACACACACACACACACACACACACACACACACACACACACACACACACACACACACGCACACACACACGCACACACCCCAAGTGCCACCTGACTCTGCTGACCACCGCTGACCACAGCAGTCCGTGGTCACTCTTCTGCAGGTTTGCACTTTCTTTGATGTCCATTTCACAAAAGTTGGGACCGGTCACTCATGCACCACACTCACGCTTGTGCATATTTGATTATATGTGGATAGAGCCTTAGAACAACAAACGACATGTTTTTTTTGCCATAGCGTCTAGAATGCGTATTTATTTATACATTTCACAGATGGTGGATTTCACTGGTGGATTTTTTTGTTTTTTTTTGTTGGAAGGATTATTGGCTTCTATTTCCTTTTTGCTTTGCTTATGCAGGTCTATTCAGATCGTTATTTTCAGTGTTGGTGTGTGACTAAACGCTAATGTTGATGTTTGAACAGCTTTGAAGTGCATACACATATTTTTGTTAATTTTTTTCATTAGCTAGTTTTCCATGGTTATACTTTTTTGTGATGTTTATTATTTCACTTCCTTATTGGAGACTGGAGGGAACATGGAAATCACAAAAACACTGTTAGCTAAATGCTATTAGCTAAATGCATAGGCTAATGTTAACTAAATGTGTGAATTAAGCGCTTTATCCCTATTGAAATGAATGGTGAAGCCAAACACTAAAGTATGCGCGAGGTCGGGGAGACCGGGACTATTTGTCATACGAGGAAATTTGTCAAATTGCGTTTTTGCCACGCTAGGGGGCGCTGTAGGTTAATACTGATATATAATATGGTTATATATCAGTGGTTGAGCCATTTTAGAGCTAACATACTAAAGCTGTTTGTTAGCTAGCTAGCTTATATTGTTCGTAAAGTGGACACTTGGGGTTATTTGTCACATGGACTGAGGGGTTATTTGTCACATGGGTTTGATAACTTTTTAATGATCACTTTATTTTAACATTAGCTTTTATAGAGGCCGTATGTTTGGGTTATGTTCGTGAATTTGTAAATCTGACACCTCATGGAGCATTTTGCAAAAAAAAATCAACAGTTTGTTAGAGAGCTATGAGCACGTCTGGCATTGCATTGCGACTGTTCTAAAATATTTTTTTGTCTTTTTATCTTAAAAAGCAAAAAAATTAGGTTTATCAAATTTCAAGTTAAGATCAAAAATGATTTCTAACTACGCATTGACATCACTTAAATGTGGTCAATGGTGGCACAGCGGTTAGCGCCTCCGCTTCACGCTAGAAGGTCCTGGATTCGATTCCCACCATGATGGGGCCTTTCTGTGTGGAGTTTGCATATTCATGTGTCTGCGTAGGTTTCCCCTACCACTAAAAACATGTGCAATAGTTGAATCCTCCGGCCAGGTGATTCTGACCATCAGCCTGGCTCCGCATCATGGAGATGGGTCCCCGGGCACGACCATGCCGTCGACCATTGCTCCTTACGGGTCGCCATCGCAGGATGGGTTAAATGCAGAGGACAAATTTCCCTACGGGAACAATCAAGTATACAAACAACAGCTGAAAACATCTGGATCATTCATAATTTAATTTAATTTAACTGTCTGCATACTTTGGGATCGAACGCTTCTTCTCCTTTTTATTTCTATGTGAAACTATCCCCCTACATCACTTTTTTTTACTACTTTAATCAAGATTAATACCCACCCCAGATATAATCAATAAGTCATATTTACAAAGGAATTTAAACCTAGCTTATAAGATATTCTGATCATTGAAACTATGCAAGAAAAAGCTGCACTCCACTGTTTAATCAGTCTTTCTTTTGACTATAAGAGCAAGAACAAGCCTCTAAAGATGGAGGCAAAACGTCTCCAACTCAATCAACCCAGTCCAGTGGTGGAAAACTACTTCATGACTAAGAGCCTACGCAAATCTTTTGGCTTTATGTTAATTTGTTGATAAGGCATATGACATTCGAGCTTTTTTGTGACTTTTATCTCTTATTCGAATCCCATCAGCCGTCAGGGCAGTAAAACGTAAAGAGTATTCAGCGTGAGCACAAGCCGGGCCTGATACGCGATGCTGTCCTCAATAGCTCTCACAATGAGCCAGAGAGGAGAGAGACAGGGAGAAACAGGAGTGCAGTGGTGGACGTCCCGGAGCAAGACCCCGGGGACGTGGCCTGGGAACAAAGAGCGGCCCCTGGGAGCCTTCAGTGAGACCGGGGGACGCCTGGGGGCCCGCATTAACAAAGAGCCACACACGGCCATGTTCCAGGAGCTGGTTAAGGCAGTTTGTGTGTTTTTCTTTTGTCAGAGCACCGTGTCGTGTCTGTCCGCCCCCCCAAAGACTGATGGATCTGAGCAAGGAGGAGTCCAGCTCTGCAGAGGGAGCAAAGTGGGACCTGGGTAGAATTATGCTGCGTCACTGGTTCGTGAAGATGGAAAATGCCTCTTTCTTTTTCGGAACAGTAAAGCTTTTTTTTGTTTTATCTTATTGTATACCCTTTTCAGAGCACGCTGTACCGTTAGTGCACCACTGGGCTACCTGGTTAATCCGCAGTAGCCTATGCTTGTCTCAAAGATTAAGCAGTTCAAGTCTGAGTACACACGGCCAGTACAGTAAAACGAATGGCTCATTAAATCAGTGGGTTTCAAACTTTTCACTCCAAGTGGCCTACCACTTTAAATACTACTTAGCTTTCCTAGTACTGAATAACCATGTCTATATCAGGACTATACCAGACCCAAACAGACAGCATATATTTAAACACACCAAACTTAGATTTTAGTTTTGCCCTGTTGCTTGAAAAACTCCAAAACATGGATGGTATAGGCAAGGATGAATGATGTGAGTCTATCCCAAAGGGCAGCTGTGGCTACATACATAGCTTACAAAATGGAGGGAAGGTAAAACAAAAAAATATATATATATATCCTGTAAAGCCCTTTGTGACCGTGTCTCTGAAAGGCTCTACAGAAATAAAGTCCTTCTTTCCTTTCCAAAACCACTATATTATAATCACGTGGTTATTTTGTTGGTCTTGACCAAAAAGTTTAGAAACCCCCTGAATGAGACGATACAGTCAAACATGTAGTGATCCCTGCACCACAGTTTGAGAATCACTGGCCTAGAGAGATCCATCAGGTCTCAATAAGGACGTGGCAAATGGATGGAATAGTTAATCATAGAGAATAAGGAGCTCAGTATAGAGCTGCTTCTCCATAAACATCTATGTCAAAGCATTATGTTGTGGCAGTGTTATTGGTTAAGTCTAATGTACTAATACCTCTTTGTCTTTGTTGGGAAAAATGTCCCCTGCATGTGGCCCATTGCTGGATGAACAGGAGCGCAGCGCCTGGGAACCCTTCTTCAAATCATGAACCTGGATTTCCCAAAGAAAGTCTGATCCCACCACAACAAGGACATTGCTGTGAGTTGAAAGTGCTAACCACATTGCAACCCTATCATCATCACGACTATACACTTTTCATATTCTTTACAAAGACAAGATTGGGCGCAATAACTTGAACATTCACAAAGAAAAATCACTTATAGGCAAACACCTAAACTCTATTAAAAGGGGGGTATTATGCAAAATCGACTTTTTCAAGCTTTACATCATGTTATTATGTCATTCCCTCATTAAAAACATGCCTGAAGTGTTGCCTTGGCACATTCACATGTTTTTGAGTAATCTGTAAAAACTCTGATGGCAGCCATTTTAGGGATAGGTTTGCCTGAGTCCACCCAGGAACGCCCCCACCTCCTGGAGACGCCTCCGAGCTTTCGTCACCAGCCGAGTAACCAACCACTGCTCCTCAGCAGAACCCCCTCCCCACTGATGCCACAGACAGCGTGTGGAGGGGGCGTGTCGGAAAGGGTCAGAGGTTCTTAAAGAGACAGAGGCCTATTTCAAGACATTCACTACAGCCATTTTGAGAGAGCAATTTTATACAAGGCAGTTATTCTAATTTACTGCATTTACAGACCAACAGAAGGTTTGGTCATCATTGTAGTGTGCTATAGACTGGTGCTATGTGATTGAAAAAAGCATAATACCCCCTCTTTAAATACAGATAGCAGAAGTTTAAAAGTTTGTTCTGTATGATACGGGATTTGAGAGAAAAATGTGGTTGGATCAATAAACAACGTAGCAGTTTTGGAATTGTCTGCAGGCAGAGGATGCCATTTGCCGTTTGACAAACTTTTCTATCACTGGTTACTCTTAGCACTGATTTGTATTGATTTTTTTTTAAGTAAGCGCTTATTTACAGTTGCAGATACTGACCAGAGTTGGCTCTACTAGCATTTGGCTCGTGTTCATGTTCAGCATCTATAAAAGACCATCATGCACTATACTTTTGTTTGCTTTTAGGAAATCTGTTATGAGCACTGGCTCCTGAAACATGTAACAAAACAATAAAACCAAAAATACTTTAGGGCTACTTTCTCTGTGTCTGTAGTTTTGTGATCAGTATTCCAGGGCTCCACTCCTCGACTTCCCACTCCGGCCCGCGCTAATCCAATCCCCTCCTCCGCACTCGGCTCCAATAGTCCGCTCCGGCCCCTAATCGAAACATTATTGCCCAACAATTGCATCTACAGCACCCGGCCTAATCCGCACAGATGCAATTCTAGCCGGCGTTAATCCGATAAGTCCCCCCTCTCCTTTCTCTTCTGACGCATTTTTCATCTCCAAAAACAAGGTGACAGTCTTTTAATTCTCATTGCTGCGTTGCTCCGGATCAATTTGGCTGAGCGCGTGTCGGAGGAGTTATAGAGCCAGACACGTGTAGGCGCTGTTGTTTGTACGAGGTTTAAACTCCCAGTGGGACGCTGACTTGTAACACCGAAGTCAAATCTTTCTGTTATTGTTTATTCACACCTTTTCTATTGGATCAGGTCAAAAGCTGCAAGGGTTTTGCGCCGGTCATCTAGATGCGTGTGTTTGTTTAGATCGGGTTTGATCTGGTATTGAGGAAATTAGAGGCTCTGGGGAGTTTTATGAGAAATATAGTTCACAGTGAAAGATGTGCAGGTTTGGAAGTGCGAGTCAGTTCATATGGGACTAACACTGCTTTGTATTTTTTGGGTGTAATTTTGACTTGACTGCTCAATGAAAAATGTCATATTGTTAGCGGGACTATATAGAGTTTATGTTAAAATGTTAAAATTAAGTATTTTCCTCCCCCTACATGTTTCAACAATGTCCTAATATGTAGAATGACCCAGACATGTTTACCACAACTGCCTCTAAAATCCTGCACTCAAAAAGGTGTGAATTCGGGTCTGAAGTGCCGTCATGCACGAGCTTAATATAGAAGGTGCAGTTACATGTATGACCTGAGGTGGCAGTAGTGAGTATAAAATGACTAACTTGCATCTAGCCCCTTTAAACCTGTTGCATTACCACAGTCCTAACTTTGATTGCGGAATCATGGGGTCTTGCTGTGTGGAGTTTGCATGTTCTCCATGAGCCGTTAGATCAGTGATGCTCATGCAGTCATTTCAAGTTTGGGCAATATTGGGGTCACGCCACGGTGGGTAAAGTAGCCAAAATATTTACTCAAGTAACAGTTGCACGAGATGAACTACATCTACTTTACAGATCAAAATGAAGCATTTGCTGCTTAAATATTCGATCACAGTGGAAAAGTAACAATTATTTTACTCAAGTAAGAGTAAGAGTAAGTGCAGATTCTTCATTACAATTTTACTATAAGTACCTTATGAAAAAACTGCTCTAAGAAAAACAATTTCTTCAGAAATTGCCATAAAAGCCTGGAGGCTTCTGGCAAACAGAAAACGAGACTTCTTATAGTTTTCTTTCAAAAATGCCACTCAGTTTCCCTCACCTGAGCTGTAGCTCTCTGCAGTTCACCCAGGGTCATCATAGGCTTCTTAGAAACAGCTCTGGTCAGTGCTGTCCTTGTTCGGTCAGTAAGTTTAGGAGGACGGCTGGGTCTTTGTAGGTTTGCAGTGATGCCAGACCCTTTCCATTCCTAGATGGTGTATTTAACTGTAAAGAAATGTACTTTCACAACCTTTACTTTTAAATAGGTCAATTTTACTATATTTATGCACACACTTTAGTTTTTGACATATTACTCAAGCCCTTTGTCTATTTTTAATTTAATGCGGTCAAGTATTACACTTACTCAAGGCTATTACATAGTATTTACGTTGGATGGTTGCATAGACAATGTGAGTTTTGTCCCTCCGAGGATGCCATAGCTGCTGCGCGCCCCAAGTGAGTGCAACACGCATGCGCAGGAAGTATTCTGAATTTGACTTATCGAGCCGTTGTTTCTCCGGACTAAACAGGTAATTCTTTCCTCATTTTTATATTACTAATTAGATTGTCAGCATTTAGATTTGCATGTTGAATTGTGAACGAACTGCAACCGTCAATATGTTGTAAGTACGATGTGAAAAGACGTGCGTTTTTCTTTGAAATTTGTTGTAAAATTGCGCACGAGGCTTTTCTTACAAGTTATCGCTTACCTTGCGGATATGTAAATGATGGACACATAGTTTTGAAGACAGTTTATGTCGATTTACACGCTTCTAGATGGAGTTCCTTAACATCCAAGTAGAATTTAAGCGCGCTAGCTGTTGGAGTGGAGATGGTGAGCAGAGAACTATAACCGCACAAACGAAGATTTCTACAGCACAAACGTAACACAAACGATTGACATATTTTTTGTATAAATTTGAGCATAATGGGGCCAGATACACGGAGGTGATTAAGAGCAGAATGTTGTTCACATTCACGGCCACGCGCACAGCGAAACCAAGGAAAGGCAGCGCGTGCACTTATGAGACGTGCTCGCGCGCAGAGAGCTGAAAACCATTCGCTAAACCATTGCACTCTTATCAAATCCTTTTCATTTTTTGGAGGCGGTTTGCCTCTACCTCTCTCAGACAATCAGACGGATGCGCATGTGAGATCAGGTCAGTGAAAAATACACTAGCGCGATTCAGATCTGCGTCATCCTCATCACCACGCGGTGCGGCTAGCTTACAGAAGTCATTACGACAATATAAGCAAGTTGTATGGTTCGTGTGTCTGTGTCTCCGTTTTGCGCGGGTCAGTCTGAGACTTCGAGCGTATGAGATTAAGTCATTGATTATTTCAATAATCGAGTAGTTGTTGATTAATCAATTTAACACTAAAACACATACTATCATTTATGTTTTCTAGATAAATGCAGAATTCAAAAGGATCACCACAATGGCACTTACTTCAAAGTTCATGTTTCAACTGGACCAGCATGCTTCCAAGATGGTGAAAATATTCAGGAAGAAGGGAGGAGCGCTTGGGCAAAAGATTGTTCAAATTATGGCAGCCACTGAGGAGGTTTGTAATTGCTCCCTAAAATTTACAGGCATAATGTTTGTGTAAACAGTGTCTCGCTCTTGCTTATTTTATTTGTTGGTTTGTTTGGTCGGTACAGTACATGTTAATGAACATACATGGGTCTCATGCATTTAGACAAGCCACACCGGCTAATTTAGGCTAATTTCCATCCGTCGTCCCCCATGTGCACTCTCAAACACACTATCATTCTTACCTATTGTATGTGTTTTTAGTAAGGATGTAACGATTCTTTGAAAATCGATTTTAAGTTAGCATAAGTTAGCGCACTCAGAGTGTAGCGTTAGCGCTAACGCAGAGTTTAGCCTCATGACAGAAGTTTAGCAAAGATCATGAACTGATAAACATAATAATCCACTATCTACAGAGAGCTTCAGGTGTTTCCTCTTTACAATAAACAACAGGCACCGAGACTGTGAGGCGTTCGAGGGGTGTGGGGAAAAAAACTCTGCACTGTAAAATTTATGTAGATGGATCCAATTAGTCATTTATTTTCTAAAAGTAAAAAAAAAAAAATCGAAATTGGGTACTTAAAATCGAAAATCGAATCGAATCGGGGCTTGAGTGAATCGTTACATCCCTAGTTTTTAGTGGTAGGGGAAACCGGAGGAAATGTACACAGACATAGACTATATTTTTATACCGAGGATGCTTCGTCTGGACACCGTTTCCCCGGTGGCCGCGTTTTTAAATCTGTCTAATCAGATTTGATTATTTGCGTCGCTTTTTGTTTACAATGAGCGTCACTCGTGGGATGTGAAAGTCTCCTCACGCCAAAATACAAAGTGCGTGCAAGAGAGAAACATAAAAACGCTAAAATCTTTGCACCCACAGCAAACTCCTGCTATGACCAGACTCACTCGCTGATACAGTGATGAGTCTGGATTTTTCCAAGCTACATACTTCCCACGCATACAGCCACCGCTGGGTCAAAGCGCATATATATGCACAAATATAATTTTTATTTTATTTTATCCATATTTAATCACAGTCCATTAAGCAATTGGTATACTTTTTCATTTAATTATCTGATCAAATATCATATTCTTAAATGCAGGTTGCTGAAATAATTTTCCTTCTTTTTGTTTGTGTTGTTTACAGAACAACACAATTGAAGTGAGGAGATCTTGCATCCTGAAGGCACTCTCGGTGTATTTCAACGAAGATCCTAACAATCTCATTAGGCAATATGTGGTAAGTTTTAACTGCTAATATTTACATTTACTTAAAACAGTCCTGGATGCAACTCAGTGCATTGTACATGTTATATTCATTATGATTTTACTCCGGCTTTGGATAAATTTCATAATTGTTCAGACATTCATACATTGCTAATTGTAAAAATGTTCAACTTGATGAACTATTTAATATTTTATTGCAATTGTAATTGATTAGTACACACATCAACTACAGTCCTTTAAGTAGACATATGCATAATTTACTTAATGATAGGCCTGGAGTAGTCTTTCACTAAATGCATGCTGTTTGGAGTAATCTTGGGGGAAAGCTGTTAAATTGAGGTCTCTTTTTTTACCCAAAATCCTCCCCATTTTTGGGGAGGTCAGTCTGAAAACGAACATTATGTAACTTCTGAACATTTAAAAATCAGCAGGAAGAGCTTCAGTCAAGACCTTTTCCGGCTCCTTCACCTGTAACTCATTTACAGCATTATTTCTTACAGATGCCATATATTATAAATTGTAACATGCCCACTTTAAAACAAGGATGCAATAACTGGAAAATGTTAAATCCTTGTATATTTTTTTTTACATATTTTGCTCATTTGTGTGTCTTCATTTTAGGATGTGGAGTCTCGTGATGCCCAGAGCCAGATGGAGAAGACCGTCATTGGGATCTACGTCATCATGCATGATGGTGGAGAACAGGAATCACCAGAAGATGTGGGCATCATCATCGAAGGTGTCACAGTGATGAAGGACCTCAGAGATGTTGCCACCGCCTTCTCGCTGCGGTTTGGTCTCATCTACGTGCTCAACCTTAACTACCCACCTGACCTCAAGTACAGTTTTGAATTTTATCAGAAAGTTCTGATGGAACTTGATGCGAGGAAGCTTTCAAAGAAAGTGCAAGTCCTGAAAAACAAACTTTTTGAGTGACTCTATGAGTGAGATGGCCTATAGAGGTGATCTATGGCTATGTGAGCAGTTGTTCTGAGGCGTAATGTGTTCAAAATGCTCTCCCAAGTAATATGAGACGTGTTTTTAAGAGCCTGTTCTGTAGCACTATATATAGGCTTACATATTAATTTACAGGGATTTAAAAAAATATATATATATATTTTCTTAAATTGAAAAATACAATTTAAAAGATTTATTTTTAAATTATTATTAACCAGTTGTAGCTAAACTTGACATTTTTACGATTTTTACTTGTTTTTTTTCAAACCATAAGACTAAGATTTGTGTTGAAGCTTACTTGAAGATGAAGATTTTTTTTGTTTGTTTGTTTTTACATGATTGACATTGTTAAATTGGTTCTTTGCCCTGTTAATACTGATTCCAAGAATAGCCATATCTTTTGGTCTCTTAACCGCACCTGAACAGCTTTTTCTTTACCCGAATCTAAATGCTTCTTAAAAAGAAAAAACGTAACAAAAAGAAAAGAAAAAAAAACAAAAAAAAAACGCACTAGAAAAGCAAGTATACCACTATCTAAAAGTTAGGTAAGAGGAAGAAGTCTAAAGGGTTTTTGTCACTTCTTTCTTCAGATTTTTGTCTGTTTTTGTTGTACTTTCACCACTTTTTTGGTGGTTGCATTTTCTTAATTTTTCGTTACATTTTGACACTTTTTGTTGGTTTCTTTTGCCACTTTTCCCTTCAGTTTTTGTCACATTTTTGTCATTATTTTTTCTTGCACTTTCATCCTTTTCTTGTAACTGTTTCGTTGCTTTTTGTGGCTTTTTCTTTATTTTTGCCATTTTTGATGCTTCCCCCCACACCCCGAGTAGATTTAAGTAAAGCCAAATTACCTCAATTTAAAAAATCGCCATAAACATATGAAAAGGCTACAAAATAGTGACACTCAATACAGTTAAAATTTGCATCTGTCTTATTAAAACTTGAAAACTATTTCCATGTTCCAAGTGTAGCAATTGATGAACTGCTTTCTGAATTGCATTACTTGAATAGCTCTGCATCAGTGCCTTTGTTAAACAAGAACATTACTGAATCTCTTGAGAAACACAGTATTTGTTTAGACCAGACCATCATTGAAGAATTGACTCACGCTTTATCCTCACATCCTGTCTTAAAGGCTATAGCAAAAGAAGGTCCACTTTCTACCTCTTATAAACGCAAACAGTTCTACAAAACACATTTTAGAGTCATTGAACCAGTGGAATATATACTTGACCCTCAAAGTAAGCAGTCATTCCAATACGTTTCCATCCTTAAATCATTACAGCAACTTCTTGAGCAGAAGACTATATTCAAAAAAGTAATAGATAGCCATGAGGAATACCGGTCTGCAAATGAAAAAGGTTACAGATCGTATCGAGATGGTCTTTATTTTCTTAACAATGACTTTCTGAATGCTGAGGATGAACTGAAAAAAGCGCCATAAACATATGAAAAGGCTACGAAATAGTGACACAAAAGCAGTGAAAATGCAAATCAAAAATGTGATAAAAAAAAGAGTGACAAAATAAAATTTAAAAAAATGAAGAAAAAAATAATTATTAAAAAGCATTAAAAAAAACCTCAAAAACATGGCAAAAAAACAAACAAAAAACATACATTTCACAATAATGTTACAAAAATCCGGCGACAATGTAAAAAAAAGGTTTGGAGCCTGTCAACACAATTGATCTAGTCGAGAAGCTTTTAGATTTGGTTAAAACTGAACTTGATTAAAAAAAGTTCTGGGTCAAGGTGTGAGGGATAAGAAGTAAAGGGCAGATTGTTACAAATAGGAATAGTTTACATATGAAAATGGTGTTCGTGGTGATGAACAGTTTTTGGTGCAACAGTTCAGAGCCATAGATGTTGGTCTGTTCAAACTACAGTGTGAGGGGGTTCAGTCAGACCTATGTTTTCCTCTCTCACCTGTGAATGTTTACATGTTTTGACCAATGATAATGTTTGGGTGATATTTGTTCAAGCGTACATTGTTTGCTCATAAACATAAACCAGAAATCACTCAAGATATGTGCCAGATAAATGCCAAGATGTCTTTGGACGTGCGCATGTTCCGAAAAGGCTTTTATGTGCCCATTCTGTTTAAAAAAACACCTTCCATTATCTAAAGTGCACTGGTTGTAATCTGATTAATTGTAATAAAAAGTGCATATTCTGTTCAAAAATCTTTTATGGTACGTTTTTTGTTTGTGCTAGAATTATTAAGCCATGTTACTTAGAAAACACTTGACTCTGTTATTTCAAGTGGTTACACACAACACTTTTAACAAAATACTAGTGTATGTAGTTTATTAATATCTATTCAATCTAGTTAAGTTACGTTTACATAGGTTTGTTCAATAGACATTAGTGAACTAGATTAAGTAATTCTTATGAGGAGCAGTTTATTATTCTTTACATAACCTCGTTAAGTACTTTTTATGTAGAAATATTCAATAGGAATTACCCAACTTACTCAAGTAATTCTTAATAAAAGTATTTTCTTAATGTCGACTGAAATAAGTTGAGTAGATGTTATGTAATGATATTTATTAAGAACTACTAGTAGTGTTTATGTAGGTTTTATTCAGTTACATTCCTTAGCAATTACTTAAGGCTGTTGTTTGTAACCACTTGAAACAACATTGTTATGTAAATACCAGGTTTCTTTTTTTTGAGTGTACTTTGAGAGATGTTCAAAGCTTTGGAAATGTTTTTAGAACCAAACCCAGCTTTATGCTTCTTAATAACTTTATCCCGGACCTGTCTGGTGTGTTCTTTGACTTCATGATGCTTCTGCTCATGTCTGCTAGTCTCTTAACAGACCTCTGAGACCATCACAGAGCAGCTGTATTTGAACTGACATTAGATCACACACAGGTAGACTCGATTTAGTCATTGGGTCAACATGTGATCATTCAGAAATCATTAGGCAACTTCTGAAGGCAATTGTTTGCACTAAAAGGAAAAGGGGGCCGGTACTTATGCATCATTTCATTTCACTTCACGATTGTGTGTCACTTAGTGTGTGTCTTCCACATGAAATTTCAATTAAATATATCATTATATTATAATAGAAATCTAAAAGTTAAAGGGGGGCTGATACATGTAACCCACAGTATGTAAAAGCATGTTACCTCATGTTATTCCATTTTAGCAGCGTTGTTTAGTACCCATTTAGTCTTTTGGTTCAGATTCAAACAGATCAGTGGGAGCAGCACAGGTTGGATTCTTCTGGAGCTTGTTCATGGTTACTCGGCTTCTTATGTACATGAATGAAACGGGCCACTCTTTAGAGCAGGGGTTCCTAACGTGTGGGTCGGAAACCCGGGGGTCGTGGTACACTGACGTTGGGTTGTGAGATGAAATCAGTAGTGAAATTAAGCCAAAAATTCAAAATATAGTATAATAAAACTCCAGATTAACACTTGAAATTGCTATGAATTCTAATGTCATTTTACAGAGGGGGCTCCAATTAGTTTTTCACTTGGAGGCCAAATATGAGCAATCGTGCCCAGCCCTCAACAGACATGGAGGACTTGGAAATCCCAAGAAACTATTTCCATTCAACTACAACAAAAACATAAAAAAATAAAACAGGATTATCCGATAAACATTGTCCGTTCCTCCATCAAAACATTTACTCTCCCCCAGTCCCGAGCTCTCTGATTTCCACCTGACAAATTGTCTTATCAGCCCCAGCAGCGATCGGGAGAGTGAAAACATGACCTCTGCAGACAGGGGCCCGACAGCGAGCCCGCTACACTGATGCCACCCGATAACGGCGCCGAGGAGAGGATAGAGCACGGACACACAACAGTGATCAGGCCTGATAAAGACAGGAGCAGGAGAAGGGGAGCACTGGAGTGGCAAACAAGCACCATTAGGCTTATTCTATTCATACCCAGGGAGCCGGCCAGTTAAGTGGATAACGAGAGCCATTAGGAGCATTCAGGGGTTCAAAGTGAGGCTGGACAGGCTGGATGATGGACAGCAGAGGAGCGTAGTGGTCAGCAATGATGAGCTCAGAGATGTCTTCAAAGTCTTAGAAGAAGTTATAGTGACTGACTTGATAAGCTCCCGAATAGCAAGGAAGTTGAACTTTAATGATGTTTTCTGCATTGGGACAACCCTTCTCTGGGAGGCCACAATCTGCCGAAAAATGTACATCACAGACGTACAAGAAGGATTAACCAAAGATGACACCATTTCAAGGACTCTTTGTGTCAGTGGTCTTATTTATCCACAAAATTCTCCTTTCTGTATACTTACAGCCCCAGGATCACATTATATTACTTTGCATGTTGGCATGTTAGACAATTATTCTTTGACATGCTTGTTGCGAGACGAGACGAGCAGCCTGCCTGATTATTTGCTACTTCTATTTTTGAAAGAAAGGAGCAACTGGTTTCTTTAAAAGCTTTTTACAAGACACCAGGGCTACTCTCCAAGTTCCATTTTGGTTCTCCTTGCACCCCTTTCTTCCCCAGCAACAGTGCAGTTCTACTTCAGAAAAGAGGGGCAACAGGGAACAACAAGCATTTATCATTATAAAATATCAAGTTGCGTATGTCATAGGGATGTCTTATTAATAGTATCTGCTCTACTTGCTTTGACCCAAGAGGGAAGGCGGTAAGTACCTAGTTTGAGGTGTTAGGAGCCTGGGAACCATACGCAAGCAAACAGGAAGCGGAGTCAACCAATCAGCAAAGGGTGGGCGTCTGCCATAGATGTGGTGTTATTAGCGGTTTTGCGTTAATATTTGCACAGGATTATGACACACTGATCTCCAGACTGATCTCCCTAGAGGGGAATCATTCTGATCTCACAAGGCTAAGGTGTTAGCACTATGTGGAAACAAATGAAAACAATGCCATGCTGTCGGGACAAGTGGACCGTTTAAGAAGTCTTATTGCGCTGTAAACAAATTCATAAATCATGTATTTGAAAAGGACTAGAATAAGTAAAACTAGAACACGAGTTACATAAAAAAGATCAGTATGTTGTTGTATGTTATTGCGACCACAATGATTCTGTCCAAACTAAAGCTGAATGCACAGAGCAAATAAGGTGATGGAGACCACAGTGAAGGGGATAAGGTGCAAGGGGCTGGGGGTGCACACTGCCCCCCCCCTCGGCTCATGCTTGGCTGCTCCGGGACGAGAGCAGCAGTAGAATAGCAGGTCACTCAACACAGTGGGGGCTTTGTGGGCACTTATCAGGGAACCGCTGCCCTGGCATGGGGCGTATATGTGGGGACACGCTGAATAGAGCTGATGGCAGTTTGTGTTGGGCTGGAGAAGTTAGATAGCGAAGGGGCGAATGCAGATTAGATGGACAACAAAAGTTTGTGCAATCTCACTTTAGGGAGGAAAGCAGAGCCGTTCCTTGCGAGAGTGTCTACCCACAGATCCCCGAACTCCTATCTGAGTAGAAACAATTGAATGACCCACATATGATATCATGCAAAATCTACTTTTTTTTTTTAAATAAGGTTTTGACTGTGATGTAATGTTGCACAGAAAACCTGGAGTGTTGCTTTGTTTCATCTGTGCATGTTTCAGTAACCCTTCATGGAGTTATGTTTCAACTCACTAGCACCCCTTTGAGTAATCTTTGGATCACCTCTGCGCAGACCTGACTTGTAACTTTAGCGGAAAGCGGGACATTACCGGCTCGTTTTCGTGTTTTTGGTGTTTTTCTCTGAACAGATTGAGGGATACTCATGGATCACCTGTTTTTTCCCAAATATGACAAGATATGAAAAAATGGATATAGTATTGAAATAAATGATCTAACAAGGCCAAAATACTACATGTTTTTGGGTTTACTTATAGTGGATTTTCATGGGGGAATTGGGATTTATTGTTTATCGACTGCTATAGTGTTGTTTAATGAGAGTGTTCCGGCAATTGTTTTGACCTGTTCCCCCGAATCCATCACTTCAGACCAAAAGTATTCCTGAAACTAATCATTTACAAATGAAACACTGTGCATAACCATCACAGTATTGGAAATGTATTGCCCGTGAAAAAAACTGAATCGGCAACAGAAGAATGACAATCGGTGGCATGTGTAGCATCTTGTAGATCACTTTTCCCAAGTTGAATGCATCTTGAGGAGACAGGGTGAGGACGGCACGGGACACGGGACAGCCACAAAGAGCAAGAAGGTCACACACGGGATATGATCTGCGGCCGGGCCGAATGGAGGGACAGGGGGAGCACTCAGGTAGAGTTACACACAAGGAGAAGGCCAGTGTGCTGTACGTCTGGGTGGGGGTGTTACTGAGAAGGGCTGACTTTCAGTTAACACACTGGGATGAGTAACAGGGTAGGTTTATGAACCTGGTAGCAATCAGATTAGCTAAACAAACAAATAAACAGTGTGCAAGGAATCCCAGAAACCTTAGTGGTTGTGTTGAAAGAGCTGGTACTTGTTTAAGCCAGCGAAAGTGTCTCACCTTTGATGTGCACGTGCAGGATCGTAGCCATATAAAGAAAATATAAAGGACCATGGTAATGTCGGTAATTTGCTTTGAGGTGACTTTGAGTTGATGAATGAAATCTAGAGCTTGGAGGTGAATGACTTGAATTTGGGAATATTAATAGTGTTTAGAGTGGTTTACTATTGTTGACTTTTTTGCTGATGTGATCTAGATCAGTGGTTCTCAGGGTCCGTTATATCCAGTGTAATGGTTTAACATGCAGCCTGTGACTGTGGAAATGGTAATGCTGGGAGCACTGATGCTGCTTTGACCACCTTACTGAGTAGAATTTCTCTGTGTGGAACTTCCTGGCGACATTTTTCTCCACACTCACACACAGCGGGTCAGCGCAGACTCCAGCTCCCGCTGAGCGCCTGCCGAAAGGGTCATGTCAGACATCAGCTCCCGTCGCGTCTCCCACTATTCACCACAGAGGGGGCTGTTCCCTTCCCCCGTGAGGCCCACAAGGACAGGCACATACACAGGGCTTTAGGCGGCACCAGGGATATAGTTTATGTTCAGAGGCAAGGACTAAATCAGAAGTCAAGCAACACTGAGTAAAGGTAGACACATAGCTTAAAACACTCTTTAGGGCACTTCAGCGTTGTTATTTTACTCTTTTTAATGTGAAATTATGTTAAGGCAATACTGTATGTGCTTGAGTAAACCAGGGAGATTTCCTCACAGTATTTTCTCACTGATCAGGCCAAGGAGGGGCACGGTGTGGAAGCCGCTACAGCCTCCACACTGCACTGGGCTGGGGAGGAGAGAAACAGAATCGGGAAGGGCATCTCTGAGTGTCCGGAGAGGCAGGAGGGCTGAAAGCAGGGTGAGGTTTTCATGAAGTGTTGGAAGAAGGTAGTAAAACTATTTCACTGTCACCAAAGCACAATCAAAGAATCAGGAAACAATTTTTCATTCACAACTGTGTGCATCATGTGGGGAAAAACCCAAAGGTTTTCTCAGAATCGTGCTGCAGCAATAGCTCCTCCTGAAGAGAACACAGGCGACACACGACTAGCATGTCGGCTTTGCATAAATAGCATCAGGCGACACAGTGGTGTGATGGTTAGTGCATTCACCTCATGGGCTGAAAACAAGCACACTAAACCCAGACTAAAAGGGTGATCAGCATTCTGTAAAAGGCCTGAACGCACACATGTAGCTTTAAGCATCCTTCACGCCTCCAAGTTTTGGTTATGGTGTAGTGCCAGAGGAGACAGAGCCCAGCAGGGGCCTCAGCGGGGGGCCAGTGCACTGCTCACCTCCCGGCCCTCAACACACAGCGCCCTGGACACACGCACACACATACACACACACACACCCACACACACACTGTCACTGCCGTCTTGGTCGTCTGCCAACTTTCCACCGGGCTAACGAGTTTCCTCTCCCCTTTTCCATCCCTGCTCTTTCCTTTCATAATACTCACCAGCTTTGGAGAAAAAGAAGCACCCCCCCAGAGGTCATTATTTGTCAAATCTCCAAACTTAAGGAGTCGTTTTAAAGTTATCTCAAAGCCAAAACATTTTAGATTCCCCACCTCTGATCTGTACTTTCAAGTATTCACCGTGGCCCCATTGAGTTATTAGCATGTCGTCTGTGAAAGTCTTGTGTTAACTGTTACATATCATCCCCACTGCTGCCTGCAGAGGGCGGTCCAGGCGAATTCAAAATCCTGACCATCCGGAGACTCTTGCTCTGTGTTCTTTTTAAATGAACTTACTAGCAAATGAATGTGTTTCTATATGAATAATCTTGCCGCTTGAGTACAAAAAAACAATATAATTCATCATATCACACTCCCTCTTTGTCCCAGTGAGTATTCTTTAAAATGACACCACTCTTTGACGTGGTGAAAATATATCTAAATTGTAGGGGTTAATTAATCATAGCCGAGATGATTAAACGTCAAAATGACACGGACATCACTGGCATCATTGGCCTAATACAAAGGGAGATGGCGGAACAATGCAAGGGCATGCGGAGTCGACACAGAGGAGAGTGAGAGGGCTCTCAGGGGGAGGGCTCCTGGGGGCCCCTGTCGCTCCTGTGTCACTCTGTGTTAATTATTACACTCTGGTAACGAGACGACCGGAGCACAATCGCCGAGTTTGTTAAAAATGTTGCCTCTGTTTGAAAAAAAATATGCCTGATATTTTCCTAAAGGGTTTCCAATGATACAATAGTCAGACCCATGATAATCACCATCTCATTTTCTTTAAAGTATTTTCTTTCATTCCACCTCAGCCCTGATCCAGAACCCAAAAAACATAAAAAATTACACACACAGTTTTTGATAGTTAGTTAAACATTTAAGAAGATAACAAACTGAATTTTCTGAAAGAGCACACGCTTCTATCATAAAGTGATACATGTTTTTGCCTTATCTGCCCCACTACTTTCTAAGCAACAAACATAGTGAGATACACAGCTGAACAGGCTAATATTGTATTACATGTAGCTACACAATAGATGATATTGTATAACTATTATCTCGTGACACAATTGCAGCGAGATAATAGTTTGATGGAAGATACTCACTGAAGAACAATGCAAAGGAATGCAGAGCAGACAAAGCCTGATTTGACTGACGTTGTGTTGCTGCCAACTCCGTCACTCATTCTGACGCTGTGATTGGTCGAATGTCTCGCCTCCTGCTCAGACTCACCTCCTGCCAATCAAAGCAAATCTGCAGATATGTTTTTTCTGCTGAAATACATCAAACACATTCTAGAAAAAGGCTTGAAGACGCTTATAGGAATAGAGTAGAGTTTGATGGTGGTCAGTATCTTTGAATTATGTCTGTATGTCTAAGCCCTGAAGTTATTCCTGTGGTGGAGTCTAGTGTCATTGTTTTCAGCTTTGGAACAATAAAAACGGTAACTCTTGATTGGTTGCTAAGCTTAATCCTCTCATCGAGAAGTAAAAACATTCGCCATAGCTTCACTACAGCCACACAGGACGCCAGGTCTACTTTTAGTCTCTAAATATTTGAAAAAAGCTATTTGAATCAGCTGCACAGTGGGGAGCAAGAGGAAGGGGTGGGAGGAGCTTATGAGCAGATCGCTTGAAAATCAGGAAGTGAAACTATTGGATATTATGTTTCAGCTGTTTTGATCAATATTGCATTTTCTAACAAAGTGTAAGATAGTGATAAAGATGTGTTTGAGATTTTTACCATGGACCTGCAAAAAGAATAATATCCCCCTTTCAGGTTTAAGGTCACGTCTTACCATCACCGAGTGTGGAGTGAAACTACATTGTAGTGCTTTGAGAAACCTGTCCACACCAATGGCCGCTGGCTGCTCTGCTTTGTGACGACAACATGAGGGGCCGCCATTGCTCCGCCATTGCTCCGCCATTGCTGTAGTACCTCCATATAGCCGCCAGTCCCATTGGACAGCATTGCACTTTAGACACATTAAAAGCAACTTTAAAGGCTGGTTTCTAATTTCTTAAACTTTCTACAGCTAAATATTCCTCCTGATAACGCCGGGGTTAGCTACAATTAAAGAAACCAGGCTGGTTTTCGTAAGGGTCAGACTGTTAGCATTGGAGCAGCTCGAGGTACACGTCACGTAAGGGCCGACTCTACAGTGAAGATCCCGCCCTTATGCCCTTTTTAGGAAAATGCTTCGTCAGAGCTGGGGAGGAGGAGTCTGTATATCCCCCATGATTTCTGTAGTTATTTTGTCAAACAGTGAGGAGTGAGTAATGACGGAAAGTGTAAGAAGACATTACATGTTTATAGTGTAATTGCCTGAATCCGTTTCAGCAAAGCAACACAGGAATAAACCTGAAGGGATGTAGAAAACTATAATGCCCAACTTTTTCCCAATATTTGTCAAGGAGATAGTAGAATGTGCTAAAACAGCTGTTGCTTAAAGGGACTAAATGGAAATTGTTGTTGTTTTTACTCGCTACTGGCACCTCAGGTCTTACGCGAAACTGCAGTCTCTACGTTAAGCTCGTGTATGACGATGGAGATACAGTAATGACAGTGCAGGATTTATGTGTCAGTTGTGGTTAATTGGTCTGGGCTCATTCTACACAATAGGACATTGCTGGAGCAAGTAGGGGGTGGAAAATACATAACTTTTATATTTTTAAAGTTAAGTTATTAAGTTATTAAGTTATTAAGTTAAAAAGTTATGATCGGCCAATGTCAAAGTCCATACAATCAAATGATTTCTCTCTTCGCCCTATAGGCTGGAGTGTGTACATTTCTCTGTATGCAGGGAGGGGTCGACATCCCAGACACGTTGCCACGGCGACAAGGTGCTCCTGCCGCCGGCGGGTCTCGGCCAAGTTGGGCGCCATGGCGACTGTGGGGACAGACTGTGGGACGGTCTCTGGGACTCTGCTGCCGGAACAAGGCCGGTTTGGTGACATGGTATAGGCCAGGGAGGTTTTAATCTTTTCACCTCCAGGGGTAGATCAAGATGATGATGGTATGCCTAATTATTGTAAGCTATATTATATATTATTATATATTGTAAGCTAAAGGAACTATACCAGATATTTTCCCCCCCAAGTAATATCATGAAATTTGAGACCCTGAAAAGTGACTGTGTAAGTAGTGAAATGTGCCCATAAACTTGCCCAAACTGTTAAGAATTGGGATGCTACAATTATGTTTTGTTATGTTATGCCTCCTACGCACCTGTCGCCTCCTAGGTGTGCGGAGTCATCCTTAAAGAGGGGGTATCATGCTTTTTTCAATCACATAGCCAGTCTATAGCACACTACAATGATGACCAAACCTTCTGTTGGTCTGTAAATGCAGTAAATTAGAATAACTGCCTTGTATAAAATTGCTCTCTCAAAATGGCTGTAGTGAATGTCTTGGCCTCTGTTTCTTTAAGAACCTCTGACCCTTTCCGACACGCCCCTCCACACGCTGTCTGTGGCATCAGTGGGGAGGGGGTTCTGCTGAGGAGCAGTGATTGGTTACTCGGCTGGTGACGAAAGTTCGGAGGCGTCTCCAGGAGGTGGGGGCGTTCCTAGGAGGACTCAGGCAAACCTATCCCTAAAATGGCTGCCATCAGAGTTTTTACAGATTACTCAAAAATATGTGAATGTGCCAAGGCAACACTTCAGGCATGTTTTTAATGAGGGAATGACATAATAACATGATGTTAAGTTTGAAAAAGTCGATTTTGCACAACACCCCCCTTTAACAATTTTTATCATCGTAAAAATCAGGTACAAGGCCTTTAAATCAATACCAAATGCTAAGCTAAACAGTGGCACGAATGTTAATAATGGCAGAATATGTGCCTCTATGACAATAAATCCCAACATTTTTTCCCCTTGTACATGTACGCAGCCATAAATGCTTCAAAACATACAAATAATGGTCAATACGCATTTACATATACACAGAAATTCGAGTCATGTGTAATATATACTTTAATTTGCTCAAATAGTATCTCTTATTAACGGACCTTCTAGGCTATTGGCGCCCCACAGTTTGGGAATCACTGACTTATGAGTTTTTGGACAATTCTTCCGTGCCTGCAGAGGGCGCTAGAACCATAGAACCATACTACTTGAACGCTTAGGGCGACACGGTGGCACAGCAGTTTGCAGTTAGTTAGTGCTTCACATCCAGAAGGTCCCAGGTGCAATCCCCAGACAGGGTCTTTCTGTGTGGTGTTTGCATGTTCTCCTCGTGTCTGTGTAGGTTTCCTCCAGCTTCGCCAGTTTCCCTACCATTAAAAACATGTACAATAGGTTAGTCCTCCAGCCAGGTCATTCTGACAGAGCCCGGCATGAGATGCGGGCACCCCAGAGACATTGAAGGATGGGTCAAATGCAAAGAACTTTCCACACGGGGATCAACAAAGTAAACCTTATTTTTGTCCAGTTGTAGAACAATTTTTCTTCCTCAGTATATTGTAAACTCAGACATTTATGGTAATAATACTGTGCATCTATTTATGAATCATTAAGCAAACATTTCATGAACTGGCAGTCTAGTTTTCAAGCATTTATGTGACGGTGATCTAGAAAAGTGATCCTGCAAGTTGTGAAATGTGCATATAAACTCATCTGTGTGAATAATTGGGATGTTGATAATATGTTAGGAAAGTTAGGAATGAGTTTTGACCAAAGCTAACAATTGAGTTTACTTGCACCTTATTTCATTGTTTTATACCAAATTCATGTGTAGAGCCTTTAACTTAACTTAGATGATTAAGAGGAAAAAATATCATGCAAAAAACAAAAAACTAAAACATGTTGTATTCTTGTTCCCTCTTCAAAACCTACCTCGGGTATTCTTTTTTTCATTCATGATCCCCCATCCCATTTTTAAAGCCCATTCTGTAAATAATCAGCGGGCATGTTCTGAGCAGTTCTGTCCAAACTGTGTTTTAATAATGGCTTAAAACTTAACTTAAAATATTGTAATATAAAATTTCAACAGGTTTATAAGCCAGAATTATACATATCCACTTAAACAGCCAAAATACATTATCCTGGATAACACCAAAAATTTAACTTTTAAAGTTGTAGTGCAGAGGAAGCTGCAGCCAGTGAACAGTAATTTATTCCCTCACTTGAGTAAATTTACTGTATGTTTCAATTGTATATAGTACCTCATACTGTTTACACTAAAGCCATATACCCATCATTCATGAACTCCTACTGCAGTACAATCACCTTCCAATCACCATTTGACATAGATGAGCGTGTTCTAAATAATCCATGATCATAACCTAATATTTACGTCTCTGACTCTCATACAACAATTCACTGAACATAATAGCATAAAAGTAAAACGTTCTCCTTTAACTCGAAAGCGACTTGCAGACATGTAAACCCTGCAGGAGGACAGGAGAGGCAGGAGCCAGAGTTAGGGCATCCCGCAGAGGGAGGTCATGACCCCTATCAGACTCTGTGTCAGTCCGCCTATTGTGTCCCGAGACTGCACACACATCGGGTACACACACACGCATGGATATAACTTACACCGTCTCCATAGAAACGACACTGCTGCCCACTTTGACTCCAAATGTACACTATAGACTACTGTAAGCAAGTACACCAATAGTCGGCTTGTATGTTTTACAGCACAAGTATACAGTGGCTGGTTAGCAGTACTAGTTTTTGAGTATTTCACGCTGGAGAATATGTTAACCAGAAAAAGTCAATCATTTCATTATACATTCAGCCTACAATCCAAAATGGTGGGTCTATCTACAGTGGGAAGAAAAAGGAAGTACACCTTTTGGAATTTTCATTTCTGCCTAAATTGGTCAGAAAATGTGGTCTGATCTTCATCAAAATCATAAGAATAAAACAGTGTCTGCTTAAACTAATACCACCCAAACAATTACATTTGATCATATTTTTATTGGCCACAACATGTAAACATTCACTGGAGAATGTGGAATTAGTAAGTACACCGCCTGAATCTCACTGAACTGCAGCAGTTTGGAAAGAGATTTGGTCCAAGATTCATCCTGATCGTTGTGTCTAACCTGCAACTACAGAAAAGCAGTTATGGCTGCAAAAGCAGGATCAGCCAGCTATTTAATACAGGGGTGTACTTACTTATTCCGCACTGTTGGGAATTTCAGTTTTTTTCTGCAAAATATGTTGATAAATTTGTGAATGAATTTTTCTATTGATGATAAATAAAACAGCCCCACACCATGATTCTCCCTCTTTACCATTCCTCTTTACTAAACTGCTGCAGTTCAGTGAGATTCAGGCGGTGTACTTACTTATTTCACGCTGTCCTGTGAATGTTTATATGTTGTGGCCAATAAAAATATGATCAAATGTAAATGTTTGGCTGCTTTTAGTTTACTCATTCTTATGATTTTGATAAAGATCAGACAACATTTAGTAACTAATTTCAGCAGAAATGTAATAAATTCCAAACGGTGTACTTACTTTTTCTTCCCACTCTAGATAATATTTCCCACTTGCTTTATTCTTGTATTTTACTCATTGATACACTCAGAACCATATTTTGACTTTAATATAAGAGCCTAAGAAATTGTAGATGAAGTGGAAAATAAATACATAAATAAAACAAATATTTGCTTTACAAAACAATTGGGTGGAAGCAGACATAATACGTGTATGCCTACTTATAAGTCAACATATTTGGAGTGTAGGCTAAATGGTGATGAAATGGTGACAGGCTGACAAACACAAACAGAAACAATGGTCTCCAAAACAAAGCTGAAAGGTAGCTCAGAGATCTGCTGCCATCCTTTGGTCATTAGCTATAGTGTAATACTTTTTTGAGTGCCATTATTTGGTCATTGAACAATAGATAATTGCAACAATAGAACAATACATTAACTTGGGAGAAACTCAGTGATTTGAAAATGTTATGGGAAAAGAAGTATACTGTTATTCTGTGTCAGCAACTTCTCTCAAGAGGCTCTTTAAAGCCTCTGGTGCGGCTCTTTGGAGATTTGATTAAAATATAGCTTCATAAAGATATATTTTTTATTTTTATTGTGCTTGTCTTGTTGCTTTGAACTGTTATTTTATATTGTGTACCTGTATGTGAAGCACTTTGGGCACCTAGTGTTGTTGTAAACGTGCTATACAAATAAAGTTGACATTGACATTGACATTTATTTGTATTTATTTAAAGGAACAGGCCACTGTTTTTCCATACTGTGATATGTTCTTACCTGAGCTTAGACGAGTTGATGCGTACCTGTCTCGTCTTTGTGCGTGTCCGTGGAAGAGTTTGGTCGCTTCTAACGTCACCCCATTTGGAGCTGTAGGAATATGCTGGGAGAGGCCAAATGCTAACAACATCTTTGGTTGCTTTGCGTGACTGAGGGCACGCACAAAGACCAGACAGGTACACATCAACTCGTCTTAGCTCTGGCAAGAACATATCTCTGTATGTAAAAATGGTGGCCTGTTCCTTTAACCTTTATTTAACCAGGAAAGTCCCATTGAGATAAAAAAAAAAAAAACCTCTTTTCAAGTTATGAGCCGCTGTAGGTCACATCTGAGGCAGAATAAAAGCAGTGACAAATTTGTTCAAATTTTCCAGACCCAGATCCCCCGTGTCTTCAATACATTTTACATTAACTTTGTAATACATGTAGGTTTGCCATCACACTGTCTGCATTTGCAGTACAAATGCAGTATGCTTTTCTGTTTGATAAAGGCTGCGGAACAAGTCGGAGTGGCTCTTTTGATGGCGATGAGGTTTGCAGCCCTTGTTCCTAGTTAAAGAGTATGTGTCTGTTGCCATCGTGTGGTGAGTTCTTGCTATAGGTCATGGCTTGTCAAAAAAGAAAAAACCGCTGGCCAGGAACACCACTGTCCGCAAGAATGCAAGAATTTGGGGGCATCCAGCGGAGTGGGGCTCGCGTTTTCTGCAAATTTCCTCTCAAAAAACCTATTACGCTCCACCCAGCACCTCTTTTTCTCCAGTTTATCGAGGAATTTACCGGTGTACAATCGAAACAGACGGCTTGTCGAGTTGCACTACTTCTCGTTGCTGCGGCGTTACACCCCCATTATAACCATTAAAGGGGGTCGTGACCCCACGCCCGGGTCACACTGTGAGAAAGCCTACATGATTCTTAAAAAACAAAGAAAAAAACAAATGGCTAAAATAAAATTCATCAAATTATGAACATATAATGGCACTCTGGGAAAATAGCACACACATATGCCACAATAAAATATTATAATATACACTATAAAAAGTATGTATATTTTATCTGCATGATCTGGTAACCCCCCAAATTTGTCTCGTGACCCCGTTGGGGGTCCCGACCCCCAGGTTGAGAACCACTGATCTAGGGCACTCAAGGATCAATTGTTTGGATGGTTTTCACTACTGATGGACCCTCTCTACTCTACCAGCTTCCTAAGTGTAAGAAACGTGTGCATTTAATATGCTGATGTTTTATAACAGTCCTAGCCATTTGCCAATGGTGTGTGCTCTTGGGCAAGACAGTTGAGTCACTTTATGCAAATGAAATGAATAAGTGAGTGAATGAGGGATTGATTCTTTGACTCCACAGAGTAATGTGAAGAGTGAATGATTTAAATAAACTTGATATACTATAAATCTAGTATATGCATACAAATTGAAATTGCTCTTTGATGTGTATGATTCCACCAGCCATCATTGTGGTCATTTTTTCATTCATGCCAAGGTAAGTTAAATTCTGCCTTGGGCTACGTTTACATAACCCGAAGGCGGAAGCGAAGTGTACTTCCTCTCTTGACTTGACTCTCTTCTTCGTCTGTGACTGCCTGGACCAATGAGCGCTGCCGCCCGCCGCACACCGCTGGCCTGGCACCACCACTGTCCGCGGGAAAGCAGAGATTGTCAGGCTTCCAGCCGAAGGGGCTCTTATTTTTAACCATTTCCTCTCAGTGACATACCCCACATCACCCGGGATCTCTTTTACCCAGAAGCGAGCCACTGTCAGACAATAACTGCCTCTTCTTTCTTCAATTTCGCTGGTTACGCTAACAATGCTAGTTAGCTGATTGTGCCTCACTGAACGACTGCTGATGCTACCTGACAGCAAGTAACAGCTAAGACTCAAAAGGGGAACAAAGGCTTGGATTTCCTCGTCAATTTCCACGTATTGCCAAAATGAGTATGTTCAATTTAGACCGTTTTCGGTTTGATAAGAGCGCGAGCACACCGGTGAAGCAGGAGCCGAGCGCAGACCCCAAAACTCCAGAGTCTGAGAAGGAAAACAAACCAGGTAAAGAGCCGGCATAGCTAACTGCACGGCTGTGGTTAGCTAAGCATGTCTGAGGGGTATAATGGTTATGTCACGTTTTCCACATCTCATTGTAATGACTCAAGAATGAATATCTAGACCATTTTCAAATGACCGCTACAAGAACTACTTTCAACCTCTCAAACTAGAGGTTGTAACTTTTAGATAAGGCTGTAGCTTCTTTATAGTGTTTTGTTCTTGTGCAAAACACTACACTTTGCCTGTGAGGATGTGGTGTGTGTGTGTGAATTGTGTATGGTGAACAGGCCGTTGGCTCAGATTGGCAGCCACATCTGTCCATCAGGCACATGGCAGCTATGGCTACAGATGTAACAGAGGAGAGGGTAGATTATTGACTTTGTTTTTGTTTGAGAGGATAGATGAAGAATAGGCAGCAGTCTGGATGTCTTATACAGTTTATTTTACCATCGGTGTGGGACTCGGAGACATGAACTCGAGACATTGCGCTAGTCCTACCATTCAAGTCTGTCTATGCTTCCACAGAAAGGGTAAATACCCTCTCAGAGCGTCAGTCTGATACGCAAGCAAACATTTAGTGGCTGAGAGTGGCACCTGAGCACCACAGTCAAGGCTACGTCAGAGATAGTACGACTGTACAGCTTGACCCAGTATGATAAATATGTGATTTAATGTTATCCTCTAACAGTTTGAGAAACCTTTTTAGGCACAAACGCTCAGCGCCACATAATGTCACATTTGTCCGACTGGGCAACGCTATACCAGGGGTCACAATATATAACCTATGTAACCCAATCATACACAACATGGGCCGATTGATAGATGTCATAATTTGTCCTCAATATGGCGACCTCCAGCAGCAACCACTAATTTCGTGTCTCCGAAGGACAAATACCAGTCCCAAGTTGCAATGGCAAATAAAAGTCATGTCTTCTTGCCCATGACCATCATTCACTCGAATATTTACACAATAATGTAAAGCTGAAATTAAGATCTCTCAAAGAGTTGTTTTGTTGTTGCCAATTTAAAAATGTATGTATGTTTTTGTTTTTCAGCCAAAACCCAGCCTGCCAAAAACCCATCCAAGCCCAGTGCAGAGGGAGTAGTATTTCTTGATACAGAGAGTAGTGATGAAAATGATGACATAGTTTTTGTGTCAGAAGTAGCTACTTCAAACTCCAAAAGCTCTTCTAAGAAATCCAAGAAATCAAAGTACGTAATTTCAAATGTCTTTACTCTTCTTTTAGGAAAACATATTTTATCATGTTTTTTGTGTGTGTGATTTTAGGCATTCCTGTAATGGGACTGGAAAGGACCATAAGGAGAGTAATGTAGAGGAGAAAATCAATAAATTGCTGGCAATCTTCCCACAGTTGACCAGAAGTCAAGTTCTTGAGGTGAGGAGTCATTCAAAATGTCTGTGATGTTTTTAGAGTTACGAAATATCAACACTCCAGGAAACAAATATTATGAAGCAACGTAACACCACACATATAAAGGTTCCTGCTTAAGTAACCTTTCACTCTTCAGTGTGTGAGAATTCTTCATAGAGGAGCGTAAAATGCTTCTTGTTTGAACCCTTTATTTAACTTCTGTTGTAGGTGATTGAAAGCACAAGCACACTGGACGGAGCTGTAGCTTCCTGCCTACTAAGGTTTGGTGACAGAGGTAAATACAATAATTTTGTGTCAAAAAGTGGCATACCATCTATGTTTATCCATTTAGTATTATTTATCTGACCAGTTGTTATTGCCTGTAAACTCAGACCGGGGTAAGAAGAGGAAGGTGGATGAATCCTCGAGTTCTCGAGGCGATGGAGATGCTCAACCAGCAAAAAAAAGCAAGCCATTACCGGTAAGTATCTTTTGTCTGTATTTAGATGAATAAACAAAGCCTCTTGAATGTGAAGCAAAACATTATATGACCTTGTCCAGGGTCATATTTATTTAGCTTTATTGTGTGTTCTTTAACGTTCTCTGTGCACTGAACTCTTGTTGTTCTTATGTTGCAGGAAGTGGATCCTGTCGACTGTGAGAAACAAGAATCTATGGTCAGACGACTGCAGAGAAAGTTTCCTGACCAAGATAAAGAAGTAAGCAACACATGTTTAGTTAGTGGAGAAAATGCAAAAAGTAAATGCAAATAATTGTGAGTGAAATTTTTTCTTTTCATACTGAGTCTTGATAAGTCACATATTTTTTGTTCTGATCACACAATCTTCAAACATTTAAGAAAAGTATAAAGAGAGAAATCAAAGCACTTTCTTCAATTGTATTGAAATATATTAGAATTTTGGATAATAACTCTCCAGTAAACTCCCCCTAAAGCCCGTCGGTACACAAGTGTCTTCCAAGCTTCAGTAGCTCCATGCTCTTTTTTTATTGTTGCATGAATGTAGCTCACAGGTTAAAACAAGTTGAACCCCTGTCACTCTCCTCCCCTTTCTAGTCAAACGGAGGAAAGCCTTGAAATACGATTATTTGCATGTCTTTCAATCCTTTTACTCATAGATTGGCGCAACATACTTGCTCTTTAGCTGCATCCCCGCCCCCATGGGTGAAACAAAAAAGATTTTATTTGGGGGCAGACACAAAATCTTCTGTTTAACCTCAGTGACGTAGATGTTGCTCCCATCTATATTGCAATTACATTTTATAGGAAAAGCGTGTCCTGTGCAGTCAAAAGGGAGAAAACAATGAAATAAAATCACATGTCATGGATTATGTCACAGTCAACTGTTATGCAAGTTTCTTTTTCTCCATTTATGAATGTTTTTAATGGATTTTATGCGGTTTTATTGTAAAGCACTTTGATCGCCTTGAGTGTTGTAAAGGGCTCTATAAATAAAATGTAATTGATTGATTGAATGTGTTTTAAAGGAGCTGCGCTCAGTGCTTCAGGAACATGAATGGGAATTTACAGAAGCCCTGCAAGCTCTGCAGATGTTCGCAGATCCAGGTCTGACAGTGTTTAAAAACAAACAAAAAGTTTTTCAAGTCATTCTCTAAACCTTCTTCCTTTTGACAGAAGATGACTTCAGCTCTCAAGAGTCCAAAGAAAAAAGCAAGAAAGATAAAAAGCAACAAAAGACCGGCCAACCTAAAGACATTAGCGACAGTGAAGATACAGTAGACAGCGAGGAGGAAGTTTCTTTTATTGAAGAAATAAAAGGGAATCAAGAGAGCAAGTCTTCAAAATCAGAAAAGAAGAAACGACCGAAAAATGAGTCGTCGAAAAAGGAAGCAGTGGACGTCGATTCAGATGGAACAAGGGACAGTTCGGATATGGGATCGGAGTCTGAGAACGAAACCCCCAAACTTCAAAGCCGCACTCTGTCCACGTGGCTCCAGAGGGGCAGTAACAACTCTGCCGGAACACAAAAAACTGAACAGTCCGACTCCAAACCCACCAGTGTGATCAGTTTGGCCAAGAAGGCGGCGGTGGAGCGGAAGGAGCGAGTAAAGGACAAACACGTCAGCTCCGGAGAGGAGGACAACGACGACGACAACGATGAAGATATGGAAAGCAGCGGGTTGGACGACTCTGACGAGGAGTTGGAGACCAAAGGTGCCGCAACCGACCTGAAGACGATGATACTCAACTTCTTCAATGACTCCACCATCGACGAGCTGAATCTGATCTCGGGCTGCTCCGTCAAGAAAGCGCAGAAGATCATCGAGCTGCGGCCGTTCGACAGCTGGGACAGTCTGGTGAGGAACGGAAATCACTCGCAGCATTTCTCGCACGACAAAAATACAAACCTCTGTCTTAATGGATCTTATTTCTCCAGGTGGACCTGATTCACAAAGGCAACGGGCTCTCTGAGGATTTATTATTTGGTTGTAAAAGTGTCCTCAAAGAGCGGAAGGTGGTGCTGGGCCTCATGTCGAAATGTGAGACGATTTCCTCAAAGCTGATCCGACGGGTGACGGAGGTGATGGAGAGTGGCACTGGTTCGAGCGCACAGCCCGCACTGCTCAACAGCGAGTGTGTACTCAGACGTATTCTTGGAAAGGTTCAGTGAAAGTGTTTTTAGTTATGCCGTGTTTACTGTTTCCTAGCTTCCAGTTGAAACCCTATCAGCTCATCGGTCTGAAGTGGCTGTTGCTTTTGCACGAACACAGACTGAGCTGCATCCTGGCCGACGAAATGGTGAGGAAACTGACTGTCTTCGACTTTATCATTTATGTCCTTTTAAATGTTTCTAGACTTATTTCAGTCCATGTTGCTTTCTGTTTTGTCAGGGCTTGGGAAAAACTATCCAGGCCATTGCGTTTCTTGCTCAACTTTATGAAAATGGCGTCAAAGGGCCCCACCTCATCACTGTTCCATCGTCCACTCTGGGTAATGGCACATTTTGTCTACTTTTTTTTTCCAGCAAATTTTGTTGGTTTTATTAACAAAATGTTACTTCAAAGTGTGGGCAAAAATTCAATTCAATGTGGAAATCCGCATTAGGGCTGCACGATGTTGACAAAAAACCGAATATATACAGATATTGGGATTCGATTTGCGATGTTAATATTTTATGAATAGCCTATGTTTTATCTTTCATGCAATTGAGCATCGAGCTGCATTTAGACTTTAAACATCATGGTGCTCAGTTATGACATTTCAGCTTCATGTTGTAACAAGATGCAAATCGAGGCAAAGAGGCATTTTATGTTGTCAGGAAAAACGGGGTTAGCTCTTTCTTCCTAATCATGAATTATTATTATTTATGAAAATCTGCCTCATATTTACATCAAAAACCTGCTGTAAAGGTGTTACATTTAGACGCAGTTTAATACAATGCTGTGCTCGTACGTGATTGGCTTTTAATAATTGGGATTGTGATTGGCGAACATGACTATCACTTAAACAATGGAGGTGCAAAGGAGGAAAAAAAAAACCCTCAGCGCCTTGATTTTTAGTAATCGCAGTAGCTAAAATCTCAATTTTGATTCGATAAAGGTTAATCGTGCAGCCCTAGTCTGTGTGCTGGTTTTGAAAGAGTTCATTTTCTTCCACTCCTTGTTGAATCATAAAAAAGTAAATACCTGTTACCTTTATCATATTTATTTCCTTTTTCAGATAACTGGGTCAGAGAACTGAAAACGTGGTGTCCGACTTTGAATGTTATTGTTTATTATGGTAAGAATTAGTTTTCTTTGAATTCCTGCACAGACTCAAAGTTTGAGACGGACTTTTAATGCCTTTTCCTTCGTACAGGTTCTGCTGAAGACCGACGCTACCTCAAATACGAAATCCTCAATGAAGAAATTGACTTTGACGTCATCGTGACCACGTGAGAAACCACTACTGCGTTCACCATTCACATCCAGACTGTTTGCCATTGTTGGATTTTTGTTTTTTATTAATTTCATCTTGTGTCGAATTCTTTCACAGATATAATTTGGCCATCGGAAATGACAGTGACCGAGGCCTCTTCCGTAAACTCAAAATCGCCTACGCCATATTCGATGAAGGCCACATGCTGAAAAACATGAACACGCTGCGATATCGTCACCTTATGGCTATTAATGTATTGAAGCTGAATAATGTCATTGCAGTCGTCCCGTGGTCTTTTCTGTGAGTGACATTAGTGTTTGTCCTGCAGGCGAAGCATCGGCTGCTCCTGACGGGAACGCCTGTACAGAACAACCTGCTGGAGCTCATGTCTCTGCTCAACTTCATCATGCCTTCAATGTTCTCCGACTCCACCACTCAGCTGTCCAAAATGTTTTCTATGGTGAGTGCTAAAGGGGCTAGATGCAAGTGGGTTATTTGTATACTCACTACTGCCACCTCAGGTCTTATGTGTAGCTGCAGTTTCTATATTGAGCTTGTGCATGACGGCACTTCAGACCCGATATAACAGCTTTTTGAGTGACAGTGCAGGATATTAGAGGCAGTTGTGGTGAACAGGTCTGGGCTCATTCTACACATGAGGACATGGCTGGAACTACGTATAGTCCCTTTAATCTAACACACAGTATTGTTAACAATTCAAACATTGTGTTATATACATAATGTTATATTTTACTAACTAAAGTAAAAATAGCTGCTTGATATGCGGTATTTACCACATTCCACACCTCCACATCATTATACTAGAACCTACCACATTATAAGTCTGGGCATTCCTTTCAGTACTCAACTTTACAATGCACATACCAAGCCACAGGTAAAAGCCCTGGCACCGAGTGTAGCAAGTTAATGGCAAACCTTTTTTGAGTTTGCGTCAACTAAAACAACTAAATAAAAGAATAAAAATTACTAAAAGGTGACTATGTGGCCATACCGCCTTTGCTCTGCCCAGTCCCGTCAGATCTTGGAAGGTTAGCAAGGAAGGGCCTGGTCGGTACTTGGATGGGAGACCGTTTGGGAAACACCAGGAAGCCTTGCGAATGTAGTGAGTGAGTGAGTGAGTGGTTGGTGGTGGTCGGAGGGGCCGATGGCGCAGACTGGTTACCTCACTTCCGTCAGTCTACCCCAGGGCAGCTGTGGCTACAATAGTAGCTTTCCACCACCGAGTATGGCGTGAACAAATAATGCACTGTAAAGCGTTTCTGAGTGTCCAGAAAAGCGCTTTATAAAACCAATGTATTAAAACGAAAAAGCATTTTTGTCCAATGGACCAAGATTAAAAGTAACCAGAAAAAGTAACTTAAAGGTAGCCAAAAACAACACTACAGCAGCTAGCACATCAATGACAGAGTGACAAAACCGCTTTTGAACTGCTTAAATCCGATGACGAATAATGGGCTTTTTAAATATGGAGTGCAGTTGTGTTTCCTCTTTGATGCAATAAGAGATCGGAGCTTCAGCAGTTGACGAAGAAAAGACCAAAATCAATCTCAACCGTAACACTCAAAAAGAAAAACTGCATGAATGTTTGAATTAACATATGATGCATTGATGATCAAGTTCAGTAAAGAACTACGATCTTGTTTATCATCTTCATATTATCCTCATTGTATACAACACATAATGCAATTTTCAGGGTAAAATAGATGTTTGTCTTCTTCTGCTGCACTAGTGTGAGCAGAGGTGAAGGGCCGTGCTGTATCTCCACTTTCAATACAAAATACTGGTGAAAATTATTTGTTCGGTCGCTTCATAAAAATAAAAGGGAAACAAAAAAGTTATAACTTTTTTTCTCTTTCAGAAATCCCAGGAGGAGCAGAGTCAGTTTGAAAGGCAACGCATTTCTCAAGCCAAACGCATCATGAAACCTTTCATCCTCCGAAGAGTGAAGAATGAGGTGAGCTGGTCTTATCACTTTAAAACTGATTTGATTAAATGTGTGTGGTAATAAGAAGTTCTGCCGTACTAGGTTCTCCAACAACTCCCTGCCAAAGAGGAGACAGTGGAGCGCTGCCCCATGAGTGAAAAACAGGAGAAACTCTACAAGGAGCTTTTCAGGAAACTGAAAGAGACTAAACCGGGAGAGAGTAAGCTGACTTTGAGTTCCTTTACATTTTATTAACAGAAGAGTAGTTCTGAAACGTATTTTTTCCCTCAAGAGCGTGAGATGTGCAATGCAATGATGCAGCTGAGGAAAATGGCCAACCACCCTCTTCTTCATCGTCACCTCTACACCACAGAGAAACTCAAAGCCATGAGTAAACTTATGCTAAAGGTAGGGCACAGTTGATGTGTAGTGTCATTTAGGTTTTACTAATAATGATAATAATGATTTGCATGGTTAAAGGAGCCCACACATCACGACGCTGATGCGGCTTTGATTCAAGAGGACATGGAGGTGATGTCGGACTTTGAGTTGCATAATCTTTGCAAACAGTACAACTCCATCTGCTCCTACCAACTTGAGACTAGCATTATACTCGACTCGGGGAAGTTCAAACACCTCACTGAGCTGCTGAGCACAATTAAAAACAAGGTACACACAAGAAGATAGTTTTCAATATTGTCACTTGGAATGTCTGCCTTACCTTAATGAAAATGTAATGAAGAAATGTATCCATTTATAGGGCGACCGTGTGGTGTTGTTCAGTCAGTTCACCATGATGTTGGACATTGTGGAAGTATTTCTGAAACACCTCCAACATGGATATGTCCGTCTGGATGGTTCCACGCCGATCGCAGACAGGTTTGTTCTCTCCCTGGCCACTCCTAGATTTAAACATGACAACACACAAAGGTCTTGTCCAGGGGTGCCCAAACTTTTTGTCTCCGAGGGCCAAAATGAAAAAGTGCCTGTGAGTCGCGGGCCAAACACGGCGATGTCAAGCACGAAACGCATATAACTGCAAATTACTTTTGCATTTGATTCTATCTATGCAAATAACATGCTATATTAAAACAAATGGTAACTATGGCAAAAAGCCTAGTTTTAGTAGAACAAAATCAACAACTGCAGCAATTTAGTGCAAAATGTAAAAAAAAAAAAAAAAACACCTGCATCTACAGCACCTACAGTAACTTTTCCTCATTCGTTAACTCAAAGAAATTGCCACATTGGATTATTTTGAAAGTGTCAGTTCAGCTTCAATTCTTTTATAAGTCAATTTTTAACATATACTGTTGTCGATGTCAACAACCTTTGCAATAAAGGTTGTAAAACTGAAAGGTGATGCTACAACACTCTGATTAATAACTGTGATTAATAAATACCAAGACACCACAAGTGTTTCCAAAAGGAGTGAAACAGCGCCCCCGATTTGACGCTGGTGGTCAATAAGTGTACTGCATCCATATTTACCATTGAGAATTAATCGAAGAGAGTTGTAACCACACGCAGCGCAAAAGTAGGTCACTCTCTGGCGGGCCAACAGAATTGTTACGGGCCCCACTTTGGGCACTTCTGGTCTAGTTGGTCAAGTAGGGCTGGATTTGTCGAGCCTAGTCTTTAAACTACAGCAAGATGAGAATGTTTATAGTGTTCTTAACATATGGTTTCTCAAATTACATAACATCAATGAACATTAATTTGTGCTGCGAGTAAGCAGTTTAGATAAATGCTTTTCGGCTTACTTTGTTCTTTTGTATGATTGAATCTAAACTTTGTTGCAGGATTGTGTTGATTGACAAGTACAACACAGACAGAGACATTTTTGTGTTCCTGCTGTCCACTAAAGCCGGAGGCCTGGGCATTAACCTCACCTCTGCCAATGTTGTCATCCTCCACGACATCGACTGCAATCCTTACAATGACAAGCAGGCTGAGGACAGATGTCACCGTGTGGGACAGACCAAGTAAGAATGAATAGAGGAAGATTGCTAGTGGAGTGGAAAGCAGTGGCCCAAATTTAAGAAGCATTTTATTGCTCCTTCATAACAGGTTCCTAGGCCTTACTTAACATTAAGGCCTAGGAACCTGGGCTTTTCTGTGTAGACTTTTACGTTTCCTCTACACTGGCGCCAACATTTCCTGAAAGTGATTCTGAATCTCACTAGAACTTTCCTGTTGTTACCCAAATATAAAACGATCTCTGTTTTGTAAATCCTACTGTCGTTCATCTCGAGGCTTAGTAGAGGATATATTCTCAGGGGACGCACCCTTAGTTCAAGGTCTATTGCCAGACTTGGTCATATTATTCCCTCCCTTTGTTGATCTCAGCAATGTATCAGAATCTGCAGTGTCATAACTTTGACCAATGAGGTTGAGTGTTAAGTTATACTTTGTTAATCTCCGTAGAGATTCCTGAAAATGACCAGTGACCAATGACCTTGATCGTTTACTTTTGAAATCTTTGTCCCTCTCCTCATTTTGCAAACTAGGTGTGACTTTGTGGTACAATTAGGACCTGAAAGCCTCATTTTGCAATCTGACGGACTGCCACTTTAAGGACATATTTGAAGCATTAAATAAACACTTTTATGGTTAGACAGCTGAGCAGTGCAAGAGTTTGATAGGAAATAACATGAATTATGCTACTGTGCAATCTTTTTTATTTTATTTTACGTGTTAAGAGTGAGACCATTAGGCCGTCATTGTGTGCACTGAAATGGCGATGCGCTATTAGCCAATGAAGCCGGCTTTGTTCCTGAGACGCTGATACAGTTTCACATACAATCACATTTGCAGCGAGAGGTAAGTTACGATGCTAGCTGTGAAAACTGCACTCCTAAGTTTGGTGATATGTTCTGTTTAGTTGGTTAATGTTTTTTTTATTACTGTTATCCTTCACTGGGATACTTTTCAAACATTGTGATAGTTTAGATGAATTAGACTATAACCTGTATGCCGGTCAAATGGTTAGAAATGACAATATGTTGCTGAGTTTTCTTACCATTGAATACAGCAGCGAAGCACACAGTTCTAGCACATTTCAGGACATTTGAACAATAATAATCCATTGTTCAATCTCTCACCTGATTCTTGTTTCTCCGTATTCTTTATTAGGACTGTCCAGGTGATCAGGCTCATCAGCAAGGACACAATAGAAGATGGCATCCTGCAGCTGGGCCAAAAGAAACTCAAACTGGAGCAGGACATGACCACAGCAGACGAAAGTAAATATTCTTTGTAACTAGAACTAGCAAAATACTAAATAATTATGTCGAAAGAGATCAACTGAATATATCCATCCATCAAAATTGTCCCTATTTACTATAAAAATGAACAAGAGCTGCATACAATTAATTACAAATACCCATTGTGTTTTTGCAGCTGTTGAAGGAACTATTCCAGAAGACATGGCGACGCTACTCAAAGCTACACTGGGACTGTGACTTTTTCTTAATCTTTACAACTTGAGGAATAAAGTGGCATTCCCCTGACTCCGAAGTGCTACATTGGAATAAATCTGAAGACCAAATGCTGCAAATCTGTGGAGCACTGCGGAGAACTGTGCCTGAAGTAAAACAAACTTGTTACAGAAAAACTGTCCATGATTTTCCAGTGGATAGTATACAAGCTTTTCATCCATTTGAGCCTCCAAAAATAAAATCACATTTTATTTCTTAGTGCTCCAGTATAGTTATGTTTACATTGTAAAGTTGGGATTTGCAGTAATGACAAAAGCAACAGTGGTTGGATTTTAGACCATTAACATGCATTGTAAAACGAAACACAAATTAAAAGAAAAAGCTACAAATTAACACTTCGAATCTACGAGCCCAAGTTTATGTCAACAGCTGAATCAAGATTGAATTCTTTAAAGCTTGGGCCAACATATACTACAGTCAAAAGTTCCCAACACCTGTTTTTCCTGTTTTTTTTATTTTTAGTTTATTGTCTCATGTGCTCTGAAATGAAAGCACAGAATAAATAAAAAATAAATGTTTGAAAATAAAGTAATTTATTAACCAAAATGTATTGTAGTATTTGAAGCCACTATTGGTAAGTACAACCACTGAAAACACTTGTGGTATTCTTTCTACAGTGGCAATTATACATTCAGAACGTTTTTCAATACTCTCGCCACAGTTCCCATAAATGTGCAGCACTGGGATTGATCCAACCTTTGTACAGCACTTTTCATGCATTCTCAATGCAACACAAAATTCTCAGTCTGGCTAAACAAAGCCACACTTGCAGTGAATAAAGGAACACTGGCGATGCAAGACGGTATGCGATAGGGGCTTTTCTGTTTTAGATAGTAATATATTAGAGCACTTAAAGACTGTCCTAAAGCGGTTGAAAATAAATAATCAAAAACCCTGTAGTCCCACTGAAATACTCCTACTATACCCTTAACCAATTAACCATTTTGGTTCAGGGTGCCTGTCACTCTGCAAAGCTACTGCTCCAAACCAACACATTTCCTCCTCCTCTTGTGAGTTAAAGTTTAGAATACATTTTGCTTAATAGATATACATATTATTATTATTAGTATTTGTTTTCTGCTTTTATTTTTCAGGGAACAGTTAGGCATTAAATTGCATATTTTTAAGAAAACTGGAAAAAATGTGATGTTCTACTTGTTGACCTGTAGTATAGATTAGAAAAAGGAAAGACGCGGTCTCATTTTTTGCATTAACATTAAACAATTTGATGGATTCAATCTCTCTCAGAAGATTATTCCAATGTACTGTTTGTCTTTAAGACCACGTATTTTTACTTACTGTCAAGCCCTTTGTTAATTTAGTATTATTGTTAGGTCTTGTGCCGTCAGTTGCTGTTATTTCATCTATTTTTCACTTAATATACTGGAGGTGTTTTTTAAAAGTATACAGTAAAAGAAAACTTGAATCTTCAACTCTGGATACCTCTTGTGTTTTAGTTGCCTTTTTACAGAAAGAAATATGTTCAAAATCAGTGTTGATGAATGTCTAAAAGACAAAAAAAAAAGTGAAGCAAGAATCTCCTGTTGCCTTCAACTGTGTATGTTATGGTAATACCTGTTTTTAAAAGCTGTTAAGTAAAAAATAAAAATAAATGTAGGCTATGTGTGTCTTTAATTTAATAAGCAGAAAATACGCTTGACAGAATTGCAAATGTGTCATATAAATACCATAGGCTACCACTCCAAACTGTTCACACATTTTTAGATATCTTAAAATGTGTGTGCAGATAATTGCCACTAATGCTAATTCATGTTAAACTTAATGGCACTACTACAAGTCTATGGTCTGGCAGTAAGTGCTTTACAAATACTGTGGGCTAGTACAACAACAACAAAAATCTTGTTAGAGCATCGTTTATTGCATAAAAACGTGTACAGTATACTATAATTCATATACATAATGAAATGTATAAATTAAAGTTGATATTAAAATGCTACTTGATACAACACTGAAAGTTAAACATTTCAACTGGACATTTTCATACATGGTTGCCCGTCGTTTTAATACAATGACACTATAAATTGCACACACATACACACAGAAATTGCACACACATACTCAATGAAAAAGAAAAAAACCATGCTTTGCCTTGTCTTCTTGGTGGAGGGACGATTTTCTTCTTCCTCAAAAGACCAAAGGCCGGACCCTCCAATTATACTAGGCCACAATAAAGCATCCCTTTCTACAAGTGCCAGTGTGGTACCTCATACTGTATATGGCCTAAATAGGTGTTCAGCTAAGACATTTTAAAGGAATTTACAGTATTTTTCACTTTCTAGATTACTTTAACAAGCATTATTTGTATAATGATATTCCTCAAAAACTTCTTGAGGGCCAGAGATTCTATGATGGAGGGCCTGTTTTGGCCCCCAGGCCTGACATTGCCTACCCGGCTTTACCATAACATTGCGTAACTTTGGAACGGAAAGTGTTTCTGAAAAGGTCCTTCTATGCCTCTGGGGAGCTGTGTAACATTTGGTGAAATGTTCATGATACATTTTGATGATTACACCTGTTCCAATATAAAAACCACAGTCTTGCCCAGGCGACCAAATTGGCTAGGTCTGGTCCTGTTTTGTATGAATGAGATATTTCATACACAAGCTCAGTGCCTCTGAGGCTCCTAATTGGGCCCTGGACCCCACTTAGGGAACCACTGTTCTAAAATATCCAATACAAATCACAGCAATCTACTCTGCATTTGGCGAGTATCGACCGCACCTAAACCCCGTAAGGTGGTCATCACATTTAATGGTATACGTAAAGTAAAGCACTCCTTTCTTAAGCTGGCAGCTTAGCCTATGGGTTCCTCGCTCGGGGAACACCAGGCACCTCCCAACCATGTCGTTGTAGAGCACATCTCTATCCCACACCTCAAACCACATCTCCTGACCCAGCTCTACAGAGCCGAAGACGTAGCTGGCGTTCCACACTGGATTGTTGTCATCCATCACCGTCGGCGTCTCCTCGTACATACTGTTGTAGAAGATCCTCACATACGCATCCGTCTTGGTGAAGGTGTCCGCTCTCAGGCCAGACGCTCTGTGGATCTCTAGTGTGAGCGTTCCTCTTCCCGCTCTCAAGGGACAGCAGTTGTGATCCAAGTTGGGTCTCGGCGAGCACTTCTTCATGCCGAGCTGATCCACTTGCAGTTGGTTCTCCTTGATGTACTCCGTGACAGAATCTCTCAGGTTTGTGCTTACTTGCAGGTCGTCGACGAGATGGTGCAGGGGGAAAATGGCGTAGGAGACCACGTCTGGGTTGTCTTGGAGGCTGTTCATCCAGCTTTGGTACGCTTCGGATGGGTCCTGTTGGTACAAGATGTCAGGGAAGTAGCGTTCTCCTCCAAAAACCTCAATTTTATGCGTCATGAAGCCTTGGTAGAAGCCCATGCTCATGTTGCCTTTCAAGAGGTGATCGCATTTGTTGGATAATGAGGCATTTGCAGGGAGGAAACCCAGTGCCATGCGAAGCTCTATGTTCAGACAATTTTTTATATTGGTCTCCGTGAACCCTTTCAGTGTTGCTAAGCAGGTTCTGAAGGCCGTTATTCTCCTCACTTTACCTCCAAGCTGGACCTACAAAACGTTCCAAATGGAAGAGATTATTGTTGTTATATTGTTGTTATCTTTGCTACAAATAAGCATTGATGTATTGCACTGACCTGATGTATATAATGAGTTCCATAAGTGTCTATGAGGCGCCTGTATAGTGCTCTGTCCTGGCTGGTGTTCAGGCTCTGTGGGAGTCTCTTCAGATGTTTGGTGAACTCTGTGCTCAGCTGAGGATGGTCAGCCAGTCTGTAGCTGAAATAACAAAAGGCAGCAAATATGAAGCAATAAAGAGGCCAAGGTTTATTTATATAGCACATTTGAAAACAGTACTGCCCCGAGGTGCTTTCCATATTTAACACACAGAAAACATACTAGACGGGATAATGAAACTAGAATTTAGTTCTGCAACAATGCACAAAATATAAAATAGCCCCACCCACCAAAAAAAAAAAAAAAATGAAGCATAATCAAAATGTCTAGCTGGGCTTGAATTAAAAGCCAGTGCAAAGAGATGCGTTTTCAACAATGACTTGAAATTGTCAAAAGAGGAACGTGGTATCATTCCAGAGAGGACCAGGGGCTGCTTTTTGTGTGTGTTTTTTTTTTTAGATTAATAGATTATTTTTGATCCGTTGAAATTATTTTTTCTTGTCTATTTTGATCTGCTGCAAATAACTACCTCAGCAGTCGCACTCAACAGTCTATTGCAAGGATTTTAATTGCTTGCCCAGCAAATAAATGACAACCTTTTACTTTTACTTCCTTGTTCAGGCTTCCACTTCTACAGAGAAAGTTATTTTTAGCATTTCCCCCCATGCATTACCTATAATAAGTGCAGCTTATTTCATGGATGGCAAATGTGGCCCTGTCCACACTGTGCTGGGAGCGGGCAAACTTTGCCAAATCAGAGCGACTTCCTCCCAGCACGACCTTCCCGATTTCATCCAAGCTTAAGCCTAGACCCCAGTTGTTGCTGACTAGCGAGTTGGAGCTGCGCAACAGTGAGTCCACAGAATGGTGAAGTGCACTAGACAGCTGCTTACTGCAGCGGCTGAAAGGACGCCAGTCCAGCACTGCCGCTGGAAGCCGTTGAATCTGGAAAACAGAACAAGAATTTACACTATAGTTCAGGGGTTCACAGGCTCACAGCTGCGGGTCACAGGATTTCTTTAAGAATCATTTTTCGAAGGACACACAACTTTATAGTGAAGACGGCTAATTCTACTCAGTTACATTAAAACAGAGTTCAATTGGCTGCATGAAATAATTCTGATCCCCAATCCACATCTTGAAAAGTTCTGGCACAAAAAAAAGAATATATAATATATAAAATATAAAACAAGTGTTAATTATGCATATGAATAAACGTCATCACCTGTCCTTGCTGGAAGCGGTTTGGGCACAGTGTACAGGTGTGGTTGTCGGACAAGTGGGCTTTGACATTGATCACATATGCCCCGGTCCGCCGCAGGCGTACCACATCGAAGCCCTCTCCAGCCAGGTTGTGACCGGGGACAAATGAGGCTTTTTCACACTCAGACCCTGAGCCAGTGTAACAGCCCTGGCAAACCTCAAGCACCAGTGAGAAACCTATTATTAACAGAAGGAAGGCGCCCGTGTGCAGCTGGTCTCCTGGCATTGTCATCCTAAAATTAAAAAAAAGGAACTGAGTTACTGTGCAGAAAAATGCTACAGTGCATAAACTGTTGCAGAGATCAACAGCAAGAAGCATATCTTTTTTTGACAGCAAATGTGGAGCATTTGCTAATCCTCTTGACAATTGTAATCCTACCACAGATGTTGGGTCAAATAAAACGTGACTTGGGAAGGGCTTTTTCTCTTACCTTGCACTTGAATGTGTCTTGTGCAGTTGGAGTTGCAGTTTTTTTGTCCTCTTCAATTTCTTACCGTGTTTATGCAATTATCACAATTGTTTTCAAGCTCTTCTTTGCACAGTGCCATCAACTAGACAATTTACAAAACTAAAGACTACTTGTAATGGACTACTGCAACACTGCCAGTGCTTTCCAAAGTTCTTTCTGTCCTTTCTAGCAAGGAATTCCCCTACTTTATGCACTCTCTATCTCGATCTCCTTCCCCTTTCCCTCCCTCTCTCTAACTAAAGCCCTTAGATAATTTCCTCGGCATGACTGGGTTTGTTTTTATGAACATGACCTAGCTCCGCACAGCCCTCACTGTCGTGTGTGCGCATGTGCACGTGTGGGGGAGGAACAATCTTTCATAGTCATGAGAGACAAGACATGCCTCTGAGCCCTCTTTACTGGAAATGGGTGTGCTGTGAAGTGCCATGTGTATGTACGTCCATGGCAGTGACTGGGATTTGCTTATACAGTGTCTAGGCCGTCCTGTCTGTGTGCAGATAACCTAACCAAACCAGAGGCAGACAAAAGCATCAATGCCTTTGTCTGCCTCTGGATTTGAGTGAAACGTTTGTTGTTAAGGTCACCAAATTACAAATGTTTGAGACTTTGATTGCAGAATTGTAGAACCCTATTGATTTTCATATAACACACTTTATTGTATTGTTCGCTTCAGTGTCAGTGCAACCACCATTTTAAATTGAACCCTTTGCCATTAACTGTTCGAGAGTGTAGCACTTTGCAACAGTTCTACCTTAGCTTGAAGAAATGGTTGAAATATAGTCAGATTTGTGTTCACTAATGTAATTTTTTTTAAACGAAAGTAATACGCAAGTAAGGAAGATTTTTACTGTAAATATTGTATTTGGACTGTTGTTGAGGTAATCCTTCTGCCGTTTTTTATTTTATTTAACCTTTTTTTAACTATTGTACATGTTTAGTGGTAGGGATAGATGTTTCTCTGTATTTTATGTTGAGTATAGACTCTGCTGTCACTCTGCCTCTGCTTAGGGACTACAGATGAAAATGAGTTTGTAGCTATCTCTGGTCTGTGCTACACGTTTACTGTACCATGTCACTGTCAAATAAATAAATAATAGAAAAATGTCCATCTTATACTGAAATGACATTGCATGCCGATATTGGCTTATCGGGAATAAGGAAAGTAAACATTGAACCGAACATTGTCCCAGATGTGAAAGTATGGTTCTAAAATAGTGCTGTATGAAAAATCATACTAAACACTGTCTGGAATGATTATTGTTCATTTATGTTTCATACCTTTTGGTTTCATTAATTGATTTGATTGCATGCACAGTCTAAAAGTGCAACACTGTAACCTGTTCAGTGCAGTATATGAGGAACATTGTATCGTATAAAATACACTGGGAAAAATGGAAATATTTGACAATATTTCTTTATTGATTTTTAACAATAAAATACACAGTGCAATTTGTACTTCAACAAAACAATTTTAAAGCCACAAAACAAAAGTGCTGCATTAAAGGCAAGCTTAAGATACAGGCATGAGTTAACTTCATTTGAGCTTATTTCACAAACTGAACTGGAAAAATATATGCATATATATTTTGTATATATATACATTTGGTAATGCCCTTATAAAACCTATGAAAGTTGCCACTGTGATTTATCTTGTTGTGGCTCGTAGTCGCCTCATGAGGGTGCTGTTGGTTCTCACAAGTTTTCAGAGGGTCTGTGTTCACTTCAAAGTGCCGTTTTATGTTTCACTATTAATGAGTGCAGTGATGGGTTATCTGAGAGTGTATGCATGTATAATACATACTGAGGGGAAAAAAACTCACAAAGATATATTTACGTTTTGCAAATGTCTTCATTTGAGGTGCCATTTTTTTCATGCTGGTTGTTGCGTTAATCTTTCTGTTTCCTCTGCATCTCCTGGGATCTCCTCATAACTCTTGGTCATGTGAAATCTTGGCAGTCTTCGCCTTTTCTTAATCAGCACTGCCACCACAATTACCAGGGCCACCAGAGCCAGCACCCCAAAAGCAACCCCAGTCTTTTCCCCACTGGACATTTCATTGGACTCAGAATTCATCCTCTTCACCATGTCCTGGATTTCCTCTGGTTTGGCCAGTTTCCACAATTTGGTCGTTCCCACTCGCACCCAGTTTTTCTGGCCCTCAGTCATGACCATCACGGTGTTGGTGGCCTGCATGCTGAATAGAGGAGGTTTGGTGAAAGGTGGCAGCCTGATGGGTTTCAGCTCTCCTCCGGTGAATAAACCTGACTGGACACAGTAAAGGATCTCACACCCATCACTCACTAAAGCCAAGTGTTGGCTAAATTTCGGCGGGCATCGACTTTGACCATTAGCCAGAGGGTTTGTTGACTGACAGCTGAAAAGGCCCCCAAATTCCACAGCGTATCTTGAGCCCATTTCATAGTCACGACTAACACACAGCATCATACCATCAGAGAGGAATTTCTCTGCGATAAAATTTGGAGGACAACCTTTGGAGTTAGTTATTGGATTAAGCATGGAAGGGCTGTACAGACCACCAAACAGATACCCAGAGTTACCTGGGGCTTCCCCATTCACTGAGCACCAATAAGTGTTAATGCGGGACGAACGAACATAATAGTTGTCCTGACAAATCTGTTGATGGCAGGTTTTCAAGTGAAGAAACCCACATTTGTAGCTACGGTCATGGCACTGATATAAAGTGTAGCCCTCCTGTCTCACTTCAGATCTCAGTAAAGTGGGTGTATAGGGAGCGCGGCAGGAGAAGTCACCAGTGTCTGGGTTTCTTTGAGCCAGTCTCTCACACAGTGGTTCTGCATCTTGCGTCAACTGTTCACACTGTTGATAGACACCTCCAAAACTGAGGTTTGTTGCAGGACCATCACATGATGCATCATCAACATTGGCCTGAAAGTTGTAGTTATTGGAGCTGACATCTACACAGCCTGGACGAGTGTTGACCTCATAATATCTCTGTATGGCTTTTTTTAGAGACTGAGACACCTTTTCCACAGTGGGCCGTGGCAGATCAGGTAAAGTGTTGTGGTTGATGAGATGGTGTAGGGGGACTCCTGAGCGATCGATTGCCACCAGATTGTTTGTTGTACTTTCCTGCCACTTCTGCAAAGAGATCCCTGGATAGAAAGGCACACCTCCATGACTCTGAATGATGGAGTATGTAATATTGGACTGGTATGCCTGAAGGGTGGAGCTCTGTGAGGAACTACCTCCACCAATGTCAAACTTAAGTTTGTCGAAAAAATTAAATCCTGCCTGTGCTTTTACATTAGAACTCTGCGAAGCACTATCTGAGACATACTTTGAGTCGAGGTAGTCTTCCTCCACTAAAGAAGCCCCTGCATTCACACTGGTGATCACATGGGTTCCATAGTCCACCACCATCTTCTCTGATAGATAGGCTGCATTCTTTGTCTGGTTATTCTCTATAGCATCAGCTATGTCTTTGGCTTGCTGAGCAAAGCGTGAGTCCAGTGTGAAGTCGGGATAAGCTTTCACAATGTAGATGAAGTTACGGACCTGTAAACAAAAACAACAATGTAGGTTGTTTACCAGGTAATCACTCTATTTATCGCTGCAATATTAGTATTATTTTTTTATTTTGCTTCAAATTTTGGACATTGTCATGTTTAATAATCTTAATAATAATCTTAATAATAATCTTTTTATTTTAAAAATTAAGTTGTGTCGCTTTGTTTTGTTTTACCTGGATGTTTAAATGCCCTCATAACTCCTAATATAAAAAACTCTATCATTGCGGTAAGTTGCCCGTTGAACCGGTTTTGAGGAATCCAATGGCTGGTTAGCTGATGTTAAGGGTAAGATTATACTGTATACACTGGTTTGTTTCCTAGAATATATTAAATCACTTGTAGTTGTAAGACATACCTGCACTCTTGTTGTTGTGGCTGAATCTTTGACCTGATGCGTTTTCATCCTCTGGTTTTCGGTTGAAAATTTCCCGTTCACCATAGAAAGGAAGGACACATCAGCATTAATTGAACTTGAGGTGACGCTCTTCTGCTCCATCCATGAGCTGATAATCTCTGAACTGGTCTCCACACCGGTCTCCTTTTGGGGGATCACAAACACTTCGTCTGGGATGAGGTAGAGCCCGTCCTCAGTGGTCTGGCATTGGAAGTAGCTGAGGTTCATCACCCGGCCCATGTCTATGTTCCTCAGGTTGTCCCAGCCACCTCCGGGCAGGACACCCAGGGATGTGATTGAGAGGTTTGTGGAAGCGCGGCATTGTCTAAGCCAGTTGGTAGGGCGGCCTGCGCAAAAACAAGCACCTGTTTGGAGGAGGACAAAAGCCACATAGAACAGTGGTGACTTCATCCTGGCTGTGAGAGAGAGAGACCTGCTGGCAGTATTTATAAAGTTCAAGGCTACTTCCTCTTTGAGTCAGAAAGTTCATCATGAGATGGGAATGTTTGGGGGAGGAGCCCATTTTTACTTTTCTCTGCATTTTAGTTTACCGTAAATACTGATGGTGGCCAAAAAAAAGTAACTTTTACAGTTCCTTTTCAAAGATTTGCATGTGTGTTTGTGTCGTCTTCTGAATTCACAAAAAAAAACTAATGCAGCTTTTACTTTTGTCAATCCATAAATTAGTTGTTTTTTTGAATGAAGAGCTAATATTGTGTGTTGTTGAGAAGTAAAAAGAAAAAGTAAATTAAAAAAGCTGAAATGAACTTTTTTATTCAATTCATTTCACCGTGGTTTTATACTGTACTATATATATTTTTAGCACAGTGTTTATAATAGCATTCAAAATCTCACAGTATAATTATGTAAAAAACTATGTATTATCTACAGCGAACCTTAGCCCGTAAAACGAAAGCCTGTGTGTGCTTTTAAGAGCAAAGACAGGCTTGTTATCATATCAGGTGAACACTGGACAAGCATGTTTGTACTTGCTCTGTTGGGAAATTCCAGCTCAAGTCTCCACCCGTGAAATAGGTGCAATCGAAAACAAAAATAATCTCTGCTCCTGATTATGATGAGTCATGAGTCGCAATGTCCAGCCATTACCTTTTTATGTATATGTATTTATTGGTTTATTTGGTTGGGACAGTGCATGTTAATGAACAAGCCATTCCGGATTGTAGCCAGGAGTTAATTTGCATCTGTTGTCCCACACTCGCACTCACACTCTTATTCATTCTGGCCTATTGTACATGTTTTTTTAGTGAAGGTATTGTGCGAAGTGCAGTACCTGTGCTCATACGCAGTTCTTAATCTTTAGAAACCTGATGTGAACCCCGTTTGACCACTTATTGTTCCCTTTTATTAAAGATAGCACTTAGTTGCCTTTAAGTTCATTTGGGGAAGTGATATTTATAAGTCACATGAGTGTGCGTCAGTGGAAACTACCCAATAATTTTCAAGTTGCCATACTTTCATTTATGCATGTCTATGTTAATCTGATACATTACATTGAAATACAAAGTAACTACAATGTCGTTCATTCAGTTTCACTTTTATTTATAGATTCATAGTGCACAACAATCTCTTCAAAAGTCTTTACAGAAATATAATAATAATAATAATAATATGGAGACAGAGAAATCGTAAGATGAAGGTGCAAAATAGTTCCCCCCTGCAATTGATCCTCTCAACAAACAAAGACATAAACTGATTAGTGCTTTGAGGTAAACATTTCTTTTGTAAAATAATTGATTTGGACACGAAAAATACATTTAGACCCTTTTTTTTAACCTGACCCATAAAACTGTACAGACCTGTATTCATAACAACAATATGTATCTCAATGAACAGTGAGATAGAGAAAGAGAAGTGTTTGTTAGTGTTCAAGCAAGATTTACATGAGTTTATTCACTGTTACAAAGGCTAGCAGAGCCAGTGCGCCAAAATTTACCCCAGCCTTTTCACAGTTGGAAGTCATCCTCATCATTTTTTGGATCTCCTCTGGATTTGCCATTTTCCACTGTTTGGCATTGCCCACTCTGACCCAGTTCTTCGCTCCCTCCGTCATGACCATTACAGTGTCATTAGCTTCCATCCTAACAAGAGGAGGTCCGGTGAAAGGAGGCAGATGGACAGGTTTCAGCTCTCCTTCAGTAAAAGACTTTGACTGAACGCAGTAAACTATCTCACACCCATCACTCACTGTAGCTAAGTGTTGGCTGAATTGTGGCGGGCAGCGGCGTTCACCATTTGCCTGAGGGTTGGTTGATTGACAGCTGAAGAAGCCCCCAAATTGCACAGCGTATCTCAAGCCTGTTTCATAGTCAAGACTTGAGCACAGCATCATACCATCGGAGAGAAACTTCACTGGGGTAAAGTTTGGAGGACAACCTTTGGTGTTAGTTATTGGATTAAGCATGGAAGGGCTGTACAGACCACCAAACAGATACCCAGAGTTATCGGGGGCGTTCCCATTCACTGAGCACCAATAAGTGTTAATGCTAGCCGAACGATTGTAGTTCTTGTTTTCGCAAACTTGCTCATTACAATAAGACAAACCAAACAAGCCACAACTTTTCTGTTGGTCATAGCATTGATGCTGAGTGTAGTCCTCCTGTCTCACTTCAGATCTCAGTAAAGTGGGTGTGAAGGGAGCGCGGCAGGAAAAGTTACCAGTGTCTGGGTTCTTTTGGGCCAGTCTCTCACACAGTGGTTCTGCATCTTGCGTCAACTGTTCACACTGTTGATAGACACCTCCAAAACTGAGGTTTGTTGCAGGACCATCACATGATGCATCATCAACATTGGCCTGAAAGTTGTAGTTATTGGAGCTGACATCTACACAGCCTTGACGAGTGTTGACCTCATAATATCTCTGTATGGCTATTTTTAGAGACTGAGACACCTTTTCCACAGTGGGCCGTGGCAGATCAGGTAAAGTGTTGTGGTTGATGAGATGGTGTAGGGGGACTCCTGAGCGATCAATGGCAACCAGATTGTTTCTTGTACTTTCCTGCCACTTCTGCAAAGAGATCCCTGGATAAAAAGGAACACCTCCATGACTCTCAATATTGGAGTCTTTTCTGTTGGACTCGTATGTTTGATGGGAAGAACTCTGTTCAGAATTCTTTATACCAATGCTAAACTTAAGGTCTTCAAGCTTTAACAGGTTAAAAAAGTGAAAACGGGCCTCTGCTTCTGTACTGACACCCTGCTGTGCATTATCTGAGACATACTTTGAGTCGAGGTAGTCTTCCTGCACTAAAGTGGCTCCTGCATCAACAGTGGTGATCACATGGGTTCCATAGTCCACCACCATCTTCTCAGACAGATAGGCTGCATTATTTATCTGGTCATTGTCAATGGCCTCAGCTATGTCTTTGACTTGCTGTGCGAAGCTTGAGTCTAGTGTGAAGTCAGGCGGAGCTTTAACAATGTAGAGCCAGTCACGCACCTGTCAGGAGAAATGAAATATATTAGCTCAAAGCCAAAACCATCTGAACAGTGAGTTATTCAAATGTTAGTTACAATTTGCCCTTTTCTGTATTGTATTTGTTTCTGCTGTTAGAAATGACTTTTAAGTTAATTATAAGTAATGTTGGCATCCCCTTTTAAATTTATATTAAAATGTTATCATTAAATAAGTCACAAAACACACTTCCCACATCAAATACTGGAGTGTAGGAGATGAAGGAGCAACCACTTGTTCATCAATCAGGAAAAGCCCCGTACACAACCTAACTTCCTAAATTATTTTTAGGTAAATCGGACCTTCATGAAGATGAAATATCTTAAATTAGTATTGTTTTTATTATTATTTTTTTTATAAACAAAAAGAAAACTTGAATCTGCACTAGTGACTCATCACTTGTTCAATAGTTTCTCTTTTATATTTCTTTTCGTCACCGCTCTTTCACTTTTGTATATTGTACATAACCCATGAAGTGAATTGTACATCATTTTAGTTATAGACGTTGCATTAATAAAGGAACACTGGTGTTGCAAGTATACAGTGTTTGAGAGATTTTTCCTGTTCTACTTATAGACGGTAAAAAATACACACATCACAGTAATGGTCAATGTGCAACACACACTGCACACGTCATCATATTGCTCATTACTTTACAGACATGAAGTAATAACAGCTGTAAAACCTACCTGCACTCTGGCTGTTTGTGCTGAATACTTGATCTGATGCGTTTTCATCCTCTGGTTCTCTGTAGAAAATTTACCATTCAGCATACTAAAGAACGAAGCCTCTGCATTTATGGATTTAGACGTGGCGCTCTTCTGCTCCATCCATGAGCTGATAATCTCTGAACTGCTCTCCACACTGGTCTTCTTTTGGGGGATCACAAACACCTCGTCTGGGATGAGGTAGAGCCCGTCCTCAGTGGTCTGGCATTGGAAGTAGCTTAGGTTCATCACTCGTCCCATGTCCATGTTTCTGAGGTTGTCCCAGCCGCCTCCGGGCAGAACCTCCAGGGCAGTTAGGTTTCTGGATGTCTGGCAGTGAGTAAGCCCGTTGTTTTGTTGAATAGCAAGAGAAGTGCAGATTAGAAGCGCAAAGACAAGAGAAATCTGTGTCGGCTTCATGGTGACTGAAGAATGAATCAATGCAGCCTCTGGTTTCCATTTTATATTGGAGTCTAAGTTTCATTTTAGTGAAATAGGTTTTGTTTTTGTGGAAAACTCTGGGGATTCACCTCCTTTGTTGTCATGTGTGCTTCTACGTAACCAACAATAATTAGTTTTAAATTCCACACCGATAACTCATTTATGCGATAATGACTACAATTTAGATGCAAAATACTTGTACCCCCACATTATTTAGCATAAAAAACTATCTGTATCAGATATTTACTATCTGTAAATATCTGTATTTTACAGCACACACTTAATTTAAAATCTACACTCACCCTTTGCACAAGGAGCAAGCAACAAAGGAAAAAAAAAAAATCAAATCTATTAAATCTAAGGCAAAAGTATGTTAATTTACAGCAATATTACACTAATATTACTCCTTTAATATCCCATTTACACCAGTGTGACTGTCACTCATATCTAGTGAAATAATGTGGGCATATCCCTAACACTAGGACATAATCCCTGGACCCTGACATGCAACCTCAGTGAGAAAATATATTAATATTGATTAGCTAAAGTGCTTCGCCCCCTTTTTTGCAGATGTTCTTTGTTTCTGTTAGAGATAAAGGACAGTCTAAACGCTCCCGCCTCCTGCAGCTGTAGATATAATATCAGCTGCATTAGATGCTTGTTCATAATGTTGTGCAAGCGATTATTGTTATAACAGCACTTAAGAGTTGGAGTGAGAAAGGAAACCCATCAGGCTTATGCAATACTCTCACTCCATGAAAACAAATGCTTTCTTTGTCACTGGAGCCTTATGATACTGCTATCTTCTATAAATTCTTAGTTTTATAGTTCCTTTCTTTTCCTGTAGCAGCTAAATATTGTAAACATACTGTACTTTTCCCTTGCAATTGATTTTTATATTGTAACTTACCCAATAATTGAAACAGGAATACTAGCTCCTGCTAACTCCCTGTGATTGTGGATCTGAAAACAACTACTTCTCACTAGAGATCTATTTATGAACCAGAATCCTGCAAATCCTGATAGTCAAGTTTTAACTTCTGATGCAAGAGTTCTGGATTCCTGCCTCAAAGCCAAGGCATGAATTTATTATCTCACTAGACCAGCATTTTGTATACGTATGGCTGGGAGACTAATGCCTCAAAACCCACAATTCCTTTTAACCTCTTAACTCCCGCCTTAACCGAGAGCATTTTCTCCAGTTCAGCTTTACCCAAATCCTGTAGGCCAGTGTAACACCTCATTTGAAAGTTAAGATCTACAAAACTCATCTAAATGAATCTTTTTCCTCACATCATTACATTTTTTTCAACTCATTTTTGTAACTTTTTGGGGTAATTTTTTGTCACATTTTTGTCATTTTTTTGTAATTTTTTTGTAAATTTTTTTGTACATTTTTTGTAATTTTTTTTTGTAATTTTTTTGTAATTTTTTTTGTAATTTTTTGTAATTTAATTTTTCAGTCAATTTTTTGTCTTTTTTTGTCATTTTTTGTCACATTTTTGTCATTTTTTCGTCACATTTTTGTCAAAGTTTTCTCACTTTTTTGTCACATCTTCATTGTTTTTGTCTCAGTTCTGTTGCTTTTTTCACAACTTTTTTCCACAAGCTTTTGGATTGGGGTAAAGCCAAACTGGAGAAAATGTGCTCGGTTCAGGTGGGAGTTAACGGGTTAAATACTGTATTTGGAACATGAAAATACTAAACAATGGCTACGAATGCTGCAGTTTTTAATCCTTGGTTATTTATTAAACTGGCAAAAAGTTCAGAAATGCACGAAATTTGGAACATTTTCTCATCTTTTTAGTTTTTTTCTCAAACGTAAGGCACCTCAATTTGTTAAAAACTTGCACAATAACGTTTCTTTAGGTTTTTTTTTTTGTGGGCATGAATGGCAAATCTAATGTTTTTCAGGACAATCGCACCTGGATATTTTTTCAGAACCTTGCAGTCTTTTTGTGTCTTGGCCCCCATTATATTTTGAAATTAACCAATAATGTTTTGACAAAAATATAAAATCCTAACTTTTCCTGTATCTTTCTATCCACAGTAGGCCTGTATGTGCAAAAGAGAAAAGCCCTCACTTAGGGACCACAATGTATACCATACTTTTATAGAAATAAAGCGAATCGCAACGAAGTACATTTTTTTTGTGACATTTGCAATTACCTTGGAAATTATGGAAACGATTTTTAGTCACTTTCAGTTCCTGCGGTATCTGTTGGTGTCATGCCACGCCAGAGCGCAACATGTGTCACAAAAATCTAATCAGCTCTTAAACAAGCGCGGCAAACTAGTGCGTGGCAGTGAAAAGTGAGTGTCCCATTGTAATACTGACACTTCATGATGAACACATGAAGTGTGACGTGCTTAAGCTGTTCTAACATGTTATCTGCTACTTCAGTATCCCTGTATTATTGCTTCAGTATTTCACATTTAAAATAAAAAAATTGTCGTTCATTCATTTTATTTTTCTCATGGATTTGAAATCAAGCATACAAAACCGGGCTTATGGATAAAAATATATTTATTACGTTTTTTTTCATCAGTGCAAGTGCAAACGTGGGAAATTAGATCAAGACAGCAGTTTAGACCACATCATCGGATTTTGAATGACAATAACAGACTGAAAATTAGTAAAGCACAAAAGCAGTTGAAGTTGAAGGAATGCAGTCTTAAGTGTACACACAGTCTTTGGTAGCTTCCATCCAAAAAGCTCTTCAGCAGCTGTTCGTTCCTTGGGGTTGCTTTTACTTAGGGTTTAGGCACTGTGGGCTTCTTTGGTGCTGTGGGCTTCTTTGGCTTTGGTGCCTTGGGCTTCTTGGGTGCCTTGGGCTTCGTGGGTGCCTTAGGTTTCTTGGGTGCCTTTGGTTTCTTTGGCTTCTTTGGACTCTTGGCCTTCTTTGGCTTCTTGGCTTTTTTCGGACTCTTAGCCTTCTTCTTGGGAGACTTCTTAGCCGCTGGTTTCTTGGCCTTCTTGGCTGCTGGCTTCTTTTTTGGTGCTTTCTTTGGCTTGGGAGCAATCTTCAAGGACCCTTTGACTTTGGCCAGCTTCTTCTTAGCCAGTAAGCGTTTGACTGCCAGAAGAATCCTGGTATTGTTCTTCTTGACATCGTAGCCTCCATCCTTCAGGACCTTCTTGGTTGCGGTCAGAGAGAGGCCGCCGGTGGAATCGGCCCCAGCCACAGCCTTCAGGACCAGGGCAGTAACGGTGGGACCCCTCTTCTTCTTGGGGGCCGGAGCAGGAGGTGCAGGAGGTGCAGCAGGAGCCGACATGGTGCTTGTCGAAGTAAAGGACACTCAAAGTAATGTCTTACTTTAGTGACAAGGCCCCCGGGTTTATCAAGCCGGCATGAGAACCGTGAAGAGTCAACCCCGCCTCTCATGCACTTGCTCATGTGGCGCCCAAAAACTTAGGCACTTTGTGTTTTCTCCACCTGCATTATTCTGTAAAAATCCCAAGTGAGAAAAGGAAATAATAACTACTAAGTACATCAGTGGAAAGACAAGATTGAAAAGTGCATATTGTTCGATTTGGTGAGAGGTCTGACCCTATTTATGTATATTTGTGTTAGATTCATGTGCTGTCATGGCCTCTGTGTAACTTGTCTCTTGAACATTATGTAATGTTTTTTTCAATATGCTTCAGTAAATACACATTTTAATTTGAGATTACTACTAACCTATGTTAGGACTGTTGGTCTGAGCTGAAAATGTTGTTTTATTATAGTCTTTTTTACTAAAAAGTTTGGTTTGAAGTTGGTCAAAGAAACACAGTTGTTCAGATCCAACCCCAAAGCAGTGCTGAAAGATTATTTAATGACAAATATAAATAGTACGCATATCTAACTGCTTAATGATAAGATGCATGTGTTTTGAGGTGTAAATTTCAGTTTTTAGTCGGTATTCATTTGATAATAGACGTAAGGAATGGAGACTACAGTTGTACTTGTCTGTGGGGACGGTCTGTGGCCGGACAAATGTTTTATCAGCAGACAGAAGCGTGTGTGAAGACGAGATAACGTCTGTCTGGCTGGACCTCATCGACGTTCACCTTTTAAACCTAACACAATTAAGTGCAAAATCCTATTGCGAATCTTAATGTTTCAAGTCACTCATCCAGTCAATGACTTCTCCCTTTAGGTTAGTGTTTTAGATGGTTTTATAAATGTTCAATTCTACGGTTTTGCAGTATTACAGATTTCATTATTATAGGATAATTGTTATGCAAACTTTGTGGTGCGCATTTATAATTAATGTGAACATACTGTACTTTTCCTTTGCAATTCATCCGGTTCAGATTAAATTTTGAAACTTACCCCATAATTGAAACGTGAATACTAGCGGGAATACTATGCTAACTAACTGAGATTGTGAATCTGAAGACAACTAATAAACTCTCTGTGGATTTATTCATGAATCACACAATACATGCAAATCCTAATAGTCAAGTTGTAGCCTCTGACGCAGGAGTTCTGGATTTCCGCCTCAAAGCCAAGGCATGAATTTACTATCTCACTAGACCAGCATTTCTTTGACGTATGGCTGGGAAACTAATGCCTCAAAACCCACAATTCCCTTAAAATTATGTATTTGGAACATGAAAATACTTAATTATGGCTACGAATGCTGCAGTATTTAGGCAATGTATTATCCTTTGAAAACAACAAAATAATCCTTAGGTATATAAAAACGTCCGAAAAGTTGAGAAATGCACGGAATTTTGAAACATCTACTTAATCTTTAATTTTTCATCAATCTTTTTAGTTTTTTCTCCAATGTAAGGCAGCTGCAAGTGTTTAAAATGCATAAATGGAAAGTTTAATCGCAATTACAGTGGTTTTCAGGACAATCACAACTAGATAATTTTCCAGAACCCTGCAGCCTTTACGTTAAGTTAACAAAAACATAAAACCCAGAATCCTTACCAATTCTTTTTAAATGAAAAGTGCTGCCCAATATAAACATTTATTGATAATTAAACCAAACTTGGAATGAATTGTAATCCCTTTCTCACCTCTCAAAAGTTTTTTTTTTTTCTTTTTTTTTTTTTTTTAGGTTAGGGCCCCAACCCCGACCATCTGAAGCTGCATAGGAAGGCACTTTCTAACCAACAGCGACCTTTAACCCACTACTACATCATACAGCATCAGAAACAACTTGCTGTGATCCATCAACTGACTGCATACTAAACTCTATACTCTCACAAACGTAATTGTAATCACATAATTATGAAACAAGTGAACTATTAAGTTAAATGTTATCATAAATTAAAAATGGAAATGGTACATTGTAAACTTATAGACAAAACAGAAGTGTGATTCACATGACATTTAGAAGAGGAAGAGAAACTTGTGCTCAACCGATAAAAACAGGAAGGATTAACCATATGCACCCGGCAATAGAAAACAATGTTCATCAATAGCTCCCTTCTCCGATTTGTCACACACACCCTATACAAAATCAACATCAAACTTCAACTGCTGTGTAGTTACACCTAAAGTCCTTCAGAGGGCACCCTGTCATCTCATATACAGACAAGTCAGTTTAAAACTTTTTTTTTTTTATCAACTTTTTATTGGTGCGATGCCATTATTGCATTTACAATTTTATCAGTATACAGACATATATATTTCTTTTCCCCAATCCCCCTTGAGATGGGCATCATATCCGTTGAATCATCAAATGACACCCAAAAACACTGAAGGCAATTCCTTAAGGAAAGATCAAAACAGAACAAAGAGAAATGAGAACAAGAGAGAAAAAAAGAAAAAAAAGAAGATAAGTAAAAAAAGGACAAATAAAAATAAAATAATAAAATAAAATAAAATAAAATAAAAAATGACCCTGTCCAGGATATACAACCACAAGTGCATTGATATATTATTTGAAATACAAATTGCTAATTTCCTCCGTCAAAAGATATCTGCGGAAATAGCAAAATATACATAAAGAATATGTACAATATGCAGAAACTATTCACAACAGAATGCATACAATTATGTGCAATGTACAATAGTATACAGGCAGAAAAAAGAAAACAAAAAAAACAAATGCAATATCTAATCCACAACCAATGGAGACAGTAGATTGGACCAACAAGTAATATATTCACTTAAACTTTTTTGGTTTCTTTTTAATATATTAATATATAGTATATAGTAATATATTCAGTTTTTGCTGCGTGAATTCGAGCGGCAGAAAGCTCCAACTGAATTATATCTCTATAGGAGACAAGCCATTCCCTCACAGTCAGAGGTTGCACTTTCTTCCATCGGCAAAGTCATTTTAAAACTTCAATGTCGTGGGATGTTGCTTCTTCCTTTGAACGAAAATCACTTTACATAAATCATATTCAACTACATGTTTTTTGTAGCTGTGACACAATTTCAGCTGCTCTATCGACAAAAGCGATGCTTTCAATACCTTTAAATACGAGTTATTTTACTGTTATGTTACTGACTTACTTACTGTTCTATACAATCCTGACTTCATAAGGCCCTTTGCCTGAGTTTTTTCTGGACTTGGAATGAAATGTGTGCTGTCTTTCATTATATTGTTGTGGACATTTGTGAATAAAGTCCTTTGTGCATCTAATTATAAAACCTTTTTTATTGATCGTGAACTTAAATGGTTAATTGGTTGTTTACATCAGTGTTTTTCAACCACTGTGCCGTGGCACACTAATGTGCCGTGAGATATTGTCTGGTGTGCCTTGGAAAATTATCCAATTTCACCTAGTTGTTTTTTTTTAAAACAAATTCATTATTATCCACAAATATTGTGCCGTTTTCGAGTGTCTGTGCTGTCTAGAGTAGAGTAACCATGCAATAAATGCTCCATATTAGGTCGCTAATTTCTTTGAAACAAGAGAATTAGTGATGCATGGATGTGGCAGGTGGCGGTGACTGTGGCATTGTGGGTAGTGAGACTATACGGTGTTCCTATTCAAGACACTTTGACTGAATATAGGCTACAGGGTTACATTTTTAAATATTTTCTGCTGGTGGTGTGCCTCGTAATTTTTTCAGGTTGAAAAACACTGGTTTACATTACCGTGAAAGGATTTCTCCCTGAAAGTTGTGAATCCTGCTTATAAACTTTGGATTTCAACTAATCAAAAAATGAAATAAAACCACTACACTGTATCATACAAAAATAAATCAACAAAAAAGACAATCAGCAGCTTTTGCACAAGTAAAGTTTCTACAATATTCTATGATAGCAACATGTTCTACTGTCAAATTATTATGACAAGCACATATGTTTTCAGGAGATAACACACTACTGGCTGCAATATGTGCACGAAAGATTGGGCAATTCTTGGGAATTTTCCAACTAATGTGTGCTATTGAGTTGGGCGATAAGGCAACAAAAATATCTGTCTCATAACATCTCTGAGACAAGTATAATTTCAGTCCATTTTAATGAAAGTATGAACCTAACAGTAAATTATTTCAAACAATCATTGTTAGGAAGGAAATGTTAAGTCGACATAGTCGGAGGGACTTTGATTATATGAGTTGTAAAATTGTATGTCGTAATAATACCAGGAGTAGTTTGGCATCCACACAGTAAAGTGAATTCACTTAATCTTAATCTTAAGATTACTGCGCAGTAAAGTGAAGATTACTGTGCGGATTTCGAACTACTCCTGGTATTATTACGTCTTACAATATACACTGCTCACAAAAACTTAGGGCACACCCAAAAAACACAATGTAACTCCAAGTCAGTCAAATTTCTGGGATATCAGACTGTCCAGTTAGGAAGCCACGCTTATTGTGAATCAATTTCACTTGGTGTTGTGGAAATTAAACAGACAACAGGTGGAAATGAGAGGAAATTAGCAAGATCACTCCAAAAGAGGAATGGTTTTGCAGGTGGTGACCACAGACCATTTCCCTGTCTTCATCCTTTGGACCGTATTTTTGGAACACTTTTGCATTTGTCCAGTGTTCTCACCACTAGAGGTATCATGAGGAGGCATCTACAACCCACAGAAGTTGCTCAGGGAGTGATGCTCATCCAAAATGGCACGTCCATTCGTGCTGTGGCAAGAAGGTTTGCTGTGTCTCCCAGCGCAACGTCCAGTGCATGGAGGAGATACCAGGAGACAGGCCAGTACACCAGGAGACCTGGGGGGGGGGCACCGAGGTCAACAACCCAGCAGCAGGACCGCTATCTGCTCATTTGTGCACTGAGAAACAGGAGAAGCACTGCCCGAGCCCTACAAAATGACCTTCAGAGGGCCACAAATGTGCATGTTGATACTCAAACGGTCAGAAACCGACTCCATGAGGGTGGTGTGAGGGCCCGACGTCCACAAGTTGGGCCGGTGCTTACTGCCCAAAACCGTGCAGCCCGATTGGCATTTGCCCGAGAACACAGCGATTGGCAGATTGGCCAATGGTGCCCTGTGCTCTTCACGGATGAGAGCAGGTTCACCCTGAGCACATGTGACAGACGTGAAAGAGTCTGGAGACGCCCTGGAGAACGTTCTGCTGCTGCAACATCATCCAGCATGACCGGTTTGGTGGTGGGTCAGTGATGGTCTGGGGAGGCATTTCATTGGAGGGCCGCACAGCCCTCCATGTGCGAGCCAGAGGTTCCCTGACTGGCATTGGGGACCGGGATGAGATCCTCAGACCTATTGTAAGACCATATGCTGGTGCTGTGGGCCCTGGGTTCCTTCTGATGCCTGATAATGCCAGGCCACATGTGGCAAGAGTGTGTCAGCAGTTCCTGCATGATGAAGGTATTGATGTTATGGACTGGCCTGCTCGTTCCCCAGACTTAAATCCAATAGAGCACATCTGGGACATCATGTCTCCATCCATCAACGCCACGTCGCACCACAGACTGTCCAGGAGCTGACTGATGCTCTAATCCAGGTCTGGGAGGAGGTCCCTCAGGAGGACATCCGTGGTCTCATCAGGAGCATGCCCAGGCGTTGTAGGGAGTGCATTCAGGCACGTGGAGGCCACACACACGACTGAGGATGATACAGACTCGTTTTGAGGAATTTCTACAGAATTTGGATCAACCAGTGACCTGACTTGTCACTTTGATTTTGACTATAATTTTGGATCCAGACCTCTGAGAATTTGATTTCCATTCATCATTCTTATGTTATTTTGTTCTCAACACATTGCCCTACACTATGAATAAAGATTTTCATCCGAAAAATCTAATTGATTGACATCTAGGATGTGTTTTTTGAGTGTGCCCTAAGTTTTTGTGAGCAGTGTAGTTCCCCCTTTTATCCGCTTAGAAAATCCACATTGTTTAATTTTGTGTAATTATACTTTGTAGTGTAACACTTCACGTAACCATATTTAAATAGGGAAAACGTGGAAGAGCTTGGTAGCTTCTATCTTGACCTGTTTTGGAGCTATAGAGGAGAGGGGGAGAGGCTAATGCCATGGTTAATGCTAACGCCGTCTGCGCTGTGTTTACGTGATTGAAGGCACGGGGGAAGACCAGACAGGTCCTAAAGAACTTGTCAAAGCTAAGGTAAGAACATATCTCAGTATCGGTGGCCTATTCCTTTAAAGAGGGGAGGAAATTTCACTCTATCTCTCTTCACTTTGCAAACTTACAGACTATCACTTTAAGGTTAGTGGCTAGGTGAGGGTTAAGCTGATTGATATCTGTATGACGTTTCACTCTCATGACTTGTTGATGTACCAGCTCACCACGAAAAAAAAAAAAAAATCGCACCCGGGGAACATAGGTACGCACCACCAAAATTGCTTCCCAATCGACACATGTTGTTACATAAATTACCCATAGCCAAATAAACTACTCTGGTTGCGATTTTCTGTAGGCGGTAACAACTTTGTCTTCTTGGTTGCTTATATATCACCCCCAACGTGTGTTTCCCCAAACATTACACATGACGCTTGACGCAAAAAACGTGCTAAAGGTCATCACAAAGAGTGCTTATCGCGTTCATGCGCTTCGCCGGAGGAGGGGCTGTTGCTACAGGCTGCCAGGACCTGTTCTCATCGCATGCTTGTTTCTCCTCCTTCAACGAAGCATGTGACTGTGTGATCACCGCAGTCAGAGCGACGGACGGGGGGGAACTTGTGACCAGCAGCACACACACACACACGCGCGCACAGCGGCACAGGCGGACGACGCATCCAGGCGCGTAAAGACGTATAAAGTGATCCATCCATCCATCGCCACTGAACATTCTCTCCTCCATCTCCACTGCTCGAACCGACAAGATGGACTGCGGCATTATCACGTCGAAAACCGTGCTCCTCTTCCTCAGCCTGATATTTTGGGTGAGTGGTTGTTTCTTTTCCGTAATGTGAGTGCGATTAGCTAAATAATATGCACCAGGCATTTAGCGTTTAAGTTTCTCATAAGAGCCACTCCTGTACATTTTTACTGCTGAGAATTTGATTGTTCAAATTGTCATATTAAATTGCAAATACGAAACATTAATACAGTTATTTAGTTCAGCAAAAACGTATCAGCCAGTAAGTAAATAAAAGTAGGCTAGATATGATAGATATTTCATCATTTCTGTTGAGTAAATACTTGGATAGATTGCAGTGTTCCATAACCAAAAGCCATTGCTATTGCTGTTTCCCCAAGTTTGGTTACACTGACCAGACTGCTGGGAATAGGTTACTTATTAAAAGGTAGATCATGCCTTATGGACAGATTGAAGGGCGCATGAGTCATAAAATCATTATTGACACAGTATCCTTTACAATCCATTGCCCTACTTTGCTTAACTACCCTACAAATGCAAGAAAAAAGCTTCCCTATTTCATAAACACTTCCAGTAAGCCCAATGTAAGGATCAGGAATGCTGACTCACTGAATCAGATTTAGCATAACTCCCTCTGATTCACTCTGCGGATATTTGTGCAGAGAGGGGGACCTTGGCATTTGATCAAAATTTGGACATGGGGCAATTCACCAATTTTTCAAATTGGCTCAGTTTACTTTAGTGATGTTTCTGTTTACTTGATGAAATTGATGTCGGTAAGCTGTCTCCTCTGGCTCCAGCCGCTGTCTGAGTAATTGTATTAGATGGTGAAAGTGGGCAGGCCTGTCTGTGCTCATTTGAAAGGGAAAACACACGAGGAGGGCTTATCGATGTTTGAATACTTCCTTTTAAACCTATCTCTTTTGATATATAGTGTTTTATGCTACCCCTGAATTTGAGCGTTGGGTCAGTCAGCAACACAAAGCAATAAACAGTTTCAACACTGCTTTAACCAAGCCTTAGGATTAAAAGATAATACACGATGTGTTAAAAGTGGCTAAGGTCCACTACGACACATTTTGACAAAGCTAACAGAATTAGCTTGTTGTGTTGCGGTAGTAGCTAGTGTAGTGCAACTTTCTAATTTATTTTCTATACATATTTAGTTGAGAAGACATTAAGTGATAGACATTGCTGTAATATGTTTGTGTTGGCCCTCAGTCGCACTGGATTCCCCATTGTAGACAAAGGTTCTTGATCTGTCATCTGTACTGGGTAGTTTTTGGATTGAGGATGTTTCCAGTCTCACCTTAAGAGCTTTCATCAGCAACTAATGTAATCTTGTGGTCTATTTGTAGGGCTGTTCAATATCCTTCCATTGATACATCAGTATATAATCAGCCTGCTGCTAAAAGATTGTTAGTTGGTTGATGAAGTTGCTTGAGGTGAGAGCCGAAATATCCTTAACCCTAAAAGAATTCAGTACAGATGACAGATTAACAACCTCATGCAAGTAATTGATTTAAATGTAACTACTTCTATCCTACAAAAAATACCATCTCAAATCAGAGTAAGTAGAATTTACAATACAGTGATTGAGAGAGTGAACATTTTCATAATAAACGAACATAATTAGGATTTCATGGAACGTCGTGGCCCGAGGTGACCTTATAATCTGTTTACCCAGAACAGCTCTTTCCAAGTGTCCAAAATACTTGTGGTTTTGACGCTTTTCAGTTGCTACAGATCTGACCCTGTTAATACGGGCGAAGGCACCTGTTTGCAGTGTGCCCTATCCATTCTCCCTACCCAACTCACATGACTCACTTCTCTCCTAATCATTCCCCAGTCACGAGATCCCTCTAAGGTCAAATCTCCACCCCTTTTCCACCACTCACCCCGTAATCTCTCTCCAAAGTCTGATCTTAGTCCTGAGAAACGGTACAAAGAACCTTTACATGGCCGATAGGAACGGCACTGTGCCACTTCTGAAGAATGTGAGAAGGTATTTGCCAGAGGGTGACTTTTGGACATCTTTATAACATAGCAATAATTTTTGTCAAAAGTTTCACATTGTTAAGAGGCAAGAGCTTTAACCATGACGTATCTAAATCTCGTGCCTTCAAAACTTCTCAGTGTACTTTTGTAACAGTAAGCCTTAAGCCTTAAGCTTCTTCGGTTGGTACTCCACGTCATATGAGTAATATATTTTACTTAGGTATTTGTCTTGTTTAGACATGGCTTACATTTTCCTTTTAATTTAGGTCTATTTTACACTTTTTAGTCCTGATTTTATCTTGATTTAGGTCTGATAGTACTTGTAAGGTCAAATACAGGCTCTCTCAATGTATTTCTTAGTTCTTACATTGAAATCTGATACCAAAAATGTTTATTTTTCTTACTTAATATATTTCAATATATTCTACATTTCTAATTAGTGCAGAATTATTACAGATAAATAAAATGTATGAATCAATGAACGACTGCTACAAATTAAGATTATTTAAAGAGACTTTCTGAACCCACTGTTTCACTATTAACTTGCACCTGCTAGTTCCCTCTTGACATTATGGAAAACAAAAAAAGTACCGTGAGTGACGAGGTGTTTTTTTGTTTTTTACATTTAAAAATCCAGCTCGACTGCGTTCCATACAAGTATAACATGTTCACAATGCAACAAAGCGACTGGTTGGGCCACTGTGCATCGATGACAGCACAACAACAAAGCACAGGCGGAGCGGAGCATGTGACTGCAGCTTGTGTGGGGGAAATGGACTTGAAAGAGAGAATGCTTACTCTGCTAATGCGTGCTCAATCAATTCATCATTACCCAGGGGAGATGCCGGGGAGTCGGCTCAATATGGGCTTGGCTTCTGTGCTATGTGCAAGACAGTGTTTTTAATACATGATGATAGTTACAACTCAAAACTATGAACAAATGTGTTTTTACCATTAAAGCAGGAAGTGACACCAAGAAACTATGCATCTTTTCCTCTTTTTTAAGCAGGCTGTATCGTGTTTGTTTTTTGTTGTCAGTGATACAGTGGAAAGTTCCTCACAATCATTTTGATGTTGGTACAACAAAGCATGAGTAACCTATTGTGGAAGATAGAGGGATAAAGACATACAAATCATAGTCTGGTCCAATATTTAAATCCCTGGCTGTCTGCTAAGGTTAGAATTAGAGTAATATCTCTTTCCAAAGTTGTGAAGGTTTTGAAAGTTGTCAACTGGACTGGCTTGTTTGACTCCTCTTGATAATGAGCTTTAAAGTAACACTTTGAATAAATGGTGGAATGTCTTAAACTGAAACACCCACGAAATGTTTTTAGCAAACTTCCTGTTGGCCAGTCTAGAATAAAGACCACTTCCTGTCTACATTTTAACTTAACTTAACTTAATTAAAAGTAATATATTCACCTTATTCCGGAAGTTCCCGTGGGCGCCGCCATGAATTGTGCCCACCCCTTTTCTCCTATCAGTGTTAGAGAATTAACAATGGTGTTCGAGAGGATAGATGAAAAACATGGATGTCTTATACAGGAGAAGTTTATTTACCATCGGTGCGGGACCCGGAGACATGAACTCGAGACATTGCGCTTGTCCTACCATTCAAGTCTGTCTATGCTTACACAGAAAAGGGATAAATCCCCTCTCAGAGCGTCAAACTGATACGCAAGAGTCTGAGCACCACAGTCAAGGCTATGACAGAGATAGTACGACTGTACAGCTTGACCCAGTATGATAAATAGCGATTTAATGTTATCCCCTAACAATCAGTTAACATGGGACTGGAGAAGTCCAGATAAAATCAGTTACTACACGAAAACAAAGCCGTTTTCAGGCCGCGCAGAGAAACGGTGCAGTGTTGACCTGTTCATGCAAATGAACATTAGACATTTTACACAAATCAATCGACTAAACATCAGATTTGAGCGGCAGACATTTTCCCTCGTTCTCCGTTTAAATGAATGGGCTTCGCGCTCGACTGGAAGTGTCAATACAACGGAAGTGCTGAGACAAGGCAAAAAGAGCCAAAAGTGGGCGGGGCAGAATGAGGTGTATAAGGGAATAAATGACAGGGCGTGTGTGTTTCATAAAAATATGTTCAGATGGTGGCACTATTATAACATTTGTTAACTTCCAATTAAAGTTAGCCTTTAGCTGCAATTCAAAAACAGCTACAGTAATAATTACAGCCGTTTTAACATCCTGAGAAAGGTTTTGAACAAGTTGTAAGTGTAAGTTTTAATGTCGGATAAGAAACTGTTGCTACCTTTGGAAGTTAGAATCATTTTGTAAGTCAACCTCACGCATGCAGAGCTTTGAAAACCTTGAAAACTCCTGGACCACTGAAAGCTTGCAATAAAAATAGGTTTCCCAAGTTCTTTTAATTAGTGCAAACATTGTTTAGGGAAACCAAATACTGTAAAGAGCATTTTGTTTTCATTTTGATATTAATGATGTGATGTTGTGTTCCAGGCCGCCGGAGCCTTCATGGCCTACGTTGGATCCTTTGTGATCAAAACGTACGACAACTTTGACAGTTTCATCCAGGATCGCTACACCCTCATCCCCGCCGTCATCATCATCGGCATCAGCATCATCATGTTCTTCTTTGGCATTGTGGGATGCTGCGCCACCCTCCGGGAATCGAAAGTTGGCCTGAGCTGTGTAAGTAGTTCTCAGGACAGAGAGTGGGTAGAACAGCCTAATAAAAAAGAATGAAAAACACAAATACAGTAAAAGGAAAGGAATCAGGCCACCGTTTTTACATACTGAGATATGTTCTTACCTTAGCTTAGACGAGTTCTTGCGTAACTGTCTGGTCTTTGTGCGTGAGCTCAGTCACGCAAATGTTGTTAGCGTTTAGCCTCTCCCAGCATAAGTATCGCTCCAAACTGGGGTGAAGATAGAAGCTACCAAGCTGTTCCACGTTTTCCCCATTTAAATACAGTTACGTGAAAAGTTACACGGTCCAAGTCTAGTTACACAAAAATACACATGTCGATTTTCTAAGTGGATAAAAAGGGGTACTATATTGTAATGCGTAATAATACCTTAGGAGCACTTCAACGTCCACGCTGTACAGTGCTATTTAATATTACTCGTCTAAGCTAAGGTAAGAGCATATCTCAGTATGTAAAAACGGTGGCCTATTCCTTCAAAATGTTAGCTTGTTAGTGCGAACATGATGATCTCTGCTCTTTTTGCTTCCCCTTTACCAATGCCTGTGTGTTTCTTTCAGTTCTTTTTTATCATCATGATCATCTTTGCGGCTGAAGTTGCAGCGTTGGTGTGCACCTTTATATTCCGAGGCAGGGTGAGTGTGTAATGGCGTCATGTCGCTTGTCCAGTTTTGGGAAACAACACTCGAAAAGTTTTGTAATAGAACAGAAACATGTGATCTGCCGTGACTGTAGTGATTTATGTGATGACTTGGGAGAGCCTTTTTTACCAAATAAGGAGCGATTAGTAGGTTTAGATCACTGGACATGAGTGTTTGCGCAACAACTTCTTCTAACTGTTAGTAGCTCATTGGTTGATGCATCATTCTTGACAGTAAATGGGACAGTTCTGAGTAGTGGCCCTGACGCCAACTGTAAATGGTGATGTCACATGGTTTTTCAATCCAATAAATAGAAATCGACAAACAATAAAAATTATTAAACTGAAAATCAGATTCTGAAATCTCAACAATTGCATAAAAATAAAACAATAGCCTTGGGCAGACAAGTGAAGTACTATTTCACATCCGTTAGCTTCTTTAAAGATGATAGAAACAAATTAGATGTGTTTTGATTCCCCTTTCCAATGTTATATTCCTCCTAGGATCTCAATGACATTTTCCCTATGTTTCTCACAATAGATAAACCAGGACCTGGACCGTTCCATGAGTGTTGTTTTTGCAAAGTACGATGGGCAGGACACTGACTCCAAAGCAGTAGACTACCTTCAGTCACAGGTTGGTTTTAGTGCGAGTACTTTACGCTTTGTGGTCACTGCTTCTCAGCACACTTCCTCTGCTGTAATTCCCCTGCATTCTTTGAAGCAGATGAACATTTTCTGCTTTGAGTCATTGTTGCAAGAAAGACCCTCTTGACATGTGACTGTTTGAGCAAGGCAAGTTTATTTGTAGAGCTCAATCCATACACAAGGCAATTCAAAGTGCTTCACAGTTGCAGAAAATTACAAGAAAACAGATCAAATCAATAGAACATCAACATAAAATTAACTTTTTTAAATTAAAATTACAGTAAAAGGCAAGAGTGCAGATAAAACACGTTCAGTTTTCATGCACGGGTAAAAAGAACTGTTTTCAGCCTGGATTTGAACATTGTCAGTGTTGAGGCCTGTCTCACATCCTCATGACGACTGTTCCAGATTTTAGCTGCATGAAACTGAAACGCAGCCTCACTGTGTTTATTATTGACTCTGGGAACCACCAGGAGGCCCCTCCCTGAAGTTCTCAGGGCCCGAGATGGTTCATATGCTGTAACATGTCAGAGATGTGCTTCGGTGCTAAACCATGAAAAGAGAGCATATCCTGTGATTTTTCTGTTTAAGGTGAGATGCTGCAGGCGAATTGGAAAGAAAAAATGAAATAAATACATTTAGATACATCACATATTCATAAATACAATAAAAACGTTTTCTTTCACTTAACATTTCATTTTTAAATTTGACATTTTATGTAATACCAGCTTTTCCCTCTCTCTCTCTTCTATTGGTCAGTTTCAACATGCTCTGATTAAACCGGTCACAGTGAATCATGAACTCTCACATTACCACTGAATGCTTCTGTCTTTTCCTCTCAGTAATCATATTAATCCATTTCCCATCCCTTTACCCTCTCTGTTGTACAGTTGCAGTGCTGCGGAGTGAAGAACTACACCAGCTGGACTAACACCACTTGGTTTGCAAAGAACAACACGGTGCCTCTGTCCTGCTGTAAACAAAACGTCACCGCATGCACCGGGAGACTAGACCAGCCAAACCTGCTGAACACTGAGGTACGCAGCTTTGGATGTCCTCTTCTTACAGCGAGAAGTTTTGAAACAGCTGACTTTGTGGTCAGACAAAAAGGAAATTAAGGATATCATAACGTATATACAGCTATAATGTAATAGACATGAATTACTGCTAAATGCAGGTGCAGCCAAACACGTCACTGAGATATGTTTTAGTTTTAACAGTAGTGTATGTAGCATGTGCACTTACTGTTTCATAAATGGTACCACAAAAAAGGTCATAGTATCATTACAGGATCTGTCAACCCAAAGTTTAGGGCAGTCTGATTGTGGGGCTTTCGGATGGGACAATTGGCGGGTGCGGGTTTATCAACTAAAACACACAAAAGAGTAAACACAAACAACTTTGACGTGATATAAAATGTGTTTTAATCCTGTTATCAGTCAAATCAATGGGCCTGTTTGACTTGAATGTATTTACCTCATATTACAAATAGGCAATATTGAGCTAGTTTTCTCCCATAACATTTTAGTTTTAATCTAAAATAAGGTAAAACTCACCCTTTGCAATGCATAATTTATGTCGAGCCATACATTTCCATAAAATAACAACATTTTTGTTGTTTTACTCCGACGTAAAGTGTCTTTGAGTGTCCAAAAAGTGCTATATGAGTTTGATGTATTCTTATTATTGTTTAACTAGCTTAGAGGGACTATGCGGAGTTTAAAAATGTTAAAACTAAGTATTTTCCTCCCCCTACATGTTCCAGCCATGTCCTAATGTGTAGAATGAGCCCAGACCTGTTCACCACTCCTGCCTCTAAAATCCTGCACTGTCACTCAAAAAGGTGTTAATTCGGGTCCGAAGTGCTGTCATGCATGAGCTTGATATAGAAGCTGCAGTTACACGTATGACCTGAGGTGGCAGTAGTGAGTATAAAATGACCAACTTGCATCTAGTCCCTTTACATATATTCAACTATTGACATGTTTCTGTGTGTAGCACGACAGGGGCTAAGATTTGAAACTTTTCTCTATGTTTTATAATTATAAGATTGGCGTGACACCCTTTACCCTGGGACAACAGTTGAAAACTTGTGCTGCAGCTAATACTGACACATTTACAGAAATGTTCGTCAATGTGTATTGTCCCTGTTAAATAAACTCCCGTAATAAATAAATAAATAAATACCAGGCTGTTATCCAAATATGGTCGTTTCCTCTCTGGGAGACGGTAGTGACTAAAGACGGGAGGCATATACATGTGTATGCTCAGACATTACACACCTTTAGGGTCCGCTTTTTCAAGATGAAGTTTTCTTTACACTCTGGCAACCACATCTCCCCTTTAGTTAGCTCTCCAAGCTTTCAAGGCTTGTACTTGACAATATTTTCAGAGGGATTTTTTATATCTAATTCCTTGGCTGATTGAATGAGCTTTGAACCGCAAAAAAAGAAGGCGAAATTTAAATGTTTACAGATTTTTTCACTTATACATACAAAATCTGTATTATTGCTTTGTTTTTTTTTACCTAGCTGTGTTAGAAATACCTGAGAGCGGTGTTTATTATGAGATTAGCCTTCATTGTCCTCCTGAAAAGGCAGTTAAGCCAGGGCAGGTACAAAAAAAACAAAACCTGACCGGCGACCGCGGACATTCCAACACAATCCGAGGCCGTCATCACATGACCTTTAAGCCAATGACCCAATATTGGACTGCACTCTGCAAATAAATATGTTTAATACCATGTACACTTACATGCCACACACAAAAAGTAACACAGATATTTCCACTTGTGCTTTCAGTCCTGTGAGGAGAAGCTTGTGAAATTAATCAACGACTCTTTGAGCTATGCCATGCTGGTCGTCCTGGGATTCGCCATCATCAAGGTACTACCAACTGATGCAACGAGCAGCTTCATGTCTTATCCAACTATGTTTAAACACTAAAGGAAAAGGGGTTCGTTTGTGTGAGAAGGGTCAAAGTATAAGCAGAGAAAGTGTCTAAGGAGATTGCAGAAAATTAACAATTCATAGTCAACACATTTTTTAAAAGCTGGAAGGATAGTGTTGAGCTTCGAGGTTGGTCGACATTACGTACACACAAGAATGAAAATACTTTATTTGGAGCCATGTGTAACCTAGCTCCCAATAATTGGCTTGAACCTACAGGCTAAATGTTCATGTTTACTTAAGATTTACTTCCACACAAAGAGAAAAAGAGGAACAACTGGTCTCTGCAGAAACACGGAAGTATTCTATAACTTAAAAAAAAAAAATGTAAGTACATTTTCCATTCGTTTCCTCATTGAAAAGAATGTGAATTTTATTATTGTGGCTTTTGAGATGGGCGGGACAGTAGAGCTCAATTGGGTTAGTACAAAACTTGACTTGTAGAGGCTAAAAATAGTTGTATCCGTCTTCCTGAAGCAGAGAGCTTCGAAGCACTGCGCCTGTTTCACTAACGGTGACGTCACCAAAGTATCGCTGTCTTAAAAAGTGCTTCACTCGCGAGTCGTGGTCCAGTGTGTCAAAGCGGCTCATTGGCTCAGTGCGTTTCAGTGTTGCCTTGGTTTGACAGCTTTGAGCAGTGGGATGCTAAACCGCAAATGTTTTCTGGCTGTGGCGATATAAACCCTAAGTGATAATAAATGTGCTGTATTTCTCCCATTTTACCTTTGATGTCCTGCCTCGGAGTAGCAGGTGACTGACTCGGCCCCGCCCACTGGAGCACAGAACCACATTACAAAAAAATGGCTCATATTTATTAGTCTATCATTGATCTGATTATTCAAACATCTACAGCAGATTGTTTGTGCAAATAAAATGCCAAACACTTGTTGAAACTTCTATTGCACACATCGATTTGATCAAGTTTATGAGAGGTTGCAATAATAGAGTTTGTCCACAAGAGGTCAGTGTTCAAACTAGGCCTAATAGATTATTGGAAATAAACTCTGCTGATCTTTAATACGAAGAGTTGAAAGGGGCTTATAGTCCAGCCCATTTACATTTAGATTCATTACACAAATATTTAAAATTGTTATTTCTGTTTTAAATATGCCTTGTCTGCTTTTAAAAGTAAAACTTCATAATAAGCCATGGAGTTTTCAAAAGCATGTTACTTTTACCCTCCTTATGCCTCGAACTCTGCTGTGATTGACAGCCGTCTCCATCGAGACACTCACAAATGGAAAAGGGGGCGGGGTTAAGCATTCTTCTTTTAGACTCAAGAGGAGAAGATCTCTGTTTTCTTCCACTACAACTCTGTTTTGTAAAGCAGCAGTAATTGTCAGAAAGTTCTCCACTGGTATTATTTCTGCTACCGAGAAGTCGGTATTTTTCACTTCGTCTGTTTTCATTAATCAAATTAATTAGATTTTTTGGCCCAACCCTGGTTCAAACAGAATGAAACAGCTCTGAAGCTCTGACTCTTTTACAAGACTTTTGTAAGGAAAGCAATGAAAGTGTCGGCTTCACTCGCCCGGCCATCACCTTTAACCTGAAAAAATACATTTCAGTTATATTTTATACAGCCCCTTATCCCGCCAAGAGTCACAATACTGAAAAAGCTCTTTTCAAACATATTAACAAACTACTCTGAGGGCAGTCTTTTACACGTTTACTACTATGTTGCAATTTTTTTCTCATTTCCTTATTCAAACAACCACAAAATGTTGCACTTCCTTGTCCAACCTCATCTCTTTGACTCTTTGTTTTTTATAGGCACTATCTATTCTCTCCAAAGCATACATTTAAATCTTTTCTCAGTACTATTTTTTACGTGTATTGTTTGTAGCAGCATCACTTGGGCTTGTGTGTCCTGACCTCATACAATTAAGCGTGTCTTTTTACGTCTCTTTGCAGTTCTTCGGGATGCTCAGCGTGTGTGTGATCACCTGCAGATCCAGCCGGAGAAACGGCTACGAGGCTCTCTATGCCTAAGCAACGCACGTCCTCGTGTTGTCGTCCAAAACGTTTATGTAAATAAGATGTGAATTTGACAATGATACTATTACACATTACCTAACTTAAACTTAGATTCTCTGACTTTTTTATTTTATACATAATTCTCTTCTGCTGTATGTTCTTTTAGTACCTTAACAAAAATTTAAATAAACTCACACCCCTTTTCAAAATATTTTCATTTTCATTTTTGGGGCATTTTCAACTTGATTTAAGACATTGTTAAGAACATTTTGAGAAAAAAAGCACTTAATGTCATTATCCTGCTTTAGGGTGACAGCATCAGAAGCAGATGTTTTTGTTGCAATGTGTTTATCCATATTTTCAGCTTTATTTGCTGTACTTTATTTCTTCAGTCTGTTATTCAGTGCATACACAAGAGTTATTGGTTCCTTTTCTGGTTAAATATTTGTAACTATGTAAAATAGTAATTGCTTATGCAGTGGGCTATTGTAATAAATGTAAGTGTCTATATGTGTCTGCATTTTTTTCCACTATTAGTTCATGGTGTATCAAAACAGATCTGGTGCATTATTCATTTCCTGTTATCGTTCTCCCTCCTGCAGCTGCTGATAAGAAAAGGGGCCTCCTCAAAACATGTGAAGATCAGTAGCGCCATACGGTGGTATTTTGATTAAATAGCGTTGTTAATTTCACAATTTTTAGTTTTTGTTTGTCCATGTCACTCCTTGTCATTGCTTTTAACATTTTAGACATTTTTTTTTTTTAAGGTTTGAATCAGAACATTTTTTTGGTAATTTTACCACTTGCTTGGTTGTGGCAATTAAAGTGAATACTTAAATTTTAATTTTGATTTTTTTTGTAACTCAACTTGAAGCGCTTCAAGCTTTGACCTCTTAACCCCCACCTGAACCGAGTAAATTTTCTCCTGTTTGCTTTTCCCCAAATTTAAAGGGGGGTATTATGCAAAATCGACTTTTTCAAGCTTTACATCATGTTATTATGTCATTACCTCATTAAAAACATGCCTGAAGTGTTGCCTTGGCACATTCACGTATTTTTGAGTAATCTGTAAAAACTCTGATGTCGGCCATTTTAGGGATAGGTTTGCCTGAGTCCTCCTAGGAACGCCCCCACCTCCTGGAGACGCCTCCGAGCTTTCGTCACCAGCCGAGTAACCAACCACTGCTCCTCAGCAGAACCCCCTCCCCACTGATGCCACAGACAGTGTGTGGAGGGGGCGTGTCAGAAAGGGTCAGAGGTTCTTAAAGAGACAGAGGCCTATTTCAAGACATTCACTACAGCCATTTGAGAGAGCAATTTTATACAAGGCAGTTATTCTAATTTACTGCATTTACAGACCAACAGAAGGTTTCATCATCATTGTAGTGTGCTATAGACTGGTGCTATGTGATTGAAAAAAGCATAATACCCCCTCTTTAAACGTCTAAATAGCGATGAACACGAAGATGAAAACCCAACAAAAACCGCTACAAAGAGCAACAAAAAAGCAATGAAAATGTGACAAAAATGCCACAAAAGTGTAAACAAAAAAGTGACAACACGATGGGGGGAAAAAAGTGACAACACACAACCACATGAGGGCAAAAATCCGTCTGTAAACTCCAGTTGAGAAGCTTTTAGATTTGGGTAAAACTGAACTGGAGAAAAGGCACTTAAGTTTGGGGTTGAGAGGTTGAGTTACCCCACTCCTGTTAGATTATGTTGCGTCAGTGAAGTTCAATGGCTCCACTCTATGGCTAGACATGGTATTGCAATGAGCAATTTTAGAAAGCAATACTGCTCTTGAGACAGTAACTACTTTTTGGAGTTGTTTTATCACACAGTACTTTTTACTTGAGTGAAATTAACAATGACATTACTTGAGTATAGTGTTTGTTTTTTGTTGGAAGTGAGTAGGCAGTTTATTGCCAAAAAAATCTGCCGGTTCTCTTCTTTTCAGGTTCCAGCAGGACAGTAAGCAGGCAGGTGGTGGTAGCAAAGAAATCTGGAGCAACATGGAAAAAACAGTAATAAACTCTGATTTAGGTTGGTATAATCAAGCTGGAGCATCTGTCTTCACTCCTAAAACAAAAAAGGGGAGGAGAAGGAGGTGGCCACTCAGGGAGTGGCAGACGAGGCCTGGGGCGCTGAGTGACTGTGATAAAGAATCAAATGTTAATGTTTTATGTTTTGTCTTTCATGTTACATCAACACTAAAACACTGCCTTTTACGTTCAAACGTAAAACGTGTTTTTTTACTTGGTTAATTATTTGGGTCAGTACTTTTTACTTCTACAGCAACAAAATAATTTTAAAGTAATGTCACTTTAAATATTTTGGCTACTTTACTCCAGCTCTGTAATTACTAACATGTTAATTAGATAAATATTGCGTTGCTAATTATGTACTCAGTGTTATTGTGGCGAGTTGCAAGCAAATCAAACTTCATTTAGTTTTTCCTCCAACAATAATGGCGGACTTGTGTCACATGCCCCTGAACCCCAAAGCCCGCTGGGTGACAACCCACTAACTTATACACCACATTACAAGAAATAAACATTGACTAATAAGTTATCAAAATATATTCCATCATCTAAATTAATACATTAAACAAGAGACAGACCAATGTATGTCACGCTGTATCCAAGAGCCAGGAAGGACGTAATCTACTGCAATAATTCTCTTCTCACAGCCTATACCATCAGCACTTTATTGATTCAGCACTAACCACATGCTGTTTTTTATTAATGTAATACAAACCAACATAATTTCCACTGACAAGGCTATAAATCACAACTGAGGGTTAGACCAAACAACATTCCAATTCTGCCTGGAACATTTTCGGTAGGGAAAACAAGGTTTAGTTTCTGGAAAGAACTTACAGTAAATGAAACTGAAAGCAAGAGCTCACACAATAAAAGGCAGGAACAGCCAGGCTCTGTCATTTGTATTTGCTGCAGCGCATCGTGCAGTAGATCCTCTAGGAGGTCCCTGACATTAGAACCAGCTTGGGTGAGAACAACTATCATCGTAGATGAAAGGTAAGAGTTTTTCCCCAGGAATTGCAAAGTATTTGTTTTTCCTTTTTTTTTGTCATTATTTAAATAATTTTATAATTATTTAAATTTGGTGTTATTGTCCATTTATCCACATAAAAACACAGAAAATTGTATTTATGTAACTTCCCAACCCTTGGTGCTTATAATTTTTATGTTCCTTGGTGAACAACACTGCCTTAAATTTGTGTCCTGTGCTTGATTTTTAAACCATTGATGACATCAAATTAACCCAGCATCTTCTCATGTCTTGACTTGAACTTAACTGATGATTTCAGTTCTGTTTATGTTACGAACATCTATTTTTAGGCTTGTGTTTATTCTGTTTTTATGTTCTGAATTATTTTTCCCTTGTCAGGTGAAGTAGGTGCATATGCAAAATGGCAGAGCATTTGCATAGGGATGCTTTACAAGTAGAAGCGGAGGAGGTATGCGCTTTTTCTAAATATTGAAATATAATTCTGAAAATGAGTGTAGTTATAAAAATCTTTTTTCAAAAACATTTTTATAGGAATTTCATGATGCAGCAGATACATTCCATGTGAATAAATGTGAGAAAATAGATTTATAAACTCGCTCTCTCGCTCTTGCTATATATATTATATATATATATATATATATATATATATATATATATATATATATATATATTGCATTATGACAACAAAGATACCACCTGTAATCTGTATGTTTGTTCATCTGCAGGTGTGTCCTCTTCAATAACAGTGCTTCCATGTGACGCAGAGACTGCCTCTGTTGTCACGGAGACAAATAATTTGCCTGAGACACAGCTTGAAGGCAATGCAGGTAAATGTCAATGCAAATGAAAGGGAGAAGCATTTACCTTATGATGTTGTGTGTAAACAAAGTTATTACTTAAAGTTTACAAAATACGGGGCTAAAAATGTTGTACATGATAGACCTCTACCAGAGGTCTAGGAGCTTCATGGGGCTTTGCTGTTCCTGCAACTGCACTTTTTTTGGCTGCCCTGAGTGCTCCAACGACCATGGGCACCACTGATGCCATCACCCTTCAGGCCTTCTCCAGCTCTTCTCTGAGCCCCTGGTATTTCTCTAGTTTCTTTTTCCTGATGTTGCAGTCACTTGGTATTGCTATGTCAAACACTGCTCTTTGTCCACCACCACAATGTCCGGTTGGTTCGCCATTACCATTCCGTCTGTATCTGGAAGTCCCACAGGATCTTTGCTTAGTCATTCTCTACCACCTTTGGAAGTGTTTCCCACTTTGACCTTAGAGTTTCCAGCCCATACTCTGCACAGATGTTCCTGTACACTATGCCAGCCACATGGTTATGGCGCTCCATGTAAGTTTTCCCTGCCAGCGTCTTACACCCTGCAGTTATGTGCTGGATTGTCTCATTGGCCTCTTTGCACAGTCTACACTTCAGGTCTTGTTTGGTCGGGTAGATCTGGGCCTCTATTGCTCTGGTGTGCAAGGTCTGCTCCTGTGCAGCCATGAAGAGTGCCATTGGTAGGATTTCTTGATTTCTGCCACGTCAGTTATGTTTGGGTGGTACATCACATGTAGGGGCTTGTCCTGCCATGACTCCACCGCCTCATCCTCTTTTCCCCATTGTCTGAGACATTCCCTGAGCACGTCATCTGTTGGAGCCTTGTCCTTGATGTACTTAGGGATCTTGGATGTTTCATCCTGTATAGTGGCTCCTTACCATGCATGGTTAGGAGCTTCCATCTCTTCACATCTGTATCTCTTCCTTTGGCCAGCTTATTATTCCTGGATTACTGGCAGGGTGTATTGTTTATTGCCCAGGATTTGTTGACTGGGCTTCTGGGGGAGAGTTGTAGCTCTTTTTTGTTCTTTTTACAGTAAATCACAATCATAATTGAAATTGCCAAAAACTATCCTGATCAAACGTTTACGCACCCTGGTGATCTTGGTCTGATAACATGCACACAAGTTGACACAAACAGGTTTGAATGGCTACTAAAGGTAAGCATCCTCACCTGTGACCTGTGTTTGTAATTATTGTGTGTGTCAGTGAGTTTTTGGGCTTCTTACAGACCCTTGCATCTTTCATCCACTGCTGCACTGACATTTCTGGTTTCTGAGTAATGAGGAAAGCAAAAGAATTGTCAGAGGATCTGCAAGAAAGGTAGTTGAACTGTATAACATGGGAATCATGTAAAAGATATCCAAGGTACTGAGAGTATTAATCAGCAGTGTTCAAACTCTTAGTGAAAATTCAAGATTCTGTTGAAACCAAACCAAGATATAACTTCAACTGAAATACCGGACTCTCTAAAAACTGATGTGGCTGTTTCAAGATGCAAAATAAGGAGGCACTTGATGAAACATGGGCTGCATGGCCAAGTCGCCAGAAAAAAAACCTTACTTTGCAAATGCCACAAAGTATCCATTTACAAAATGCTAAACGGCACAGGACTTGGTCAAAACTGATTTCAGGATGAATGCAGCATGTTATTAAAGAATACTGTAGAAAAAAAAAATCATATCTGTCATTGACGTTAAACAGGCAATACATAAGTATTGCCCCTTTAACGTCAATGACAGATTAGATTTTTTTTATAGTAGTAAATAGTATTAAGAACTGGGGTAAACTTTTGATCAGGGTCAGTTTTGCAGTCTCTTTTTTCATTATGATTTAACCTCTCCCCACCTGAACCCAGCACATTTTCTCCTGTTTGGCTTTACATAAATCTAAAGGCTTAAAAAAACGTCAAAATAGCGACATTAACAAGGATGAAAACGCAACAAAAAAGTGACAAAAATGTGAAGAAAACTCAACAAAAAAGTAACAAAAAAGCACCAAAAACATAGCCTGGCTAACGCCAGACTAAAATCACAAGTGATATTTAGTCTGGGGACCACCAATTCATTTTCTCGTAGGAGAAGTGTTGTTTACGATCGTCCATAGTGCGTCTGCGTAGCCACAGCCAATCGTATCATCGTATCCGATGACGTATGACGTACTTGCTGTAAACTTTCGAGCTAAACTATTAAAAACACGGCCTAAAGCTCGATCGAAAAACAGCGTTGCGTCTGCTGCTGTCATGTTTGATCTGTAAATAAACCTTTTTTTTTTTAAACCGTAAATAAATTACAAGCTTCCGTATATCGAATAGCTCGTCATCATCATGCCGTCCCTCCTCGTTCTGTGATTGGTTCCCAAATCCATGCGAAAATTTCAGCCATGGTCCCCAGGCTGATGTGCAGTTCGAAATTATTTGAGCGCACACAGCAGCATGGTGTTACCAAAAACCTGTCAAAATGCAACAAAAAAGTAACTAAAAGTGACACAAAAATGTGACGAAAACAAGACAACACACGATCAAAACGCATCAAAAATGTGGCGTCAGCGTGACAACAAAGTTTTGGGAAAGAAAAAGGGTCTCTCTGCTGATGAAAAGTGTGAAATAGTTGAATGCCTTGGTCTAGGTATGAAAACCTTCGATATTTCATGAAAGATTAAGCATAATCATCATACAGATAAGAGATTTGTGGATGATTCAGAGCACACTCCGTTTTGTGCCGATAAAGGCACAATATGGACGGTTTCTGCCAGACAAACACATCAGATTATGAGAACAGATGCTACAAAGCAGCATACAGGTATTTGAAGCTGCTGGTGCCTCTGGAGTCTCCCGAACATCAAGGTGTCGGACCCTCCAGAGGCTGCAGTTGTGCATAAACCTTCTATCCGGGCCTCCCCTAAACGGTTAATTGAAGCTGATGAACAGAAACGGCTGCAACGGGCTCAGAAATACATGAGGACTCATTTTCAAACAGTCTTGTTCACTGATGAGTGCCGTGTAACGCTGGATGGTCAAATCAATGGAGTAGTGGATGGTTGGTGAATGGCCACAATGTCCCAACAAGGCTGCGACGTCAGTAAGGAGGTGGCAGAGACCACCTCCTTGGGCCAGAATCATGGGGAAAGAGCTGGTCGGCCCCATTAGGCCCTTTTAGGCTCCCTGAAGGTGTGAAAATGACCTTTGAAAAAGATGTGGAGTTTCTGACTGACCACTGTCTTCTATGCTACAAAATGAAGAGCCGTGCTTTCCTTAACAAAATCCTCTTCATGCATGACAACTAGGGATGTCACGGTAACCGGTGTTTTTTCCACCACATTTAAATGATCCTCTACCAGTTAAAGACTTGAAAATTATGCTGACTCTCATTTGAGTTGACAATTTAGAAAATCTTAGAAAAATGTCATTTGCATAATAATTTGGAACGCAGTCCTACATATACAGTGGGGCAAAAAAGTATTTAGTCAGCCACCAGGCTGGAAACTGAACAGTACTGGAAAGGCATATGGGAGAAGGAGGCAGCACACAACAGTGATGCACAGTGGCTGGTGGCTCTGAGAGAAGACCACAGAAACCTCCCTGAACAGAATCCAGTTACCATCACAGTGGCAGACGTCCAAGAAAGAGCTTCAGCTATGAAAAACTGGACAGCACCAGGCCCTGACAAAATACACGCCTACTGGCTTAAGAAACTCACAGCACTCCATGAGCGCTTGGCAGCACAAATGAACCAGCTGCTGAGGGATGGGAATCCCACTGAATGGTTAACCGAAGGGCGCACAATCCTCAAAGGGTACAGTCCCATCCAACTATCGGCCAATAACCTGCCTCTCCACAATGTGGAACCTCATGTCCGGCACCATAGCGGCTAAGATAAGCAGGCACATGGATCAATACATGAGCACAGCTCAGAAAGGAATCGGTAAAGATACCAGAGGTGCCAAGCACCAGCTCCTGGTAGACAGAACAGTCGCCCGAGACTGCAGAACCCGACACACTAACCTGAGCACTGCCTGGATTGATTACAAGAAAGCCTACGACTCAATGCCACATACTTGGATCATTGAATGCCTGGAGCTGTACAACATCAACAGGACTCTAAGAGCCTTCATACCTTCATTGCCAACTCGATGAGGTTGTGGAAAACCACCCTTGAAGCCAAAGGCAAGCCACTTGCACAAGTCTCCATCAAATGTGGCATATTCCAAGGAGACGCCCTTTCCCCACTGCTGTTCTGCATAGGTATGAACCCCCTCAGCCAAATAATCAACAAGACTGGCTATGGATACCGACTCAGGAACGGGGCCACCATCAGTCACCTCCTCTACATGGATGACATCAAGCTGTACGCTAAGAATGAGCGAGACATTGACTCACTGATCCATACCACCCGGATATACAGCGCAGACATTGGGATGTCATTCGGACTAGAGAAGTGTGGTCGGATGGTGACTAAGAGAGGGAAGGTAGTCCACACAGAAGGGGTCTCACTCCCAGAAGGAACAATAGCAGACATTGAGGACAGTTACAAGTACCTCGGAATCCCACAAGCAAATGGCAACCTCGAAGCGGCTACGGCCAAATACCTCCAACGAGTAAGGCAGGTCCTAAGAAGCCAGCTCAATGGCAAGAACAAGTCCCGGGCAATAAACAGCTACGCCCTGCAAATAATCAGATACCCTGCAGGAATAATAAGCTGGCCAAAGGATGAGATACAGACCACAGATGTTAAAACGCGAGAGACTGTACGCTAGCTGTAAGGAAGGAGGCCGAGGACTAGTGAGTGTGAGAGCCACTATCCAGGATGAAACATCCAAGATCCATAAGTACATCAAGGACAAGGCTCCAACAGATGACGTGCTCAGTGAAAGTCTCAGACAATGGGGAACAGAAGATGAGGTGCTGGAGGTCCCGTCATGGGAGGACAAGCCCCTACACCAAAACATAACTGAAGTGACGGATATTCAGAAATCCCACCAATGGCTAGACAGAGCCGGACTAAAGGACAGCACAGAGGCACTCATCATGGCTGCACAGGAGCAGGCCTTGAGCACCAGAGCAATAGAGGCCCAGATCTATCACACCAGACAAGACCCCAGGTGTAGACTGTGCAAAGAGGCCAATGAGACAATCCAGCACATAACTGCAGGGTGTAAGATGCTGGCAGGGAAAGCTTACATGGAGCGCCATAATCAAGTGGCTGGCATAGTGTACAGGAACATCTGTGCAGAGTATGGGCTAGAAACCCCAAGGTCAAAGTGGGAAACACCTCCAAAGGTGGTAGAGAATGACCGAGCCAAGATCCTGTGGGACTTCCAGATACAGACGGACAGAATGGTAATGGCGAACCAACCGGACATTGTGGTGGTGGACAAAGAGCAGAGGAAAGGCGTTGGGGTCGACATAGCAATACCAAGCGACTTCAACATCAGAAAAAAGGAACACTAGAAACTAGAGAAATACCAGGGGCTCAGAGAAGAGCTGGAGAAAACCTGGAAGGTGAAGGCCTCAGTGGTGCCCGTGGTCGTTGGGGCACTCGGGGCAGTGACCCCCAAACTGGAGGAGTTTTTTTTAAATATATATATCTATCTATATCTATAATAGAAACCGCAATCTCAATGGCCGCCGCCATGGGCGCCGCCATGTTTATTTCCCATACCGACTTTGAAGCTAAGCAGGGAAGGGCCTGGTTAGGACTGGGATGGGAGACCGTTCCTCGGAAGCTAAGCAGGGAAGGGCCTGGTTGGGATGGGAGACCGTTTGGGAACACCAGGAAGCCTGGCGAGAGTAGTGAGTGTGTGCGTGGTTGGTGGTGGGGGCTGATGTGCGCAAACTGGTTGCCTCGCTTATCATCACTGAGTATGGGGTGAATGAATAATGCGCCAAATTGTTAAGCGACTTTGAGCGTCTGGAAAAGCGCTATATAAGACTAATGCATTATTACTCTTATTATTATTATTAAATCCGCGGCCGGCCCCCACATGACGGTCCCACCGGACGCGGGCATTGACCACGGGTCCATATGGACCGCGGTGCTGCTGTCCGAGGACAACCCGCCATCACAACAACGCAAGTGCACGAGATCTGACTGCCCTGCGTGTGCGCATCCAAACAGGGCGATGTGTGCGTGTGTGTGCGCGTGTGTGTGTGTGTGTGTGTGTGTGTGTGTGTGTGTGGGTGTGTGTGTGTGTGCATGTGTGTGTGTGTGTGTGTGTGTGTGTGTGTGTGTGTGTGTGTGTGTGTGTGCATGTGTGTGCGCGTGTGCATGTGTGCGCGCGCGCATCCAAACAGGGCGATGTGTGTCATCGTCACTCACCCTAAACTGCAGCTGTAGTTTAGGTTACACATGGATGTAACTCCATGTGTTTTGGAGTTACATCCTCCAAAACACATGACATCTGCGTGTCTTTGTTTAAGTCTCTCCTTCAGTGACCGAGGCTGTGGTTCATTACAGATCCAGTGCTGCGTAATGTCAGAGGCGCAGACACATGCGTAAGATCCAATCCGGACCGTATTCCGTCTCCAAAGCTTTGTCTCCGACAAAAAGTACACGCAAAACATTGCCCAAAACCTGCTCAAACACGAGCCTCTAATCAAACGCGCTGCTCCAACTGATTTATCCTCCGTGTGAGTAAAAGCGAAAATGAAACTACCACTTAACGAGCGCATGGCCTGCACTGTGTAGTTTTTTTCTTTTTTTTACTTTGCTGCTGTACCATTTGTTTTCTATTTTACTTTCACGTATTGTGAGCCCAGAGGTACATTTTATTCTAAAGCAGCTTTGAACGCATTGCCAAGGTTATAAATACTGTTTAACAACGATCATTAGGCTGTTTCAGTTCAAAACCAACTTATTATTTTTTTGATTGTACACTACCGTGATGCACCAAACCACGGGTCCTGCACCGTGAACCAAACCGTTAGAGCTGAACCCCTAATATTTATCCATAATTATTCCACTGTCTCTTGAATTCTATTCCCTGAGTTTAGCGAACATATTGTCGTTGTAGTTTATGAGAAAGGAGTACGGGTGCATCAAACACTCCAATTGCAGTTTGTTTGAAATTATTTTTAGCATTCATTATTTTAAACATTTGTAGTGGCCATAGTTTTTGGAATGGGTTGGGAACCACTGGTCTACAGCTGAACTGTGTGACGGGTTGGACATTTCTTTGTAATCACTCATAATCTCAGAATATCAAATCAGCTAGTATATATATATATGCATATACATATATGTACTCTTTCTTTCAGTGCCTTGGGTTTCATCTTATGATGTGACAGCTGATGCAGTGTCTCTGCTTTGGGACACTCCTGCTGTTGAAATCCAGTACACAGTGACCTGTTGCAGGGGGGAAGAGGTGATCCAACAGCTACAGACAAACGCCACCTGCCTGACTGTTGATGACCTGCAGCCAGGAGAGCAGTACAGCTTCTATGTGTCTGCTCAAGTGATGAATGGCCAGTTTGATAAATCCACACCTGCGATGGTGACAACAAGTAAGTCACATTTGTAGAAAAAATATTTCTATGTTTTGTAGAAATCACCTTTCATACAACTGTGAAATTAATACATTGTTATGAACACAGACATACAGTACATATGACTGATTGTGCATTAATTTGGTTGCCCGATGTAGCTACGAGGGCATTAACGGAAAACTAAATTAGTCAACATTTGTGGCACTTTGTGTTTTTTCAAGCGACAACTTTTATGAGACATTTTGCTTTGTAAGTCTTATCTTTGTGAGGACTCATCACCCCTATGATACGCATTTATGGATTAAAATGCAAAGATACTTCAATTGTTGCATAATGTAACCACATTGCTAATCTTCAGAGTCACGTTTGGACAGCCTGCTGGAAGACCTGGGCCTGGACCAAGAGGACAAGCTGTCCCTGAGCACACTCCTTCAGATTGATGACCAAAGCACCTCTGACACACCAGCTGTATCTAACAGAGACCTAGTATGGGGTTTTATGAAGAAGTTAATGATGGTTAATGTAACAGCTAGAAATGTCAAATGTAATGCCTCATGTGACTCTAGCTATGACATGGAATCAGAAATTAGTGGGTTTAATCTTGATAGTCTCCTTTCTGATTCCACTTCAGATGATGTGCTCAATCCTCTTGACATCATCACTGCTGTCTTCCTTTGTTCTGATGGCTTTGTGCAGCAGGAACTAGCTCTCAAAATGTCAATGTGCCAGTTTGCTGTACCTCTGCTGCTTCCTAACATAGACACCCAGCAGTGTACACTGATGCTCTGGGCTCTGAGGGACATTGTCAAAAAATATAGACCTCAATCACTGTTGGAATCTAAAGGCTTCATTGAAGAACGCATCGTTCTTGCAAAGATTCCAATGATCTCCTTTGTCAGACTTGGGGAGTGTTCTTTGTCCAAGTCAGAGATTCTTAACAAACTTCTGAGCAATGCTCAGCAATATCATGACACATTTGTGCATCACAACATGGAGTGTGGTGATTGTCCAAGAAAGATTTCTGATGGACTTGTTGAAATAGCTTGGTACCTTCCATGTGGGAACAAGAACATTGACATTTTCAGTGAGCCTGTGACAGTGGCAAACCTCCGTGGTGACATTGCCTCTTTTATACTGCAATACTCGTTTTTATCTGAGACCTCTTCTGCCATCTTTGTGTTCTGTGACCAACTGCATTTAGCTTGTAGCTTACTGACAAGCTACAAAAGTAAAGCAGATATTTTCTTGGTTAGTGACTCTCAAAACAAGGACTTTGATTCAGAGGAGCTGAAAAGAGTAGCAACAGAGTTTAACTTAACAAATAACAAGATCATTATCAAGTCTCGGTCAATGAATGAAGCAGACTTTGTCACAAAACTGCAGTGGACAGTTAGGAGTGTTGTTGAAAAAGCAAAAGTGAGGCCACACATAGAGCAGATGGCTGACGTTGCATATGAGTTGGGAATACAAGTTGATGAAGATTTCCCAGAGTGTCGGAATGCCAAACAGAATGCAGATGCTATTACATCTGAAATCCATGACACACTTGAGTACAAGGAAACCCAGCTTCCTTTGCAAGGCAAGATTTGGAAGGAGTTGACAACTCTGGAGAAGGAAGAGTGTAGGCTACGAAATGCTGGCTCAGAGAACATTGAAAATTATAAAGTTTTGCTTCAAGAGCAAAAAAAGACACTTAGAGAAAAGCAGAACTCTTACGATATGTCAAAAGCCATGACATGTTTCATTAATGCAATATCAAGCCCAGGAATCGAAAGGAACTATTTCATGAAGTGGATGCGTCTCAATCTTGACAACATGTCTCGAGAAAAACTTTCTGGCCTCCGAGAACAGTACAGAGAGAATTCAAAGGAATTTAAGAACAAAGAAGTGATTAAAGAAATTGATCGTCAACTCTCCAGCAGTTCTCTGGGAATAGAACATTTCTTTCGTGAAATGGGTCAGATCTATGAAGCTTCAGTTTCTCTCCCAGAACACCATCGTTCCCGCGAGCAGCTGCAGCATTTACCCAGACTGTGTGCAGAGCTGCTGCTGGAGGGTCTTCCACTGGAGCTGGTCGATGGAGACGCCTCCAACATACCTCTCAGATGGGTCACTGATGTTCTGGCTCATCTTCATCAGTTGATGTCCAGCAATAGTAAAATCTTGGTGGTCACAGTTCTAGGAGTTCAGAGCACAGGAAAGTCCACTCTTCTCAACACAATGTTTGGAGTGCAGTTCGCTGTGAGCAGTGGACGATGCACAAGAGGTGCCTTCATGCTCCTCATAAGAATCAGCGAAGAACTCAAAAAAGTCTTTGACTGTGACTTTATAATGATCATAGACACTGAAGGCCTCAAGTCTCCAGAACTTGCACAACTGGATGATAGTTATGAGCATGACAATGAACTTGCAACCCTTGTTGTTGGGTTAAGTGACATCACATTGATCAATATTGCAATGGAGAACTCCACAGAGATGAAGGACATCCTGCAGATAGTTGTGCATGCATTCCTCAGGATGAAAGAAGTAGGAAAGAAGCCCAAATGTCGGTTTGTACATCAGAATGTGTCAGATGTTTCAGCTCATGAGAAGAACCTGCGAGATAGGAAACTGCTCTTGGAGCAGTTGAATGAGATGACCCAGGCTGCAGCAAAAATGGAGAAAAAGGAAAATAACAAGAGCTTCACTGATGTGATGGAGTACAGCCCTGACACTGGGAACTGGTACATCCCAGGACTGTGGAATGGAAACCCTCCAATGGCACCGGTCAATGCAGGATACAGTGAAGCTGTGTATGAACTCAAGAAGAACATCATCCAAACTCTGAGTGAATGTGAATCATCTGCCAATAACATCCTGGAGTTTCAGGAGTGGATCAGGAGTCTGTGGAACGCTGTGAAATATGAAAACTTCATCTTCAGCTTCAGAAACAGCCTGGTGGCCGATGCATACATGAGGCTGTGCACAGAATACAACAAATGGGAGTGGAATTTCAAAAAGGACATGTATGCATGGGTTACAAATGCTGAAACAATTATTTCTAACTATGGTAAAATTGTTGAAGAACATGATACTGGAAGCATTGGAAAACTTCTCAGCAACTTGAAAATAAATGCTTGCACAAAACTCTCTCAAGGTGAAGAAACGCTCCTTCAGAACCTTACACAGTACTTCAAACAAACAGGTGCACATGTCAATCTTGTTGAAAAGTATAAGGAGGACTTCATGACCAGTGCAAAGAGCATTCGAAAAGAGTTAGAGAAGTCAATAATAAATCAGCTTACTGCAGCTGTTGATATCAGACAAGGAATGAGAGAGTTGGAAAAAATCAAAGAAAACCATACTCAAGAAATAGAAGAGCGAGTACTTGAACTGATTGAGCAGTGTCGCAAGAAAAATGTCAAGATGACTTACAGAGAGTTGGACAAATAATTTAACAACATGTGGGCTGTAAGTGTAGAGAAAATCTCTCGTTTCCGTCCCGAGGTGATTGACATAGGTACCAAAGTTTTCCACTGTCTGAGAGCAAATATTTCACGTAAAGGAAGTTATGCAAGTGAACTGCTAAGCCAAACCCGTTTATCTGAATGTGGACGCCAACCCTTTGTGTACAACCCCAAAGGACGCATGAATCGATGGAAACATACACTTTGTGAAATGTTTGACATCAATGATCATGTAAAGGCTGTACAAAGGTTGGCAGACAGTACCATACAAGCTTGTCAACAGTCAGTAAATACTCAAGTACGAAGAAAGAACAACTACCATGATAACTTTATTGTAGAAATCCTACACCTGATTGATGAGAGAATGCAACAGAATGAGGGTCTTAAGCTAAACATTTATTTTGAAGTTTCTCTGAAAATACATATTTGTGCCAAAGCAGCAGAAGATTTTGAAAAAGTGCATGAAATGTTTCTCAGAGAAAATGACCCTTTCAGATATCTGGATGAAAACAAGGAAAAGTTCCGCTCTGACTTCAAAGATGTGTTCAATGAGCGAGACCAGTGTCAGAAGAAAGCAGAAGAATTCACTGTCCAGTTCTTGAGACCTGCAGTTGAAGACTTTGTCGATCGCTCTTTAGGTCCTGACATTATTGGAGAAATGCTGACATGCCAACAGTTCAGCACAAGAATGTTTTTCCAGTATTCACTTTTACTAGATTTGATGTCAAAGGACCAGTTTGAAAACTATTTGAATTACATTACACACTATGAGCAGTATGTGAAAGAGTGGATTTATAACCAGATAATCTCACACTTCTCAGACCAGGCATCAGCTTGTGACTTTGAGAATGGTCTTCTCCAGTCATGTATCAACAGTATAAATACTGCTGTCAAAAAGGCTACAGCAGAGAAGATTGAAACGTTGAAAGGGTTTGTTGAAACTATTTGTATAGAGCTCAATGATAAACTGGTCATTTCCCAAGATGCACTTGGATCATTCATGATCCTCAACACTGCAGACCAGGAACAGTTCGCTCACTACCTCCTGGGTTGTGTAAAGCAAATGGGACAGGACTGTCAACAGAAGTTCCAAAACACAGATATCAGAACCAAAGTTGAAAAGTCACACATAAAGCCCCAACATGAGCTCTTTGTCAAACTGATTGGATGTGGTAAACAGTGCCCATTTTGCAAAGCTCCGTGTGAAGCAGGAGGAACAGCTCATACTGAGCACTGGGCGTCTCTGCATCAGTCACAGGGTCTGGGAGGATGGATATTTAAGAACTCAGGAGAGCTTGACACAGATATATGCTCCTCTCTTGTGGCCTCTGATGTCAAGTTTAGGCATTACGATGATAACTTTAAAAAGTATTACCACCCATACAAGAAGTACCAAGAAATCTACCAAGACTGGAAGATTCCTCCCGACGGAAGCCTTGAAGCATCAGACTACTGGAAGTATGTCATGGCTAAGTTTAATAAAAACTTTGCAGAAGCATACATGGCCCAGCCAGCAGATGTTCCTCCAGCTTGGTATATGATTTCTAAGACTCAGGCTGAAAAAAGTCTCCAAATTGCATTCAACATGAAATGAGACTTCATACAAATATTGATGGAGAAATGCAGCTCTGTATTCATAGCAAAGTGCAGACAGCAAGAAAAGTGTCAATGTAATCAAATTAAAAAGAAATAAAATACAAGTAATGACCATTTTAACAATGCAGGGAAGCTAATTTAAAAGTGGCAATAACTGCCGGTATAGATTTGGAAAGTTAATTGCTCACACTACATGAGCAATTAAATAGATACTTATCCAACCTATTAACCCATATTTTGCTCGAACAACACAAGCATTGAATTCCTTTAGTTTTGTGTTGTGTATAGTTATTTTTGGGGTTTATTTAGATGTTTTTATTTTACCTTTGTTGTCTTTTTAACATTTTCTATATATTTTAGTTTTTCATACATTTGAGAAGTTTTAGTTGGTGGGTTGGGACCCAAAGTGGGTTGCAGGACCAATTTGAGTGGGATGCAAGACTTTTCTATTAATCACTGTGGTATATTGTTTTTGAGGTTTTGATAGTCTGCCTCATGATCATTCAACATAATAAAAAATAGGGCATAAAGTATAAATGTATTTTCAGGTGGTCAAGCTTGACATGCATGATATGTTGAATGTTGGTCCTGAACATAGACTGTAGAAAATAATGGACGTCTTATGCTCACTCCTCCCCGTTTACCAGAATGACCACGGCCGTGGGGCAATTCATGGCGGATTTACAGGCTCCCCCTCCCCAGCTCTGACGAAGCATGTTCCTAAAAAGGACATACGGGCGGGATTTTCACCGTAGACTCGGCCCTTGCGTGACGTGTAGCTCGCGCTGCTCCAATGCTAACAGTCCGAGCCTCGTTAAATACGAGATTTCAAAAAATCATATTACAAAAATCAGCCTGGTTTCATATATTGTTATTAACCCAGCGTTATCTCAGGAGGAAGATCTAGCCTAGTCTAGCGTTGAAACAATTGAAACCAGGCTTTAAAGTAGTTTTTAACGTGTCTAAAGTCCAATGCTTTTCAATGGGGGCCTAGCGGCGATATGGAGGTACTGCAGCAACGGCGGAGCAATGGCGGCCCCCACGTTTGTGGTCAAAAAGCAGGGCAGCCAGCGGCCATTGGTCCTGAAGCTACACCTGTTGAGAACCATTGTTTCCATTTCATGACTTGTGTATCAGAGGAGATTGTCTCATATGTTTGCAATGTATTTAACTGGTTCTTACTTTCCTTTTTCAGTTCTTGTTCCGTCTATATTCGATCCATATAGCTTTAATTGTAGGCCTATATTTTTTGTCCATACAGTTGTTACTACAATTTGTGTCCCAAAATGTTTTCTCAAATGCATTTTGAATCATAATTTGTACCATTAACAATGAAATACATTTTTAGCAATATCGTTTTTTGCTCATGAAATATGTAAATGGTGAATGAAAATGTAAAATGATCAACTTGCTAAAATCAAGCTGTTTTAATCATAGTCCACAAGGGGGTGCTAGAACAAGCACGATCATTTTGCAATGACGTTGAGGTCTTGGAAACACTGCGATGCCTGCTTCACTTTTATCTTTCTATCACATGCTCACTGACTTATTCTACTATATGTTTATGTTGTGTGTAAGTTATAATAATAATAATAATAATAATAATAATAATAATAATAATAATAATAATAATAATAATAATAATAATAATAATAATATTGCCCACTCTTATTTGTAACATGTCTTGGACCCTTGTTGTTGTTACTATTTTCACCAAGCAAGGTAACAGTTGCAAAGTTAAATATTAGCTCATTGATGAAATAGTGCTGCAACATATTTCTGAAATTACCCACTGTCACATAGGCTACTACTTACTAGAAATTATTTTACACGCACAAGCACACAGACTGGGGTAGATCTTTTTAGAGGTCGGGACAAACACATGCCGACTGTGCCACTGTCACCCTCATGTTCAGAAGTTTTGGACAGATGAGACTTTGTTGTGATGTGACGTTCCAGACCATATTGGATTTGGCCAAGAGTTGGTTCATTTTTATTTCCATTTTTATTTCCATATTGCCATTTTACACAGATGTCAGGGAAAAGTCATAAACTGCACAAAGTTAGAGCAGGCAACACAAGTCCACACTAATTTTGCATAGAAGTTATTCCTTGTTGTCTTTAGACGTAGCATAAAGTTTTATTTTCATAAGTGTAGTTACAAATCCATTTCAAAATGTACTTAACATCGACACGCTACAACAAATATGTATTTTTCAGTTGAAAAAGATATGTACTTTGCGTATTATGTGATTCATGTTATCACTCTCCAAGACAGACCCCCCCCCCCATTGTAAAACATAATATAATAAGTTATAATAAATTCAGGAGCACAACATTTAAAATCTAGTTTATTAATGTTTGTTTTAATTGTATGTCTTCACTTTATTTCACTGAATATACCACTGAATATACTTTTACATCCAGGGTGGTGTGGCACTTGGGGGGCAGTCAAATTCCATGGGGGCATGTGCCACCCCGGACCCCCCTGTAGCTCCGGCCCTTGTCGGCCTATATAGTTCTAAAAATCTTCTCGTGTTGATGGAAACAACAATATGAAAAATCTACCTTCACTTGAATTTGGTTGTAAATGGGTCAAACAAACTGAATTGTAACGATGTAACGATTGGGAGTGGGAGATGCGGTCCCCGGTCTCCAAAAGTTTGAGAATCCCTGGACGAGTCAAATATAGGCTCTTCCTGTAGTCATGTTTTTCTTTATGGAGAGATGGAGCGTAAAAGGGCGTGTGAGTGAGTGAGGGAGTAGTTGAGAGGAGGGAGCAGAGAGTGGCGCTACTTAATCATCCGTGCTGCAGTGTGTTTGCGAGCGCGGAGCCACTCAGGTCTACTACTGCTGCTGCTGCTGCTGCTGCTGCTATAGCTGGATGCGAGTGAACCAACCAACCAGGGTGCTCCCTCCTCTCCCCTCTCCCCTCTCCCCTCTCTCTCTCCATTCACTCCCAGCGCTGACACTGACAGAAACGCTCCTACCTACCGCAACAACCCATTTTCTTCTCCGGCTTTTTCTTCCGCGCTTGGCATCGCTCTCTCCTCGAACCCACTTCCGTATCGAAACCTGCACTTTGACATGCGCCCTTGGACTTCCCGAGGAGCCTTTATCTCTCCCCATCTTCTCCCCCCAATCTTTGTTTCGGCGGCGGCAGCAGCAGCTAGGACGGTGAGTAGTGCCTGCTTCTGACGTTATCTTTTGCGCATCTTTTACGCTTGTTTTTGTCCACCGACGTGCACTTTTGGGATCGATGAGATGAATGAAGTAAGTCGAGGGTAAGACGGGGGATTGGCTTTAAAAACAGCGCGTTTGGAAGAGTATCGTAGCATATTGGGGGCACTTGAGTTATGTTTTTGTTCTGTCAAAGCAGGGCGGTACGGGGGAGCACAAAGGCATCAGCGTGTGGTGCCAGTTTGGAGACGGACAGGGCGCAGCGGTTTGTTGGATAAAGCTGATTAAGGACATGAAATTCATGGGAAATTACGAAAAGCCTCTACCTAGACTACAAAGCAAGCTGCTTTTCTTTGCTTTCTTATAATGGAACTGTGTTGAGGCGAGACACTGCTGGTGGACTGGAAAATAGTGATGAAAGAGATTGATATTACTTTAAAGTTATGGCACAAATGTAAGATAAAAATGCATAGGAAGAGAGCTGCATTTATTGTTTTCATATCTTAAGAAAGCACTGAAAATGTGCCTATAACATAAATAAAGGTCTAAATTATGGGTATTATTAAGTTTACCTTCCAGACACTGAAAGGCTATATTTTTCAGAGGAGCTTTTGCATGTCTTATTTTATCTCTGAATAAACTAGTAATATTGAAAAATGCTTTTTATGGTTCAAACAAAGCTCTAGAAAGAGACCTACAAATATGTGAAAAAGGAAGATTTTCTACCTTGTGGGAAGTCATGAGGGTAAAATGTGTTGTGAGAAAATGGCTTCCACATTGAAATCTAGGAAGCGACATTAACTCAGTGCAACAATAAAACTGTTCATTGTGATAAGACGATGCCTTTGTTTTTAGGAGAAAGTTTAACCTCTTAACCCCCACTTTAATAGAGCACTTTTTCTCCAGTTTGGCCGAATCTAAAAGCTTTTTGGAGAAAAAAAAAAGGATGAAAAAGCAACTAAAATGTGACAAAAACGCAAAAAAGATGTGACAAAAAAAACAACAAAAACGTGCCCGTAAAGCAACAATAAACCAACAAAAAAGTGACTAAAGAGCAACAAATTGGTGACAAAAATGAGGCGAAACCATGACAAAAAAGCAATGGAAAAAAAAAACAGATGAAAAAGCAACAAAAACAAGACGTTGGTTGGCAGTTTTGTAGGCCTTGGCTTTCTCAATAAGGCGTTACACTGTTGCTCTTCAGTCGAGAGGCTTTTAGATTTGGGTTATGCCGAACTGGAGAAAATGTGCTTGGTTAAGGCGGAGCTTTAAGAAACCTAAAAATTGTAAAAAAAAATAAATAAAATGTCAAGGTTTTGCCTGCAGTATCTACCTCATACAGATGCCCGGATGCAGGTTCTAGAATGTGATGATGTCACTGGACCCAGTGTGGGACAGGAGCCAGTTTTTCCTGTTAACAGCATTACACTTTCACAAGGAAATTTATGAATTACAAAAAATATCATTAATATCAGTCACTGGGTCCATGAACTCTCTGTACAAGACCAAAAATGTCCTCAAAAACAAAATAATTTCACCTCTATGTAATATTATGGGCCTTTAGAACGCTGCAATGGCACCTGCAACCCAGCAATACAATCCTATTCTCTATCAGTCGAAAAGAACAAAAGATGCTCTATTTCCAAATGCTAATTCCTGAATAATTGAAGCCTTGTATGCAAAAAATTCCATTCATGATGCTGCAGTATGAATATGTATTTTTGAAGCCACGGGGAGAACACCAAACGCCATATCCAGCACTTCTGCATTATTTATAAAGAGTTAGCCCAGCTGCACCTCCCACCAGCCCTCCACTGTCAGCTCTCTCCCTCCTCTCACTCCTCTGCTATCCAGTCTGAAGGTTGCAAAAAAAAAAGTCAAGTTTATTACATTCTCCGAGCCTTACCCCCAGGTGTCCGACGGGGAAGAATTTTTGTGTTATTGATTTGCGGATAGTTTACATTCCTGCAGCGAGGAAAGAGTCAGTCATTTTCTTTTTCTTGAGTTCACTTTCAGGAGAACAGTGACAAAAGAGTCAGGCTCGAGGTTTGTAATTAATCGAAGCATGTTCATTGCGGTGACACCGGCTTAGCAGAGCATCAGATGACGATATAGTCCGTTAAGCCCGTTACATTAGGTCACACAGTCTTTTGGTGTTACATAATGGAGACTTGCATGCCACGCGGACTCTCGGGTTACAGCTGGAGTCTTACTTTCCGATCACTGATAATCGCCGTTTTACTTTGTGGCCCCTGGTTAATTAGAGACCTAAGTGGAAAATGTATCCTCACATTTAAGATATCTTGAGAATGGCTGATGTCAGGTATTTGACAAGTTTGCTCCAAAACATCCACTCTTTTTTCCTCGTCTGCACTGGTTCATTTGGATTATTGTAGTCAATGGTGGGAACTCTGCTTTCCTGGAAATGTGTGATGTGTCAGCAGTTACACCTTTTCGTGAACATTTCATAAACGTGGCCTCTTTGTGTGTGCAGATATGAAGTAAACATGTTCACATAACAGCTTTTGCAAGGATGTTTTAATCAGAAAAAAGAACAAGCTTAGTGCCAGACTCTATATGGCAGCAACTAGTTTGGAAATGAACATAAAGGGACTTTTGTCCTACTTCCATGATCCATAATTAACGCTAGTGGAGGCTTAGCATTCCAGACTTATAAGCTTTCAAATGTGGAATCAGGATTTTTGCCACAAATAGTGAAGCCTGTTCCCTCTATGTGCATCTTAAAGCAATCTAAGTTAATCTGTAGTTGTGCCTTTTTGAAACCACACAGGGGGTAATTTACCAAGCGGTTGCTCCTGTGCAAAACGAGTAGGATTGCAACAAACGATAATTTTTGTAATCAATTAATATACTGATTATTTTTGTGTATGAAAATTGTATTAAAAAAAATATATATATATCACATAATGCAAAAGTGGTGCCACTTGAGGACGTGTTGACGAAGTAAACTTAAAGGAATAGGCCATCGTTTTTACATACTGAGATATGTTCTTACCTGAGCTCAGATGAGTTCATTTATGCCTGTCTGGTCTTTATGCGTGCCCTGAGTCACGTAAACACAGCACAGACAGTGTTAGCATTTAGCCTCTCCTCCTCTCCTCTATAGCTCCAAACGAGGTGAAGATAGAAGCTACCAAGCTCTTCCACGTTTTCCCTGTTTAAATATGGTTACATGAAGTGTTACACTACAAAAGTATAATTAGACAAAATTAAACAATGTGGATTTTCTAAGCGGAAAAAAGGGGAACTATATTGTAAGGCGTAATAATAGCAGGAGTAGTTCGACATCCGCACAGTAAAGTGAAGATGTTGCTGCCCGGATGAGAGGGTAAATGCTCACGCCGTCTGTGCTGTGTTTACATGACTGAGAGCACGCGTGAAGACCAGACAGGTACAAAAGAACTCATCTAAGCCAAGGTAAGAACATATCTCAGTATGTAAAAACTGTGACCTACTTCTTTACAGTAAATTTTTCTTAGAGGCTAAGTACTAATTCTGCTCTGTGATTGGATAAGATACAGGTAGATATTTATGAAATTTGAGATGTACAAAACACTATACCCTAAATATAAAAACAAAGTAGGTTTTCATCAAAAATACACAATTTTCTTGTAATTTTCGCTCTATTTGAGTCTGTATGAGCCAGAAAACGATTCATCGATTAGTAAAATAGTTGTCAACTATTTCAATAATAAATTAGTTTTCGATCTCGTTTACATATCAGATTTGGCGCTACTGTAATAATAGCAATGTCAAAGGATAAAATAGGTGCAGCAGACAAACAAATAGCTATATGCTAAATTCCAGCTTGCGCTCGTTATTTAGCATCTGTCTTGAGGGCGCATCCTGCAATCCATTACTTTAAACTCAACTGAAGACGTTTTGTTTTTCTGAATGCATGTCAGGCAGTTTTCTGTGTTGGAACAGGAACAAAACTGTATAAGTAAAAGGACAAGTATCTGAGGTTTTAAGGGACTAGATGCAAGTTGGTCATTTTTATACTCACTACTGCCACCTCAGGTCTTACGCGTAACTGCTGTTTCTATATTAAGCTCAAATTCACTTTTTGAGTGAGTGCAGGATTTTAGAGGCAGTTGTGGTGAACAGGTCTGGGCTCTAAACTCTGTATAGTTCCTTTAAACGAGTAAACCACAAACTCAGGTCAAAAACATGAACTAAACTAGGTCTAGACCCAGACTAAACTAGGTCTAAACCAGGTCTACTTCAGATCTAAACAAACTTTTAGTTTAACATGTAGTGAAGAAGAAAGCACAGATACAGGCTCTAAAATGTAGGGAAGTAAAAGTAAAAAGTATTCATCATAAAATTTAATGAAGTAAAGTAAAAATACCTACAATTTGTGCTTTTCACTTTTTTACTGTTACTTTCCACCACTGGCATATTGATTTCGACCACCAATGATCACTAAGCCTGAGCAAACCTTAATAACTTGGCACTCTTTTTCCACCTCTTGACCTTTAGTCTCTGTTGGTCAGGAGTACCGAGCTCAAGGGTTGAGGAACACATCCAGACACACAGAATTTACAAATTTCACCCAGAAATCAATACAAAAACATCTTTGTGTGTATACAGGTAGATGATGTTGCCCATGATCTTGCATTTCTCTCTCTTGTCTGATTTGATTTTTTCTGATTTGTGTGTCCTCTCTCCGCAGCGGCAGCAGCGGGAGCAGATGTTTTGAGCGGTGCATCCAATCACAGCTTCCGTCCGCCGCCTGATGCGCCAAGCCCGCTCTCACCAGAAGGCACCAGACTGCAGATTACCACTGGATTTAAACACATATAGCATGTAAATACATACTATCGCATGGACTGCTCAAGCTTTCTCCCATGATTGTGTCTGTCTGACCGCTGACCACGCTGAGATCATGGAAGAAGAGGAGGAGCCAACCGAGGAATTCAATTAATGTGGCCCCGGATCCTTTTTGCTTTCCAAACATGTCCAAGAGATGGAAATTTGGACTGTCGCCATAGCTAGTACCAATTCAAAATGAAATATTTGAACTTTTGAATGGTCAGAAGTCCTCAAAATGGCGCACAAAACAGGAAAAAGTAATAATGGAATCCATGAATCGGCTCAAGGATCATGGAATAAACATTGTCTTATACAAAAATGAGGATTTGCAGTTTCTATGGATACCGGTACCCTATTAAAAAGGTTATGTATAGAAGAATACTCCATAAGGAAAACTTGACATCAAGCCAAATTCTGTAGCAATGCTATGACTTCGAGCCTTAAAATTTAGATTTTTGATATGAACTTTTTTTACAATCAATATGACCTTTGAGTGAAATGTGATCATCTTTACAAGCCTCATCTAAAAGCCTACATTTCATGGCCATAAAACTGGATATTAGAGTCTCGATAAGTCACTTGTGTTGTCATGGCGAGACATGACACCCCTTTTTTCCTCCATGGCTTCGACCTGAGCGGTGACTTCACCGACCTGTGTCCGCTGGGCACTGGGGTCACCGGGCTGGTCCTGTCGGCCTGTGACCGGAGAACAGGGCAGAGGGTGGCCATAAAGAAGCTGGTGATGCGCGACACGGTGTCGGTGAAACACGCCCTGAGGGAGGTGAAGATCACCAGGAGACTACAGCATGAGAACGTGGTCAGGGTGCATGAGGTGCTGGCCCCACATGGGTGCCCCCTGCCCAAGGACCCAACCCAGCTCAGCGCTCTCTACATCGTCCAGGAGTGCATGGAGACCGACCTGGCCAGGCTGCTGGAGCAGGGGCCTTTACCAACAGGTACGACTGCACATAAAGAGTCTCAAAGGTGAAGATGAACACTAAAGCTCTGCTACCTGCTGGTTACTTTTATATTTGCATTACATAGTTATTCACAGTTTCATCTGCTGCTCATTGTATTTATTAAATGCTTGTTTTATGTATAATGTATAATGTATAATTTATCTTAATTTTATTGCATCCCATTCCTATTAGCTGTATTGTTTATTATTATTACCGGGCTATGTTTCATGTTGCTGCACGGCACCCAAAAATACCCCAGTGATCACATGCTACCGAGATAATTGTTAACCCGGAGACATGTCTTTTTCACAGCTGTATTGACAAGAAGCTCATTTTGTGCCGAGTTGTCAGGGCAGCAGTTATTTTATCTTGGAATTTTCTAGTTTTCCCAAGTCTAAGCACCAAGTCTGAAAAATAGAAACGTATTATTTTGCTGTTCATGACCTTTTTGCAAATGCCATCCCGGTGTGTGTGCTCCGGTCCACATGAGCGCAGATCGAGTGCCTTGTGTGCTAATGTCCGCCTGTGTCCTTGCCCAGGTCATGCCACTCTGCTGTTCTACCAGCTGCTGAGGGGCCTGAAGTTCATCCACTCGGCCAACGTCCTGCACCGAGACCTGAAGCCCGCCAACATCTTCGTCAACACCGACCAACTGCTGCTCAAGGTCGGAGACTTCGGGCTGGCCAGGATCGTCGACCCGCACTATTCCCACAAGGTAACAACCAGGCGAGACTGAAATAGATCAAGTGACAGACAGATGATTGCGTAGATCAATTTGGCGCTTAGATCTCAGCAGGAATTGATGTGGCATTCATTCGTGCAGGTCAAAACACTAGCACTACTATCATGGCATTATGAAGTTTCTTATCACGATGTAGGCGGAAAGTGGACGTTTGTTTTCTGTAAGTCATTCTCACTGATGCCTGCAGAGGGAGCTCCATGCAAACTTCTTACCAGCCATATGTTTCACTGTTTAATCCCTATATAGTTACATTATTTTAAATAATAAATTGTAAAATATCAGTGCTTGTGCACACTTTAAGCCTCAATGATGTATGATATGGCCACATGAACCTCTTAAAGGAATTGCACCCTGTTTTTACACATTGAGATCTGTTCTTAGCTTATACAAATTGATGTATAACTGTCTGGTCTTTGCGCGTACTCCAGGTGTTATTACGCCTCACAAGATAGTGCCCCTTTTTATCCACTTAGAAAATCAACATGTGTAATTTTGTGTAACTCGACTTGGATGGTGTAAAGGTTCATGCAACTGTATTTAAATAGGAATCATGTGGAACAGCTTGGTAGCTTCTAACTCACCCCAGTTTGGAGCTATACCTATCCTGGGAGAGGAAAAATGCTAACAACATTTGTGTGACTGAGCGCACGCACAAACACCAGACAGTTATACATCAACTTGTATAAGCTTAGGTTAGAACATATGAACATGGCCTATTCCTTTAAACCCCACCTTAAATGAGGTTAAAAGCTTCTTGACCTGAGAGCTTACAGCCTATATGCCTGTGAAACACCTCATTTGTTAACATGAACCTGAACCAAGCCTTTCTCCTGTGTGGCTTTACCCAAATCTAAAATCTTTTTTTTTTTAAAAGCATAAAAATAGTGACGCAAACGAGGATGAAAACCCAGAAAAAAAAAAGACAAAAACACGACAAAAACGTCAAAGTAACAAAAACGGACAAAAACATGACAAAAAAGAAACGAAAACATTTTGGTTACGTTATCGTTGCATTTTCAAAAACGTGACTAGAATGTGGCAAAAAAAAAAACTAGAAAAAGCTACAAAAAATTACAAAAACGCAAACAAAAAGACTAAAATTTCACAACAACAACAAGGAAGACTAGGTGACTTTTGTAGGCCATAGCTTTCAAATGATCCGTCACATTGGTCTATAGACTAAAAACTCTCAGGTCAAGAAGCTTTAAGATATGGGTAATGCCAAACTGGAGAAAATATGCTCGGTTACGGTGAGGGTTTAGGAGTTAAGGGTGTATAGAATAGGACGGAGAGGCTGAGGAGGCTGCTGGTTCTGCTTCTGTGGTGGAGATGATGTAGAAAAGGCTTACAGTGCATCGAAATGACATGAGAAACAAAGAGAGATTGAGCACATTTAATAAAAGACTTCTTATTTAGACTCTCTTCCTGTCCTGGTGTCAAGTGATCTCTTTTCCAGCCTCTGCCCATTGCTTATGTATGGCTCTTATTGATTCATGAGGCAGTTTTACCTTTGTGCACCATTATTATTGCAACACAAGCAGGACTAAAGAGTGTGCCTGTGTGCAGAGGAGCTCAGGTGTAAGACGATCTGTGTGGAGCTTCGAGATCAGCTGGGCGCTCGGAGACAGGGGAGACGCAGGAGGAGGCAGGGAACAAACGGGGAAAGAAGGTGGAAATATTGTGCCATGACAAAGAGAGAGAGAGAGAGGTGAGAACAGAATATAGGAGACGCTTTTGGAAAATGTTGTGTAAGAGTAGGAAAAACACCTTATTGTAAGTGGCTTGTCAGATCGATGTTTTGTGATAGTGATTAGATTTGATTTAGTTTATGGTCTTGGGCATGTGATAGGTTTTCATGTCTCTCCATGTTTGTGCTTTTAACCAGGTTGTTCTCTTGTCAAAACACACTTGGAGCTGTATTTAGGCAGTTTAAGTAATCCTTTTTCATGTGTTTCTTCTTTCACTGTTGAAGCACACCGATCTGTAATTCCTCGATTTTATTGAATCATAGATAAAACACTAAACATTTTTATGGAATGGATTGGAATCTATTTGTATTGCACTTTTCATATGACACATTCATTACTATATATCCATAGATAAACATTATTTCAGTTGATAAAATGTGATCAAAGCTGAGGCATGTCCAAAATATTGTTTTAAAGTCTGCATGATAATTCATCACTGAAATCATAGTTTTACACCAGCAAAGATGATGTTGATAAAAGGTGTTGTCACTTCATATATTTCAAATGTCAGGGTATTGTACTTATTTACCTGGTCCAGAGAACACATCACCCCCGTCCTCCAGCAGCTCCACTGGCTCCCTGTTCAATATCGTATTCAATACAAGCTCCTCCTCCTCACCTACAAATCCCTCCATAACCTGGCCCCGCCCTACCTCACCGAGCTCCTGCAACAACACCAACCCACCCGCCACCTCCGCTCAGCCGACGCCAACCGCCTCACTCCCATCACTCGCACTAACCGCCAGACCTTGGGGGACCTTGGGGAGCTTTCGCCATCGCTGCCTCCACCCTCTGGAACTCACTCCCACAGCCCATTAGAAACACAGACTCACCACCAACCTCCAAATCAGTATCAAAACCCACCTGTTTAAACTAGCTTTTCCTTAAACCCCTTTTTTGTTTTGTTTTATCCCCCATGTGAAGCGTCTTTGAGTGTCCAAAAAAGCGCTATACAAGTTTGATGTATTATTATTATTATTATTATTTATTGGTTTATTTGGTCGGGACAGTGTGTAACGTGGATGACTCTGCGTTGTGTTATTTAGTAACGGTCAGGAGACGGGGTTGTTTTACAAGGGTTCTTTATCTGTGCAACAGACAAAAACGGCTGGTCAGCCTTGAACCTGGAACACCAACACTCATAGCAGCTCGGCTGCGCATTGACAGAATGGTAAAATAAATACAATAAATGTAAAAATAAATAAATGTACCTGTGCAACAGACAAAAACGGCTGGTCAGCCTTGAACCTGGAACACCAACACTCATAGCAGCTAGTGGGGGGGGGTACACGTTATAAACCGTTAGTGGTGGTTTAACAAATAATCAAATACAAATGTAGAAATTATATAACTAAAACATGTCCTTAATAATTCTACTATCATACGACATTCATACAAATGATAATTAAATGTAGAAATAAAACTTAAACAGACACCCCAACAACCGTGACCTTACCTCGGCTGCGCATTGACAGAATGGTGCCGAGCTCACGTCGCCCCCACTATTTATAGAGTTTGCCGCCACTAGAGGGCGCTGCCCCACGATTAACACCAGTATCAAGTGGAATACAATAATTTTACTGTTACATTCCCCTCTGCTGAATTCCACTTGACCCATAACAAAAAAAACAAAATAGACCAGCACTGCACAGGGTACAAAAAAAACAGCGTGTAAAATCCATACTTATGTGTACAGGAAACATATAAAGCACTCTAGTTCCCAACCGTACTAGCGAGGTTATGTCGAGCACCTGACACAGCTACAAAACCCAGCAAAATAACTATCCCCGAGGGATCAGTGTGAGACCGGAATGGCCAAAACCCATCTACACACATAGGGTAAATAGAATATGCCCACTTACATATTCTGTAAATGTAACTGCAGGTACACCTCAAAGTACATAAAACAAAAATCACGCTTGTACAACAAACAGTACAAACTCAAAATGACAACATCACCAAAATGTTGCAAAACTCTCCCCAAAAAAACGGGTACTTGAGTCCGGAAAAAAATTTACAGGACTGAAACAGATTTTTGGTGCATCATCTGAATAAGTCGAGTCACTGGTCTCAGTAAACGTCCAGCTCTAGATCTATGGTCAGTTACTGCGTTAGCTGAAGTCACAGTGGGGACGATTGGCATGTCAGAGTCAGGGGTCACAGTAGTCTCTGGGTCAGGGTGTGGGACAGGGGTTTGTGCGAGGCTAGAGTCCACAGAACCACTCTCTGGCTCATTCAAAGGGACATTGTCCGGGACAGCATCCTCCACATTTGTCACACTGCCCATATTTGATGGTAACTCCGACACCCATGCTCTGGTTCTAAACTCTGCCGATTCTGAGGATGCATCAGTGACTGTAGACCTACTGAGGTCCACTGAACTCGATACAGGGGACAATATTTGTTCCTCTTGGTTATTTAGTTCGGTTTCAGGTAAGGGCAAAAAGTTCACTGGCATTATCAGATTGCGATGTACGACTTTCATCTGTCCATTTGTCGGGTTTTGAATCTTAAATGTGTGGCTCTCATCATTTTTCTCCACCACCACATAGATTTTATTCTCCCAGCGATCAGCGAGCTTTCTTTTGCCACGTTCACCTTTGTTGGCCAATAACACACGATCATCCACTTCAACAGGAGCACCGCGCACTTTCTTATTGTACAGTTCAGTGTGGCGCTGAAGTTGTTTTGTTGCTGTCGACTGTGCTACTGCCATAGCCTCTCTCATGTTTTGACGCAAGGATTCAACATAGCAGTCATAGTCCACAACCTCCGGATCCTTGAGCACAGAGCCAAACATAACGTCCACTGGCAGGCGCGGAACTCTCCCAAACATGAGCAGGAATGGGGCATAGCCTGTTGTCTCGTGTATAGTACAGTTGTATGCAAACGTCAGTGATTTTAGAGCTTGGGGCCAACGATGTTTTGCTCTTGGTGGAAGTGCTCGAATCATGTTGCCAATAGTACGGTTCATCCTTTCACACGAGCCGTTACCCATTGGATGATAGGGAGTAGTGTGCGATTTTTGCACGCCTGCAACATGTAGTAATTCCGCTATCAGAGCACTCTCGAAATTGGCTCCCTGATCAGAATGCAAACGTTTTGGAAATCCATAGACACTGAAGTAGTTGTTCCACAGCTGATGGGCGACTGCTTTGGCTGACTGGTTAGGACACAAGAAGGCGTGCGCCATTTTAGTGAAATGGTCTGTTGCAACAAGCACATCAAGGGACCTATTAGCAGAATCTTCAGCTGTCCAGAAATCAATACTGACAAGTTCAAGAGGCTCAGAGGTTCTAATATTTTCTAAAGGCGCTCTGGCTTCAGGCTCAGGGGTTTTGCTTACTACACAGCGCCTGCAGTGTTTAACATAGTCCATAACATCCCGAGAGAGCCCTAGCCAGTGAAACCTCTGTCTTGTTAAGTACAAAGTCCTTTGCTGCCCCTGGTGGCCAGCCTCATCATGAACACCTTTTAGCACTTTGTGGCGCAATGAGAGGGGGACAACAAACAGGTATGTTTTTCTTTTATTGACTGGATCCTTTGTCACACGGTATAGTACTCCATCTCTCATAGTTAGTTTCTCCCAGTCCCGCAATATTTTGTTTGCACCAGCAGATTCCTTTGCACGTTCCCTCCTTGATGGTCTCCTTCCTCTTTCCACATAGAAAATGACTTTGCTCAGATCTGTATCATTTCTCTGTTTGTCCTTTAATTCATTGTGGGAGAGAACCTGAGAGTCAATTTGTGGGGGCAACAGGACTGACTGCGTGAACTGGGGCAGGAGCAACGCGTGTGGGCACAAGTCTGAATCGCGGCTTTTAAGTTCATTAAGCACAGCAGCGACCTCTAGCGATGATAACGAGCCAGACCTAGCAACTGCCACACCTTGAACAACAGGTTGGCCACACTCGGATGTCATGTCAGGTGGGTTAGCAGACCACCGAAAAGCATCTTGAACGCCATTAGCACCGACAGCAGCAGCCTCAGCAAGTAACTCATTATACGGTACCCTTGTTAAACGGTGGGATGCACTGGACTGTACGAACGGCTCTCTGCTTAAGGCGTCAGCTACTAAATTTCGGGGGCCAGGGATGTATTTTATATCGAACTGGAAAGGCGCAAGTTTAGCAATCCACCGCTGCTCACACGCATCTAGACGAGCTTTGGACAAAATGTATGTCAATGGATTATTGTCCGTCCACACGGTAAACTTATGACCTCTCAGCCAGTGGTGGAATTTATCGCACACTGCCCACTTTAATGCGAAAAACTCCAATCTGTGCGCAGGATACTTTGACTGGGCGTAAGTGAGGGATTTACTTGCGAATGCGATTGGCCTTGCTGTTGTGCCACCAGAAGGAACTTGCGACAAGACAGCACCTAAACCATCTGTGGAGGCGTCAACTGAGAGCAAAAAGTGGTCGTTAAAGTTTGGATGTGCCAGAACGACTTGGTCTAATAAGGCCTGTTTCAGTTTGTGAAAAGCCAGCTTACATTCATCAGTCCAGTCGTCAGTTCTTAACTTTTGACGAGTCCGGTGGCGTTTTCTACCAGCTCCACGTGGACCTTTGGACCCTGACGTGAGTCGGAACAGCGGCTTGGCTATGGCTGAACAATTCTCAATAAACTGCTGGTAATATACAACCATACCAAGAAAGGAGCGGACTTTACGCTGTGAGGGGACTGAAGTGCCATCCTCCATAAGGTCTGACTCTTTTAAGGAGGTTATGGCAGCAACTTTATCATGGTCAGACTGGATACCATTGGCACTAATGATATGACCAAGGAACTTAACGGAGCGTCGCAGGAAGTTGCATTTCTTTGGTGCGAGTTTAAGGTTGTGAGACTGGAGCCTATCAAACACCATTTGCAAACGTTCGAGGGCCAGATCTTCATTTGGGGCGAACACTAAAACATCATCCAGATAGCATAAAAGACTCATAAAGTTCTGGTCGCCAAAGATGCTTAACATCATCCTCATGAACGTTGCCGGACTATTGCAAAGGCCCTGCGGCATCCTATTGTACTCGTACAATCCGAACGGTGATGAAAAAGCTGTATATTTCTTGTCCTCCTCATGCACTTCCACATTGTAGTATCCTGAGGTCAAGTCCATAGTTGAGAAGAAGGCATTACCACCTAGAGCAGCTAGGGCATCGGCGGGGTGAGGGAGCGGATGCGCATCCTTTACTGTGCGCGCATTGAGCCAGCGGAAATCATTGCATATTCTCAAGTCTCCTGATCTCTTTGAGACTAGCACGAGGGGTGACGCAAATTCACTGCTGGACTTTCTTATAATCTCACGCTCCTCCATTTCATCCAAGGCCTGTCTTAGTTTTTCATACTGCGTTGGTGGTATGCGCCTGCATGGGAGCCGAAAAGGCTTTTCATCTAGGACTCTGATACGGTGCAGATAACCAGTAGCCTTGCCACAGTCTAGTTTGTCTCTGGAGAAAATTGACTCGTACTCCACAATGAGCTCAGCAAGCTTAGCTTTGTACTCAGGGGAAACTTGACATGACTCAACATCAATGTCTGACAGACCCAGCTCACTTAATTTAGACTGGAGAGAACTAGAGTCAGGACACGGCGACTTAAATTGGGGACAGTCCGGTAAAGTGGAGGTATCTGAAACAAGACTGGGCACATTTGATCTAGCACTTTGAATCTGTACCTGTTGCTGAACAGACTGAGCACCAAACTTCTCCACTGATTCACACAAAGAGACGTCAGCTATCTTAGCATTACGTTTGAGAGTGACATATTTGTGGGACGGGTTTATTACTTTGAGAGGCAGCCAGCCATCAGCTCTTAAAAGTGCAACAGCTCTACCGACTATGACTGTTCTCGGACTGGATTTAGCACTTGTTGGCTCAACAATAACTTCACTACCAGCCAACTGTTTGTCCACGTACTGCAGCTTTGCCCACACTAGGTGCTCTGTCATAGGCTCCAGAGTAACAGCTTTCCTGAGTTTGAGAGTTCCGATCACATCCAAGACATTCTCAGTTTCCACTCCTGCCATTAAACTCAACAGTCTCCGTTCTGCATCACTCCCGCAGGTGAGCACTGAAGGGCATTGGCTCTGGAAATCCCTTTTTAGTCTACTGATCACGTACCGTAACAGGTTACTGCCAACAATCAGATCTTCGCTCTGGCCATTGACAACAAGAGTCGGGACAATTACACTGCAGCCATAGATTTCCATTGTGAGATCACACACACCCACAGGTAGAGTTCTGGACCCGCCACATCCAATTAATACAGCGTCCGTTTCACCAAGGGTGGGGTCTATTACACCTTGCTGCAGCAACTGGGGGACTAGACTAGCACTTAGAGTACAGGCCATCGAACCGCTGTCTAGTAAAGCAGAGACTTTTACTTTCCCGCTCAGTGTTACATTCTCATAGAATAGTTGATCATGCTGCTGAAGTCTCTGAACATTTTGAACTATGGGTGTGCGTCCCATTTCTCTTTCTTTGCAAATACTTTGATAGATAAACTCCTCTTCATCACTCACATTAACATTAGGGGAATCATTTTTAGGCCTAACACTTGCCCCTCCCACATGCAGGCCAGCTAGTTTTCCTGCTGCTGCGCTGTGGACTTAACAACACTGACAGCATTTGGGCACTCCGCACACGTGTGGTCAGGTGCAAAACAGGTGAAGCACAGACGTTCGGACCTGCAGTGATACTGAGTAGTGTGGCCATTATCACTGCACACGGCACAGGGCGCTAGGGGCTTGACTTTGGAGGGCTGGCCGCGTGCATTGTACTTACTGACATATCTGGGCTGCTGTGATTGTTGAGCAAGTACACGTTCGAGCAGGGCAAGTACTCTGTCCAGGCGGTCAGGTGAACCCTCTGCCTGCTGTGCAGACGGCGGCGACACAACAGCAGCTTGTGACGGTTTTGCATTAGTCGGATTCACACTCTGGGCAGGAGCAGCAACCTCCTGGCGCTGCGAACACAAGACAGTGTTTACTTTCTGCTTAGATGCCTGCTTATGGTCTCTGTAGTGCTCAACCAACTTGTCATGAATATCAGCGACAGTCCATTCTTGCAGTGGTCTGCACTTGAAAATGAGTGACAGTTCAGTATCAGGACAGTTCTGAATGAACATGGCTGCCAAATCACGTGAGAGATAGTCCAATGTTTTATTCTGTCTTTTCAAAGAGTCCTCAGTCACCTCTAGGGCTCTGTTTAGTCTTAGCCAGTAGTCAAGGGGTTGTTCACCAGAGTGGGGTTTTGTCGCATAAAAGTCAGCTAGTGGTAAACTAGAGGTCAGTGTGTCACTGAAGTGCTGCTTTAACATCTCAAAAATGGGCTCTGGGCCGTCAGTCAGGGTCAACACACGCTTACAACGTATGCCCACTTTAACCACTTCACGCGCCCTCCCTGTGAGCTTTAACAGCACCTCATCCGCTTGATCAGACACAGGGATGCCCCTTTTCTTCATATATGACAGCATCATAACCTCCCACTCCTGAACAGAACATGTGTCATTACCATCCCCTTTAAAACTCACAGGCTCTTTAACGTCCTGGCGCACAATGACATTCAATAGGGAAGGGTCATTTAACGATGCCCCAACTGCACTAGGCGCAGTGCTCAGACGTGACTCAATGCAGGATGCAATACTCTCACCAATTGAAAGCCCAATATGTGATGCTATATCAGTTAGCAGCTTTTCACTTACACCCTCATTTCCCTGTGCATCAGGGCGCACATTACAGTTTGGGTTCACAGAAGAAACATTACCAGGTTGTTTTAAACCATAGCTCAGCTTTGGTGTGGATGCTTCTGGATAAAATAAAAGAGCACCTCTGCCTAGACTAGCTAAAGGCTTAGAGGTGTAGACTGGAAGCCCCCTCCCTCTTCCAACAGGAGTACTCTCCATGATTCGATATAAAACTTCACAAAACAAAACTTGAGGTGAAACTAAAATAGTTGTCAAAATTGGCCCAAATCACACTCAGAATTGTAGGGGAGAAGAGAAAAAAAAAAAAGGTTCATTGCATCAAAGCAAATAGCGACCAAAACGCATCAGCCACATGTAAAATAAACTCATTCAGTATTAGCGCAAATACCATTTAACCTCATCAATGGTAAAACCTGAGAGCATCAAGGACCGATGCAGATCACTGCCACCTCGTCTGAGCTGCAACGAGTCCGTGCGTACTGCGTAGCTCCGTGGGCGCGCGCTCCAGTTGACGCACGATCCAGACGTTGGCCGAAGCGAGCAGCGCGAGCGGCCACGGGTTGATGCGTAGAGGGCGGGTGCGTACTGCGTAGCTCCGAGGGCGCGCGCTCCAGTTGACGCACGGTCCAGACGTTGGCCGAAGCGAGCAGCCCGAGCAGCCCCGAGTTTGATGCGTGGAGGGCGGGCAGTTGGCGCTGGCAAGTCCCGCTGGATCCTGGATGTAACTGCCGGGCGGCTTTTGCGTCGCGGTGTCCACAGGCTAACCTCCGCTCGATGTTGTCACAGAAAACGGTCACGGCACCAGTGTAACGTGGATGACTCTGCGTTGTGTTATTTAGTAACGGTCAGGAGACGGGGTTGTTTTACAAGGGTTCTTTATCTGTGCAACAGACAAAAACGGCTGGTCAGCCTTGAACCTGGAACACCAACACTCATAGCAGCTCGGCTGCGCATTGACAGAATGGTAAAATAAATACAATAAATGTAAAAATAAATAAATGTACCTGTGCAACAGACAAAAACGGCTGGTCAGCCTTGAACCTGGAACACCAACACTCATAGCAGCTAGTGGGGGGGGGGGGGTACACGTTATAAACCGTTAGTGGTGGTTTAACAAATAATCAAATACAAATGTAGAAATTATATAACTAAAACATGTCCTTAATAATTCTACTATCATACGACATTCATACAAATGATAATTAAATGTAGAAATAAAACTTAAACAGACACCCCAACAACCGTGACCTTACCTCGGCTGCGCATTGACAGAATGGTGCCGAGCTCACGTCGCCCCCACTATTTATAGAGTTTGCCGCCACTAGAGGGCGCTGCCCCACGATTAACACCAGTATCAAGTGGAATACAATAATTTTACTGTTACAAGTGCATGTCAATGAACATACATGGGTGCATGCATGTAAACACGCCGGATTGCAGCCATGGGCTAATTGCCATCCGTCGTCTCCCCGTGCACACTCTCATTCATCCTTGCCTATTGTACATGTTTTGAGTGGTAGGGGAAACCAGAGTACCCGGAGGAAACCTACGCAGACACAGGGAGAACATGTAAACTCCACACAGAAAGTCCAGGTGGGAATCGAACACGGCCCCTTTCGCGCCTCTGTGCTACCATGCCACCCGACATAACAAACATAATACATAGCCATACTCATATGATAATATTAAAGAATTATAATTTTTCAAAAGTCCCTCTCTTTGCTGATCTCAGAAACTAATCAGACTAATCACTTTGACCAATGAGACGAGTTCTTTTATGAACCGGTCTGTCAGGTCCAATCAGGAGGGAGCTTACTTTTTAAATATCTTTCTCTCTCTCCTCATTTTGCAAACTAGGAGGGGCTTTCAGGTCCACTCAGGAGGGGAGGGGGCTTGACTGTTTATTTTGAAATCTTTTCTCTCTCTCCAACAAAGATTCACAAATTAATCAAGAAATGTAGCCTACAATGATTCTTATTTTATTGAAGTTTTAATATCTTTTAATTATAACATTGCTCAGCATGATGATCACTTTAGCCACTGTTCTCTCACACCGTACAGCCCTATTACTGCTCTCGATTACTGCTTGTATCGATCACACTCACTCCTTGTACATCATATAATTGGTGTACTCTCTGTGGAACACCTTCTATCTCTGCATTAGCCGTGGCGCACTGTTCGCCCTGCTCCCATAGGGTTGCATTAGTAACTCTCTCATTATATTGCACTGGGAAGTTTCCTGCAGACAGCCTGTCGACAGAGGCACCGGCAGCTTGTATTGCATCACATTGTCGGGGCTCATGAGCATTATTTTTTATTAGCAGGGCGGAGCTGTCACTGCTATAACTGCTGCTGGCGTATTATATGTGTGATTTCGAGTGTGAGAGCAAGTGTGAGACTGTGGCCCTTTTTAAAAATGCACTGCTGGCACCAGAGCAGATGTCAGCGTTCAATGTGCTAGCCTTTTTCAATAATGCAGCACCTGAGCATGGATTTCTCAGGCTTTATAGTTTTACTGCGGTGTTTGTGTCCTCTGTTCTTGCATTATTTGTTAACAACTTGATTATATTTGTACAGATTGTGACCATAAACAGTGGAGGCAAAAAGTTATTGTTAGAGGATATTAAATAGCTATTTATCATACTGGGTCAGGCTGTACAGTCGTACTATCTCTGTCATAGCCTTGACTGTGGTGATCAGGTGCCCACTCTCAGCTACTGAATGTTTGCTTGTGAATCAGTTTGACGCTCTGAGAGGGTATTTATCCCTTTTCTGTGGAAGCATAGACAGACTTGAATGGTAGGACTAGTGCAATGCCTCGAGTTCATGTCTCCGGGTCCCGCACCGCACATCCAGACTGCTGCCTATATTTCATCTATCCTCTCGATAACCATTGTTAATTCTCTAGCAGTTATAACCACTGAATATTATAAGTACTTCAACCTCAGTTGAAGGTGATATCGACCCTTTGAATATTAAACACAACATCATTTTTTTCAATATTTGACTTAATCGTTCCATTACAATGTGGGATGAAATAGAAATTGTTTGCTATTTTTACAGTCAAGTCAGGAGTCAGGACTAAATCAAGGCTAAAATGAAACTAAACTGGGAAAATCATGACTAAAAGTCATTTTTAATTCACCATACGTTAGTGAGTGACTATCTGCGATATGAATATTGCTTCATGAAAATTGCTGCAAATTAGGGATGGTGAAAACTAAACATTTTCTTGACCGACCAAGCCTCATTAGCCTGTTGAAACCGTTTAACTGCATAGCTTAATATATGCCACGCTTTTTAAAATAACAGCCATTTCAAGCGGCGCCTGCAAGCGCTGATCACACAAGCTGCAACTTACATCTGTGTCTTTTTGGTGAAATGGTCCCACACACGCTTCGTCTGCCCTGGCTCTTTAACCTCGAGTGTTTAGCCTGTAGCCTCTGTATTGTTCGCAAACCTCATGAGCCTGCAAAACTAAACCTTTTTATTAGTTTATTGAGTACAAAAAGGCGAGTTATGAAAAATTGATAGTGAGGGAGGGTCTGAGGGATAATTTGTTCACTTCACACAAAAAGATCTTAATGTAGTAGCGTTTAGTCCACTGTCTATAATTGCGTAGTTTAGAGATCACTTTTTTTTCCACGGACAACCAGCTTTGATCGGTTAACATCCCTACTGCAAATGATCAAGGCAAGGCAAATTATTTTTATAATTTTTTTATTTATATTATTTCATGCACAAGGCAACTCAATGTGCCTCACAGCACCACCATAAACACAATAAAACAAATCAATCAATCAATACCCTCATAAAAATATACAAAATGTTCTAATATAAGTTAATATAGGTAGGAAACGCAGCCTCACTGTGTTTAGTGGTGACTCTGGGAACCACCAGGAGACCCCTCCCTGAGGATCTCAAGCCCCGAGATGGTTGTACCACGTCAGCTATGTATTTTGACAGGAAGCCAGTGCAGAGACCAAAGCACTGGGCTAATATTTCCTGGTTCTGGTCAGGACTGGAGCAGCAGCGTTTTGGATGTTCTGCAGCTCTGACAGCTCGTTTAGAGAGGCCAGTGGACAGGCTGTTACAATAGTCAAACCGACTGGAGACAAATGCAGGAATTAATCTCTCCAAGTCCAGTTTAGACACTATGTTTTTTTGTTTTAGCAAATGTTTTTTTGATGGTTATAGGCCGCTGATGTAATGGACTTAATATGACTGCTAAAATTCAGGTCCATGATTACCCCTAGTTTTCTAACTTGATATTTAGGTTCAAGTGAAAGAGCCTCAAGTCATTCCCTTATCTCAGTTTTATCTGTATTTAACTGGAGGAAGTTATTTCATTCATATATGTTGGAGTAATGCTGCATATTCATTTTGCTGTCTTCTCAAATTGCTCTGTTCCACCTGCTGATGTCACAAGGTCATAAACCTTTTATGAAGTGCTTCTTTCCAGCTCTTGCACCTTATACATGTATGCTGGCAACAAAGTGCAGCTCTATGAACCCCTTATTCCCCGCCTTAAAGTGACAGTCTGTAAGTTAGCAAAGTGAGGAGAGAGAGAGTGAAATTTGAAAGTTAAACGATCAAATTCCTCCCCTCTTTAACCAGAAAGCCCTTCTTAGTAGGGATGCACCGACCAGTATCGGGCTGATACCACATGCTTGTACTCATACTCGTACTCATTCATGAGTACCAGAAACCGATACCACTTGACGTGCGGCCAGCGCACCTACGAGGCGCACCTCTCAGCGCACCTCTCAGCTGAGGAGAGAAAATAGCAACAAACTGGAGAATTGTTTAGTGGAAATACAATAATCCACATAGAGCTGACTTTATTACAGACTGCGCTCTCTAAATCAGAGTCTGTGCTGGATTTAACCAGAGCTAAATGTTGTTAGTGCTGCAGCGTCTGCAGTGTTTACAACATACAGGCTAATGTTGCTAACTAGCGGCTAGCAGTTCTGGCCATTCTGATGCCGTTTTATGCCCAGGGGTTTAATCATCTGAAAAACTAACCAACCCAGCGACTAAAAAGCTGTAGCTACTCGCCCAGTTGTTTCAAACACACATGAAAATCTACACGGAGCTGAAGTAAAGACGAAAAGAGACCATTTAAGTAACATCTCAATACTATTGTTAAATAAAAATACATTAATGAATAAAGCACAGGTATTGGGGAGTTTTTGGACATGGGCTTTTCTGTCTATGAAAATAAAAATAAAATAAATATATGGCATCAGCACAATTCTAATATAACTGCTCTACTTTACTTAAGGAAATGTACATGAGTAAATTAACTAATTACAAACCAATCTGCTGTGAAAAAACTAAGAATGTTGAAGAAAAAGTGGTATCGGTGCATCCCTACTTCTTAGTTTGCAAAATGAGGAGAGCAGGAACAGAAATTTAAAAAGTGAACAATTCTGATTGGTCGACAAGGGAGGATACTAGACTCTGATCAGTTGCTGAGCTCTGGGAAGGAGGGACTATATATACATATATATTATTTACAAAAAGTAATATATATACTATGACTTACTTTACATCAAAATGGAAGACCAGGTGGTCAATTTTGCACATTTTTTATCTTAGAAATTGTACAACATGGGTTCCCCCCAAAACAAAGCCTCACCTGAGACAGGTGCATGCCACATCTTTAAACCCCTGACCTCACGACGGATCAGACAAATGCTATTCTGCTTTGACACAAGCAGCTAGCTGCCCTCACCGTGTGAAAGTCGGGGCCTCAATGCAACAGTCACCTGTGGATCAGATGTGACTCTGTTAGGGTGAGCTCACATGTTTGGTCCCTGTAGCTCCAATTAATTTACCCCGAAGTGTTTGTATTGGTTTGGTCTGAAATGATTTGGCTGTGTATGCTGTTTCTTAGAATAAGAGTATTCTCCCCGAACGAATGACTATTAGCATGGCCCGTCTGAAGAAATGTCCAGAGATATTGACCCTTCGACCGTCACTGTCCAAGCCCACGGAGAGAAGCAAATCAAAGCACAGAACAAAGCCTCACCTGAGACAGGTGCATGCCACATCTTTGAAACCCCGACTTCACAACGGATCAGACAAATGCCATTCTGCTTAAGACAAGCAGCTAGCTATCCTCTCCGTGTGCAAGTCGGGGCCTCGATGCAACAGTCACCTGTGTGGAGGTGTGACTCTGTTCTGTGGCGTTCACACTTGGTCCATCTGAAGTGAGTCCTGCTGCACTTCCTGGGAATGACCTGCTCAAAAGAAGCAGGATCTTCCTGGGATGTACATCAGGGTTCGCTTCAAATGGACCAAGTGTGAACGCACCCTAAGACCCGCCCTTTTCCTCCTGGGTCCCAGACGAGGATGACGAAGACTCTAGCAACAACTCCAGACTGAAGCCATGATAAGTTAAACCTCACAAATACCACAACCAAGTCCAATTTTCTGCCATGAACCACCTTGTCGACTAACAGACACTCAACATCCACTATTCTGCTCCTCTTTTCATCCTGACTCTGAGGGCTGAGTATTGGGACTGTATCCTGATTGGCTAACCGTGGAGCCTCTAAATTACCTAATCTTTCCTCTGTTTCATCCTTTTCATTCGTCACTACATCCAAAGGCCAGGACATGTAGCTATTATAAGTTAAGGTGATGCAAACAGCTTTGTTAAGGCCTGATTTCTCTGAAATTCCAATTAATATAGGACTGTCAGAATGGCAACTTAAACCACTTGGACCAGCAGCATTGGTTGTCTCCATCTCATCACATACTCCACAGAAACCACCGCATGCATCTACATTTGCTGAACTAAGGCGGATTTCCTCGCTGTAGGAAAAGTCATTAATTAGTTTCTTTGCTTCTAATATTGCAGTACTTTCACTAAAGCTCTCAAGAGTTGAAACAATGCTTGCATCGCCAAATAAACTGGTTGCAGTGTGGGATTTGACATAGTTTGATTTAGCTGTGTCCCTCAAGGCTTTGGTAAGTAGCACCTTACCACATGAGACATCTAAGTCTGCATTTACACCCAACGACCTGGTGGCCTGGCCATCAGCAGGCAGGGATTCTGAATCTGAGATGGGACTATTTTTGGCAAATGGACTATTCTTGGCAATGGCCTTGTCAAAAGCATCTTTCTCCTGCAACTGTGGAACTGGACTAAAAACGATTTCTTCAAGATATGGATGAGATGGATTTCTAATTGGTGTAATATTATGTAAAGGTGAGTTCTGATGAGCAATGTCACTGCCTAGACGGGAATCCACGTCGACATCTTTGTCAGATAAACTGATATTATGGTCTTTGATAAAGAGCGAAGAAACAAACTGAGATTTAAGAATATCCCTGAGCTCTACAGTAAGTAACACCTCATTGCCCAAAACATCTGAGTCTGCTACTTCACCCAAGGACCTGGTGGTATGGCTAACAGGCGGGACAGGGACAGTTTCATCATCATCTGAACTGTCCACATCTGCATCAGGAGGTCGTTCTCCTTCAGAGGAACCGATTACAATTTCCTCATCATAATGTTGCTGTCTGTGCAGAGGCTCCCGTCTCTGCTGAACTGGATGGTCAAGCTTCGTGCTCGACTGACTTGGCGGTCGTTGTTCTGGGCTGGTAGAACTGTCTTCTTCATGTGACCCATCTCTCTGATAGAAAGGCTCCACAGCTCTGGCGAGAATCCCAACAGGCGACGCAGAGGCAGAGGGCGATGGATCCCCACTTGAACCTTTGTGTTGGGCGTCGTCTGGAGCCCCCGGCGATTGTTCTCCTCTGTGGCCATCAGACTCAGCGGGATTATAAGGCTGCATCACAGCTTCAGCAGACCTTGAGCTGAAAAACAATCGATTTGAGGAATTAGTAACAGCATTTTTGAAAAACTATATGCAATTTTTTTTTAAGGCTACATATGCCCTTTGTCATGTACAGTCACCGAACTTGATCACACAATCAAGTGTGACTTTTGGATTTAGTTATATTGGGCAAATGTGAGATTATACTTCTTGAAAAGAGTAAATTATTAATTATTATTAATCCCAGATAAGAAGAGAACAAAACATTGGCCTAAAATAACCACATGAAGGACTTCAGGGCAATGTGCTTTAAAACTGAAGTAACATTTGACTGAAACGTGACACTTACTAATCGCTGTCCTCTGTCAGGTGGGTCATGGTGATGAATGCGTGCTGCAGCGCCTGCTTTGGGGTCAGTCTGAGTCTGGGGTCCACAGTCAGCAGCCCTTTGAGGAAGTCCACAAACACTCGGAGGTCCTCAAGCTGCTCTGGGTCGTCGATTATAAATATCTGCAACAGGAAAAAAAAAGACACGAGTTAGATTTTGAGCCGCATGTATTCACAATACAATAATTATCATATGAAAATAATATCTATTATGGATCTGAACACTCACATCGATAAAATCGTCGAAAGTCCTCATGTGCTTCTGTAGTTCAGATGGTTCCCCTGGGTTTCGACGGGTAACACGGCTGAACTCTTCAGGCGTCATTAGTCTCCAGGTTGGTCTCCGCTGGTCATCTTCTTCCTTTGTGAAATAGTACTTAGAGAACACTCCGTCCTGGATCATGTCGTCAGGAGGCATTCCCAGCAGGTCCACCATCATCTTCATGGATTGATATCTGGAGTGTGGAAACAGGTTTTGCTCGAGAAGTAGAAAAGCCAATGTGCCGCCCAGGCCAAACATGTCGACGGGAACGTCACACACACAGCCCAAAGTCACTTCCGGAGCCCTGTATGCATCAGGCTGCATTCTCACTCCCTGCTCTAGCTCCGAGGTGGGCCGTGCCAGGCCAAAGTCGATCAGTTTGACCCTGTACGGCTGCAGCTTCAAGTTGACCAACATGACGTTATCTGGCTTGAGGTCGGTGTGGATCACACCGATGTCTTTCAGGGCGTCGAAGGCCACCAAGAGCTGCTGCGCTATAGGCCGGACTTCATTGAGAGAAGGTACGGACTTCTGGTCGATGACCAGGTCCCACAGACTGATGTCCAGCATCTCAAACACGAGGCAGGTGAGGCCCATGTGATCGAAGCGCTCTTTGAAGCTGACCACGTTACAGCGGTCACTGTCCAGTTCACCGATCCTCTCCAGCATTCGCACCTGCAAAACCAAACACCGTTAGACGTGTCCGGCATTCATTAGTGTAGCTTAAACCTGTGTTAATTATGCCAACTGAAATATTATGTCATCATTTTGGCAAAGTCATATTTTTGCTGACTTTAAATAAACAAAACTAATCTAACAGACGTTGATGATGTTAATCTCCAGATATTTATTGATGAACAAAAAAGACTAAATAAAAATGTCTTTATGTTTGCATATAATAATAGTCAAAAGATTAAAATTGTAGCCAAATTAACATCAGTCAAAATTAATACCGGTTCTGAATAACTGAAAATGAATCCGATCTTACCTCGTCCTCCGCTTCCCTGATGGCTGCAGGATTCTTCAGCATTTTCACAGCCACTCTCTCCATCGTGTCCACGTTCATTCCCTCCACCACCATGCCGAAAGAGCCCTCGCCAAGAAACCTCACCACAGAGTACGTGGCGTTGTGTCCACGGAGCCTCTGACCCACAGTTACATCTGCAATGAGAACAAAAGAACAAAGTTAACAACCAAATTAACTTTGAACACACACACAAAACCACAGTCACATCGAAACTCACAACAAGATTTAAAACATGGCCGCTTCATCAAATTCAAGTTTAAACTGGAAATAGATCATTTATTTTAACATTTTTTTACTTTGAAGTTGCAATGTGTAACATGCTCCACAAACAAAATTTATAAAAAAGGCTAATTTTCACAAATGTTACTCACCAGAAACCTCGAGACGCGTCGTCTCTTCCTCATCATTTTGCTGGATGAGCCGAGGCTCACAGGGACTGGCAACATAGACGTCATCAGGCTGTGAAAACACCCGTATCACAGGAGAGTCGTCAGAGGAGTCAGATGTTACGAGTGGATCAGAAACATATCCACTGTCCGGGCTGGTCCTGTTTTGGAGGTCACTCTGTGGAAGGTCTCCTTCAGAGGAACTGATTTCAATTTCCTCATCAAAATGTTGGTTGATGTGGACGGGGTAAACCTCGTGAGGGACAGTACCTTCTGATGGTGCTGATCTGTAGGTATCTTTCTGTGACATGTCATCTGTATCTGAGATTTCCCCTTCTGAAATCCTTAAAAGAATTTCTACACTTGTGATCCACTGACTTGAACCTGATTGATCTCCATCGTCACTTGAACTGTCTTCATGGGCGTCAGAAGACAGTTCTCCTTCAGAGGAACTGGCCACAATTTCATCATCAAAATGCTGGTTGATGTGGACGTGGTAAACCTCCTCTGGCTGTGAAGAAGAATGATCCGTAGAGAGACTGGTCAGTTCTTCTGAGCTGGAAGAACTCTCATCTTCACATAATCCCAAGTCCAGAGTGAATGGCTCCAAAGCTCTGTCGAAAATCCCTTCAGACGACGCAGTGTCCGAGGTCCAGGAATCCTCACTGGAACCTTTGCATTGGGCGCTGTCTGGAGACGCCGCTGGTTGTCCTCTGTGGTGGACGTCAGACTCAGTGGAAATAAAACGCTGCATCGTGAGTTTACAAATCTTTGAGCTGAAAAACAAAGGATATAGAAATGAATATCTTGCACAAAATAACCAGAAATATTATATTATTTCAAGGCAACACTTAAATATTCTGGAGCTTTGTAAATTACATCCACTAAACTCGGTTACACAGTCTACTTTGTCTGATGTTTGATGCTTTTGAGATTTAGTTGAGTAAATTATATTAGCAGATTATGTTAAATGGGAAAGTGAAAAATATTTGTCAACTAATTAACATTTGATTGAAACGTGACACTTACTAATCGCTGTCCTCTGTCAGGTGGGTCATGGTGATGAATGCGTGCTGCAGCGCCTGCTTTGGGGTCAGTCTGCGTCTGGGGTCCACAGTCAGCAGCCCTTTGAGGAAGTCCACAAACACTCGGAAGTCCTTAAGGTGCTCTGAGTCGTCGATTATAAATATCTGCAACAGGAAAAAAAAGACAGGAGTTAGATTTTCAGCCACACATTGATTTTAAATCATTCTGTAAATACTGCTCTTATGATGTTGAGTCAAGTAAATGTCATGGATTTGAACACTCACATCGATCAAATCGTCGAAAGTCCTCATGTGCTTCTGTAGTTCAGATGGTTGCCCTGGGTCTACACGGGTAACACGGGTGAACTCCTCAGGCGTCATTAGTCTCCAAGTTGATCTCTGCTGGTCATCTTCTTCCTTTGTGAAATAGTACTTAGAGAACAGACCGTTCTGAATCATGTCGTCAGGAGGCATTCCCAGCAGGTCCACCATCATCTTCATGGATTGATATCCGGAGGCAGGAAACAGGTGCTCCTCTAGAAGTAGCAAGAACAGTGTGGAGCCCAGGCCAAACATGTCGATGGGAACACCAAACTCGCAGCCCAGAGTCACCTCTGGAGCCCTGTATCCAGCGGGCTGCTTCTTCTGTCCCTGTCGAACCTCCGCGATGGGCCGTGCCAGGCCAAAGTCGATCAGTTTGACCCTGAAAGGCTCCAGCCTCCTGTCGGTCAGCATCACGTTATCTGGCTTTAGGTCTGAGTGGATCACACCGACGTCTTTCAGGGCGTCAAAGGCCACCAAGAGCTGCTGCGCTATAGGCCGGATCTCACTGGGAGACAGCGCGCACTTATGTTCGATGACCAGGTCCCACAGACTGATGTCCAGCATCTCAAACACGAGGCAGGTGAGGCCCATGTGATTGAAGCGCTCTTTGAAGCTGACCACGTTACAGCGGTCACTGTCCAGTTCACCGATCCTCTCCAGCATTCGCACCTGCAAAACCAAACACCGTTAGACGTGTCCAGCATTCATTAGTGTAGCTTAAACCTGTGTTAATTATGCCAACTGAAATATTGTGTCATAATTTTGCTCAAAGTAACAAATGAAATCTTTAGACATTTTTGTTGACTAATAAAGACAAAATAAAAATGCAAAGAAGCAGAGCAATGTAATTAAATGGTTTTATTTTATAATATATGAGAAAGAAGTTGAGTTCTGCCTAAGGTTGTTTCGATTCATCGTGATGGATGAACAAACATCACGATGGAGAGCCACCATCGTAAAAAAACGTATTTCTGACTGCACGAAGCACCATCACTGTAACACCACGCGTTTCCGCTTTGCTTTTCACATGGCAACTAAACAGCTTTAAAGAGCCGCGATGGATCTCACATCGGAGCTAACTGAGAGCACATGGATTTGGATATTCTCACGAAGGACTTAGAGAGGAGAGAGCGGAGAGGCGCGGTGCAGCAGCTTCAGAAATGTAGGCTACGATGCAAACAGCATAGACATTGTCTCATTCGCCCACTGTTTCTTAAACATTACGTGAAAACTGAGAAAATGCAAATAATAAGCTCCGATTTACATTTGTATTAGTGAAATATGAGCCTTGATAATGAGGAGCAGTTGGCGCTTTGAATAAGTCGTCCTCTGACACTTGTACGCACGCAAATTGTTGTTTCAAGACTCTGTTAAGATCATATTTAGTTTAGATATATTTTTCCAAACATAAATAATATGCAGTCTATATATAGGCTATGTAAATGTGTTATAACGATATCAGCGTCCATCACGATGATTCACTGTACATAGTCAACAGAAAATTAAGGGGACCTCGCTCAACCCTAGTTCTGCCTTTCAGGTTTGTTTTCAGAGCATTTCCAATTCCATTTCGGTGACTAAACTTATATTTAATCTTTGTGGACTCGATCTAAAGCTAAATATAGATACATAGTCATGGATCTTACCTCTTCTTCTGCTTCCCGGATGGCTGCTGGATTCTTCATAATTTTCAAGGCCACTCTCTCCATCGTGTCCACGTTCAGGCCCTCCACCACCTTCCCGAAACAGCCCTCACCAAGAGACCTCACCACAGAGTACGTGGCATTGTGTCCGCGGAGCTTCTGGCCCACGGTTATATCTGCAATGAGAACAAAAACACAAATAGTTCACTCCAAAAGCACTTAGAAAGGTTGAAGCACTTCGCCATGATATTAGGCGACATCTGGACAAATAATTGTACTGATTGCTCGCACATACGGCCTAACATTGAAACTTCAAACATGTTCCTGTTTTGGTTACATTTGACCCGTGTCTTGGTCATATTTTTGTCTTGTTTTGACACAATTTGACCTTTATTTAACCAGGAAAGTCCCACTAAGATGAAGAATCTATTTTGCAAGGGAGTCCTGACCTATTGTACATGTTTTTAGTGGTGGGGGAAACCAGAGTCTCCGGAGGAAACATGCCCGTGCCCACAAATACATCAGCTTCATGACTTAAAACAACATTTAGACCGTAACTACTTTGTCAAATTAACTTTTAATAGCAAAATAGATCATATTTGACGCTTTTTTGCTTTGAAAACACAAGATAACGTGTTAACCAACTGTAAACGCACAGAACCAGTTCAAACATGCACGTTTTCCACAAAAAGATACTCACCTCTGGCCTCCATCGTCTCCGTCATTCTCACGCGATGAAAGATCTGTATCGTTTTGCAAAATACAATCTTTCTGGACGATTTTGTCAAAAGCAAAGAAGCGTACGTGTCTCTCAAAGCAAATGTTTTGACAAAGTGAGAGATCTTAGCTGTAGCTCGGAACATCTAAACATCCCAGTGAAGTTCCAACCAATCAGAAGAGCATTCTAGAACAGTGACGCCATATCAACGATCACCATGGTAACGAAAGGGACTAGATGGAACATGTCATTTTTATGCTCACTACTGCCATCTCAGGTCTTATGTGTAACTGCAGCTTCTATATTCAGCTCGTGCATGACGGCACTTCGGACCCGAAGTGACAACTTTTTGAGTGACAGGATTTTAGAGGCAGTTGTGGTGAACAGGTCTGAGCTCATTCTGCACATTAGGACATGGCTGGAACATGTAGGGGGAGCAAAATAAACTCTGTATAGTCCCTTTAAGTGTATCGGTGTATTTGAAAGTTGTTTCATTAATGTGGAATTATTTAATTTGTTGATTTAGATCAGTGGTTCCCAACCTGGGGGGAGGTGCCCTCCAGGGGGGCCCAGAGCTTTGCCTGGTCAGAGGGTCAGGTCATAAATGACTTTATTTGAGCAAAATAAATCATCAAATATGACTGAGTAAGGGCTGCTTATTATTATAGCACGCACAGGGGGGGCTTCAAGGGAAAAAGCCACTGATTTAGCTGTTGATTCCCAAAATCCGGGACATCGCTGCCCCTTATCGAAATACAAATTGTCTTGGGGCCACCCAATAATGATAATTTACTCTATTCAAAGAAATAGTTATCCTACTGCTAAAATTACATTAAAATCAACATATAGCAATGACTATTGGCAACATGTGCACTATTCCAACAGAGCTGTCCATCCTCCGTCCCTGGTGCTGACATTTGTCCGTTCTCTGTCCTTGGTGCTGACATTTAGGCGAGTGGCCTATTTTAGTACTTTTTGAACTTCTCCAGTTACTACTTTGATGTGTAGTGGGTGAATGTGAATGCTACGTGAAGTGGTTCTGAATGTTGTGTTGTAATCAGTGGTTCTGATTACAACATTACAATAATACCAACCTCCTGTCCCTCCCCTGTAAGACCAAGCACCGAACCTGGGGAGACAGAGCCTTCTCCATCACCGCCCCCACACTCTGGAACTCACTGCCCCAACCACTCCATGCCTGTTCTGACCTCCCCACCTTCAAGAAAGAACTCAAAACCCACCTCTTTAAAAAGGCTTTTAATGTCCAGTAATTGAAAAATTGAAAAGCACTATACAAATAAAATGTATTATTATTATTATTATTTTTAATATTATTATTAATAAAGTGGCACTTAATCCTGTTTGATAACTGCAGTTCTTCAAAATATAGCACAATATCTACGTCCAATACTTTTGTATGAAAGTTAAAATATGAGTCATTGATTCATGGGAAATGCAACAAGCTCTTGATGGCGATGCCAGTGGACTGTACCATTAGTTTGTGGAGGGGTTTTGACGTTTCTGTTCCCCTTTTTAAAGATGAGAAATCACAAAAACTTAAACCTCTTTTGCAAACTTTTTTGTCGTGTTTTGGTCACTTTTTCCATCGCATTTCTTTGTTGCATTCTTTATTTCTTTTATTTATTTATTTTTTGCTTCTCGATATCCTTTTTCCCACTTTTTTGTGTTGCTTTTTGATCATTCTTATCATTTGCCACACTCTTTTGCAACTTTCTTGTTTTTTTGTCGGGTAAAGCCAAACTGGAGAAAATGTGCCCGGTTCATGTGGGGGTTAAGAAGTTAAATATTTTAAATAATGTGATGTAATAGTCATCTTTAAACAGTATGTTGTGATTGACAATTTGTAGCAGAAATAAACTTTGTGTCAAAAGGAAATATACGGCACTGATTTGGCAGAGTGACCCATAAACCAGATCTTTTCATTAGTGCAGATGTTAAAGGGATATTTCAGGATTTTTGACATAGGGCCTCATTTCCTAGTTATCTAGAGTGTTACTGATTTCTGGAGATATTTTTTTTGTAATTCAAGCGGTTCTTATATTTGAAGAGTTATATGGCGGTAGGCTAGTGCAAGGCTAGCGCATTTCTATGGTATCAGCTAGCCTGCATTAAAAACAGTCTGACCTGCTCCACAGTGCACCTGAGGAAAATCACTTATATTACCAGACTAACCATATAAATGTCTGTATCTATAGAATAATTTTAACCATTTTGCATTTAAAATGACATATTTGAGCAGCATCAGCTTCGTGGTTGTATAAGCTACGCAGCGGCGGACTGATCTGCTAGAAAATAGTCCCTCAAAATGTGATCATTCATATGATGCAAGGTCACTTATATTCCAAAAATGATTCTATTGACACAGACATTTGTGTATTTTCTCCATTCAGCGTTAATTAAATAAATAAAAATTAAATTAATATTAAAGCTTCTGGAATAGAGCATAAAGGCCAGTGTAAGGCCTTATTTGAAAGCTAAGATTTACAAAAGTCTTTGTCCTCACGTGTTTTTTTTCTCTATCACTTTTTCGTCAAACGTTTGTGGCTTTTTGCACTTTTTTGTTTGCTCTTTTGTTGCGTTTCCATCTTTATTTTCATCCTCGTTTTCGCTGCTATTTAGACACTTTTTTTATCTAGAAGCTTTTATATTTGGGTAATAGAAAACTGGAGAAAATGTGCTCGGTTCAGGTGGGAGTTAAGAGGTTAATCAAAAAGCATTAGCACTAAAGCATCAATATCTTTATCACATCACAAAACTTTGTCGATTACACCAACACGTTTCCCTCGCCTTCAAACCATCTGATAAAAGTTTTCAGGAGACATTCTTGGAGGTCGAAACAACAAGAACTATCATTTGGACTATTATTTAAACTAATATTTACTATTATCTGAGTTGTTCATTTGTGTAAGCCCCCCTGCAATAACCTATAATGTTTCCACTTTGTATTTTTCCTCTCTGCTGCAGAGCCTTGAGTTGGTTGCACAGAGTGACGAGGGTAAAAAAAGAAGGAGTGGAAAGAGAGCGGTGAGAGAGTAAACAGGTGAGGGGAGAGGCGGTGAACTCCGGAGGTGGCAGGGGACAGGCTGAGGAGGGAATGGTTATGCAGGCACGAGTGACGTCAAACTGCAAACTCTGCACTCGCTGAGAGAGTGTGGTGAGAGAGGAGCGAAGAGACTGAGAACGGCGAGAGGAAAGAAGAAACCAAGGGAAAGAGTTTAAAAGAACTATAGAGCTGCTTGATGTGGTAAACATTCTGTCAGTTCAGCAAAGACCAAACCTTAAAATAGAGTGAAATATGAATTTATTATTAATCAAGCGATGGCGATCGTGGGCAAACATGAGAATGTTGGCTGCTGTTTCGGTGCGTCAGAGTGATGAGAAAGCAGTGAAAGAGGTAGAGTTGATCTGATGCCGATAGTGGAATAGGATTTTAAGCTGATACCACAGATTATTCAGGTATTGGCATCGGAATATCGAAGTGTACCTGAACTCAAACCTATTTGATACCGTCTTTCTGTAATAGAGGGCCCAGTGCAAGTGTTGGAGAGAATACTTTGAAATTGTATTTAGTTACTGAATACTTGCCTTAAAATGTATTTTGTAACGTATTCTGTTACTTTATCTAGTGAATTGATTCAGTGAGTGATTTCTCCGTTGAATTTCTCCGTTGTGAGATCAATAAAGGATTATCTTATCTTATCTTATCAGAGTTCTGTATTCTGAATACTTTGACAACTTTTAGAATACTTTCCCATTGATTGTCATTATATTTATGTATTAACATGCCGTATAATTACAATGAAATGAAGACTACGATTGTTGGAACACCTGTTATAAACTCACTTAACATTAATGATGAACTCTTTAACTCTCTTGGCAAATGGAGCAGCAGATACAGCATCATGTGACACATGTGCAGTGTTTGTATGAACTGTGGCATAAGGCGTTTTAAATCTTTATTTTATTTTAGGAGGAAAAACAGCTCAACAATTAAAGTTATTTCATAATGTTGTACAATATGGAGCTAAAATGTAATGATTGATACTGGAATGTTTTCCCTTGATATTTGGAAAGTAACTGTTCGCTGCTGTAACCAATGTGGCGTTGCGAGCTGTCATCGAAGAGACTAATATTAATCTTCCAAATACCTTAAAGGGGGGGTATTATGCAAAATTGACTTTTTCAAGCTTTACATCATGTTATTATGTCACTCCCCACCTCCTGGAGACACCTCCGAGCTTTCGTCACCAGCCGAGTAACCAACCACTGCTCCTCAGCAGAGCCCCCTCCCCACTGATGCCACAGACAGCGTGTGGAGGGGGCGTGTCGGAAAGGGTCAGAGATTCTTAAAGAGACAGAGGCCTATTTCAAGACATTTGCTACAGCCATTTTGAGAGAGCAATTTTATGCAAGGCAGTTATTCTAATTTACTGCATCTACAGACCAACAGAAGGTTTGGTCATCATTGTAGTGTGATATAGACTGGTGCTATGTGATTGAAATAAGCATAATACCCCCTCTTTAAAAAAAAAAGCTCTCATTAAATTTGTGTGCCGTGCGTTGTAGTTCCGGATTACGTTTTTGTTTGTTGGAGCCATTATGAGCACAGCAGAAGTTGTTTTTTACCATTGTTTGGCTGTAGCTTCACTCGCACACAAAGGCCTCCAGCTCATAGCTACCCCCAAGGCGCAAAGCATTATGGGTCATGTGCAAGTACAATACTCTCAGATGAAAGTGTAACTTTACCAGAATACAGTTACTCACAATGAGTATTCTAAATACCTGTACTTAGTTACTCCCCAACACTGGCCGCAGCGCTGTTCTGTGTCGTGGCTAGTGAGATCTTATGTGGGCTGTGTGAGGGATATAAAATGTTGAATAACCGCAATATAAGCACTTATGTTTTCTTCATGTTCCCTTCATTTAGTCTTTAGAGTGGAAGCAAAATTGGACAGCGCAAGGCAAGGCACATTTATTTATATAACACATTTCATGCACAAGACAACTCAATGTGCCTCACAGCAACACCAAGAACACATACACACAATACAAACGCAATAAAACAATGAAATCGATACATCTCCTAAAAATAAATATAAAATCCATATATTATATATTTATTACCATAGGCAGCAGTAAATAAGTGTGCTTTCAGCTTGGACTTAAACATAGTCTGGGTTGAGGCCTGTTTCACATTCTCACTCAGGCTGTTCCAGACCTTTTGCTGCATGAACCTGAAACACAGCCTCACCGTGTTTAGTCGTGACTCTGGGAACCACCAGGAGACCCCTCCCTGAAGTTCTCAGGGCCCGTGGTTCACATGGCTTCAATATGTCAGAGATGTACTTTGGTGCTTGACCATGAAGAGACTTTTACACAAGCAGAGCTATTTTAAAGTTTATTCTCTGAGCGATAAGAAGCCAGTGCAGAGTCGGAGCACTGGACTAATGTGGTCGTATTTCCTGGTTCTGGTCAGGACTCGAGCCGCAGCATTTTGGATGTAAGGCCAGGTGATCCTTTTACGTCACATCATGCTGTTTCATAGATTCAGTAACATACTATGAGGAGAATGCGTGCTGATTTTGTTATAAGAATTAACAAAGTTTGAATTAATAGCATAAAAATGTCTTAGACTTTGAAAGCAACAGCGCTGCCTGAGATGAACCGCAGCCAAAGCCCATCAAACATTTGCAGAGGACAGTGCAGCGGGCACATGGGTCGTCTAATAGAACAGAAGGTTGTTTGTCTGGACATCTCTCTGCACTCAGCATCAGTATCCGCGCTGTCATCTCACTGCAAACAGACCAGCAGTGAGAAGGCAGCGAGGCCTGTTGAGGACACACAGGGCATGGAGATACAGCGTAGTTAAGTGAGGCTAGACCATGTAAGATTAAAAGTGTATGCAGTGCTGAAGATGTGTATACTGACACAGATTTGAACATGGCCTTAATAGTCATTACAGGTCTTTCTTATACCTTATAAATTGGTATCTTTTGTAATTATCTTAGAAAATTCTTTATGTTTTGCCAATGTGTACCAGTATGTTTGATGTTATAAAATGCCGGCATGTTAAAGACAAGCAGAGGGCACACTTCCTCTTTATATACACCTGTGTCCAGGGTAGCAGTGCCTGAACAACATGCTAATCATCATGGAGTAAGACTAAGAGTAACCAGAAAGCACTAGGCCTCCACCTGCTGCAAAATGAGAAGGGTGTGGCAACACCTCACCTACACATTAATGTACTAATTAGAAAAAATGATAATGTCTTATTCACAACAAGCCTCTGAGTCTGTTATCAGAGGCACAATGATAATTTGAAGTCAGTCTTCTAGCGTTGTCCATCCATCCATCCATTTTCTTCCACTTTTCCGTTGCTGGGTCGTGGGGGCAGCTGTTGGAGCGGCAGCCCCTTATGGCTCCTCCTGCAGGTGGTAGGTCCACAGAAGGACGGCCTCACTATTAAACGGGTCTGTTGGGAGACCCTACCAGGATCACCACGTTAATGGCCATTCCAGGAGGGGTTCTAGAGTTGTTCTGTTTTTCAAAGATTCAAACATGCGCTTAGCCCATGAAACGATTATTAGTGAATCTTTTATTCACACAATTGAGCAAAAAGAAAACATGTCGCCATTCGAGGTCGACGATATTAGCCTATCAACACTCATGTTTGATATAGCGCGGTTGCTGTGTCCGCAATGGCGACGTTTTCTTTTAGATCAATTGTACACAAGTTACTTTAATAATTCTACTGGTCAAACTCAACTGCTTTCAACAACCATCTGCATTATAGTGATTAGAAGACCAATTTTGATTGTTAAATAATTGTTATGACAAACATTTAGCCTAATAGATCAGGAGGTGACAAACACATTTAAGGCTTACATAAAGGTGAGAACATACCTTCATTGGACTTTTTCAACCATTACTGCAAACCAACTACCTACTCATTCCATGCTGCGTTTCTTCCACCCCCCCGATGCATCATCATACACTTTTTGCCAGCACATCCACTCCAAGCATTATTTCTAAGCACATTCAAAACAGAGAAGGACCTTTGCACAAGAACACAATATCCACACTCAGACGAACAGTAAAACAAGTCTCTATAAGTTGTGATATTGCACATAGAAAACCATCATTAAGTGTGGCGTACCGGGAGGAGGGCATGTGGGTGTTATACAGTGAATAAAGGCTATGAGTCATGGCCCGACACAATTCACACCTCCTGCATTTTCATTATCAAATACGAACACACCAGCAGGGATTCTCACGTCCTACGTCACTGACGAGGGGAACTTTTTCAGATCCTCCTGTGTCCAAAGCTTACTCGGGTTGCAAAACTAAAACACAACCACAATGCGGGCAAACCTTCTTCTTTGTTATGAGCCTTTTTATAGACATGTAGAGGAGTATAAAATATGGGTATCTTTCAAATATAGCTGAGTTAAAGTGATAGGTTCCCAACAAAAAGACTTGGTGTGAATAGTTAGTTGGATAAACGATTGGACGGTTTGTGATGGATTTGGTTAAATATTGATTGTGAAGTGGAAGAGGTGGTGTAGTTGAAGGAGACGATGGTTCCGTTGCTGCTCTGGAGAACATGTACCTCAGTGAGAGCATGTAGCTTGAAGTCAGGAAGAAGCTGGGGAGACCGAGTGCTTTTGAATATAAGAGCTTCAGAATGACCTGCTCTGTTTTTCACTATGACCAGTAAAGTTGGGGGGCAAAGCTCTCGATTTAACGATCGATCCACGTTCCCACCATCACCTATGGTCATGAGATTTGGGTAATGACCGAAAGGACAAGATCACGGATACAAGCGGCTGAAATGAATTTCCTTCCTGGGTGCACCCTTCGAGATTGGGTGAGGAGCTCAGTTACCCGGGAGGAGCTCGGAATAGAGTCGCTGCCTAGCCAGGGCATCGGTTCCGGATGCCTCCTGGTCGCCTTCCTCGGGAGATGTTCCAGGCATGTCCGATTGGGACAAGGCCTCATGGAAGACCCAGGACACGCTGGTGGGGCTATGTCTCCGAGCTGGCCTGGTGTCGCCTCGGGGTCCCCCCAGAACAGCTGGAGGAGGTGTGTGTGGATCGGGAAGTCTGGGCATCTCTGCTGAGACTGCTGCCTCCGCAACCCGGATATAGCGGAAGAATTTGGATGGATGGATGGATGGATGGATGGATGGATGGATGGATGGATGGATGGATGGATGGATGGATGAAAAATATCAGTTGCATTTCTTCTGACAGTGACAGTGATTAGATTTGCTATTTATGTTGTAAACTTGAGATTCCATTTACTGTGTGTCTTCTGTGCAGTGACCATGAATGACTAAAGACTTCAATGATACTTTAAAGGCCACACAGTATCCCAGACTAAACCATGAATTAGATTTCATTCCTTTTTTGGTGACCTATACTTTTTTGTACCTTTTGTGCTCTGTTTGTGTACCATCCTATTTAGATGGAACATGTGCACAGATCATATAACCTTTAGGTATAAAAAGGCCATTAAAAAGTAGGTTGTTGTTCTTAGTCAGAACTGTGATCATTTAACTTTCAGAAGTCCTGTATGTAATTTTCACTACCTCTCCCAGCGCCCTGTCACCTGTGTTGTGCTCACGGCAAGACTTCTGTCAGAAAACAACGGAAACATTGTTAGGTCGGTCCTAATGAGAAAATGTGTTGTTAGTCAGAGTGACATCAAAGGCTCACAGTGAGCGAGGTGGAGAAACTAAGCTCTATTTTCTAACTTCTGCCGCACTGCGCATCCACAAGCTCGCACTTCATCTCTGAAGGCTGGCTGGGGTATAAAATGTTTAAGTTGGGTGAAAATAAAAAATTCCCTTTCAAGCTCTGATCTCGTTTCAGTCGTCTTTAAAAAACGCCCGTGCTCTCAGTAGTGCGGCTCGTTTTCTACTTCTACCTAAGCTCAACTGAAGCAGAAAAATGAGCGAGGTGCTGGGATACTTTTATTGAATGATTAAACATTTGGCACTTAGACCCCGACAGGTGGAGATTTTAGGAAGAGAATGATAGATTTGTTGGGGTCTGTCTTTAAGCAGCAAGGCAGTAAAGAAGAGACAGAGGCTGTTGCTACAGTGGCAGGAGTCCCAATCTTTACTTGAAGTTTTTTTCCAGGATTTTCCAGCACATTTTGAAACTCAAAAATACATAATCACATTGTCGACAAATACCACATCCCACCCATCTGTGTTTTGCTGAGTTCGTTCCCCAACCCCCCTCTGTATCTGGTATGTTATCTAACAATGTAGTCTATAGAGAGACGGACACAGAGAAGACATTCGGGCTTAGATGTGTGACAATGTGAAGACATTTGAATTGAATTGAATTGAATATTTTATTTCAAGCCAACAAAACTATACAGACAGTATTTAAGAACAAATACATAGATAAAGGTTCAAAATGTTTACCTTTCATATGTACGTCCTTTGCCCATATGACTGGCCAACAAAATAAAAATAAATACAATTTTAGCTCGAAAAGGAGTGGGAAGAAGACAAACTTTTGAGCATACTGTATGTCTTCTAGGAATCATGATAAAACGGGGGTCCGGGTTCCTCCCCCGAGGAAAATTTGAAAAAACAGATACTTTTCCTTGTGTTCTGGTGCATTCTAGAGCAGCTTTTATTTTAATAATTTAAATTCATTGTTTTGAGGACTTGCATGTACTGGGATATATTGGCATTTCTTGTATAAATTAAGGTTTAAATTAGAAGAGAGCAGTTTGGGAAAGCTCTGTACCACTGGGACATGTCACAGCGGTGCTTGTGCGTGACTAGTTTGGCAGATTGGCACTTGTAAAACTTTTCAAAATACAAAACTATGCTGGACATGCCCATATATTTGTTAAGTATACATATTTAAAGACGTGATTAACGCAATATTATTTTGAAGAAGCATTGAGTACAATTACCCTTTACCTAGGGCCTATATAATTATGTATATATACAACAGACAGTACTTTTTCATAATTAAGTTCTATTTTATATTTGAAATATAAAGGCGTTTATTTTGTAAGGGCCACAGAACATGTTTCCCACATTGACAGTCTTAAACAGTGCAGAAATATGTCAATTTTGTTCTGCAATGGACTGGATTTGGATTGAAAGACTCTTTTCGATGGCACGAAGAAGGAGGAGGAGGCAATTGGCTGACAATGTTAAGACAAATGGAAAGACATTCTTTTGTCTTGTGGTTTTCAGGGCTATCTCTCTGAAGGACTGGTCACTAAGTGGTACTGCTCTCCTCGCCTGCTCCTGTCGCCCAACAACTACACCAAGGCCATTGACATGTGGGCTGCAGGCTGTATACTGGCAGAGATGCTCACCGGGAATATGCTGTTTGCAGGTAAGAACACACAATAAATACTCATAAATTGTGAGAATGAACAAATTTTTATGCTGTAGTGTATTGCATATTCCTTTTTTCAATTGTCTTAAGCCCGTCATGGGCACAGAAACAAAAGCATTCAGAGAGTAGTTTTAAACTGCTGTGCTGTTAGGACCATAGACTGTAGAAAATAATGGACGTCTTATCCTCACTCCTCCCCGTTTACCAGAATGACCACGGCCGTGGGGCAATTCATGGCGGATTTACAGACTCCCCCTCCCCAGCTCTGACGAAGCATGTTCCTAAAAAGGACATACGGGCGGGATTTTCACCGTAGACTCGGCCCTTGCGTGACGTGTAGCTCGCGCTGCTCCAATGCTAACAGTCCGAGCCTCATTAAGTACGAGATTTCAAAAAATCATATTACGAAAACCAGCCTGGTTTCATATATTGTTATTAACCCAGCGTGATCTCAGGAGGAAGATCTAGCCTAGTCTAGCGTTGAAACAATTGAAACCAGGCTTTAAAGTAGTTTTTAACGTGTCTAAAGTCCAATGCTTTTCAATGGGGGCCTAGCGGCGATATGGAGGTACTGCAGCAACGGCGGAGCAATGGCGGCCCCCACGTTTGTGGTCAAAAAGCAGGGCAGCCAGCGGCCATTGGTTAGGACCCACCGCAAGAGTTGAATTTCTTACACATTGTGTAAAATACTGTATATTTCCCACAAATGATTGCATTACATGAGAAAAATGCATCCCATGGATATTTAAACAAGGATTATAAGACCCCAATCACATCAGCTATTTCAGCTCAAACCCAGATGACTCTCCTAAATCAGTTATGTGTTTGAAAGTAAAAAAAAAAACACTTAGACACTCAAAGTTACAACGCAGATAAATAACCCTTTGATGTGGCATGGTCTTATTCATTATCAGCTCCAAGTGCCGAAAAAGTGACTGACGATCAAAATATCAATGACAACCACAAAGAAAAGAAAAAATGAATGCAGATTTATGTTGCAATACAATTAAATTCTATAGCCATTAGACAATATTGTCAAGGTCCCAGTACTTTGTGTCCTTAAGACCCATTAGCCGATTGAATAGCACTACCTTTGAACATAAAAATACATTTTTGTGTTTAGTATTCACGCCGCAGACTGAAGAGGCCGAGGGGAATGTTTTTGAAAGCTGAGGTACGGGGTGAAAAACAGCTTGTGCGGTGGTCTATTACGCGAGCGGACCAGCATATTCTCTCCATTTTCCCTGTGAAGGCGAGTCTTTTGCCTGAGTGGAATATAAATGGTGACAGGGTTTGCTGCTGTCTGGAGCTGAAATTTGTCTGACAGGCTGAGACGACCTCCGGCGCTCTCTGTACCACTGGGACATGTCACAGCGGTGCTTGTGTGTGACTAGTTTGGCAGTTTGGCACTTGTAAAACTTTTCCAAATACAAAACTATGCTGGACATGTATGCATATTTGTATCGTATACATATTCAAATACTTAATTTATGCAATTTTATTTTTATTTATTTACAATTCTAATACCCACCTTTTTGATAGAGTCAGTCAGAGTCAGTCAGGTCTTGGCTCAACAACACCGTGTGCCCAAAGAATCCTGAACATCCTGAGTGACCAGGTTATTCCATCATGGATTTCTTCTTCCCTGGTGGCACACAAGGGGGAAAACAATTGTAAAAATCCAAACTTTCTCTAATTATTCAAAAACTACTTTAACAAATGCTGAATTATTAACATAGTTTTCTACTAAATAAAGATACAAAGACATGGAGAGGAGGAAAGTGGTTCAACAACCCATAAATACATAAATAACGGAGAATGCTAACAGGATGCTTCATGTTAGCATCGTGCTAATGCTAACGGCTACCTACCGCTAGCTACAACTGCCGTTTTTTCACTTCTACTGAACAACCTGCTATGAGAAAATATCCATATGGGCCTGATTTACACTTGACTTTATTTATGTGTGATAAATAAGTTCATACTCCACCAGAAAATTGCTAAAAAGAGTGGAAAATAGAGTTCGGAAAAGTCCACAGTTACCATGGAGATCCGCCATCTTTGCAGCCGTTAGCATACATTTCCATAGACTCACATTAGCTAAAACAGTATAAAAAGTGGAGAAAAAAAGCCATGGAACAACTCCGTTAGCTGCTGAATGACTGCTGGTAAATACACCTAACACACTGTGGTGTCCAAGTGTTTTAATGTGAACAATAACTCCAGTATTTTAACTTCTCCATTAGTTTACAATTGCTGCTAATCCCATAATGCTTAGCGATATGACGTCACATTCCCAAACTCTATTGTGGTTCTCTAAAGATTCTATTTACCCCCTTTGACAAAGCCACGCCCCCTTCTATGACGCAATGCTGTCCGTATCTATGACAATGTCAAGATTCATTGGGCTCAGGTTGTGAAAGAGTGGTTCAGGGAGCATGAGACATCATTTTCACACATAGATCGTCCGCCACAGAGTCCAGATCTTAACCCCAGTGAGAGTCTTTGGGATGTGCTGGAGAAGGCTGTGCGCATTGGTCACACTTTCCCATCATCAATGCAAGTTCTTGGTGAAAAATGAATTCAAAAGCTTATTGAAACTATGCCACAGTTGACCTCTTAACTCCCACCAGAACCAAGCACATTCTCTCCAGTTTGGCTTTCCCCAAATCTAAAAGCTTCTTGAAAAAAGTGTCAATTGATGAAAATTAGGATGAAAATGCAACAGAAAAGTGACAAAAGAGCAACAAAAAAGGCAAAATGGTAAAAATTGGTTTTCATCGATGGAAAAAAATAGATCTGTTTAGATGAGTTTTGTAGGTCTTAGCTTTCAACTCTCACTATATGCACTTGGTTAAAATGCAGTTAAGAGGTTAATATGTGCTGGAATCAAATCTAAAAGCGGTCCAACCAATTATTAGACCAAATATTAGTTGGCTTTGATTTATTTGTTGTCAGGCAGTGTATGTTATCAAAGTGTGGGGATAGAGGACTAGAAACGTGAGGCATTTTACGTTGGGAACATATTGTACTGGCGCCCTCTTGTGGTTCGTTTTTAGTCAATGTGTTTAGTAAATTACAACGCTCCACTTAACTATATGACATGATTGATTTTAGCCAAAGATGACAAAGGACTAGTTTCAATATCAAACAAGTGCATCATTTTACTATTCTCCATGTATAGTTTGTGCAGTATTTATATGTGTCTGTCTGCTGTTTGCGTCAGGAGCCCATGAGCTGGAACAGATGCAGCTGATCCTGGACACGGTGCCGGTGCTGAGAGACGAGGACAGACGAGAGCTACTGCAGGTGTGGGCCGTGTGACTCACCTTTGCAAATAAAAAATATGTCACTGGACTGGTACTGGTAACCACAGACACTGACTGCTGTGTACTGAAGGCCAGGACAGAGTCGCTTACAATTACAGTGTAATAATAACAACAGGGAACGTTTTTGTCAAACTCTCCTGTGACCAGTTTTTTATGCAGCAAAAACAGGCACTCTCCCTGTTTCAAAATTCTCTACTTACATTTAGGCCTATTTCTGCACAGATGTGAGAACTTATTACTTTTACTCCACTACATTTGACAAATAAATAGTTTGTACTGTGCTACATTTCTATAAAGGCTCCACAGTACAAAGTAAATTTGTCCATGTGTTTTGTTTATTTAAAGCAGTACTAAGTAACTCTTGTCCCTAGAGGCCATAAGCGCAACTGCAGGTGTCGTAGCAAGTTACGTTTTTTTAACTTATTAATTGTCTTGGAGAGTAAATACTACGCTGACAGAAAAGGCGAAGGGAGAGAGTGATATTGTGCATCCAATTATACAATGGAAATATTTTTTTTCACACAAACTTGGCTGTAAATACTGTTTGAAGTGACGCTAGCCCGCAGTTAGCTTTGCTCGTTAGCCTGTTAGCTTCTTTTTCGTGATTCTATTAGTGTGTATTGGTTGCTCCGGCCCCGTGGCAGTCAAGATCCAAACATGGTTTTCTGGCCAGAGACACCAGGGGGAGATGAAAGACCCTCCAATCATCCCATAAACACTTGTATTACCCCCACAGGGACTATGGAAAGGATTTATTAAGGTAAACATGTTACTTAGTTCTGCTTTAAAGGAATAGGTTCTTACTTTAGCTTAGACGAGTTGATGCGTACCTGTCTGGTCTTTGTGCGTGTGCTCAGTCATGCAAATGTTGTTAGCATTTAGCATCTCCCAGCAAAGGTATAACTCCAACCTGGGGGTGAAGTTAGAAGCTACACAAGCTGTTCCACATTACCCCTATTTAAATACAGTTACGTGAAACGTTACATGATCCAAGTCTAGTTACACAAAATTAAATGTTAAACTTATGTATTTTCGTCCCCTTACATGTTCCAGCCATGTCCTAAGGTGTAGAATGAGCTCAGACCTATTCACCACCACTGCCTCTAAAAATCTGCACTGTCACTCAAAAAGTTGTTACTTCGGGTCCGAATTGCCGTCATGCACGAGCTTAATATAGAAGCTGCAGTTACACGTAAGACCTGAGGTGGCAGTAGTGAGTTTAAAACTACCATAAAATGATCTAGTCCCTTTAAACATGTGGATAAAAAGGGGCACTATATTGTGAGCTGTAATAACACCTGAAGTACTTCGACGATACTACTGCGTGGACATCAAAGTACTATAGTTCCCCTTTTTATCCACAGTTTTGTGTAACTAGACTTGGATCAAGTAAAGGCTTGAGTAACTGTATTTAAAAGCTTAAATGCTTGGTAGCTTCTAACTTCACCCAAGTTTGGAGCACAAAGACCAGACAGGTACGCATCAACTCGTCTAAGCTAAGGTAAGAACATATCTCAGTATGTAAAAACGGTGGCCTATTCCTCTAAAAGACTAATAATGCACACTCCAGAATAATAGGTGGAGCTGTGCAGATGTACTGCAGATGACTCACAGCCAGGAAGAATGATTGTTCCTGTCGTGTTGCCATTCAGAGGGAAATCCGGGAGCAATTTTTGTGTTTTTGATGCCTCAACGTTGATAACACTTTAAAACTCATTTGTACTTTCTGCTCTGAATACATATACCAGATTTTTTGATGACAAACAATGAAGCTTAGCTAAATTAAACTATTACTTGTGTCCAAATTCATTCCAAACTGTTGTACAATCCCATTTCTTCACAGGGATGAGTTCATAGGCACATTTCACAATTTGCAGAGTCACTTTCCTCACTTTTCTCTCTGGTCCCCCTTGCGAGATGTGGCTCCTCAAGGGGTTTTCCAATAATAAGTTGAAATTGAAATATTCTGGGTCACGGTCATAGAAATGCAAGGAAGCTAGCCTGCAAGTTCATAAAATTGATCCAAATGCTTACATGTACAGTGTTTACAATAGACTAAAGGAGGACAAAATACATTTTATTCCATTACTAGAAATAAATTGGGTGTAGTGCCTTTAAGTAATGACTTGACAACTTGACCATCTCTGCTTCAATAACGTAAATGCCTATCTATTGCATTTGACAGGTAAAGTCGTGTCAGATTGGGAATTCTACTCAAAAGCCCATCTTTCATTCGGTGCAGACGAGGTCACGCTAACAGACAGCTGACAGGTGTAAACAACTAGGGGCCAAATGTCTCACTGTTTTCATTAACACTGTCCGGCTTTGTCCCACTTAACGTCAGTCCCACATTTGGCCAGTCATGTTCTGGTGGCCCTGACGCCTGATTCCAACCTTGTATTTGATCATATTTAAGTGTATATCTGTGTCCTATAGGTGATGCCCTCATACGTCAGTGACGGCTGGAGAGTAAAGAGGCCCTTCTCAGAGCTGCTGTCTGGGGTAGATGCTCAGGGTGAGTGACAGTCGCACAACCACTGCTTACTCTCAGCAAATCCATCTCAAGAGCTCTCACAGTTTGAGTGTCAGTCTCTCTTCAGGGCCCGTGCTCCTGTGTCAGCACAACTATGTCATACTCACATTGCCTTCATTACAGACTGGATGTGGAGTCTCTATGCTTTGCTCGGTTTCAGTGTTGCAGCCATTAGGAAATGTGTATTCTTTTTCAGCCAAAACATTTTACAGTTTTCTCTAAAGATAGCACAACAACAATAGGCTCAACAATAGAAACTGGGATAGGCACAATTGGCTTTAGCTTCTGCCTATTCCACTTCAGACTTTATATATATATTTCCCTCTCTTTACATGGAAAATGTTTAATTGTCTGAATAAACTGAATCCGATGTTGAATTTCCACCATACCATGAAAATATTGTAAAAATGAGTAATGATTTGCATTATGTTACATACCTGAATATATGTACATAGCCATTGAGTAAAAACAGAACCTAATAAAACAATTTTCCCCCTTCTCTAGCGGTGGACTTCCTGGGTCGGATCTTGACCTTTAACCCCATGGATCGTCTGACAGCGGAGGCGGCTCTGTCCCACTCATTCCTGTCCCCATACGCCTGTCCTGAAGATGAGCCTGTGTCGTCTCATCCTTTCAGGATCGAGGACGAGCTGGAGGACAGTCTGCTGAGCGAGCAATGTCTGAGCCACAGCACCAGCACCAGCCACTGGGACAGGTCTGTGCAGGCCCTACTGACCAATGTCTGCAACTGGTCAATGTCTGGAGCTGATTTATTATAAATAGGTCCGGCTTTGGGCATAGGCAAACCAAGCAGCTGCCTGGAGCCACCTGGTATATAAGTGTATAAAAATCTGTTGGATACATTTACATTTACATTTAGATACTGTTGATACAATGGACTGAGGAGGCGTGGCTTCCCCCATAATGTTCAGTGTGGGCCAAAAGAACGAGTCTGGCAAGTTCAGAATTAATCCAGATATACAGTATCAGTCTTGACAGCACACCCTCGTTCACTGCTCGAGCCAAACTCAAATGGACTCATGCAATCACATTAGTTTATTTGCAGTAACGTGTTCAGCGCGAGCAGCGTCACTCTTGGGACGCATTTGTTCCCTCAGTAACAATCCATGGATGGTGCGCGGGAGAGCTGAGACCTTTTTTCCAATCAGCAGCAAATTACCCAAAACACCTCAACTGTGATTTATATTTGTGATTTCTAACCCTGTTAGAATATTAATGTGGAACTGCTCACCAACACCTGTGCGCCCTTCGCTTCCTGTTTGCTTGCGTTTGCCGGCGCTGACCAGACTCAATGCGGTGAGTCTGGATTTTTCTTAGCAAAAAAAGAACCCCATCCATGCTTGCCGTTAAGCCATGGTTTTGGGGCTTGCTTCTATATTTAGAATTTTCTGAAAATAAAAATAGCAAAAGACAAAAATAAAAAGATGATGTAAGAATTGACAAGCCTATGACCAATAATGACTTAATGAGGGGCGAAAAGTGAAGTTTGGGAGACACTTTTTATTAGGCTTCCAGCAGCCAGGCCTGCACTTGCGCCAACATCGGTAGGAGCGAAACGAGCTTCCAGCTCTCATTAATTCCCTCTGCAGGCTGGCGACTGGAAAGCGACTACCAGAAATAACCAGGAGATCCACCTAAGGCAGTGTCTTGAGTTGAAATGATCTCAACTATGCAAATGTAGAGTGATTCGCAGCTGCGATCACCAACCACAGAACAAGCTCTGATGGACACCTGTGGCTCAAACACTTCAGCTGCGCCTCCTCACACCCCACCTCCACTTGCACAAGGAGGGCTGAGCAAAGGAAACCATTTTTTTTTTTTTTGCTCAGCCTAAGTGCGGTGTATATATGTCCATTACTTTCACACATACAGTTTCTTTGGAACGGAAAGTGATAGCAAACTTGCTTTTCTGTGGAGGAAACTAGAGCCTTCAGGCTTTCAAACGAGCCCTCCCAGGTTGTCTTGGCCTGTGGTGCGCTCAAGTGATGCAACACAATGATGCAGCAGATCTGGTGTTGAACTGTATTGGAGTGCTAACACCAGCACTAATGTATGTGTGTTGTTATGTGTAGGTTTGGGAACAGTCTGTCTACGGATGCCTGTTGGCAGCACTCAGGCGGGCGGTGCCGCTGCATGCCCCCCAATGTGATTACCTCTGATATGGGAGACACCACGGAGGACGAGGAAGTGCAGAGAGACCCGCGCGCCAACTCCGCTACGCTATTGGAGGAGGCACAGGTACATGTTTGAAAGAGATTAGTTGCATATTTATATAACGTATTTTATTTCACTGAGAGACTTATTCATTTAGGTTGACATGAGTAAAGAGTGTCTTGAAAAGTGCTATATGAAACCACTGCACTATTATTATTTTGTTTATCGAATATATTTTGTTGAATATACTGTAAATAACTGATTGAATATAATGGCGGGATTGTCACTGTTTTTGTGCCCAGGTGGACCCACGCAAGTACTCCCACAGCAGCTCGGCCGAGCGCTACCTGGAGCATTCGCACTCGTCTCTGGAGCGCGCCTTTGCCTTCGGGGAGCTGGACTGCGGGCGCTCCTGTGACTACAAAGTGGGCTCCCCTTCTTACCTGGACAGAATCGCCTGGAGGGAGGGCAAACCACAGAACTACTCCGAACCCAAGCTCATCCTGGACCTCTCCCACTGGAAACGCAACACCAGCAGCAGAAGCAACCTGCAAGTCCCCGTCAAACCCACAGGGGGCAGTGTGGAGGACGTCGAAATGGAGATTGATGAAAAACAAGAAAAGGGTGATCAAGACAGCGGGGATTTATTTCAAGAGATCTCCCAGTGGGTTGAGAGTACGCAATCTCGACTGCACTCGCCGACCCCGAGCCCGCTGTTGGAGGCGCAGTCACCGAGCTGTTACACGTCATCCCCCCCTCTGCCGCTCTCTCCGACGGACGTCCCAACTCCAGTCTTCCACTACACCGAGGTCATCCAACCGCCCTCACCGGACTTCGACGTACGCTCGCTAAGCCCAATCCTGCCGAACACCTCTTCCACCAACTCGCTCCCTTCCCTCGTTCCCTCCTCCCCCACTTGCATCATCGTCCCCCGCTCGCCCGCCACAGCGTCCCGGCCCGTCTCCCCGCGCCTTTTCCCGCTCCGGAAGTCTTCCCAGAACTCCTCGTCGTCGTCGATGTCGCAGTCCGCCAACGAGGGCTCCCTGGAGTCGCTGCCCGTCAAGCAAAAAGAACAGATGTTTAACCTGGATGTGTTTATCTCCAAAGCGTTAAAGCTGTGCAGACACACTCGGGAAAGAACGGAGGGGAAGAAAGCGAGGGATGCGGGGTGGAGGGAGGACGCGAAACAAGCGGGAGTGAATAAGAAAGTGCCAAGGCTCCCGGACACGCACAGGACTCCTCCACCGCCGACCCCGCACTCGTGAGAGGAACTGTAGCTTTTGGTTCATATTTCAATGTGGTTTTAAAGGGATGTTTCAGGATTTTTGACATAGGGCCTCATTTCCTAGTTATCCAGAGTGTTGCTGATTTTTGGAGATATTTTTTTTGTAATTCATGCAGTTTTTATATTTGAAGACTAACGTGGCGCTAGGCTTGTGCTAGGCTAGTGCATTTCTATGGTATCAGCTAGCCTGACCCGCTCCACAGTGCACCTGAGGCAACGCCAGACAAACCATATAAATGTTTGTGTCGATAGAGTAATTTTTGGAATATAACTGACCTTGCATCACATGAATAATCGCATTTTGAGGGACTATTTTCTAGCAGATCACTCCGCCGCTGCGTAGCTTATACAACCACGAAGCTAACGCTGTTCAAATATAAGTTATTTTAAATGCAAAATGGTTAAAATTACTCTATAGACACAGACATTTATATCGTTAGTCTGGCGTTATAAGTGATTTGCTTCAGGTGCTCTGTGGAGCGGGTCAAACTGTTTTTAATGCAGGCTAGCTGATATTATAGAAATGCTCTAGCCTTACACTAGCCTAGTGCCACGAAGCTCTTCAAATATAAGAACTGCTTGAATTACAAAAAAAATATCTCCAGAAATCAGCAACACTCTGGATAACTATGAAATGAGGCCCTATGTCAAAAATCCTGAAATATCCCTTTAAGGTAGGCTGACACTACATTGCAAAGAAAGGAAGACCTGTTAAAGCCACACTGCGAAACATTCTGATTTGATGCTATGCCACAAGGTAAACAAAACATAAACAAACAACAAGCAATCAATCAATAGAAAGCATTTGGAAAGAGAAACCGCTCACTTTTTTAGGTATTTATCACCAATGAATATATCAATAATGGCCTGAATGCTTGTATTATATTCTATATATTGGTAAAATGTTACGCAGTGTGGCTTTAAAGTGACTGAATTCAGAATATTCATTTAGGCAGCAGAGTATGTTGTAGTCTGGCCAGCTAACTCTTTTCCAATTCTATACAACATGACGTTAAAGTTTGTTAGGAAATGTCTTCATTATTGTATAAATTCTTTGATTAAATATGCTGTGTGGAGGATCCCAGAGAAGTGGAGTGGGAAATTAATTTCTTGCTCTACAGACTAATAATAGGAGCTACAGTGATTTCAAGAGCATGTTCCTAAAAGAGCAGCAACAAGCCAACGCAGTTCTCCCGGGCAATCAAAGCCCAAAGTATAAACTTAAAAAATCAGTAGAACAAAAACCAGCGTGGTAAAAAATAATGCTCGTCTCACTAGTGTCATGGGAGAAAATTGTATTTTTAGAAACAACACATGTGAAGTCCCCATAGGATTCCATATTGGTATCGCTGCAAATAGAAGGGCCAAATAGAAGTGTTTACTCACCCATTCTTTGACACTAGAATTGATATCCTCCTGTGGGAGTACGTCCTTAGCTCCACCCTGTTGTTGATCCAATACGTAGAAGAGTTTAAACATTTACAAACTGCTCTAATGAACAATAATACTCTGAATTCAAGCTCTTTCCCTACGATAAAACATGAAAGTCTAAAAAAAAAAGCCTCAACTAGTTTATTTTCTTGTGTTTAAAACAATCAATCATCGATATCACATTTTCAAATCATTGCGTAGGTCTTCATGACCAGTACTTGGGCTTACTGTATGTCCTCTTGTGGCTGGATTGTTAATTGTATTCATCTGAAGCACTACCTGCTGGACCAGCCATACCAATGTAATGCTTCGATATAAAATCAAAAAATGTGTCTTCCAAAGGTGTTACACACCAAAATAACATGTGCTTTTATTTCTATCAGCTTTGCTTCTTTTTCACCGCCGACTAACTTACGGTGCATTGTATAGTATAGTTGTACAAAAATGATTATATTTAGTTCATTTGTTAATTGTGATGTGTCTGTCCTCAGTGTCTCACTAATTCTGAAGCACAACTTTCATAATCTTTCCTGTTTTCAGAAAGTGACATACCATGATATTAATATATCATAGTACATATACAATGATATGAATATATCATATTGTTTTAACAGTAAATTTCGTGTTCATTTCTGCATCATTATGTGTGCAAAGTTCAGCACAATAACCCAACTTCTGTCTATTTACAAAGAACAGTCTTGTAGCAGCATAAAGCTAAAACAGAAAACATTCGTAGATTGGCTATTCACCTTATTCCGCCCCGCCCACTTTTGCCACTTTTTGCTTTGTCTCGGCATTTCCGTTGTACAGACACTACCGGTCGAGTGGAGAACGAGGGAAAATATTCTCCGCTCAAATCTGATGTTTAATCGATTGATTTGTGTAAAATGGCCAAGTTCATTTGCACCAACATGTCAACACTGCACCGTTTCTCAGCGTGGCCGAAAAACGGCTTTGTTTTCGTGTAATAACTGATTGTATGTGGACTTCTCAGGTCCCATATTAACAGATAGGAGAAAAGGGCCGGGCACAATTCATGGCGGCGCCCATTCGAACATCCGGAATAAGGTGAATAAACTTGATCAGTGTTAGCCTGCTAGCATAATTCAAGTCAATTAAGTTTTTTTTTTCTAATTTGCCTGATGACAGAGCCATGGATACCAAAAGATGCAGCAGCGTTAGAGAGTAGATTGACAACAACATCTAAAAAATGGCATAAAGAAATTGACTAAGCAGACAATATGAAAAATGCATTTCTCAGTTGTCAAAGTTATGGACAGCACATGCATTCTTTATAATTATTCAATTGTCAGGTTGGATTACGCCATAACCAAATATGTGCCGAGCTGAATCTCAGACTTACTTAGTTTATTGTAAATCACCTCACCGCATAATTACTGCCAGCTTTGCAACAACGAGTCAAATATGTTCATAACATTGTTCCTTTGCCTGCTTATGTATTTCTATCCATCCAGTTCTACAAGTGAATCTTGTTGAGTGTCTGCTGTATAGCTCTTTCTTTCTTCTAAAATGGCTGACATCTACAGAACTTGCTTAATGTTATTAAATGATTTAACAATTACCCTCTGCCAAAGGAATTCAGTGATTGAGTACAATTATCTGCACAAGGGAATCAGGACTTAGACATTGCCAATAACCAACCCAGGTACTTTGTTTTCTGAAGGACTCGAGCACATAACAGAAATAGAGTTTTGAACTTTTAATGCTGCTGTTCATAGAGTATCTGGAACTGCATTCTTGGTCTATACTTTTGTGCCGTCAAATAATAACAATAGCATTACATTTGCTTTGGTCAAGTTAACTCTGAAAGGATTTTGCATAAGTATCTTCCCCTGCAAAGAAAGCAGCAATAACTTTCTTAAGAAAATATTGTACACAATGAACGGCTGTTGTTTTGAAGTGTGTCAAGCAATTTAGAAAACGTGCCTCGTACACCTTGGATGCTTCCAGCTTGTTGAATGTAACTTCTGCATGAATTTCACTGCTTATTCCTTCAGTGTAGTTTTATAAGTCACTTTGTGGAGAATTTCTTCAAGCCGTGTTTGCTTTGTACTTAAACTGCTAGAATGTCGTTACAGCAATTGTATACAATTTATAAAAGCTAAGTATTTATTGAGTCTAATTTTTGGGTTTGCAGTTTTTGCTGAAATATTAATAAAGCCTTTTTAAACATTTTGTGAAATTGGTTGTTTTTTACATCCTACAGGTCATCCTCCGGTGTATTGTCTGAGCATTTTAATTTCACATCACTTATTTACAGACAGTAATGTTAAAGTCCTATAATACCTTATACGCTAAAAAATCATTTAAAATTGATATTTCCTTTGTCATTTCTTCAGGTAAAATGTCAAAAGCAAATACATACATCTGGTCAACTTTTGAGAAAAAAGTGTTCAATGTCAGGCGAAAGTGCAGTTGATTGTGTTTGTTTTTGGACCATCACTTGCAAAAATAGTTGACTAATGTAATTTTTGTCCATGAATTATTTAATATACTTTTAATGTCAGTTTAATCAAATGTAATGCTATGACAAATCTGGCCTTATTTCAGTAAGTTCAGATATTTAGACCGGTACGGCTACCGTGAATTAACCTCTTACCCCCTGCCTTAATTTAGTGTATTTTCTCCAGTTCGGCTTTACCCAAATCTAAAAGCTTCTGGAGCTTGCAGCCTATAGGCCAGAGTAACGGCTCATTTGAAAGCTCTTTTTCCTACATTGTGTTGTCACTTTTTTCACTTTCTTTTTCATCTATATTTTGCCACTATTTTGTTGAGTTTTTGTCACATTTTTGTTACACTTTTTTTTTTGTCAGATTCTGTTTACTTTTTTGTGTTTGTTTTTTGTGTGTGTATTTCTCACATTTTTGCCACTTTTCTTGTTGAGGTTTTGTTGCATTTTTACTGCACTTTCATCGTTTTTTGTCACTTTCTTGTTGCTTTTGTGTAAAAAAAAAATCACATTTTCCCCACATTTTTGTTGCTCTTTTGAGACTTTTTCGTCACTTTTTGTTGCATTTTCATCCGCGTTTTTCTCGCTATTATCATGCTTTTTTCAAGAAACTTTTAGATTCGGGTAAAGCAAAACTGGAATAAATGTGCTCGGTTCAGGTGGGGGTGAAGAGGTTAAAATTCATCAGTTGCGCTTCATTCCATTTATTACGTCAGCCACGCCAAAACCTCCTGCGCGTTTTCGAGCCTTTTACGGTACAAGGGAATCCCCCGCTCTGATTGGTCGGCTCTGGGTACTTTGCGTGTGGAGCGTCTTCCTCTTCACGCCACTCCGCTCCTTACGGCAGCTGGCGAAGACCAAAGACACGCCAAATTCCGATCTTACCTCAGATTTACTTGCTCTTGATTTCTCACAGGAACATGCTTCAATAAGGACACATTTTTAAAAAACGCTTCATTCAGTTACATCACCTTAAATCTGGTAAGTAAGTCGCTGTTTCTTAAAACGTTATCGCCAACTTCCGTCTAAACGTTAGCCTCAATGAATGACAGCGTGCAAGTCATCAAGTGTGTGGCATGTTAGATGTCATTGGGGTTGGCTCGTTTTTGGAAAGATTATTCTTTTAAAATAGCTTTAAAATGATGTGATGATGGAATATTCGCCGGGGGAAAGTATGTCGCAGTTTGTATTGGAGTATGGTCATTTTTGATTGATAGCTTGGTTACTTACTGAGGTGCTTTTCATTGGGATTCTTAACCAAGATTAGATCACTTTATTTAAACACACTGCCTAATATTTTCCCTTTTGGAGAGATTCATCATTTAGGCTAAAATCATTCCTTGATCCTCTCTGATATTATCTTAAATCCCTTACCCAAATCTAAAAGCTTCAATGCAACACAAGAGTGACAATAAAGTGACATAAAAGCCACAAAAGAACAATACAAGAAATGTGATCAAAATGTGACAAAAAAGCAACAAAACGGCATCAGAAAAGTGAGTAAAAGCAATGATAATGTGATGGAAAAGCCACAAAAGGGTAACAAAAAAGTGACGATGAAAATGTGACACAAACACAACAAAAAGGCCACAAAACAGCAACAGAAAAGTGACACAAAACGACAAAAAAACCAATGTAAAAAAAAGGGATAACAACATGATTGATTAGTTTTATTAGTCTCAGCTTTCAAATGAGGCGCTACTCTGGCCTATTGGCTGTAACCTTTTTAGATTTGGGTAAAGCTAAACTGGAGAAAATGCGCTTGGTGAAGAGATTAAATGAAATGCAAACAGACATCATTGACTTACTACTTTTGTTTAGTAACTCCTGGAATTCGAAAGCACAATTTCAAAACGTGTTGAGCAAGTTATAGCTTTATAATCAATGTACTTTGGTCCTATAAACATGAACGTACTCAGTCCAATTTTACAACATTACCTTTAAAGTAAAGATGTGGGTGTGGGAAGAACTGATGAACGCTCACTGTTAGTCATATTGTCAATAATCCCAAAGTATTGTTAGGGATTTCTGGTAGGGCAGGTCGCCCAATAACTGAGAGTTTGGCGGTTTGAATCCCGGCCCCTGCGCGTGCAGACTGTTGTGTGTTTGGACCTATGGTTGGGTGGAGGTGCCGAGGGCGCATAAAACAGGTGGTTTGTTTTTCTGCAAAATTTTACTAGTTTCAATGCTCTTGGCACAAAAAAATAAGTCTTTCCCCACAGCTCAGCAGTTACTGTAAAACAAAAAGTGTTATATTGGGTTTGGGAAATGTTCAACCCCACTATTAATTTATGTATCTTATATTCAAGTCTGTTGGGTTGTGCATCAGACAGGGGCCACAGTCTGAGCTGGAACCACAGATTATCCGCCGATACAGTATGAAGTCTGGGAGAACTTCATGGGGCTGTTGACTGTAACATGGAAATTCAGTCTGTCCCAGGGCAGCTGGCATCAATAACCGCTTCACCACCAATTATGGAATGAACTCATGTTTCATTATTTCATTTATTTCAGGCACGGGCACAGAAAAGTATAAGGTAGACAAAATATAGCTAAGTCATATAGTGCAAAAAAGGAATGTACAGAATGAATACAATGTAGCGCTTTGAGAAACTTATCAATGCTATTTTCTTGTTGGTACAATTGCAATCCATGATTACTAGTATTCGTATTAGTATTAAAATAATACTAAGAAATAGTCTGATAAATATTATGCATTCATTAAAATATTAGAAAAATCTTGTGGTTTGGTCTGCAGCTCTACACTGGGCGCTCTGCCAGCTTCTGTGTTGTGAGTTCACCTCCATGCTCCGCTCCGTCGGTTTGCTGAATATCTCTCCTTTCTCTTCTCATGCTTTACTCTACTTTATGACCTGTGGGTGACCCATTTTCAGTGGGTCGGGACTCAGGAGTCAGGACTTTTGCCAAAATGTTGATAAATTATTTTAGCTTTTAAAAAAAAAAAAAAATCTTTATGATCAGTGCTCGAGTCAACAGGTCTTTGTAATTCAATTGTGTGTTTTATATTATGCACTGTGATGGGGTCAACCTTCAAATGTTTTTGGCAAACTTGAAATGAATAGTGTTTTTGTCAAGGGTCATTACAATACGTTGAAGATTGGTACTGAAGTTACAGCAGAAGCCATCTCTTTTGTTATTTTTAATAATTAAGGCTAATGCCAGTAGTCTAGAGTCCAGACTAAATGATGCTTTTCATAGCTGGAGTTTATTTCAAAATAAACTAAGGATCAAGACATGAAATTGTTTTTTGTTCACATAATGATATAATGAAATAATGAAAGCTGGTGTTGTATTGGCACAGTCTAAAACTACCATGTGGACGATAACTATATTTATGAAGCACTTTGCACATTATGGCATGATGTTGTTGGGCCAAAATCACGTTAAAACTTGGCGACGAGACACACAATCCAATTGGTTTCAATAAGTCTAAAGTTGGCAGATATCTTGCCTGTAATTCAAATATTTTGACAAATTTCATCTTTCAAGAACCTCTTAAAAATGTCTAATAAAATTGTATTTTATTATCATTATCAGTCAACTCTATGACAGCGTGTACTTTGGCGATGTCTGCAGTACTAAATCAGTCAATATGATTGATTTAACTTTACTTTGATCTGTCGTGCACAGGAATAGCAAATCAAAGGAAGGCAGTTTGTAATGACGTCAGGGCGACCCCTCTGAGCTCATCCAGCCTCAGTGCTTTCTAATGTTTATTGGACGACGGAGCAGCCGGGGCATCAAGGAAACCTTTAACACTAGTCTGTTAAAGTAAGCGGTGTCGCCAGCAGAAGTTGGACTAGATTCAACCAGTTAGTAAGGTCGCTCTAATGATCACAGCTGACCTGAAATCACAGTTTTAAAGGTTTCAATTGGCAAATCGGAAAAACTGCAGGACGTATAATATATGAATTACTGATAATAACCATAAAAGTAAATGTAAGGAAAGTCATTGTGCAGTGTTTTCTCACCTTAGGCTTTTAACCTCTTAACCCCCACCTGAACCCAGCACATTTTCTCCAGTTTGGCTTTACTCAAGTCTAAAAACGTATTGGAAAAAAGTGACAAAAGCGAGAATCAAAACGCATCAAGAAAGCGTCAAAAAGGGGCAAATTACAGCCACAAAAGGGCAGCAAAAAGTGACGAAAATGTGGCAAAAGCAGGAAATAAAAGTCATAAAAAGTCACTAAAGAGCAGCAAAAAAGTGATGAGAACAACGACGAAAATGCAAAAAAAAATTAACAAAAAAAGCGTTGAAACTGCAAAAAAAAAAAGTGATGACACGCAATAGAAAAAGCAACAAAGGATTAACAAAAAGTGGCAAAAATTAGATGAAAAGTAATGTGTAAAAGTGACGACAACGACAAAAAATCTTTAGATATCATTTGTAGGTCTAAGCTTTACACTGACCTAGAGTCTGTAAGCTCCAGTCCTTTTAGATTTGGGTAAAGCTGCGCTGGAGAAATTGCACTCTGTTAATCTACTAAATGAAATAACATTTGGAAAGTAGTGTTGTCTCAAATCAATTTAGCACAGCCTTATTGTTCATTGGGCCATGCAAAACCACCTGAGCTCAATGACAGCTGCTGACTCGCCTGACATTTGTAAAGTCACATGACCTGTGCTGATGGAGGCAGTAGACCCTGGCCCGCATACGCTCTGTATCGCTGTTTGTTGTGCTGCTGCTTCTGGCTGGGGTCACCAGACTGCTGCACTAAAATAGAAGCGGCTCGTATTGCTTTTCCCTCTTGTATAATTCGCTTACAGCTCCAGTTGCACTTCCCTTTCGGTCCGAGCCAAGATTCATCATTCAGTTTTGTTTAAGATACTTGCATGTGAACACCTTTTAATCTGTTTTGATTGAAGATGAAAGGATCTTACAAGAGAGAGCCTCAACTACACCTCACAATCAAATTAAAATCATAGTTTGTGGTTGCACTTGGACTGAATTTGCAATATCTGGTGCAGAAAACCAAACATCCTGTCTAATCGCAATGCCTGTGAGGAAATATTAGATTTGTGTGGCAATAACCTCACACATTTTCCACTTCTTTCTCATTAAAGAGGGGGTATTATGCTTTTTTCAAGCACATAGCACCAGTCTATATCACACTACAATGATGACGAAACCTTCTGTTGGTCTGTAAATGCAGTAAATTAAAATAACTGCCTTGTATAAAATTGCTCTCTCAAAATGGCTGTAGCGAATGTCTTGAAATTCATCTCTTTAAGAACCTCTGACCCTTTCCGACACGCCCCCTCCACACGCTGTCTGTGGCATCAGTGGGGAGGGGGTTCTGCTGAGGAGCAGTGGTTGGTTACTCGGCTGGTGACGAAAGCTCGGAGGCGTCTCCAGGAGGTGGGGGCGTTCCTAGGAGGACTCGGGCAAACCTATCCCTAAAATGGCTGCCATCAGAGTTTTTACAGATTACTCAAAAATACGTGAATGTGCCAAGGCAACACTTCAGGCATGTTTTTAATGAGGGAATGACATGATGTAAAGCTTGAAAAAGTCAATTTTGCATAATACCCCCCCTTTAAAAAAAGGAAATGAATTCCTTATGAAATTACCTCGTCTCACTCTTCAACCTTCTCTTCCTTCAGTTCTGCTTTCTCTCCATTTCATTGCACTCCTTTCACCATAATGTGATACAATGTGCTAGTGGGTCACATGCATGACGGAGCCCTCACAACACCATGCTATTCAGACACCGATTATTATTCAGTGCTCCCGGTATAAATCACTCTGGCTAAGACTCGTTCTGTCCGCTCCTCATTTAAGTCTGTGGTTTGTGCTTCCTTTATAATCTCGATTTGTCAGTGGTCACTCTGATCTAGTGCCCTCCTCGTGCTGTGGCAGAGGATTAGGATAAGACTTTCTCACGTCACACACAGATTAAATGGCACAGACACTTGTAGAGGAGAGCTTCTAACATCAGACCCCCCCCTCAAACCTCTTATCCCATCCCAACCCTTTGTGATGGTGTCCTGGCTATAAAACATTGGATAATTCATTTGAAGATAACCAGTTCATGACCGTTGTATTGAACAGACTGTTGGAATCTCTTAAGTGAATGTAATTGCCGTCTGCTGATATTGATCTGTGTGTTTTCTCCAGCCGTCTCTCCGTCCCTCATGCTGTCCAGACTGAGGAGCGCCATGTCCTTCAGGCCCTGCGTGTCTGCGCACCGCTGGGCCCACACCAAAGACAAGGGCAAGCCGCTCATGCTGAACCCCCGCACCAACAAAGTGAGTGCCACGGACAGACTACTACCATGACAATGATTTTGATCTAAGGGAAGTCGACCTATGATTAGGAGTGTGACAATATATCGATTTTCCGTTATATCGCGATATTTTGCGGAACGATACAATACTTTTTATTGCGATATCGATACTTTTGATGACTTCATGCATATCAATGAGCCACATCATGCATCAAGAATTCAGTCAGGACAGCAGGGGGCAGCACTACAGTTTTAAGCACTGTCACACAAAAAAATACTTTTAATGATATTTTTTATATTTATGAAGAAGATTAATTTCAGGTGGATTTATTCCTTTTGAACTAGGATTGTGGTTTTAATTTTTTTTTAAATGTAAATGACAGATCTATAGACTCAGTGTGCAAGTCAGGGATCATTTACAGATACAGAAAAAAGTGGTAAAAAGCACATGAAAACAAATGTAAATGATGAATAATATATAGTATGTTGAAATTAAGTTGTTTTTTTTAATCGTGATGTATCGTAGATTATTTTTGTGCAGTATATCGATTATCACAGTATCAGCGTATCGTAAGCCATGCATCGAGTATCGTATTGAATCGTGAGGTGCCCAGAGGTTCCCACTCCTACCTATGATACAGTATGATTAAAACACAGTTGCAATATAACTATTATCTACTTATCATTTTAGTCATGTTTATAAAGCTGTGCAATAACATTATTGGAGTGCTGATTTGAATGGGGAAATAAACTATTGGAGCTTTGTTTTTCTGAATGCATGAAGTATATTTGGGAATTAAAGTGTATTTCAGTACAAACATGGTCTGTTTTGAAATCTTAATCCAGTCCCTAATATTATTTTTGACAGTTTAACCAGAGTTAAAGCAGTTCTGGTTGTCCATTCCATACTTTCTGACTAAATGAATGTTTATTAAAGGCACACTGCGTAACGTTTTGGACTATACTGTTTCCATCAGTACAAAACATGCTCCTAATGACCAGCTCGACACAGAAAATGCTATAACTGCAGTGTGTAATCAAAGAATGGATTTGGATAAGAACTTGTTTAAATCTCAAATTCTGCTGCCTTTAGTCACATCTCCATGGAGACGTGCCCACTCCTGGTAAAGTTAGTCATGTCTTTGGAGAGCTGACCTTCAGAGCAAAAGCACATGTTTGTTTGGTGTTTTTCAGTGATGAAAATAAATGCTTGTATTTCAATGTTATTTATTGGGTAAAATTCTACACAGTGTTGCTTTAAATTGGCCCAACATACATGCTAACTAACTTCTCCCCTCTAGAGTATCTCCTACCTATGATACTGATAGAAATGTAAACAAGTTGAAGTTGATAAAAGCTAGTTATTTGAGCTTCAACTTTTACGTTTGTAATATGAGAAATGATCTCACCGCTTGTGAGTTATGCAAAGTTCAATGCAAAAGTCATGTTGCCCTATATATATATATAGCACAACCTGGTCTGCTAAAGGAGGAGGGCAAACTCAATAATGTTACAGTTTTACATTTACATTTTTAAGTTTTGATATTGATACTCTATGTAATGAGTGAAAACCTGTTGTTTTGAGTTGATGGTAGAGGAGGAACTGAGCTCAGCATCTGAAACGCTCTCTCATCATGACTCAGCAGTGTGCTCAGGGAGCCCCTTCTCCTCCAAACATGATGACTTCCATGTGTTTCAGCCACTATTCCTGACACATACATGCACACAGGAACACGCGGCGTGCATGTATGTGCATGTATGTGCATGTATGTGCCAGTTGTAGAGGGCTGTTCCCACACAGAAGCTTCTTCATTGGTCTGTTTGGAGCTACTCCCCAAAACACAAAATGTAAAATTCTGAACTAATTCAAGTTAAAGAATCAAATATCTGAATCAATCAAATCTTTATTTCTAAAGCACATTTAAAGACGACTACTTTTGAGGAAAGTGCTGAACAGACTAATTTAGGGGAAAAACAAAACAGACATTCAAGATAAGATCACCAAACATAAAACGGCTATGGTTGTGTTATCCATAGATAAAGGTGTGTTATACATTACTCAGGCTTTTTTGGACAAAGTTGCATTGACTTTTCATTGGGTCAAAATCTGCACTACAAGCAAAGCACCTCCAGCCCCAAGATTATTTAGAGAAATATTATGGTACATGAATTGGGGGTCAAATGCCTGTGAAGTACTGTATCGTACTGATAATCGTGTCAATTACTTCTAAATTACCTCGAACACCCCGACTCCAGTACAGGACAGATGAGGACACTTTAGAGAATAGAATACTTTGGGCTATAATTGGGAGGTTTTCTCAATAATTGGCCCACCACAAAGCAAACTTGTCTAACCCTGTATAAGAGTATGCAGGCAAAATCAGTAAAAGCAGCTCTCTTTACAAAAATTCAAAGCGTCCGCCTCTGTTTTAGCAATGTCTTGATCTGAAAACTGTATTGACGTCTTTTTTGGTGCTCTTGTTTGATCTCCCAGGGCATGGCCTTCTCTCTTGAAGAACGTCAGCTCCTGGGCCTCCACGGTCTGCTGCCCCCCAAGGTCGAGACTCAAGACACCCAGGCCATGCGCTTCCAGAGAAACCTCAAGAAAATGACAGATCCTTTAGAAAAGTGTGTACTCCATCTGTGTCATACATATTCTAACTGGACGTTTATAGTTTTTGTATCGTTTTGATCTTGACTATTCACATTTTCGCAGATACATTTACCTCATGGGCATCCAGGAGAGAAACGAGCGCCTCTTCTACAGGGTTCTGATGGAGGACATCGAGGAGCTGATGCCCATTGTGTACACTCCCACTGTAGGGCTGGCCTGTACTCAGTATGGACATATATTCAGGAGGCCCAAGTGAGTTGCAAAGTAATTCTCTCACACTTTGTTGGCTGACGGTGAGATCGTATGAAAACCAGAAAGTGACACTACTGGGTATTTTGTTTCAGCCGTTTTAGATCAATATTGTTCTGTATCTTTGAGATTATTACCAAATACCAAAAAGCTTAATACCCCCTCTTTAAAAACCATAAACAATCCTGTAAAGGTATGCAAACGCCTCCATCTTAGATGATATATTAGAATCTATAATTAAACTATCCAAGGATGCAGTAATTGGTACTATGTTTGGTTCTTACATTTGATACAGAGATGGGTTTAATACACAGATGTTTAGTACACTGATTACTTCTACAGCTCAATTTGCCTTTGTTTCTCAACAGAGGTTTATTCATCTCCATCAAGGACAGAGGACACGTCCGCTCCATTCTGGACAACTGGCCAGAGACGAGAGTAGCGGTGAGTAGATGTGTTTGTTTTGATGCATAGTCACGCCTGCTCACTCCTTCCAAGTGTTTTGATGACAGGCTGGAGACACAAGCTGCACAACTTCAGACCAATCCAATGTTCGGTTGTAAACCATTCTCACAAATTCTGTTTATTAGAGTCCGCTCATGCACAGACTGGGACTCAAGTTTGTCAAACAGTCAACATGGCTGATTTTAACTCATCAACGACTTTTGCCAACTAACCTGCGGCGTGTTGTAGCCTGGCCGAGTCCGACGGGTTATGCCACAGATGATTAATCAACTGATGATTAATGTTTCTTTGGATTATTGATTCAGATGTTGTAGGTTTACATAAGCAGTAGTTAGGCAGTTTAATTGTAAACTAAAGCTTCACTATCTCAAAGGCACCATAACTGTCAAGGCTGTCACCTAGTGTCCATAAAAGTGCAGGTGAACCACCCAAAAAGTAAATATAAACTCACTTTTACAAGCCATATCTGCAATTTTCAGCTGATATGTTCTTAATGGTGTGTTGGCCGGTCAATTTATCGATCGAACCCTAATGCTAGCTTTCCGCTAGTTCAAATGATATTCTTCATTTGATCTTTTTTTAATTTCATTATACCATTTGTAAAGTAACATAGTGACAGTGATTCTTTTTAAATATTGCATTGTAAAGATCTTTTCTTTCCTACAGGCGGTGGTGGTGACGGATGGCGAGCGTATTTTGGGCCTGGGGGACCTGGGTGTTTACGGCATGGGCATTCCTGTGGGCAAACTGTGCCTGTACACGGCCTGCGCTGGGATCAGGCCCGAGAAGTGCCTGCCTGTGACCATAGACGTGGGTACAGACAATGAGGTACGGCTCAGTACACTGGCAGACACAACATACATTTGCTATACAGTATTTAACAGGAAGGTAGTTGAAATTAATATTATCTTTTTCAATTTTGGATTACCTCATCACAAAAATATTTCCTGAAATGGCTAGAGATGAGGCCTAGTAACTACTTTAGTATTGATGTATGTGTCTAGAAAATACCCCGAGAGTTATGGAAGTACGTTTTCTGCTTCCAGACACTTCTCAAAGACCCCCTGTACATGGGCCTGTACCAGAAGCGGGACCGCACCCAGGCCTACGACGACCTGATCGACGAGTTCATGGAGGCCGTGGTGGAGAAGTACGGACAGGACACGCTCATTCAGTTCGAGGACTTTGGGAACCACAACGCATTCCGCTTTCTGAGGAAATACAGGGAGAAGTACTGTACCTTCAATGATGACATCCAAGGTATATCTGCCACATTTATTACACTCCAAGTCACAATCTGAATGTTCACAATTGGCAAATCTCCCTGGCATCCACTGAGGTTAGTCCCTCAAAGCCTATCTAAAAACATGTTCTGATGATTTTGAACTTTTTTTTATAAATAAAAACTAAAAAGCTATGTATATATGAATGTTATAGCTATAGCTATACTATATATGAATGTTTGACATTTTGCCACGCTATGGTCCACAAAGTTAAAAGGGGCACAGATACTTTTTCAACCCACTCTATATATTTTCCCATTTTCAGGTACAGCCGCAATGGCTCTCGCTGGCTTGTTAGCTGCTCAGAAGGCTGTGGGCAAACCCATCACTGAGCACAGAGTGCTCTTCCTGGGAGCAGGAGAGGTAACTAACTGTCCTGTATTGGAAGAAAGCCCCTCTTTTTCTTCTTTGTGACTTACGGCTGTTTCGTTTTGTCTTGTGCTTGATAATGTTTCTGTTGGAAACCACATCACTGTGAGTGGAGTGGCTGAGGTTTAAAGGCCTTGTACCTGTTATTTTTTTTCCTTCTTTAAAGGAACAGGCCATCGTTTTTTCATACTGAGATATGTTCTTACCTGAGCTTAGACGAGTTGATACGTACCTGTCTGTTTTTTGTGCGTGCCCGTGGAAGAGCGTGGTCGCTTCCAACTTCACCCCCGTTTGAAGCTATAGGAATACATTGGGAGAGGCCAAATGCATCTCTGGTCGTTTTGCGTGACTGAGGGCACGCACAAAGACCAGACAGGTACGCATCAACTCGTCTATTGCTCAGGTAAGAACATATTTCAGTATTTGGCCTGTTCCTTTAATGTGAGTGAGTGGAAATAAAGTTTAAACCGTTAGTTGTGTTTCAAACTATTGATAAGCATAGTAAACAACTTTCTTCAGGGAACAAGCCTGCAAATTCACTATTAGCAAAAATATGAATAATCCATTCTACAGGGACATTCTTCTGCATTATCCGGGGCCGAGTCGCGGGTGCAAAAATAATTAACTTTACAGCAAATATCTGCTTTTACAATAAGCTCAAAAAGGATTGAAGAAATTTGATTCCACTACTTTAGGGTTGGTGTTGCTGCCAAAAGCCTCTGTAATCTCCTTTTAATAAACAGACTTGCTGCCATCTGCTGGTGATGGTTAAAACTGTTGTAATTTTTGGGGCGCTTTCTGTGTTTGGCTTCTGCAGCTAAGCAACCTGTGAATGCTTGTACAGTTAGTCATTAAAATTGTTTTTGTACCTCAGGCTGCTCTGGGCATTGCAAACCTGATCGTCATGGCCATGATGGAAAATGGACTGACACAGGCAGAAGCCAGAGAGAAGATCTGGATGTTTGACAAATATGGGCTTTTGGTAAAGGTGAGCGCTTCAGTGATTTAAAGGAAGGTTTTGTTTTTCCATTATCCTCCATCCATCCATCCATTTTCTTCCGCTTTATCCGGGGCCGGGTCACGGGGGCAGCAGTCTCAGCAGAGATGCCCAGACTTCCCGATCCACACACACCTCCTCCAGCTGTTCTGGGGGGACCCCGAGGCGACACCAGGCCAGCTCGGAGACATAGTCCCACCACCGTGTCCTGGGTCTTCCACGAGGCCTTGTCCCTTATCCCAAGACTTCTTTTTTTCACGCATTCCTATTTTCAGGAAAGATCCGACACTGACGCCAACCAGGAGGGATTTATCCATGACAGTCCAGGAAATGTAACCAGCTTCCTGGACGCTGTGAACACCATCAAACCCACAGCCATTTTGGGTATGACATTTTTGACGTCAAACTATAATAAGTAAAAAGAGTATAACAACATCATCATGGGTGATTTTTGTGTGTGTGTAGGTGTGGCAGGAGCTGGTAGACTCTTCACTCCTGATGTCATCAAAGCTATGGGTGCGCTGAACGAGCGACCAATCATATTTGCCCTGAGTAATCCAACCGCCAAAGCAGAGTGCAATGCTGAGGACGCGTACACACTCACTGATGTACGCAACTGTGATCATTGTGGTTGTTGTTATGGTTTTGTTGTGGTTTTCACTTTTTTCTTTTGTTATTTGCTCCAACAGGGCCGGTGTCTGTTTGCCAGTGGAAGTCCTTTTGGTCCAGTGACTCTGAGCGATGGACGGGTCTTTACTCCTGGACAAGGAAACAACGCTTACATCTTCCCAGGTGAGAGTCGTATAGGACAAGTTTAATAGATTTTGTTCTAATAGGAGCAATGTAGTTCTGATTTTATTTATTTATTTAGTTTAAACAATTTTGGCTTTGTGCAAACTATTGTTAAACCTCCCATGAACCTGTCAGAGAAAACACTATAATGCACAATGCTTTGTCAGAGCATTTACACATTATTATTATTTTTATATTATTTTTTTGTTTGTTATTATTTTTATTATTTTTTATTGTTATTTTTTGTATTATTTTTTATTTTTTGTATTATTTATATTTTAGATTGCTATTTATATTTTTATTAGATTATTATTATTTATTTTTTTATATATTATTTTACTATTTTTATTTTTACCATTTTATTATTTTATATTTTATTATTATTGATTTTTTAATATTATTTTTATATTATATTTATTATTATTTGTAGATTGTTTATTTTTTATATTATCATTATTTTATATGATTATTTTAATTTTGTTAGTATTAATAAGGCAAAGTTTCCACAATTTTTAAGCCTGTGTTTTGTGTTGCAGGGGTCGCGCTGGCGGTGATCCTGAGTGGAGTCAGACACATCAGTGACACAGTGTTTTTGGAAGCTGCCAAGGTCAGAGTCCAGGTCTATTGTCATCTTCTGCACAGGTCAATTATTACATAATCTCTAAATACTAGCGGCGGAAAACTGCAGTTTCACACGCAGTCTGACGATATGTGGTGCTTGAGGGCATATGCTATAGATCACAACAAGGTTAAGATGATTTAAAAGTGTAACTGTTTTTGATTCAGCCTCTCCTTTCATATTTTTCCAGAACCTTGCTAGCCAGTTGACGGATCAAGAACTTGAAGAGGGAAGGCTGTATCCTTCACTGTCCAAGATCCGGGAGGTTTCCGTCCAGATGACCATCAAGGCAAGTTTTGAAACATTTAATTCCCTGTTGTCCAGTTCGCTAAGTGACTCCTGTGCCTGTAGGTGATGGAGTACGTCTACGCTAACGGCATGGCGTTCCGTTACCCCGAGCCCGCGGATAAGCACCAGTTTGTCCGCAGCACCGTCTGGAACATCGAGTATGACTCCTTCCTCCCGGACACATACGACTGGCCTGGGGTCAGCTTTGCCCCATTGAAGTAACTACCCTGGCCCTGATATGCTGTCTGCAACTCCAGAAACGTCTGTAAATGAGCTATTTTTATAAAACTGTCTTAGGTAGGTTTAGAAACTATTTTGTTAATCTGTTTGGCCGCTGCATTTGGAACTACTACAAGCTACTAGATCCACCACCAAGAAAACCTTTGGCAATATCACCCTCTCCTAGTCCTGCACTACAAAAAGTAATCTAATAATCGGTACATTTTGCTTGAAATAAATTGATTTGCCCTTGATTTGAGTAGGTAAGTAAGATAATCTGCCAATGGAACAAATACTTGTACACATAAAACCAGAAAAAATATGTTTGTGCATATAATTAGACCATAAATCTAGCTCAGACCTGTTCACCACAACTGCCTCTAAAATCCTGCACTGTCACTCAGAAGTTGTTAATTCGGGTCTGAAGTGCCATCATGCGCAAGCTTAATATAGAACCTGCAGTTACACGTAAGACCTGAGGTGGCAGTAATGAGCATAAAAATAACCCACTTGCATCTAGCCCCTTTAAGTGAACTACACATTCCATTGGCAGCTTTCTTGACTTTGCTAATCAGAATATTGTACATGTAAAGAGATGACTTTTTGCAGTGTGGACCTGATTTAAACCTAGTGGTATTTAGAAAACAAAATATTTAAAGCGCAAACAATCCTTAAATGTACAACTAGGAAGCACCAAGCGACACATTGTGTAATACTGGCATGACTCCAATGTTAAAACATTCCCGTTTTATCAGGCCACAGGAAGAGTGGCTGAGGGCAGGTCAAATATTACGCTGCAATATGCAATACACTGAGGCCACCTGGTGGGGGAAAGCGGTAGTGCGATTCAGTGATACTGTTGAATTTGAAAAAGGACTATACACTTGGTGCCTAATCAGCTTTAGCTCGATTAAAGGGAGACGAGGGAACAGTGTAACTCAGGAGATTTTAGGTAATGGAAGTTTTTATTATGAAGAGCACTTAATGAAGAAATCTATATGAAGATGACCTAAAGCTACATTGCACAGCCAGCATTCACTCCATCATTTTGTATTTGTCGCTATTTATTTTCCAGTACTTGTTGTTTTATAAGTTTATCATATTTGCTGTACATGAGGGTTTAACAGAATCACTCCGTAATCTGAAATATTTCACGCTAGAAAGATGCAAAGCAACAGATGGAAAAACGTCATTTCAAATGTCTTTATGAAAGATATGTTTATTAGGTGACATTTTATGGTAACTACACATTATTATGCATTTGTAAAGCGTTGGTAAATACTTAATTCACTATTTATAAGACACTTATCATTGTTAAATATTTATAAACTCAGAGAAAGTTAAAAGGTTTAGGATCTTCAAGGGACTAAACGAATTCAAATGATTAGAAAAGCTTTGTAAATGTTTCCTAAATGATGATTTTAAGTATTTACTGATCTATTACAGAACGCTGTATTGTAAGTAGTTAGTGAAGTGTTATCAAATATTATCAGTATGAGCTGTGGTAAAGTTTCAAATTGTGTGTTTGTGCATATATGTAGTTAATGTTACCAACCTAATGTCCAGTTGTCCACGCGGTTATGTACGGTCAAAATACAGTTTTGTGCAGTTATGTTTGAAGCACTTGTTTTTGTATTTGTTGTGAGCAGTATTCTTGTCATCACATTAATAATAATGCCTTATTCTGGATGCTGCTTTGTAATACACTTTTTAAGTGCAACCTATACTGTCTCCTTTTCCTCATTATTCTCAAAACATTTACTACTTTTAAAAGTTACAGGCCCAAGAAAGTGCATCCAAGTTCTTTCAGCATATGCTTTATTTAGGCTATTTTTAACAACTATTTTCACATAGGTCTTTCAGGTTGTACTTTACAATATTTTATCCTTGGCAGCCCTCATTTTTGAGTAGGCTACAAAATAAGAGTTGCAGAGGTATGATGGGGAGTGTTCCTATAGATGAGGGGTAGGCAACATCAGGCCTGGGGGCCAAATCCGGCCCTCCAGCACAGAACCTATAGCCCTCCAGATGAATTTGAGAAATATCACTATGCAAATAAGAGATCTGTTAAAGTGCTCTAAAAAATTGAGAAATTGTGTAATTATGTAATATTTTTGTTTATTATTTGGTCATATAAAACAGTGATTCTCAACTGGTGGGTTGGGACCATTTTCAGTGGGTCACAAGCCTATAGGGAAACTTTTTTCAATATTTTCCATCTGAAACTGCATGAAAACTGATCGGAGTCTGTTCGAAATGTAATGTTATTTGGTTGTTTTGGTCATAATTTCAGTCTTAAAGGCAAATCTATGGCTTGTTCAATAAAAAACATGAGTGGAATATACAATATATGACAGATTGGTTTTATGTGGGTCATGGCTTGTCGACCTATAGGGTAATGGTGAGTCCCCAAGTCAAACCACTTGAGGGCCACTGATGTAAAACATTGGCATCTGCAGAAAAACGGTCTTTACTCAAGGCAACAATAGTGAGGTTCGGCCCTTGCTGTTTTGCCTTGATGTAAATCGGCCCTCCACAACACAAACTTACCTAACCCTGTTGTAGATACATTGACTAGTGTACTGAAGGCAGTTTGAATGCTGAAATGACCATAAAGGTGTATGGACATAGTAAAAGGAGCCTGTGGTTGGTCATTATGAAAGAACAAAACAAAGTCAGTGCTTTAACAGTAATGTATTAATCTCTTAACCAAGCAAAGTGTTCATCCTCAGCCAAATGGTGCAGTTTTCAGCCTAGATTTGTCTCATATTCAGGAAACAAACACAGCCTCACCATATTTAGTCAGTTGCTCGAACTAAAGATGTCACTGTCTGGATTCAACACTACTTTATTTGACATGTTTTTTTTTATTACATACATTCATAATGAACACTTTGTGCGATTACAGGAAGTGCAAAATATATGAATTCCACAAGAGGTGTTTTAACAACTATGTACAATACAAAGAACACAAATACTGTACACAAAAAAATGCAGTATTATGTAAAGGCAACATTTAGGGCTTTGACGATACATTGTTTTGCAATATATCACAATACGGCTTTGCAGTGATGTGTGTTTCGTATCGAACACCCTTTAGCGCAATCATTTTACATTTCAGTGTGACAGATTTAATAAATTGCGTATAATTGAAGCCTAGGCCTGCAATGTGACTTAAAACAAATGAAGGATTACATTTTTTGTAAAGTGCTATAACTGATGCCATAACTTTAAAGGGACTAGACGGAGTTTAAAAATGTTTAAGTATTTTCCTCCCTCTGAATGTTCAAGCAATGTCCTAATGTGTAGAATGAACTCAGACCTATTCACCACAACTGCCTCTAAAATCCTGCACTAGCTTAACAGAAACTGCAGTTACGTGTAAGACCTGAGGTGGCAGTAGAGAGTATAAAATCACCAATTAGTCCCTTTAAGCAATAAGACAAGCTTTCCTGTGAACCAGCCTGTCACGACCAATCAGGAGGGAAGGCGATGGGAACATTCTATTCTATTCTTCTATTGATTTTGCAGTAGTAGAAGTGGCTTTCAGGTAGTGGACCGGGACAAGAACTCTGTCCAGGTAGAACATAAATGCAGCACTGTATATTTATGCATGCCAAAAACTATGCAGGAAAAGAAAAAAAATCACAGAGGTCCCGATCCCCTCCAGATAAAATGGGAGGCAAATTTTCCATGTGTTTTGCACAGAAAAGATGCCCTGTGGGAGTCACGGGCCCAACAATAGAGTCATGGTTAATAAGTATGGTGCCTGTGTATCAGTAATGGTTCATATCAGCTTAAACAAAAGAGCCATACTTTTTTATGCCTTTGCGCCTTTCAAAAATATTTCAATATCAGACTAATTTTTCATACCCTTTTTTTATAATTCAACCTCTATTTTTCTAGTAGTATTACAATTCGTTATTGAATACATAATGTATCACAATACAAATCGTCTGGGCTATGAATTGTGATATTTTTTAGTTATAGTTATATAGATATAGTATTGTATCAAAACAAGCACTGTAATGTCCCAGCCCTGGTATAATTCTTAAAGGGATCACATTTTGAAGATGCTTTTTTTCTTCTCCGCTTACAACTTTTCATGACTCTTATCAAAAGTGTGGACGGCCATGTGGTTATTTAGTTCATCCAATGCTGCAAAAGTTGTGGCACAAACCGAACAACTGAATGGTTTCTCAGCTACAGTATGAGCTGCCATGTGATTGTTCAGTTCCTTCTTCCCTGTAAAAGTCCCAGCACACACTGAACAGCTGAATGGCCCCTCGGCTTCGTGCGTCGTCTTTATGTGCTTCCTAAGACTACCCTCAAATCTGTACACCTTGTCACACTGCGTGCATTTGATCGACTTCTCTCCCGTGTGCGTGCGCATGTGCTTCTTCAGACTGCACTCAAACCTGTACTCCTTGGCGCATATGGAGCATTTGAACGGCTTCTCTCCCGTGTGAATCCTCATGTGGAGTCTCAAACAGACCTTTTGCGAGAAACACTTCCCGCAGTCCGGACACGTGAAGGGCTTCTCCCCCGTGTGCGTCCTCATGTGGATCTCCAGCTTGCTCGACGCCGACAGCCCGATGGAGCAAACGGGACACTTGAGCGGCTTCTCCCCCGTGTGCGAGATCATGTGCGCTTTGAGGCTGCTGTCGTACGTGAAGTCCTTCCCGCAGAGTTTACAGCTGAACGGTTTCTCGCCCGTGTGGATTCTCATGTGCACGTTCAGACCGTTTTGTCCCGTGAAAAACTTTGCGCAGACCGAGCACTTGAACGGCGTCTCTACGGAGTGGGTGAGCATGTGTCGTCGCAGGGAGGCCTTGGCGGAGAATTCCTTTGCGCAGACGGTGCACTTGTGCGGCGTCTCCCCCGTGTGGACGAACAGGTGTTGCTTCAGATGCCCCTTTAACGTGAACTCCTTCTCGCAAAATGAACACTTGAACGGTTTGTCTCCAGAGTGAAGCTTCATGTGTATCTTCAGAATACTCTTTTGCGTGAAGCCTTTAGAGCAGAGGGAACACACGTACGGCCTGTCCCCCGTGTGTCTCCTCATGTGGAGGCCGAGCTGGTGCTCCGTCGAAAAGCACTTGTCGCACTCGGAGCACTTGAACGGCCTCTCCTTGTGCGAGTTCATGTGCGCTTTGAAGCTGGCGTCGTATTTAAAATCCTTTTGGCAAACCGAGCACCTGAAAGGCGACTCCCCCGTGTGCATTCTCATGTGGACTTTCAGGTAACTCTTCTCCCCGAAAGGCTTTTTGCAAACCGGACACTCGAACAGCCGCTCCCCCGTGTGGACCCTCATGTGCACCTTTAGGGTCCCCTTTTCCGCAAACTTTTTCTCGCAGAGCGTACAGCTGAAGGGCCTCTCCCCCGTGTGCGTCCTCACGTGTTTGTTCAACAGCGTCGGGTACTGAAACACCTTTCCGCAGTAGGAGCACGTGTGGCCTTCTTTGGCGCCGTCGCTCCCCTCGGCGCTCACGTTGCTACCGCGAGAGGGGTCCGTCGGCGCCCCCGTTGGGCCACTCTCAGCGGAGGGAGTCCAGTCTCCGGAGGCGTCGGAATCGGAATTATCGGGAGTCCAGTCGGAGGAGGAATTATCCGAACGGGCGTCGCTTTCAGGCCCCGGTTGTTGTCCGACAGTGACTTCTGTGGTCTCTTCTTCTTCCTCATCCTCACTCTTCACAATCACTCGGATGTACGGGCTGCTCGGGTGGCTCGCCTGTTCGATTTTCACCTCCTCGGGTTCTTCTTTGATATCCACTGGACTCTGGACACCTGCGGGAACCACGACAAATAGGTAAGTGCGAGCAGGAAATGTTGACGAATGGACTAATCGATTAATGAAATAACTGTCAACTTATTTGCAGTTATAAGTTGCTAAAATGGCTTCTGTCAGCGCACATACAATTACTATATCTAAACTTGTGCTATGCGTTGATAGGTATTGGAAAAGAGTGTTATATGTCAGAATCAAAGACGTAGGTAATGATTTGAAAGTCTATTACTGTTTGACTGCTTCTTACCTTTACAGCCTGCGTCCTCTTTGATCTCCACACTGTAAGAAAACAGAAAATATGAAAGTTAAATCTATAAAACATCGAGGAAGTAGACAATCCGAGGCACTCCTACTATAGTAATAAAAATCCTTCATTTTTACAGGGACAGATTACTGACACGTTTTTTTCGACTGCAAACTGTGATGTCACTGTAAAAGTAAAGGCTTTTTCTCAGCAAAGTCTCGTATCGCTTCCTTCTTCAATGTTGAATTGAGGAAGGAAACAAGGATCCAGGTGTGTTCTGATTGAAGAGCAGCTGCAAAACCTTTGATTGACCCAAAGATGCTTGTGGAGACTTCCTTTTAACACATTGAGTGCCGCGCTGTTTTGGGGATTCAGCTGTAGAGTGCCAACAATCCAGACCATTTTTCATGATATTTGTAGCAGCACAGCATATTCTATGTTATTGCTATGGACACGTGCCATGGCTCGTTTGAAAGACGAGAATCTAAGCTAGGTGAAAACAGTTTAATTCTACGTGCCTCGGATCCTGAGAAATCTAAGTTAAACAGAAGATAATTTTGATCAAAATCAATGATTTTGTTTTTTATAGATTAGGGAAAATCAGTATTTTATGAAACACTCTCCTTTCTGATTAACTCCGCTCTCCAACTCTCTCCTCTCTGGACAGACACTAACATCATGGGAAGAGGCAAATTTCTAAATGTATTTGTTTCAAGTCAGTTTTCAACAACATTGTTGGCACATTTTAAAACACTGCGTGTTATCGATCACTTTCGCTCACTATTGCGTGTGCATTTAAACAGCCTGCTTCTAGGATTGAAGACTTTAACAGGATGTTTCTCAGTCGTCCTTGGACCGATTTTGGCCATTTAAAAACTCAGAGAAAGTTAAAATCTCAACTGTTTCGATCTGGTCATGGAAGCTGCTCTGCTTTGTCAAACGCAGAGAAGTGTCAGGTTTACAGCTGTTAGCAACGTAACACCACGCCCCCTCGGACTAAACGCAGTAGAAATGTCCAGATCGTGACTTTTCACAAGTTTTTGGTCGTCATTTATTTCACTTCTGTTCATCAGAGCTCCCAAAATCACACACACGGTGTATTAGAGTGTCTAGTTTCACAATAAATATAAACAAACAAAAACCAAAAAGTGAGTTTTTCTGTTTTTGGCACTCAATGTGTTAAGTTCCAAACTTAACGTCATTATGTGCGTCATTGAGTGTCTAGTATCTCACGTTAAAATGCAATATTTTTGAAAGATTTACTTTTTTAATGAAAAACTGAAATATGGAATATTATACAGTATTTTTGGGCCTGATGAGGACCTTAAATTGACAGCGGCATATAATCCATTTCCCTCTTTATGCCTAACTATATTATTTACCTAAATGTTTGCAGAATGTTTGCATATTATCCATCCAGTCAGCCAGAATCAGATCCAAGTGTCTGTTAAGGTTAACATGTAAACCTTTGGGAGCAACTTGAACTGCAGACCTACACAGTACAGTGGAGCTTCTTTTACTACTTTAACAGGCCACTGAGAGGTATTCACTGTTTGTCTCAACAGAATATCGGATCGATGCCGTTATCACTTCGTAATGCCTCTCATGGCAGCACCCAAAGTCTGGAATAAGTCCCCGTTTTGAGGTGTGAGGTCAGACCAGCACTTTCTCTCCCTCAGTGTTTCAGAGTCTACTCATAGTTAGGCCAAAGCTCAGTGCGCATGACCGAACCCTGCTGCACACATTTCTTTCTCCTCGCACTTTGGACTTCTCCCTCCAGCCTGTGAACTTTACACCCGACCCAGACCGTCTACGCTGCACGTTCACGGTCACGTTCATTGTCTGCCTTCTGCGGGGCTAGGTCTTCTGTGCCTTTTGTGCAGCGGCTGATCCCCTCTCACCTGTTGTCCCCCTGCACGGGCCCGCGCAGCTTCGCCTCCTCCAGCTCGACTTCTGCCATGTTTGTACGCGCTCTGTCCGTCCAGGCCGCGCGTCTTGGAGGCTCCAGGCGTCAGGTCCGCTCATCTGCTCGGAGCTAACAGTCTGCACATCAGCCACAGCGGCGGTCTTTTCTTCTCCCATCTGGATTCGCTCACTGCCGCCCTCTAGTGGCAGAAATGTGCGCCTGTGTGTCTCATTCAGGGGGCGCCTTTCCCCCACAGACTTGCAATCAATTTGAAAATATAATGAAGTATGAAACTTAACCAGACTTTATGGTTTCACAATAGAAAATGCATTGTCACAGTAGCTCAGTAGTTATAATTAAATAAATAAATAATTAAAACAATACCACAAATATTAAAAAAAAAGTGAATATATACAGTACTTGAAATAGCAGATTATGAATTTGTCAAAATTACAAACAGACAGACATAAATTTACAATATATGCAAAAGATGGAAAATAAATATAATGCAGCAAAGGTGAACAGTGGATAGATAAATAAATAGACATTGAACATGTGCCAACGTGTTTGTAAACTAAAATACATTCCAGCATCACCAGGTTTAGAACTTTTCACAATTAAAACAATATTTTTTATTTAACATGGGGCATAATTGATTGAATGTCTTTAATGCCCCGCAGAAACCCTGAATAAGTACTATATGTTCCCACTTTTTGGTTTTAAAGGAGAAAGAGACATGGAATTGAGAGCCCATATGACAGTTTTTTTGGTTTGAGTAAGATGATATATATCTCTTTTAGGGTTTTTATTGTCGGGTCTTTCCTCTTTGCATACAAGACAGGGATAAATGTACTGCTATTAACCCCTTAACCCTCACCATAACAGGTTATAGCCTATAGGCCAGAGGAATGCCTTAGTTGAACGCTAAGACCTACAAAACTCCTCTAAACTGATCTATTTCCTCATGTTGTTGGCAGTGTTTTTGTCACTTTTCTGTTGCTCTTTTGTGGCTTTTTCATCCTAGTTTTGGTTCAAATTTTATTGCTATTTTGACCCTTTTTGAAGACACTTTTAGATTTGGGTAATGCCAAACTGGAGAAAATGGGCTCGGTTCAGGCGGAGGGTAAGAGGTTAACCTCCTCACCGCCTTGAGGGAGTGCATTTTCTCCAGTTCAGTTTAACCCAAATCTTAAAGCTCCTTGACTGGAGTTTAAAGCCTACAGACCAGAGTAATGCCGTATTTGAAAGCTAAGGCCTACACAACTGATCGTAACTTTGTTGTCAGATTGTCACCGCGTTTTGTCACATTTTTGAAGTGTTTTCGTCTCCTTTTTGTCATGTTTTTTTTTTACTTTTTCAAGAAGCTTTGTAGATTTGGGTAAAGCCAAAGTGGAGATCGATAGACGGATCGGTGCGGCGTCAGCAGTGATGCGGTTTGTCGGTCTGTCGTGGTGAAGAGGGAGCTGAGTCGGGGCAAAGCTCTCGATTTACCGATCGATCTACGTTCCCACCTTCACCTATGGTCATGAGATTTGGGTCATGACCGAAAGGACAAGATCGCGAATACAAGCGGCCGAAATGAGTTTCCTTCGCAGGGTGGCTGGGCGCACCCTTCGGGATCGGGTGAGGAGCTCAGTTACCAGGGAGGAGCTCGGAGTAGAGTCGCTGCTCCTTCACGTCGAAAGGAGCCAGCTGAGGTGGCTCGGGCATCTGTTTCGGATGCCTCCTGGTCGCCTCCCGCGGGAGGTGTTCCAGGCATGTCCTAGTGGGACAAGGCCTCGTGGAAGGCCCAGGACACGGTGGTGGGACTATGTCTCCGAGCTGGCCTGGTGTCGCCTCGGGGTCCCCCCAGAACAGCTGGAGGAGGTGTGTGTGGATCGGGAAGTTTGGGCATCTCTGCTGAGACTGCTGCCCCCGCGACCCGGCCCCGGATAAAGCGGAAGAAAATGGATGGATGGATGAAAGTGGAGAAAATGGGCTCGGCTCAGGCAGCGGGTAAGAGGTTAATAAATCCAGTACAAAACAATGGCCAAACATTCTGCCAAAAAAAAAAAAAATCAACATATTAATGATGACATAACATGATTTCCCACAGAAAGAAGAGGGTGATTTCACAGCATGTGTATTTCATCCACACTCTTCACTGAATTTCAGCGCAAATAAATATAATTGTCATCATACATGAACTGTACAACGAAATTTGCCCTCTGCATTTAACCCATCCCTCAGTGCCACTGGATGACCCGCAGGGAGCAGTGGGCAGGGCCAGTGCTGCGCCCCGGGTACCCATCTCCATGATGTGGAGCCAGGCTGGTGGTCAGAAAGACCTGGCTGGAGGATTGTACATGTTTTTAGTGGTAGGAGAGGCCGGAGTACCCGGGGACACGGGGGGAACATGCAAACTCCACACAGAGAGGCCTCGTCCAGGTGGGAATCGAACCCCGGACCTTCTAGGTGTGAAGCATGAGGACTAACCGCGGCGCTGTGCATGTTTTTGGCTAACTTCCTGTCGGCCAGTGTAGGGTAAGAACTACTTCCTGTTCTCATTTTAATTAGAAATAACAGATTAAACCTGAAGAAAACTTAAATAAACATTAAGCCGAGAATGTTATAATAATTACTTTACATGGTGGTTGTATTTTAACATCTGTTGGCGCCAAACAAACGTCAGCCTCTAACTTCAAGGCTCCTCTAGTGAAGTACATCCTCAGTCAAGTTTTTAATTCCAGTAATTGTCCAACAGCTTTTCTGAATATTTATTTCAACAAGACACGGCCAAGTCTCCAAACCAGTCGTTACCCTCAGTCAGGGTCTAGTTCAGGGGTAGGAAACGTCAGGCCCGGGGGCCAAATCTCTGGGGAGGTTCTGTGCCCTCCAGCACAGAACCTCTGGATGATTTTGAAGAAACATTATTATGCAAATATACCTGTTAAAGGGGCTAGATGCAAGTTCGCCATTTTATACTCACTACTGCCACCGCAGGTCATACGTGTAACTGCACCTTCTATATTAAGCTCGCGCATGACGACACTTCGCACTTCACGGAACCATTTTCAGTGGGTTGCGAGTCTATAGGGAACTTTTGTTCAATATTTCCATCTGAAACTGCATGGAAACACTAATGTGTCTGTTAAAATGAATGTTATTGGGTTGTTCTGATCATAATTTCAGTCTTAAAAGGGATAGCTACTGCTTGTTCAACAACACTTGGGAACCACTGAGGTAAAAAAAAAAAAACGCATTTTCAGAAAATAGTTCTGTACTTTAGGCTACAATGTTGAGGTTCGGCCCTTGGGTGTTTTGGCAATGATGAAAATCGGCCCTCCACGACACAAACACAAACGTGCCTACTCCAGTCTAGTTCATGACTCAATCATGTTTTTTTAGGGGAGCATTTTCACCCCCAAAGTATGTTAATGTTCATTAGAACCATGAATCCGTCTCATGTGAGTCCTCAGATCCCCTTTAACTCGAAACTCTTTGCCGCACACCTCGCACCGAAACGGTTTCTCGCCCGTGTGGATCGACATGTGCCGTTTGAGTGAGCTCTTCTGCGGGAAATCGCTTCCACAGACCGAGCACCTGAATGGCCTCTCTCCCGTGTGCGTCCTCAGGTGGATCTTCAGATTGCTGCTCTCCGTGTAACTCTTGGAGCAGAACGAGCAGACGTGCGGCCTCTCGTCGTGGCGGTCCGCCTCGTCCTGGTGCGTCTTCATGTGTCGTTTGAGCGAGCAGGGCATGTTGAACTCCCTGGCGCACACCGGACACTTGAACGGTTTCTCCCCCGTGTGCGTCCTCGCGTGTTGCCTCAGAGCGCCCACGACGGTGAAGTCTTTGCCGCAGACGGAACACTTGAACGGCCGCTCGCCTGTGTGCGTCCTCACGTGCGCCGTCAGGTGGCCCTTCTCCGTAAAACCCTTTTCACAAACCGAGCACCTGAACGGTTTCTCCCCCGTGTGAATCCGGATGTGATTCTTCAGGCAGCTATTGAGAGCGAAACTCTTGGAACAGAAAGAACATCTGAATGGTCTCTCGCCTGTGTGCGTTCTCATGTGTGTCTTTAGTAGATTCTCAGTGGAATATTCTTTTGCGCACACCAAACACTTGAAAGGTTCCTCCCCCGTGTGAGTCCTCATGTGAACTTTGAGTAGGTAATATGTTGTAAAGTCCAGTGCGCAGAAAGAACACTTGAACGCCTTCTCCCCAGTGTGAATCCTCATGTGTGCTTTGAAGGTGAGCACGTACATAAACTCCTTTCCACAAACCAAACAGCTGAATGGTTTCTCGCCCGTGTGGATTCTCATATGGTTCTTTAGGTTCCTCTTTTTTTCAAAGCCCTTCTCACAAACCGGGCATTTGAGAACCTCCGATTGTCTCTCGAAACCTGGTCCTGCTGCGCTAGTGTCCGCTGTGAAGCTTTGAGGAAGAGGAGAGGACTCTTCTTCCTCTTCGTCCTCACTTTTCACAGCCACACGGATGATTGGAAAGTCTTCGAGGGGCTCCTGGTTGATCACCTCTTCCTCGGGCTCTTCTTTAATGTTGGGACCAGCTGAACAGGTGTCTTTACCTGGAGGACACACAGTCAAAGGGGATTTTTTTCAGCTCTTGGCATTATCTCAACTGAAACCATAGTATTTTCCTATCATCTCCTTTCCTTTATCATCACCTTATCATTTAAGTTGCAAAATGTTTTCTATTGCAAAATATTTTAGTTACTCACTACCTGTCAGTGTCTATCAGCTGCCACAAGATCAATGTATTGCTGTGTTCAGGGCCGGATTTAAGTAAAATGTTCCCTGGGGCTCAAGTTTTTTCAGGGCCCCCCCCCATTATCAATCAATATTTATTTATATAGCGCCTTAACAATGATGACCCCAATTTGAGCTCCGTGGCCCTCGTGGAAGAACCTTTGATGCTGCCAGACTGGTGGGGGGACACATTTAAAATGGGGGGTCTGGGGGTCCTCCCACATCGATTAATTTTATTTCAATGGTGCATTTTGGTGCATTTTAACACACCAATAGGTACATATTTTTTCCCAGTGTCAACTCAATGAAAATGGCTCAGACCTGGTTTAATCCTGGCTTAGTCCTGGTTTAGACCTGCTTTATTCTCTGGCAAAAATAAAATAAAATCATCTGATAAATGTGAGGGAGTCTGCAAAGAGAAAGGGAACTTGTTTACAGCCTGCACTGAGTACACAATTTTCTCCGTATGCCCAGGGGCCCCTCAACCTGCTTAGCCCCTGCAAGCCCCTTCACAAATCCGGCCTTGGCTGTGTTCCTTGTCTGAAATACAGTTTTTTAATATGGCATCACTGAAATGTCATACCAGAAGCTATAATGGAAACAAATTATGGAAGCAGCCAGTGAATGACAGCCCTAAAGTGATAGTAAATGTACTTGCCTCCTGCAGCAGTGGGTGTTTCTTACCTTTGGGGTCTGGGTCCTCTTCAAACTCACTGGACACACTGTAGGGGAACAACAAAATCGCTTTTACTAGATTCGAAGCTTTATTGTAATTATCTTTTAAGATGAGATTTAGTATAGCCTACATTCTCATTTTATATGAACTATAGAACCACAAGCTTACCAGGTGAAGAAGCAACAGAGTGCATTTTAATTTGCTCCTGAAAAATTATAACTTTATACGGAATTTGAACACGAATGCACAGTCTAATGTCTAATAATTCATTGCTATTCATAAAATGGCGTTTTTCTAATGGGTTGTTTCCTACCAGTTGTCCAGCTCCGCAGGCACCTCCGGGTCCTCCTTCCGCTTTGCTTCAGGCATGTTTCTCTGCGCTCTGTTTGCTTTAAGGACTGCTGTGTTTAGGCAGTTTTGTTCGGAGCTAACGTGAAATACCAGTTACATTCAGCGGCCATTATGATTTACACTATCCTCTTCTCCCACCGAACCTGAACGCACCACTGCCCTCTGTTGTTTAATTTGGACTGATGTGTAGGATAAGTATTTTCTTTTTTTTTACACTGTTAACAGGCAATTTAAAAAAAAAGGAGAAAAAAATAAATAATAAATAAATAAAAACAACAACTCTGCTTTACACTGTAATGGTTAAATGTCCTACGTTCTTGAATGTACCACGCAATACGTCACTGTTAATCGACTGTTTATGTTGTGAAAACCATGCGCTCACCTGATCAGGAAGTGTTTTCTGTGGTTTTATCTTTTGAATAATAAAATATGAGCATGATGGACATGACTTTTCTGGGCACGGGCTCGGCCTACCCGGCCCCTCACCGCGGGGCGTCGGCCCTGGTGCTGCGGACGGACGGGGAGTGCTGGCTGTTCGACTGCGGAGAGGGAACTCAGACTCAGCTCATGAAGAGCCAGCTCCGAACCGGTGAGGAGACCCGAAAACTGTTTAAAAAAAAAAAACACCTCTGAGGCCAGTGTAGAAAAATGTGTGCTAAGAAAAGAAAAGACTAATATAAGCATACTCTTATTTTTTATTTTTTTTATTAAAAAAAAAAAAAAAAATAGAGGGATGGGCTGTATTATAAAAGAAAGAAAAAAGTAAAAACTTACGTTCGAATTAATAATAGAAAAAAACTTTATAGGGACGTGATTGGCGGCTGCTGCTGCTCAGTGTGGAAAAACTGAACTATTCCTTTAACAGTCTATGTGTGTGACACACTTCCATGATTGTATGAGTGCTGTGTGACAGTGTTGGTGTGTTGTATTGGCATAATCTGTTGGTTAGAAAAATGCATTATGAAAGCCAGTCTAAAATAATGTGAATTTCTACTCTTGTTTATTGTTCTGAAATGTGAACCAAATAGTCATGAATGAGCTTGTTTAACCATCTGATAATAAAGGGCTCATTCAGTAAAAGGTACTTGCTGTTCACTTCTGGTTCTGATAAATGACACACGGAGAGAGTCAAAATCAAATTGACATTGAAATGTTTCGTGAGTGAGCACAAGCATGAACTGTGTATGACATTATCCATTATCTTCACAGGCAGGATAGCTAAGGTGTTCATATCTCACCTTCATGGAGACCACTTGTTTGGGCTGCCTGGTCTTCTGTGCACAGTGAGCCTGAACACAAACCCGGACCCCCCGCAAAAGCTCAAGTGTGTGGACATCTATGGGCCCCGGGGCCTCCGACACTTCCTTCGAGTGACGCTAGGGCTCACCGGGTCACAGCTGGTCTTTCCTTATGCAGGTGACGCCAGGGCTGCTCCGTATTAACAACCTGAAAATTCTTTTATTAATTGAATATGATCACAATAGGCAACACACTTTTCTGCATGTGCCACTTCCTGCCAAGCGGAATGTACAATTTTCTGGAAAATAGTACATTCCAATGGCTGTTCTTATAATATACAGCTTTAAAGATTCCACTAATAGGAATTATGCTATTTTTACGGTATTATGTCCTTACGTAGACATGTTTGTGGTGTGTAAATGTTTCCTTTTCTTTTAGTCCATGAACTGGAGCCCACACCCGACCAGAGTCCTGAGGAGGCATGGCTCAGTACAGAGGTGTGTGTCTGGCTTTTGTGAAAAAATGAAACACCTGATGTCATGGATAGCAACAGAACCTGTGTGTATTACTGTCAGGTGACGACTGAGCGCGGAGCTCTGCACCCTCAGGAGCAGCAGGGCAGGAGCATCACTCTCGACCCCAGCTCTGACACTTATCTGCTGCTTGAGGATAGCAAGTTTGTGGTGAGAGCCTTCAGGCTGTACCACAGAGTGCCTTCCTTCGGCTTCTGTGTCCAGGAGAGAGATCGCCCGGGGAGGCTCAGGACAGAGCTGCTTTTGGAACTGGGTACTCTTTTTTTTTTTTCTACTAATAAATGTCAAAATAACAGAATCATGTCCATATGTGTCATCCCAGTCAAACAATCCAAACCTGTGATGCAGGAGGGTTTTCTGGCCTGCACCTCTTGTATATAAGACAGCTTCTATGTTTTGCAACCCGCCCCACAACCATTAAACTCTACGCATTGTACTGTAAATGGTAAAAATTCTAGCTTCATCAGGCCCAAAGCACTTGACAGGAAAGGAGCCAGTCACCCATTCATATACACCAATGTGCGCAGACACTGGAGGCAAGGTGGGTGAAGTGTCTTGCCCAAGGACAAAATGCCAGTGTGCGTCTGCGGGATTTGAACCTGCAAACTTCCGATCATGAGACAATCGGCTCTACCAACTGCTCCACTCTCGCCCCCATGTACAGTGTACAGTGCTATGCAACAGTTTGGGCAACCCTGTAAATGTTCATGATTTTCCTTTATAAATCACTGGTTGTCTGGATATATATATATATATATATATATATATATATATATATACTATATATATACTGTATATATACTGTATATATATATATATAGGAGACAAACACAGTGATATTTGAGAAGGCCTCATGAAGACACTCGTACGCTCGTTCCTCACAATGTTCCTCACAGTTGAAACAGAGAGCCTCAATCTCTGAGACAGCTTTCTTTATCTCTGCCCTAAACCATGATGTTGAACAATCATTGTTTTCAGGTCATATGAGAGTTGTTTTTGAGGCCACTCTTCAGAGAAGATGCAAAGAGGAGAAACACTTAAACCAATTATAAGTGTTTCTCCTCTTCTCCTTAAATACCCTTTCTCAAGATTGGATTCACCTGTGTATTGAGGTCAAGGGTTACTGAGGTTACCAATCCAATTTTTAGTTCTAATAATTGGCAGAGGTGGGAGACTCGAGTCACATGACTTGACTCGAGTCGCAATTTTCGGGACTTGAGACTTACTTGACCAAAGCTGCAAAAAGACTTGACTTGACTTGGGACTTGCTGTTTGTGACTCGAGACTTATCTTGGACTTGAGGCCAATGACTTTCAATGACTTGCTGTGACTTTATAGTTATTAATTATTTGAGTGAAACTGTCGAAAGATCAGGATTCATTTCGTAAAAGCGGCGCATCTATGTTTACGTATGGTAATTAGCCACATGCGTTTTCGGTTTCCAGATGGAGCGTCTAATCAATACAGCAGGAAAAGGCAGGAGGAAATAAGAGGTCGAAATACGTGCATTAAAAGTTTTCTAAAGACATTGAAGAGGAGGAGATTTACGGACAGGAAAACGTTTGAAACAAGGGACTGAACCTACAGCGCTGACGGAGCCTCCAGAACGACGATGCGTAAGAGCTGACAGGAATCTTGGGGCTTTTTGATGTTTTAAGGTGTTCACACAAAGTTTACAGCATTTAGTGACTAGTTTACGCATCCGCACACAGCCCAGTGACAGCGGGACTGAATACGCGGAATATATTTTGAGCAGGGGCGAATCCGAGTATACAGGGGCTGGGGCATTACGGGGAACCCCTGACAGAAAAACTGCCAGAAACTAACAAAAATAAAAAGATTATTTTATATTTATCTTTCAGACTGCAGGGAAAAGCAGCTCATATTTAAAAGACTCTGTTTCATTTTTTTTAAGTCGGCCCCCCTGGGCCCCCTTCCTTAAAATGCTGTCCCAGCAATTTTGTACATAGACTGTTTATTTATAATACATATATTTTGAATGTTGTGGCGTTTAAATATTAATTAGACTTTAAATCCAAATCCATGAGTTTTTAAAAGTTTGATTTTAGCTTAAATTTTCAAAATTACGGTATCTTGAGAAAGCACTTATTATTTTCAAGATTAAACACATGAAAAGTAGACACGCTGGCGTTTGTGACTTGAGGTGACTTGCCCGCTAAAGCAAGACTTGACTTGACAAAAGCTATGACTTGACTTGACTTGACTTGACCCCATGACCGATTGACTTGGACTTGACTCGAGACTTGCATTTAGTGACTTACTCCCACCTCTGATAATTGGTGCTAAAGGTATTGAAATCAGTAAAATGATAAGGGTGTCTAAATGTATGCACACATGCCTAATTCTGTTCAAATAATTCTTGCACACTTTCCATAAATCATATAAACTTTATTTCACTTATATCACTGTGTTTGTCTCCTATATGATATATTTAATTGAAATGTATTATCCAGACAACCAATGATTTATAAAGGAAAATCATGAAAATTTACATGGGTGCCCAAACGTTTGCATAGCTGTGTCTGGAATAGACCAATGCTTTAAATCCGTACGAAAAGCGCTCGAGTTGAAAGTTGCCTAAAACTAACAATAACATGCAAATCTGCAAGAGACAATACTATTGTGTCAGGTTGGTTTTAAGCACCTGGAACTGAGCACATTTTTTCCATTTTCGATGAATAACTGATCAAAAATAGGGACAAAAACGTGCTGAAAAAACAACAATAACACAATAAAAAGTGACGAAAACGAGACAAAAATACTTTAAAAAATGTGACAAAAGCGTGGCAATAACGCAACAAAAAGGTTACAATCCAGTTTGTAGGTCTTAGCTTTCAAATGAGGCCTATAGGCTGTAAGCTAAAGTCAAGAAGCTTTTAGATTTGTGTAAAGCCACCCACTTAATCATGGACAGGACTTGCCATTGTGTGTGTCTCTCACTCTCCTGCTATAAAATGTGACAGGCCTCAAGATGACACATTTACGATATAATAGTGTGACCCATTATGAAGTGTAAACTATAAATATCAACCATATCCCTACTACATTACGCCTTGTGTCTCCATTAGGGGTGAAGCCAGGGCCCATGTACGGCCGACTGAAATCCGGAGAGAGCGTGACGCTGGAGTGTGGCCGCGTGCTGACCCCGGGGGAGGTTCTGGAGGAGGACATCCCGGGGAGGAAGGTGTGCGTGCTGGGCGACTGCAGCTCTGTCCTCGGTCAGGCCCCTCTGCGACTGTGCGCCGGGGCGGACGTGTTGGTTCACGAGGCCACGCTGGGGGACGAGCAGCAGGAGAGGGCTGTGGAGCACGGACACAGCACTCCGCAGATGGCTGCAGCTGTGGCCCGCGCCGCCTGTGTGCGGAAGCTGGTCTTGTATCATTTCAGTCAGAGGTACAAACCCGAGAGCCTGCACAAGGAAGGGGAAGGAGACGATGTGACTGAGCTGAAGAGACAGGCAGAAGAAGCTCTACAGGGGACCGACACAGAGGTGGTGTTGGCCGAGGACTTTCTCACTCTGTCCATACCTCTGAAAAGGACTAAAAAGTAACAAAAAGCATTCTCAAAGTCTTGTTTATGTTTCTGTTGTAGCCACAGCGGCCCTGAGGTAGACTGATGGAAGCGAGGCAATCAGTCTCTGCCATTGGCGCCTCCGACCATAAACCGTGGTCACACACTACATTAATTCAGGCCTATTGTACATGTTTTTAGTAGTGAAGAAAATGGAATACCCTTGTGGTTTCTTACCATAAGGATATTGTGCGAGACCAAACATTACAAAATTGACCCTTGCACATTTTATCTAAGATTATCTTCTTTTGTTTGGTTTTAAAGGATTCTGACAATGTATTTCCAAAATATCAATAAATGTTTGTCTTGTCATTAAAGGAATTAGTCTAAACTCATATTTCTGTAATGTACCAAATAGGATGGGAGTATATTCAGCTATTTTGCCTTTTTTGTGTTGGCTGCTGTATAATTAGGCATGAGACTGAGGCTCCAATATATTTTGATGAGCTACATTTTACTATGTACCGTGTAAAAGACAAATAAAAGTGTTTCAAATGTGTCAAAAAATGTCTACCAACTGACTCAAAAGTAATAAATGAAATATTGGTGGATAAAAGTGGATCAAACAGGTGTAGCATGAACAAATATATTTTTGTCTTGAAGATGTGTTGCACATTATTGGATTTAATCAATGTTTATAATATCACTTTTGTTTGTAAAGATCCAAACTTGATGAATTTGGGCTTTGACTGAGTTTCCAAATACTTTCTTCAACATTTTGGATTATACTGTTGCCATCAATATTAAACACGCTCCTAATGACCAGCACAACACAGAGAGATAAATAAGATATTCATTACAGAATTAAGCCTTTTTAAAACATAGTCCAGCATTTGAAGCCTTTTTAAAAAACACCGCAGCAGCAGTAGTAACATCACAGTGTTATTTCGGCTTTTCCAGTTCTACTGTATGATTTTGAAGGATTTTGAAGCGCATGACTACTTAATATGTGTAGACAGAAAAAATATATAATTTATAATGAGAGGGTACATTAATTAATACATAATTAATCTCATAATCTTAATGTATGTGTTTTCTTATTGTATAATGTCTAAGATCTTTGGAAAATTGATTTAAATGTTAAATTTAAATTAAAAGAAAATAAATTAACTAACTAATAATTCAGGGGGGAAACAAAACGTTTAGGTTCTAGTATGGTACCAAAAATATATCTGTATAAACCAAGTTTAATGCTTGTTCAGTACAGGTATCGATAAAAGTATCATTCAGGTAACTACATTTGTCAGTTTGATTTTCTCAACACTCTGCCTGGTGATTCCATATAAGTTTTCACACTAAGAATTAAAAAAAAACCTAAATGGGATTAAATTATTTCTTAACAGTGCGTAAACAACAACTTATGCATTGTAAAAAGTATAAGTCAAATTTCTTGAAATGAATGAAGTTTAAAATTGCAGATGTCTGTACCTCCTGAGGAAGCTTTCGTAGCACTGTTTGAGAATCAGTGGACTGACAAACAAGGATCTTGACTGTTATGACAACACTGTACAACATAGTATATTAAACGGGTTAATGAAAGAAATGTAATAGTGGTGCAACGGGAAAAATATCCTGTCCCATATTTGGGCCGTCTCTGCTCTTCAAAATGTAAAATACTATAATACAGCACTGACAACAAAGGTCAATTACTTAAAGCGTAAAAGCGCTTCATCTGGAAAATTTCACAACAATCTCCTCATCTATTCATTATTTGGGACGACAGTGGTGCAGATGGTGCAGCAGGTCGTCTCATGGTCAGAAGGTCGAGGGTTCACATCCTGGCTCCTGCAGGTGCACACTGTCGTTGTGTCTTTAGGCAAGACACTTCACCCACCTTGCCTCCAGTGTCTGTGAACAGAAGTGTGAAAATGAGCCATTTATTCATTTGGACAAGACTCAGAAGCACGTGTCACTCACATGTATACAGCCCACTTCCCTCTGGAGCAGTGATCATGTGGCGTTGGGGTCAGGACGCCCTTTGCTGGTGTGATGGTCACCCTAGGATGTGGTCAGTACCACGGGCAGCTCCATGTTTCCCTGTAAACACAAAACAGAAACACACACCTCTACCTACAAAAACACAGTTCTTTTCATCTTTAATATGTGGCATTAGTCATAAATGGCATTTACATTAGGTGAAAATTCACAATCCCAGAATCAAAGAGTTAATGCAGCCGTTTCTTTTTTAAATTTGCCTTTTATTTTAATTATTCTACTTTTAGTTATGAAAATAATCAATCAATCAATGGTTTTGTATAGCCCAATATCACAACAGGAGTTGTGATATTGGGCACAACTCCTGTTGATATTGCCTCACAGCTGCACCGAACATTAAGGCAATAAAACAGCAGTAAATATGACAATGTAAAGTATCCAGGCAAACATAATGTCCAAATAAGCGTTGGCAGCAGGTGGCCACGAGCGGCGCAGGTGTCCCCCGTCCTTAGACTCTCCAGCACGGCAAGGATAAATAAAAACAAACAAAAAAAACAAGGAGAGATCCACTCCCATGGACGGACAGGCTATAGACCCAGGGCCGATGGGAGTCCCTCAGCAGACGGGCCAAGATCGCAGACCGTCCAGTCCTTGGTGTCCAATTCCAGTAGGCAGGGTTCCTCCGTTCAGCCAAGATCCTCCGTTCGATCTAGACAGGCACTCCCGAGGGGGAGTGGGACAAGAGACACCATGTGAATAGTAATGAACAGACTACAGATAAAATAAATATTTTAAATAAGTATATATATATATATATATATATATATATATATATATATATATATATATATATATATATATATATATATATATATATAATATGTCTCTACAGGCTTTAAAAACAGGCTTAGATTCCCACCAGGGACAGGCCTTTCTGTGGAGTTTTCATGTTCTCCCCGTGTCCGCGCAGGTTTCCTCCGGGTACTCCGGTTTCCCCTACCACTAAAAATATGTACAATAGGCCAAGATGACTGAGAGTGTGTTTGAGAGTCTGACTACAATCTGGTGAGGCGTGTTTACATGCAAGAGACCCATGTTCATTAACATGCACTGTCCTAAGCAAATAAAACTATATAAGAAATTTAATTTCAAGAACTTTATTTTTCTAGTGAGAGAATTACATTTGTAGTCTGGTCCACTCGCACATCCATATCAACTTACCAAGTCTGATAGGTGCGAGCTTACTTAAACCAAACTGAACTTTTGGTCCCTGTTACTTCAGTAAAATATTTGCCCTGCCAAGTACCACCAGGCCCTGATCAAGATCAAATCAGGACAAAAACGAATTAAAAAAGGTGTAAACCTAAATTTAGTCCCAAAATGGACAAAATCATGCATAACTGGTTTTAAATCAAACACCTAACTACTAAGCAGATGATCTGGAGTACCACCTAAAGAAGCCCAGGTACCACCAGTGGTTGAAATATTACAGTTGGAGAACGACTGCTCGAGTAAATTTACAAGTATATGTTTTTGTATTGGTTTGGTTTTAACTGACTTGGCTGTGTAGTTGTGTAATAGTGTAGCTTTGTACCCAGGACTATGAATCTAGTGTATGCTACCTCTATCTTAGAAATTGTACATCAGGAGTTCCCCCCAAAACAAAGCCTCGCCTGAGACAGGTGCATGCCACATCTTTAAACCCCTGACCTCACCACGGATCAGACAAATGCCATTCTGCACAAGCAGCTAGCTGCCCTCACCGTGTGAAAGTCGGGGGCCTCAATGCAACAGTCACCTGTGGATCAGGTGTGACTCTGTTAGGGTGAGCTCACATGTTTAGTCCCTGTAGCTCCAATTAATTTACCCGTATGTGTTTGTATTGGTTTGGTCTGAAATGATTTGGCTGTGTATGCTGTTACTCCTATCTTAGAATAAGAGTTTTCTCCCCAAATGTATGACTGGCCCTAGTCTGAAGAAATGTCCAGAGATATTGACCCTTCGACCGTCACTGTCCAAACCCACGGGGAGAAGCAAATCAAAGCACAGAACAAAGCCTCACCTGAGACAGGTGCATGCCACATCTTTGAAACCCCGACTTCACGACGGATCAGACAAATGCCATTCTGCTTAAGACAAGCAGCTAGCTATCCTCTCCGTGTGCAAGTCGGGGCCTCGATGCAACAGTCACCTCTGTGGAGGTGTGACTCTGTTCTGTGGCGTTCACACTTGGTCCATCTGAAGTGAGTCCTGCTGCACTTCCTGGGAATGACCTGCTCAAAAGAAGCAGGATCTTCCTGGGAAGCACATCAGGGTTCGCTTCAAATGAACCAAGTGTGAACGCACCCTAAGACCCACCCTTTTCCTCCTGGGTCCCAGACGAGGATGACGAAGACTCTAGCAACAACTCCAGACTGAAGCCATGATAAATTAAACTTCACAAATACCACAACTAATTCTCCACCATGAACCACCTTGTCGACTAATAGACCCTCAACATCCACTATTCTGCTCCGCTTTTGATCCTGACTCTGAGGGCTGAGTATTGGAACTGCATCCTTACTTGCTAAATGTGGAGCTTCGTAGTATAACGTTATTCCACTGTCTGAATTGTGTAATAATGCAGCCTCTAACTTATCTAATCTTTCCACTGTTTCATCTTTTTCACCTGTCACTTCATTCATAGGCCAGGAAATGTAGCTATTATAAGTTAAAGTGACACAAATATCTTTGTTTGGGCCAGATTTCACTGAAGTCCCATTTGATATAGGCCTGTCGGACTGGCGACTTAAACCACTTGGACCAGCTGCATTTGTTTTGTCCATCTCATCACATACTCCCCAGAAACTACCACGTGCATCAACATGAGCTGGACTAAGGAGGATTTCCTCGCCATAGGAAAGCTCATTCATTAGTTTCTTTGCTTTTAATACTGCAGTACTTTCTCTAAAGCCCTCAAGAGTAGAAAGTATGCATGCCTTGTCAAATGAACTGGTTGCAGTGTAGGATTTGACAAAGTTTGATTTAACTATGTCTCTCAATACTTTGATAAGTGGCTTTACACCACATGAGACATCTAAGTCTTCATCTCCACCCAAGCACCTGGTGGCATGGCTTACAGGCGGGACAGGGACAGTTTCATCATGATCTGAACTGTCTACATAGGCCTCTGAAGGAGGTAGTTCTCCTTCAGAGGAACCGATTACAACTTCCTCATCAAAATGTTTCTGGCTGTGCAGAGGCTCCCGTCTTTGCTGAACTGGTTGTTCAAGGTCCCACAGACTGATGTCCAGCATCTCAAAGACAAGGCAGGTGAGGCCCATGTGATGGAAGCGCTCTTTGAAGCTGACCACGTTACAGCGGTCACCGTCCAGTTCCCCGATCCTCTCCAGCATTCGCACCTGCAACAACAAAACACAGTTAGACATTTTCAGTATTCATGAGCGTGTAATTTAAGCCTGTGTTGATTTTATCTACTAAAACATTCTGTCATAATTTTGGTAAAGTTTTATTATGGTGACTAAACTAAACTTAAACTAATGTAAAAATAGCGAATGATCTTAATCTCCAGTTATTTTTTGTTGAACAATAAAGATGAAAATTGAAAATGTCTTTAAAATTTGAGTTCAATATAAAAACTCTTATTGTGAAACTACTGCTCTTATATATATATTTTAAAAAAAAGTTTAGAGGAGTTTTGTGAAGTTATTACAGTGCTCAATGAACTTGCTAGCTAGCAATCTGCTCATTTGTAAGAGAGACTGCTATAATAATATATTTATTTGGTTGATGTAAAATATATTGGCTAATATAAGCCTCTTTGGGGAATTTTAGAATTTTGTAGTGAACAACATTTATATTAGCAGCCATTTCTATTTGTGACAGTTCATTTCATTCTTACCATCTAGCATTTTTGCTTCTCTATTTTTTACCGTTTCACTTTGTACTTAAGAATGCCAAGGCTACATTATTGCTGTAACTTCAAGAACACGTCTTGTCTTTGAGTCACAGTTTTCGGCAGCTTTCGAGTTGAAACATGTGTCTCAGGGAGGACGAGTTAAACTAAATTAGGTATTGGGTTTAGTCCACGAACTTTACTTTAAATTTTCACACACTAAAACTAAAACAAATTGTTTTATTAAAACTAATTATATTTTTGTCAAAAGACTCAAACTCAAGCCAGATTAATATATGTCAAAATTAACACCGGTTCAAAATAAATTATGGAAAATGGATTTCGATCTTACCTCATCCTCCGCCTCTCTGATGGCCGCAGGATTCTTCAACATTTTCATAGCCACTCTCTCCGTCGTGTCCATGTTCAGGCCCTCCACCACCATGCCGAAAGAGCCCTCGCCAAGAAACCTCACCACAGAGTACGTGGCATTGTGTCCACGGAGCATCTGACCCACGGTTAAATCTGCAATGAGACAACAAAATAACTTTGAACACACACTCAAAACCACAGTAATATCTAAAGTAAGATTTACAACCTGGCTGCTGTTTAAACAGAAAATAGCAAATATTTTAAATGTCTTTACTTGAAATGCAATATATTTGATAAGTTATGACCTTGGCTCCATAAACAAAATTGATTGATTAGAAGCAATGCTAATTTTCACACATGTCACTCACCAGAAACCTCTAGACGCGTCGTCTCTTCCTCATCATTTTGCTGGATGTGTAGGGGCTCACAGGGACTGGCAACATAAACGTCATCAGGCTGTGAAAACACCCGTATCACAGGAGAGTCGTCAGAGGAGTCAGATGGTGCTGATCTGTAGCTATCATTCTGGGATATGTCATCTGTATCTGAGCTTTCCCCTTCGGAAATCCTTAAAAGAATTTCTACACCATCTTCTTTCTTCGTGATCCATTGACTTGAACCTGATTGTGCTTCATCGTCACTTGAACTGTCTTCATGGGCGTCAGAAGACAGTTCTCCTTCAGAGGAACTGGTCACAATTTCCTCATCAAAATGCTGGTTGATGTGGACGGGGTAAACCTCGTGAGGGACTGTATTTTCTGATTGCTCCGTTCTGTAGCTATCATTCTGTGACATGTCATCATCAGTATCTGAGACTTCCCCTTCTGAAATTCTTAAAAGGATTTCTACACCATCTTTCTTCGTGATCCATTGACTTGAACCTGATTGAGCTCCATCGTCACTTGAACTGTCTTCATGGGCGTCAGAAGACAGTTCTCCTTCAGAGGAACTGGCCACGATTTCCTCTTTAAAATGCTGGTGGATGTGGACGGGGTAAACTTCCTCTGGCTGTGAAGAAGAATGATCCATAGAGAGACTGGTCAGTTCTTCTGAGCTGGGAGAACTCTCATCTTCACATAATCCCAAGTCCAGAGCAAATGGCTCCATAGCTCTGTCTAAAATCCCTTCAGACGACGCAGTGTCCGAGGTCCAGGAATCCTCACTGGAACCTTTGCGTTGGGCGCTGTCTGGAGACGCCGTTGGTTGTCCTCTGTGGTGGACGTCAGACTCAGTGGAAATAAAACGCTGCATCGTGAGTTTACAAATCTTTGAGCTGAAAAACAAAGAATATAGAAATTAATATCTTGCACAAAATAACCAGAAATATTATATTATTTCAAGGCAGTTAAATACAGTTAAATATTCTTGAGCTTTGTAATTTACATCCACTAAACTCGGTTACACAGTCTACTTTGTCTGTCTTTTTTGCTTTCAGATTTAGTTGAGTAAATTATATTAGCAGATTATATTAAATGGAAAAATTAAAATGATTTGGCAACTAAATTAAAAACCTGAAATTAAAAGATGAGGGAAAAATACAGATTTGATCTAAACTGACTTTAAGGCAATGTTGCTTTAAACCTGAAGTAACATTTGATTGAAACGTGACACTTACTAATCGCTGTCCTCCTCCAGGTGGGTCATGGTGATGAATGCGTGCTGCAGCGCCTGCTTTGGGGTCAGTCTGAGTCTGGGGTCCACGGTCAGCAGCCCTTTGAGGAAGTCCACAAACACTCGGAGGTCCTCAAGGTGCTCTGGGTCGTTCACTATAAATATCTGCAACAGGAAAACAAAAAGACACGAGTTAGATTTTCACCCACACATTGATTTCAAATCATTCTGTAAATACTGCTGGTGCCACTACTTTACACATTTACAATACAATATATTACTCATATTAAAATAACATCTTATCATGTTGAGTCAAGTAAAAGTAATGGATTTGAACACTCACATCGATCAAATCGTCGAAAGTCCTCATGTGCTTCTGTAGTTCAGATGGTTGCCCTGGGTCTACATGGGTAACACGGGTGAATTCTTCAGGGGTCATTAGTCTCCAAGTTGATCTCTGCTGGTCATCTTCTTCCTTTGTGAAATAGTACTTAGAGAACAGTCCGTCCTGAATCATGTCGTCAGGAGGCATTCCCAGCAGGTCCACCATCATCTTCATGGATTGATATCCGGAGGCAGGAAACAGGTGCTCCTCTAGAAGTAGTAAGAACAGTGTGGAGCCCAGGCCAAACATGTCGATGGGAACACCAAACTCGCAGCCCAGAGTCACCTCTGGAGCCCTGTATCCAGCGGGCTGCTTCTTCTGCCCCTGTCGAACCTCCGCGATGGGCCGTGCCAGGCCAAAGTCGATCAGTTTGACCCTGAAAGGCTCCAGCTTCCTGTCGGTCAGCATCACGTTATCTGGCTTTAGGTCGGAGTGGATCACACCGACGTCTTTCAGGGCGTCAAAGGCCACCAAGAGCTGCTGCGCTATAGGCCGGATCTCACTGGGAGACAGCGCGCACTTATGTTCGATGACCAGGTCCCACAGACTGATGTCCAGCATCTCAAACACGAGGCAGGTGAGGCCCATGTGATCGAAGCGCTCTTTGAAGCTGACCACGTTACAGCGGTCACCGTCCAGTTCACCGGTCCTCTCCAGCATTCGCACCTGCAACAACAAAGTAACACAGTTACACATGTCCAGTATTCATTAGTGTGTAATTAAAACCTGTGTTAATTATACCTGAAATATTTTGTCATAATTCTGGTCAGAGTAACACTTTTGCTGACTGTAAATAAAGTAAAACTAAATTAAAAGTAGTTATTGATGACTAAAACTAGAGATGCACCAATCCAGCTATTTTGCTTCTGATACGATACCGATACTGGGGGTTTGAGTATCTGCCGATATCCTATATTAACCAATACCAAGAGACTGTCTTCTGAGTGAAAAAGGGAATGGTCCTCTTGTTTTCATTGAGAGATCAAGTATTTTCTTGTCATGATGTTATAGATCAATTATATCTATTAATAAACTAATGGAAAAACATTTAATTAACCAGGATCACTGGATTTTTGTAAACAGCTCACGTGAAGTGATCTGATCATTACAACTTGTGCATTACACATATGTTATTTGAGTTATTCTTTAACAGCATTTCATAAACTAAAATACAAACACTTGGCCGCTCCAGCAGAGGCCGATTATATTTTATTTGGCTACTTTAGGTATTTCTATCATAGTTTCTGAGCCAGCCTTGATTTGTCGCCGTTAGCATTAGCATGCTCCCGATAGCTTTTGCATGCTGTTGCTAGCCGCGGCATTTTCACGCAGGGATCACAAATACATTTTTGGAGATAAAAACTAACTCAACGATTGAATTCTCCAGGTTCTTCCCTTCAAAATGACATACAGCATGTCCATATTCACTTAGTTGGTGAAAGTTGTGTTTTTAAAAGCGGTGAGAGCCAAAACTGGTGTCGGTTCAGTATCGGATATTTGTAGGCCTACCCAATATTGTATTTTTTTCCAGTATCGGCTCAGATATCCGATACCAGCATCGGATCGGTGCATCCCAAACTAAAACTATGAATAAAATCTCCAGATATTGTTGACTAAAACTAAAGAATTGACTGAACCTTGACTGACATTGAATGACATTTTTGACTTTACAGCTAAATTAACCTCTTAACCCCCGCCTTAAGCACCTTCAGCTTTACCCAAATCTACAGCTTACAGGCCAGTGTAACACCTTATTTGAAAGCTAAGACCAACAATATTGATATAAGAGGTTAAGATCGCGTTAAAATCAACGCTGGTTCAGACATAATCATGGAAGTGTGATCATACCTCGTGCTCCGCCTCTCTGATGGCTGTGGGATTCTTCATAATTTTCACGGCCACTCTCTCCATCGTGTCCGTGTTCAGGCCCTCCACCACCTTCCCGAAACAGCCCTCACCAAGGGACCTCACCACAGAGTACGTGGCATTGTGTCCGCGGAGCTTCTGGCCCACGGTTATGTCTGCAATGAGAACAAAAACAACAATTGTTAACTCCAAAAGTATTTAGAAAGGTAGAAGGACGTCGCTGTGATGTTCGGTGACAAAACATCGTCAAAAGACACAATATATGTTCAAATACTTCTTGCACATACAACCTGACACTAAAACTGAAAGTAACCTCACACATTTTCCTAATTTGGTTCGACTTTAGCCTCGTCTTGAACATATATTTTTGTCTTCTTCGAGTCTTGTTTTGACTCAGTAAATTTTACAACCAAACCTTTGTTTAGATATGCTCATTTTATGTAATTGAACGTGCTGGGTGAAATGGTTGATAAAATATCGCAATATCAACGTCAAAATACACAAGACAGTCATCAATCATCAACATTTTTCTCATATGGTGCAGCCCATGGGAGCAAACACAGCAATACCATAACTCAAAACAACCTTTAGAACCTAAGGATCTTGTAAAATAACCATTTAATAACAAATTAGATCATATTTGACATCTTTTTGCTTTGAAATCACCGGATCGTGAAAGGTTAACTGACTGTAAAAGCACAGAACCAGTTGTAAAGTAAGTTTTCCACAAAAAGATACTCACCACTAGCCTCCATTGTCGCCATCCTTCTCACGAGATGAAAGGTCTTTGTCGTTTTGCTAAAAAAAACCTTCCAGGAGTAAAAACAAACTATTTTTGTCAAGAGCAAAGACACGCGTGTCTCTCAAGGCAAATGTTTTTACAGAGTGAGCGATGTCAGAGGTAAGTTTGGAACATGTAAACGTCCCAATGAAGTTCCAACCAATCAGAACTGCATTCTAGAACACAGTGACGCCATGTCAACGATCACCATGGTAACTACATTAAAGGGGCTAGATGCAAGATGGCCATTTCTATACTCACTACTGCCACCTCAGGTCATACATGTAACTGCAGCTTCTATATTAAGCTCGTGCATGATGGCACTTTGGACCTGAATTAACTTTTTGAGTGACAGTGCAGGATTTTAGAGGCAGTTGTGGTGAACAGGTCTGAGCTCATTCTACACTTTAGGACATTGCTGGAACAGGTAGGGGGAGGAAAATACATCATTTTAACATTTTTAAACTCTGTAAGTCCCTTTAAGTATAGGCCTATTGGTTTGTTTGAAAAAATGTTTCATTAATGTGAAGTTTTGATTGTTTGCCGTGGTTCTCTGCTAAAAATATAAGCCTACAGGAAGTTTCAACATCACAATCACAAACCCTCCCCCTGATTGGACCTGACAGTGTAGTTCACAGGAAAGCTCGTCTCATTGGTCAAATTGGTATCCTGGGGTTTCTGATCAGTGTCTGAAATCAGCTAAGGGAGGGAAAAAATATTATTGTTTAACAATACTCATGTTACCTCAAATTTCAGATCCAGGCACTCAATTATACATAATCTACTACATTTGCAAAACATTTAAACTTACAGACTGTCACTTTAAGATAACCGGCCTCCTGACATAACACATCAATAGCAGGCTCTCCATCTTGTTTTACAAATGAATTTAATTGATAAAATCCCAATGGAGTAATTGTAATTACTGGGTGAAATGTTACACAGTGTGGCTTTAAAGTGCATGTGAACAAGGTCATGAGAGTGAGTTGCAAAATGAGGTGACCCCCTTCCCACCCATTCTATTTCTAATAAAAAAACGATGCCATCAGTTTCGAACCTTTACCAGAGTTTTATTTCTGGATCTGTACACAAGGTATTAAAGAACAACAGAAAATACAAAAGAAAAACAGTTTAACAAAAGGAAAAAAAAGAAAAGAAATAAAAGAATGTAATGTGTATGTACACGTACTATAAACAATAAAGATAGCTTCTTGAACATTTCTCATAGTGAAGTTTTTGATTGTCTCTATTTCAGGATATACATTTTTAGAGTTTTGTAGGGTTTGTTTTTTTATCTATTCACAAATGTGTCAAAGAACTTTTTTTTCTCTCCAAAAACCGCAACCGCTATGTTTTTCCTTTTTTCTTTTCTCTTCAAAACACAATACAAAATATAAAACAGAAAAAAAAAGGTGTTTAGTGCTCGTTTGCACACACAAGTCTCATACCAATAAAATATCACATTTTCGAGAGTTCACAGGGTGTTGGAAAAAAAAAAAAAAAAAAAAAACTACCTCTACTTTTAATAATGGCCTTTACATTCGGAATCTTTTTACAAACCACAGGTGAAATAAATAAGCACTGCACCACTAAAGCTAGGAAGAGCTCGGAGGACTGCATTCTTAAAAGAAAAATAATAAACATTAGCTCTTCGTACATTTAGAGCAGCAGACGTCCCTTTACCATCAAGACATTTCGAGACAATGTTTAAACAATTCAAAAATGTGAAAAGGGAAAAAAGGGGCGGGGTTTACATTGCGAATCAAAAACAAAAACGTCAACGCTAAAGCAAACTTTTCTTTTCTTAAATCAGTGACGCGACGAGCTAGCATGCGTGCTTTAGCCGTGACGTGGTATCAGGGCACATTTCTTTTCTCCTCTTTCAATAAATGGGAAAACTCATTTAAAACACGAAAGGAAATAAAAAAATTAAAGGAAAACTTTAAAAGATCTGTACATATCTACAAATTATTGCCTTTTACAGAGAAATTAAAACTTTTGTATCAACACAGATTCACAAGTGTAAGAGGTCAGTTATAGACTTTTAAAGGCTATCTGCTAAGTATTTACATGAGAAGAGAAAAACGAAAAGGGGGTGAATATATTCTGACTGATTAAACTCATCGTGAGATGGAAGGACAAGACACGATGGGAGGATTTACATGGCGGACATGAACCCTGAAACAAACGCAAGTCATAGCACAATGCATAGATAAATTAAGTAAACACGACTACTGCATCCAATCCACAATGACCCGCTGAGCAATGTACAATTCACAAAATCAAGGACTTCAGTTGAGATAGTAAAAAAAAACAAAAAAAAACTGCTACTTAGAAATTGGCGACCAAAGAGTCTAGCAAAAGGAAAGTAACCATAAATAAATACTGCGAAAAGGTCCACCCAGCATCAAAAGAAAACGGTCTACCCAATTTAGGACTCGGACAACTATTGTGATTTGACAAATGGTGATAATAACAAACATAATGCTTTAGATACTGCTGACGTCAATGGCTGTCAATTAGACGTCTTGAGGTGTCAACACTGTAGTTAGTTTGCTGACAATGGGAACGCACTAAGCGCATGATACGTTTTGGATTAAGAAAAGTGGATAAAAGGACAGGTGAGGTTTGGGCTGTTCCAGTTTGGCCACAGTAAAGTAAACAACCATCATACAGACAAGCTTCCACAGGAGAGAGAGGAGAAAGCCAGAGCAGCAAAAGTTCTGTCGCCCACTTTAGTCCAAGCTCGACTCAACTAAAGTATTAACTCTCTTAATGGTATGAGGAGACCCCAAAGTACCTGTAAACCAAACACCAAGGAAAAGTACCACTTCAAACAACGTACAACAGCAACACTAGAGGAGAACTAAGCTAATTTGGCAACTGAACATAATGGCAGGATAACAGAAGGAGCTCTGGAGATGTTGTGTTTAAATATGAGGAAGATACACAACTCTCCTACTGCAGCCTCGGGGCCCCACTCTACATGGACGTTACACATCAAGATCAACTAAATAAAATAACATGGCTATATAAACTCTTGAGAGAAATCAAGATTTAGTTCTATATGGTAGACATCACTGATGTCATATTACACAAATGAAAAAGTATATTCATATACATATATATAGATATATATAATAGAATTTAAACAAATGGGATTCTCCAGTGAGGTCAGTCTTATGTACAGGTAGAAGACAGGAGATCACTCAGACTGAAGTGCTGCAGTGTGCTGTGTGTGGTGCCGCGTGTGTGCGCTCAAAAAGCTGTTGGGCTCTGTGCTTGCGGCCAAGCTGCCAAAGTCTGTGACGGACACGGCCATTTTGGCCCCAGTGATTCTGTGATGGTGCGTCGTGCTCCGCCGCGCCTCAAAGTCCAGGCTGCCCACAGACACGTCGTTTAAAAAGGAGTCGGGCAGCGCCATCTTAAGTCTCTTAGACGGCCGCTCACAGCCCAGGTCCGAGTGGTAGAAACCTGCATCCAGCATATTCAGGCAGTCACCGTCTCCACCGTTGGAGGGGAAGCCCAAGGGCTCCTCATGGTTCAGGGGCCCGCGGTGCAGGCTCTCCAGAGGAGGAAACGTGTACGAGTCTAGACAGCCGACCTCCGCTGGGCTACACACTGTGGCCACAGTGTTACTCAACGCTGGAATAGACACACAAGACTGGAGTTAGACAAATACACAAATAATGCTCCCTAAATGTCAGAAAAAACTCACATGATGTAATATGTATTGATAAATATCACCATGCCTCGGAGTCAGGCTCAGTAGTTGCTGCAGCAACAGAACAGGGCTAAACAGGGGCATGAGTTCAGTATTCTTACCTGTTCACTTTGTTCAATTGTTCAGGGTTAGAAGTGAGCCGAGATACAAATCCCACAAGACGGGAAATTTGGGTTCATGAGATGAGGCGAAATTTTGACATAATTTGTAATAATAAATCATATTTTTTTGTTTATATGTTTGCATGTGTAACAAAATTAAGGATGGGAATTGATAAGATTTTACCAATATCATGTGTCATAGACCGGTGCGCTTGTAAAATCGCAAAATAGAAGACAGATGCACTCAAGACTTGTAGCGGCGTGCAGCATGAATTGTAGCTTTAGTTTGTAATGAAAGAGAAAGTAACACAGGCACAGGCGTGTCTCTGTAATCAGCATCTGTTCCAGTCTGCAGATTTAAAAACTGAATTTTCACAAAATGTTCCTTGCTCAAGCTGATTGTACCACCATTCCTCTTTGATTCAAACTCCTCTGCATCTTCTTGCACAGCACGAGATAGACTAGTTCCTCTTAAACCACTTTTGATTGGCCAACTGGCTAAGGATTACGGGACTTAAAACATAGGAACATAATGAGGCGTTGTGATGCTGTAGCAGTCACCTGTGAGGTCGCTGGCTGTGATGGAGTTGAGCAGACTGAGCTGTTGATCTGTCGTGGCCTCCAGGCGACCCCCTCCTCCTGCTCCTGAACACACAGACGAGGAGCTGTCCACGGCCAGACCCTCTGCCTCGTCCACCAGGCGGTCCATCAGGTCTCTGCAAAACAACAATGCAATTAGACCGAGACATAAGATAAACACATCTTCAGAAAGAGACCAAAACACTCACGTTACACCGGGATAGCTGCTGTATTTCTTCTTGCCAAAGCGATTCTGCTGCACAAAGAAGTCAAAGCGCTCCGACTTCTTCCACATGTAGTAAAACGCCACACACTCTGCTACAGTTCTTGAGGGGACCTGAAGTAAACATTACGCATTACATTATAAGGGAAACAGCTTTGCAAATGCCTTGTCTTTTATCAGAGAATTTTCTTACTTTGTGTTTCTGAATGAGGTGGAAATTCTTATCGTACATCTGTAGAGCATGTTCAAAGTTCTTACACTCCTCTTCTGACCAGGGAGGGGATTTTTCTGAAATACAAGTGGCACATTTCCATCACACCTCTGCAGTTGGTACTAATACAACAAGTCACTCAATGTCCTGTTCTTACCTTTTGAGGACCTGACATGGCTGCAGTATCTCTCCAATGCTTCCCGGGCGTTGTAGTTGCACTTGACCAGCTCATGCAAAGCCTACAATGACAAATGTATATTACAAAGGATATTAACCACAATTCAGGCAATTCAGGCCGTCATCAAACACACCCGCAGTAGTAATTTTGCTTCACTGACACAGGTTTGATCTGCTCTGTGTAAACTTTTCCCACATTGATTTGTTCACCTGTCATTAACTCAGTAGGGGGCGTCGCCAGATCATATGGTAAGCAGAGTTTGTATGTACAGTAGTTGGAATGGAAAATTTACCCAGTGGGAGTAATGATCACCGTTCTTATAATTGCAGCTAAAATGTAGTCGCTAAAAATGGTGGCATAATTTCCCCCTTAAAACCATGAAATGTTTGAAGACGTTTCCATGGTTACAAAGCAAAAATGATTTAATTTTCTCGGTGTAGGAACAAAATTTGTGTGTCTTATGAAGTATGAATGAGCCTTAAGTGTTGGTTCCATACATAGACAGACATCTCTTTACATTTACTAAGGAAATATTAAGGCTTTAGAGGCCAAAAGCATGTTTATAAGCAAAAATTATGCATAATATGTCCACCTTAAAGAGGGGTATTATACTTTTTGTAGTTATTTGGTAAAAATGGTAAATGGTTCAACTTAAAGGGGCTAGATGCAAGTTAGTCATTTTATACTCACTACTGCCACCTCAGGTCTTATGCGTAACTGCAGATTCAATATTAAGCTCGTGCATGACGGCACTTCGGACCTGAATTAACACCCTTTTGAGTGACAGTGCAGGATTTTAGAGGCAGTTGTGGTGAACAGGTCTGGGCTCATTCTACACATTAGAACATGGCTGGAACATGTAGGGGGAAGAAAATACATCATTTTAACATTTTTAAACTCCGTATAGTCCTTTTAAATAGCCCAAAGCGCTTTCATGCTGTCATTCATACACCAATGTATGAAGATACTGGAGGCAAAGTGGGTGAAGTGTCTTGCCCAAGGACAACTACAGTGTGGCGCAGATTGACAACCCTCGCTTATTATAGCCACAGCTGCCCTATAATAATAGCTTACCACCACTAAGTATGGAGTGAATGAATAATGGAATGTAAAGCTTCTGAGTGCCCAGGAAAGCTCTATATAAAACCAATGTATTATTATTATTAAACTAATGAGTTATGGAGAGTATAGAAGGCTAACCTGCTCATTGTCTCGAACATGCAGCCCAGCTTTGTCACATCCCAGCTTGTCCTCTGTTGTTCGCGACGTTGCGTCCAACAGAAAGCTCCGAACCTTGCTCTCTGACAAAGTACCAGGGCTCCACATCAACTCGTCCTCTTCTTCATAGACTGGAGCAAAAACATTTTATTTACAACTTGAGTTTTGCTTAAATATATATGAATTACTTTGATTAATATTATTGAGTATTGTCATGAATATAATAAAAGGGAGGAAAAAATATATTGCATAAAATAAAAAATAGAAATCATAAAAAAAACATACCATTTTCACCATCTTTGTATTGACATAGACTGTTGGGAACTTCCGCCTGGTAGTCTGACCCCACTTGGATCTCCTACAAGTAAAAAAAAACAGGTATGAATTTAATTTTAAAGCCCACAGTGTTATGGACATTAGTAGACCTATATAGGAAATATGTACTTTTCTGGAATCTTCAGGACTTGGGCCATCGTCGTCGCAATCTGACTCTTTATCTCCATCAGAAATTGCATTTGCTGAAATGATGAAATAACAATCTCATTAGGTACATCTAACAAAATTTTGTTTGATACTATTCTGAAAACACTTCACTGAGAACATAGGAGGCATTCACTTTTGTCCTGGCTAGTATAAAGTGACAACTGATTATATACAGTGATTGAAATTTGAATCCCATATGATCTTGTCTCTTTGATAAGCCTATGGTTCCCATCTTTTATGAGTGACTTACATCGCAGCGTCCTTGGGAAGAAGTCTGTGGCCTCGTGGGAAGTGACGGATGGGGTTAAATCATCGGCTGAGGACTGGGTCTCTTCCTCATAGTCCCCCGATAGTAGATCTTTGGCTATTTCCTCCTGCACCACCAATCACATTATTATAGTACGCCATGACCATAAACCACATGCACACATATACAGTATGAACGCAGGGTTACCTTGTCTAAAGTCATGTCTGGTAGCTCATCAGTTAGGTCTCCCGAAGAGCTGTCTACACTGGAGCTGGCTGATCCTTCATAACGATACATCGCCAGCAGCTCCTCCAATGGCATGTTCCCCTCCTGAAAAAGAAAAAAAAGGAATTTATATCATTTCACATTAACAGATAATGATTAAAACATAAATCATCATTTATAATAATAATAATATTTTATAATATTTTATTAAAGCAGAACTAAGTAACTCATGCCCCTAAGTGCCATTGCAGGTGTCATAGCATGCTGCATTTTTTTACTAATTAATTGTCTGTGAGAGTAAATACTATGCTGAGAGAAAAGACTACGGGAGAGAGGGATATTGTACATTGTGCCACAACCCAATTACACAATGGAGATATTTTTTTTCTCACTCAAACTTGGCTGTAAACAATGCTAAAGTTGCGCTAGCCCGCACTTAGCTTTGCCCGTTAGCATGTTAGCTTTTCTTCGTGATTCCATAAGTGTTTATTGCGCCTCCGACCCGGTGCAGGGAAAGTTGCAAGGGTGGTTTTCTGGCCAGAGACACCTCCCCAATCAAACCAGTAACACTTGTATTACCCCCACTAAGAAAATAATTTATTAAGGTAAACAAGTTAATTTAACAAAGCATCAAGGCAATTCCATTTTGGAATATAATCTATTCACTCATACCTTTTCTAGATCAGCGAGCTCCGAGCTGATGTTACTGCCTCCTTCCTGAGACTCTTCCTCCTCCAACGTCCTCTCATCATCGTACTCATGGACTAGCATTTCTGCCGTAGGATCAAAGTCATGATCCTCCGACGATAAAGAGCCAACTGGGTAGAACATGAGAAAAATAGAATAGACTTAAAAAATATACCTTCAAAATAGGGGCTGTGCAGTAGGAGAAAAACATAGCGATAGTCCAGAGCAGTATTGAATGTTACAAAACTATATTGCAAATGCTTTATTTCACTATTTCAACAGAGAATTTCAACGGATCCGAAACCAAAACAGGGGAAAATTGGAGCTGAATCAGGGAAATTATGACTAAACCGAAACCATTGGCACATTTTAAAATAACGATGTTACCGTGTCAGACTTCAGTGATTTTAACTTCTAGAGATATGGATATTGCATTGCCTACTATTGATCAGAACCATAATCTAGTGATATAATGTGCAGCCCTACTTGAAAACAACATTGCTTATTAATATAACATAATTTACGAGTAGGTATAATGAACTGTCAAGCATTTGGCATTTAATAAAACAATCTTACCTGGACTTGAACTCCCTAGGGAAGCCTGCAACATAATTAAAAAAAACACAAATTAGCTAATGAAACAGGTAGGAACATTTGGTCACATTTCAGTCACATTGACATGTATCGTTTCAGTCGGCGAGTTTAAATGGCTTTTGTTTTCCCACCAAAACAGATAGACGGCGAAGCTGCGCTCATGGCACAGATGACTGGCAGTGGACTATTATCAAATCACTAGCCTTCAAAATGCAGGACACTAACGCAACGAGATCGAAAATAACGCCACAAACACCGCTTAAGATTGCGCATACTGACGAAAAAGGAACAGTCGCTGTCATTCGAGAGGCATTTCACGGCAGGATTGCGATCTATGCCGTGTCGGCTTCTGTAAGTGTTAGCCTAGCCGCAAAAACCCTATGCATCGGGAAACGTAAACAGTCAAATTTTACGTTCGAGCGACATTACATTCGACAGGGATCACGCGGGTAAAAAGCAAACACCTCGCACGACAAGCACGTAGAGTAAAAAAATATTTCCATTCATCAAACCTGGATGTTAGATGTTTTTTTTTTTCCTCCCATCGGCAAGCTAACATCAAATTTACGTATCAATTTACACAGCCGCTACGCTACACCGAAGCAGCTGAGAGAGCGACGGCGCAGCGGCCTGGTAGTGAAGGATCCGACCCGACATTTAAACATATTTTAACGGCCCAAAACGCAACATCGTGCCTCAGATCGCGGTGTACGTGCGGCAAAATGTGTTATACGTCCAATCGATAGCATGCGAGGTGGAAATACAGCGCCGGAATGTTAAAAATATCGAGTTAAGAGCGGTAGGTTCTCCCCTGTTTTCCCTCTTACCTCCGCCATATTGGTACCTTTAGCTGATGGGCGGGCTCGCTTTGGCACGGTACCCGGATGAGAAGCTCTGAGCCAATCACGGCGCGGCCGAGCGAAAGTCGTGACTAGTGCGTGACGCCGTTTAAACCGACCATTGACGTACGGGAATATACTAGAAATAAGACTACAGTACAGCAACTCTGAAAGTTTACAACAAGATAGAGTCAAAAGAGGGATGTTTGTTCCCATCTTTTGCTCTTCAGCCTCCCAGCTCAGACATGAATACTATACTTTTGAAAGATCCGTTGATAAAGGGTCAATTTCTAAAATATGTAATGTGCTGTCAGAATATATGCCTCCACTTGATCACCTGAAAGAAGCTTGGCAACAGGACATTGGAATAAATATCACTGCCTTTCAATGGATTAAGACTCAAGACAACGTCTGCTCATCTTCAGTCTGTGCATGGACTGCTTCAGTTCAAAGTTATGCACATGGTACACCTCTCCAAAAGTAAGGATTTCCAAAATGTTTCATGAAGTGAACACAGCTTGTGTGCAGGTTTCAGTAGCTCACAATTTTTGGAACTGTCCTAAATAACAGATAACTGGACTAACATTTTTTATTGATATATGTTTGTGGAACACAGTTACATCCTGACTAGGGCTGAACGATATGATATAACTATGGGTTCGGTGAAAACTAAAAATCATAATACAAAAGAATGCAGTTTTATTGATGAAAATCTATATCATTTATATCTTTCTTTTTCGATTTTAATATCTTGAATGTTCATATCTTGATATATCGATACGATAACGATATATCTTTCAGCCGTAATCCTGACCCAGTGCTTGCACTTTTTGGAGTATCCCCAGTAACATTTACATATTTTAATTTAGTTTTAGTCTTAGTCTTTTGATGAAAATGTAATTCAATTTTAGTCGAGATTTAGTCAAAAAAATATCTGAAATTTTAGTCTAGTTTTAGTAAGTAAGTCAATTTAGTCTTTGCATTTATAATATTAATTATAATCATATTTAATCTTGGTCCTTTGCTTCAAGGAGCTGCTCCACATGAACAAAGCTCAGAGCTGTTTCTTTGGCAGAGAACGTACGTGATATGAGGCTCTTTCAGACGGTCAATAGAAGTTTGAATGATTTTAGTGTAGGGCTGCAACTAACGATTATTTTGGTAATCGATTAATCGACCAATTATTTTTACGATTAATCGATTAATCGCTTGGCTGTGAAAGGTGCATGGGAATTATATTTTTTTCCATTTTTTTTATCACATAAAGCTAAAGTGGCGCCGCTTGAGGACACGTGGATGGAGTAAACTTAAAGTAAACGTTTGTAGGAGGCTCTTTGTGCTAATTCTGCTTTGATTGGACGAGACAAAGACAGATATTTATGAAATTTACGATGTACAAAACGCTGCAGACCCTAACTTTAAAAAATAAAGTAGGTTTTCATCCAAAATACACAATTGTCATGTCTTTTTTGCCCAAATTTAGTCTGTGTTTACTAGAAAACGATTAATCGATTACTGGAATAGTTGACAACTATTTTAGTAATCGATTAGTTGTCGATTAATCGATTAGTTGTTTCAGCCCTATTTTAGTGTCTCCTTTTCATTTTTATTTAGTCTTATTTTAGTCGACTAAAATATCTGGACATTTTAGTCATAGTTTTAGTCTCATGAAAAGTCGTTTAATTAATTTTAGTCCAATTTTAGTCAGCAAAAATATCACTTTGACTAAAATTAAGACTAAATATTGTAGTCGACGAAATTAACACTGCCCAGTAACTGCTAGAAGACTAATATTACTAAATTAGAAAAAAGAAAAACCTCCAACCTATATTGTTTGGAGGCATCTTGTGAATTGGGAAAAAATGCAACTGAATTGAAAGGGATCGATAGATGATTTCCATTCAATATGGGATCCGTTTTGGGGTACATTATTAAGTTTAAGCAAGCAGGTGCGTGACTAAGTAATCAGAGAATGGCACAGCAATAAACCATTTTCTTATAACATGAAGAAAACATACTGACTATCTGTGGGCCTATATCCCCTGTCCCTGTGTAGTGCTTGACTGGCCAGTAGGAGGAACCCTTAGTACATGCAAAGATCTGCGAGAGGCAAGTGATGGTTCAAATTTAACCTCTTAACCCCCACCATAACCGAGCACATTTTCTCCAATTCAGCGTTACCCAACCCGAGACCTTACCATACATGCTAAGGCCTCATTTAAAAGCTAAGGCCTTCAAAACTCATCTAAGCTTCTTCATTGTTGTTACCCTGGCCTATTGGCTGTAAACTCTCCAGTCAAGAAACGTTTATATTTGGGTAATATAAAAGTTGGGGTTATATTGTCCTTTGCAGTTTGACAAGCTTCTCAATTGTGAGTATGCAGATCATGTCACAGCAAGGCAACAGAAGCCGAGTGTTATAGGCTTGGTGGGAAAGCGTCAGACTTTGTTTTTTGGACAAAGATGACGTGCTGACTGCATATTGATGGTTGACAACAATAGAGGTTGAAGGTTGGAAAAACAAAACAAAAAATGCTGCAATGAGAAACACAAATCATGGAAAACACGCAACAATAGTCTGGACAAATCCTGCCAATTTTGTTGTTGTTTATTATAATAGGAGAGTTAGAAACACAGAATAAATTCACTAATGAATATCTTAGCCAATTATGTGTGGTGCTTTAAAAATGACCAAATGAGAGCAAAAACACAACGAGGCCAGGAGGGACTGAGGGTTATTGTGTTAGTTATAACATTAGACGATAAGCTCTACCTTCTACATCAGCACAAAACAGCTGGGTCGCTTTTGGAGATGTTATTGATAGTCCTTGAAATAGTGTTGTGTGTAATCTATGGCTATTTACAATCTAAACACTACTTTATCATGTGGTGTGGAGTTTACTGTCTAATGAGTCACTGCTCACGCTGTTTGACTTACACGGTCTCAGAAAGGCTATTGTTTACTTTTACGTCCATTTCATTTGTTACGGAGGCTGTTTTGTAACATCTGTAGTGACATGAACAAGTGCGGGGGTGGAGAATGAGTTAAACGGAGTGCTGGCAAAAGTTGCACTTGTTTGAAAGAAGAAAGTAAAACGTAAAATGCCAGTAAAGAGTAACAAGAAACAGGTACGCAAATCAAAAACTGAAATTAAAATGATTTCATTAAAATAATCAGAAATAAATCAAGATGTTTAGTTTTGTTGTAGAACTACACCACTGCTGAATCTACTACAAGTTTCATTTTCGGCTCAACCTCTTCGTCATGAGGTCCATTTTGACCTGACTTTTCGCCAGCTTTTGGTCATAAGGAGCTCATTGGATTATTTCTGCCTTTTTCCGATAATTATATGGCGGTTAGTGAATGTTTTGGCACCCCAGATAAAAAATTCTAATAATGTGTTTAATGTGATGAGACATTCCCATAACATGTCCAAAAACATCAGGTTTTAATTCCATCATTTGCATTTAAAAAATAATATGAATGTAAAAAAAGGTCAGAGCAAAAGTTTGGGCACTCTGCAGAGTTAATACCTCGTAGACCTCAAATACGGCAAGTATCACAGCTTTAAACACTTGTCAAGGCAGCCAAGAGTCTTTCAGTTCTACTTTGAGAGATTTTAGTTCTTTCTTCCAAACAAAAGTCTTCCAGAACAAACATTTCTGGGCTGTTTGTCATGCACTGGGGTTTATCCACAGTCTTCGATGATATTTAGGTCAGGAGACTGTGAGGGCCACAGCAAAACCTTCAGACCTTCTTGATGTCGTCTATCATGGATATTGAGCTGTGGGTACGATCATTACCCATTTGTAGAAGCCATTTGCTTTATAATTGCAGCTTTTTCACATTCGATTTGTAGAAAATGTATTTAATCCGTTCTTCGTTCGACCTAAAATTCCTCCCTGTGCCACTGGGTGCAGTGCAAACCAAAGGATGATGGATCCGCCCTCAGGATTAACAGTTTGCTCATTCAGGCCAAAATGTTCTACAATGGAATGCATATCGTTAGCCACATAGCATAATTGCCTAACTCATTTTTGTTTTGATTTTGGAAAACAAGTAAAAAGACGTTTTATAGAAAACACATTGTTTTTCTCTTATTGCCATTTTAACAATACAAAATGACTTAGGCAGTTATGCTATGTGGCTAAAGATATGTTTAGGTAGTGCATTTAGACAAGCCTTGTGCTTTTTGGTGACAAAGAACAGAGGTTAGAATAGAACCTTTTGGCTGAAATGAGCAAAGGTCCATTTGGAGCATAGATTTTGAGCCGGGGTGAACCCTCGCAACCCGTTGTAGTTATAATTAACAATTCTCAACCATCTCTCAAGTCTAGTCAACTGGACCTTCGTTGACGAAAATCAGCTTATTTTCTTCTTCCCAGCCAAAGATGTGAAGTCAGATGGTAGAGTCACAAAGTCACAAACTTGGCTGTAAATACTGTTTAAGTGGCGCTAGCCCACAGTTAGCTTTGCCCATAAGCCTGTTAGCTTCTTTTTCGTGATTCTATTAGTGTGTATTGGTGACTCCGACCCGGTGCTGGCAAGTTGCAATTGTGGTTTTCTGGCCAGGGTGAGATGAAATTGATTTATTAAGGAAAACAAGTTACTTAATACCGCTTTAAATTTATGATTGAGAATTCCCTTTTAAACCAAAAGTTTGGCATAATTGTTGCGTGATTGTGCCACTCTTATCAGATTCAGACTGCAGTGATCAACGGCCCCACAAAATGTGATAAATGTATTTCCAAATTATTGGAACTGAACTTGTCTTTGGGACGCTTTTTGGGCATTTCTAAAGTGACAGGCCAAAATCATGTCATGGTGCACCACAGTTGATTCTGATAAGCCTGGCTCCACATAAGGTTCCTGCAGGTTTCCCTGAGGCATCAAAGGGGATGGGTCAAATGCAGAGGACAAATTTCCCTATAGGGGCAATAAAGAACATTTTAACACCTTAAAGGAACAGGCCACAGTTTTTATATTCTGAAATATGTTCTTACCTGAGCTTAGACGAGTTGATGCGTACCTGTCTGGTCTTTGTGCCCGTGGAAGAGCGTGGTAGCTTCCAACTTCACCCCGTTTGGAGCTATAGGAATAGTGTTTTTGCCTGTGACGTCACTTTTCTGAAGTCGGACATGATGGCGATACTCACCCATATACTTATCTATCAAAACCAACAGTACCGCAAAGTTTGAAATAGCAAAATAGTAGATGAGACAGAGAAACCACTTTGCAGTATTACGTTAACCCAGAAAAGTGCATAATAAGTGAGAGCAGACAGAACAATCATCTAAATAAAGGAGAAGATTATGGGTTGCGAGCCTCAATCAGAATTTTGAAGGAAAAAAATCTGGATAACATCTGAATTTGCGCAGCTTATTTTGTAGCTGGTGCGTGGATTTTACATTTAATTAACAGGGTTAAGCCTATGTGTAAAAAAAGTTTACATCACATTTTCAATTAGCAAGGTTAATTCCAACATGACCTTTAGTTAGAGGTGGGAAATATAACGCAAAAAAAATGACACACATTTCTAAGAGTCCCCTCCTGGAACCATCACCTTAACGTGGTGGAGGGGTTTGAGCACCCGAATGATCCTGGGAGCTCTGTTGTCGGGGGCTTCGTGCCCCTGGTAGGGTCTCCCATGGCAAACTGGTCCTAGGTGACGGGTCAGACAAAGAGCAGTTCAGAAGCCTCTTATGAGAGACCAACAGGCCCGGTTAAAATCGTGAGGCCGTCCTTCTGTGGACCCACCACCTGCAGGAGGAGCCATAAGGGGCTGGTGCAATGTGATCTGGGCAGCTCCAACAGCTGCCCCCACGACCCGGCAACGGACAAGTGGAAGAAAATGGATGGATGGATGGATTTCTAAGAGTGTTGTGCCAATTTCGTATACAGGGCATGATATCAAATATTGATGAGAAAATGCCGAGATTGCAGATCGCCACCGAACAAGCTGGCCTCCGCTTGGAACTTCATTAATAAAACGTTGGGGTTTTCTTTGCATTCAGTCTTTCGTTGTACAACTGGTCAACTGTGTGAGAAGTTTTGGGGTCTGATCTCGAGGGTTTATCGCGAAACCTTGCGTTTTTGTCCAAAATTGATAATCCGTCTCGATAATAGGCGTGAGCTGTATCTCCAGCATGGCGGCACATCCGGGTATGAACCAGACTTGTGACGTTCGTGAAAACACCCTATATGCTGGGAGAGGCCAAATGCTAACAACATCTTTGGTAGTTTTGCGTGACTGAGGGCACGCACAAAGACCAGACAGGTACGTATCAACTCGTCTAAACTCAGGCAAGAACATATCTCAGTATATAAACATGGTGGCCTGTTCCTTCGCCTATGCCTTTTCCAAACCATCACCAATCATGATAACAGTCCCCTCTGATTGGAACTGGAATAGCTAACCATTACCCATGTTTTTATTTCTATGGTCTAACCGTCGGCCCTGTTGTTGTAACCTACGAGCAAAACACATGAATGCAGAAAACGAATAAAAGTCAATTTGTTCAGCAATAATACTGAACACACGGAAAGAAAAACAACAAAGTTACTGACATTAATAGGACCAAACCTTTACCTTTTTGCTTTTCTAATGTAAATACCAACACATAAAACAACATGAGTCACTTCCACTTCCATAGATGGCTTTACGATGCACGTTCACTTTCAAACACACCCAGGCCAGCTGTTTGCTCTGACACACTTACTGAGTAAATAGTGAATCCTTCATGTAAACATTATCAATGACAACTGAGATGGAAGTGGAGGAGAGCGGTGGGTGTTTTCTGCTCGGCGTGACGCATCGGGCGAGTGGGCTGCCGGCGTTGAACCATAACAAAGCCAAAGTATAGGTGTGGGCTCGCGCTAACAGTCAGCCACATCCGCTACAATGAGGAACAATAAGGGGTGAACTACGAACCCATGACCCGTCAGCCCATGTCCAGAGGGTTTGACGTCAGAGGAGGACGGGCCGACCTGACAGCTTCACTCATCGGAGCCAGGCTTTGTTTCCGATGCCGTTCTCTTAAGTGCGCCTGTTCAAGTGGTTATCGTAACATCGGAAAACAAACCAGTGCAGTTGGTCCATTGTACTGCACTTAAAGTCAAAACAGCGAGGAGAGGGTCAGCGGGTGCGGAATGTGTCCAGTGTGAACCCTCTGTCGAGCAACGGGTGTGTAGGGCAGTACATTGTGGATCAACTACAAGTACATTTTTTGTTGGGAAGTACTCAGTAGTAGTACATTCACTACATTAACATTCGCCAAAGTTGCTGTTCCGCATGCAGTCATTTTATCTCACAGAAGCCTATAGGAGCCCCCTGTCAGTAAACCCAAAATGTATCGTGTTTACAGATCAAAAGTGCCCAGAGGGTTCACTTGACTTGAAATGGAATTAGTATTGAGAGGGTGTCGGAATTTTGGTTTTAAGAAGTGCTCGTTGATGAAAAATTTCAATAGAAGAAATAGAATTTGTAAAAGCATTGCTGTTCTGTTTACCAAAGAAAAGTTGTTAAATTACAAGGCAAGGAGAATCCTCTTGTTCTTTTACATCATCATATTAATGCTACTAAATTTAATGCATTAGGGCGTTTAATGGGTCCCGGGTTCGATTCCCACCAGGACGGGGCCTTTCTGTGTGGAGTTTGCATGTTCTCCCCGTAGGTTTCCCCTACCACTAAAAACATGTGCAATAGGTGAATCCTCCAGCCAGGTGAATCCATCAGCCTGGCTCCACATCACGGAGATGGGTCCGACCACTGCTCCTTACGGGTTGCCTCAGGATGGGTTAAATGCAAAGAACAAATTTCCCTACAGAGTCAATAAAATATACAAACAAAAGAGGGCAATAGGAATAAATGAATGGAGCTTCCCTGAGATAACATACAAGGACTGTTTCTGAAGGAATATTAAAATACAAGGACACTTTACAGATCACATTATTTACAAAGCAAAACACTTCCTGCTACCATACAGCAAATATACATAAGACAGCAAAAGATGAAGATGAAAAAAAGAAAAAAAGTCACTTTTGGGACAAAAAAAAAAAGTGTGCTTTAATATCTGGCGTGGACTCTCGGGAAAATGATCTAAAATGCTGTTCAAATATTTTTTAAAGTGAAATATAATGAAGAGAAAATAGTTAAAGGAAGTCACGCAGCTTCTATTGACGGAAGTGAGCGGGGGAAGTCTTTAGGAGTTACTGCGCGGACGCTGTGCTCCTCGTATCATTACGCCTCACAATATAGTGCCCCTTTTTATCTGCTTATAAAATCGACATGTTATATTTCTGTGTAAATATAATTAGCATGAAAACACTTCACGTAACTTTATTTAAATAGGGAACACGTGGAAGAGCTTGGTAGCTTCTATCGTGAGCTTTTTTGGAGCTATATGACATGTGGGAGAGGCTGCGTATGTGCTCCGTTTGCGTGACAGAGCGCACGGACAAAGACCAGACGGGGATATATTAACTCGGCTAAGGTTAGGTAAGAACATATCTTAGTATGTAAAAACGGTGGCCTATTCCTTTAAATTGCATGAGGAGGAATTTGAAAATAGTTACAGTAAAGTAAAACAATAATATTAGGCTATTACATATGGCACATAGTAGGCTATTTCTTTATATTTGCTTTGGTTTCAGATTTTCTTTTTAAAACAGAATAAGGGTAGGAGTTTAGAAGAATATTGCTTCTTCCTCCTCCTGTACTTGTTCTCTCGACCTGTCATGGACATTGCATTATTGCTACAGTTGTGTTTGATGGATTGTGGCTCTCCTTGTTGCATTGCCATCAAAAGAGAATGAATAAAACTGAAGGGACCTTGTGACCTCACTCCAAAAGGAGCCGCACCTGAACTGAAAACACACACACGGTCACTCACCGGCTCTGAGCAGTCGCCACCAGGGGGCAGTATGACACAGCACAGCACTATTGTGACTCAGCTGATTCAGAGTCACCGGCCTCCTGTCACAGCAGCAATGAGTGTGTTTGTTACACTGAAACACGTGGGCGCGGGGTTTATAACATGAGTCTTCAAAGTTCACTCATGTTAGGCCTGAAGTCTGAAGAGGCCACAGCTGCAACTTCAACACAACAAGCCTTCTAGGAAACTAAAACAAGTGGAGATGAGCATGAGCGGATGTCATTGCTTATAAATGTTTTCATGTCGCAGTGTTTGCAGACGTACGCAAACATATTGGAAGATTCTTTGCATTGGCAAGTTAGCACATAGAAGAAGCCTTTAGCCTAACTTTATTCATCCTAATTAAAATATGCATTGGCCATTCAAAGTCGCTTCACAATTTTATCTACTACTGCAACTACACCTGTTGGTGGTGATTGGGGGCCATCGGTGATGCGCATATCTACCCCAGATACCCTCATCTACCCCAAATGTCCTCATCTACCCCATGGCTGCTGTGGGCACAATAGTTGCTTACCACCAGTGACATGGCCTAAAACCTGGGATGGGGTCGGCGAGTGAGGCATGCACCACACGGAGAAAAAGAGGCAGCGGGGCAGAGACAGATATAAGTTCTTTCTTGCATCTTTCTGCAGCTCTCGTCTCTTACAGTGATCGGTCACTGCAGACCAAACACTTGCAGACGGGGGAGTGGTGTGCATCACAGTGCCCCTGCATGTGCTCTAGTGCTCTCTAAGACAATAATAACCAGGTTTGGTGCATCTAATCACTACTGCTTATTACAGTGGTGTGCCGTAAAATGTTTGAATAGTATATTCAATTCATCATTTATTTATATAATGTACAGTTGAGTCGGTTTCATGAGGTGTAACTGTAGTTTCCTACTCAAAAAGTGCCTCAGGACACCTCAGGACCTTCTCCACAGATTCTGCTGGCCCTGTGTTGTCAGGCCGCACATATGATTGACAGCCAGCCTGCCTGACAGAGTAGAATAAGATTAATTTGTGGTTGATTTATTCCTTTTGAAACAGGACTGTGGTTCCTTGTTTATTTAAATGTAAATGAAGTGAAGCCACTGACCGACCCATTTTCCAAGCGAAATCCTTTTTTGTGCATTAGGCTATATCGATTATCGTATAGTATCAGCGTTTCATGAGATTATTGTTATCGTGAGCCATGTATCAGATCTTCATAATCTTGAGCCTGGACTAGGATACTAGATTCGGGATTTGGAGAAAAAGCCTAGATTTTGGGACTGTTCCGTATTTTTTGGCAAAGTTGTAATACAATTGTAAGCCACTATTATTGTTACATGGCCACTCAACTCTGCTCCTCAACCAAGTGCTGTAAGAGAAAATAACTCACCCGGTGAACGCTGATGGTGGAACAGAGAAGGAGATTTTGTGCATTGTGTAATAACCAGCACATCTCACCAGACAATGGGAGAAGACAGGAATCTGCACAGATTGGCCCATGTGTTTTTTATCATGGACAAAATAATTGTTTATGCACTTAAATAGTTAGTTTGAGCTTATAATCGGTTTTTCATACAAATAGATCAGCAATAGGCAGAAAACCAAAACAAATGTGTTTACCAGGTCTTGTTTTTCTGCCTATTGCTGATCTATTAGTTTGATATGGGAGCCATTAGACAGAACAATTCTCCTCAAAGGTAAGAAGGGAGAAAATAGATCTGAAAGTACATTTGGCCTATTTCTGTATTTGTGTGCCAGGGAGGATTTATCAAAAACATAAAAGGATAAAAGGTTTTTTTCTGTGTTCATAATGGTAGGTGTTTTTGAGCTGAATGATTGGCCTTAAATGACTTCTTAAAATGTTGTTTAGCAACTTATTTTTTATTATATATAGACACCATATACTAGTCGTGTGTTAATCTCTCTCCCTCTCTCTCTCTGCCTAGTTTTAAAATTAATGTCAAAGCAAAAACAACTAGCCACTACTTGTTTTTGCCGGTTAGCGTTCACTTTTAGTGCTCCACATGTAGTTTTGCCTGTGTCATACTCAGGCGATATGAGCGAGCTAAAGCCGGGACCGATGGCCGGGACAGTCTCTCCACCGTTACTGTGGCACGGCTTTTCACTTTTCTCTCACACGGACTCATTCACATGGAATCATCTATGATCTAACACTCCGGGACTGAAAGTTTGTTTGCTTCAGACCTTAAATATAGAATGAGGATGATCCAAAGAGTACAGAGGAGTACAGATGAGTGAGACAAACGGAGGAGGAGAGAGGACGCAGTGTTTCTGGAGGCGCAGGTAACACGGAGCATGGCCGAAAAGTTGAGTTAAAGGGGGGGTATTAGGCAAAATCGACTTTTTCAAGCTTTACATCATGTTATTATGTCATTCCCTCATTAAAAACATGCCTGAAGTGTTGCCTTGGCACATTCACATATTTTTGAGTAATCTGTAAAAACTCTGATGGCGGCCATTTTAGGGATAGCTTTGCCTGAGTCCTCCTAGGAACGCCCCCACCTCCTGGAGACGCCTCCAAGCTTTCGTCACCAGCCGAGTAACCAACCACTGCTCCTCAGCAGAACCCCCTCCCCACTGATGCCACAGACAGTGTGTGGAGGGGGCGTGTCGGAAAGGGTCAGAGGTTCTTAAAGAGACAGAGGCCTATTTCAAGACATTCGCTACAGCCATTTTGAGAGAGCAATTTTACACAAGGCAGTTATTTTAATTTACTGCATTTACAGACCAACAGAAGGTTTGGTCATCATTGTAGTGTGATATAGACTGGTGCTATGTGACTGAAAAAAGCATAATACCCCCTCTTTAAAACCTAGGAAATGTAAATGAATCACTATTAAACAAAAAAACATAAGCTGCAAAACTTGCTTACATGTGAGCCTACACTATTACATGATGGATTTGGACATTGGCTTAAAGCAGTAGTAAGCAACTCTTGCCCTTAGAGACCATAAGTGCAACTGCAGGTGTCGTCGCAAGTTGCGATTTTTTAACTTATTAATTGTCTTGGAGAGAAAATACTACGCTGACAGGAAAGGTGAAGGGAGAGAGGGATATTGTTCATCCAATTATACAATGGAAATATTTTTTTTCACTCAAACTTGGCTGTAAATACTGTTTAAAGTTATGCTAGCCCGCAGTTAGCTTTGCCCGTTAGCATGTTAGCCTCTCATCGTGATTCTATTAGTGTGTATTGGTTGCTCCGGTCCGGTGGCAGTCAAGTTGCAAACATGGTTTTCTGGCCAGAGACACCAGGGGGAGATAAAAGACCCTTCAATCATCCCATAAACACTTGTATTACCCCCACAGGGACTACGAAAAGGATTTATTAAGGTAAACACGTTACTTAGTACTGCTTTAATTCCCTAAAGTCTATGCAGGTACATTAACTACATTTTTTTTTTTTAAATGTGCATATATAGAGGCCTCTGTGAGGGAAGTGAAGGCACCGTGCTAACCACCCACTGAGCCATTTGAGTCAGGAAATTGTGCATAATTGTTACATAAAAAATTCCATAATGCACTTTTAATTAATGTTTTGGTTATTCCACCCACTTCTTCAACTCCTTTGTCACATGAATCTCACAAAGACTCGGCCTAATTCCTCAATAAAACAGGATCGTAAAGAGAGCAATCAGCACTATTCACTACATTAATGGTGTAATGTGCATATAATACTTTGATATTTCCATTTGCTAAAGACCAAAAAGCATACTGTGACACTGAAAGCTCATTCAAAGGCAATCTATGAAATAAGTCTCTAATAGCCTTAGTGAGTTGTCTAACCTGTGGTTTCAGGAGAGATTAGTAAAGTGCGGACAATGTGAAAGCCAACTTGTACCATTTAGGCTGATTGCTACAATAAACCTATCTCAATACTTACACATTGACTTGCATAACAGCAAGTTCATATTATCGTCAAAATGCGGAAACATTTTGAGAAAATAGTTCTTGAATTAACTTAAATTGAGAAATGCCGACCCACTGTAAAAGAGCAAACTGGCCCAAAACCTAAATGATGAAAAAGATTGATTTTTGCCAGTGCGCTTTCCCTTTTATGGCAAACACAGCAGAAGAGCTGCTTAGATGGTCATTGGATGTACGAACCAAAGCGCGGAAAGAAACGTGACCGATTGTTATGACGTCTAAGAATCTCCCAAATCCACTGCCCCCGGTGCATCTTCTGTTCTTCAAACTGTTGTTTAGCTGTGAGGTTGCCACGGAGACGGTCCCCCACATGTCTCCTCACGAGAATCCTTGATGACACTGCTGCTTGCCCGCTCCCTCACACTCGCCGCTCAAAGGCTGAAAGGGCTGTGCATCCTGCTTGAAGAGACCTTCACCATCGCTGCTAATGCGTCCGTGCACACAAGCGCCTGCCAAGTTGCCTGTTTTTCAGTGCTGCACTCTTGGGGCGTAAGTAGAAGCTGGTGCAGATTGTATATCAGCCGGGTCTAAATGGATTTCACAGTAAGATGGATTTTTCTATGAAGTGCAACTGAGAATGATTGAAAAAGAGTGGCACTAATGCTTTTCCAGGCAACACTATACGGCATACACGGTGTTTGCAGTGAAGGGTGTATAGGAGCTATATGTTCTCAAACTTTATCTAAAAGTTCAGCCCTGGAGTTCAGTATTGGACTTGACTGCTTTCTGTAACCACTAGACCTTTTGGAAAACCGGCACAATTGTAGTTGCCAGAGCATGTTCCAAATGGTGAATCTTCCTCGCTGCCTTCAGGGCATTGCTACGCTTTATCCCACGGTAAAACAAACCACTATTTGAAGTCTTTCATTCCAACAGTTCTCCCTTCTCCTAAACCCTTTGCACATTTTATGTGGTTGTATATTACCTTTTATTCTGTTTTTTCTTTTGTATCACTGTATATATGAGTGAGTTCCATTTGTTTGTTGTTGTGGTTTGCCTGTTTCTTTTTGTTTTGTGTTTGTCATTACTTGTTGTAGCGTGAGTGGGATGAATATGAGTGGTGTTCGGAGGAAAATTCACAGAAAAAGCTACTTAAAATCATGAAAGCTGCCTTTTGACGTTAGAGTTTTTTAAATGTGACCAACCATTGGGGCTAAAAAAGCCAGGTGAAGACGGGATCGTCTACCAACTCAGGTCACTTGGCCCTGAGTTGACTATCCAGGTGAGTTAAAGCATGATCTGAATGAGGATAAGTGGGATTCCAGACGCTCTGAAGTTGTCTGCAGATTTTAAACTTAAAGAAACGGATCCCTTGAAAAAACAGCTTTGTCAATACCACCCCAGTTTGTTTGTCCATGCATATGTAACGTAGAAGCATACGTTTTTAAATATTTGTTAACATTTTAGGTTGAGGTTTCAGGATCATTTGGTAAATTAAATACATTTCAAATGAGTGTTGTTATGCAAATGTTAATAACGTGACTAATGCAACAGATAGTTACTTGTAATATGTGTTTTTATGTGGTGTGCATCTGCCCGGGGAATGCAGATACAAAGCATCTTTTCTTTAAAGGGACTAGATGGAAGTTGTCATTTTACCCGCTACTGCCATCTCAGGTCTCACGTGTAACTGCAGTCTCTCTCTTAAGCTTGTGTATATATATTGGTGGAGCCATTAGGGGGCGCTCTGGGAGTGGCCCATTTACTTAAGAGGTGCGCCAATTAGTGACCGGTGTGGCGCTACTGGAGCACACGGTTTTGACCGTGCTATGAGAATCTTACCAAACATCCATTAACTGTGAGTTATTAACTATTTGGTTTTCAGTTTTTTCCATAATAATCACCTTGCACTGCAATAAATGGATTGACATATCCGACGACATTTTTACGTTTTTGGCATTTTTTACTTTCTTACGCACGTGTTCAGCCAGCCAACAATGCGCCACCACATATATAAATACCAACTTTTTGATGACCTCTGGCTTTCAATTCTCAATAGAGTCCACACCTCTGTCTGTGCCAAACAGTCCTTTATGCAATGTAACATTCTGCACCGCTGTTTTTGGACCAACCAGAAGTTAGCTAGGATTTTTCCTGATGTGAACCCAAACTGTAATCGCTGTGGTGCTACTCCAGCCAATCATGTTCATATGTTCTGGTCCTGCTCAAAAATTCACCTCCTGTGGCAAAATATTTTTACACTAATAAATTCTGCACTTGATAAGTCATTACAACCATGCCCCCTATTGGCCATATTTGGTGCCTCCAACATTCCAGGCTTGTCTAAAGCTGAGTCAGACTCCATTGCCTTCATCTCACTTTTGGCCCGTCGAATTATTTTATTCAAATGGAAAGATCACCTGCCACCCACCTATGCACAGTGGGTTCATGATTTTCTTTTTTTTCTAAAACTTGAAAAAATTAAGTTTACGCTGCGCGGAAACTTAAATGCTTTTTATGTCCAGTGGAATCCATATCTGTCTGCCTTAAAACAATGTGTTCTGCAACCTCCAACTTAATCTTTCTAATACATATGTACAACGAATCGTATCCATAGCCCATGAATTAGCCTTTGTCTGTACCTGTATGTGAGAGAACGTGTGTGACTGCGTTATTAGTATTATTTTTTTCATTTTTTCTCTTCTTTCATATTTCTTATTATTTAGTTGTTGTTTTTTTCTTTCCATTTGTTTGCTCTTCCTTTTTTGTATCTGTTCTATGTTTTAACCAATATCATTTCCCATATACAACTAATGAAGTTAAAAGAAAAATAATAAAAATATATTTAAAAAAAAAATAAAAAAAATAAAAAATAAAAAATACCAACTTTATGAGTGACAGTGCAGACTTTTAGCGTCAGTTGTAGTAAATAGGTCTCGGCTCGTTCTACACATTTGGACATTGTTGAAGGAAATACATAATTTCAACATTTTTAAATACAGTCTAGTCCTGTACAGATTAATACATTATATACACATTTTATAAACTAAAACTTACAAATTCGGTGGCTGGTGTGACAGTCATTTCTGTCTTCTGAACCTCTTCTAAACATGGCATTGAACTGAATTGTCACTCAAGACGCATGCACGTCTACGTACGTATCTTCTATCTGCATCATAGCTCCATCTGCTGCTTTATCACCCAAATGAATATTCAATATCAAACGGCACTTAAGTGATGCATACGTATAGCCATATTTCAGGACTCCACCTGACCTTGCATCTATAGCAGTGATGATATTGGAAGTTTGAACCAGCTGGCCTGTTTCACTTACTTTGTGTTCACTGGGTTCAGAAAGATCAACAAATCCATTCCCTACTCGTCTCACCAAAGTATTACCTAACGTTATGGAGTGCAGTGTTCTACTTCACAGCAAGAGGCCTCTATGATGGTTAAGGCAGTAATGGCCAGACTCTTAGTTACTGCATGGCCTTGGACAAACAACTGAGAGTAAATGGATGCCTGTTGAAGTAAAAGAGCTTCTGTGTGTGAGCAAAACACAATGAGCAGCATCAAGTCAGTATTGTCATGAGTGATTGCTGCATATTTTTACATGATGAGTTATATAATGTCTTGCATTAATTCAAAAAAATATAACTGGAGGATTATGATTGGGGATGTTTTCTCAAAGTAGATGTCATGTAACCAACTGAAAGAAAAGGATAGGAAGTTGTTGTTCCCTGATCAAAATCATTGTGTTTTAAAGTGGATGTATCGGGCTTATGGTGCTTCCACACAATTGTAGAGCACAATTCATACACAAGGCAATTCAAAGTGCTTCACAGTTGCATAACATTACAAGAAAACAGATAAAATCAATAAAAAATCAACATAAGATTAATCAATTACAGTAAAAAGGCAAGAGTGCAGATAAAAAACTTTCAGTCATATGAATGGGCAAAAAGAACTGTTTTCAGCCTGGATTTAAACATTGTCAGGGTAGCATTAGCTTTCTCCGGTGGTAACATTCCCAGAGCAGATTCAACCGCTGAAATACGTTTTCTTGCCGCCTCTTTTAATCCTGGGTGTTTAGGTAAAAGAAACACTGATGTTTGTCTTTGTAAAAGTCCCAGAGCTGCTGTAGCTCCGGTTCACAATGAAGCTAAACCTCCATGACTTGTTTACATCTGCGGGTCGGCATAGGATCTGCCCCCGTGGCTCAGCTACAACATACGTCACTGTTGGGGAAAGCTCCTGATGGGTTGACGCTTGCGAATTTCTCCGAAAAGTTCAACATCTTCCAACTGAAGCGTCAGCGTGAAAAAGTGTCAGAACGCGCCGCACAGGAAGTGTGTGATCAATGGCCGCTGGCTGCTCTGCTTTATGCCCACGACACTGGAGGCCGCCATTGCTGTAGTACCTCCATATCGCCGCTAGTGCCCCATTGAAAAGCATTGGAGTTTAGACACCTTAAAAACAACTATAACCTGGTTTCAATTTTTTCAACACTAGACTAGGCTAGATATTTCTCCTGAGATAACGCTGGGTTAGTCACAATTTAAGAAACCAGGCTGGTTTCGTAAGAAGAATTTTAGAAATCTCGTACTTAATGAGGGCCGGACTGTTAGCATTGGAGCAGCGCGAGCTACACGTCACGCTAGGGCCGAGTCTACAATGAAGATCCCGCCCTTATGCCCTTTTTAGGAACATGCTTCGACAGAGCTGGGGATGGGGAGTCTGTAAATCCGCCATGATTTCCTCCACGACCGTAGTCATTATGGTAAACGGGGAGGCCTCGCCAAGGGGGAAAATATAATCATTTGGGAAACTCAATTTTCCACTCTTTTTAGCTATTTTCTGGTGGAATGTGAACTTATTTATCACATACAAATAAAGTCAAGTGTAAATCGGGCCCATATGGATAGTTTCTCACAGCTGATTGTTCTGTAGAAGTGAAAAAACGAGTGAGCAGAAGCTGTCCATTTATATATACAGTCTATGTGTGTGACTCACTGCGGGACCTCCCGTATATATTTTAAATATAAACCTGGTGCTTTGGAGGCGTTGGCCGTGTTTGTTGGGGACACAGCATTAGGCACTAAAATTTACTTAGAAATATGATGTTGTTGTCTCAGTATTAACATTTTACGTTTTATCATTTGAATTTATGCATCTGTAAAATATCTGTAAAATCTGTTAAATAGTAACAATGAAATACTGATCTAGAGCTCGTGCAGACTTTGATTGGGGCTCCCCCTGCTGGCAGCTGTAGGAACAATTTAAGATAAAAGATTACTTCCAGTTTTGATTTACGTGGTTTACGTTTACGTGGTGCGGTTTACAGCTTCAGCACGGCGTGATAAACACACTTTGAGCAGGCAAATAACATGATGGGCTAGTAACATGTTCACTATTACCATTATCTAGCTTGATGGCTCAAATGACAAGCATTAGTGTATCAAAGAACGGATTGGGATATTGAGAGCCATATGCTATCTGTCCCCATTAGTCCCCATTAGTGCTCTCTTATATGGTGTGTGCTGTATCTGCTATTTTTGTCTGCCAACGGAAGGCTAAGATATATGACTAATATACGTATGTCATATATCTTAGCCTATATTATATGACTAATATACTGTACTTTTTTTCCCTTTGAATCTAAAGACCAGTGACTAAAGTGTTTCTAGTTTTGAAACACTGGTCTTTAGTCTTTTTACAACATATTTTTATTTAGTTGGATTAGATTTGTTTCAGCAAACACAAATGGCATCACTTTCTTTGACATTAGTGGTTCATTGCTAGTAAAGCAATAGCAGTTTCGTGATCTTTGTGCGTCTGGATCAGTTCAAGCGACAGTTATCTTCTCCGTCAACTTTCACATCAGGCCTTGAGGTGGTTGAAGGATTTTTCAAGGGAAAGAAATCTTTGAGCGTTCATGAAACACTTCTGAACAGTGCATGTGATTTGTTTTAACCCAACTGGCTGCTCTTTTCAAGCTGCCCTAGTTGCAAGCTCTCTTATTTCCATCCCAATTCATGTTAATGGGTTTGGTGATTTTACAATGCATAAACAGACTAGTGTTTTTTTTTAAATACACATAATCTGAAGAACTTTGGAGAACGAAGGCTAAACTGTGCGTTCGAAACATGTCAGAAATGTCAATTTGATGACCACAGTTGTTTTAAACAGTCCATGACACCATTTAACAGAGAATACTCATGTGAGACAACAAAAACCTGTGTTCCCGAAATGGGCCTTTAAAGGTCCTATATCATGCAAAATCAACTTTTTAGAGCTTTTAGCCATGTTGTTATGCTATTTCCTTATCAAAAACACCCCCAGAGTGGTTTGCGGCTTCATTCACGCAGCTCTCCGTAATCCTCCTGAATCCTGCTCTCTGAGCAGCTGCTCCGCTCTCTCCTGGTGAACGACTGAGTGTTCAGTTGTGTCGTAACAGCAGAACGGAAGTGCTCGACGTCTGTAATGTAATGTCTTAATTCTATGCTTACGGACGGATTTTAATTTGTAAAACAGCTTTTTAATTATTTCTGTTGTAAGAGAGAAACAAAGAGAAAAAAAAAAGTGAAGGGAAAAAAAAAAATAGGATATGCCCGAGAGGTGCTTCCAGGTCAGCTGTGGCCAAAACAAACACATCCCCTGAGCGTCTGAACAGATCAGTCATGTTTGCGCTGCAGCTGTGAAGATGGAGCTCGTTGTCATCTATTCTGGACACACCTGTTCTTTATTCTTAACTAACGATATGTCACGGACGGAGAAAAAGAAGCGCGTTTGGCTACGTGGACTTTATTCAACCTTTTTCAAGAAGAGGCCACTCTCTCAGAAGCTGTTTTTTTTCTCCGGGATTCGGCGACTATCACCAAAATGGTGTTTTTCTGTGACTGATGGATGTTTGGTGAACCTTCGCCAGAACCAAAGTGGATTAACTTTTATATCCAACGCGAGTCCCACAATGTAAACAGCGATGGACCAGAGTGGTGAGTCAGTCCACACGCGGGTTAGCATATTAGCATGTGTGTTAGCCATTTATGAAGCTGTGTTGCAGATGTCAACTCCGTATAACTGCATCGTGAAGTAACTTCACTTATTGTTGTTTATTTATATTACGGTAAAGTATGTGCGGAGAGAGCGGGGGCGGAGTTAACTGAATCAAAGCGTTTTGTCTTCCGGGTTTGAAAAATACCTCCAGAAAACACTTATATTTATCACAAAAATGAGTGCTCCATAATGGTAGAGGTACAATATATCATATACATGCCTATACTTAACTTTGGAATGGCTAAAATAGCATGATATAGATCCTTTAAGAAAGCTTTCCCTTTATGTCTCATCTAGGACTAGCAGCCGGAAATGTTAAATCAAAATAGACAGTAAAGTTATGTAAGAGCGTAAAGATGTCCCTTATCTCTGCGGCGGCTCAATCTCTTCATCTATTGTGCGCCGCTTCATTTTATCCTCTTCGGTTTAATTGGAAAAGAAAGTGAAGAAAATGCACGGGCGCTGTCTTGTGTGAGCTTTGTGGAAGTGTGATAAGACACTGGCCAAGTTAAACAGCAGCAGAATTAGGCCGAGCCATTGTCTGGAACTGATGGGGTCCTTGAGTTCAGTGTTATAAGCTGTGGTGTGGAAACATTATCACCTTGATCAAGGTTCTGTCGCAGAGGGTAAGCTGCCCAGGCCAAGGATCAAAGTAGGGGTCTTCAAGTTCAGAACCTCAGACAGATGCCATAAAGTTAGCAAAACCATTTATTAGCAATTGTCTCTGTCTTAGTGAATTGATTAAATTACATTTTAAATGAGCAGCACTGTGAAGAAAAACACAAGTTCAACACCTGGACCACGTGAAGCCTTGTTATATTGACCAATCCCCAATGGGCCATAGAAATGAAAAGGAGACTTTCGTTCAATCCTAATGTAACTGATGCGAACAGTCAGCAAGCCGGCAAGTTCGGAAAGTTCAATCAAAGTTTCAATCAAAGTTTATTTATATAGCACTTTACAGCAACACCAGGAGGACCAAAGTGCTTCACAGAAAGATAAAACACATTTTAAAAACACCAAATAATTACAACCTAGACACAATTCAGTGTTCAGTGTTAAAAGCAAGTTTGAAAAGATGAGTCTTTAATCTTGATAAAAAAAAAGTTTTCCGCGTTCATTACCTTGTCATCTAACCATTAGCATTTGACCTTTTGCAAAAGCCCCGCCCACTTACGTGACTCGTGTTAGTGACTCTAATTGAAGCAATAAATGCGATCTAACTTGACTCCCCCAGATACACTCTAGTGGTACCTAGTGTCTTCTTTGTGTGGTGGGTTTTTGGTGGTTAGCAGTAAAGAAAGGGCATTTGCTCAGTGCTCATTGCTGGTACGTCCCATTGTTTTGCACTGGAAGCTTGCGGCATGACGGACCTAGCTTCATAGTAACAAGTAAGTATGAACGATCCAGATGTTTATTATTATTATTATTATTAATGAATGCAATGTTCTTTTGAGATGTCACTTAAAGGAACAGGCCACCGTTTTTACATACTGAGATATGTTCTTACGAGTTGATACGTACCTATCTGGTCTTTGTGTGAGCACTCAGTCACGCAGAACGACCAAAAATGTTGTTAGCATTTGGCCTCTCCCAGTATATTCCTATAGCTCCAAACGGGGTGAAGTTAGAAGCGACCAAGCTCTTCCACGGGCACAAAGACCCGACAGGTACGTATCAACTTGTCTAAGCTCAGGTAAGAACATATCTCAGTATGGAAAAACGGTGGCCTGTTCCTTTGCACGAAGTATTAGCCTGCAAAAGTGGACTCTGAGCTAAATGCTACGTCATATTGAATTAAGTTTATGCTTTTTGAGGGGTCAGATTCACATCCAGTGGCCATGAAATAGTTTACTATAAGGACTGGTTTCACCATTCAGTTACCGCTCAATTCAAACAGGTCCGGGAAGCCGTTGGTAAACATAAGACAGCTTAGAAAGCTAACGGCGTTTCTGAATTCTAAGCTTTGAACAAACAATGCGTCTATCAATTCCTCTATCGGCGATCAGATTGAGCGAATTGCAAAGATAATGTCTCCATGGGGGGTCTATGACCCTGTTGACCTTTATCACAGTGGTTCGCAGAATTTTCACACCTCATAAAATATCTGCAAGTGTCACCAGGTCTATATCAAGATAAAGTTGTTGTAGTCGTAATGAGACTCTTTAAGGTTCAGTTTAACTCCCGGAAAGTTGTGAAATGTGCTTTCCAGGAGTAAAAGCACAGGGGGAATAGCTGCCAGGAATCACGCTGTGTTTGGGAAGAAGGAGTTTTCACCACATTCTGTCACTGTTTGAACATAAAAAAGACTTTCAATGGAATCTGAAAAACAAACAAACAGCAATGAAATATTTTCCTGTAAATCCTAATAATAATGGCATTAAAGGGATATTTCAGGATTTTTGAAATAAGGCCTCATTTCCTAGTTATCCAGAGTGTTGCTAATTTCTGGAGATATTTTTTTTGTATTTCATGCAGTTCTTATGTTTGAAGAGTTTCGTGGCGCTGGACTAGTGCAAGACTAGCGCATTTCTACGATATCAGCTAGCCTGCATTAAAAACAGTCTGACCCGCTCCACAGAGCACCTGAGGCAAATCACTTATAACGATATAAATGTCTGTGTCGCTAGAATAATTTTAACCCTTTTGCATTTAAAAGAACTTATATTTGAGCAGCATCAGCTTCGTGGTTGTGTAAGCTACGCAGCGGAGGGAGGGATCTGCAAGAAAATAGTCCCTCAAAATGCGATCATTCATGTGATGCAAGGTCAGTTACTGTATATTCCAAAAATGATTCTATCGACACAGACATTTATATGGTTAGTCTGGCGTTATAAGTGATTTGCCTCAGGTGCTCTGTGGAGTGGTTCAGACTGTTTTTAATGCAGGCTAGCTGATACCATAGAAATGCGCTAGCCTTGCACTAGCCTAGCGCCACGAAACTCTTCAAATATAAGAACTGCATGACTTACAAAAAACAATATCTCCAGAAATCAGCAACACTCTGGATAACTAGGAAATGAGGCCCTATGTCAAAAATCCTGAAATATCCCTTTAAACTCTCATCTCCACATCTGTTGGAAACCTCAAGGCCGGAGAAGAATGCGTTGAGCTAAGTTTGTGTCTAACAAACTATAAATAGCTTGTTTGCATCCTGGAAACAAAGGCGCTTCCGTGGCCACCGCTGTTTCAAATCTATGTCGACGTGAGAATGCAGGAGGTGGAAGAGATGGTTTTGCGGTTGCCGTCGGAATAATTGGCGCGGAATTAATACATATTTTGGTGCTTTGCCATGCAGTTAGCCGCTGCCCAGACGTGGCATGCGTCATAAACGGCGGATATTATAGCGCTCGTGGGAGGGGGGCTTAACGCAGAGAAGAATTAATAGACACTGACGCTGTAAGATAAAATAGCAGTCCTTTCAGGCTATATTTAAGTATGTGTAGGATAGAATGACAATCAATTTCCTCTCATTAAGACACCAGGAAGCATAGGCTCATAACTAATCACATAGCAGGCTTATTATTATTAGAGGATGTGATGGTAAATGCTGTTATGTGATTTATCTTCATTAAATATTATCATGATTTAAATGATGTAACTGATCGCTCACACTTTTAGCTTTTGTACTTGATGCAGACAGGTGGATGTTGCAAAAGATAAATTAGAATGCAAAACAATAGTATCCAAACTAAAGGCAAATAAATAAAGGCTTCGCCATGAGGTCACGAATGTTCATGTTTAGTTTAACTTAGAATAATTGTGCTGAACTTAACCAGAACGAGTGTATTAGGCTTTTTGCAGGTATTAATGTCAAACATACAGTATCTTTCTCACTGTCTTGCACTTTGTAGTTAGAAATTGCAATATTGACCTAAAACAGCTGAAACAAAAATATTCAGTACTTTAAAGAAGAACTAAGTAATTTGTTTACCTTAATAAATCCTTTCCGTAGTTCCTCTGGGGGTAATACAAGTGTTAATGGGATGATTCGGGGGGTCTTTCATCTCCCCCTGGTGTCTCTGGCCAGAAAACCATGCTTGCAACTTCGCTGCCTACGGGTCGGAGGCCCCAATACACACTAATAGAATCACGAAGAAGAAGCTAACAGGCTAACAGGCAAAGCTAACTGCGGGCTAGCGCCACTTAAACAGTATTTACAGCCAATTTTGAGTGAATAAAAATGATCTCCATTGTGTAACTGGGTTGTGGCACAATATCCCTCTCTCCCTTTGTCTTTTCTGTCAGCGTAGTATTTACTCTCAGGAACACTTAATGAGTAAAAAAAACCCGCAACTTGCTATGACACCTGCAGTGACGCTTATGGCCTCTAGGGGCATAAGTTCTGATTTAACTTCCTGATTCTCCGAGCCAGTTAAAACAAGTCCCTCCTTTTCTCCCCATCCTCATGCTCCCCTTTGCTACACAGCTGTTTCAATAAACAATGGGACAAAATTACACTGTGTGGCGCGTGTGGCTGTTGTGAAACTATGACAAGTGTTTTTACTTCGTGATGGAAGGATCAAGCTTAGCAAGAGATTGAGAGGTGAGGAAAGCCCCACTAAAATGTCCATGTCAGTGTTCATATTGTGTATTTTTGGCTTATATTACAAGTTGTTCAGTCAGAAAGAGAGTGTAGATGCAAAAAGTGTGCTGTTTTATCCTCACTGCTGCAAATGGGTTTTACCATTGTGTCCCTTTATCAAGAGTCGACTTCCACCTTCTTTATTGGTGGAGGTGAGTCTGCACTTTTGGATGAATATGAAAGTGCTTTTGTAAATGTGACCAAAAGTATGTGTATGTTCCGTGTTGCTGTTTTGTCTGTTAGCTGTGAGACGCTTTGGTAATTGAGGTGTGCGGTCGATACCTGGCATTCTTTTCTCAAGGTTGAATCACATTGATAAGCTGTCCTCGCTTCAAATAAACTTAAAAAAAAATCCTAATTATTCAACTTATCTGTGAATATTAAGGGCCAAGAACAAATCTCGACAGAAGGATTTAAGTGCAGGAGACAGGTTAAGGGCAGGTTTTTCAATGTGAGAAATGCAGTGTGGGAGACTTGAAAGCCCTGACTGTGCTAGAGTGTATCTTGGTTAAAACAAGTCCTCAACTTAAAACATGATGAGGTTTTGCTGTCAGCCTTTCAGACCGTGTAGTCCAGGGGTGTCAAACTCATTTTGGGTCGCGGCCGCATATAATAGAGAAAATGTTCCCAATAAATGAATAATACTAAGCCGTGATTTGGTCAAAGCCCCAACTTAACTGTAGCTTCATTAATACACTTGTACACTTGCACTTGTATTGCACTTTACAAGCCTGTGTCAGAAGTACTACATAGTAGTCATTATTCATTCACTCCACACTCGGTGGTGGTGAGCTGTTATTGAAGCCACAGCGGTCCTGGGGCAGACTGTCCATTTACCACGTGGCTATATAAGGTGGTGTTCATATCCTGAGCTCTTATGTAAGTGCCCTCTGCTGGACATGTGTGGAACTATTTTCTTTTTTTACATTTGAGGCCCCCTAGTGGTGAGAATGAGCATTCTGGTTATTCTTTACAAAAATCATAACTCCGCACAGGAATGGGCTAGAGACTTTTTTTTACATACTCTGTGCATCTGAATCAGAAATTATTAGCCAGAATGAAAAAAGAAAACTTAACAAAAAAGCCTGCAGCCGATCCCCTTCTCAACTGCACGCACAATGTGCTGAGGAGGTAATCGGCTGTAGGATCCCATCTCTCCATGACCTGTGCGTCTCCAGGACCCGGTGGTGTGCAGGTTGGAGCACAAACAGTTTGACCCACTCCCCTCAGGGTAGAGGATACAGTCCACCCAGACCCCAGAACCTCCCTCCACATGAACAGCTTTGTCCCCTCTATCTATCTATCTATCTATCTATCTATCTATCTATCTATCTATCTATCTATCTATCTATCTATCTATCTATCTATCTATCTATCTATCTATCTATCTATCTATCTATCTATCTATCTATCTATCTATCTATCTATCTATCTATCTATTATTTATTATTTATTGGACAGTGCATGTTAATGAACATACATGGGTCTCATGCATGTAAACAATCCACACCGGATTGGAGCCTTGGGCTAATTTCCATCCGTCGTCCCCCATGCGCACTCACAAACACACTCACATTCAACCTGGCCTATTGTACATGTTTTTAGTAGTAGGGGAAACCCCAGTACCCGGAGGAAACCTACGCAGACACGGGGAGAACATGCAAACTCCACACAGAAAGGCCCCGTCTCTGGTGGGAATCGAACCCGGACCTTCTAGCTGTGAAGCACGAGCGCTAACCGCTGTGCTACTGTGTCAAGTCAAGTTTGCAGCTGATTCGAGTGTAGAGCAAGTGCTAACCTTGACATACCAATGGCCAGTCTGCCACAGTTACTTTCTCCTACACAAATGGAGCATAATTTCCTTCTTACATAATGTCTAAGTGGTTCCTCTTTTGCATTGTTGAGCTTTCAACATACAGTCACTGAACATATGGAGGACGGGGTCACAGCATGCGCTTTCCAAGCTGAGGTTCTCTCCCTCTCTTTCTCTCTCGCTGACCTGGGTGGAGGCACACTTTCACACCATTGTTCCTGGCCTCTCATCGGCGGCCATCTTGTTTCCTCTTCAGAACGGGAAGTCCGGGAGGCTTCTGTTCCCAGCACTCTGACCCAAAGCTGCACATACACATTAGCAACACACATAATAACGACGTCCCGGATCAGGATGCACCTCTGTGATGTGCAGATGACCCAGTCCCACAAGGAGCACGGGACAGGACCGACGCACATCTACCTTCCTGGACAGAAATCAAGGCCTGCCAGGCTGTGCAATGGAGGGAAATTCAGACATTTTGCAATTTCTGAGAAATGTCTTAAGAACCATATGCAATAAAGGTTCTGCGGTTTAAAGGAATAGGCCACGTTTTTTACATAATGAGATATGTTCTTACCTGAGCTTAGACCATTTGACATTAGAAGTGAGTTTCGTGAAAAGTTACACGATCCAAGTATAGTTACACAAAACTAAACATGTCGATTTTCTAAAAAGGGGCACTTTATTGTAAAGTCATAGTGCTCCTAAAGTATTATTACGCCTTGCAATATAGTAAGATTTGGGGCCCTATACACACAAACTATTTCCGCTTGGAGCACTTTTCTAAGATTTTTTTGTGATTGTGATATTGCAAATGGGATTAAGAAGATTGAGACATAATTTGGCAGTAACAGTTTTCTCTCCAAGAGCACTTTTCCCCTCAGCCCCACCATGCTCTGCACCATTGACTTCTGTCACGTTCTTATTCATGAGTCATAAGCCATTGTATTAAAATTCTCCGTGTGTGCATCCTGCATGTGCGATATAGTGAAATTACTGAGACAAAGGCCACACAGCGCGTTGAAGTCGTTATGACAAATGTGGTGTGTAAAAGAATGTATGACAAAAAGAATTACTGCCAGTCTTACTAGTCAAACAGTTGCATTATATTAGTACATGCCCCGTCAAAGGTATGAAGCATGTTATTCATCCACCTTGTTCTTTTGGTCATGACCAACAGAAAACGTAGGATTTTAATCATGTAACCTGTAGCTAAATGTTGTACAAACCTCTCCAAGAGAAAGCCCTGAACCGCACTCAAAACATCTAGCCTTGGATACAACCTGTGACAGAGGCAGCACCGGCTCCAGAACTATCTGACTGAGGGTGCATCAGAGTTACAGAGGTAAGAGCTGAGTGGTTATGTATTTTCTCCTAAGAGGGTTCATAGGTGTTAGCCACTGTGTTTATTGTGTTGAGGCTAAATGCTAGCCACGGTGTGAGAGGTTAACGTCTATAGCAGACATGTCAAAGTGGCAGCCCACAGATGACTTAACCCGGCCCCCACTTGTAGAGCACGATGTCCTGAGTATGTCAAAAAAAAGAATTGAGTCTCTAGCCCATTCGTGTGCGGAGTTATGATTTTTAAAAGAAATAACCATGATGCTCACTCCAGCCACTAAGGAGTAGCTTACATTTTTTTTTTTAAAGGAGAGAATTCCACACCTGTCCAGTAGAGGGCACTAACATAATAAGAGATCAGGGTATACACAGGCCCACCCCAGGGCCTGTTGTTTTATATGTAGAGTGAATGAATAATGACTACATAATAACTACTTTGAAAAACTGTAAAGTGCAATACAAGTCCATCCATCCATCTATTTCCTTCCACTTTTACGTTGGAAAAGCTGTTCAAATTTCCAAATCACACTGCATCAGCCCCCATGGCTCCTCCTGCAGGTGGTGTGTCCAAGGAAGGACGGCCTCACAATTCTGACCGGGCCTGTTGGTCTCTCATAAGGGGCTTCTGAACTGCTCTTTGTCTGACCCGTCACATCGGACCTGTTTGCCATGGGAGACCCTACCGGGGGCACGAAGCCCAAGACAACAGAGCTCCCAGGATCATTCGGGTGCTCAAACCCCTCCACAATGTTGAGGTGGCGGTTCCAGGAGTGACAGTCCTGTCGGGCTTTTGACCAAATCAGCACTATTATAAAATCACAGCTTATTATCATAAGAAAAATGTATTTTTTTTTTCAATAGTATTTTACTGTTTACATTATATGCGGTCCGGCTACCCGCCAAAGAAACCGGATTTCGGACCACAACCCAAATGAGTTGGACTCCCCGGGTTGATAGCATCTTAAACACTGACTCAGACTGAGACTCTGTTGAGATGGGAAGTTGTAGGTTTTCTGTTTCCTCTTCGATGTGTTCATTTAGTCTGAGCAGTGGAAGCAGATCATTGGTAAATCCTGCCGTCGCCACACATCTGTGGCTTGTAAACATCACCACATGCTGGTTTGTTTACATAAATACTGCTGTCAATCAGATGTCCTTCATTTTCATCCTGAGTAGAGATATTATTATTATTACATAACTATGCGTGACGTAAATGGAAATGCATGTGTAGAATTCAAAATAGCATATTGTGCAAATGATTGAGAGTTTGAGGAGAGGCATGCGTCAAATTGCCAATTAAATCCACAATTATGTCTTGCACATCAACAACAATGTACTTTTAATATGCCAATCTTTTCCACATCACAAAAGCACGAGTATGTGGTTTCAGGTAAGAAATAATGAGAGCATTGTCAGAGTGAGTGTTTCTCGTTATCTGGTGGAAACGTTGCTGAAATGGATTGTTTTGCTGGGAGGAGGCGTGGGAACTCTTGTGGCGGCCTCGTCCTGTATAAGGTGGACTGAGGGCAGTTTAACAATTACAGCATGCTTCCTGCCAGGTATTGTTTATTTCGAATGAGCGAAATGAAGCATGTTCGGAAAAGTTGACTTACGCGATCTGTAAACACTGTAAACTAATTGGAAGAAAGTATCCAGACTCTGTCTTACTTTTCTCGACTCTGACGAGGAAAACGTAAACGCCATGTTTTTAATGTGGTGTTATATTATACCTCTCATTCTGCTGCCTCACTGGTCAGTCGGCTATTTTTGTGACTATAGTGGTGTGCAGAAGCCTTCAACTTTTTGACATTTTGCCATACTATGGACCATAAAAATAAATATATTTAATTGAAATTTTATGTGAAAGACACCCACTAAGTGACACACAATCGTGACATGAAATGACATTTATACATGATTTGGATTTTTTTTTATAAATAAAAAACTGAAAAGTGTGATGTGCAAAAGTACAGGCCCCCTTTCCTTTTAGTGCAAACAATTGCCTTCAGAAGTTGCCTCACATGTTTACCTAATGACTAAATAGAGTCTACCTGTGTGTAATCTATTGTCAGTTCAAATACAGCTGCTCTGCTCTGCTCTCAGAGGTCTGTTAAGAGACTATTGGGGAGCAGAAGCATCATGAAGTCCAAGAACACACTAGACAGGTCCGGGGTGAAGTTATTGAGATGTATAAACCTGGGTTAGGTTATATAAAGATTTCCAAAGCTTTGAACATCTTACAGTTACATACACAATCCAGGAATGGAAAGACCTACCTGCAAACCTACCAAGACTTACTGACCAAACAAGGACAACACTGACCAGAGCTGTTACTAAGAAGCCTATGATGACCCCGGATGAACTGCAGAGAGCTACAGCTCAGGTGGGGGAAACTGTCCACGGAAAAACTATCAGTTGTCCACTGCACAAATCTGGCCTTTATGACAGAGTGGCTAGAACAAGACATTTTTGAAAGAAATCCATAAGAAGTCCCATTTTCTGTTTGCCAGAAGCTACATGGAGGCCACATGGTGACTCCTGGCAAACAGAACACAGGACTTCTTATGGTTTTCTTTCAAAAATGTCTTGTTCTTGCTACTCTGTCATAAAGGCCATATTTGTGCAGTGTACGACTATATAAATTAAGTGTACGACTATATAAATTAACTTTGCAATCATTCTCAGTAAAATACCCATCTGTGTATCCCCTCATATATGGTCACACAAATGGGAATGTCTTATTTGAAATGTTACACAATAATCATACTTACTCCTACTTACCTAAAATGTTCAAATGTACTAACAAAAGCTGACCTTTAAAAAGGAAGTGGAGGAGCTGTTGACGTGCTGTCCACCTGCGCCAGGGGAATGACAGAAAACATCATTATCATCAACTAATGATTTTGAATGAGGCCATTGGACGCTTTTGTCCTGCTAATCACTGGCCTGACACTTCCTGTGGTTTATACTCACACTCCTTTATTAACGAGACACTGATGTCAACCGGAAACCATCTGCAGTCATCACGACTCTCCGAATAGATATTTTTTAATCTGCTTCTGTCGCCGTGCGGTCCTTTAGTGACAATAGAAAGGTCTTACAAAAGAAGGATAATTTAATAGCCAATGTTATACCTGAATGAGAATGCTAGACCTGAGTACTTTGACTTCCAACTGTCTTTGAGGAAAAGAATAAAGCTTGTAGTGAGTCCATTTTTTTTCCTCTTTCCTGTTGGTCCTGTTGGCATATTCGATGATAACAATGCCAACAATTCATGATGCTCAGGAGTGTGAGGCATTGTTTTCATGCACACTGTTATCAAAGTGTGACATACAGTTTCGAAGGTCATGTCGAACTTCTTCTGCCTCTGGTCTCTGTTCTTCCGGGTGGATGTTAAGGCATCCTCTCGTGTTTTGGAGCAGCATACTAATAAGGTAGAGTAAAGTCTAAACCTTCAAAAATGTTATCATTGATTTGGCCCTGATACAAGCCTCGCTTTCTTATGCTGTGGTGTATATAGGCCTATCTGGGGAGAGGCCGCTGCAGGCGGGAAGTGGGATGCAGCGCTTCCCAAAAAAAAAGAGAGGAACATTAATAATGGACTCTTACATTGTGCAAGGCCTTTAACTGGACTTCAGCTGGAGCCTCGGCTGCTGTTTTAGATTGTGTTTATTTGTTGACCGGCACATCAGGGCAACTGCTCTGCTCTTGCCGTCTTTTGTCATGGTTTACAGTCGTATGGTTCCACTGTAGCCAACTGTCTGCGACGAGTGGGTTTGTACAGGATTGAGTAGGTCTTCAACGTTAAAGGGACAACACGGAGTTTAAAAATGTTAAAATTATGTATTTTCCTCCCCCTACATGTTCCATCAATGTCCTAATGTGTAGACTGAGCTCAGACCTGTTCACCACAACTGCCTCTAAAATCCTGCACTCAAAAGGTTATTCAATCGGGTCTGAAGTGCCGTCATGCACGAGCTTAAAATAGAAGCTGCAGTTACACGTAAGACCTGAGGTGGCAGTAGGGAGTATAAGATGACCAACTTGCATCTAGTCCCTTTAAATGATGTACAAGTGGACCTCCAACAAATTGTGGACTTAAAGCAGAACTAAGCAACTCATGCCCCTAGAGGCCATAAGCGCCATTGCAGGTGTTGTAGCATGTTGTGTTTTTTACACATTAATTGTCCGTGAGAGTAAATACTACGCTGATAGAAAAGACAAAGGGAGAGAGGCATATTGAAGTGTATTGTATTGTACAATTACACATGGAGATAATTTTTTTCACTTAAACTTGGCTGTAAATACTGTAAAAGTGGTGCTAGGCTGCATTTAGCTTTGCCCATTAGCCTGTTAGCTTCTTCTTCGTGATTCTATTAGTGTGTATTGGGGCCTCCGACCCGTAAACAGCGAAGTTGCAATTGTGGTTGTCTGGCCAGAGACACCAGGGGGAGATGAAAGACCCTCCAATCATCCCATAAACACTTGTTAAACAAGTTACTTAGTCCTGCTTTAATGTCTTCTGAAACAAAGCAAAAAGCACAAAAATTGAAAATGAGAAAAAGATAAAATGTCATTGACAGAATAAATGACATTTTATAGTTCCTTTATTTGCCCAGCTATTGTATTTTGGTTTCATTTTTTTCTTCTTCCGCTAAAGTGCTCCAATCTGTATTTTCTGTATTTAGTTGCTCAATAGAGAGATAACAAATGTCCTTTTTAAGAGCCCTTACACTACACGGTCCGCCACAAGAAAAAAAAAAAGCTCATTATTTTAGATCTGATCAAGTCGACTGTGTCAAAAACCAAGGCTTCTCTCGCTTTTGTTCACTGTCTACCAGTCCCAAAGTAAGCACACGCCCAATAGAACAGCAGAGGTGTGCCTATGATGTCCCAGTGTCAATAAACGTCCCTCATGGAGGCGATTGATGACACTTACCGCCCCTCTCTCCTGTGCTTCCTGTCCAGTGCATATGCTTCCTTAAGGCGGCCATCACGCCTCGCTCCCTTCCTCTCCTCACACCGAGTTCTGGGGAGGTCAGCGCTCCGGATTGGGTGTGCTGGGGTTGAGAACAAGCGGTCTTAAAACAGAGGCGTGTGCCGTCTATTCATCAAGTGTTGGGTAACATGCATAATTCATCTAGCTTTGGGGATATGCCAGTGAAACCATTTTGAAATGAGAGATGGTTAAAACATTCAATAGATGCATAGCAATTGTTCAACATTCTAGAAATTGTCTTAAGTATTAGATGATAGTAAAAATGCTCTGTTGTTTGGTGTGTGAAGAGAAACTGCATCTCTACATACAGATGACTTGATTCTCTAACCAAGACTGTGATCAAATTTGACTGATCAAGCTTTTGCTGGTCGAAATGGTAAAAGCCTTTAAGAAGCGATAAGGAATAGAGCAGCTGCTAACTTAGAAACTAGAGGTTGGAGATCCCTGCTGGAAGATTAGCCTCGGACATGTTTTAGGTTGATGTGCTTTGATTGCCAAATGCAGGTCGAGAAGCTCTGTATAAAAGCATAACCAATGAGTAATCAGGATACATGCAAGAAACTCCCACAGATGTGAAAAGAAATATGCAAACTCTACATAGAAAAGCTTTAGGTCCATGATTAGATCCTGAAACTTTGAGACAAGAGCGTTTCTTCTCAGCCACGATGCTTCCTATAATGTGGTGAGTGGCTTTCGAATGAAGCAATCAATCCGCCAAAACTGCTTCACCTTTCTCGTCCAAGCCTGTTTGGGGTCTTGTTGATTCTATGAAATAATATTGAGTGTAATGACTTATGCATGTGTGCACGTCTCGCGACAATAAAGACAATCTACCAATTTTTTGCTAATGGGAAGGTCAAGGGGCTGGACGTTCTGGAGATGGGTCATTTGCACTACAAGCTGGAATGTGGATGGATTTGTGATTCCACAGACTCAAAGAAATCTATCTTGTATCATTTAGCGCCCGCTGATTCATATCATTCTCATTTTCGACCTGTATGTGATCCCCCGTGTGAACTGGCTATGTAAAAGTTCTTGGAAGGACTTTTGTGGAGCAGAGACGGCCATGTCTTTAATGAGAAACATGTCGCTGTGGACTTCAGAGGTGAGCGGCTTCACTCGCACTAACTTCATTCATAACAAGTGCTGCCTCTAGAGGTGGAGGTGGGTCGTTACAGAGGGGTTTCTGAAGAGAACAAACTCTGTAATGTTTGGTGGAGGATGAATTCCACTTAATATTCTATTGCCTATTGTATAATGATTGAAGAACTGCTTCGATTGAAAAAGCTGAATGTAATAATCCTACTTTGGCAGAAGGTGATATGTTGAGTTGTATTTAGAAATGGCAAGATATGTGGAGAAAGCATGGACAATGAAATTGAAAGCTTTGTATCCAGATGGTGAACCTTCATTGTGAAGTAACTTCACTTTTTGCTGTGATGATTATATTACTACTACTGCAAAAGTTGCATCGGCTGCATCAACTCTGGGAGAGGGGCGGAGTTAACTGAATCGAATTGTCCTGTCTTAGCGGGTCGTCTGGTGATCGGAGGGTCGGGGGTTCGAATCCCGCCTCCTGAAGGCGCAGACTGTTGTTGTGTCCTTGGGCAAGACACTTCACCCTCCTTGCCTCTGGTGTCTGCGTACATTGGTGAGAGAATGAGAGAGTGAATGGGTGAGTGGTTCCTTGCTGTAAAGCGCTTTGAGTGACTAATGTAGGTGGAAAAGCGCTATATAAGTTGAGATCATTCACCATTCCGGGTTTGAAAAATACCTCCAGAAAATACTTATATTCATCACAAAAATGAGTACTCCATAGTGGCAGAAGTACAATATAAATGCCTATACTTTACTTTGGAAAGGCTAAAATAGCATGATACAGATCCTTTAAGACAGTCACCTTCCAAATTATGTTTATAGTGTCTTATATGTGGGCTGGGCACATACGTGCATGACACTTTGATAAAAAAATATTCATTCATAACAAGTGTTTTCCTGTCTGCTCCCGTTTACTCTAACGCAGAATGAATGGCATCTGTAGTGCAAAGATGACGTGCAGGTCGGATAAATGCGACCTGGCCGTTCAGACTGAAGTTGCATCGCAAAAGTTCATATAAGTATCGGATTTGGACCATATCCAACTGGCCTGGGTCGCCTTTGAAAAGGTCAGATACAGATCGCATACAGGTCTGGGCAAAAAAAATCCGAATTGGGTTGTTTCAGCCTGCAATCTGAACGCAGCCTTAATCTTACAATTGGCGACAACAAGGATTTTTTATTGACATTGCTAACAACAAGACAAAGACAAAAAACAATACCGCCATTAAAACGTGCGCTTTTTCTCAATGTCCCACTTTATTTTTGGGGTTGGAACCGAAGGCTGTGAGAACCTTTTTACTTGTGTAGCGAAACACAAAAACAAAGCAAAACAACCTTCGCATCCTTAGAATTATTCCAAGCAAATTACTTCAGGGACAAAAGTGCCTCAGTGCTTCCCATATCCATATCTAATAAATTCAGCTTGCGCCACACACTATGAGCTTATTCTTCCACCCATAGCCCACAGGGAAAAGAACGCGTTTAATTAGGGAGACGGGATGTACGCGCATGCATTGTCTGCGTGGGCTACACAATATCGCATTTGTTTACCCAGACGATGAAACTTTGCATCAAAACATATTTCTTTCGGGTACAACGTGGACTTTGAGGCTGCAATAACAGTGCATGAGCAGAGGGGGCAGCAACCACCCACACAGGGCGGCTATCTGTGGCTTATGAGTCATGAAGGTGCTGCAGAGAGAAATGCACTTCGAAACTTTATGACTAAGGGGTAGAGGGGGAGGAATGTAGAGAGAGAGAGAGAGATTTACAAGTAAGTTTTCGTAGGGAATGTACTTCTATGAGTAGTTTTATTATACTTTTACTTGAGCAACATTATTTATGAAGGATAAGTAAAATATTTTAGTCAGTCAATCTGTGATACAAGCATCATGTCAACCTTAACACTTTAACCATGCACATTTCCTCTAGTTTTACTCTAATCTAAAAGCTTCTCGACCGGCGGTTACAGCCTATAGGCCAGAGTGAGGCCTCATTTGAAAGCTAAGATCTACAAAACGGATCTGAGATGTTTCCTCGCATTGTTGGCGCCTTGTCGTCACTTTTTCGTCATATTTTTGTTGTTTTTTTGTTCTCTTTTTGATGCTTTTTGTTAGCGTTTTTCCGAACAAATCCTTATTTACATCACTTTTTGGTGCAATTTTTGAGACTTTTTTCAAGAAGCTGTTAGATTTGGATAAAGTGGAAAATTTGCTCATTGAAAGGAACAGGCCACCGTTTCTCCATACTGAGATGTGTTCTTACCTGAGCTTGTCTGGTCTTTGAGCGTGCTCATGGAAGAGCTTGGTCGCTTCTAGCTTCACCCCCGTTTGGAGCTATAGGAATACATTGGGAGAGGCCAAATGCTAACAACATCTTTGGTTGTTTTGCGTGACTGAGGGCACACAGTTATTCCATACTGTGATATGTTCTTACCTGAGCTTAGACGAGTTGATACGTACCTATCTGGTGTTTGTGCGTGCCTGTGGAAGAGCGTGGTAGCTTCTAACTTCACCCCGTTCACCCCGTATAGGAATACATTGGGAGAGGCCAAATGCTAACAACATCTTTGGTCGTTTTGCGTGACTGAGGGCACGCACTAAGACCAGGTACACATCAACTCGTCTAAACTCAGGTAAGAACATATTTCAGTATGTAAAAACGGTGGCCTGTTCCTTTAAAGTTCCTTTACATATTATACTGTATGTTAAGATGTTAACATACAGTATAATATGTAATAAAAAAAAAAAAAAAAACATACACTGTATCTAAGTTAAACTTCAATATGTTTTCTTGTATGTTAAATGACTTCTTTTTCTGATCTAATTTTTATGGAAAACGGTGTTATTTTTAGCCTTGTCTATCCTATTACATTAGCTCACACAATTACTCAGTGCTGACGTAGAAGTGTTTTCACCAAGGGCTCTTTTGCTTGGTTTGGGTCACTACTTTGTGCGTAGTTTCTTTATAAATAAAGCTGCAACCTCTTTCGTGTGATGCAATCGGTAAATCAGCCCAACTTTTGGTGGACGATGCCTCACTAGGCCTTTGGGAGCTGTTACCAGGAAAACTTACTGCCCACTTCACTTGACTCTTTGGTTATAGTTTTGGAGAGTTTATGACACAACTGATTCGTGCAGTTCAGCCGCAGGGCCGGATCTAGAAACAATATCACGGGGTGGCAAGCAGGGTCAGGGATAATTTCTGGGGTGGCAATGTCGAATGTTTTCCTTGATCACGAGGCAATTTTTCCGTTTAGATGCAGGCTGAGCCCCCCCAAATTATACACAAATCATAGCATTATCCATAATATGAGTTGGGGGTTTCTAACTCAGGTAAAATGTAAGCTTTTGTAAAAAAAAAAATAATAATAATAACCTCTTTAAGCACCCAAGTAGCTTCTAGAGCAGATGACCACATGACAACAGCTGCCACCCCGTGCCACCCCTGTAGATCCGCCCCTGTTCAGCTGTGATTTGAGAACTTTGGTCAACTGGAACCATCCTCTTCACTAAATATTACACAAGGAGCCGAGAGTGAATAAGACCATGTCACATCACCAACATGTCAATTTTCTTCTTTATCACTATATTGCACTTTGTTGCAGTGTTGATCTAAAACAGCTGAAACAAAAATACCCAGTCGTTTCACTTCCTGGTGTTCGCTGCGCAGCTGTTTCAATAAAGAGAAAAAAAGGAGGGAAAAGTCAGTGTGGCTCATGTGGCTCTATTGAAGCGATGACGAGTGTTTTACTTTGTGATGAAAGGATGAAGAAGCTTACCAAGAGATGGAGGCCTCAGGAAGAGCCACTGGAGAAGATTCAAAGATTACTCAAAGTTGGACGAGTGGATTGAAACACAGCTCCAGGTATATGTTTATGAAGAGAGAACTACATTGTAACAAGACGATTTTGCATGACACCCTCCGTTAAAGTACACAGTATAGTATACAGTAAAGTATACAGTGGGAGGAGAAAGTGAGTACACTGTTTGGAATTTCTCACATTTCTGCCTAAATTGGCCATAAAAATGTGGTCTGATCTTTATTAAAATCATAACAATGAGTAAACAAACTAATACCACCCAAACATTTACATTTTACCATATCTTTATTGGCATAACATGTAAACATTCACAGGAAAGTGTGGAATAAATGATAATTAAATAGCTGAATCTTGGACCATTCCTCTTTACAAAACTGCTGCAGTCCAGTGAGATTCAGGCGGTGTACTTACTTATTCCATGCTGTCCTGTGAATGTTTACATGTCGTGGCCAATAACAAACATGATAAAATGTAAATGTTTGAATGGTATTAGTTTAAGCAGACACTGTTTACTCACACTTGTGATTTTAATAAAGATCTGACCACCTTTAGTGACCATTTTAGGCAGACATGTGAGAAATTTCAAACGGAGTACTTACTTTTTCCTCCCCCTGTATATAAAGTTGACATGCAGATTGGGGTCTTATAAACCTGCAGAAAATATAAGATCCTAAATGTACCACAACACAGAAATGTACAGGTGTTTTCCAATGTTGCCGTAATATAATAATGATAAAGCTTATAATGAAATACATTATTAAAGCAGGTTTCTTTTGGTCATATTTAGTTGTAATAAATTAGCTCACTATGCAACAAAACTAAACAAATCATAGACAACACCTGATATTAACCCTGGAAACTTAAGTATGACATCAGCTAAACCACATGACAGTCGCCTGACATTCCAGCTGTGCTTAGATGAAGAAACGACTGAATGGTTTCCTCATAGCTCAGGCGTTACTGACATAGTTGGAGACTTACTACATATTCACAGAGCGGCCACTGCAGACTTTCGCACATGAGTGGGAATGTCCCTGTGAAATGTGCCTTGGCTTCCACAGTGGCGCCGAGTGAGAATGCGTAGTTTCACACACCTGTGCCTTTCCAAACGGGAACCAAGTCAACAGCCGATATGGACATGAGGAGGGTGAACGTGATGCAAGTGGTCGTCTTTTCAAAAAATGGTTATAACAAATATGTCCATCAATTAAATTGTAGTAAAAAACTAAAAGTCAAATTACATGAATTTCTAGTACTAGGGTTTCCTCAAAGTGCTCCGGTTTCCCCCATCAACCCAAATACATGCACAATCGTTTAGCTGACCATGAGCCTGTAGGCCAAGACCTGAAGATGGGACCCCTGACACTGAAGGACAATGGGTCAAATGAGGAAAAATTCCCCAGCATGTACAATAAAGTCTACCTTAACCCCTTAACCCCCGCCATTTTCTCCAGTTTTACCGATAAAAACTTCTTGACTGGAGAGCTTACTGCGTGCAGGCAATGTAATGGCTGATTTGAAAGCTAAGACCTTAAAAAGTCATCTTAGCTTCTTCCTTGTTTTTGTTATCACATCTTCATTGCTTTTTTGTAGTGTTTTGGAGCCTTTCTTTTGTGTAATGTAACTGTGATCAAGCCACAAAAATGTGACCAAGCAAGAAAAAACATGACAATCACAACAAGAAACAAGCTTAATACATACCTGTCTGGTCTTTGTGTGTGCCCTCAGTCAAGCAAAACGACCGAAGATGTTGTTAGCATTTGTCCTCCCCCAGTATATTCCTATAGCTCCAAACGGGGGTGTAAGTTGGAAGTGACCAAGCTCTTCCACGGGCACAAAGACCAGACAGGTACGCATCAACTCGTCTAAGCTCAGGTAAGAACATATCTCAGTGTGGAAAAATGGTGGCCTGTTCCTTTAAGAGGTTAAAGATAGCAGCAAAGTCGTATCTGTGCTATAGGCAGTAGTTCTTCCAGAGCTAATTACTCCTTCATGCATTTAAACTCTTAACTCTCAACATTTGAAGTTTTGTAAAAGTCTATGAAGTGAAGTGAGATTTTTACTCCTGGTACCTCCACTGTTGCATACAGAAACACACTGTCATTCATCCTCGCCCATTGTACATATTTGCAGTGGTAGTGGAAACAAGAGAACCTGCAGAAAACGAAAGAGAACATGCAAACTCCACAAAGAAAAGACCCCGTTTTTGACTTTGAGACGATTGCGCTGATTTCAGTATCCTTTCATCAAGTCCAAAACCTCACACCACTGGCAGAAAACGCGTCCCGATAAGTCTGCTGTAGAATGTGGGTCGTCGTGTTAGTCCTTGAGCGCACCACTCCTCTCATTCATAAACCTCGTCGGCATTTACTGAGTGTTTCCGCTTACACTTTGAAGCCGCCGCAACTATGAGACAAACCGTTTAAGCTTTTGCAATCACAATGCTTTTGCAAGGACCTTCTGCTGACATTTCAAACCTACAATCAATCAGACCATTCATGCTGGAACGGCAAAGAAAAATACATGAACCATATATCTGCAGATTATGTTCAACCCATTATAGGCAGTTACAGCCCGCACAGGAAGATTGTACATATTTCCGATATCGTTCATGCCTTCTCTCAAGAGCTTTGACTGTTCCATGTCACCACCGCAGCAGCACACTTCTAATGCTAACTTCTAATGGTGACCGGACCCGGACTTGGCGGAGCAGTGTGAGTGTGCAACATTGGTTTGAATGACTTTCTAAGTTCGCGGAGGCCGTACCAGACCTTAAACGGATTTAATGTGAGCTGGGCCTTACAGTCAGGCCTGAGGAGGCGTGAGCCGCTCACAGCAAACACACATGTTTTAATTTATTGGGTGAAATGGCCTGGTGTCGCCTCGGGGTCCCCCCAGAACAGCTGGAGGAGGTTTGTGTGGATCGGGAAGTCTGGGCATCTCTGCTGAGACGGCTGCCCCCACGACCCGGCCCCAGATAAAGCGGAAGAAAATGGAAGGATGGATGGATGAAATCTTGGGTGGCCTCAATAAACACACATGGGACGTTTCTGACTTTTTCTGTTTCGAGAAAGATTTGTCAGAAAAGTGTGGTGGCCAAAAGATAGTGTCGTTTTGATCCTTCGATGTTTGCTCTGATGATCACCCAGTATTGGGGAACGTGAGCTGGGCTTAGACCGTCGTGGGGCAGGTCAGTTTTAGCCTAAACTAATGATGAGGTGAAACCTATTCACCCCCGTATAACCAAGTGCATTTTCTGCAGTTCAGCTTTACGCCAAAAAACTCATCAAGATAGACCATTTTCCTCACGGTGTTGCCACATTTTCATCGCTTTATTGTCACTTTTCTGTTGCTCATTTGTGGCTGTTTTGCTGTGTTTTCATCACACATTTTAGTCACTTTTCTGTTGCTCTTATGTGATTTTTTGTTGCGTTTTGGTCACACATTTTGTCACTTAGGGCTTGTGCAGTGTGATTTGGGCGGCTGCCCCAAAGACCCGGAAACGGAAAAGTGGAAGAAAATGGATGGATTTTGTCACTTATTCATCACCTTTTTTTTCCCGGCGCTCTTTTGTTGCATTTTAGATTGGGGTTTAGCCAAACTGGAGAAAATGTGCTTGGTTTTTTTTGGGGGGGGGGTTAAAGGAACAGGCCACCGTTTTTACATAATAAGATATGTTCTTGCCTGAGCTTAGACGAGTTTATACACACCTGTCTGGTCTTTGTGTGTGCCCTCAGTCAAGCAAAACGACCAAAGATGTTGTTAGCATTTGTCCTCCCCCAGTATATTCCTATAGCTCCAAACGGGGGTGTAAGTTGAAAGTGACCAAGCTCTTCCACGGGCACAAAGACCAGACAGGTACGCATCAACTCGTCTAAGCTCAGGTAAGAACATATCTCATTGTGGAAAAATGGTGGCCTGTTCCTTTTAGAGGTTAAAGATAGCAGCAAAGTCGTATCTGTGCTATAGGCAGTAGTTCTTCCAGAGCTAATTACTCCTTCATGCATTTAAACTCTTAACTCTCAACATTTGAAGTTTTGTAAAAGTCTATGAAGTGAAGTGAGATTTTTACTCCTGGTACCTCCACTGTTGCATACAGAAACACACCGTCATTCATCCTCGCCCATTGTACATATTTGCAGTGGTAGTGGAAACAAGAGCACCTGCAGAAAACCGAAAGAGAACATGCAAACTCCACAAAGAAAAGACCCCGTTTTTGACTTTGAGACGATTGCGCTGATTTCAGTATCCTTTCATCAAGTCCAAAACCTCACACCACTGGCAGAAAACGCGTCCCGATAAGTCTGCTGCAGAATGTGGGTCGTCCTGTTCGTCCTTGAGCGCACCACTCCTCTCATTCATAAACCTCGTCGGCATTTACTGAGTGTTTCCGCTTACACTTTGAAGCCGCCGCAACTATGAGACAAACCGTTTAAGCTTTTGCAAACATGCTTACTTGCTGACATTTCAAACCTACAATCAATCACACCATTCATGCTGGAACGGCAAAGAAGAATCCATGAACCATTATCTGAAGATTATGTTCAACCCATTATAGGCAGTTACAACCCTCACAGGAAGATTGTACATATTTCGGACATCGTTCATGCCTTCTCTCAAGAGCTTCGACTGTTCCATGTCACCACCGCAGCAGCACACTTCTAATGCTGATTTTATGTTTTGCACAAAGCAAGTGGGACGAAGCAGAAATATCTTTCATTATTTAGCAGCGCAGTTTCATTGCTGTGAAGTGTGTCTTTAACAAAGCTGCAGTGCATTATGGGTGCTGTTCGGCTCTCTAAGGGAGCGAAGGATGGTCAAGTGCATCCTTGGTAAATGAGCCAAACGGAAGAGTCGAACTGATGACGTGGATCCGCCCAAAGAGGTTCAGACGCAGAGGATCCTTTATTTACCACCTGCGCAGGGCTGGACAGGCAGAAAAAATAATCGACTCTTGGGTCAAGACCGGCCTCTAAAAAAAACAGTCATATTCAATGCAATAGTCGAGGTGATGAGCAAAACAATAAGCCTAAAACAGTATAAGCTACGAATCAAGGATAATAGCTGCTGTTGTTTCTCCCGAATTCAAGTTAACACCTCATAGCACTCAATACTTTAATCTCGTTTACAACTTAATGGAGCTTTTGTAAAATGACTAAACAGTCTTAAAATGTGCATTCTGTTAATGAGGCTCCTCTTGCGACTGTTAGAGAGGTGTGTAGGGAAATAGACGTACCAAAAGGGCCAGAACATTGTAAATCCTTTCAATGGAAACAAGAAGATTTCCAAACTGCGGCACTGACGACGAGGGGCAAGAGGGAGTCACCTGACAACTCCCAACATGCACGTCTTTGCAAACATTTGTCTAAAATGTATATAAAATAGAGGTCTGAGGTTCTGTGGGTCCTGGAGGGAGTTACAATAAACTATTTCCTCTTATATTGGCAAATATGATGTGAGGGGCATGAGTGTTATGTCCGAGAGGCCCGTTGCTCATACGAGATTATCTGGGAACCATAGCTCAAAATCCCTCTAGTGGAGGAATTGTGTAGTTGCATCTATATAATGATAGGGATGCCAATAGCTCTTGGCGCTAACTGTGGGCCGGTGTAAGGTCTTACGGGGCTTATTTGTTGATCTGACTGGCCCGACCGGCCTAAAAGTACATCAGCCCACCGGGAAAACTCCTGGTGCTTCCGATAGCCAGTCCAGCCCTGCACCTGCACCACAACAAAACCCTTCTTCATTGCCGTGACTCAGTGGCATTAACAACATGTTTGCAGAGTGCCACCTACTGCTCTAGAGTGTTAATTACAAGGTTTTTAAATGGGACGACACAGAGCTACATTTTACGTTTCAGAGTAGAAAGTAATATATTCTCATTTCTCTAGATTTTCTTAAACATTACTCAAAGTTCTGCACTTTTAGTTCAGTGTATTTGCCTTTTGTAGAATAGAATGGCAAGGGCTCAAACACTTTACAATAATACCCATGTCTGCCTCCAACTTGTGGGGCCTTTAACCTTCACAATGTGTTTGCAAGCCAACGCTATCTTTGTTGTTGGGTCAAAAACTCTCGATGAGGTCATTTGTTGTCCGATGTTTCGAAGCGGGGGATTGGGCTTGACCTCGGATCTCACCGACAGGCTGCAGCTGGGTGAACATAACAAGCATGGCGGCTCCCGTGGGAAAGTCCCGAGGTGCTGTGGGATAGTGTGACTGACTGAGATTACACCTGTCGGGAGAGAGGGCAAATAAGATGCGGGGATTTACTGCAGAAAGGTGGACTTCAAAGCATTTCGGAAATCAAATCTGACCTGAACGTAGAGAATAGCTCCCAGGTGAGTTTTAAAGTGAAAGAGAGTTTGAGTAGAGTACATTGATACAAACAGTACAGAGATTTCTGATAAGGAATTTCAACACTTTAACCTGCATGAATATTAAATGCTGTTTTCATGTTTAAATGCATGAAGCCGTGTTGGTTGTGGATTGCCATGGTAAGTTAAAGCAGCGTTTTTCAGACTGGCGTGACTTTGGGACCAACCTTTATACCAAATTTTAATCAGCCTGATGTTAGTCTGAGTAATGAAGCCTTACGCTTAACTTCCTTAAAAATAATCATTATCGATGAGGAACACTGACATCAGCCCCCCCGGCCTTTAAAGTAATAAACATTTCATTCTGATCGAACTTTAGCATTACAGCAACAAAAACACACAAGAATGTTTTGCAGCACAATAGTAAAAGCAGACACAGACACTGGAAGAATCTGTAGAATTGAGGACCAACAGTCAACAAGAATCAAAACCCCATTTAGAGGTAAAAGCACCTTCGTACCTCCAAGTAAGAGGAATGACTCCATAAACTTACTGCGAAAAACATGTTTCTCAACTACTTTCTTCTAAAAGAGAATACAAAGTGGCAGACAACTTAACAAAAGAACAAAGACATGAAGTGGACGCTCTCGAGAAACAGAGCGTCCCGTTCATGTCTTTGTCATAAAATAATGGCAGACAATGGGAGAGCAATTGTGCTACTTGGCTGCAACAATGTACAGTATGTTAAGAAAGTACAACTCAATAATAAAGCGTTTACAAAAAAGAGAACAACAATCCAACGACATAGTTTCAACAGAGAATTAACAGGACATTGTATTAAACCAAGCTCATAATTCCTATTTACATCAGATGTCCCACTGGCAAACATACATTGATGACATTTTCTTCATTCGGAGTTTCACAGCTTCATGAATGCCAACTGCAATCTTAAATTCACGATGGAGTGGGACATAGTCAAAATTAACTTGTTAGTTCTCCGGGCTTACAGAGTAGCCAAGAAATCCCATGCCTTTGAAGAGAAGTCTGTCTCTCTGTCTAATCACATACGCCTCATCTGTAGTTCAGACTCCGATTTGTAGTTTCAAGCCGATGATGATTTGTAGTATCGCTTTCAACAAAGAGAGTACAAACAGGAATGGATCGCCAGAGCTCGTAACAGATTCGATGCCACCTCTCAAAATGTCTGAACTGCCAAAATGCAAAAATAAGGAACAAAAAAGTTGAACTCGAGCTGCCTCATTCAGTATTCCTCCTTGGTTAAAGAGTTTGAACACATAAAAAAACACTACATAGCAGATCCTAATTTAAAATAATTCTGGTTGCCTCCCTGTATTGTGCACAACAGCCCGCCTAACTGAACCTCCATGCTGGTACGTGTCAACTTATCTCCCATAGTTGGGATTCATTTTTAACAAGGGTTACCACACGGCATTTACAGGTGTGGCCGGTGTACTCAATGTAATTTCACCAAGAAAACAAACACATTTCAACATTCCAACTTTTAAGATCTAAGGAGTGATCACATGCGATACTAAAACACCCGAAGTGCTACACTCAGTGCAAAGTAATCAATATATTTTTTTAATGGGAGCGACAGGCTGTGTGGATCTTTTACCCTTTTCTAGTTTATCGAGCTGAGATCCAGCATGTGCGGTTTGGATGTGCGCGTCCCTGAACTCATTTAGTTCAATAATAACACCATGCTTAGGAGTGTGATGATGATGAATAAAATATCCGGTAGTTTCACTTCCTGGTTTTCAAGTCAACAAGTGCAGCCGTTTCAATAAAAATAATAGTAATGCATCAGTTTTATATAGCGCTTTTCTGGCCACTCAAAGACGCTTTACATTGCACTATTCATTCACTCCATACTCGGTGGTGGTAAGCTACTATTGTAGCCACAGCTGCCATAGGGTAGACTGACGGAAGTGAGGCAACCAGTCACTCAGTCACTCAGTCACTCAGTCACTCAGTCACTCAGTCACTCAGTCACTCAGTCACTCAGTCACTCAGTCACTCAGTCACTCAGTCACTCAGTCACTCACTCACTCACTCACTCACTCACTCACTCACTCACTCACTCACTCACTCACTCACTCCATTCGCTAAGCTTCCTGGTGTTCCCAAACGGTCTCCCATCCAAGTCCTGCCAGGCCCTTCTCTGCTTAGCTTCCAAGGTCTGACGGGATTGGTCATAGGCCTTAAATAAAAAGAAAAAATATATATGTACATAGACTGTGTGGCTGTAGTGAAGCGCTGGCAAGTGTTTTTACTCCGCGATGAAAAGATTAAGCTCTGCGAGAGGTCGAAAGGTGAGGAAAGCATTGCCTGGACAACACACCTCACATTTTTTCCACACCTGCAGGATGATGTGACTGTGATTTCAAAGCTCTCTGGTAAAACAAATATGACAGTCTCTGCAGCTGTGTGGACAAAGTAGAGCTTCCTGTTACTGAATAAACTTTGGTCTGATTCCAAGGCAGGTGCTGTCCCTCATTGTGCCATGTTGTGTTATTGCATGTGCTTTTGGAGAGAGCAGGCTTATTGTAGCACAGGCTCATGAAAATGGATCCAATAAATGGAAAGCAGTTGGGCTGTGTGGTCAGTGGTATTGTTTCACTTCTAGGAGTCAAAATGTCCACATTGTTTCCTATAGATAGTGCACTGGGCCTTGGTCAAGACATTTTATAGTAGTGTCTGGATGAGCACTGAACTTGTCCTTAGAAGAGTTGGTGGAGAAGAACCTCGTGACAGGTCTTTGAGCTGGACATAGCATGACTGATGCCCCTTCCACACAAAGATAAGCTCAGGCCTCGCCCAAAGACTAAAAAAACATGGACATAGCTTCGTTGATAAGCTGCTGAAGCCTCGGGGGCTGGCTCTGGAAGTTCCATGCTGGACTTTTCCATTGAACACAGGCTTGTCATTCTTGCCTCCATGTGTTTGTCTTAACACATGCAACCTTCCTTTTACCATTTATTTTCACCCGATTCTACATATAGGAGTTGGCTCCAAAAACCCAGCCTGAACAAGCTTCCATAGAATGCTATGGGGTAGCCACCCACACTTATGTTCAGACCTAACGGGTCAATTTGACGTGGAAGCTTGGACAGGTTTCAGTCACAGTCAGTTCCCACGCGTCACATGTGTTCGCTTTTGAAGGAGCAACTGCGCGACTGTGAGAAAACCTCTGGGTTTGGCCCCACACACTGCTCCTGTACACAAAGTTGTGAATGAAAATTTGTTTGTCCTGATTCTTTGACTGTGCTTTGGTGACAGTAGAATACCTTCCTCCAACACAAACCTCACTCAGCTCTAACCTCCTGTCTCTCCCAAACACTCGGAGATGCCCTCCCCGACACCGTCTCTCCCGTTATTTCATTAGCTTTGGCCACTAATACAGCAATAGCTTTGAGCACACTTCGACAATGTCATGAAAGAAATCATGTTTAATACATGTTTGCGTACAAAGACATGGGGAGAAGTAAAGTTGTTCAACTGCCCATAAATACATAAATAACGGAGAATGCTAACTTGATGCTACATGTTAGCATCGGGCTAATGCTAGCATTAGCTAGCGCTAGCTACGACTGCCGTTTTTTCACTTCTACAGAATAATAATAATAATAATGCATCGGTTTTATATAGCGCTTTTCTGGACACTCAAAGACGCTTTACATTGCACTATTCATTCACTCCATACTCGGTGGTGGTAAGCTACTATTGTAGCCACAGCTGCCCTGGGGTAGACTGACGAAAGTGAGGCAACCAGTCTGCGCCCCTCTGACCACCACTCACTCACTCAGACACACACTACATTCGCTAGGCTTCCTGGTGTTCCCAAAGGGTCTCCCATCCAAGTCCTGCCAGGCCGTTCCCTGCTTAGCTTCCAAGGTCTGACGGGATTGGGCAGAGCAAAGGTGGTATGGCCACACAGAACAATCTGCTGTGAGAAAATATCCATATGGACCCTATTTACACTTTATTTATGTGTGATAAATAAGTTGATATTCCACCAGAAAATGGCAAAAAACAGTGGAAAATTGTGTTTCTCTAAAGATTCTATTTTCCCCCTCGGCGAAGCCATGCCCCCTTCGATGACGAGATGCCGTCTGTATCTATATCACTCCACTGCAGCTGTTTCCATAGTAATGACAAACATTTGAGCTGGAACTAGTTTCAGGTAAAAGTGTGTGTGTGTGGGGGGGGGGGGGGGGGGGGGGAATCAGGTAAAAGTGAAATAACTCCTCCCAGGACTTAAAAAATAAGCAAACAGGCCCCAGTGAACAGTTTCAGTTCGCGGGATAACACACTCCGAGGTGTCCATTATCAGAGTAACTAGACTCAGCGGAAGCACTCACCTCGTTGTGCATTATCCCTTACATATAATTCATCTGATCAGACTGCCTGACCTCTGCAGGTCCATCATTATGATGAAGTGCATGAACAAACTAGGTCAGGCATGTTGCTGACATGTTCCACTCACATCCATTCAGTATATCTGCGTGTCTGAAGCAAATGGCATAGTGTGGTAACCCCCGACACAGATATGAAACAACTGGCCTCAGTCACTTGTTATCTAGGTTAGAAACAGCACTGTCGGCCACTGAAATGTGAAAGTGTTACAGACTCATGCCAGAACTCAGCTACAAACCAAACACTCGATTCCAAAAATCAAGGCCAATCTATACTGCAGCGCGGAGCATTGAGTAAATATATCATTGTGGATCAAAACACTTCTTAACTGAACACAGAACATACTGAACATATGTGTCAGGTGTAAAAACATTAACATTTTCAATCAAAAGCTGTATGTACTGTATGTACTGTACTGTATGTGCCTGCAGGTGAGGGACTCAAAACACTCATTATTATTCTTTATTATTATTATTATTATTATTTTTTACTATCAAACCAAATAGGAATTATCTTGCCCAAGGGCACAACAACAAGATGCCATGTCTGAGCTGAGTGAGAGGTGGTAAGATAGTAAATTGTACCAGGTCCACTCTCCACTCATGCACTACATTAGTACTATATTCCCAAGGACACAATGACAGTATGCACGATGGCACAGTAGTTAGTGCACAGTAGTTTCATCTGTATCCAATGTTTGTTATTGCACATTACGATCCCCAATTCACCTTGATCCTGCTCTATCTGTACCTTTAAAATAACAATAATTGTTTTTCCCCACCCCAGCTTGTTTGATCTATATCCATTTCTCAACATCCCACACATTCCAGTGAAGAACCAGCGTGTCCCCGGCGTAATATTACCTCATCAAATCCTTCACACCTCGCAAGTGCAATATGGGAGTCCTATTAGCATTCCAGGGCGGTTGTTTTGGTAAGCTTCCGGTGAGTCACAGAGAGAGAGAAACAGACAGACAGAGAGCGAGGACGCAGTGTGCTTATGTCCATTTGTCACGTGCGCTGGCGATCGCTTTGTTAACGCCGTGTGCAATTGTTCTACTCTCTGCAGTCGGTCATCTCTCCATGAGGTGTAATGGTTTGTGGACGCAAGGTCTCGAGAAGAAGAAGGAAAAAAAAGGAGAAAAGGCAAATTACTTTTGCACTTGAAAGTGAGAGAGGAAGGAAATGCACAAATAGATTTGATACAATAAAACGGAAAAGAGAAGTGATAGTTGGAGGGATTGAAGTGGTGTGTTTTCAAGTGAAGGTCAAATATGACAACGCTGGGCTATGTATCATGTTTTTAACCATGCTGGTTTTTGTATATTAGGACCGTGGTTCTCAACCTTATGGAGCCGCGACCCCCATTATAACAGGTAAACGGGTTCGTGACCCCCGCCCCTGGTCACACATAATTCTTAAAAAACAAATGGCTCATCAAACTACGAACAAATAATGGCACTCTGGTAATATAGCACATAACACCTGCTACAATAAAACATTAGATTATATGCTAATGAAAATTTGAATATTTTATTCAAATGATCTGGCGACCCCCCAAATTTGTCCCGCGACCCCCTTGGGGGTCCTGACCCCCAGGTTGAGAACCACTGTATTAGGAATACAAAGTGGAAGCCTTAATCTATGATTGACAGGCTCTGGAGCTCTGTGGATGCTGGTAGACGGTCTGCCCATAGATATCATGTAATAAAGGCTAGATGTCTCGTACGCGCTGCTGGCCAAGGGGGGGCGACGTCTGCACACGGCGGCCATCTTGCCACTGGGAGCTCGCTCACTCGTAATATTGTGTTTTATGGTGCATGTACTTTTGAATTAACCATAACTTGCTCAATTTTCTACTGATTTTCAAACGGTTTGGTTTGTTATAAACGTCAGAGATGTAGGTATGACACTGCAAACATATGAACATGAACATAATCAACATGTTCCACCATTCAGAATTATAGCCACGTTAAAAACGTTTGTAAGAAACCAAACAGTTTGTAAATCAGTTAAGATTTAAGACATCTAGCCTTTACTATATGATATCTATGGGTCTGCCTGGCCTGTAAAGGCGGAGCTTCCTGGCCTTTTTGCCCTTTTAAGGAACAGGCTTTGTAGGAGATTTAGCAGCCATGTTGGGGCTGAATGGTACACCGGTTATCTCTTTTATCTTACACCTATGGACAAAGCATAGCATTCCTTTTTTTAAATCTAGAAATAAAAAGTTCTAGACACCTGAGCTTATGTATGTTTAGATTGGCCATTTCTGGTAAGGAGCAACAACTCTACTCTACTTTTAGTGGAGGTCCCTAATAATCACTCATCAATCACTCCATTATCAAAAGTCGTAGGATGTTGAGTAAAATCTTTCACCTGTTGCTTTTAGTACTCGCAGACCCTCCTGCACATGTAATTAGAAGCTCGTCTCAGCCCGAGTTCAAAGCAAAACAGAGCTGAGACGTGAACAAGGCCGGCCGCCAAAGCTAACGCCGTGCTTATTTAGCCTCTGACTTCCTGGTTCACGCTGATGGAGAATGCTCTATATTTTGACAAACAACAGTGCACATGGTCCGTTTTTCTTTCGCGTTTAAGAAAGATCTATGGTGACAAATAATGTTTACTCTAATACAACAAAATTATTAGATTTCCACAGTTTTAAAATATAATAATTATCTCTTGTCAGTCTTTCGGTTGAGGTGTATTCCATATGCCACGTTGCCTGGTCCTTCTGCGCATGGGTCGATGGCTCCTCCAGTGAACCCCTCTGTCCCTAATCTAGTTCATAATGATCAAACATTAGTCCCTCCGTAGCTTGCCCTGACCAAGCCTCATTAAAACATCAAGTGCAGCTGCCATGGATACATACAAACACAGACGCTGCTTGTCCTGAGGCGGTGGTCAGTGGAGCAAAGTTCACCACACCGTGCTTCTGTCGAGGCGGAAATGAGTGTTGTAGTTGCAAAATTGTCTCTATCTTGAGAATAGTTTTAATTAAATTAAAGACTGGAAGCTGGGGTTTACCGACTAGAACCACACATGCATGTCATGCGTGATTTTATCAATTCACAACCATCATATTTCAGCTCTTAAAGGGTATGTCTTTCATACGTTTTATACAAAACTTTTTCGTATGTTGCACTTGAGGACTTCATACATATGTACACGCCACATAAGTGTGGCCAACGCACGTTCAGATATCTCTTACGACCTCCATACATGTCGCGTATGTTGTTAGTGAATTGACCGTTCGGCGTGAGTGCATCAACCGCACAAAAACTCCGATATATAAAGCTTCACAGGTGCCTGTGGCCATTTGTACAAAGTTTTTGCAATATGCTGAGGGGAAGAGGGAAGCCGAGGAGAGAACAGGTGTCGTAGAGGGAGCAGCGATAAAGGCGTTATGTGTGGTGTGAGGTGTAGCAGCAATTCACCGTGTTTGGCTTTCTCTCTCCAGGAAGAGTGTGTCATACTGCCCAAACATGCGCCTTCTAAGGAAATATATATGGGCTATACCCCTCCAAATTGCCGGATACTCTCTGAGACAAATGTACAGATCGTGTGCAGTTTGCAACCTTCATACGAAGCCCGCCTGAAACCCATGGTCAGTACGTTTGTTTCAGGTTGGTCTTCCAGCTTACGTGCCTTAGATGTACGAATGACGCGACAGCCGCACGTCCGAGCAGCCTCTGTGTGACGCACGTTTGACTTAAGGTTGTACGTTTGGTGCGCAGTCTTCTGAACACCACGACTACGTTCTCCACGAACACAAAATAAACGCCGCAATTTGGGAAATGCCAAAAATCGCACGGCCAAAAAGTCGCACGTCCGGTTGTGACCTAGGCATTAATTATCAGTTATGTATGACTTGCATTTATCATGAGTCCAGTAATCACCAGTTTGCATTTGACTGATTGTGTGCATTCAAGTGTTTCTGGTTTATTGCATTTTCTCCATAAGAACACAACTAATACTGCAGAGTTCTACTGCGCATTGAACGTGTTGAAATGTGGTATCAGTGAACAGACAAATAGGAAATCTGAAAGTCCTGTTTTGAGCTGTTTTGGCGTCAACAATGTGGCAGCCATTTTGTAAGAGCGCCTCATATCCACGTTCAAAACTGGGCCTGGGATGAATGTTTTGGGGCAAGGTCCTGACCAGGCCATCTCTGTCCACAACCTAACTGTAAAACCACATTGATGCTCTGTCTATTTCTTTTATGCACCCAAAAATCAATGCATACATCGCTCAAAGAGTCAGCGCTGAAAGGGAGTGACCTTTTGGATTCAAATGCTACTTTAGATGCCACTAGATTGCAAAGGGCAGAGCAATCTTTGGAGGCTATCTCCAAAGTTGGCGGGTTCTGGACAGCCTGACTGGATTGTAATTACACGTAGTGGATGAGAGAGAGGAGGGCAGTCATGCAGGCAGAGAGAGGAGAGGGGAGACAGGAGGACACAGTTTGCACTCTAATTTCCCAGACAAGTGGTGTGAAACTGCAGGCAAATCCTCGGTTATCTACTTGAAGGCATAATTGCTTAATTCATTTCGGTACAAGATAAAGAAAAGACAATTATTTGAAATGTCTGCCTGAGTAAATTTTTGCAGAAAGAGAACAAAAGGTTGTTATGCAAAGTTATTCAATCAACACATAATTAAAAATAGTATGTCCGTGTTTATCCAGACATATTTAATAAAGAACTCGCCTTTGCTACTCTAGTGTTTACTTAAAACTGTAGGTCAAAGGCAATATGTGTCTTCTTCAGGATATTAACCACTCAAAGCAACACCAGCTATTGTACAAGTAAAAGTTTTCGGTGATTTTTTAAAAATATGATGTATACATATTTCTTCTTCACCTGCAGTGTCCCACCTTATTCAAATACACACTGTTCCGGAGCATGCCATATTCCCAAAGGTCGCCTGTGGGTGGGTGCAGAGAGAAGTCCACCGTGTGATGAGAGGGCGGCTTCTCTGACCCAGCTCATGCATGTCAAGGGGAGTTCATGTTGGTTGGCATGGTGATTCCTGACACCGCGTTCGCAAGGACATCTGTGCATGTGTTGCCAACGGACAGTGTGATCAGTTGAACTTTCGCCTCTTTCTCAGGCCAATGTAAACATGTCTGTTTCAGCTACTGGAGTGGGAATGGGCTTGGTGATGTCAGAGTCAGCGTTAACCACGTCGTAAGTGAGGTAAAGGAACAGCCCACCGTTTTGACATACTGAGATATGTTCTTACCTGAGCTTAGATGAGTTGATATGTACCTGTCTGGTCTTTGTGCCCGTGGAAGAGCGTGGTTGCTTCCAACTTCACACCCATTTGGAGCTATAGGAATACATTGGGAGAGGCCATATGCTAATAGTTATTAACTTATACCGTATTTCTTTAGAACGGTAAAGATTTCATCATCTTTACTAGTGTAGGTAGAACCAGAAACAATGACGCTTTTCAAAACATGATCGACCCCAGATTTTGCAAAAAACTCCATAATTGCGCCGGACCAAAACAATCAAAAACAATGTGCAGTGTTCACACAATAATGCATTCACACACCAAGCTCCTGGCTAGCTCGCCACGTGTAACGCTTAATTAATATCTTAATTTGGGCTTTTTGCGTGACTGAGGGCACACGGTTCTTCCATACAGTGATATGTTCTTACCTGAGCTTAGACAAATTGAACTGTTTGGTCTTTGTGCATGCCCGTGGAAGAGCGTGGTCGCTTCCAACTTCACCCCGTTTGGAGCTATAGGAATACATTGGGAGATGCCAAATGCTAGCAACATCTTTGGCCATTGTGTGTGACTGAGGGCACGCACAAAGACCAGACAGGTACACATCAACTTGTCTAAGCTCAGGTAAGAACATATCTCAGTATGGAAAAATGGTGGCCTGTTCCTTTAACTAACAGTACACAGTATATGGATAATGTGTGCAGTTATTTGACAATTGTGTGTGTTTGGTTAATACATGAAGAACAAATGCAACAGATGTTTACACCACATTGTCAAAAATAAAATACAAAATCGGGATGGCAAAGCAGATGGAGACGATTTGAAAATATATATATACAATTCTCAGCAGCTTCTTTTATATCAATAATTGAAGGGAAATGATCATCTGATGCTGTTACCAATATTGCATAATTTTGTTCCAGTGCAAGACACTGTGAAAAGCAAGTGGCTGTATGTGCAGAGTCACAGCCAGGTTTGTCTTAGTCATCCGTCAAAATGTGACTGAAACGATACACATCACTACGCGAAGCTTGAAACATTGTAACATTGTCGGCTGTTATTGTGTTAAATAGGGTCCATCTCACCCTGACTTTTATCAAATCTGAACCCTCATCAAAATCATACCAGTTCCCTTTATAGTTGATAGGAAAGTTCTAAATAGCCAAGCCCCTCCCTGTGTGCCCAAGCTCCTGTGTGTTCGTGAGTCAGACAGAGCTGTCAGGTCAACAAATAAACCCCTGCAGGGATTCTCTTGAGCCAGATATAAACACTCGGGTGATTGGCCCTTCTTGGTTGCTGGGAATATAAAATAAGCTGCTCTCTAGCATGCACGACTCTGGCCTTTTACAAAATGCAAAACTTTATTTTACAGACAGGCTTTTAATACAACATAATGCCCCCTGTTGTTTTATTTTGCAAATTATGTACTTTTTTGGGGTAATATTTGTCTGATTATACATTGATTACATAATACATGATTTTACTGGAAAGCTTTTTGGCTTCATAACTTAACATTAATTGACATATTCTGGTCATTTCAGTACCCAAATGACCTCCATTACAGTTCATAAATTGATCCACTCTGTTCTACTGCAAGTCATAAAACAGAAAACAAAGCTTTATACACAGGAGTGCCTTTTAAAAACTGAAGCCGTTACGTTCAAGGTCGATTCTTTGTGGTCACCTAAAGGCATGGTGGTCAGTAACAAAGCAATGCACTTAAGTTTTAGAGGATTTGGCCTTTACTTGTGTCATATTTGGGATGAGAACTTCTTACTTTTACTCCACTCCATTTGAAAGAGAATACTTTCTACTCCACTACACTCGTTGTTGGTTAGAAAATGTAATATTGATCTACAGCAGCTGAAATGAAATATATCCAGCAGATTTATCTCCTGATTTTTAAGCGATCTGCCCCATAAGCGAAGAATAACCTCTGGGGAAGATTCAACGCTTACTCAAAGATGCGCGAGCGGCTCGAAATCGCTGCGAGAGAACTACATCGATTTTGCATAATATGGGTAGTGAATTAGGGTGCTTGTGTTGAAGCTGCAAAGTTATTTTCCCTAACACTTATTTAAACTCATTTGTACTTTCTACTTTGAATCCAGCAAATCTATCAGTACTTTCTTTTAACCCTAGAGCACTATTGCCGGGTTTTTTTCACCCGAGCAAATACATTTATGTGATTTTCATGATGCTGCGTTTATCTGAGTGTCATGGGTCTCTGGGCTTCAGCTTCGGCTTTGTCTTTGACATCTTTGATGGCCTGGGTTTCCTAAACCAAAACACACTTTTTCCTACAGGCACATGTTTGGGTGATTTTCACCCAGTGATAGTGATGAAGGTAGGGTAGAGTTAGTCTATTTAATCAGGCAATCTTGCTCCCTTTTCAAGTTGACATTCGTGGCTGCCACATAGGGCTGCTCAATTATTGAAAAAATAATAATCACAATTATTTTTGTCATAATTGAAATCACGATTATTCAAACGATTATTTGTTGCCTTTAAAAAAAAAGTATTTTTATTTTATTTATATATTTATTAATTAAAAAAAACTAAATGAATATTTTCTGTTTTCTGAACAGTCATAAAAGTACAAATGATTTCAAGTATGCCTCGATTAAGGAGAGGTCTCTGTTTTACACCTGCCCCCTGCTGGCCAGCCCTCACACCTGCGCAAGTAAACTGAGCAGCATCATCACACAGCGCCGTTTGTTTTTATGTCAGGCAAAAGCATGAGCCATGGCACGTGAAATGTGAAGGGAAAATAATCCCAGCGCCTTGAAATAATGCAAGTCTGCTTTGTAATCGTTTAGTGTAATAATCGAAATTGTTATTGAATTTAGATTAATTGCACTGCCCTACTGCCACATTTATTTTGCGACTTCAACTACAGCTTTGCTCCAGTCGCAGAGTTCAGTGTGTCTGGCCTCACAGCAAGTGAGTAACACATAGATATTTTAGTCAGCTGGTCATTTATACCCAGTCAAAATATGACAGATTGTGTTTCTCTCTCCTGAGGCCAAAAAAACAAATTTCCATCTTTATTATTTAATTTTTTAGGAATTTTTTGTTCCCAAATTCCTAATTTTCCAGTAATTTTGGAGCATGTTTATCTGGTCCTCTCATGATGCTTTTCTTTCATTCAATTAGACATGACACAGTTTAATATAAAAGAACACGACTCAAATGTGTCATGTATTGTCATGTTTTGATAGATATTGAGGACAAGTACTTTTTATCGAGTGTATTATCTCGGCGTTAGTCATGGTGTTATGAATTTGAGCGATAGTGTTCTAGGGTTAAGTAACTTGTAGTAATTTGTTTGAGCAACTTTTATTTTGATAGAATTCATATTTGCCCAGTCGTAGGACAAGCTTAAGTTTTCACCAGCGTATCCATGTGTTCCGCTTCACTGTCGTCACTGCACGATCCGAGTACTACAGGTGTTAGTTCCGCTCTCGCCGTACAGTGGCTTCGCGGGGGATTCATTCGGAGTTGACTGACCTTAACAATCCAACCGCGCCAACACATCCGTCTGCCCGGCGTCGCCATGGATACGGAAACAGGAAGTCATGGCCAAAACTGACTCGTGACGTGGAGTGTATGCGGTACTGGCTCTACAGTACAGCGTGTGGTGGGAGGGGAGGGGGGGGGAAAGAGCGTCTGAATCTTAATCAAGGCTGTTACTATTGAGAGAAGGATCCGTGAAAGCAGCAGGTGGGGCTTCACTGCGGGGCCGGAGTCGTTCAGCATAGGTGTCATTTAGCACCTCGGAAATGGCACTCACTGTGGAGGAGCTCTATGTGTGCCGGAAATGAATACAGAGCTGTGACTTTTTATATACTTCCTTTACAAGTCCTATAGTATGAGCTTTATTATTTTGAATTGAATGAGGGAGAATGTGGATCGTTTTACTCCAGGTATGATTATGATGAGGATATATCATGCCCCATCCACATTGATTGTGTGTGGATGGAAATGGAATAAATAAAGCATGAATGTGAAATGTTCTCGTTGCCTGCAGCTCTACGACGTGTTTTTTTTTTTTTTTTACAAACACCTGTGGATGCAAATAGGAAACACTTTTGGATTAAGACACACCACGTAATTGTAATTTGAAAATGTCAACGCATGAATCACAGGAAAGTTGAACGCTACAACTCTAAGAAGTAAAATGTCACACTGAGCAGATGTGAGAACGGAAACAAACACACATCACTGAGGGGACTCGACAATGACGAGGGTCAATTCAGCAGTGAAGTCAGAATGAATGAAAATTAATATTCTACAGATATGATGGCGTACGGGGTTATACAGACACTTCACCTGCAATAGACCTGTGTGTTATATCATACCTGCTTTGTTTCCCCCCTCCTCCTTGGCTCTCGTCTGTTTAACATTGAACTAGAGCGGTCCACAAACGGCTTCAGGAGCCTGTACCACGTTGGTTTAAAGTCCTTCTGAAAACCGCAGGGCCTGAGCATGGCGTTCTGATGATGGGAGACACGAGTCGCTTGTTTCGCTATTCACACGGGCCTTTCATCCCAGGGCGTCTCCAGTGTGGAAGCCGGGTGAGGTGTTCGGTTTTAGCCACTATAGGGAACATTCAAGGTTTACTCAAAGATGTGTGAGGGGCTTGAAACACAACTCCAAGTATGTTTTTAATGGGAGAACAACTAACCAACTAAAAAGTCAGTTTTGCAGAATACCACTCCTTTAAGTCTTTGCATATAACCCACCTGGTCATGCAGCATTCCTGGAAGCATTAGGGGATATCAGAAGCCGCAGATCCACATGACTCGCTTGCATCCCGCCCACCTCGGTCTATGAACTCGCCTTGTCACGTATGCCACTCTACTCAGTACAGGTTAGGGTTTCCACTATGCGCGCACATTACTGAAGCAACGACAGAACAGCCTGAAAGGTTTTGTAAGCCAAGGTGAGAACACTGTGGACAAATGCTGCCTTTTGGTGGGGGTTATGGAATCATTCAGAGGTGCCAAGGCAAATACTGGAGGAAAGAATCAGCTAAAAGACAACTATGAAGGTAAGCAACATGCAAACGTTCTGCTAGCACCAGCTAAAGATGGGCTAACAGCGGCTAAATGCTAACATAGGCAAAATCACCTTTTAGAACAGTGGTATGATGTCCATCCATCCATCCATCCATCCATCCATCCATCCATCCATCCATCCATCCATCCATCCATCCATCCATCCATCCATCCATCCATCCATCCATCTTCTTCCACTCGTCCGTTGCCAGGTCGTGGAGCTGCCCAAATCACATTGCACCAGCCCCTTATGGCTCCTCCTGCAGGTGTTGGGTCCATGGAAGGACGGCCTTACGTTTGAATGGGCCTGTTGGTCTCTCATAAGGGGCTTCTGAGCTGCTCTTTGTCTGACCCGTCACCTAGGACCTGTTTGCCATGAGACCCTACCAGGGGCACGAAGCCCCCGACAACAGAGCTTCTAGGATCATTCGGGTGCTCAAACCCCTCCACCGCGCTAAGGTGGTGGTTCCAGGAGTGGCGGTATGATGTTGTGAAATGTTGTGAAATGTTGTGTTAAGAGTGAGGGCTGTCCTGACGTTTCAGCGCGCTTTGCCCCTGGCCACAGGTCAGTCCCAAAATGCCTGTTCAGACCGGTTTGGCCCTGGCCTCGGCAGTGGAGACACTCGCCCAACAGGGCTGACCAGGGGGGGGACCACTGGGCTGTGTAGGGCCCAGTGCCAGTGGAAACACCCTAATAAAGGTCCAGTTACACAGTTCACAACAACATAAACTCTAATAAGGTTTGAACTTGGACTGCACACGAAGGGAAAAACATTGTCAACAACTGTCTTGAATGTTGTAATAAAGATAATACTATTAAACAATTTCAACACAGTCAATTCCATTAAATTTAAACAGAAAGTGTAAGCACCTTTCATGAAATTGGGTAGAAACGAGTTGCTAAAATCAACCATCACAAGAGTGAAATGGATTTAAATGGTTTCAGGCTGTACAGCATAGTCAGATGGAAACCCTCAATGATTTTGAGTTCATTTAAGGAAAATAAGCCTTGGCTGTGTCTGTGTCATCAGAAAACTTTTCCGATTTGTTTAACTAGCATATTTTTTGGCCTGTATTGTCAGCGTCAGACAAAATCACCTGGAAGAATATGATCGAATTCTGTCCTTGAGTGCAGAGTGAATCATGACTCAAAACCTCACTTCAGGAGGATGTTATCTGTACTAGTCTCTTTAACTCTTCTCAAAGTGTGTGAGGTACTTGAAATATTCAGTTCTACGTCACTGTCCTTCTCTCACTGTGGCATTTAGCTTCATCATGATTCATAGTCTACCTGATGATACCTCTGAGTATCTTGACATTTGGTACACTTGAGAAATTAAACAAATTATAGACGTTCTCGAAACTAAGTGCAACAGACAGCACCGAGCCTCCAACTGATTAATGTTGTAAAAAACATGTTTTGTCAAAAATGTTAAATACAATGAGCCCGATCTTGACCATCACTGGGCCACCATCACTGCCCAATGATGGTGGCGATTGATTGATGTTCAGTACTTAATATATATTAGATCAGGAATCTCCAGCCCCAAACACTTTCTACATGTCTACATCCTCTAGATAACTGACATTTTAGATTTTTTTTTGTTCTGAACATGCACAAATTTGCGAACATTTGGGCCAATATAGTAAAGTTTTGCACCATGCGCGCCACACACAGAACCACCGTATACAAATGGCTAGCAGGGGCTGGAGCCCAGGGGCCTACCATAGTCAAGGGCCTATCAGGATTAAGGAAAAAAAAAAAGGTGGTTGATTTTCATGTCAACCCCCCCCACCCATTTTTTCTAAAGTGTCTTGAAAATAAGCACCAAAATGGCGAGCAAACAGGGATGAAAACGCAACAAAAACACAACAAAAACGCAACAGAACAGCTGCAAAAAAAAAGCAGCAAAAACATGGCAAAACTGTGACCGAAAAAACAGTGACTAAAAACTTGGGAAAAACATGGTAAAAATGACACAAAAACTTGACAGAATTGCGGCAAAAATACAATAATATATGCATAGGCTGTGAACTCCCATCGAGAAGCTTTTAGATCTGGGTAAACTTAAAAATCACTATCCTTGCACTATCCTTCCAACAACATTACGGCTGTACGCATGTGCACCTCAGTGAAGTTGCCAGATATGAATATAAGAATAAACATGAAAGCTGCGTCTTTCCAAAGGTTTTTAGTTCCCACCAACCTAATGCAGCTTCGAAGACCTTTATTTTCATGTGAATAATTGGACAAGGATTAAAAATACGAATCTGTCCCGACTGATGTGGATCACTTTTTTACTTGTTTTGCCTGGAGTGATACTGATGGCCGCGGCTAAAACTATAGACTCATTACCGTTACAAAATACTAAATATTTATATACATTCTATGAAGGTCATTAACAGCATTCATTTTCATTTGGAGAGGGCATTTTACAGAAAGGAGCGTCACAATGGCCTGTTTCCAGAATCATGATTGAATTAAAATGTAATCAACTGCACAGGCCTAAATGCTTTGAGTCTGATGAAAGATGCATGTGTTTAGCGTTGAATCGAACTGATTTTGTGACTTGCACCGAGCCTCTCAGGAAAGTTACCACAGACCTGCCAGTAATGCAAATGGCCCCTTTAGATTTATCCGCTGTCTTCCTGTCTTGGTGTACATTTAATCTTGAGTTGTAGCGCCGCATCCCTCTCTGTCTCCCGGGCGCATTAGTATTCTGTGCAGCTTCAGTGAGTCTACACACGGTCTGCCACTGTGCTGCAAAGAGGAGAGACGCGCCTTCACAGCACTTTATTCATCAGTGTGATTTACTCAAACGCTCTGAACGCAGCACAGCCTTGTTATTAGATGTCCTTGTGCTTCTATGTCCAAATAGCAAATCAAGAAAAGATATAGCTCCATAACATGAAGGGTAAAGGTCCAGTGATGTATTGTTATCATGGAGCCAAACACTGCATTGCATCTGTCTGCATTGTTCATGCAGAAAGTGGAATTTGAAAAGAGTCCGAGTTCTCCTCAGCTAGCTTTAGCCATTTTGTGCTGCAACAAGCCCATGTGTGTAAACTTGTGACATGAGAAACACCATGAAATATATGATGCTAAAATATTCATACAGTACATACATTCATTACAAGTCTCAATAATGCCTGACATATCATATCTTTCATATGATGTGATGTATCTGTAATCTGTGCAGGACTCACACGGAAATCAATGGGTAAGTTAACCCTTCATAGGGAAAAGTGACTATTTTTGGTAATTTCCGCACACTTTGCATATGGCCTCCCCGCTGCACATCAGTAAGGTAAAGAAGCATGTGGTCCTTACTCAGCCAATCAGAAGAGATCACCCTACATCACCGATCCCACTGTTGTGGCATTTGACCAATCAGCAGAGACCTCGTGCTCTCAACTTCCTGTTTTCTCATAAGCCCAAATCTGGCTAAGTTCATGATACATTTCTTTACATAACTTGAAAACTAACCATGGTAAGTTGATCAAAGTCAGACATTTCATTGAAGAATAATTGTGCTAAGTGATGATACAGTATGTTGGTTTTGGAGGACGTAGTGAAGTAAGTGAAATTACAGCATGAAAAAGGCAGGCATGGTGCCTGCCTTTTTCATCATACACCCTGTTCACTTAAAGGGACTATACAGAGTTTAAAATTGTTAATATGATGTATTTTCCTCCCTACATGTTCCAGCTATGTCCTGAGCCCACGACCTGTTCACCACAACTGCCTGTAAAATACTGCACTGTCACTCAAAAAGTTGTTACTTCGAGTCCGAAGTGCCGTCATGCAAGAGCTTTATATAGAAGGTGCAGTATGCACATGTATGACCTGAGGTAGCAATAGTGAGTATAAAATGGCCAACTTGCATCTAGCCCCTTTAAACCTAAAGTTAATTAGTTTTGTCCATATTTGGACATGCCGGTTGCACCTATTATTCATTTCTTGACAAAAGAATAAATAAACCCTAGGACTATGTTTTTATGTTGGTGACTGACCCCTCCCACTGCACGTAAAGCACAATCACATTACAAAAACTCTATACTCTGCCTAGGTGTGATCATTCAAACATCAATATCACAAAACACAATCTTCTGAATACCAGCACCCCCCGAGACCTGAAAGTACTTTTTGTATATTTTATATTTATATATATATATATATATATATATATATATATATATATATATATATATATATATATATTTTTTTTTACCAGTTTAGGGCAAGGAACCAAATATGGTAACTTTGCTCACATTGATTTTCCGTATATTAATGATGATAATGCTATGTCCCCCAATAACTCTCTTAAGTTGAAATCAATTATTTATCAAATGTATTGAAGCTATGAGTTACATAATAATTTGGAACAGCAGATTTTGAGTTTTTTTTTTAACCATATTTATCTTTGAAAAAAATACTGTAATCACTGGGAGGTTTTTTCAATCACATTCATATTATCCTCTAACAGTTAAAGACTTGAACATTATGCTGACTGTCATTTGGGTTGATAACAATTTGGAAGGCGGTGTAAGGAAACCCACTCAAACACAGGGAGAACTTGCAGACTCCACACACACATCCCGGGAATCAAACCCAACACCTTCTTGCTGAGAGACAAGACTTTCACTGCACTCCTTTGCCGATATGATGGTTTAAACGCTGCTTCTAAACACTAGAGGACTGTGCGGCCCTCTGTGTCTGTCGTGTTTGACGCTATTTCCCGCTGAGTGCCGCTTGACAGGCTTTATTAGCGCGGCGATGGAGTCTGTCTCGCTCTCTCTCGGGCTGCGCGGCATGATTTCTCCCGGGCGGCGCAGACTCTGAGACATCACGACTCACGGGCGGGCGCATCCCCATTCTGCAGAGCGCATCGTGACAAAGCAGAAAACTCCACGAGCACACAACACCCCGGACACAAAGAGCATTAAACAAAACATGACCTCGGGCGAAAACACGCTGCAGATTGTTACAAAACGTAAGCAGTGAACAAACCTGGAGCTGTGTTTTCATCCATTTAATCCTGCATGTTCGGCCTTGAGGTAGTGCATGCAGGTGAAGTAATAACTTCCCAGGAGAAGCGTGTGGGCTGCACTAAATCTGCCTTTTCTGCTGTTGGACTGCCCCATAAACCTTAACCAAAAGACAGAGGATAGAATGATAGTATTGTTTTTCTTGGGCATGCATTTAAGTCCACTTGCCTTTGCTTTATATCCTCACGATCGGATGTCCGGGAATTTTGAACCCCCTCCCCTGGGTTACGAAGGTGTGGGGGGCAAAAAAACATCAGTCATTATAGGAAAGCATGAGGTGTTACTGCAGCACTATAATCCTATATCTTGGTGATTGTAACCAACCACAGTGTAATGTAATTTAAAACGAAGACAAGACAACCTGATGAAGTTGTACGTTAACCTGTTACTTAGGGCTTAGGGTTAAGATTAGGGTTAGGAACGGAAAATGTTATGTAAGCTGTGTTTCACTCACACATACACATAGTTTTTGAAACGTGAAGGTCTTGGCGTGCAATAACGTGCAATAATCTCTGTATAAGCGTCATTTTAGACTCTGCATCAATGTCACTCTACCTGCAAGACTGAAAGAATTTGCACTGCTGACATTTTTTATAGTCCGCTCTAACTTTATTTTTTAATTTTTTGGTACTTAAGATACCTTTATTTACTATTGAATTGATTACACATTTCCTGTCTTTTTTTTTCTTCCACACCCCGAGTGTTTCTTGAGAGCTGATTTAAAGCAGTACTAAATAACTCGTGCCCCTAGAGGCCATAAGCGCCACTGCAGGTGTCTTAGCATGTTACCTTTTTTTACTCATTAATTGTCCGTGAGAGTAAATACTACACTAACAGAAAAGATTTGGGACAGAGGGATACTGTACATCCAATTACACAATGGAGATAATTTTTTTAAACTCAAACTTGGCTGCAAATACTGTTGAAGTGGCGCTAGCCCACAGTTAGCTTTGCCCGGTTAGCCTGCTACCTTCTTCTTCATGATTCCATTAGTGTGTATTGGTGGCTTCTACTCGGTGGCAGCAAAGTTGCAATTGTGGATTTCTGGCCAGAGACACCATGGGGAGATAAAAGACCCTCCAATCACCTCATTAACACTTGTATTACCCCCAGAGGGACTACAAAAAGGATTTATTAGGGGAAAAAAGTTACTTAGTATTGCTTTAACAAGTGAATTTCTCCATTGTAAGATCAATAAAGGATTATCTTATCTTATCTTATCTTATCTTAAGCTCCCAATATGTCCATATGCATAGTTGCTAACCCTAAACCTAAATCTAAGATGGGTCAATGTTAAGGCTAACGAGCCACAAAATTATGAAATATGCTCCAAATGTTGGACTACACATTCCCACAGAATTCTTCTCACATGTAACTTTTAATAGTTTCCTCTCACATCGGCCACAGCAGTGTAAAATTACCATAGTCTCATTTCTAACAGCACGTGACAAATGAATTCACTGCCGCTGAATCAGCAACTAAATTATCCTGAACTTGGACCGGCACATTTACCCCATTCTTAACCACAAGTGGATGCTTTAGAAAAGAGAATGAATGGGTTTGGCTGATATTTTCACAGATTTTGATGTGTGAAGTGGCTGTTCACTTTTGCTCACTGACGTCATTCCGACCCTGAGGATAAGTGCTTATGTTGCATTCATGAGGATCTGGCCGATTTGGGTGCTTTAAATATAGGAAACCATGGATTTTGATGTCACCAAATAAGAGTTTTAGGATTTACACAGAGCTAATTTTATAATCATTCTGCAGCTTTCTTTTCACTTGTAGAAGACAAACCAAATCATTCAGACACTTCTCTGGTTGATTCACTGCAGATGAAAGTCCCGTCTTGAATTATATGTAAGCTGTACTAGGCAATCTTACTCTGCTCTAAATACTGCGTACATTACAACATTCACAGGTGCTTGATTGTGAAAAACGTTTCTGCTGTGCATCTGGGCTGGGGTGCTGATGCGCCGCCTTCTCGTATAAAAAAAAACAGAGAAAAAAAAAAAAACCTGCCTGGAGTATCTTGGAAACCCAGGTGGTGGCATTTGAAAAGAAAGTGTTCACTGAAGCAAAACATACAAATTCTCTCTCTTTCTCGAGTGTCAGCTGCAGCCAGATCCTTCTGCCTCTGCTTCATAGAAAATGTGCCACAGGCGAGACATCTCTATTCATTTTCAAACCAGGCCGGGACGCAAAAAAAAAAAAAAAAAAGTAAGAAAAAACCTGAGCCTTGAGGTGAAAGTGTCAATAAGTGTTTGCTGCAAAGGAAAACTCACACGATCTACTGTATCCGTGTGAGGACATGGGACACCCGCACACAGCCTGGGGGGCCTCAAAATGCAGCTCTCGTGTCACTGATGTCACTCCCAAAACTGCTCAAAACACGGAGCGTCTGCTTTTCAAAACTGGGCAGCTCAGTCGCTTACCATTTTGTGATAATAATATGGTGAAAATAATTGGTTCAGTTAACCTCCTGAACTGAGCACACTTTCTCCAGTTTGGCTTCTTACAAATCTAAAAGCTTAAAAAAAAACCCATCAAAATAGCAACAAAGAAGTACAAAAACGTGACTAAAAAGCAATGAAAAAATGCAATGAAAAAGTGACAAAAGTGTTATGTTCACTTTTGTAAATCTTAGCTTTCAAATGAGGCATTACACTGTTGCTCTCTTGGGTAAAGCCGAACTGGAGAAAATGCGCTTGGTTCAGGCAGGTAAGACGTTCAAGCAGAACTAGCAGCTTTAGCACAAGCGCCACTGCAACATGATGTATGTTTTTTTTTAACTCATTAATTGTCCGTGAGATTAAATACTGCGCTGACAGAAAAGACAAAGGGAGAGAGGGATATTGTACATCCAATTACACAATGGAGATCTTTTTTTTTCCACTCAAACTTGGCTGTAAATACTGTTTCATTGGCGCTAGCCCGCAGTTAGCTTTGCCCTTTAGCTTCTTCTTTGGGATTCTAATAGTGTGTATTGATGACTCCGACCCATAGGCAGCAAAGTTGCAATTGTGGTTTTCTGGCCAGAGACACCAGGGGGAGATGAAACATCCTCCAATCATCCCATTAACATTTCTATTATTATTCTATCTATCTACATCCAGAGGGACTACGGAAAGGATTTATTAAGGTAAACAAGTGACTTAGTTCTGCTTTAAAAACATCCGAGTTCAAGATTACGATGTCAGATTTTAAATGCTGTTTTAGCCAAAAATAAATCAACATATGAAGTAGACTTCTGTTCTGTGTTTCTGTCACTTCAGTCAACGAACCTGCGCAGCCTTTTGGTTTAACCAGTGGTGTTGTAGTGGATCGAACCATGAGTCTAAAAATAAGAACCATCACCATGACCTGGTCACATTTCCATTCATTGTCAAAGCTCACTCTGCACTTCTAACTAATCTCGCACTGGGGGCACTTTCTGTCCAGGCCAAATTGGTGCCCTGGGCAAAATACAAAACAAACATAGAAGAAGAAAAGGGAAAAAAACCCTCAATAATTTACTTACCTTTGAAGTGATTTAATATTTAAAATGAATCAGTTAGCGAGCATTGATCCTGTAGCTGCCGTCTTTTTTATCAAGCAGCAGTAAAATGTACTTTTGTTGGTAAAAGTTAAACTCACCCACTCATGGCAGCGGTGGACTTGAAGGCAGCACATCAATGGAAGCCTGACAGCAAAGATTTCAAGAGTCAAAAACCTTCAGTCTCTCAAAAATCCAACCAGGTAAATACTTTATTAGAATAAACTGAAAAGCCAATGCATGACCTCGGTGCCGCATAAGCAAGAAAATGTTTTTGTGAAAATCATCATAAAGTCAGGTGCATTTCTTGAATCTGTCTCATCATTACTGTCACTGTGCATTTGACCCATCCTTCAATACGGCTGAAGCAGTGAATTCTTCCTTTAGTTCCGCATTACTGCTTGCCTTGTGATACATGCTGCATCCTAAGTGCGTCCAACCGTTGCAGTGTCCTCTCCACCTCTTCTATTTGCCGTCTGTCTGGTCCAGCGCCTCTGTGTACCTGTGAAGAGTGTTTTTTTTTTTCTCAGAACACTTGTTGTCTGTCCCTCACCTCTCCGCTGCCCTTTTGGCCAGCAAGTCTCTGCTCTGCACAGGATTATAGGCCTATGTAGCTTTGTAGCTTTCACAAGTGAAAGGAGAGAAACAATTCTACTGACACTTTTCTCTTTTTGATGCCCATTACATCATATCAGTGAGTCATACACAATGTTGTTATGGAATCCTAAAAGTCAGAATAACACTTACATATCAATCTCTATTTTTATGACACATCATGAAAACAGACTTTTTAAAAATAATGTTCCATTGTCAAAAACATACCTGGAGGAGTGTTTCACTTCATTCATGCAGTTTTGGGTAATCCAGTTCTCTGGTCATTTCTTCTTCTACCACTGAAGCTGCTGAAGCCCACACCCCAACATCAGTTCTGAGCTCAAAGTGTATTCATCACGGTGCCATGAAGATGCTAATCATGTTATCATTCCCACTGTGGCCTGCGGGGGGAGCTCTAGGCAAACCCCTGCCCAGCCCCGGCCCCTGAAATATCAGTGTCATGTTTTTATCTTTCATAGACAATATTTAAAACTATAAAACTTAAAATATTCACGCTGCTGGGGACATTTTTCAACCTCATGCATGATATGTCCAAATGTCACGCATTAATGATATTGATATGATTTGGATGTGGGAGACGACACACTCGAGCAAATAAGCCTAAAAAGCACAAGTGCATACATTTGTCATACTTTAACCAAGGGCTAACCTGTGAGAATGGTAGCTTACTCTTGAGTTAAATGTTTAGCAGAACAAAGCTATCTTATTAGCAACAACTGTTTCCAGTCTCATCATGAGATGATGCTCCTCATGTCTGTAAACACTTACAATACAGATGGACCAGGGTGAAGTTTTAAATAGGCTTAGGCTTTTAGCAAGCCCATTTGAGCGGTGAAAATGTAAAAGCCCTGGAAACACTGTTGAGCTTCACTCTGGAGAAAGACTTTCTCCTACACCACTCCGCACTTATGAACCTCTAAAGGTTGAAAAGACGGCAGTACATGCATGCAGGAACAAAGCATGTGTCACGTGGCCACAAGCTCATATAACGGCCTTATTAAAGCTAACCTAGTGGTGAATTACTGCCTCCCTCGACCCCCTTGCAAGAACTCTGCGCTCTCGTCTATCGCCGAGTTTTAGTGGTCCTTCAGAATGCACATGTTCAGAGCTATTACAAGGAGTCAAAGGCAGCATGATGGAGAATAATGACATGCTTGGTAATTATCTAAAAGATGGTTGTGTATTCTTTGCAATGATTTCTATCTCCCCGCGGATATAAAATGCACTTTTGATTATTTGAACATGGAAATGGGCCAGTAGCCGGAGCTATTATAATATTTTTATAGAAACATCTGGGGTGCAGTAGGTAATAATGTCCATGGGCATCAATGCATCTGGAAATGACCTTTATTCCTCAGCAGCTGTTCATTTCAAAACCATTTAGCATCACTCTTTTTCAGTTTCGCTTTGTGCAGTCATAGAAAAGAGACACAGGAAAAGTAATGCTTCATCCTTTGTTTGTGATGAATTAGAACAGATTTTTTCACTGCACCTTCCCAGTATTTTATTTGCTTTTAACTACTCGTCACCTCCACTTTCAGTGAGTCGCGAGCCAATCCCGGAAAACATTTCTTTTAACATTTATGCACATAGAAAATATAGAACCATTACTTTAGTCTGTTAAAATGACTGGCATCAATCATAATTTCAGCTTCTTTGTCTTATTTAATGCTTGTTCAACCACAATATATATATAGCACATTTAAAAACTGCCCCAAAGTGCTATCCAAATTCAATGGAATGATTGATAGACGGATCGGTGCTTTTATTATAACTGAAGTAACTATTAATCAGTAATCGGATTACTTTTGAATAACTTTGATAAGGAGTAATCAGTGATTAGTAGTTGGATTACGTAATCCCAACAGCACTGGTGAGGACACAGACAGCAGGGAGACAAGGAGCCGTCTGCCAGTCTGGCCTCTCGTCTCGCCAACCAGACACACAATGGAGAGAGCGGGAAGGAGCGAAAGTGAGGCCAGAGCCACAAACAGGTGAATATATACGAGCTGAACACATCGATAACATTCTGGTCTGTGCTAAAGGTGCATGAGAGGCATAATCTCACTCTGTTTGTCTTTCAGGCACCCCTGCAATCACATTTCACAACATTAAAAGGTTTGAAAGTTATGACTGTGCTCACTAACGGCATGCTAGCAAGTCAATGGCAACGCGTCCTCCGCATTTTTAAAAACAGTATTTCATCAATGGACACACCGTTCCTCAATGTACTTTTAGTAATATTAAGGTGTGCTCGTAAGTATTAATCAGGTGCATTACTAATATGCTTGTAAAGTATTAACACACTGCATAGCACGGTGGCACAGCGGTTAGCGCTCATGCCTTACCACTCGAAGGTCCCGAGTTTAATTCCCACCTGGACATGGCCTTTCTGTGTGGAGTTTGCATGTTCTCCCCGTGTCTGCGTAAGTTAGTGGTAAAAACAAGTACAATAGGTTAATCCTCCAGCCAGGTCTTTCTGACCACTAGCCTGGGTCTACATCATGGAGATTGGTCCCCTGGCAGCTCACTGCTCCTACAGGTCGCCCAGCGACACTGAGGATGGGTCAAATGCAGAAAACAAATTTCTCTACAGAGACTAATAAAGTGGGGACTATACAGTTTAAAAATGTTAAAATTATGTATTTTCCTCCCCCTACATGTTCCAACAATGTCCTAATGTGTAGAATGAGCTCTGACCTGTTCACCACAACTGCCTCTAAAATCCTGCACTGTCACTCAAAAAGGTGTTAATTCAGGTCCGAAGTGCCGCCATGCACAAGCTTAATATAGAAGGTGCAGTTACAACTATAACCTGTGGTGGCAGTAGTGAGTATAAAATGGCCAACTTGCATCTAGCCCCTTTAATTTAACTTATACTTTTATCGGTTAATATACTAATAGGCCATTAATAATACACTTATTCATAACCAACCCTAAACTGAACCCTAAAATTATTACTAATGCTATGAATACTTAATGAGAACCCCTTAATCTAAAGCAATACCGTACGTTGATTTGTTAGCATGGAAAATGGCTAAAAATGTGGCTTGTAGTTTGTTTTTACCATAGTTAATTTCCCCTGCTGCCAGTGGAGAGTGTACTAAGTTAAACAGCTGGTAGTGAGAGTAGAATTAGGTGACACAAATGGATTCATCCTCAGTGGCAGGTAATTTGAATGCTGAATTTAGCTAAATAAGTCCAGCTACAAGCTGCAAGCACAGGGGAGCACCACCTCATGACATCACCAGGTGAGACGTGAGTTCTTAAAGCTCTTGAAAAGGAGAAATACAGTTTACATATAGGGGGAAGACTCACCTTTCCCTTTTTTTTTCATGATAACCTTGTTTAGACTCTGAGTGAACAGAAAACTATGCAGTGATGAAGTCCTGAGGGCTTGAATTCATAGCAAAGCCAAAAACAAAACATTAACAAATCTTAGGGCACTTTTGTTGCTTTACAGTGCCATATTGTTTTTGTGGTATGTTAATTCCTCTCGCAATCTGTGGAATCTCGACTTGAGTGAACAAGCTGAAGGCATTCAAAGAACAGCACAAGCGCCTATTCATAACCTCTTTCCGGGAGAGTCTTTACGATGGTGTGATACATTTCTGGAGCATGTGTGGTGGTGTGTCCTCTTTGGGGATCATCTGAACTCTACTATAGAAGCTCACCGTCTTGTCACTGAAAATAGTATAGGTCATTTTTTATATATATATGTATTTTTCCCTCATTTTTATGTCAGTTATTTACATCTGCAGTGTCTCACCTTAAACAACAATAGAGAAAGAAAATAGAGGAAAATATCACGGAACAAGTTGTAATCTCCTTTCTTTCGCTTTCAGACCATTTTATTCCTAATTCCTCACCTGCTCATTCAGACGCCTCGCTGTGTCGGAACAATCAGAGCCGTACAATACAGTGTGTGCCAGTGTGCACCTCCAAGTCCCGGGACTTCAGGGAACAGAACAGGGACATCGCAGCAATTGGGAGAACTGCTTTGTTAATGGACTATAGTGACAGTGTGGGGCTGTGAGTCACCAAGTAAGACATTGCTCATTGTTTGGTGGTGGTGGAGGAAATATGTTGCTGTGAATGGCAGTTTGGTGATTGCAAACCAGAGTTGGGAAAAATCGACTCCATAAAAGCACAAGTTAATGCCCCTGGATTTGGCACACTGCAGGTTTTGACACTTTTGTTGTAGATTGCCGACATTTATATATGAGTAAGAGATGTACTGCAAGTTTTCTGAAACAGTAATGGATTTAAATGGATGGTTTTATTTATGGTTGCAAGCAGTTAGATATTAAAATTTTGCTCAGAAAAAGCCTTCAAAATACTGTTAAAGGGGCTAGATGCAAGTTAGTCATTTTATGCTCACTACTGCCACCTCAGGTCTTATGCGTAACTGCAGCTTCTATATCAAGCTCATGCATGAGGGCGCTTCGAACCCGAATTAACACCTTTTTGAGTGACAGTGCAGGATGTTAGAGGCGGTGAACAGGTCTGAGCTCATTCTACACATTAGGACATGGCTGGAACATGTAGGGGGATGAAAATACTTAGTTTTAATATTTTTAAACTCTGTATAGTCCCTTTGAGTACTGGAAAGTTTGGAGTCTGTAGGAGTTATAAAAGTGGGGTCCTAAAGCAATCCAATCCACTTTATTCATTTAGCACATTTTATAAACAAGTGCTTCCAAAGTGCTGCACATAAGATCGGCTGTATAGGAATAAATAAATAAAGTGAAACCACATTAGTCATTCAACTAAAAAGATCAAATAATTTAAAACAAAATCATTGAAAACCATAAATAAAAAGTTTAATAAAACTGTAAAAACAATAACATTAAATTAAAGCCACACGTGTAGGATTTTCACTGATAAATAAAATTGAAATAGTAGCATTTATTTTATGACAGATCATTTCATCATTGGAAAAATACCCCATAAATGTACAAACAATCAAGCTTTTGCTGTGAGCGGCTCAGCTCTCCTAAGACATGACTGTAACTTTACCGGGAGTGGGTACGTCTCCAGCTCGTCTCCATGGAGATGTGACTAAAGTCAGTAGAATTTGAGATTTAAACAGGTTGCGTCCTCATCTGAATCCATTCTTTGATTATTCATTGCAGTTATAGCATTTTCTGTGTTGAGCTGGTCAATAGGAGCATGTTTTGCACTGATGGCAACAGTATAGTCCAAAATGTTACGCAGTGTCCCTTTAAAAACAATCAGACAAAGAGGAGCACACAAATCCTGAGAATAAAAGTAGGTTTTAAGTCGAGATTTAAAACACTCCACGGTGGGGGCCGTTGGGGCGTGGAGGGGCGGAGCGTTCCACAGCTTAGGTCCTCTCTGGTTTTACGGTTCGTCTTAGGAACCATGAGCCGGAACTGGCCCTCAGACCTCAGAGCGCTCGCTGGAGTGTAAATTTTGATGAGGTCTGTGAGGTACTGAGGGGCCAGTCCATTCAACCAAGCTTTGACTTCACTTAAGCACTGAAGTAAGGGTGTCAGGGGGCTGTTTGCGCCTTTTCTGAGTGGCATGTAAATTTGAGGCGCCGTGCTTTTATAAAGATTTGGCTCAGAGGGAGAATATAAAGTGCAAACAGTGCAGGGGCAAGACTTGAACCCTGGGGAACTCCCCAATCAAGGGGAGCAAAGGTCTGTGCATGCACGTGTTTCTAGAGTGTTTAGCTGTGGCTGTGGCTCACGCCTGTCTCCTATAAAGGAAAGGTATTTGGAATAGAGCGTCATTTCGGTCGCCTTTTGTGCTACACGTGGATACCGAACATGTCAATATTTGTGAATGAATATGAAAGACAAGGGAGCGCCACGCTGTTGGAGTTACAGTATTTCAAGGAAATCTCTGGCTCGCAAGCAGACAAAAAGTCATAGAATGAGCATCGTAAAGGGATGAATGAGTGAATTTAGACTTTGTTTTTTCACTCTGACATTAAAACTAAGATGTTGAGAAAGAAAACTAGCTAAAATCTAAACATTGACCAGAGAATATATTTGAGCTAGAAACATTTTGGTGTGTCTGTGCTAAACTTGCCTCCGTTGTTTTGAACATTCCCTCATCATTTCCCGCATTATTTGTGATTCAAAGAGAGATGCATCTTGTCCGTAATGACTCTAATGAGAATGTAATTATCTGCGTCCTTTGAACAGCACTGGCTATTGTTGGTTTTGCACCTGTCGAGGAAAAGCCACACAATGGGGCTATACCGGTCCCATCCATCAGCCTGGTGAGGCCGTTCCAGAAGCGCGTTTCCTGTTGTGGAGGAAACCCAGCACATCCGCTCCACCCAACACACAGAAGGTAAACATTGGGCCTGGTAAAAAAAAAATACAAATGTTAGCATGAAAACCCCAGCAGATGTGCTAACACTGAAATGGAGAAAGCGAGCGTTGAAGTTTTTAAGGATCTGTACTTTTTGTTGCTGAGAACTTACTGTATTAAGTTTTACTCCCCATCTGTTAGCCAACTTTTTACCAGACCTGTTTCAATTGAGCGTTCTATACTCATACAAATGAATGGTGAAGCCTGGCTCTATATTGAAGTATGGCGAGGCATGGTCTGTCCGTTTCATGGCATGATTTCTGTGGTTTCTCATTTGCATACAATGTTGTGTAGAGGCCATTGGATGTGTATCCATCCCCACAAATAGCAGAAACTTAACAGATGATTAAGCACTGAGCTCAGACACTAGTTCTTACCTAAAGTAAAATCTGGTACATTGATCTGTAAATTCATGAATGATTTCTTACTTGGCTTTGAACTCACCAATAGGCAATGAGGTGGATGGGTTGACAACAGCTAAAACCATCTGAATCCAAGACTACTTGAGGGCTAATGCTACAGGCTAGAGAAAATTTAGATTGAACAGGCTAACAATCGCTCTAAACTCTTCAGGTCAACCAGCTGGCTAATTGTCGAATGCCGCTCCTCCTTTTTATTTTATTTGTATGGTGTTGCCACACAGAGAGTGAATTTGGGCACAAAGTTAGAATCTATTTGTGTTGACTAGTCGTGTGATGACATCATCATATTAACTGCAGAGGAATAACAGCTCATTTACATCGAGTCCACGTCCAAATCCATCATGTAATATTGTAAGCTCGCATCTAAGCAAGTTTTGCAGCTTATTTTCTGAGTTAAGTGTACAAAATAGTGGCTTATTTCCATCTTTTTGACAACATTTTTAGGCAATGCTCAGTGTTCGCTTCCAGAAACATTGAAGGTTGTCTGCGTCCTCTCTCTCTTCTCTCTTCCCTCTCTTCCCTCTCTTCCCTCTCTTCCCTCTCTTCCCTCTCTTCCCTCTCTTCCCTCTCTTCCCTCTCTTCCCTCTCTTCCCTCTCTTCCCTCTCTTCCCTCTCTTCCCTCTCTTCCCTCTCTTCCCTCTCCTCCCTCTCCTCCCTCTATTCTCTCTCCTCTCTCTCTCCTCTCTCTTCAGACCCAGGGAGAACCTTCAAACCCCATATGGAAAGGTCATATTTAATTAAATGGGCATTGGGCTAATGCTAGCGGTTAGCTAGCGCTAGCTACGACTGCCGTTTTTTCACTTCTACTGAACAATCTTCTGTGAGAAAATATCCATATGGGCCTGATTTACACTTGACTTTATTTATGTGTGATAAGTAAGTTCATATTCCACCAGAAAATGGCAAAAAACAGTGGAAAATTGTTTTTCTCTAAAGATTCTATTTTCCCCCTGGGCGAAGCCACGCCCCCTTCTCTGACGAGATGCCGTCTGTATCTATGGTGGCACAGTGGTTTGTGCTTGTGCCTCATAGGAAGAAGGTCCCAGGTTTCCCTATACCATTAAAAATATGTAGTAGGTTCCCCTTTAAGACCAGGATTGCCTTGAAGTTCATGTAATATAATGAAATAACGTGATTTTAAGAACCCTTTGTGAGCCTCATGCTGATTTATTCCTTCTCTGCCAGCACAGATTCATCAGCAGAAGAGTGGCGGTGTTGAAGGATTGGGTTAATTCGAGCAGAGGAAGTGCTGTGCTTGGACAGCCCTTTCCTGCTGGAAGGGAAGGTGTGAGCGCCGGTGCACTCACAGCCCCCACACTCAGAGCAGCTGCAGATTACATTATGTCAACAATTAAAATCTTGGGATACAAAGTGCAATCAGTGTTAGGTTAGCACAAGACAAGCGTGTGATGCAATTCAGGAGTAATACTGAACACAAACTAACAAGGAATACAGCGTGCAGAGAAAGGTTATGTGCAGATATGTGTTTTGCACCCATCACAGTCTTCAGTATACTGCCTTCAAGGAGAGTGCAGAGTCGACTGAAGAGCAGCTTCATCCATCAGGCTGTCATGAAGCTGAACTCTCTCCCTTCCCTGCCTGAGAAATACAACATAAACTTGGGATTTGACTGTAAAATTATCTTAACCTTTGCTTTTTGTCACTTGCGTTCATGTTTCTGCTTTACAAAAAAGTATCGATTGATTGGAAATCTATAGGCCCAGACAGCATTTATGCACTTTCAGATGTTCCCTTTTTGTACCCTTCACCCATTGATCAAGGATATTTTAAATGACAGAAGAGCTGTAAGTACACTGTGTTTGCCTGGAGAATTCTAATGAAGCGATCCTGATTCTTTTCAGCTTCTGTCAATACTGTCTGATTACTCTCCAGTCTCCTGAATGCTTCTCACACTGCAGTACGTGGGCAGGTTTGGATCAGGCATTAGTTAGACACTGTTAGTTCATATCTTCAATTTCTGAATAAGATAGTTATTAGTGAGAAAATCTGTAAACATTGAAATTTTGTCTTGTTTTTTTGGGATAAATCAGACTAAGATTTAGATAATGACAAGTCCCTAGGAAAAAAAAACTTCGAAAATATTCTTAAGAATGAAATGGGAAGGTTTGGAGAAAAGCTTCTAATGTATTTATACTGTATGTGTATGTGTATCTCTTTTTGCAGCTGCTGTCTACCAGAAAACTACCATATTTGGATTACAGAGTCAGCTTGTTTGCCTTACTTGCTACACGTGGATACCAAGCGTGTCAATGGATGCTTGGTGACCCTTCGCCAGAATCAATCTATCTATCTATACATTTTTTAAACTCTGCATAGTCCCTTCAAAGAAGAACTAAGTAACTTGTATACCTTAATTCCTTTCGTAGTCCCTTCGTAAGTGTTAATGTGATGACTGGAGGGCCTTTCATCTCCCCTTGGTGTCTCTGGCCAGAAAACCCTTGCAACTTCTCTGCCTCTGGGTCGGAGGCCCTAACACAAACTAATAGAATCCCGAAGAACAAGCTAAAAGGCTAACGGGCAAAGCTAATACTGGGCTAACGCCACTTAAGCAGTATTTACAGCTAAGTTTGAGCGATAAAAAATATCTTCATTGTGTCACTGAGTTGTGGCACAAGGTACAATATCCCTCTGTCCCTTTGTCTTTCTGTCAGTGTAGTATTTACTCTCACGGACAATTAATGAGTCAAAAAAACGCAACACGCTACGACACCCGCAGTGCCGCTTATGGCCTCTAGGGGCATGAGTTACTTAGTTCTGCTTTAAGACACTTCCATCCCATTTTCCCACTTCAGCATCCTTCACACTGGTTTACATAAATAGCGACAAAATCTCATTTCTGGCCAACCACGATTTTAACAGGCTTTCCAAAACTCTGAGCACTGCTGGATGGATGAACACAAACCGCCGTGATTATGCTCGAGTCGAGGGGAGGCTTTCAACTGCACTCTTTACCAATCCATGTTCTCTTTCTATTCAATACAGAGCAACTACACAACGAGGAGCCTGACCGTGACCAGCTGGCATTCAACTGCGCTGGATAATACGCAGGGAAATATATTTGAAAAAGGGTTTAGTCAGAGGAGTTTGGTGTTGTACATGCACATGCGAGGGATTCTCTTTCCCAAAAAGAGAGCAACGTCCCGGCAATCATCCCAGCAAACAACAATCTGACCAGTTCTTTTGACCAATCAGACAATTGTCACTGACAGTAATATGTTTGGTAGTGGCATTAAGAGCTTCTGGCATAAAAAAAAAAATCTGGTGGCAAAAGTAAAAGAGGATTAAAGTAACTTGGGTGGATGAGACGAATCGGGCGAGCGCGTGAACAGAAGATAAGGAGGATCTTGTGACAGCGCTGAGCGGTGGTGCTATCCTGCAGCTGCACTCTGAATAAACTCACATCCTCTGAGCGAGCTCTTAGAAAACAAAGACGTCACTATTCCCCACGTACTTGGCATTCACGTGGTGGAAGTCTGCTCCGGAGCTCCACTGTCCCCTTTAAGCAAATGGCTCCTCTCATTGGTTTTGTTCTTGCCGACTATTGACCCACCACTGCATTTTGAGAGAGGAAGAGACTGCACAGGTTGACACATTAAATAAAATAGAGGAAAGTTTTTCTTTTCCTTGTTTAGAAAATCATTACACTCTTGCAACTATATCTCCGCTTTAGTAACTCCTACAGACTCCAAGCTTTCCAGTCTTGTACACAATATGGAAAGTTAAAAAAAAAAAAAATCTTATTCCTGCCTGATTTAATGGGCTTTGAACCCAAAAAACAAAGCGACATTTTGTCACTTTTAACTAGCTTTATCCTCTTACCACCCGCCTTAAAGTGATAGTCTGGAAGTCTAAATGTATAACCCATTACATAAAACGTGCTGAATCAACCACCTGGTCTTGCATTTTGATCTAAAGTAAGTAATAATATATATATCATTTTTTGTGAAGTCCTTCCTTTCCGGATCTCGGCAACTAATCATAGTCTAGTATCCTCCCACTTTGACCAATGAGACAAGCTTTTCCTGTAAACCGGCCTGTCAGGTCCAATCAGAAGGGGAAGGGGAGGGGCTTGATCATTTACTTTTCAAAATTCTGTTTCTGCTCTCCTCATTTTGCAAAGAAGGGCTTTCTCGCTAAACAGGGGAGGAATTTGATTGTTTGCTTTCAACTGTCACGCTCCTCACTTTGCAAACTTACAGACTATCACTTTAACTGAACACATTTCCTCCAGTTCGGCACTGCCCAAATCTAAACGTTTCTTGCAGTGCTTATAGGCCAGTGTAACGCCTCATTTGAAAGCTAAGACCTACAAAGCTGATCTAAATGGATCTTTTTCCTTATGTTGTCGTCACTTTTTTCCAAGTTCTTTGTCCTCTCATTTTGCCACTTTTATGTTGCTCTGTTCTTGCTTTTGTGTCGTTTTTGTCACTTTTTTTTGTTGCCCGTTTGCTACTTCTTCTTTGCTCTTTTGTCACTTGCTCTTTAGTGGTATTTTTGTCCATTTTTTGTTGCACTTTCATCGCTTTCATCTTCTTTTTGCATTGATCTATCAATAAAATAAAACCATCAATTTGGTTCGGAAGGAAGAACTACAATCCTCTACTTTGCCTCTTTTTTTTTATTTTTACTTGTTCATCACTATACACACTTACTCAGTGCTGTGCCTTCAGACTGCAGCAGAGCCATTAGCCTTGAGCCCCCAGCCGCTTCCTGTGCAGCTCAGAAACTTTTCATCCATGCAGTCGTGAAGTACAATCTTGGCTTTGTGTGCTCAGCTATCACAGCAAAGACTCAAAGAAAGGATGAGGCCGGATGTTGAGAGAACATGCCCATTTCTCTCTTCGGATACGGGCTGTTTCCGAAGAGAGTGCGCTTCAATGCCAACTGTTGACACCAGGTCAAACTGCACTTCGGACTTTTTAGATATTGGTTTTAAAGCACCAGACTAATATGAAGGGATGGCTGCACCAGTATCGCCCAAGTCTTTTACAAACAGGGTTCACTGCTAACACTCAATATTTTAGATATTTTGACTATTTTTCACAGAAGATAACCCAATACTCATCGTTAGTGATTGTGTGAAGCCATTAATGGTGAAACAACTGAGTTCAATCATAATATAAAAATCATAATAAACAATTTAATTACCAAAATGACCCTGATCACAAGTTTACATACCACAGTTTTTAATGCACACAGTGGACCGCGGGATCTTACTTAACAGATTAGAAAACTGGGTGGGAATCTCTGGTACTGCTCTAAACTGGCTCAAGTCCTATCTCGAGGACAGGACGTACTTTGTCGAAATTGGCAACTGTGTCTTAGACAAAATTGCCATGACCTGTGGAGTCCCCCAGGGGTCAATCTTGGGACCCCTCTTATTCAACTTGTACATGCTTCCATTGGGTCAGATAATAAAGAACAACAATGTGTCGTACCACAACTATGCAGATGACACTCAGATCTACGTGTCACTCACGGCTGGTGAAGATGGGCCTGTAGATTCACTCTGTCACTGCATCCAACAGGTCAGTTTGTGGAGACACACATTTTCCTCCAACCAGATCGACCCCGCGGCCTGTAGAGTGGTTGTAGGGGAGTGGGGTGGTGAACATGTGCATTTGTTTTGCTTTGACGCCACGCTGTAGCTCTTTTTCTCTCCAGACATGAACATTGTTTAGCTCACGATGGGGTAAATAAAGTTTTTAGTTTGACCCGTGAGACCTGACGGCTTATGAAAGAACGCAAGGTAGCGCAATATAAACAAGGAAATGAATGGTGTTCCCATCAGTGCTGTCACCTCCTCCTGTGACGCCCCCTCACAAGTGGCGGAGGCGAATGGCACATATAGCTCCGCCACTCCGAAAATAATTCGCCAAGAGCCTGCGCCCCTCCATGCGCCACCACAAGATCTGGCCCAAAGTGTTATCAGTCACCTTGAGTCTCTCTCTCTAAAACCAAAAAATCAGATTCGAAATCTAGGTGTAATCATGGACTTAGACCTGAACTTAAACAGCCACATCAAAGCAACAACATCAGCAGCTTTTTACCATCTATTCCTCTGCTAAGATCAAAGGAATAGTGTCAAAACCAGACTTAGAGAGACTGATCCATGCATTTGTCTCCAGCAGGTTAGACGACTGTAACGGCTGCTCACTGTCAGACAGCTGCAGTACATCCAGAACGCTGCTGCTCGAGTCCTGACAAGAACCAGGAAATACGACCATATTAGTCCAGTGCTCCGGTCTCTGCACTGGCTTCCTGTCACTCAGAGAATAGAATTTAAAACAGCTCTGCTTGTGTACAAGTCTTTTCATGGTATAGCGCCAAAGTACATCTCTGATATGTTTCTGCTGTATCAGGCCGGGAGAACTTGAAAAGTTACAACGCCGCAGAGTTTGCTTGATGTTGCGTTATTAGTTGTAATCGCGGGGTGGGGACAGAGTTCTTGGTGAACCAGGAAGTAAGGCCATGGTATTTAATAAAGGCTGTTTTAAACCGACAAAGTGTCAGATAATGGTAAAGACGTATATGTGATTAGCACCAAATACTAACAAAAAGAGCGAGACTCTTCTTCTCTTTCTATAAAAACAGGACAAGATTTTGATCATATACACATCCAGCATTAGGCCAATTCCTTCAGAAAACATTCTGCAGATTCACCTCAACTCATTTCCCACAAACTATAAAAGGCACACATTTTGAAACTCTCCCAAGGGTGCTTTCTATTCCCTGTAATGTGTAATAGCCTTGCATTTTCTTCCCAGCTCCAGACGTTATAATGAAAAGTTCAATTACCTCTGCGGGGGTTCCTGCGTCATTTCGTCGTCATCTCTGTTCTCTCTCACTCTCTCTCATATCTCTGTGTGCTGCTGATTCCACCACTGCCACAACATAACAAGCATCTTTCATTCCAACGTGACCGTGGCTCCAGACACATGGCTGGTGACTTACTAACGTCAGTGAAATTAATTGATGGCCGTGGGGGAAGATATAAGACATACATCTTATGTTGCTTTTTGTCATCACTTTCTCCCTTGCGTTTTGGAGAAAATGTGCTCGGTTCAGGCAGGGGTAAAGAGGTTAAAAGATGTAAACAATAAATTATAATTAAAAGTAAATATCCCCAGATAAACCCAAGCAAATTTCAAGGTTTGAAATGTAGATGGAAATGTCGAGTGAACAAACATAATAATTACTGGCCCAGTGACTGTGCGATCTTCAACACCTGTGCACTCGACCACCTGATGGGACTCGACATCTTCCCTTTGAAGAAGAGAATCGGATGAGCCTCAAAACGTCGGCCCTCTACAGACAAATGGGGTAAACTGAAGCACCTTAAAAGGGACTATACAGAGTTTCAAAATGTAAAAAATATGTCTTTTCCTCCCCTACATGTTCCAGCCATGTCCTAATGTGTAGAATGAGCCCAGACCTGTTCACCACAACTGCCTCTAAAATCCTGCACTGTCACTCAAAAAGGTGTTAATTTGGTCCAAATGTGCCGTCATGAGCTTAATATAGAAGGTGCAGTTACACGTATGGCCTGAGATGGCAGTAGTGAGTATAAAATGGCAAACTTGCATCTAGCCCCTTTAAGGAGATCCACCCAAAAGGAATGACCTTCGCTGGGACCTAACCACTCAGCCACTCCGTACCACAAACAGTACAACGTGATACATAAAGTGTTGTGAATATTGGCAATTTCATTCAAACTGTGGCTCATTTAGTGTATGTACAAGCATTTCACAAATCTTTCAGGGACATTTAGTCATTGTCTAGCAGCTGCTGTTTTAGCAGTGTCTTATGCACAGCTAAACTAGAGTCTTCAATTCATTAAGCTAAGACACTGCAGATGAATAGGAAAGAAAAAACAAATGTAGAGATATCGATTTGAAACTTTTGCTGAACATTACTGGTATAAGTATGAGAAAAATGTGTATTGCAAGTTTTCTGTCATTCTGTTTTTATATAAAAAATAAGGCATTTATGCATGAAAGTGGCCAAAATTGCCTATATTTTGGGCAACAAAACCTAAATAATGGATTGAGCCAGATTAAAATGTATGGTTTTATTTTATTGACGTATTAAAGGCACACTGTGCAACTTTTTGGATTATACTGGTGCCATCAGGACAACACATGTTCCTAATGACCATCTTGACACAGAAAATGCCATTTCTGCAGTGATTAATCAAAGAATGGATTTGGATGTGAACCTAACCTGTTTAAATCTCAAATTCTGCTGATTCTAGTGAACATCTCCATGGAGACGAGCTGGAGACGTACCCACACCCGATAAAGTTACAGTCATGTCTTATATTGGGGAGCTGAGCCGCTCATGGCAAAAGCTTGTTTGTACATTTATGAGGTATTTTTCAATGATTAAAATATCTGTCATATAATAAAATGCTTGTATTTCAATTTTAAGTTTTGGGTAAAATCCTACGCGGTGTGGCTTTAATAACTAAGATTTTTTCAGAGAAGTGAAAAAATCTATAAAAACCTAAATTCCGCCTTGTTTTTTTTTTTTTATACTCGACATGAAAACTAAAATGGGAGGAAAATAGATAAAAATCTCTTCTTCGACCACTGCGTGCAAAATCAAATCTCGCCTTAAAATAGACATATGAGCTCATCACAAACGCACCTGGAGTAGTATAACTGTGTCATTCACACAGTCCTTTTTACTTACCATGAACCATTGATTTATTAGCTTGCTAAAAATGGTAGCTTGTGGCAAAATTGTAGCGAGTGTTTAATTTAAAAGATTAGACATGAAAGGTTAATGCTAAGATGTCCAAAATATATAGTAGGCTATACAAGCCACAATAATGATGTCCACTTTAAAATGAATCACAGGAAATTAGCTAGCATGTAGCCTGTGTACATTGTCATTGTTACAGGACATCTGAACTTACACGACAAAAGTAAGTGAGTGATCCTGTTTCTGCATGCCACTGTCAGTTTAGTCATTTAAATATTGAAAGCAGAGAACCATAGTGACATCAGCTTACAAGGAGAGGCACTCAGGGTAGATTTCATTTGGAGAGAGCTATAGCCTCCTTTGCTACATATAGTAGCATATAGCCTAGTTGGCTACATTCACATCCAGTGGTGCAATGGTCCTGCCTTCTTTGAACCTTGGCCTGGAAGTAAAGTTCACGTTGAAAGAAAATACCAAAACCTTGAGGGGAAAAATGACAGAAAGTGAATGGGGATAATGAAAAGGACTCGTTGAACTTGGTATTATCCAATTTTTAATAAACAAATGCCCATAATTTGCTACTTATCACGTTATAAAAAATTATTGAAGTAAGCTACAATAAAGATCTGAAACTTAACCACAAAACTTTATAGTAATAATGTGATGAAAATAAATAAATAAATAAGGTTATAAAAGACTCGGACTCAAAGAACAACCTTGACAAGAAAGAAGAACGGCTTAAAGCTTTCTCGCACATAATCAAAGTTTCCTAACATCACATGAATTGTCAAAGCTCCTCTTTCCCAAAACCCAAAAATAAGAGGTGGTTGAAGCCGGGGGGAGTAAATGACGTTTCCCATTATGTAACGCAGAGACAAACTGTGTTGTCGGTGGAAGAAGGCTCCCGCGGCGCCCATATTATAAGAGAGGACATAAAAGGAATGAGGTAATACACAGGTGGAGGAGAAGGAGCTGACCTGACATAAAAGGGGGTTTTATGGCGCTGTGAAGAGGCATGTGTTGATTTAAAGACTTTACATCATACTTTTTTAGTAATGTATCCTCAACAACACACATTGGAGAAGGTGTTTAGTTAATCTCGCTGTCGAAAGCTTCAAAACATGTGCGTTTTTAAAGGGGTCATATATAGAAAATCTGCTTTTTTAAATGTCTAGCCATGTTATTTCCTGGTCAATAACACACCTGGAGTAGTATGTCCGCATTGTTTACAAAGTTGTAAGCAAGCCTGTTTACTCTGCTTGTTTCTTCTTCTACAGCTGAAACAATTCAATTTGTATTTCTTGGATTTGGAAGTGCATTTCATGAACCGACATTGGACCCATTCTGAGCAATTACGTGCTGAATAATACGGCACCATTGATCTGTTTGCGCTCCGATGGTAGTGTAGAAGAGGCTGTGAGATGCTGCTGCAAAGGCTGGACAAGAAGGCCCAGTCCGGCTCATTGCTGTTGAGCCAAAACACAACAGTCTCACACAGCCCACTGGGGAAAACATTGTCATTGATATTCAAAATGACTTAAAGGAACAGGCCACCATTTTTCCACACTGAGATATGTTCTTGCCTGAGCTTAGATGAGTTGATGCGTACCTGTCTGGTCTTTGTGTGTGCCCTCAGTTACGCAAAATGACCAACGATGTTGTTACCATTTGGCCTCTCCCAGTGTATTCCTACAGCTCCAAACGGGGGTGAAGTTAGAAGCGACCAAGCTCTTCCGCTGTTTATTCTTCTTCATTTTCTCTCATGCCGTTTTTCATGCCGACTTTTCATCAAGCACTTTATTTAAATGTAGTTCTTCCACCAGAGGTCTAGCAAAACTCAAATGGTGAGAGCCCTCCAGTACAAAAAGATCTGTGAAATCAGTAAATATGAAAATGATGCGGATAATATTGATTGAATTTCATTTGATTTCATTGGTCATGTTACAATGTGGAGAATAGGATCGGCTAAAATGGGCACTGCTTCTGCCTATTCCTGTTTTAAAACAAATCACTCATTGGGTGAAACACGATTAAAAAAAAACATCACAAAAGCAGTGAGACGCACACTCACATTCACTCCACATGCACTCATGCTTGAGAATATCCGGTGTATACAAATGATCATGATTGTCTTGTTTCATTTCATTTCACATCGTGTCCTTTCACCGATCAATTGTCGTTTGACTCACAAACATTTGGGCTCTGACAAAAGTGCACTGATATAATGCTACTGGGCCACTTTGGATGATTAAAGGACCCGGATAAGAAGATGTGTTTCAGCCTTTTCAATGGTTACTGTTTGATTTCGTTTTATCTTGAATTACTTCCTGTACAAATCCACAAATAAACCAGCCTTGCCTTCCTGTGTTCCCGTGAACCTTAAGTTTGGTGGCTTGATCTCAGCTCCTCCTCCTTCTCCTCCTTCAGCTTATGTGTGCAGTGTGTGAGTGAGTAAATATGGTCATAGAGGCACAGACTGGCAGCCACACTTCCCATAGGGCAGCTGTGGCTATGAACAGCTATGATTATCAAGTGTGTAAATGAAGGCATGAAATATTGTGAGCAAAAAAACTGCATGAACTAGCACATTGTGATGGTGAATTCAAATATAGGACAGGATTTTTCCTAGACAGTTTCTGTAATTGTGTCTTATGTTTATTCTCTCATGGTGAGATTGGAGCTCGGGCCTATAACCGGACAGAGCTGTGTGCAGTAATGTCCCTTTCACCCTGTGACCGGACAGAGCTGTATCCGTGTAGAACGCTCCTCCAATGGCCAGATGTGTCCTTGGTCTTAAAATAGTGACTTCCTCGTGATCAAAAGTGACATTTTAAATAGGGGGGCATGATGGTTTTCTCAAGTAAAAGACACTGGGCTTCATTCATCAAACGTTCTTATGTACAAATGTGGTTTTAAGGCTTTACACAGTTTTTTCACATTCACTAAAACTTGTTCTTAGCTGAAAGCGTCCTTCTGGAGGAACAAATCCTGAGTAATGCCATGAGGACAAATTCTGCAGTTTTAGAATATTATCAGTCAAAATTAACCAATAAATTCATATTCCCTTTTCACAGTCAATAACAGCTCATGAGTATCTGAGTTTTTCTTGCCTTTATAGAGAGCATGTTTTGTATTTACATAGTCAATCTAATGTAAATGCCGTGAAAATGAGAGGGCGGGGTGTTCTTCGTGACCTACCATTCTCCTGAAATGTCTTGAAGTGGCACTTACAAACTTCCTCTTAAGAGAACATTCATCACACAAAACTGTTTTCTTTTCTGTTTTAGGATCAAATTCACAAAGCAAAAAAACTGCTCTCTGTTGTCAAAACCTGCATGAATGATGACTCATTTCAGTGACTTGGCTCAGACGTAGTGTCCAAGAGCCACAAATGACCGCTTCCAATTGTGGTCTTCTGCTTCGGTTGAGGTGCATTCTGGGAAATACCAAAGTGTCCCAATGAGTGAGCATACAGTATGTCCAGTCTCTTCTGCCATGAGTCCTATTTTCTTCATTCCGTGGCCTATGCAATAGTGAGCAATTACGCATTATCACAACAATTTTACTATAAAGAAAATATATATTTAAAGGTGCAGTATGCAACTTTTTATGGGGAAAAAAACCTTGATATTTGTGCGGAATTTACCTTTTCTATGACCCAAGGCTGCATGAGTTACTTTCCATCACAGTGGGTTCTTCAACTCTGCAGAATTAATTGCTTCGTAGGTTTTTTGGAGGATTTCTAGCCCGTCAGCAGTGAAAACCTACAAGAAACTCCCCCCAAAAATTGATCCTGGTGCATCAGAGAGGCCACTGTGAGGGAAAATAGACGTCAGCGGGTCACTGAAAGGTGCACTTGCTTAAAATTTAGCATAAGATGTAAGATGCAAATTTCATAACCCTTTGGTGCTTTATTGGCAGCTACCATTTCCATGCTCACCTTAAAATGAAGTCATTGCTGTCTCATAGATCTTACATAATGTTCTGCTGGGGAAAGCTTTCTCTGACTTTTTCCATTTCAATTATCATCCAGCAAACTCTCAACAGTTTGTACACCCCTCTGATGGCAGATAGGTTAACCTTACAGCAGCAGCAAAGTCAGCAACTCTAACAATGTTGCTTGTGCTTTTCCTTTAAAACCCTGTAGCCGAAGAGGCGTGCCGTGGCCTCTGGCTCTTCTTCCTGAAAGCCTGAATGGCAAAGGAAGAGAGTGTGTTTTTCTCATTGCAGTGAGTGACCCGCGTAACCCCTGTGTTATGGAGGAAGACAGCTGCACCTCCTCATGACGTCAAAAAAAACGTCTGTCGCTGCCTTCCTGTAGCCTCGAGACAAAGACTTCAGAAGTGGGAAGAGAAGACATCAATTTCACTCAAGCAGTAGAGGTAAAATGTCAGTAGGGAAAGGTATTTGGTGAGGAAAAGAACGACTATGCATGAAATCGATCTTCATCTTTTGATTCTTGACTGTGTGGGGCCTTTTGTGTGATTTCGCACGTTGTCTCCATTTCCTGGTGAATCCTGATTATCTGATTACTCCAATCAACCTAAAACATGCACGACGGGGTAATCCACCAGCTGGGCACTTCTGACTAAGAGGTGCATAACTGCTGACCACTTCTCTTGACAGGTTTCCGCGGTGTAGGTTGAGGGTTGGGAAATTACCTGTTTCAACAACAAATATCCTAAATTTGGGCTAAATACGAGTGACACATACGAGCCAGCGTCTTGAGCAGTTTAAACACTGACTCAGGCTGAGGCTTTGTTGACCCTGCAGAGTGCACTCTTAAATTCACAGAGAAAGATTTTTTTTTTTATCATGTATCATGTATGGGAAGTGATTCTTGTTTTAGTTTAGTTCCTACAGTGTATTCTTTGGGTACTATTTATTCAAAAGGTGCCCATATCCTCCACCGCGGCACATGAACTCTGTGTGAAATGCGCTGAAAGGCACACAGATTACCCAACTGTCATAAACTAAAGGCTCAATGGAGGGCGGGGCACAGTGATTCGCCTGGACTTGTCAGATATTTGTTTTGAAGCCCTGTCAGAGAGAGCTTTATGGGACTGTTATTGACAAGAAGAAAATAAATCCTTCCATAAACTGTTCTACACTTGACTTGCCCCAGAAAACCCACTTTGTTTGCAAATCATAGGTTGCCTCCTCCACAGGTGAGGACTTGATAGAGAAGAGTGCACTGGAAGTTGCTCAACCCTGGTGATGTGTACAGAACAGCATAATTCCTGCACAGTTGTGGGTTTTAGCTATTCTGTCGGCCTGGGTGAACATGGGTATGAGGGATGTGTGTAAAAACAAAACAAGAAACTGAAGTTCTGTGTTTACAGGCTGATTTGTTTTGTCAAAGAAAGTCAAAACAAGAATCATGGTCTGAATCCTCTTACATACTAAGTAATCGCCAGTAGTTCCTGGTCGGGCTGGTTTTGGCAATTTACTACTAAACGTAGGCTACGCTTCAAACATTACACGCACGGTGCAGCTATCGGGCTCGGTCTGGGGTTCAGGTCGTTTCAGTGTAGATGTTGCAGACAAAGAGGAGACCTGAGCAAACAAACCCCCCCAAAAAGAGACAAATGAATTCTACAAATGATACAGATGTTGTCCATAGTGTATCTGGGGGATCAGGGGTCCTTCCCCAGAAAAAAACATCCTGTAAAAGGACTGGCAATATCTGTGTGTTTTGGTGCAATTTAGCAGGAGTTCAGAGCAGGGTTTTATTTACATTTACATTTTAAAAAAAGATTCACAGATAGAATTTTTTTTTTTAAAGAAAAGAAAAAGAAAATACTGTGCAGTTGAAAGTGAGAAGATGGACATAAATACACTGATTAAATATCAAACATTGATGGATGTTTCCTGTTCTATTGCAGTTCTTCAAAAGCATCTGGAGGCTCCTAGCCTGCTTTTTTTTTTTTTTTTTTTTTTTTTTTTTAGTAATACCTATTATTTGCAAAACATGTTTCAACAGGTTTCAATACATACACAGAATACAAACGACGACTGGTTAACAAGTTGATGAATGTGTTGGACAAACAGTAATATATGCCCGTGATTATGAAACACCACCCCTTTAAATGTCTTCATTTGTGTAATTAGGACAACTTTTCCAAATTAAGTTCTGTTTTTAACATGTACAAAGAGTAAATTAAGAGTAATTTCCGTGAGGAGAACCCACTTGGGGAAGGCAGCTCAGGTCTTTATCAGAAAATGTCTGTATGAGAATGACACTGTCATAGCTGTGTATCTTATGCATTTATGGTGCATGTGCCAATAAATGGCAACAGCATACTTCTGATCTCTAGTGCTACATCTGCAACAATGGAAGAGCTAATGATGGGTGAATTCCTTCATTAGGGGCCTACATTCACCTAATGGTCAATCCGCCCCGGCCAGAGCAGCATGTGACTCTTCTTCCATGTGCTCTGGTGCTCGTCCTATAACTACGGGACTGACATCATGCGTATCATCTGGCACTGCTGTGGGGACATTGAATTTGAGTCAAGTGGTGACAGCTGACGACAGAGCTGAAGAAAAGAAGAAAATGTTCCCCGAGCAAAAATATAGATACATTTCACTCAACAACTCAGTGTTCTGTCTTTCCTTCTTCAGTCCCTGCATGTGGATAAGCGCGGGTGCATTGTTAGATGCAGAACCCTCTCAAAATTTCATGGATCGCAACGAGCACAAAGGGTGCTGTGGTTTACAGCCCTCATCGCCCGAGGCTGGTGTGTTCACAGAAGCAAAACAACGCAGTGCAACCAAACACGGCTCAGTTCAGGCTTTGCTTTTCTCTGACATAGTCTGGTGTTTTCTTTGAGCTCTGTGTAAAACAACCTTTTCTGCTTTATTGATACTGATCCTTATGGCCCCCCTTTCAGGAATCAAACCCTGTGCACATTCATCATGCTGCTCATAATAGCGACCTGTTAGATTGCACTCACTTTACATCTGAGACTGTGCAGAGAGCTGGTGTGTTACTCACTGCTTGACCTGGGTCCCAAAAGCTCCGGAGCAAAGGAGGACGAGGGGCTGGAGCTACACGCTGGAGAGACGGAGCAGAAACATGTGAGGCCGCCTGATCAGTCTGAACTGTTGCTCCTCTCCTACTGATGTGGAAACATGGAGACCATAATGTAACTAAGCAATGATTTAACTTGGAGAAAACCAAGACAAACATTTATCTATATATATAAAAAAGCATTTTTCTAAACCAATGTACCTCCGTCTTTATTTATTTTGCAGTGAAAGTTAAGGGTAAAAACTTCATCGCTTCATCAACTACTAAGCATGTTTGCTCAAAGCTAGGACGTCGTAGGATTGTCACAGAAACCCACCTTGCCTCCAGTGTCTGCATACACTGGTGTGCGAATGGGTGACTGGTTCCTTGATGTAAAGCGTTTTGAGTGCCTAAAGCAGGTAGAAAGGCTCTATATGAGGGTGTATTCAGAGCTGAAAAGTCCTTTGGTCCGCTTGTTTGTTCTGGACCAAAAGCTGACTTTTTTTCGTTTGGTGGGGTTTGCATTCAGACTGTACTTTTTGCAAGTGAACTATATTTTGTAAACACATACAGGTGTGTGACGATCGATGCTCCCATTGGACAATGACCACAACAAATAAGCGTCAAATATTCATTTTTGTTTTACTATGATAATAAAACAAACATGAGAGGCTAAACAATTGACCATTAACCCCAGCTTCTCCGGAGTAGCTGGAGGAAGAGGTGTTTTCTGCAGATGAAGAGTCGTCTGCTGAGCTGTTTGTTTCTATTATGTCCACGGGACAAACTGTTGGTCTTGTTCCTCCTCTTCTTTAATGCGTCTTGTACATTCATTTAAGTTTGGCAAAGTTTTTTCCACTTTGACGCAGCTGTTCAGGAGACGCTTGAAGCCCTTCTCCTTTATTTTCTCGCTAAACATGCTGAACACGGACGCATTTTTGTGTCTCTTCTAGCAGTTGGGTTAGTGCACATCTGCCCAAATGTCCAGGAGGCCCAGTGTCTCCTCGTTGCTCCATGTCTGTCCACGGCTTATTGTTTGTAGCATCCATCCAGCACTAGGCGTTAGCAGCAGCAGCAAAGGGCTAATTTTTCCCAATTTTCCAATTTTTTCAAGCCCAAAACAACGCATGTATCCTGGAGTTGTTCCTTATCAACAGTGGTTTATATTCACACCTGAGGCGAACTGGACCAGAGTCCGTTTGGAAGTCTCGATCCGGTTCTTTGATCGGCACCAGGATTCGTTTGTTGTATTCACACCTGCATAAAAGGTCCGGACCAGTGTTCCAAACAAACCCTGGTCTGTTTAAAGTGGACCAAACAGTGCAGGTCTGAACACACCAAACAGGCAGCACATTAGGCTTTCACTAAAGACAAATCAAATAAAACCTGCTCGGATACTGACACTTCTCTCTAAGCTCAAAGTAACTAGCGTGTCTCTGTCAATCTCAGAGATTGGGTACAATTCGGGCGTTCTGCTCTCCCAAAATGTCATCCACTGAGCGGCGCTGTGATAAAAAATGACACCGTTCGTGGCCTAGCACACTTCCTGTTACTATCATACTGCATTCAGACTGAACGCGATGGAGACTTTTCTGTTCTGTTTTATTGCCTTAATGATTTGTGCAGCCCTGTGAGGCAACTCCTGTTTTAATATTGGGCTATACAAAACCACTGATTGATTTAGACGTCAGGGGCGAGTGATTTTGAATGTGTTCTGAAGCGTAGGAAGGAGCTCTTGACTGAAAAAGAACAGCTGTTTTGGTTCTAAATAGTCCATCTTTGTAACTGCCATGTCCTATGGATCTTCAACTATAGCTATACACACGATCTACACAAGGATCTCTCTAGTATTTAAGCACATATCCAGCCCATATGTCTGAATAAAGGACTATTATTTGTGCCAGTGGACAATGGTTATTCCAGGTTAGCCCCGTTAGCTTGTTACAATCGCCTACAGCTCATTGTTGATGAAAAATCTGCAATAAACCACAAATGCATCAAGCCCGGCTCAGTGTGTGATCATCTCAAAGGCTGCGTAGGTACCGCTTTATTGACGTTATTATTGCATAATACTTGAGCTAGTTAGCTCCGGGCGAGCAGCAAGCAGCTCGGCTACGGACTTATTTTTTGACATGGCTGATGTTCTCACAGACTCGATAAAGTTGTATTGGGCAGAGAGAGATAATCAGAGGCTGTCAGTGCTTATGAAATGGCAGCTTTTTACTATAGTTTCCCAGGGACAGCTCACAGACCCCAGGGGCAACAGGTAGCTATCCCGCCCGGCCTTCAAGGCTTCGAGCCGGGCGGGAGACAGTACAGCGGGGCAGTGCGTGGCTAGAAGTGTCCGCTGAATGCAGGCGGGAGGCGGGAGGTACGAGTCCCAAATGTAGGGAGTCGGAACAGTCGAAGTCTGCATCATAAAATATCAGCTACAGAATCGTATTCCTCTCTTAGCAGAAGATGAAGCAAGCAGAGCGAACGAAAACGCTGCGAAGACTATTGTTACCCATAATGCACCGCAAAATTCAGTCGCTTCCCCGCCCATTGGATGAAATTTTGGGAGAGCAGAACGCCCGAATTTGGTCATGTCCCTATGGTCTCTGTGCAAAGTATACGCTCATCCTTTTAAACAACAACAAAAAAAAGTCAATAAAAAGATTGAACTCTTTCTGGGACTAAACCAGGACATGGACTGCAAAAGTGTTTACAGTACAAGCCAAAGAAGCCAACATATCAGCCGTGAGAGCCATCGCTTTGCATCATCTCTACCTTACACTGACATATTCGAACCATTACACCATTGTCTGTTGTCATCTTGCATGACTTAGCTTTAGGGAAACCCCAGGCCCAGGACACAGCAGGTTTAGTTCACGTGTCGGCAGGTGGGCTCGGAGCTGACACATCCATATGATCGCACGCCTTTGAACTGGGGTGAGCAAAGCCGGTGTCTGCAGTTAACCACCCAGCAGCATGTCATCACCACACCTGCCCCTCTGCACGCCACAGTCAACAGCTGCATACCCAATCCTTTCGCGGGCTGTAAACGCAGACCGCAAAAACACTGGTTGGATGAAACTTTTGCTTGTGTGGCTTCAGTGTGTAATTTCGCAGCCGGTGCATCATTTAGTGTGTGAGCCCGCGGGGGAACAGGATCGTGCTTTGATTACACGTTTCATTGGACACATACATCTAAGTGTTGGGTACTGCACTACGATTAATTCCAATAAAATCCAAAGTGCAATGTGAATGGTGGCAATTAGCAAACCACAACGATTGCCATTCCTTTTCTAGGCTGTACCAATGAGTCCCAATGAGGTCTTTATACAAACATGTTCTGAACTGGTTGAAATTCTTGCATTATTTAAGCTGTTCATTTTCGTGCTCCCCTTAAAGGTGCATTATGCTACTACTATGTGGGGGGAAAAAGCTGATATTTGTGTGTATTTGACCTTGTAGTGATCCAGCAGCTGAATGAGTAGTCAGCATGGGACCTTTACTTTCCAATAACAGTGCTATGTGTTGTAAAACTGTAAATAAATATTGTAAGATACATAAAGAATCTTTGTCACACTTACAGTGCCACACTAGAAAACATTATGTTGCATTACATTTTCTCTTGGCACATCGAGGCCTGCTTTAAACTTGTATTTTTAACCACTTTTATTAATACCATCCACCTACTCTCCAGTAACTCTCTAAAGACTCTTGCTGTCTTTCTTGTGCGCTCCTCCTCCCTACTCATCAGGCTTATTGTTCTAATCTCATCCGCTGCCAGAGCTAACAGAGGATATCCAGTAGGATGCGTCCGTGTTCACATCCCATGTATGAAACACAAACATTGACAACTGCTATTGTCTTACCGCAGAGTTAACAGAAAGCCCCACCACTCTCAGTCTTCTGAGTCACAATCACATGCCAGGACATGTGCAAAATGAAACAGTCACTGAAATGTATCTACACCAAGCATGTGCAAATGAAAGTGCAATTAAGAAGATGTAATGTAAGTTTTCTTTCATTTGAGTCAAGACACGTTAGGTGAAAATCATTTTTCACGCAGGTCAATGTGATGTTTAAAAAGTAGATTCCTTATACAGTATCTTAGATGTGATGTCAGAGTAAGAAATAGGCCAAGCTCACCCTTTGTGATGCTTATTTAATGGCGTTTTGTCTGCTTGCGAGCCTGAGTTTTTCCATAAATAATTAAAACATTGTGACGCACGCATATTCATTCACAATTATTGACATGTTTGGTATCCACGTGCAGCACGAAAGGCGACCGGGCTTTTACCTTATTCAATAACTAAACAAGATATATACAAAAGTAATAGTATGAAGAAAAAAAAAACATTCAATTTTTTTTAATTTGTTGCAGAAAATATGCAATTTGTATGTACAGTATATGATGTATGGAAGGTTTTCTGTCTGATATGAAAACATAATGACAGAAACATGTGCTATTTTGGTTATTTTTATATCAGTAATCTAAAGCAAAAGCTTCAAATTGATATCTTTTTTTTGTGTGTGTGTGTGTGTGTGTGTGTGTGTGTGTGTGTGTGTGTGTGTGTGTGTGTGTGTGTGTGTGTGTGTGTGCCTATACACCTGCCGTGTCTCGCCTTAAAGGATCTATATCATGCTATTTTAGCCATTCCAAAGTTAAGTATAGGCATTTATATGATATATTGTACCTCTACCACTATGGAGCACTCATTTTTGTGATAAATATAAGTGTTTTCTGGAGGTATTTTTCGAACCCGGAAGACACAACGCTTCGATTCAGTTAACTCCGCCCCCTCTCTCCGCACATACAACTTTACCGTAATATAAATAAACAGCAATAAGTGAAGTTACTTCACGATGCAGTTATACGGAGTTGACATCTGCAACACAGCTTCATAAATGGCTAACACACATGCTAATATGCTAACACACAAGCTAACCCGCGTTTGGATTGACTCACCGCTCTGGTCCATCGCTGTTTACATTGTGGGACTTGCGTTGGTTATAAAAGTTAATCCACTTTGGTTCTGGCGAAGGTTCACCAAACATCCATCAGAGACAGTCACAGAAAAACAATATTTTGGCTGATAGTCGCTGAATCCCGGAGAAAAAAAACAGCTGAGTGGCCTCTTCTTGAAAAAGGTTGAATAAACTCCTTTAAAGGGACTAGATGCAAGTCATTTTTATTCTCACTACTGCCGCCTCAGGTCTTACGCGTAACTGCAGGTTCTATATTAAGCTCGTGCATGACGGCACATCGGACCCGAATTAACCCTTAAAAAGAGGTACTAGATTGTAAAGTGTAACAATAATTAGGAGCACCTCGACATCTGCGCAGTGAAGTCGAAAGTCGTGCAAACGCTCACGTAACCATATTTAAATAGGGGATACGTGGAAGAGCTTGGTTGCTTCTAACAGCCTGGTTTCTTTAATTGTAAATAACCCAGCGTTATCACAGGAGGAATATCTAGCTGTAGAAAGCTTAGGAAAATTAGAAACCAGGCATTAAAGTTGTTTTTAACATGTCTTAAGTGCAATGCATTCCAATGGGAGACTAGCGGCAATATGGAGGTACTACAGCAATGGCGGACGAATGGCGGCCTCCAGTGTCGTCATCACAAAGCAGAGCAGCTAGCGGCCATTGTTGTGGAAAAATGGTGGCCTGTTCCTTTAAGGTTTTTGCATTGAAATGAGAAATTATTTCAATGCAAAAATTGTCAAAAAGGTTCAGAAGCTTATTTAATTACTTTTAATAAATTAGTCAGTGAAGGGGGAAAAATATATATATTTTGCTTGTTCTTCGGGGTTGAAAGCTTAACAAATCTAATATAATTTCTTGAAAAACACCCGGCTTGACGTCTGTTTAAATTCCCTTTCATTTTCTAATCTTAATTTATTTTGAATTTGTGGGGGGAAAATGTGGGCAGGAAACACTCATGATCCCACACTGGTCAACAGGAAGTTAGCCAAAAAAGTACTAACTTCAGAACAGAGGATAATTTTTTATACTTTTTTGTGTGTGTCTTTTTACAGTTTAGTTCAGATTAGGGATGCACCGATACCACTTTTTCTAAAACCGTTACGAGTACGAGTACTTGGATTTAAGTACTCGCCGATACCGAATACCGATACGAGTACAAGGCATTTTCTTCAACATTTTTACTTTTTTCACAGCAGATTGGTTTGTAATTAGTAAATTTACTCATGTACATTTCCTTACGTAAAGTAGGCTACACATGTAAGAGCAGTGATATTAGAATTGTGCTGATGCCATTTATTGATTTTTATTTTCATTCAATATAATTTTTATTGCACTGTCCATCATAGACAGAAAAGCCCATGTCCAAAAACTCCCCAAATGCCTGTGCTTTATTCATTTATACATTTTCATTTAACAATAGTATTGAGATGTTACTTAAATGGTCTCTTTTCGTCTTTACTTCAGCTCCTGTAGATTTGTGATGTGTTTGTAGCAACTTAGCAAGTAGCTACAGCGTTTTCACTGTTCTGCTGCAGCTCGTTTTCGCTCAATATAAACATGCTGTATGTCTTTAATTTGAATTTTCTGAGGACTTTTTAGTCGCTGGGTTAGTTTTTCAGATGAATAAACCCCTGGGCATAAAACGACGTCAGAATGGCCAAAACTGCTAGCCGCGAGTTAGCAACATTAGCCTGTATGTTGTAAACACTGCAGACTCCACGCTGCAGCACTAACAACATTTAGCTCTGGTTATACCCAGCACAGACTCTGATTTAGGGAGTGTAGTCTGTAATAAAGTCAGCTCTATGTGGAATATTGTATTTCCACTAAAGAATTCTCCAGTTTGTTGCTATTTTCTCTCCTGGTATCGGTGCATCCCTACTTCAGATTACTGCAATCTTGAGCCAATTTATGTTATTTTTATTTTGTTTTACATTTTCACATTGTGCCATCAGTTCCTGAACCTCTAGCTTGCATAACTGCTTTTCATTATTAGCCTCTCTCATTAGCCGCCGTAGCCTCAAGCAAAGTGTTAATTAAACAAGGAGTCAAGAATTTATCAACGACGTCAGTGTCAAACAGCTCGGGGCCTTTTCATTTTAGCCGACTAATTGAAGTCATAATGAAGCAATACGAGGCTGTCGCCACAATGCGTGAACCAAAATGAGCTGTTTTCCAGTAAGTCGTTTCACTCGATGGTCTGTGCTGCAACATCTACAGCTACCATTACGTAAGCGGTTATTTCGTACACGACTCTTGCATGCGAACCAAATCCAACAGGAATCTCAAGAGCCTTCGGGGAAAGACAGCAAACATGTAAACACAGAACCCCATAGCCTAGCTCCTCGGCTAATGTTTGCTCACTTCTGTTTGGTGGGGAATATCCTTGAAGCTCACCGTTATCGTGACTTTAAACCAAATGCAACATATCGGACACGGATAAGAAAACGTTGTTTGCGCAGCGGACTGTTTTCAAAGACGCTATCGGGGCGGTGACTTCCTGTGGGAATGTGGGATCCAATAAGGCCTGGCCTGAAATGAGGGCACAGTCATAGTCATTAACAGAGGTAGCAAAGGAAATAATACATTAACTGCAATGAAGGCTTCCAGAGAAGTGAGTCAGCACACAGCTACTGTCAACGGACCACTGTCTCATTTTGTGTGGATTTATTTTCATTGTTATTTGTTGCTTATTTCAAGGGTCATGAACACAAATTCACCAAGGTCTAATTTGAGAAACATTTGACAAGCGAAGGTCAGGTGTTGAGTGCAAGCGCATGTTTCATTTGATATTTCCCTCGCTCCCCGTTTTCAGCTATCAGAGAAGTTATTCCTGGGCCTGTCCAGAAATGAAAAGCAACTTGAAGGGCATGTGTTGCCTGTTCAGCAAGTTCAACCTGGACAGACTCAAACAGACAAAAGCAGCAATTAGGTAAGGGATAATGTATAGAACGCTGGTCATTATCGGGAAAATAAGTACCGACAGGGTGAACCGTCTTGTTTCGCCCTGAAGGTACTTATTTTCCCGATAATGACCAGCGTTCTATACATTATCCCGCTTATTATACGGCCATTTGCCAACTGAACACACACAACATAAACTTAATACACTTTTAAGAAGGCTGAAAGATTTATTTAATGACTTCCGCGGCAAATAGTTCCCAAAAGTTTGCGCGTTGCTTGGCAACGTTGGGCTAGGTTAGTAGCAGCAAGGCTAGCTAGCCAAGCTACTTAAATGAAGGTGCAGTTGGAGGAATGGTGGTTGAAAGTCGGACTCCCGCTAACTTCACGAGCAATTACCCCAACTTCTTTCGCAGAGACGGGGACAGAGATAGTGCCCGCTGCTACGTACGTGCGGAGTGATATGAAAGCACGAACTCCGTTGCCATTGGCAGCGGTCATTATTTTTTTCAGAGGTCCTCTATCAGAAAATAATGACCGGTAGAACGTTGGGAAATCCCATTCAAATCAATGGAGCGTTCTACTTACGTTGTGAAGAGCCGTATAGTAAAAGGATTTATTGACCTGAGTATTAGTTGGCGATCAGACCCGGCATTAGACATCGATGTATGAATTGATTTCAGCATAAATGGACAGCTTCAATGAAGGTATTCGAGTCGTCTTCTGTACTCAGTGGTTGAAGTCTCGAACGTTTCGCCCCTCATCCAAAAGGCTTCGTCAGCGAACTAAAGTTCTGTTCAGCTCGCAGCCTAGATAAAGACCAAAAGGGAGGAGCTGGAGGAGTTGGAACTAGAGTGTCTCCAACGACCTGCTCACTCCAGAGTCTCGATGTGTCCTGACCTCTTCAACGCTGTTCACTGCTAATTACCTGCCTATTGTTCTGTTGCTGGCTGATGTCCATAAATGGACAGGTTGGAGTTAGGGACTTTCCCCGGAGCCTGGACACTGGTGATGGTATGGGAGAGCCGTGAAGGATGTAGCAGGGAGAAGCCGGGGACAGAAGAGGCGGAGATGGGGAGGTGGCGGGTCGCAGCACAGCTGGGAAGCGGGTGAACCATGATTGCTGGAGGCTTAAAAGCGGGACCGAGAGCGATAACTAGCTACTATGGAGGTGCGGCTCTTGCATTGATGGCTGAGGTGGAGGTGTTGCCCTGACAGGATCGATCATTGGCTGGAGGTTGGTACAGCTGAAATAGTCTCCCAGGTTCAATTATCGCCTCCGCTTCATGACATAGGCTTCCTCTGTCTGTCATGCATTGAGGGAGAGAAAGAAAGAGGGACATCTGTGCTGAGTGGTTTCTTAAAGGGGGCAACAGTGGCACAGATGGTAGAGCGGGTCGTCTCATGATCGTAAGGTGGGGGGGTCGAATCCCGGCTCCTGCAGGTGTAGACGTCGTTGTGTCGTTGTCTCCTTGGGCAAGAAACTTCACCTATATGTGTAAGTTGTTGTGGTGGTCGGAACAGCTTCTATCAGTCTAACCCAGGGGAAACTGTGGCTACAAATGTAATGAATGAACCCCCCTCCTTTTCATGTGTGGAGCACTTTTGGTGTGACTTGTGTCATAATGAAAAGCTCTGTACAATATATGATTCACTTCCCCCTTTACACCAAGGGTAGGCAAGTATGCTTGGTCATTGTCCAAGAAAAATGAAGAAAGGCCTCCAACTGTAGGCAGAAGTAATGCATTATGTTTGTCAGTGTTGTACATCATATATGACCTAAATGGGTGTTTTAAGGTGAGACAGTCCAGGTGAATAGAGAAAAAAATAATCATTTAGACATAGCAATTTGAAACCTTTGCTTGTATAAATATGAGACACAAATGAACTGCAAGTTTTCTGTCATTTTATGTTTTCACACAAAAAATAAGGCTGAAAAAATTGCTTATATTTACAGCTATACAAAATCTAAATAATGGATTGACCCAGATTTAAATTTATGGTTTTGTTTTATTGACATATAAAGATGTTTCACAGAGGATTTTGAATAAGCAGTGAAAGAATCTGTTTATTTGGGTTCAAAGCTGAAAATTAGAAATCAACTGGGTTTTTATACTCTGACATGAAGACTAAGATGGTTATGGAGAAAACTAGCCATAATCCACTTCGACCACGGTGCGAAAAATCAATACCTTCACCTGCCGTGTCTCGCCTTAAAGGAATAGGCACATTTCACATTTTTTTCAATACCAGGGTGCGTGAACAAAAACAATAGTGAAGCCTTTTAAAATCCCCAGAACACATGGCTCACTATCTATGATAAACAAGTCTGTGCACTGTGAGTAACGCTGCTCACTTGTGCCAATGTTCTGCTTCCCCTCTAAAGATTAAATCAAGGCGAAAAAAAAGGTAGTACAAATACATATAATGTTTTTAATACTTAATAGCAAATCAGGCCTCCTTGTCAATCATATCAAATCAAATAAACCATGAGCACATCTCATCTCTCAACTATGACACATTACAGCGTCATGGAGTGAAACTATTAGCGCCCCGAGCCCCTTCCAACCTCTTTCCAAGTGTTATGACTGGAGCTGGTGGTTTAGTCACGCTTTGTGTCAGTCGGCTAAATTCAGCTACATTCTGGGACCACACTCCTCAAAACATAAAGCAATCTGTGGTGAGTAACTCCGACAGGTCTCAAAGTGATTACAGGCGTTTGGATGTTCACGTGGGACGAGGAGAGGAGCGTAGCTGTTGCCATGGGAACAGAGGCGCATCTGTCATTGTGTGTCGGGGTGAGGGGGTGGGGGGGGAGCGAGACGCCAGACGGGCCACATCGATTGGACCGATCGTTGGCGAGGCGAGAGGACAATGTGCAGCTTGTCCCTGTAATGGGCTTCATATTGGCCAACGGTTGGACGCCAAGAAAAATGTGCAAATTCTGAGGCTTTTTATTTGGAGAATTTGGTATTTTACAAGAACGAGTAAAAGCCATTGTTAAGGCAAATAATTTGATCCTTTTGTTACATTAGTCATTGGCTCCACAAAGTTTCTTTTAACTTTTGCTGGGACTTTCATCTCGTATTATTTCCACAATAAAGCATTCTCTCGCACTGCAGCTGTCTCTTCTGTCTCTTCTGTGTCATGCATTCCTGAGCCGTGTTATTTAAAACGACAAAGGGCGGCATGGGTGATATGATTGTAGCAAATTGAAACGCTAGACTCAGAGTCATGAAATATGCAGTGAATGACTCAAGTGTAGACTCTTATCACAGAGGTGAATAAAAACAGAATGAGTGCTGAAGAAAGTGCATATTTATGTGGACACATCAGGCAAATTGTGGCCTGTCGGATGAAGGGCTGAGGTCACGCCCGAAACGTCACCTTTGTGAGAAAAACAGGACATTTCTTGGAAGCTTTACTAGTTGTGCTTTATTTTTGTTTTGAATTATGGCATAGAACCTTTGAACACCTCAGAAATGCTTGAACTTGAATAGAGAAAGAAAAACATATTTAGATATTTCAATTTGATGCTTTTGCCAAAGATTACACATAAATATGAGAACAATGTAAAACAAATCTTCAGTCTTTTTTTGTTCATATAAAAATAAGATATTTTATGCATCACACATTTTCGGTGACGACGTCTAAATAATGGATTAAAATGGTTTAAATGCATGGGTTTATTTTAATGATATATTAGTTTGAGAGGAATTTGGAAATTTTGCCTGTTTATTTTTTATGTGAAAATCAAATAATTAGAAGGAATAAAACTGGAATGTTTGGAGTCTTCTTTTGGAGGCTGCAGAGCGTCCTCAGGCTGCAGCTGTTAGCGGTAGTAGCTTAGCATTAGCATTAGTAGCACTGCAGTAAGGCAAGGCAAGGCAAGTTTATTTGTATGGCACATTTCATGTACATGTACAACTCAATGTGCCTCACAGCAACACCAGACACCCAAACACAATCTTAAAAATAAAAAGCATTAAAAACACAATAAAATTACATTAAAGAAATACATAAAAAAGTATATCTATCTATATATTAAAATGTGTTAAAAAAAACAATCAATTGCCATAAGCAGCAGTAAAAAGGTGTCCTTTCAGCCGGACTTAAACAGTGTCAGAGTTGAGGCCTGTCTCACGGAGGCTGTTCCAGACTTTTGCTGCGTGAAACTGAAACGCAGCCTCACCGTGTTTAGTCCTGACTCTGGGAACCACCAGGAGACCCCTCCCTGAGGATCTCAGGGCCCGGGGTGGTTCATACGGCTGTAACATGTCAGAGATGTACTTTGGTGCCTGACCATGAAGAGACTTGTACACAAGCAGAGCTATTTTAAAGTCTATTATCTGAGCGACAGGAAGCCAGTGCAGAGACCGGAGCACTGGACTAATGTGGTCGTATTTCCTGGTTCTGGTCAGGACTCGAGCAGCAGCATTTTGGATGTGCTGACAGCTGGTTTGGAAAGGCCAGTGAACAGGCCGTTACAATAGTCTAACCGACTGGAGACAAAGGCATGAATGACTCTCTGACCTGCAATAAACATGCAGGTCAGCATTTTGCATATAAGAAAATTACATTCTGACCAAGAGGCAGAGGCAAAAAAGACAGGCACAAGGCACATTTAATCAAGATAAAACACTCAAATAAAACATCTACAAGTTGAAGACTTTGTCACAAGATCTGTCAGAAGGGATTTAAAGGCATCAAGTGACACCAGTTCTTTCAATTGAAACTCATTTTGGAGTTCATTCCAAGATAACATAAAGGCTTTTTTCTCATGTCAGTGGTCTCTGGGCACAAGGAGCATGAGGAGGTTCTGAGAGCGCAGGCTGGAGCTGCTGCTGCAGATACGGAGGGACAACTGCAGATGGATTTATAAATTAAAAGGTGCCAATGTTTCAATCTGCGGAATTCCACAGATGACCGGCCCATCCGAGCATACAGGACACAGCAGTGAGTCAGAGCTGCGGCAGATTCAGGACCACAGATTCACAACCCTCTTTGGGTGGATCGGACCTGATCCAGTCATTAAAGCCAATCCAATACACTACACACACATACGATCGGGACATCCCTGAACTAAACTATACTCGCAAGTGCCATTTTTGTTGCATGAAAATCGGTCGCAGGGTAAAAAAGGTTGGAGTCCCCTGAGCTAACAGCATGCTAACAAATCAATGCCTTAGTAATGAATGCTGTTTGAGTCCTGACCTACTTTAAAATGTGGAGGACAACTTTCTATAATGCAACAAAATCCAGAAGAAATGAACCAAATCGAAAGACGATGTGATCAATGACCAAGAAACAACCACAATTTCACAGCATTACTCAAACCTGCATTATCAAAAAGACAGTGGTTTATGAGATCACTCTATAGTTATTTACAATGAGCTAAAACAAAGGATTTGCTAGTGCTATTTTGGGGGCTCATCCGGGTTAAATATGGGGCCTCAAGCAGGATTCGCTCCTTTCTCAGCAAGATAATCACCAGTTGTGAGAAACAGTGCATACAAAAAACGTGCTGCCTACTCCATTAAATCCAATGCAGATTTTATTCACAAAATGAGTGTGGGTGTGTAGGGGAGGCAATGCATGATTCAAACCATGCATTGGCCATTGAGATGGTAAAACACTGAAAAACTAAATGCATATGTTTAATATTTGCACAACAATATCCACTCTTGTCAATGCAGGCACTCGGCGTTTCTTTACAGGCCACATTTTGCCGACATGAAGCGGCATGTAAGAAGTAGTTTATGGTTACAGTCTGGAGACGCGCTGTCGTTCTCTCTCCTTTGAAAAGCTCTTTTATATAAATTCCACAGCTCCAAGGCACCATCAAACTTGTGTTCTGTGATTTATTTACTTTGACTTGATGTGATAAAAGACATCCTTGGCTCTTCTGCACATGTACAATGGATAACCTCTGCCATGCACTTTTGTCCTTGTATTTGTTTTACTCTGACGTGCACATATTTGCCCACCCATTGTGCATACTGTGCTACCCACGTTTGCATTTGGAGACTTAATTATCCCTGTGGTAACAATCGTGATTACCTAGCTCTGGTTCTCAATCAGAGTGTTGCACGTCCATACCATTTTTCATTTATATAATAGGACAGGTCGGTCAGTTCTGTGATAGTGTTGGCGACAGGAGTCTGGACAGGAGACTGGACAGGAGACTGGCGTTTCCCTGCTTTCCCCTTTTTTTCTGCTACTCCTCTTGTGCCTCCCAACAAAGTTTACCGCGGTAAACTCAACAGATTCAAATTGTGGCGCGGGGTCAAGCACCGCCGCACGTCCCTGCTCCCTCAGTGTGGGCACTCTGATAGAAAATAATGGAGGCATCAAAGCGTCTCAATGTGCGCTGGCCTTGAGTCTGCTAAGATGACCGTTATCGAGTTGTTTCATCATTTTCATCTTTAAAAGCTTGTCTGATGCTTATTCAGTAACCATTTGTGAGGAAATTAAATTCTGGCCAAGTGGCAGAGGCAAAAAAGACAGGCACAAGTTACTTTAACATAAAATCTTACATTGAATCAAGATAAAACACTCAAATAAAACATCTACAAGTTGAAGACTTGAAGACAAGTAGAAGATCTGTCAGAAGGGATTTTAAGGCATCAAGTGACACCAGTTCTTTCAATTGAAACTCATTTTGGAGTTCATTCCAAGATAACATAAAGGCTTTTTTCTCATGTCAGTGGTCTCTGGGCACAAGGAGCATGAGGAGGTTCTGAGAGCGCAGGCTGGAGCTGCTGCTGCAGATACGGAGGGACAACTGCAGATGGATTTATAAATTAAAAGGTGCCAATGTTTCAATCTGCGGAATTCCACAGATGACCGGCCCATCCGAGCATACAGGACACAGCAGTGAGTCAGAGCTGCGGCAGATTCAGGACCACAGATTCACAACCCTCTTTGGGTGGATCGGACCTGATCCAGTCATTAAAGCCAATCCAATACACTACACACACATACGATCGGGACATCCCTGAACTAAACTATACTCGCAAGTGCCATTTTTGTTGCATGAAAATCGGTCGCAGGGTAAAAAAGGTTGGAGTCCCCTGAGCTAACAGCATGCTAACAAATCAATGCCTTAGTAATGAATGCTGTTTGAGTCCTGACCTACTTTAAAATGTGGAGGACAACTTTCTATAATGCAACAAAATCCAGAAGAAATGAACCAAATCGAAAGACGATGTGATCAATGACCAAGAAACAACCACAATTTCACAGCATTACTCAAACCTGCATTATCAAAAAGACAGTGGTTTATGAGATCACTCTATAGTTATTTACAATGAGCTAAAACAAAGGATTTGCTAGTGCTATTTTGGGGGCTCATCCGGGTTAAATATGGGGCCTCAAGCAGGATTCGCTCCTTTCTCAGCAAGATAATCACCAGTTGTGAGAAACAGTGCATACAAAAAACGTGCTGCCTACTCCATTAAATCCAATGCAGATTTTATTCACAAAATGAGTGTGGGTGTGTAGGGGAGGCAATGCATGATTCAAACCATGCATTGGCCATTGAGATGGTAAAACACTGAAAAACTAAATGCATATGTTTAATATTTGCACAACAATATCCACTCTTGTCAATGCAGGCACTCGGCGTTTCTTTACAGGCCACATTTTGCCGACATGAAGCGGCATGTAAGAAGTAGTTTATGGTTACAGTCTGGAGACGCGCTGTCGTTCTCTCTCCTTTGAAAAGCTCTTTTATATAAATTCCACAGCTCCAAGGCACCATCAAACTTGTGTTCTGTGATTTATTTACTTTGACTTGATGTGATAAAAGACATCCTTGGCTCTTCTGCACATGTACAATGGATAACCTCTGCCATGCACTTTTGTCCTTGTATTTGTTTTACTCTGACGTGCACATATTTGCCCACCCATTGTGCATACTGTGCTACCCACGTTTGCATTTGGAGACTTAATTATCCCTGTGGTAACAATCGTGATTACCTAGCTCTGGTTCTCAATCAGAGTGTTGCACGTCCATACCATTTTTCATTTATATAATAGGACAGGTCGGTCAGTTCTGTGATAGTGTTGGCGACAGGAGTCTGGACAGGAGACTGGACAGGAGACTGGCGTTTCCCTGCTTTCCCCTTTTTTTCTGCTACTCCTCTTGTGCCTCCCAACAAAGTTTACCGCGGTAAACTCAACAGATTCAAATTGTGGCGCGGGGTCAAGCACCGCCGCACGTCCCTGCTCCCTCAGTGTGGGCACTCTGATAGAAAATAATGGAGGCATCAAAGCGTCTCAATGTGCGCTGGCCTTGAGTCTGCTAAGATGACCGTTATCGAGTTGTTTCATCATTTTCATCTTTAAAAGCTTGTCTGATGCTTATTCAGTAACCATTTGTGAGGAAATTAAATTCTGGCCAAGTGGCAGAGGCAAAAAAGACAGGCACAAGTTACTTTAACATAAAATCTTACATTGAATCAAGATAAAACACTCAAATAAAACATCTACAAGTTGAAGACTTGAAGACAAGTAGAAGATCTGTCAGAAGGGATTTTAAGGCAACAAGTGAGACCAGTTCTTTCAATTGAAACTCATTTTGGAGTTCATTCCAAGATAACATAAAGGCTTTTTTCCCATGTCAGTGGTCTCTGGGCACAAGGAGCATGAGGAGGCTCTGAGAGCGCAGGCTGGAGCTGCTGCTGCAGATACGGAGGGACAACTGCAGATGGATTTATAAATTAAAAGGTGCCAATGTTTCAATCTGCGGAATTCCACAGATGACCAGCCCATCCGAGCATACAGGACACAGCAGTGAGTCAACAACCTCAAGTATGTGATAAAACCCAATGATCAACAGTGTCCAAAGCAATGAGTCAGTGGAGAGTGCATGTGCATGTGCATGTTTTTAGAGCTAAAACGGTGTACGGTAAACCTACACAGACAAACTCCACACAGAACGGCCACACATTCTGAAATGGGAATCGAACCTGGTGAAGCTGTGAGGCTGCAAACCACTGTCAACCATCACTGTATCTCCACTGTGCACCTTCGGTCATGTACGTTTGTCCTTCTGCTGCAGTATTTCCCCAGCACATAGTGGGGACACATGGAATTACGTGCCTAATTATCAAAGATACTTGTGTAAAACTGAAAGGCTGTTGGATTGAAGCAGTCCAGGTGCTGGAAATCCGTGTTATGAGAGGCCAAAGCAGGTCCACGCTCTCAGGCCCTCTTCATACGAAGTCAAGCTGAGGACCAAATGCAAAGATATTTTATCAATCCAGTGTATCGTCCATACGAGCTCGGCGTTTTGGGGGTCTGTAAACTGTAAACATTTTCCAAACTAGCTCCCAGAGTGGAAAGATCTCAAAACGCTGTGTACGTGGCGCCGTTGTTATGACGTCTCCGCAACTTTTACTAAAACGATGACATCACAGCTCCAGAGTGGTGTCTGTTATCCATAATCTACTGACCTTATAATGAGTTTTACTCATGGATCTATGATGGTTTTACTCCGCTCCTCTTTGCTCCACTGCAGTCCACAAGCCACAGGTGAAGTAGAAAAACACGGCCGAGTCAGTCTGTGTTTTTGGACTGACAGTAAAAGTCACTGACAGGTTTTTCTGCTTTAGTCCCGTTACGTCTGAAGAATTAACTCTCCTCCTCATCTCTTCTGTAGATCGTAAATCGTTGAATCAGTTTCATTTTCACTGTTTACATTTCCACATAAGTTTACTGCTGATTCGCCCCCTACATCTTGTTCTATTATCTGTGTTAGCGTCACAGCGCCTCACACAGGCCTGGAAGATGAATTGCACCGTTTTCAGAGACCTAAGTCGACCTATGTGGACGCACAGCTGGCTTTGTGCTTACAAACAAAGTTTCTGAAAACATAAGCGTTTTGTCTTTGTGTGGATATAGCCTGAATCAGGTGCACAATTATGATGCGGTTTCTTTCTTTTACTAGCCTGGCTAACAGGCCAGGCTAGTGAAAGGACCTGGGGACCACCAATTCATTTTCTCGTAGGAGAGGTGTGGTTTACGATCGTCCATACTCGTTTATTGGGCGATACGAAAAAAAAAAAAAAGTCTCATGCGTCTGCACGTAGCCATGGCCAATCGTATCATCGTATGAGATGACGTATGACGTACCCGCTGTAAACTTTTGAGTTAATATTTAGAACAAGGTCTAAAAGCTTGATCAAAAAATACCATCGTGTCTGCTGCTGTCACGTTGGATCCGTAAATAAACTTTTTTTTTATTATCCATAAATAATCTACAAGCTTCCATATATCGAATAGCGCGTCATCGTCTTGCCGTCCCTCCTCGCTCTGTGATTGGTTCCCAAATCCACCGGAGATTTCGGCCATGGTCCCCAGGCTGTTGTGCAGTTCGAAATAATTCGAGCGCACACAGCAGCCTGGCGTTAGCCAGGTTATTCTTTCACACAAAATAGTAAGAAAAAGACATCTGTCAGACACTGAAATGTGATAAAACGCTGGTCAGAGGGATACAGTATTCTTGAAATGTAAAAAAATGTTAGGACGGGACCACAGAAAGGTTTTGTGGCCAATAGCCAACAAGGTCAGAAGAAGCAATTTGACAAAAAAAAAACCCAGAGAAACTGTCAAATCAAGCGCAGAGAACCAGAAGTCCATCGTCTTCCAGCGCTGTCCTTTTCAGCAGCTGTAACCGTCATGAAGGAGACATGAGACCCGACCACGATTTAAGAAGACACGTGCACTGAAATGTTTATACTGGGTCCGGAATTCTCATTTTTCAAAAAGGGCTGATGAGGTCTGCGTGATTCAGGAAAAAAAAAAAAAAAAAAAACACAGCTCGCCTGTACAAAATAATCCTTCAACCGTCCACACTTGTCCTTCCACTGTCCATGCTTTTGTTTGTCCTGGTATTGTGCAGATTTGTCCACTTTAACTGTCCTCGTTTGTCCCTTCTACCGTTGTTCCTCCCCCTGAGTATGTTTGCCTACCTTCACTGTGTACATGTGCCCCCTTTGATCATGGACACTTTAATCGACCTCTGCTGTGCATGCAGCATATCGGACACGTCGGGCTCAGATAGCATTACCTTTGACATTTGCAGACGGAGGCTTGGCACAGAGAGCCTGCTGAAATGCCACGAGTGCATTAGCTGGATCACTAGAGAGATGGGCTCCTCTCCATGCGGATGTGTTACATGTCTTTACTCCTGAAGCAGTCACATATTGTTTTATGAGACCATTATCCCTTTTGTATATTTTTGCAGTATCATCACGATTCATCAGTGGTTGTAGGAGACTTTTCCAGTAAATCCCTACAAAGAAACATGCACAAGTATTTGACCGTCCATGTGTGACGATGCAGCTGGGCAGACCAGACTTAGGGTGGGATTTGAATGAGGGGAAAATGTGGAATCGGTCACTATAGAGAAAGAATGTGCAAGTGACTAATAAGGCACAGCATGGGAAAAAAATAAGTGTTGCCCTTTTGCCCAACTTAAAGGAACAGGCCACCATTTTTACATACTGAGACATAAAACGACCAAAGATGTTGTTAGCATTTAGCCTCTCCCAATGTATTCCTATAGCTCCAAACGGGGCGAAGTTGGAAGCTACCACGCCCTTCCACAGTCACGCACACTTACCAGACAGGTACACATCAACTCGTCTAAGCTCAGGTAAGAACATATCTCAGAATGGAAGAACTGTGTGCCCTCAGTCATGCAAAAATACCAAAGATGTTGTTAGGATTTGGCACATTTTCTCCAGTTTGGCTTTTACCCAAATGTAAAAGCTTCTTGAAAAAAAGTGTCAAACAAACTGACAAAAAAGAAACAAAAGAGTGACAAAAATGTGACAAAAAAGGTTGACAAAAATGTGACAATGATGCAGCAAAAAAGGCCACAGAAAGTGACAAAAACACAACCCAAAAAAGTGAAAACAAAGCAACAAAAGTGCAACCAAAGCTTGACAAAAAGCAGTGGAAGGGTGGCAAAAAATGAATGTGACGAAGACGCAACAAAAAAGTAACAAAAAAGCGATGGGAAAAAAAAGGTGAAAAAGTGAAGACAGCACTGCAACACCGCAAGGAAAAACATCATCAGTTTTGAAGGTCTTAGCTTTGAAGTGTTTAGATTTGGGTAAAGCCGAACTGGAGAAAATGTGCTCGGTTTAAGGCGGGGGTTTAGAGGTTAAAATAGCAAATATATTATGGGTTTGTTTCTCTGACCTTTTGGAGAATATCAGTACACAATAGCACAGCCATATGGAGGACCAAAACTGCCAAAAGAAATGAATAAGTAAACACATAAATAAATGAATTCCCGTTTTAGGTCTGGTTTATTTTGTTTTGTTTCAACTAGTAACATTTCACCCAATAAATAGATTAAAATACAAGCATTTATTTTAAAACAAATATTTCTATTGTTGAAATACAAATATAAAAATTTACAAACGTGTGTTTGCTGTGAGCGTCTCACCACTCCTCAGACGAGATGTTAACTAGAGTTTGGCAAATATAACATTTAAACAGGTTAGGTCCTCATACAAATCCATTATTCACTGCAGAAATATTTTCTGTTTAGCTGCTCATTAGGAGCATGATTTGTATTGCTGGCAATAGTATTATCCAAAATATCTATATCCATATATCTATTGTGAGAGCAACACTGCAAATGAGATCATTGATATTGAATTGATTGATATAAAATATAATTATGAATATTCACGAAAATGCACATGAGTTGATTGATTGTTTTTGGCAGTTTTGGATACATAAGGGCAGGTTATCTTGATATTTGGCATTGAGCAAGAGCAAAAACATGTATTAGATTTAAAGCTACTTATTCTCTTGCATTTGTTGTTTACTTGTATCCATTATTTAAGAAACTGATTTTTTCCCCTTTCCTGATGGCACTGGCTTATTTCAAGGCGATAAAGTCAGATAATCATTGGACTCGAATGTGGACAAAAATCTTAAGCAAATCTTTTACACAAACTCATTCTTTTGAAACATCTCTATATTTAAGTAAAAGTAAATGTCCCCAACAGAGCTCATCCTTTGTCAATGCGTACATCCTCTATTATTACAGAGGGGGTATTATGCTTTTTTCAATCACATAGCACCAGTCTATATCACACTACAATGATGACCAAACCTTCTGTTGGTCTGTAAATGCAGTAAATTAGAATAACTGCCTTGTATAAAATTGCTCTCTTAAAATGGCTGTAGTGAATGTCTTGAAATAGGCCTCTGTCTCTTTAAGAACCTCTGACTCTTTCCGACACGCCCCCTCCACACACTGTCTGTGGCATCAGTGGGGAGGGGGTTCGTCTTTTATCGAAAGTGAAGCCGTTTTTATCTTTTAATTTGCTTGAACAGGTCGCGCATGCTTTTATTTCTTCTCGTCTGGACTACTGCAATGCCCTTTATTCAGGCATTGGCCTCAAAACACTTTCCCGATTGCAGTTAGTCCAGAACTCAGCAGCACGACTTTTAACAGGAGCCAGAAAACGCGAGCACATCACCCCTATTTTAGCTTCTTTGCACTGGCTACCTGTACGTTTTAGAATTGCTCTGCCCCTCCACGTTCGAACGGCCCCCACAGTGGAGTGTTTTAAATCTCGTCTTAAGACCCATTTTTATTCTCAGGCTTTTAACACCGCGTGAGTTGTGTGGTCCCCGTGTCTTTTATTTATTTTATCTTGTTGATTTTATTGTTTTATTCAATGTTTTTAATTATTTTATTGTTTTATCTATTTTATTTTTATTAATGTCTTTTACGAACTATTTATTGTTTTATGCAGGTTTTAGTCTATTCTTTTTTTAAATTTTTAATCTGTTTTTTAGGATCTCATGTGCAGCACTTTGGAAACATCTTTGTTGGTTAAATGTGCTATACAAATAAAGTGGATTGGATTGGATTGGGGTTCTGCCGAGGAGCAGTGGTTGGTTACTCGGCCGGTGACGAAAGCTTGGAGGCGTCTCCAGGAGGTGGGGGCGTTCCTAGGAGGACTCAGGCAAACCTATCCCTAAAATGGCCGCCATCAGAATTTTAACGGATTACTCTAAAATACGTGAATGTGCCAAGGCAACACTTCAGGCATGTTTTTAATGAGGGAATGACATAATAACATGCTGTACAGCTTGAAAAAGTTGATTTTGCATAATACCCCCCCCTTTAACCTTGTCCTGGCCTCTTGAAAAACTCAAAGTGCTGCTTCCACCTTCCACAGTTTTGACATGTCAAAGTTTGGCACGATGATTTGTCCGTGCTTTGTTCTTGGCGCTCTGCACTGAGTTTGCACAATACTCGGCGTAGCGTAGGCGCACTTTCTTCAGAACAATTTCTGTCTGTGCAACAAACAGGGGGAAAAAGCTTTGACATATAGTGACTGGATTGTGCAAACCTGTGTACGTGTCAGTGAGATTTATGGCTCTTTAGAAATGAACTGAATCATTAGGATGGGTTAATTTGGAGCTGTTGAAAGACTGCCTCTTCATTATAGTGAGTTTCTGAATAAGGTGATACATTATACACCTAATCACGGTTATTGATAGGTTTTTGATCCATGCAAAACTTTCTGTGGGATAGTAACGGAAACGACATGCATGTGTTTTATCAAATAATAGCGTTACGGTGTTCATGACAGAAACGAGGTAAAACCAGTGTTAGGCTTAGTGTTTATTTTGTCCTCAAGTAATTAGACATATAGGGCGGCTCCATTATCGGCAAATTGTTGTCATCACAGGATTGGGTGACGCAATATCTATATCACAATAAGAGTGAAGTTCTAGTCATAGATTATTATGTAACGTTTTACTTACACAAAGTCATGTAAGGTAACATATCACCCGCCTTCTGCCCTCACACTTTGTGCAGCTTGTTTTGGCACTTGAGGACCTAAACTTTAGCTCCATATGGTCAGAGGTGGTCCTTAATAAAGTACGTTTACTTAAAGGGACATTTCAGGATTTTTAACACAGGGCCTCATTTCCTAGTTATCCAGAGTCTTGTTGTTTTATGAAGATTATAATTATTTTGTTTTAAATTAATGTAGTCTTTACATTTGAAGTGTTTAGTGGTGCTAGGCTAGTGCATGTCTATGGTAACTAGTAGCCTGCATTAAAATCAGTCTGACCCAAGCACAGTGCACCTGAGGGAAATCACTTATAACACCAGACTACCCATATAAATGTCTGTGTTGACTGAATCATAAAAATAACTCATATCTGAGCAGGATCAGCTTCCTGGTTGTAGCTACGCAGCGGCGGAGTGATCTGCGAGGTTCCCGGATCTACAGTAGTTTGTTTACCTTTGGCCGGCGTTACTACATGTGGAATTCACAAAGAAGCTTTCTACAAATCAGATATGGCAACGTTTGGAGGACGACCCCATGATTTTGACGAGGTTTTTAAAAAATACATATCTCAGGAAATCACTCTGGATAGCGAGGAAATGAGGCCCTTTGTCAAAAATCCTGAAATATCCTTTTAAGTACGGATTCTTGAGTACAGTATGTATGTGGAGAACTTACTTTTACTCCACTATATTTGAAAGATAGATGATCACAAGGTGAAACTGTGGAGGCTACGTCTCAAGGGGAAGGAGGAGTCGATAAGTTTCAGACAAACATTGTTGAATGGGCTCGGCTGGTACAAAGAGGGCATCCCGTAGTTGAGGCGTGGTCCTGCTCCTGATTCTAGTCAAATAATAATGAACCCTGTATATTGATCTAAAACAGCTGAAACACAATATCCAGCTGTTTCACTTCCTGATTTTCCACGCCATCGCTCCCCTTCGCTGTGCAGCCGTTTCAATAAAGAGAAAAAACAATAGCCTGTGTGGATGTGGTGAAGATATGGCAAGTATTTAGTACTTAGCAAGAGATGGAGAGGTGAGGAAAACATTTGTGGAGAGGCCACTCAGCCACTGGAGAAGATTCAAAGTTTCTAATGAGAAAACAGCATTGTAACATGGCAAAAAAAAAAAAAAAAAATCTCCAAAAAGTCAATTTTGCATTGGCCCCCTTTAAAAGTAATGTGTTTTCGGTTGTGCAGGAACCGACAATGAATCACAACTATTGCCTCTCGAAGATTTTTCGAATCCCAGTGAAAAGCAATGATCCTGCGTTTCTATAAACCAAACAGAACAAGTTATTGGATTGAGTGACTCATACAAATTATTTTGCTAATGGACGTATGAATCAGACAGACAATGAAGTTTGGTCACAACATGTACTTTCCCTGTGTCATTATTCGCTTGCATATGTTTTTTTCCCGTTTGTTTTAAAGAGAGAAACAATCAAAACGATCGCAGCGTGAATTGCAGAAATGCTGCTGCCTTCCTGACTAATAGCCTTGATCCCTGTGGAGGAGAGTGTGTAGGACTAGCCCAGTTCTTCTTTCTCTTTGTGACTCACCGCATTGAAACGCTGCCTTGAAGCTGCCGGAGTTTCCTCCCTTGTCGAGGCAGGTCTAGTTTTAGGTGCACTTGCCACACTTGGAGTAACTTTTGCAAAGAGCTCCCCTCACTTTTCACAAACATTTTCAACCTGGGATGGTTGTCACTCAGTTCAGTTTCCACTCTTTTGCATCCTTTCAACCACATAACACCTTTTTCAGTATTTCCTTTCAGCCTCTTTTCTGTTCACAGACCACATCTGAAACATTAACATGTAACAGAAGACTGAAATATAAACGGGATGACATGCATTGTCCCACATTGGAGATATTGTTGTCTGGAAACAGAATTGAACTGCTGAAATAATCCTTGCATGTTGTGGGTAACTGTGCAGCCCAACATTTGAAACCGTGGGGAATTATCTTTTGCTCTCACTGGAGGAATGAGCACCTACTTGGTTTCATTAGTTAAGTAAAAGTGCAGATACTACTGGTCTAATGTTACTCGCTATATTACTTTCTCGGTCAAATTATTAAGCTAAAGCACTGAGGTATATGCTGTTCAAAATACACACATTTGATTATAAAATTGGTATGGAATTGCTGGGTTGCAGGTTCTAGAATATGATGATGTCATCGGACCTGGCAGGGGACAGGAGCCAGTTTTTTTCTATTAACAGTATTACACTTCCTCAAGTCGTAGCTAAAAAGATTTTTTTTTAAATGTATGGATTAGAAAAATGATCATTAATATCAGTCACAGGGTCCATGATCGCTCTGTACAAGACAAAATAATTTTTCCTCTATAGAAGAGTACAGGCCTTTAGAATGCTGTGATGTCACCTGCAACCCAGCAATATAAGTTCACAGCTTCAAAAACACAAAAGATTTGCCCAAATTCCCCCCCACTGTAGAAATATAAGACAGAGACAAACCTTCTTCCTTGTTGTGAGTCTGTGGCATTATCTCCACAAAAACCAATACTCGCTGCATGACTGGACGTTTGGATTACTGCACTGACAAGGAAAAAACTTTACAGTATATTGGAAGTATGGCTGCATCTAAAAAGTGGCGAGATACAAGAGCTCCTTGGTCCTCTTCCTTAACCTCTGAGGCGACATGATGTTGACCTTCAGGAAGCTTTTGCCGTTAGGAACAGGGGTTTCAGCTGCTCCTTCGGCCCGTCCGGGAACAACCAGGAAGTTACGCCGTACAATATACTCTCCATATCCTCCTGCAGTGCAACAAACTTAATTAATTTATTAACTCAATCTCCAACAAATGCAAATATAATCAGAGCAATTGCACAAATGTCAAAATAATAAACAACTCTTTTTATTAAAGAATTGTTATCTATATTCACCAAATTCTGTCACCACACAGCTGCATGAGCGTCGTTTTTTTCACAGCAGATCTTTTGCAGATTAGCCATATGGCTTAACTTTTGTTCTTGTAAAATGTAAACAACAACAGTGTTGCCATAAGTTCATAGATTTCCGATCATAAAACTTTCATATGCAGCTGTGGCTCTAACACTGCATGACCTGCTTTATACTTTCAGATATTTAGGACACAGCTCATGTTTTTATGTTTCATGAAATGTCACACAGCAACACCGCCAACCCTTCAGGAGGCAGCGCAGGGATTTGTACGATTGTTCTTAGCTCCTTATGGGCTGAGGAGGAACATCTATGCAAAAGGAGGTATTATAGGAGACATACAGCTCCTTTCCTCACTCCCTCCTAACTGAGCTGACACATCTGGATGCTCCTTGTCATGGCTGACGATGACGCACGTCCGGGTCAACGATAAGGAGAAGGAGCTCCCTGTGCTTATTTACTGGTTGTAGATGTTGTAGATGTTGTAGACCCGTGTCTCTCCTCTCTCTGCCCCTCTTTCCCTTCCTGCTGTGCAGTTCAGCCTACCTCTGCATGTGTCCATTAAATGCATTTCTGCTTGAGAGAGAGAAATGACGACCATGTAACATCAGGGAACACGTGCATGCGTGTCGGTGCATTGACAGGTTGATGCCCATTGCCATTGGAATAAGTTCAGCGAACAGCTGGTCATTGTGACATGGCTGATGGTGCGATATTTGGTGCAGGCGAGTGTGAATACGGACTGAAATTTGAAGTAAATGCAGCTGAAACTAGGACGGTTTCGGGTCAACCCACAACGCACTGCAAAACGCCCTCAGTTTGGAGGCTTTATAGAAATGTAGAGTAGAAAGCAAGAACTCAAGCACATTACAGATCCTCTACTTAACACAGTACCTAAGAAAATTTGCTTTATGACCACAGGATGAATCCCAATAAAGAACTACACCTTATTTAGCCTTAATAAATGATGAACTTAATTCATCATGAACAATTCATTAGTAAAGAGTGACTAACACTTAAATAATAATAACTACTTAACAATTCATAAGTGAAGTATGTATTTGTGAAGAACTATTCATTCTGAGTTAAGCATTAACTGGAGTAGTTAAGTAGTGTTAGTCAAGTAGTGTTAGTCACACTTAACTAATGAATTCATGATGACTTAAGTTGAGTTCATTATTTATTAAGGCTAAATAAGGTGTAGTTAATTTAAAGTGTTATCAAACTTCTTTACATAGTATTACTTTAAGTATTGCTACCTTCTCTAACACTGCTAATCTCAACCATTCAACAATTCTGACCTGATCCTGTTCCTACAGTAAACATCGGCCGTATGTGTTGCTCATTTGTCAGATATCATGTTGACCTTCTGCTGACGCACACGTTTCTTTGGAAGCCTCAATACCTGGAGGTGTTCAGAATCAGAGCAAGCCTGCATACCTCGGCCCACGACTTTTGAAAAGAAGCTCCGGTCTCTAACAAGCCCGAACTCTGCAGTGTGGATTTTAGTCGAGAATGTCACAACCGCACACGCCCTCTCGTTAACGGCTCCACGGCAGGAATGTGTGGCAGCTTTTCTCCCGGGCTGAAAGAGCAATTACAAACCCAGAGATTTTCAATCATTAGCTATAAAACAACGATAATGGCAGGACTAGGAAGCGTGTACAGACAAAACGGACATAGTTTGCACCACACGTAGGACGAATTCTTATCGGCAAACTGCAGCTTGGCTCGTGGTTCAATAGTGACGGGATTTAAGCAGAGCGAGCGGACGCCCAGTTACATTTACTCAAAGTATGAACTTGAGTAACTTTTTTTTTGGGGGGGGGGAGGGGGGTTCAAAGAGAAGCTTAAGGACACTGCACTTTTACTTCTACAATAGTCATTTTGAAATTGCAATCCTCAATTTCAACACTGAGCAAAAAAAAAAAAAAAAAGACTTTTTTTTTTCTTCATCCAGACACATTTCTTACAAATATTGTTCACAAATCTCTCTAAAACCTGTGTTTGTGAGCTCTTCTCACAGGTTTAGAGAGATGCTGATTAGACCGTGTGAATATTGCCTTCCCTTTCTCACTCGCTGCTGTGAGCACCGGCTCCAAGATCTGATCTTCAGTTTGCAAACCGTACTGCGTTTGTGTGGACAGGCCGAGCGTCAACAAATGACTTTGTAATTTGTTGTATCATCGGTCGCATTGGCACACATTTCTGTAACTCTTCTTTCTCAACGTTCACTGAATACAGGCCGTTGTTTTGTGGGACGGCAGTGATCACATCAGCTGGAAGAAATATACAGGCACATGCATTTTATTTGAATTGTTTATTCATTGTTATGTTGATTCAAATAAAATCAAGGTTTTATTATAATGAAAAAGAGGGGAATTGTTATAGAAATCTGGACCATGTCTATTCCTCTCATCATATGTTTATTTGACCATTACATACAGTGACCTATATTCAGTGAGCGTTACTTCATGTGTTCCTTAGATAACCAGTCAGCTCATCTATGGAGATGTCCTTGTCTATTGTGCTTTATATATCTGCTGTATCTTTGCATCGCAACAACTTAAGACGACTATGACCTGTTACATCACTCTGATCGTCTGACCTTATACAGTCTGTGTGTATAAATACTCCTGTCCTGGCTCTGGACAGACATCTTTGTACAATCTGTGCAAAATGTCTCTCCATACGCATATGTCAAAGAAACAAGCACGCTGCAGAGACATCTTCTCTCCAGTTTTTATTCTACTTAGACCAAACAAAACCACAACTTTTCCATAACAGCTGTTACAAATTTTATGACCAATTTTCTCAAAATGAGTTTTTTCTTCACGCTCCATTTTAGTAGCTTACCAAACTTTACAGGCTTTGACTGAACAATGCTTTTGAATAACAAGGTTATGACTAAACAAGATCCAAAATCCATTCTGAAAAATCTTTGCAACAAATATTTCAACAAAATAAATATATGAATTAAACCTGATTTCATTGTCTAAAATATGGGAAATTTTAGCCATGTGAGTCTATACAGGCTATACATGTATATGTTTTATTTTTAACCTGCTGTGTATCCCTTTAAGGATACGTCCTGCCGACGGGACGTGCACCATTAAATGCATACCTATACACACTCACATTGCCCCACATGTTACTAGTCAATGTGATAGATTTGAGTAAGACAAAGGTCCTATAAAACACATGGACATATCCATGTAAAAATTGATGTACAATGTTAATTTTTACAGATATTGTTGACCTGTTTGAAATATATGTTCAAGTGGTAGTATTTTTATAGGCTCAGAGTGTCTTTTGGTTCCCATCCATCTATTGCAGCTGTGGACCTTTATTTTCATCAAAAAATGTAGGCGAGAATAAAGACTAGTATTATTTTATTCAGTACTGTAGGTGATAACTTGCCAATAGTGGCGCTGATGGTCATACTGATTGTTGTGGCTACAACTAGAGACTCACATGCAAGAGTATTATGTAAATTCCATAAGAGACATTAACAGCAATGGTTTTAATTTGAAGACGTCATTTTACAGGCGAGTGAATCAAGGGTTAATGCATCATTGATTGAGTTAGAAATATATTTAGTGGTGACGCAGCTGATGCGTGTGTGCACAGTGAACAGACCCTCTTTGCGTGACGATATCTGGATTTGCGTAGCAGCTTTTGTAACCCTTACAACCAAAACTAATGAGCAACTTCCCCATGCTGTTTTTCTCGCTCTGGCCTCTTCCATTCGAGCGTTTCGACTCATTTGTGAAAGTTCTGCCCACACAAAAAGCATGTGATGTCCGTGCGCGGCTGCAATCTGGAGGCTCTGAGCCAAGTTTGGAGGAAGTCGGACTTTCTTTTGTCCTCAGCACAGATGCAGCACAAAACACTGTTTTGTAGAAAAGTCAAACAGCGCACAGCAGTGACGCAACCGTCGGTCCAATTCAGTCCACTTCATATCTCGAAGTGCACTTTTTCAATTTACATGGACAGAAATAGACAAGAATAGACAAGAATAGACGAAACATTGGCTGCACTCAAGAGATCAACACTACATTATCATTACGAGCAGCACCGGAGAGCTTTGATATTACGAATGACATATAAATCTAACTATATCAGTGAAGTGGAATGGAACTGTGAGAGCGGAAAAGACACGTTTTCAGAACAATTTGATTGCAGCAAATTACAGGATTCAGACAAAACATACTCGTCACAGGACAGGACAAAAATGGCTACAGCGAATGGTGAGTCATTTTCAGTTGTTGCAAAAAAAGGCAGATGCACTGAGGAGTAAAATGAGTGAGTTTACGTCACACAAGTAGCTATTCGCCTGAAATCTGTTACTGAACTGTAAAATAATCTTAAAAAGAAATATGTTTTAAGAAATGGCTTCCCTGATCATGACAACCTACGGATCAACCCAAAAACAATTGCCATAGCCCTTTCAGAACATCAGTAATGGCGCCTGGAGACGTCCCGGGCAGCCATCTTGGATTTGCAGGTCAACGATATGTGGTTAGTACAATCTTTAAAGCAGTACTAAGTAACTCTTGCCCCTAGAGGCCATAAGCGCAACTGCAGGTGTCGTAGCAAGTTACGATTTTTCAACTTATTAATTGTCTTGAAGAGTAAATACTACGCTGACAGGAAAGGCGAAGGGAGAGAGTGATATTGTACATCCAAATATACAATGGATTTTTTTTTTTTCACTCAAACTGGGCTGTAAATACTGTTTAAAGTGACGCTAGCCCGCAGTTAGCTTTGCCCGTTAGCATGTTAGCTTCTTCGTGATTCCATTAGTGTGTATTGGTGGCTCCGGTCCGGTGGCTGTCAAGTTGCAAACATGGTTTTCTGGCCAGAGACACCAGGGGGAGATGAAAGACCCTCCAATCATCCCATAAACACTTGTATTACCCCCACAGGGCCTACGGAAAGGATTTATTAAGGTAAACACCTTACTTAGTACGGCTTTAAGCAACTGAATGATATTCCTCTGAGATTTGAGATTCAGCTTATTGCCATTTGCAGCATCAAACCACATTGGAAAAAAAAAAAATGCAACAAGCTCAAAGTGCAATGTCAACACAACATAAAAACAGACAGACAAGCAAACAAATGCCACAGAAAAAGCTCAAAATACAATAAAAGTCCATACAAAAATGAAGTGCCTTGTATAAAGTGATCACAGCTTGTGGAAAGAAACTGTTCAAATGGCGATCAGTAGAACATTTGACAGAGTAACACCTTTTCCCTGAGGCATCGTTAGCAAGTTGTAAAGTTCGATTTAAGAGTCGAGCTCGATATGTGGCCTCCAGGAGCGGCAGAGTGCAGCCAATGGTCCTGCAGGCCGAGCAAAGCACTTTGTTCAAAGCCTTATTTTCTTTCAGAGTGAGACCAAACCACACAGTAGTACAACTGGTTAGAAAACCAATGGCAAAAACCATGGCAAAGAGGAGCAATTTCTTTTTTAATGGGCGGTCATCTTGGAGTCTGAAAAAAAATCACACAAAAGAACTCTTCACTAAGACTGGTGAAAGTGAACAGAATCCTTTGAGAAAGCTTTGACCAGGTATTGGTAATATGTTTGTCGATCACCGGTTCATCCAACAATCCCGTCAAAATACGCCGGGGTGGGCAATTCATTTTCATAAGGGGCCACACAAGAAGCCTGAATTGAGTCAGAGCCGCACAATAACTCAAACTTATATCAGGATATAAGTATAATATATGGGGAGTGTATCGCCAGGGCCCATAAACAAAAGCTCCAAAATAAAAAATAAATGTTTTGATTGGGAAAATACATTGAGGACTGTTTTTCAATAAATGAATAATAATGAGCCCGACAGGACTGTAGCCTCATAAAAACAGCTTACACTTATTGCACTTTACAAGCCTGTGTCACAAGTCTCTGCTACATTGTAGTCAATATTCATTCACTCCACACTCTGTGGTAGTAAGCTACTATTGTAGCCACAGCTGCCCAGGGGCAGACTGCCCATTTCCCACTTGCAAGTCACACAATGTATTGTTTTCATCCTAATTTCTTATTATGTCAGTGCCCTCTGCTGGACACCTGTGGAATTCTTTCCTTTTATTCTTATATAATCTGCCCCCTAGTGGCTGGAGTGAGCATTCTAGTCATTAAAAAAAAAAATCATAACTCTGCACAGGAATGAGCTAGAGACTTTCTTGTTTTTTTTTTAGATGAATGAATTTATGCTCTACAAGTTGTGGGGCCGGACTGAATCATCTCGCGTAGATCAGACCTGGGCAAAGTCCCGCCCGCGGGCCGTATTTTGCCCAGGTCTGATCTACGCGAATAGGAAAAGCAGAGTATTGGACTGATCGATCCATATCAGGTGACAGAAGCTGTAGGTTTACCCCTTCATCGAGTCTTGAGCTACGCACCGTGGTCAGGAGTATAGACGTAGGTTTAGGGACTTTGGGTTTATCAGTGCCTTTCAGATGAGAAACCCAAGGAGAAAATGCAACTCCACACAGCAAATCTTTTCCCAGTGTTGGAATCAAGTCTGCGACCACATAATTCTTAACGCACAATGAAGAGAGAAAGCGAATACATAAATACCTTATTCAAGACTTCATGAAGGAAGTTTTTAACCAACTTTTCAAGGGCAACTGAATCGAGTGATGGAGCGTACAGGCAAACAATAAAGATCTTAAGATGTCCCGGTCACTGGCACAGCAACACAAATGCTTATTTCATTTAAACTGAAATGTAATGTAATCAAGACTCGGCTGCTGCTGCTTTGTGCTTTTCAAAAAACCCTTTGGCTACTTGGGTCTGTTTCTGTGCACAGTGTAGGAGTGTATGCAAAGGCCCTGCGATCCCTGCTACTCCATCCCCATGTGCATCATATCAAAGACTGTTCTCTCAGCTCAGTGTGCCCACCGATTTTTTGGTATTTATTTCTTTTATGACTCACACCACTGCCTGCAGAGAAAACTTTGGGAATCACACAGAGGTTTTTGAAAAAGGATGTACCAGGCAGGCGGTGTGGGGTGTTCCTGCCAGAGTACATAACTGTGCTAAGGTTCTTTTGTTGCAGAATGTGACATAACTCGAGCTGCCTTGTGTGGGTGGCTCTGGGAAACGGTGAGGTCTGTTGTTAAAGGACACGGTGAAATTACAGGCGTGTATTACAGAACATGTCGCTGGTTTACATTATGTCGCTATGCAAGAAAATGCACTAAACTGTAGCTACACGTTGCAATAAAGTGAATGAAAGTTCTTTGCAGGAAAGTTCTTTGCAGTCACATCAGTATTAAAGGACTTTTTTTTTGTTCACGACAATGAAAGTAGTTTAAGTTTAAAGGTGCATTGTGCAACTCTTTATGCGAAAAAAATAAAGATTATATTTGTGCGTATTTGACCTTGTAGTGACCTCGTGGCTGTATGAGTGGTCAGCATGGCGGCTTTACTTTCCATCACAGTGGTTTCTGTGATGCTCCAGGATCAATTGCTTTGTGGGTTTTCTGGCGAGAGGGCCTGTCAGCGGTGAAAACCTTCCAAACATTTGATAGTGGAGCGTCCTAGAGACCACTGTGATGGAAAGTAAAGGCGCAATGGTGACCACTCATACAGCCACGAGGTCACTACAAGGTCAGATACGCACAAATATCAACTTTTTTTTTTCCTCATAAAAAGTTTAAACTTTGTAATGCATTTGCAGCAGGGCCCGAGGCAAGATTGCCTAAAACACACAAACAAAAACTCAATTATTAATTAAAAGTCACTCAATTAGTCTAATCAGATTATATCGGATCGGTTATTCTGTAGAATGACAGCATTTAGCCTTTGTTTATGTCTCGTGCATGCAGACATGGTCAAAGCCTTTTCTCAAAGTTCTTGTCAGAAATGGAATTCCATACTTTTTATGGAATATATGGAAAGTTTTCAAACCGTGACAATTAAGGATAGAGCAGTTTTATTAGAGCCTCCACTTCAGATGGAAACTTCAGCTTCCTGGAGGAAATTCTCTCTCTAATAACCCTGTGATGGGAAGATCACGAGAGAAATACAGAAATAAATAGAGAAATAAATAAATAAATAGAGAAATAAATAAATAAATGCAAAAATAAATAAATAGAGAAATGAATAAATAAATAGATAAATAAATAAATAGAGAAATAAATAAATAAATACAAAAATAAATCCAGAAATAGATAAATAAATAAATACAGAAATAAATAAATATGTAAATAAATAAATAAATAAATAAATAAATAAATGCACTTATTCTCATAATTGCACACATTTCTTTGCAAATTTTATCTTTTTTAAATTTATTTATTTATTTATTTATTTATGTATATATTTATAGTTTTGGCAGCCACGGTCCTCCATAGATCTAAAGGTTCAGCATGATGTACATTACTGCTTCTCAGTGGCGCACCTGGCGTCTCACTTGGGGCCTTCAGTAGCAGCCTGGGTTCACTCACTCAAACCCATATAGCCTGATCCACAATAGAAAGGTGCATTGATAAAACAGATTTTTTTACGTGGCATTTGTTTGCCACCGCCTCCACCCCAAACAAAAATAAAGCCTTCGGGAACACTAGTACTAATATACGGAAACACGCGACACATGACAGACGGAGACGAGCGCGTTATAGAGCGAGACATCCAGAGATCAACACAAACGCAAAACCCAAAGTAACAAAAAGATGCTAGACTTACAGTTTGGTGCTGTGTGAGATGCCCAGAGATGCCTTTTTAGCGCCGGTGTTCGTGTTTATGTGGCCTTTAGATGGTCTGGCTATGACGTATTTCCGCTCCGTTGCTCGCTCTATCACAACGCTTATGCTACTGGATTAGCTTTAGAAGTAGCACCGCTGCGTTTATTGCATTATTTCTATCGCTCTCGGTGTATTTCCCTTCGGAAAATCATCTCCCTGTGCGGAGGACATGTTCTTCTCTTAGCCTGGTCTCTGTGGCGTGAAATATCTCCCGATATTCTGTGCATTATGAAAAACAAACGGACTACGAGTTGATCTCAAGTTGATCTACGCTGCACCTGTGGACTGAGCGACAGAGCGGGGAGGGGAGGGGGAGAGAGATGAGCGCCTCCTTCACGCTGCTTTGTCATGACTCATGTGGAATCGGATTTAAAATCAACTACCTATAGTGATTGTTATCATGCAAAACAGCTAATATCTTCACTTGAAACATGCACAATCAATTAATATATCCAGCTGTCTGCTAATACAAACATAAGGGTTGTGAATGGAATTATGGCCAGCAGAGGCAGGGTAAATGAGTAAATACGAGTCAAATTGAGTAGGGCGAATTCAGGTAATTATCAGGTAATTTGAGACAGCAGAAGCAAATGGCCTGTGACTTCTGTTCTAAAAAAGCGTAAGCCTGAGTCAATAGCCTTTAATTCTTGCTCTGGGGTTAAGGATTAAAAAAAAAACAAATTTCCCCCCAACAACATGGGTCTGAGAAATGACATCTGCCCTCTGCCTGATTTCATCACAAGAGTCTCATATTTAAGTGATAGAAACACTGCATTATCTATTCTATCTTACAATCATGCATTGTGCTGGAGCAACACATTATATGTTTATTGTTTCAAAATGCTGTGTGTATTTTTTACTTGTAACACTTTTAATGCCGTCCCAAATAGCAATAGAATTATATTTTTCACCTGGTTATTCATATATTGAAGTCATGATCAAAAAAGTAATTTCATTAATCTGAACAGTAATTGCGCTGTGGAACTTGCAAAAAGTGGTTTGAATCGCTGAGACGTCTTCACTGGACAATTCACAAGCAAAAGTCACAAAAATAAAAATAACAATTGACCCTACTATTCAAATGAAGTATAGGCATGTTCACTTGAGAAAAGAAAATAGGAACTTGTGACACTGTGAATACATCTTTTAATTGACAAAACTTAATTTTGACACATCGTGGAGACTGAGGTCCTTCGGAGTGAGCACACTTCTGCTCAGGACTTTTTATGACTCTGCGATAGCATCTGCTGTCCACTACGCTGCTGTGTTTGGCTCCGGGCAGCACCATAGACATGAACAGACTGAACACAACAAGAGAATATTAGTGAAGCTCACATCCATCATGTTTTTGATGGTAGGGGAAACCAGAGTACTGCCTTCAGTGTTCCTCTGAAACGGTGCACCACCTCCTGGGTTTCTCCCTGTTTCAGAGCGTGGGGTTCTGCATTGTCAGCTCCTTCACCTCCTCCTTCCTCATCCTATGAACCATATGGTAACATATCAGTGTCACTTTATCAAGCACTTAATTGTAAACTTTGCACTGCCAATTTGTCGTTTTGAAGCTGTTTGTTTTTGCAACGGTGGCGCAGTTGGTAGAGCGGGTCGTCTCATGATTGTAAGGATGTGGGTTGGAATCCCAGCTCCTGCAGGTGCACACTGTTGTTCCTTGGGCAATACACATCACCCACGTTGCCTCATCTGCGTACATTGGTGCATGAATGAGAGTGAATGGGTGAGTGGTTCCTTGCTGTAAAGCACTTTGAGTGTGATGAAGGTAGAAAAGCACTATATCAGTTATTATATTTGTTTGCACACCCATTTTATTACACATACTCCTGCGGGTTGCTTCTATCCAGTCAGCCATGTAGGAAAAAAACAAATAACAATTTAGAGTAAGATTGTGTCAGACATTTCATACGGCAATGGTACAAACATTAATGTCATTAATGTCAATTTTTGCATTAGGACATTTACTAGGCCTGCCGTTACGACTGAGTATAGGCCACATCTGGTTGCAACAGCAACACAATTTGCAGCCGCTTTTCACATGTGCCACAGAATGTAATGTATAGGCAGACTGAAGGCCTATTTTGTTCTCTATGATATGATGTTGTAAGTTGTAAACATAATAATTATCATCTGCCATCTCAGTGATTTGATCATTATTTACTATAAACTGTAAATGCACATTCATTTATTGCTGATCATAGGTAAAAAAAAATAAAAAAAATAAAAAGTATTAAACTGGTAAGTAAGTGTGGCATCTCATGACACTGACAACATACAGTACAAGAAGATTCTTCGAAGTTTACACTCATTCATTACACTTACAAGGAACTTACTTAAAGTATTAAACTTGTCACTTACTATACGTACTGAGCGGCTACGTTGAAAGAGGTAGGCTACCACAAGTACAGCAAAGTGCTTAATATATGACTGCACAGGACACAAACTGTTTGTCATTCCACATGACAAAGCACAGCGGCGTGAAGTAGACGCTCGAGTCTCTGCTGTCTGTCGGTCTCTCTCTCTCCCCCTCCCCTCCCCGCTCTGTCGCTCACTCCACAGGTGCAGCGTAGATCAACTTGAGATCAACTCGTAGTCCACTTGTTTTTCATAATGCACAGAATATCGGGAGATATTTCACGCCACAGAGACCAGGCTAAGAGAAGAACATGTCCTCCGCACAGGGAGATGATTTTCCGAAGGGAAATACACCGAGAGCGATAGAAATAATGCAATAAACGCAGCGGTGCTACTTCTAAAGCTAATCCAGTAGCATAACGGAGCGGAAATACGTCATAGCCAGACCATCTAAAGGCCACATAAACTCGAACACCGTACCTGTTCCCTGCCAAAGTCCCAGCGCAGCTGACGCAGGGAAACGTTTCTCTTGTCCAGGGCGAAGCGTTGACGTCCCGCTGTCGTTCCCACTGCTTTTCTGTCGAAGCGCTTCATACGGAAGCAGCGCCAAATGTCCGTGATTAATAAATCCGCTTCAGTGCGCCTTGTTCGGACATTTCACAAGAGAAATGTTTTGTTTATCCGGTTTAGCCCATGGTGTGGCGCAGTTACATGTTACTGAGACGCAGCAGCAAACACTGCCATTGTTTGTCGAATTTTGATAATATTTTGATAATTCTGTCAGTCATGCTGAGTGTCAATCATGAGTGCGGCCTGACAACACGGGGGTGAAATTACAGTTACACCTCCACAATACCAATATAAGCGACTCAACTGTACATTATAGAAATAAATTACAAATTAGATATACTACTACAACTTCTATTAAGACATTTTACACTTTTTTTTATCTTCATTTGACCAGGGCTGGCAGAGAAGACCCTGACGGCACCACTGCTACTTCTATATGACCTAGTTTCCATCAGAGCTGTCAGGAGTCTCCAACAGAGAGCTGCCTCAGTCTGACTCATTTTCCAATCAGGATCATTGTAAATGAGCCTGAAAATACCAGAGAATGGCCTTTAGGGCAAGAATGGTCACATTTACATACAGTAGTGCCTCTCTACCTGGTTTAGACGGTCAAAGCGCTTCACATCAAGGACCCACTCACCCGTTCACACACGTATTCAATCACCAGTGCACGCAGACACTGGAGGCAAGGTGGATGAAGTGTCTTGCCCAAGGACACAACAACGGTGCACCTGCAGGTTTCGAACCGCCGATCCTCTGATCACAAGACGACCACTTTGACTTTCCACGGGTGCAATGGGAACTTCTGTCAAGCAATTTATTGATTTTTTACTTCTTTTTTTGTACAGAAATGTAATTCAGCCCAAGGATATTTAGCAGGCTTTATGTGATGAATAAGAAACTGAATTTTGTTTTTGTTTTTTTCACGTTATGTAACAACAGCCTCTCAGTCTTATACCCTTTCACCACCTTCCACCAAACAGTGACAAGGCCGGATGTATCAATGGATTAGCTTCGTGCAGTGCAGCTCATCTCCCTTCATTTTCTCTGCTATTATTTCTACTTAGTGCAGGGAACTTCCTTTTTTTGAAAATGAATTACAAAACTGTACATGTTTCAAAACTCATTATCTCTTTTACGCTCTTATTTTTTGCTTGTCGCATAACACTGGATAATAAATTTCATACCGTTTTAAAAAGAAAGTCCTTTAAATGTCACCCTCCATAGTCAATACACTGATTCAGACGATTTGTATAGTTTTGGTCCAGCTCTAGCCGTACAGAGGGTCTGGATCTTCACTATTGAGCTCCGTTTTCAGGTGGGAGGAGTGAACCACTTTTAAAGTTTGAAATGATTGGATCTGATTTTTGTTTGGTTGTGATGTATGTAATGTGCCCGAGTGAGTGAAGCAGGCGATCGTAGCTCTTGGGGACAGCCAAGGCTTCAATTTCAATTTCTGGGTATTTGGGAGCCGAGCCAGAAGGGTTTGAAGAGCTTCCTTTACTTTCGTATCCGACGCCATTGCCAAACAACAACCAGCAAAGGCTTAAAGGAACAGGCCACCGTTTTTTCCATACTGTGATATGTTCTTACCTGAGCTTAGACGAGTTGATGCGTACCTGTCTGGTCTTTGTGTGTGCCCTCAGACGATAATCTCACAAGAAATAATCACAGGGGTTAAAGAGACTAGATTGAAATTGGTCATTTTTATACTCACTACTGCCACCTCAGGTCTTGCGCGTAACTGCAATCTCTTTATTAAGTCCGTGCATGGCGATGGAGAGTGACGGTGCAGGATTTTAGCGGCATTTGTGGTGAAAAGGTCTGGGTTCATTCTATACCTTAGGACATTGTTGGAACATGATAAAAACATGACAAAATACTTGATTTTAACATTTTTTAACTCTGTATAGTCCCTTTAAATGAAGCGAGCGCACAGGCCAGTTTTTGTCCCCTCTCAGGGAGATCAGTCACATGGGGAAAGCTTCTCTCAAAAAAATCCTTTGAAATCCTGGCGGTGTTGGTTAAGGCCCCCTCTCGCTGAGGCCACACATTGTCCAGTTCCATTTCTAATAGGTTTATTAAAACATTGACATAGCAGGAAAGAACAAAATGTTTAAAGGAACAGGCCACAATTTTTCCATGCTGAGATATGTTCATACCTGAGCTTAGACGACTTGATACGTACCTGTCTGGTCTTTGTGCCTGTGGAAGAGCATGGTAGCTTCCAACTTCACGCCTGTTTGGAGCTATAGGAATACATTGGGAGAGGCCAAATGACTGAGGACACACACAAAGACCAGACAGGTACGTATCAACTCGTCCAAGCTCAGGTAAGAACATATCTCAGTATGGAAAAATTGTGGCCTGTTCCTTTAAATGAGGCGAGTGCGCAGGCCAGTCTATGTCCCCTCTCTGTACTGGGAGATCTTTCGCCTTGAGAGAGCTTCTCTCAAGAAATCCTTTGAAATCCTGGCGTTGTTGGTTAAGGCCACACATTGTCCAGCTCCATATCTTCAAGAGCAGGCAAAAAAAAACTACAACACGTGAATCATTGTCAAATAAGGTGTGGACACAAAACTTTCCATCCAGGCCCTTCCATCGGGTCAAACCTCACAGTGACCCTTCTTAAAGCGGCTCGACGCAAGTTAGCCATTTTACACTCACTACTGCCACCTCAGGTCATACGTGTAACTGCAACCTCTATATATATATATTTTAGTGACAGTGCAGGATTTTAGAGGCAGTTGTGGTGAACAGGTCTGGGCTCATTCTACACATTACGTCATTGTTGGATGTAGGTGGAGGAAAATACTTAATTTTAACATTTTTAAACTCCGTATAGTCCCTTTAACATCACCACACACTTTCAGAATGGACGTTTCCAAACCCCACCCTGTATTTATTGCAGTACATTTGCTTATTTGTCAATGTGCCATATAGAGCCAGGCTAACAGTGGTCACGAATGGTATCACGATCCAACACGGTGAGGACGGTTCACAATCAGCCCAACTTTATGTTTAAAAGTGGTGAAATGGGTCTGCAATACTTCTGGATACTTTAGCTCAGAGGTCTGAACACATTGTGAACATCCTCATCATTCGGAGGGGGCGAGTCAAATTTCCATGCTGAACTGCTTACATAACAGGTGCAGAGGTGTCGTTGCGAGAGACCACGGGTTCAAATGGAGGAAGTTATGGAGCCAATCCGCTGCAGCGTGGGAGAACAGGGTATACTTTTGAACACAAACACGTCATGCACTTGGCTCCCGTGGATGTGTGTGCAGCCGTTTACGCGGCGCGAGCGTATTTCCGACTGCAGCGCTCCGTGCCTGTCTTGTTTCTATGGTGACGCACACTGGCAATGAAAAGGATGCCCAAGAATGATTCAAAAAGCTCTGATGCAATTTGCGCGTGACTAATGTTGTCACTTTGTCTCTTTATGGGCATCGCTTGTCTGAAACAGTCAGGGTTCCTCGCCATCCGGCCAAACTGGTGAGCCTCAAGTCCAAAATAGCGTGTGGACGAAATGGACTTGGGAAGGGAAAAACACACACTTTTCTTTTCTTTTTTTTTGCATAAATAAACAAACAAACAAACAAACAGCAAAAACAGTGACTCCAAAGAAATGTTGATTTGTTGTTTCTTTATACTTCCCTACAAGCCAATGTTTCTCAACCAAGGGGCACTGGACCCCAGGGGGTACACGAGAACTTCACAGGCGGCTTCTTTTTAATGATAAGTTGCTGTAAAAGGTTTGTGTTTTTTTCTTTATTATCAAACACAATACACAACTAAATACCAATAAAGCAGAGAGAGTTTAGCAGATCATTTTCTAAATAGTTGCCTGAACTTTAGAGGTTAGAGGGTACTTTGAGAAGAAATGCAGGACTCAAGGTGTACGTGAGACAAAAAAAGGTTGGGAACCACTGTTTTATGCTATATGGCAAAATATCAACAATGATTCTGTTTGAATGCAAGGTTGATTCATGAAATGTTAGAATTTATTTAATTACTTGGGACAGTGCATGTCAATGAACAGACATGTAATACATAAGATAAGATAATAAGATGAGATCTCACAATGGAGAATTTCACTTGTTGCATCCGGCACTTAATGAGTTCACTCAGGGTGAGCAAAATAGACAGGAAATGAGCAAACAATTAAATAGTTAAAAAAGAGGCATCTTATGTAATGAGTAAAAGCAACAATCTTAGCGCCTCCGCTTCACAGCTAGAAGGTCCCGGGTTCAATTCCCACCGGGACGGGGCCTTTCTGTGTGGAGTTTGCATGTTCTCCCCGTGTCTGCGTAGGTTTCCCCTACCACTAAAAACATGTGCAATAGGTGAATCCTCCAGCCAGGTGATTCTGACCACCAGCCTGGCTCCACATCACGGAGACGGGTCCCCGGGTGCGGCACTGCTGACGACCACTGCTCCTTACGGGGTGCCCCAGCGGCATCGAAGGATGGGTCAAATGCAGAGGACAAATTTCCTTACGGGGACAATAAAGTACACAAACAAACATCTTTGGTCTTTGTGTGTGACTGAGCGCACGCACAAAGACCAGACAGGTACGCATCAACTCGTCTAAGCTCAGGTAAGAACAGATCTCAGTATGGAAAAACGGTGGCCACATCTTACAGAGTGTACACGTCACCGCAGAAATCACATCGATTGAGCTGTTTACATTCATATTATACATTCAAATTCAATTACAAAATCTACAATGAGATTCACACTACACATTATCTGCGTGATAATTATTCAACATCCATTTTCCGGAAAGATCCCAGCCATAGTTATACAATATCTATTATATTATATTATAATACAATATATATTGGATATTGGATATATCCATCATAAAAAAAGTGTTGTTTTTTTACGCTCAGTCCAGAAGTTTGCACAATTCTCTCTGTGAATGTATGTCACCAGTGCTTAATGCTCTGCTGTAATGCTGTAGTTTATGGAGTAACAGAGACATGTTGAGCATATACTTTCTTTCGACTCCAGCTCTGGAATTGTATTTTCAATTCTGTTTTATCTTTGTTGAATATGGAACCTCTGTCTCATATGGCGCTGTTTTGAATCAGTCGCTTTAGGCTACAGTGCAGTGAGATGAATGTGGCAGATTTGTGAATCCGATCACTACCAAATAATGAGCAGGGAGATGTTTGGAGATGTCTCTCTGCAAAAATGCTCCCCCCAAAATGTGTGTTTTTTCTTTCTTTTGAGCAAAATGTACACACTGCAGTTTGAACTTTTATCCTTGCTCCTCTTTCAGTTTAATCTCACGGGCTGCCCCACAAAGTCACTGTGCCCACCAGTGATCAAAGCGTTCTTTATCTCTGCAGCACAACAACACCAAGGCCATTCTCCCTCCCTCTCTCTCTCAGTCTCTCTCTCTCTCATTTGGCACAACTTAAACCTCCAGCCCTCTAACACTGCGTATACTCCAGCTGACTGTAAACAATCCCCTACTATCTCCCCATGTGAAAGTGGACTTTTCCTGTTGTATGTACATCTGCTGTAATTGTTTTGCTCCACTCCAGCGCAGAGATGTGGAGCTAATTAAGAGACATTTATCACTTCACGGCACATGAGCCACAATTTACATAATATATTTCACGTCATTACAGATAAATTAGGACGACTTTGTGCATTTCTGAATTCATACTGATTGAAAGGCACAGTGCAGAAATGTCCACTATATGTCAGTTTATAGGGGAGACCGGGTCTGGTTGTAACACTTTTTGCTACAGCACCTGTAACTCACTGAATTTTTGAGCTGGAGTTCTCAAATCTTTATGCAAAGTACCCACATTTGTTTACTACAAATGGCACCAATTCAAGCCTCTGCAAGTATATCACAGACCTTGTGAGTTGATGTCAAATACAGGCTGGTCCCTTGTTACAACCTGCCCCACACATGATGGGGTAAGTTGTAACACAGAGGCCATGTCATGTGATCTGCTTCGAATAGAGGTTTATTTAAATAAAAGAACAACCCAGAACAATGAGAAACAATGAGAAACTACAATTTAACCTAATGTAAGTCATATGGTTTTATGTGCAATAGTATAAGCGCTAAACAAAATATAGTCTTGGTCAAAAAATTAACTTTCTTACCTCAAAATTTGTTTCTCTAGGGAGGAAGTGCAAACACTGATATGTCCATTTGACTCCTATCTTATCCCTGAATGGTGGAAATGGTGGTGTTTGAACTCTCCCCATATTACAACCATACCCGGTCTCCCCTATGTATATGTATTATTGACTAAGTGAAATATTACACAGTAAAGTGAAAAGAGGAACCAATGCAGGTGCTTTTTCCAAAAAAATAAGAACATTCTTCATGCTTTTTTGACAACAACTTAAAACCCTGCCTGTTACCCAGCCTTTTTACAGAGAGCGGGGAACTGACAGTGTGCTGCCTTTGCTTTCAAAGTTCAAAATGTTCTGCTTTTAAAAAATATAACTTTGGCAGAGCAAGTGACCTAATTTAACCATTACATGAAAATTGGCATGAGTGCAGTTGTTGTCAATACTTACGATTATTCAGATGTAACGCACTGGGTAAAGCAAAAATGATTCTCTAAGTGAGTATGCTCTGAGGAATGTTGAATATTGTGTTTGACCCATCCTGATGATATGTGCAGGTATATTCACTGAAGGGAGTAGCATTATGAGTAGCATTATGCTTGTTCTCTGTTGTGTTGATGCGTCTCTTCAGGTCCGTACATGATGAAATATTGCATTATGTAACTGTGACACTCTATACTGTATTAAGCCTGTCTCCAGTTACACATTCCATATGTACAGAGTCTGGTCATTCAGAGAGTGACAGATATCACTGTAACCGTGTGATCAAAAGTGTTTTTACAAATTGCGATTATTTGTATACATTTATGGATCTATTTTGAGCTGGATAAAAGGTGAACAGGCAAAAGGCAGGCAGAAGGAACACTCTGAAGTAGATTTATTTTTTTATAAAAAAGCTTTTTAATATTAAATAAATAAATACAGCACTTTGAACACAATAAGTTATTTTGGACATTTTGTTTTTTCGACTAATGTCGTCAGACCAGAAGATTCTTCCAGGTCCTGCAGATCTGTTGATTTTGTCTGTCTCTCCACAAGCTTCTGATAAATTGCTAAACCCTCATGTCCATCAAATAAAAAAAGAAAAGTCACAGTTTTCAAATGGTGTTCATACATACAGTAAATACACTTTACAAAACTTACAAATGTACAAGAATCTTTTTTTTATTTTTAATTATCTCAACTTGACTCCATGACATTCATTTGCATTGCCTTTTTGAAAAAAATCTATACACATTGACGCCAGATCCAGCCTGGCGTTTTTTTTAAAGGGCCTATATTATGCTAAAACGTTCTCGTCTTTCAGCTTTGAACCATGTCATGATGTTCCCTCGTCAGAAAAACATCTCCTTCTCTAGAGCTCTCAAAACACTCTTGACACCATCCATGTAATGCTTTTAATTTTAGGACTTTAATTGTTAATAATAATTATTATTATTATCCATGGATAAAGCCAGGGCTTGACATTGGCTTTTTTGCTCACTGTCCATTTTGGCTAGTCTTTTCCAAATGTTACGAACTGTTGAAGGTTTTTACAAGATTTTGTAAAATGAATCTACAAAATGCTACAAAAACATATCAAGGTGATTTTTCAACTCAATGGTCAAAGTGACTACTGAGAGGGAAAGGTAAAAAAAAATCTACATGTTTAGCTTGTAGCTAATGCTAATGTCAAGCCCTGGATACAGCACACATGGTTTTAGGCCTTTTTAAAATGCAGATGGTGACTTATTCTACACATAATATAAGATCTTTAACCATCAACATTTTCCCAACTGTCATTTGTGCTAACATCCTCCAGACTCCTCTTCTTCCTCTCTTCAACAGTCCAACGTACAAAACAGCCCTTTTGTTGCATCCGCCTCCAGTGTGCTACATTGCATTGTCCCTTACAGTACGTCCACGGTCTAGCTCGCGTGGGTTATGCTAATAGACTTGGCTCAGGTTGGTCCCACACATTTGAACGGTCCCCCTTGAGGCGCTGAAGGTAGTCTAGCTCGCTCTAGCGCAGTTCCGTTTTTAGCTACACCTCTGCATCAGCATGTTGAGAGAGTAGACCATCCGCTCGCGCAGGTCGGTCGGGCAGCCGGAGGTGAGCAGCGAGCTGAGCTTGAAGCTCTTGGAAACGCGGTCCTCGTTGATGTAGGTTAGCGTGTAGTCGTCGCGCTGGCAGCACAGGATGATCTTTGTGTGGTCGTGGTAGAAGTTGACCTGGAGGTAGACAAAATAAACACATTTAATGCAAAGTCAATCATTTCTTTTAGTTTTGATAGAAGCAATGTTGTAAGTATATTTGTACTGTCTATTTTCAACAATCCAGTCTCCACGCTTGAATAATCATTGTGTATAGAACCATAAATCATCAACACAAAGCCAGCAATTTGTATTTTTCATTCAAAACTACTCTGATGTTACCAGTTTTTCATTTTTCAATTGATTCATTTTTCTTGCTGTGGAGGAGCCCTGCTTTCATTGTCTACTAGTTATGTAATGAACAGCTTGTAGCATTTTGGTTTTCCTTTCAGCCATTAAGTCAACATAATATGTGCTAAACTAATGGAACCCAGACCATTACCGGTGTCCAAATGAACCCACAAAAGAAAGCTCGCTACTACCGCTAAATCAAAGCGTAAATTGCACAAATTCTTACACCACGCAATTATCAAGGTTGTTCGTTCCCTTCACTTCCAACACTTTGCGAAATAAATACAAGATGGAGGCTTTAAAATAACTTTTTTTTGATGTTCCACCATGGGAGCATCTACGGCCTTGTGTCTCCTTTTCATGCTGCACTATAGGGTTCGGGAAATCCCACAGTTACCATGGAGATCCGCCATCTTTGCTGCTGTTAGCATACATTTCCATTGGCTAACATTAGCTAAAAACAGTATAAAAAGTGGAGAAAAAAAGGCGTGGAACAACTCCGTTAGCTGCTGAGTTACTGCTGGTAAATACATCGAACTCACTGTTGTGTCCACGTGTTTTGAACAATAACTCCAGTATTTTAACTTTTAAAATCTCCATGAGTTCACAATTGCTGCTAATCCCATAATGCTTAGCGGTATGACATCACATTCCCGAACTCTATAACACAGTGCTTGCACATGCACAACGGGGAACACAGAAGCTAAAGATTAGCATTAGCATGAGTCTATTACATTGTACAGGAAATTAAATGTCTGTTTCAATGAAAAAGGGAGTGAGTGAAGTTTAAACTGCATTCCTTACATTCCAGTTCTTCACAAGAGAGAGTTTATGAGCGCAACTTTACGGTCACGCTAATGCTAACATCAACTAGCCCGCTAGCTCTTTTAGCTTTTGAGCAAATGCAAGAGCACAAGCTTAATTCCACAAATAGAAAAACAAAAATCGGATACAGGGCCTTTACTTGGTAGGGTTGCATAAGTAATATAATGTCGTCTGCTGAGAACATTTCCAGTATCGGTGGAGTCTTATAAACGGCGTTACCTGGAAAGTGCCGTCGTTGAACAGCATCATGAGGGCGCGGTCCGACTTGAGCCACTGCAGCAGGTACAGCCGGGGCATGTGTGCATCCGTCATGGTGCCCAGGTCCCCACCCTGAGTAAGCAAAGGAGTAACCGCGTTAATATCTGGCAGGCTGGGACATGAATGAACCAACACTACTGCAAAGAAGAAGCTAGAACCACAACTGCAACTGCTACTACTACTGCTACTACTGCTATAAGGGTTGGCAAAACAGTTGACAAACAATGCTTACATCCATGAGGTTCTCTTCCATGTAGTGGGAGAAGTATTTCAGGACCGTGACTTGGCCCACAAAGTGCTCTGGAACTTCGCACGTTGGGAAAACGGAGCGCTGGCCCAACTCTGCGTAATAGTGGATCGTTCTGAAAAGAGAAAAGGAAATAGACATAAATATATTTTTCTTTTTGTCAAACATCTTACAAACTTTACAAAATTTGCAAGTAACCAACCCCGCCCCCGACTCCCCAAGTAAGGTAAGCTTTCTTAAAGGGTGCGTACTTTCTGTCTGGCAACAAGCTCATGTGCGTCCCATTGTTGAACAGCACTCCTACGGTGTGATCAGACAGTTGGTAGCCGAAGCCGTACTTGTTGGAGTAGTCCACCCATTTAGTCACCCACTGGAGGTTGCAAGTGCTGGAGCCCTGGGGCACGCTGTCAGCTGTGAGGGTTTGACAAAGCAAAGAGGACAGTCAGTGGCAGCTCACCGACACGACGTTTGCAGAGCTCAAGGGCGACATGGATTAGTCGCTGGCAATAATGCACTCATGAGGACTCACCTTTTGGCATGTTTTCTAAGCAGCCTCTCAATACGCTGGCGACCGTCTCCGCCACACTGCATGTCGTGTTGTCCTCCAAGCCTTTAGGAGGCAAAAACAAAAAAACACATTTATTCACATTGAGCATTACACACAGTCAAATGATCCAAAATCCCCTAAATGTGATGCATAACAGGAAATCATGTGACAGAAACCCACGAGGGGAATGCACCAACGTTCCGGACTAAATGTGTCAGAACAAATGTTAATGTAGACACTCGTTTGGCTTCTACGGCCATGCTGTTGCTACGCTGTGTCTCTAGCTTCACGTATCAGAGTGACATCATCGCTATTGCGGCTGCACAATGACACAAAATTGCAATATTCAAAAACTGTAGAGAATATTGCGGTAAAAATGTTTCTAAATGAGAAAAGACAGGTCTCTGTAATGCAAACATGCCAACACAGTGGCGCTATAGTGCATTTCATGTTCATTTGTATTTCATATTGAGACTTAGGCTTCCTGTGATGCAATTAGCATCAGACGTACATTCGCTACTGCTGCTGCAGCTCCCCAGGCTCCCTCTCACAATCAGGCGGATTGTGTCCTGCGACGCGGGGGATTGGCTCTCTGTTGCCGGGGCGACGGGGTTCTCGGCAGATGGCGGAAGCGAACCATTCTGAGGAGAGAGGCAGTGACGGAGGCATTAGAATCAAGCGCTCATGTGTTCCTCGTGAGTCAGCGCACTCCCACAGATGCAAAGCAGGAATAAGCTCCTGCGGATTCGCTCTCGAACTTGTGCTGAATGTGAAAGTTTAGTGTCTAAGTGAGTCATAAAATTGTTGGCCCGAAAAAAGACAAAAAAAAAAGCATGCCATAATTGTTAATGAGGGTTTACGCAGGTGGCAGAAAGTCAAATGTAGACTATAGTCTTAGCACCACAAATGCAATGAAAATCTGTGCTTGCTGCAATGCTTGGGGAAATGTTGATGTTCAAAGGATAATAAGAAATAAAAGGACAACTGTTGTGCAAAAAAAATCCAGTAAAAATGGTTGAGCATTGTCATAATATTTCAACAGATTTAGATCACTTGAGGGGCCAGACTTCTCTTACCTCGGTGATTCTCCTGCTCTGCTGCTGGCTGATAACCGTTCTCTCCAGATTGTGTTGCAGTTTATAGATTTCCTCTTCCTCTTTTGTCAGTTTGTCTGTGGGAGGGGAAAAAACAATCGCATTGTTAAGTTGTTTTGCCAATGGAAAATTCCCACGGTTGTCTACAAAGGACACTGAGTGCTAAAACACATCAATTTTACAACCAGTCCATTTTTTTAAATTATCATTACAGTGTCTGCTAGATAAAAGAATCACATGCATTTGAAAATGTGAGTAGAGGACTTTTATACATAACATTTTTCACTGGGATTAGCTTGTAGCCCTCGTGCAGATATGCCAAACCTACTTACTGACATTATAACAACCAAATGTCTACAAACTCCTTCAACGCGTCAACATGCGTCCAAGCTGCACTCACAAATGTATCCCAAGAACCCAATCATGCACTTACTCAGCGTCTCGAAGTACTTGACTTTGTCCCTCTTGCCCCCGAACAGCGCGGCCGCGGCCTTCTTGAAGAAGCTCTTGGCGGGGCTGGACACGTGGAAATCTGGCGGTGAGTGGCAGCAGCTCGGGGACAGGCGCTCTGGACTGAAGCCCTGTGCGGACACGAGAAAAGTGGGTCAGCGTGTAACCAGGGGCAACAGGGGTCACCAGACCGACACGATAATGCAGAGAAGCCGATGGTAAAACGTTTTGTATGAGCTCTTAGTACATAGTTAAAAGGATTCAAGTCGTTTAAGTCCAGTCTTGCTGCTTAAGAGATGATTAGTGAGGGCATTGGCTGACCTGTGTGAAAAAGTCGTGCCGTAGAATGTGCTCCAGGTTGGGCCTGTCCTCGGGGGTTTTGGCCAGCAGGTTACTGATGAGCTGCTTGGCCTGCGGTGAGAGCGACGATGGCAGGGAGTACCGGGCCTCCCGGATACACCGGTACGTCTCTTTAAGATTAGTGGTTTCGAAAGGCGGTCTCCCCAGCAGCATTGTGTACCTGAGGGAGAGAGATCAATTATTATTGCTTGTTTGCACATTTTCAAACTATTTACCCCCCACTTTGTAATTTGTAAGAGCTGCTGCAACAAGTGAATTTATGCTTTGTGTCTTATTTTACTTCTACCACACATCTATGGTAAAACTAAAAGGTAGTATTAACACTTTAACAGGAGTACACAGTAGGTTAAGTTCATTCTGTAGCAGTACTTTCCTTCATGGAACAGAAGGTATGCAAATGATGTCGCCAGCAACAGATGCCAAAGTTCTGACACTTATTATTTGATATGACACTTGAGGCTTTTGCTTAGAATGAAAGATAAAGTCTATCTTTCCGACCACATCTCTCTTAACAAATGCATTGCCGTGGCCCGTAAACAGCTCCAGACTACTCACATTACGCAGCCGAGTGCCCAGATGTCCGACTCGCAGCCGTGGCCTTGTTTGTTGAGCACCTCTGGCGACAGGTAGTTGGGAGTCCCACAGATCGTCTTTCTCCGGTTGCCTGCCGGCTCCAGCTTGGCAGCGAGACCGAAATCCCCGACCTTCAACTCCATGGATTCGCTCACAAAGAAATTACCTACAGGCGAGGAAAAAGACCAGATCAGCGTTTGTGACACGAGATCAAAGACAAGTCTGAGATTGGACTTCTGAAAGTGCCGCCAAAGCTGAGCATCCACCCAAAACAGGGAAACCTCCCACCAAGGGCTCTACAATGTATCGCCAAATTAATGTTAGCGAATATTTGTAAGTAGCAAGTCTTCAAACTGGCTGAGATCTACACATGTTTTTTGGAAACAGACTAAAACAAAAACTCACAGCGGCTTCAAAACGTTCAAAAGTTGAGTTTTAGTCACAATATTCCCAATTATGTTCCATGATGACCTTGTTATATTCCAGATTTGGTAGTTTTAAACTCTTGTATTGGCGCAATTTGAGGAAAAACACCCAACTGCTTCGGTTTCTGTATGAAAAATGACTGAAGTATTGCAATAACATTGTTATAGCAATATTCAAGACAGTTATTGAATATCACAATACCTATCACCCTCATCTGATCCCTAAACTTTTACAACCAAACACAGATCTCAAGCCTTTCACATAAATGCACAGTAGTCTATATGTGATTTGCTCATTGCAACCAAGCCATTTTCATGTGCAATTACTATTCATTTTGCTGTTCTACTCAATCCTTTACATCTCAATTGTCATCAATGCACCAAGGTTAATCCATCCAGCAAACTATCAGGGATTCTCAAACTAAACTCAACCTAAATTGGACTAAATGAAGAAAAAATGGGTGTATATCTAAACCAGAAAAAAACTACATAGCTTAAATGTTTTGCACAGATAAAATGATCTCCTATACAAAAGAATACAGATGACCCTGACGACCCAGACGCCACAGTCAAGAGAAAAACATTGCAGTAGATTGCTCACCGAGCTTGAGGTCTCTATGGAGGATCTCCTGTTCGTGGAGATACTTGAGTCCGGACACGATTTGTCTGAGGTAGTAGCGCACCTCGGGTTCTGTGAGGACTTTGCGTGCCTTCAGGATGTGGGCCAGTGACTAAAAAAACACAACAGGAAACATTGACATTTAATAGCAGCAACAGCCAAGCATGATATCGCACTGGTGACTTCGAAAGCACTCCTTTAGCAGGCAGCCGGTGCACACACTCACTTTTCTGCTGCAGTACTCCAGCAGAATGTAGATGTTCTCCTTGTCCTCGAAATGGTGATAAAAGTGCACGATGTGTCTATGGCTGAGCGCCTTGTGCAGCTCGATTTCTCTGTCGATCTAACAAGAAGCAGACATTGCTATGAGATCATGAAATATCCCAAACATTTTGAGGTGAGTCTGCAACTTTGAAGATAGATTTGTCCATACCTAGTTCCTAAGCTGATATATTGTGCTCTGAACCCCTCCAAAATAAGGCAGACTTTGACTTTTTACAGATTTCTAAGTACTAGCTCCTAAGAATCTCCTCCAAAAATAAATCTGCATTCCCAATATGTCACCAAAATTAACTTTCCAATGTTAAAACATCCCACGAAATGCATGCAATCTTGGTCACAGTAACAGAAAACTTCCAATACTTTCTCCCTTAACATTTACTCCTGAACATTTCCTCTTTTCCTCCATTCACCTGCAGTGTCTCATCTTACAAACCAGCGTGCACATTTGTAGCAGACCTGGCGATGGGCTCACCTTCTCTCTTTGGTGCGGTTTGGAGACGCGCGAGTGTGGGATGATCTTGGCTGCGTAAACTTTGCTCGTGGCCAAATCTGTCAGCTCGTAACATTTGGCAAAACCACCCTGGGAGGAAAAAAAAAAAAGACCTTTAACACCTCGCTCTCACAAATCCAGCGAATCCGACTTTGTTACAAGCTATATACCTTTCCAAGAACTTTCCCCCTGCAGTAGCACTTGCCCGTGGCTGGATCCGTGATAATCCGTGCCATTTCCGAGGGGCCATTGCGCTCGTCCGTCCGTTTACGCCGGGGCTCGCACGCCCTCTGCGCCGTGGACTCGCACATGCTGGAGCTGTGGTTTTGGAAGTTGGAGTGTACTTCCATTTGGGGCTCGGTTTCTTTCTTTCTTTCTTTCTGTCTGTCTTTTTTTAAAATTAGAATCCAACAACGTGTTCAGGATGAATGAAGCCCGGAGACTGGCTGCGCGCGCTTTTATACTCGCCGAGCTGCCCCGCGCCGCCCTCCCGGTGATGTCACGGCGTCAAACCAGGGCAAGCCGGGGCAAAGCCTGCCTGCAGCACTCTTATCGATTACCCATTTATGAGTGAGTTGTGAAGAAGGGAGAGAGAGGCGAGTGGAAGGCGAGACGCTGAATGTGAATATAGAGATATCGATTGGAAGCTTTTGCAACTGTAAAACATGTATTATAAGTTCTCGTTCATTCATTGTTTTTCACGTGGGAATAAGGCAGTGCGTAAAAAAATCTAACCAAATTACCTGTTTATAAAGAGAATATTGCTAGTAGTAAACTAAATATATGCAAATCCCTGTTCAATCATCAGGAATGATTTGGGCACCACAATGTGATAAAACAGCCTATTAATGAGGCTACAATTCCCCATATAAATGTATAGAGCAACACTGGTGGGAGGAAATACATAGTTTTGCCTGCAGCTTCTTCCCTTTAAGAATAGGCTACAACTGTCATAAGTGCACTAAGCTTTCACTCGTGTTATTTGCTGCGTCTTGTGTTCCTTGTGCATGCATCGCTGACAGAAAAGAGCCTGTTTAGTCCTGACTTGACGCACTTGGACTAATTCAATCCGCTCGAGTTTGCAAAATAGCCGTATTCGGTCCCAAACCCCCCCAAGTGATTCCTTTGCGCGTGACGAGAGAAGTGTCGTAGGGCAGTGTGGCACCGCTGGACATGAGCGAAAACCTGTGCGTCACGCTGGAAAGCCTTTAGTGCCCTCATGCAGCAATCTGATCGTTTTTATTTTTCACTTTACACATAAAGAGTTGTGTGCCTCCAAATCCTTTTACTGTCGAAATAATGGAGCAGAGAGAGAAGAGAGGGCTGCAATGAGGTCACCGTCTTAAAGCCGGCGTTCTGAAGCGCGTCCGCCTGGAGCACTGGCGCCCCCATGTGGCTGTGGTGAGCTCAGAGTGAAACAGGCCTGTTTTGAATGGGAAATCACGTCCACCATTTATTTGCTTGCAATATGGATGCAAATTGAAGACACTTGTGGAGTAGAAGTAGTAAATAGTATCAGGACATTGTGTGGTGTACAGACAACTGGTGACATTTTTCTTTTTATTGAAACGTACTTGTTAGATTAGTTTTTATCACATGGTACTTTTTACTTCTTCAGTGACAAGGATATTATTAGAAGAAACAATACTACAACATTTACTCTTCTTATGTTATTAAAAATAATATATAATATATATAAATATTATCATAGATTATCATATATTATGTTTGGTTTGTCCTCAGCCAGTAGTAGTAGTAGTAGTGCTCATCTTCGCCAAGTACTTTTTTATTTTTGGATGAGAAGATAAATAGTCGAAAGTAATGTTATACTCAACCCACCTCTGACATAACAGGGTGTGAAAGTAAAGGCAAAGAGGTCAAACTTCCAGTGCAGATTCAAGTTTGTGTTTAAGCCTAGTGAGGAGGGTAATTCTCTAGATTCTCTACATCTCATATCTGCCCAAATTAGTAGGTCCATATTTTATCCACGTGAATAAATAGTTCGATTTTGCAAACATTGTTCTATACTGTAACAGCGATGTGCATAAAGATGTGCCTGTGCTCTTGGAGTCACACTGTTTCTGACCTTCCTTGTTTGTCCGGCTACAGCTGAAGACTTGAAGAAGCTTCATCCCCCTTTGAGCAGCATCATTGACAACTTTCCTTGAATGCCAGTTTTAGCAGTCTTCTGAAAGTCTTGATGTCTGTGGCAGATCCAGTTTCAGAGAAACACATCGTGCTGGTGGTCTGATCTGCTTCCCTTTATAATCTGCTTGATCAAAGGCATCACAAAGCTTTGGTGGAACCTTTGAACCTTCTTTTTTCAGAATGAATCATCAGCTTCTTCTGTTCTTGTGTCACGTTGGAGATGAAGAATGCCAAGCCAACCATTTATTCACTCACAGCGTTTGACACAAGATCTGGCCCTGATGGTTCTTGGGTTACGTCGAGTGCTAAGACTCTCTCAAAGGTCTTTTCAAAGATGTGATGTCGGTGAGCAAAGTGAAGGACATTTCCTCCAAGTGTGCGTTCAGTCAGAGTGCAGGCTCCAGTGAAAAGACCACTGAAACTTTGAGCAGCTTGAAAACATCTATTTTTTCTTCCAAATTTCTTTCGAAATTATCTTCTGGATGCCATAACCTAATGCAGGGTTCTTAATAAGGTTGATAAGGAGATAATGTTTCCCTTGTGCTCAACACAAGCAGATAAGTTGCTTGGACTCATTGTTATTAAGGTTATTACATGGCACCTTCCCAGACACTTAAGTCACTACAGTTTCATGCACTCTTCCTTTACTCTGCTGTAGTGGTTGGAATGCGTGGCTGCCAATGGTGCAGCACTCATGTATACTAGGTGAGTGTTTCCCAACCAGGGGTACGGGGACCCCTTGGGGTACTTGAGCACTGGACAGGGGGTACTTGGACTTACCTCAGATTTAAAAACGAGAGGAAAGAGATAGCTTCAATATTACTTTCAAAGAAAAAATAGTTTTAATTATGATTTTGAGTAAAAGGCTTGACTTTGAGAGTATTTTTTCTGTATTTTGAATATTACACTACTAAATACTGAATAATCCATGTTTAGTTGCTTGATTTGTTAAAATTTTGGCAGGATCTTTGAGGTAGGGATACTCGGAGTATAAATTAATGCCTCAAGACAAAAAAGGTTGGGAACCACTGCACTAGGTGATTAAAGTGTCTTGCTTAAGGACACAGTGACGGGATGCACCAGTCGGAACTATGATCCAACCACCGACATTTGAGGTCTCTCTGCTCCACTACGTTTCTAAAAAGGCTCCAAAGTGAGAAGTCAATCTGTCCATGATGTGTGTTGATGCACACTCTAGGGACAGTAGGTGGCGCTGTGCAGATGTTCTGACATTTTGCCACTGACTCACAACAAGAAAGGTTTGTCCTGATCGAGTTGCCGTACAGGTGTGGAATTCAAGCGCGATTGTCATGTTGAAGCTGTAAGCTGCAAAGTCTTTTTGTATAACACCAATTTAAACTGCAAATACTTTAGTACTTTTTAACCAAGAAACATTTACTGATACTGGAATTATATTTGACCAGTAGTATCTGTACTTTTACTCAAGGTGCCAAATGAAATCAAATACTCTGACCAATAGTAATAGCAATTGAAGTGGTGACGCGAGTGAAACTAGTGTTTTTTTGGCTTTGACTAAAATAGATCAGGTCATTGCACTCACTGCAAAAGTAAAATCACAGGCAAACGTTGACTTTCTTCAGTGGCTCCATGGAACCATTGAAGAAACCCTGTAGTTTAAAACTCTATAAATATGTTCTGAAAGGCATGTTATTCTTGAATTGGTTTAGCGTCTTTTTCTTAAAGGCACACTGATCAACATTTTATAATTGTACTGTTGCCTGCTCTTAATGAGAAGCTAGACACAGCAATTAAAGAATGGATTTCAATGTGGACCTAACCTATTAAAATAATATTTAGCTTCTTTTAGTTAATATCACCATGGAGACGAGCTGGAGACGTCCCGCTCCTGGTGAATTTACAGTCAGGTCTGAGGAGAGCCGCTCACAGCAAAGACAAGCGTTTGTTTATATTTTTCAACAGTTAAACTATTTGTTAGAAAATATTCAAATATTAAAATATCGAGCATTCGATACAGCCATTGACTCTACTGCTGTTTTTATGCATGTTTGTATTTATTGATGTCTATTGTGATTCTTGTTTTTATACTGGAAAGCACCCTGGCTGTTGTAAGGCGCTATACAAGTCAAATTTGATTGATTAATAAAATAAACATATTTATCAATGGGGTGAAATGTTACGTGGTGTGGCTTTAAACTCTTAACCCCCACCTTAATCAAGCACATTTTTTGTAGGTAATCTTTACCCAAATCTAAAACCTTCTCGACTGGAGCTTACAGGCTATAGGCCAGAGTAACACCTCATTTGAAAGCTAAGACCCGCAAAACTGATCTAATATTTTTCCTCATGTTGTTGTCATTTTTTCATCAAGCTTGCTTGTTGCATTTTTGTCGCTCTTTTGATGCTTTTTTTGCTGCGTTTTCATCCTCATTAAAGAGACTAGATACAAGTTGGTCATTGTATGCTCACTACTGCCACCTCAGGTCATACGTGTAACTGCAGCTTCTATATTAAGCTCATGCATGACGGCACTTCGGACCCGAATTAACACCTTTTTGAGTGACAGTGCAGGATTTTAGAGGCAGGTCTGAGCTCATTCTACACATTAGGACATGGCTGGAATATGTAGGGGGAGGAAAATACCTAGTTTTAACATTTTAAAATTTTATTTGGGTCAAGTCAAACCGGAGAAAATGTGCTCGGCTCAGGCGGGGGTTAAGAGGTTAAGCGCTGAAGCTCTTAGATATGTTTAACAGGTGCAAAGTGAGCAGAACGTTAGCTACAGTTGCAATACCTGTCAGGAAAAAATGCAATTAGATATTTTTCTCCCCAAAACTGTAGAATCTAACCAAACTAAATGGACTTTTCTGTGTTTTAGAGTAAAAAACACTGGCCAAGTTGCAGTTTCTAAACATTGCACCGGCGTTAAAGTAAACGTGGTCTCATGGGTTCAGATGAGTATAACTTATAGGATCTAATAGCCCTCTCCTTATGAACGTCGACAGTCCACTCCACTCTGTCTCGACACAGTGGAGTCGTAAAAGCGAGCGCCTTCTGCACTGCAGGCACAGTTAGAAAAGCAATTTCCTACAAATGAATCTGCGATGCGCGATAAGGGCAAAAATTAAAGCAAGTCACATGATCATGATTTGAAAACGAATGGGTTTCTTGTCATCTGTAATTGTGTGGATGTGATAACAGTAATTACCCAATTCAGAGGAGTTTGAGGGGATTTTTTTTTTTTATCTGGACGAGGGCGCAAGTTTTTTGGTTTCGGGAAGCACTCATTCAACTTCATGTATTTCATTACTATTATAACTTTATTTTTGTATTTATTTTTTCACATCTTTTGATCTAATCCAAGTATCACAAACGTAAAGCACATATCAGTTTGGAAACACAAGACAAGAGGAACATCGTGACAAAATGCCAAAAAAGTGTGTTCCCCATGCTCTAACAGAGAGTTAGTTCTGATGAAAGTGCTCCTAATAATAGCAGCATCCGAGGAGGAAGAGCCTTTAAAAAATGCCTGCGTCATTCGTTCTGTGAAGGTTGTTGATAATAAATGCCTTTTTGTAAGAGATGGGAACAAAGATCAGTCAGAACATGCGTCTGGGAGAGAGAGAAAGAAAGGAAAGTCAATATCCTGATTCCAGTAACGCTGACATGCTGCCTCCCACTCATTCTGTCCAAGAAATAATACACAACACAACGGTAGCGTGTTTCATTCATTTTTCTGATGGTTGGAATCATGCTCTAGTTTTTTCCTAAAGTAATGGGGCATTTAAGGTGATTCTTTTTGAAGTGAATAACCAGAAAATACACAAATGTTGGAACTGATTGCTATTGAAAAGGGATTATGTGGACAAACATGATGGAATCTTCTTTTAAATGTGTATTTAAAACTATTCTGGCATGATGGCACATTAGTTCACTTTTTCACTTCACGGCAAGAATGTCCAGAGTTAGACCCCGAGCAGGGCGTGTGGTTAAATATGTGTCAAACTGAATTAATCTCCAGTAAAAATCACAAGTTCTGTCACGGGGGCTTTTCCTGTTGATTCTGCAGATGTTGCCGCTTATTCAGCCCTCTGTGTGATTCATACTATAAGCCATTGAAAGCTGTTTTGCTCACATAGCACTCTTTCATTTCCAAATCAGATTTATGGCACTAGAACTGAAATACATGTAATTTCAAATGTCAATTCGGGTGCAACACGGCTGCAATATATCCTATCTTATTTTTCAACTAGCACTCGCCATTTAGCACTTTATTTTATTCATCAACCTTTATTTCAAGGGGCTAGATGCAAGTTAGCCATTTTATACTCACTACTGCCACCTCAGGTCATACGTGTAGCTGCACCTTCTATATTAAGCTCGTGCATGACGGCAATTCGGACCCGAAGTAACACCTTTTTGAGTGACAGTGCAGGATTTTAGAGGCAGTTGTGGTGAACAGGTCTGAGCTCATTCTACACATTAGGACATGCCTGGAACATGTAGGGGGAGGAAAATACATAATTTTAACATTTTTAAACTTCGTATTGTCCCTTTGAGCGTCGACATAAACCCATTTAAAAAGATCATTCTCCAAAAAGTGTTTGAAATGTTCACACAGGCCTCACATCTCCACTTCAGATGAGTTCAAATGCAGGAAAATACAAAGAAGCATCTAAAATACACCTCGAGAAAATAATTACAACCCCTAAATAAATTATGCTCAAATGCGATTTATTAATTACAAAGGCCATAATTAACTTTACACTTTACTGTGCGGACGTCGAAGTGGTCTATTTGCAAGACTGAGCTCACGCACAAAGACCAGACTGGTACGTATCAACTCGTCTAAGCTCAGGTAAGAACTGTTCCTTTAAGCACGAGCGCTAACCGCTGCACCACCGTGCAGAATTACAGCATTTCTCTGATTGGTTAATTCACCTGTCAATCAAATCTTCCAAAAACAGAACTCGGCCCTAGGTCTCAGGCTCTACGTCTTAGTACAATAGGAAAACTGTGCAGCCTTTCTAATGACAACAAATACAAATCTTAAATTGTTGATGCTATTGTGGAAAAAATATTGTTCCACTTTTTGTTTCATGTGGATAGGCGCAGTAATTACAGAGATTTTAACCAAACACCATCCTAACACACCCGTTATCCTTAGGGGCATCATTCTGAGCACTCTCCTAAGTTAAAAGATAGAAAAGTTTGTGAAGTGCAGTGACAACACTCCTCATACTTCATCATATTGGATCCATCGGGATAGCACTGATGGTTGGAGATGGTTATCCCCCATGGCAGCTTCACATTGCACTAGTTGATTTAGTCAGACTGGCTCGCACAGCGCTGATGTCATAGGCCCAGGTCTGGTCCAGGCCGGACCCCAGGGAGGACTGCGGAGGCCAGCGAGGAAACGGGAAGCGACACGCGACCACAAATGCATCGTCAGGAAGCTCCTTCAGCAGTTTGTCACCAAGTACCTCCATCTGTCAATAAAGCAACTTCTTTAACTATTTTTTTTAACATGCAACATTTCCTGTGCCAGTTCAACTTTTCTGTTATGCAACATTCTCACCGCTCCCGGTGCAAGAAAGGCTGTCACATTGTTGTACGAGGACAAATCCGTCTGGGCAGATAGAACAAAACAACATGGATAAAGAACAGGGCAGGCCTCACCAGCTCCAATAAAGAAGCTTTTACAAGGGTTAGCTGAACTGACCATCCAGAAGTCAGTTTTAACAAAGTTAGCCTGGCTGCAGGGCGGTCCTGTCCAGTGGGCCTTGGCTTGAGCATATGCCACTAAAATGGAATTGATCTCAAAGCCAGTGCATTGAAAGCCGACAGAAGAGGCGGCAAACACCTGCAACATGACACAGAAGTCAGATTACAATTCAGACTTATTGGAGAAAATTAGCATATATAGCATTGTTTTAATACTAAATAAGTGGCTAGGCCTTAAAGGGATATTTCAGGATTTTTGACATAGGGCCTCATTTCCTAGTTATCCAGAGTGTTGCTGGTGCCTGGAGATATTTTTTTTGTAATTCATGCAGTTCTTATATTTGAAGAGTTTCGTGCCACTAGGCTAGTGCTAGGCTAGCGCATTTCTATGGTATCAGCTAGCCTGCAAGTCTGACCCGCTCCACAGTGCACCTGAGGCAAATCACTTATAACACCAGACTAACCATATAAATGTGTGTCAATAGAATAATTTTTGGAATATAACTGACCTTGCATCATATGAATGATCGCATTTTGAGGGACTATTTTCTAGCAGATCACTCCGCCGCTGCTTAGCTTATACAAACACGAAGCTGCTCAAATATAAGGTATTTTAAATGCAAAATGGTTAAAATTACTCTATCGACACAGACATTTATATGATTAGTCTGGTGTTATAAGTGATTTGCCTCAGGTGCTCTGTGGAGCGGGTCAGACTGTTTTTAATGCAGGCTAGCTGATACCATAGAAATGCGCTAGCCTTGCATTAGCCTAGCGCCACGAAACTCTTCAAATATAAGAACTGCATGAATTACAAAAAAATATCTCCAGGTACCAGCAACACTCTGGATAACTAGGAAATGAGGCCCTATGTCAAAAATCCTGAAATATCCTTTTAAGCGTTTATGACAGATCACTTCCATCAGTCTGCAAGTGTAAAGTGTTTTTGGGGGTCCAGAAAGGCACTCAAATATTGTAAAAAGCTTTGGTAACCTCCTTGTAAACTTGGACGAATTCCCGAGCATTCAGTAATTCCCATGTTAGCACCATGTCATGCAGTGAAACATGTGCAGCCCACTCACCAGCCGGCCGTCCCCTGACCCCAGATCTGCCAGACGGCCCGAGCGTCCGTGGAGGTGCTTCAGAACGTTCCCCGTCTGCTGCTGGCTGGAGGGTAAATATGGCACCTGCAAAACCACACAGTGCGTTTCAAACAAGAGGTGGTGGTTTTGGTAAAAGAATCACTCGGTTGTACTACGGTTTGGTTTTCATGTAGTTTACCGCTTACTTTCATATATGTTGAGCGGCTATTACAACAACGGACTCATTTAGTAAACAACCATAAACAACCAGGCCAGCTACTGTCGTTTACTTTTGCGTGACAGTAGCTGTTCCCTGAAAGCTGTAAAATAAACTCATCCCTGTGAAGAACTGGGATGTCGGATACGTGTTCGGAAAGTTAGGAAGGAGTAATATTGGACCACAAAAATAATCTCTATCATTGTTTCAATTATAACCTGGCTTGAGCCGTTTCACTTCACTTTCTTGTTGTCACACATGTCACAGTTGTTTGCATATACCGAAGTTACATGTTCAAGATAACATATGTAACATTTTCTTTTACCAACATTGTCATTTCTATTTCTTTAGAATGAAGTCTTTGCATGTAAAGACGGCTTTACTTAATTATGATTGAATGTAGACTTACCACAAAGCTCCTTTTCCCACATTTGCTGTACAACAAAGAACTACGCTCCAAAATAAGCAAATCATTGTTAAAGTGCAAGTTATGACGAGGGCCAGTTGCTCTGATTACAAACACCACGTGCAAAATGTACTCTTGTGGGGAGGAATCGGAACATTACAATGACAAAAGAGGGTCTGTTTAATAACCTTGAGTTTCCATGGCACTCTGCGCAGGCCGGGCAGAGCGAACAGGCTCCAGAGTCCATACAGGCTGGTCAGCATGGCCCCGGTGCAGGCTGTCACCCATGGGTGCTCCCTCCTCCTGAGTGAGAGAGGGCCCTGGTCCTGCAAAATCACCTCTATGCAGTCCTCCATCGCAGAGCCTGGCAGAAAAAAAAGTTTGGAGTGGATTAAATACCCAATCTCATTTGGTCGTTGTTTTGTCACTGCTGAATTAATTTATTAAAGCTGACTTATCGCAGCTGATCTCCATGGTAACACAGGGCAGTCAGTGCCATATTAGGGGACAACAGACAGCTTTTGCTTTCTTAAAGTAGGCAGAAACTGATCAATATCTATCTGTAAAAGTTACATAATTACATAAGTAAGCCAAATGGCCTTTTTGGCCAGAAGCACTACATACACACTGAAAGTTTTCAACCATTTCTATGGTGCCAGTCGCCAGGAGACTTTAAAGTGCATCATTTTTCAGCAAATATGGGTATATTTAAGCTTTCGGATGTCATTTCATTTTGTGTAGTAGCCGTAGTTGTAGTAATTCCTGTTTCCTCTCTGACAGCAAAAAAAAAAGAGAAAGACAGGAGAGATGAGCAGTTGGCAGCAGGTTCAGTTTGTGTCAAAATAATTATCCAATATGGCGGCAGGTTGCATTTTAGTCTTGTGACAAAAAAATTCAATGCATTTTAGTGATTTACAATCTACAGCATGCACCGGTATTTAGTCACACACAGGCCTTTGTGTTGGACAAAAGCAGGACACAGAGCCTTGTATGGATCACAGTTCACACAAAATGGTTAGTATTGGCAATTCTATGTAGTCTTTTCGATGGGCGACTGTTACCATGGTTTCTGTAAACTGTTGCATTTATGGCAGCAAATCTTCAGAAATGTCAAAAAGTCTCTCAGTTAAAATACCCACCAAAAACCTAAGTATCCATGAAATATCACGCAAATCATCTTAGGAAGCGTGATTATTATGCATTATTAGATTAAAAACAAACCTCGGAGTTCACTTTCTCAACAGCAGATGGCGCAACAGTGACCTCTTCCACAGTAACTATTTAGAGAAGCATTGTTTTGTTGACCTATGCTGGTTCAAAAAATGTCATCCACAAATGTAAGCAGGCTGTGGCAAACACGATCTCACTCTTTCTTATCTTAACGTTTTCCTCATCCACACGCGCATTACGTTTGGACACCAAGTTGTTCCAAAGGAGTCTGTTTTTTGTTTTGTTTTTCACAACATCGAAAGCACAGCAAAATGACAGCAAGTGATAAGGATGGATTGCCCTGAAGTCACACATGTTAGTAGCACTGCATGGTCTGCTCGATATTTGGAGGTAAGTTGCGCACGTTTTTGCAGAACATGAACAGTATGTGGCGCTTACCTAGTACGCCCCCTGTTTCGACGTAGCGCAGCCAAGCAGCACGCACGTACGCCAGGCAAAGCGTTGTTGAGATAACAGCCCGCCCTACGAACTTGATACCGCCCTATCAAACGCATGCGCTCTGATTCCATTGGAGTAAAGACCTGCCAGACAGAGCGCAGGGTTTAATACGTGCCCAATCTGAGGCTGCCTGCGCTTACGCAATCCATGTTGTGAGTGGCTATTTCTGACTATTTCTATTTCTATTGCAGCGTTAGGTTTGGGTTGGGTACAGAATGGCTAAAAAATAAAAATAAAAAATAAATAAAAGTGTGTGATGTTCTAAGTCTCTGCATCTCTGAGCCTGCAGTGCACTCTGTTTCACAAATCTGTTAAAGCCCACCTGAATCAGAATCAGTATAGTGGTATTGCCATTGTTTGAGATCAGGTTCACAAACTAGGATTTTTTATCTCGGTACAATCGTGCGACATGAAACACAAAACATATAACACATAATTCAGATAAAAAATAAACTATAAAAACTTTCAAACTTAAGGCTATAAGGGCATAAAGAAGATTAAACTAAATACAAATATGATAAAACAACAACGACATCTTGACACAGAACAACAGCGTGAGTGTATATTCACAGATGTGCAGGTGTTAGCAGCAGAGTGTGGACAGACCACATAGTCAGTGCAAACGGCTGGAACAGGTTCTTACATTCATGAGTTTGATACAGCGTTATTGGTCTTAGATATATCGGGACGATTTTTGGGGATTTTACAATATCAGCTATTGGCCGATCTAGTGCCGAAAAAGACTTCCTGTTTTTTGCATTGGAAAGAGCAAAGTCAGGGCTATAAAGGGACTATATGGGGTTTAAAAAATGTTAAAACTAAGTTTTACATGTTCCAGCCATGTCCTAATGTGTAGAAGGAGCCCAGACCATCCATCCATCCATCCATCCATCTATCCATCCATCCTTCCATCTTCTTCTGCTTTATCCGGGGCTCGGTCACGGAGGCAGCAGTTTCAGCAGAGATGCCCAGACTTCCCGGTCCACACACACCAGCGTGTCCTGGGTCTTCCACGAGGCCTCTTCCCACTGGGACATGCCTGGAACACCTCCCGCGGGAGGCGACCAGGAGGCATCCGGAACAGATGCCCGAGCCACCTCAGCTGCTCCTTTCGACGTGAAGGAGCAGCGACTCTACTCCGAGCTCCTCCTGGGCAACTGAGCTCCTCACCCGATCTCGAAGGGAAGGGTGCGCCCGGCCAACCTGCGAAGTAAAACTCATTTCGGCCACTTGTATTCCCGATCTTGTCCTTTCGGTCATTACCCAAATCTCATGACCATAGGTGAGGGTGGGGATCGATCGGTAAATCGAGAGCTCAGACCTGTTCACCACAACTGCCTCTAAAATCCTGCACTGTCACTCAAAAAGTTGTTACTTCTGGTCCGAACTGCCGTCATGCACGAGCTTTATATAGAGGCTGCAGTTACACGTAAGACCTGAGGTGGCAGTAGTGAGTATAAAATGACCAACTTGCAAGATGGGAGCTCACAGCCAATCACCTTCTCAGCAGCAGCACAATGCGCCGCAGTCGATGCTTGTCCTGGTCTGTAGCGCCGGGGAACCACACGGTGATGGAGGAGGAGAGGATGGACTCGCATCTTGGTCGGCAGCTTAAGTTTACTCAGATGCCGCTGGAAGAACATCCTTTGGCTTTACACAAATCTAAAAACTTACAATAATGTGACAGAAAAGAAAAAAGTGACGAAAAGTGACGAAAACGCAACAAAAGAGCAACGTAAAACGTAACAAAAAGGCAATGGCATTTCCCCCCTACAAAATTGACGACAACGCAGCAACAGTGTGAGGAAAAAGATCTTTTTAGATGAGTTTTGTAGGTCTTAGCTTTCAAATGAGACATTACATTGGCCTATAGGCTGTAAGCTTTTAAGAGCTTAAATCTTTTTTGTGGCTACCCTGCTCGGCTGACATTGTTATTCACTTGCATTTTTCCAAAAAATAGAAAAAATATCTAGATAAAGAAAGAACATTAAGTATTTAAAGGAACAGGCCACAGTTTTTTCATACTGATATGTTCTTACCTGAGCTTATACGAGTTGATACGTTTGTGCCCGTGGAAGAGCATGGTAACGTCTGGGTAAAGGCAAACTGGTGAAAATATGTTTGGTTAAGGCGGAGGGCAAGAGATTAAAAGGAATGTTATTGGGTTGTTCTGATCTCTTTAAAGCATATCTATGGCATGTTAAATAAAAACCTTTGTGGAAAATACAATATTTCATACGATATATGGCAAATGACAGTTTTATTTGGGTCGCAACTTGTCATCTGAGGGTAATGGCGAGTCCCAAAGCCGTACCACTTGAGAACCACTGATGTAAAACATTGGCATTTGCAGAGGAAAGTTCTTTACTTTAGGCTACTATGGTGAGGTTCGGCCCCTGGTGTTTTGGCGATGATGAAAACCGGCCCTCCACGCCACAAACTTGCCTACCCCTGATTTAGACCCTAAATTTTATTGCATTTAATCCTTGGCGCGTAAATCCTGTTTGGCCCTCCTGGTAGTTTGTTCACCTAGAGATAGGTTTCAGTCAAGTGAATTTCCTGTTATGGATGCCATTTTGAGGGTCGATTCACCAACCAGTTTCCCCAGTTCAAGCAGCATATCCTTTTTCAAGTAGTCTTTGAGTTCTACTTTTCCAAGACTACATGCAGGTTGCAATTATTTAAAATTTTAAATCATTGTTTATTGATTAGTTTCTCATTGGCTCCCACCTCTGCCTTTAGACCATGCTTTGAATACTCAAGAAATAAGAATAAAGTATTTCTCAACTCAATGTAACTCATTAGGCCGCCCTAAAAACAAAAAAGATGTAATTGGCCAGCTTTAATTCCTCAGCCTATTTGAAGCCACAGTGCTCAGCCGCATTTTGACTATCCTATAATTTGATGCAGTCGTCTCCATCGCTGCACTTCCGCCCTGGCCTCACCGTGCGCCCGCTCCGTTTGAAAGGCCCATAATGAGAATATTCATCAGCACTCAAGCGGCTCTTATCCGCTCTCTCTCTCTCTCTCTCTCTCTCGTGCTCTGGAGCGATGCTCATGCTGCTCAGGCTGTTGCAGATGCTGAACTGAACCAGGGGGGACGGCAACCAGCAGTGACGCAAACACGAGAGGCCATTTCTGCTGCTTGAAAAAACACAGTTACAGCCAATGTTATCCGGGTTTCATCCACGCTTACACACGGTCTAATGGACTTATATGGCAAGGTAAGATCATATATGCAGTAGTTACTTTTAGCAGGTCTATGATTTGTTCTTAGTTTCTTGACATATTAAAATACTAAATATAGAGGACTTTTAATATTTTGTTTCTTGAAAATATAGATAAATGTCACTTTGTTTTGAGCATATGCCACGAAAATGGAAAACTCAACTAATCAGACCAGGAATTAGTTAATAACAAAAACAACAACAACAACAACAACAACAACAACAACAACAACAACAACAACTCTAGGCTATATTAGTGACAAGCTGTAGCCTATATACCAAAAGCCGATACCAAATCCCTCTATGTTTAGTTCCAATGCAATCAGTACAATTCAACCACTTGACTCCCACCTGAACCGAGCACATTTTCTCCTTACGCCTTACCCAAATATAAAAGGTTGCAGCCTATAGGCCAGTGTAATGCCTCATTTGAAAGCTAAGACCTACGAAATTGATCTAAATTGATCTTTTTTCATTGCCACTTTTTCATTGCATTTGTGTCACTTTTTCAGTTTATTTTGGGGCGTTTCATTCCTTTTCCTTTTGTTTTCGTCTTTTTTTTTCTTTTTTTTTCTAGAAGCTTTTAGTTTTCGGTAATACCAAATTTGACAAAATGTGCTTGGTTATGGTGGGGGTTACGAGGTTGAAACATATTACAATACATTTGTACTTTAAATCAATTTCTATATCAGCAGATACAAATGCAGATTATTGTGTTTGATAAAAACATTGTTGCATCTTTTGAGGGGGTTTAAAACTGTCTGTAGTGGCTTAAGGCTATAAAATAAGCTAAATATAGACTGCTGGAAGCTAACGCCATCGTGTAGGCAAAATGAAATGAGCCGTTTTTGAAGCCTACACTTCGCCCGCTGCATTCTGGGAAACGTAGTGCAGTAACCTCCTCTGACGGCGGTGAACCAATTCCTTACCGTTCCCCATCAAAACTACAAAGCCTTTGCCATTGAAAAGAGCGTTCGCGGTGACGTCCCAGATACGCACGAGACCGGCTCGCTCCTGCGCGTGCCCCTCTCTCACGCGAGCCTCGTCAGCTCGGGGCGCGTGCGGCAGGCAGCTGAGGCAGGAGGAACCATAGGAGGAACGGTGGACAGCTCCAGTGCTGAAGCAATCTGCGGCGCTTCGGAGAAAACGGCCGATCGGGATAAAAGATAAAGTGACAAACGCGCGTGCGACGACCGTGTAGTCATTTGTACCGTATTTTAAAGACGCATCAAGGCAGGCAGTGATTCGAGGCGTGCATATCAGGTTTGTGTCTTTATGTCCTCGGATCATTCTGTGTGTATATAGGCAGCTTTACGCATTGCAAGGTGAAACGACCTCCTATGCAAAAGCTAGCATGCACGCGCCATGCAGCATCACTGTCATTTTCATGTTGACTGGGTTTGGCCTAATATTTCAACATGGCACGTTGTCCTTGGCCTATTTGAGCTTTTAGGGGCCCAACGAAGGAAAGAAAAAAGGAGAAAAAAATGAAGGTGGTACGGGCGAGCAGGTGCGGGCCTAAATCAAGCGATCATGTTTTTTTCCCGTCTTCTTTTTGTGTGAGCTTAAACAGTTCTCAAGCAGCGCGTTTGGCACCGAAGCACGGGCGGCTTTGTCATAACATTTCACCTTGGAGCAAAGATGACTGCTCTTGTCAGTAGTACTTAGCTCCGATGGGGGGCTTCACTGCATGGAATACTCATGGGTAGGCGTTACACATAGGAGATGAATGGGATCTTCACATGCCTACTCTAGAGAACCACACGTCTGCCAGCTAACTGATAAGCTTTATATGCACATGTTAGTCTGGATTATACATTGTTTTTGAACAGTCATGCAATATTGCTGCTTTTGCTTTAGTTGCAATTGAACTAAAATTGCGATTTGACTGGTAAAAATGGGCAATATACTGTATGTATTTTGGTCATATAACGTCCTTTATGGACAGCATTTCCTGTCTATGTACAAAATCTAAGCAATTAAGCTCACCTTTACGTTTTTTATTTCACTGAAATGCACACCAAATCCTATTTCCATTCTTCTACAGGCCCACGTAGCCTGGCAAGTTTAAAGTGTGCACTGTGATCTGAATTACAAAACTTGACAAAAAATAAATGAATAAATGCAATTGCATATTGTTTCCAAAATCGTCGCTAGTAGGATCCTTGAAAGGTCCTGATATATAGGCTTCAAAACCCAGAGCATAGTCTTTAAGTTACCTTTGCTTGGAGAAATTGATTGAACTGTAGCGGCCCCAAGGCACATCCTTGTGGAGTCCTTCATTACACATGTGATTTTGCATGTTTTACACTGGATGCTGTTCGACAGTTTGTTGTGGGTGAAATGTCTTGCCGGTGGATCCGATTATAATATGTATGGTTTCAATCTGCTACTGTACGGTTAGTGTGTGGATACTCAACCGGTATGCAAATATCTGATCATGTAAAAAATAACATCATCCAAAGAGGTTGCAGTGTTAAAGATCCACATGAAATAAAAACAATGCCACATCTCCTCTGTCAACAGACATTCACCAAGTTTAGTCACTTCTAGTTATTCTGTTTGTTTTGCTTTTCTTGGTGATCCCTCTCAGTAGTATACAGTAGCTATGACTGGGACTGCATGTTATGTCATTGACTGTATTGGTGCTAAGGGTCATGCTGGTTTGCCTGACGCAGCCTTCTGTCTCCTCTCATCTTAAGCATGTACAACACGCGGTGGCCTTTTGCAGCAAGGTGTGCCCCGGGATGCCTTATAAATCAAATAGAAACGGCAATGCTAATGGGTTGAAATTGCTATGTTGAGATGGCTAAATAAAAGGCCACAATGACACTCATTATGACACGCCACAACCCAAATAATAGAAAGAAATAATACTTTCAACTTGTTTGCAGTTTGACCCTGTTATAGATGGTAAATATAATAATGGCATATGAAACTTTTTTTTTTATGTTGATCAAAAGATGAGAAGAAGAAAGAAAGCACACTGTAAATAGCTAATTATACTTCCACGGGTTCTTATTGTGTATAGAAGATGCACACTCTGTGCTTCAGACATACTCCCCATAAAATGCCTCGCAAATGTTAATGTTCCTGGACGTGTTTAAATGTGCACGAAGATCTGATCCCAATTTCAAATCATACCTTGCAAATATAGTACCCTCGCCCCCAAAAACTCGGATACATTCAAATATTACTGACGTTTGTGCTTTTCTTTTCTCCACAGCTATGACTTACATTGCATTGTTACATTATCAAATTTCACATTCTGCTGTAATAGCAGACTGTGTATGTGCATGGCAGCATTATGTAATTTCTAAACATAGTAAAATGCATATTTTCCAAGTTTTCAGTTTTTGAAATGCAAAATGGATTAAAAAAATTCTATCTTGGTCATTATGGAACAGCCCAGCTTTCAAAATGACCAAATGAGAGCAAAAATACAACCCAAACGCCCTAAAGCAGTACTAAGCAACTCTTCCCCCTAGAGGCCATAAGCGCAACTGCAGGTGTAGTAGCAAGTAATGATTTTTTTAACGTATTTATTGTCTTGGAGAGTAAATACTACGCTGACAGGAAAGGTGAAGGGAGAGAGGGTTACTGTGCATCCAATTATACAATGGAAATATTTTTTTTTCACTCAAACTTGGCTGTAAATACTGTTTAAAGTGACGTTAGCCCGCAGTTAGCTTTGCCCGTTAGCATGTTAGCTTCTTCTTCGTGATTCCATTAGTGTGTATTGCTTTCTCCGGACCGGTGGCAGTCAAGTTGCAAACATGGTTTTCTGTCCAGAGACACCAGGGGGAGATGAAAGACTCTCCAATCATCCCATAAACACTTGTATTACCCCCACAGGGACTACGAAAAGGATTTATGAAGGTAAACACGTTACTTAGTACTGCTTTAAAAGGGTGCCAGGAAGACCTACCGCCTTAAAGGAATAGGCCACTGTTTTTCCATACTGAGATATGTTCTCTTGTGCGGTGCTCAGTCACGCAAAAAGACCAAAGATGTTGTTAGCATTTAACCTCTCCTCCTCTCCTATATCGGGCTAAACGGGAGTGAAGTTAGAAGCGACCAAGCTCTTCCACGTTTTCCCTATTTAAATACAGCTACGTGATCAGTTACATGACCCAAGACTAGTTACACAAAATTAAGCATCGATTTTCTATGCGGATTAAAGGGGAACTATATTGTAAGGCGTAATAACACCTATGGAGCACTTTGACGTCAGTGCATTAATATCTTCACTCCTGTAGAATTCTCAGACAGGTACACATCAACTCGTCTAAGCTCAGGTGAGAACATATCTCAGTATGGAAAAACAGTGGGCTGTTCCCTCTCATGCTGCCATTGGGTCACCCTTTAAAAAAAACAAAATGCCTGAAAACGCCCCTCCCATGTATCTATTCTAAAATAAACCCCTTGCACACGAGCTTCAAGGTGAATCTCTCAAAGTGTTCCTTGATTACGAGCGTTTGTTTTGTCTCCGCAGATGGCTGCCACTCAGGATATGAAAGGGAAGGGAGAGGGAGGCGACCAGAACTTCGACTACATGTTCAAGCTGCTCATCATCGGCAACAGCAGCGTGGGCAAGACATCGTTCCTGTTCCGCTACGCAGACGATGCCTTCACCTCTGCCTTCGTCAGCACCGTGGGCATCGACTTCAAAGTCAAAACCGTCTACAAGAATGACAAAAGGATCAAGCTACAGATCTGGGTATGAAACACAATAAGCTCGCGGGCCACCGTTGAATAAAATAGAAAGAATGAAAACGATATCCAGGAAGAGATGCTAGAGGATGCTGGGAATGGAATTGGAGGAGGTGATAGGCTATTCATTTCTGTATGTGTGTACGGTATGTAGAAATCATACCTAGACTGACTTTACTGAGCCACAAAGAAATAACTGCTTATCATAATGTAATAAAGTGCAGCAACTATCAAGAAAAGAACAATATAAGAAATAAGACATAAAACATGAATTGAAATGATAGGACTAACAGCAAATGAACGCCAATGTTTCCCCGGCTTCATCTCCCTTGCAGACTGCCTGTGTCTCAAATACTCCAAATACTGTGTTGAAGTAACATCAGATATTGTACAGTCATAGAGAACTCTCACAATACTGAAGTTATGCATATTTTTTGTTGCAGCTGAATCAAAACATGTGAACTACATCGACCAGGGCTATTTTTTACTGGGCCAGATTCATTGGAGGTCATTGGCCACCAGGCAGTCATTTGGCGAGTCCCACATCAAACATTTTGGAAGTTTGGAAAAATAGATCCAATAACCATTATTGCTTAAGTAGAATTAAACAAGATGGGCCCGATCTTGCGTTTCTAAAAGCAGACTGTAGACTGGACTTTTGCGCAGTTGGGGTGCGCTATGTTGTATCTTCAGCTTCATACCACGGCCAATGGAGAAGTTAGTTATTATGTCTGCGGAAGAAGCAACTAGTGCTAATTGCAGTCACCACGCCTCAGTTGACCCCCTCTTTCTAAGCCACGCCCCCAAGCCTAGGCCATGCATGCACTGGCGCACCGTTTGTTTGCACGCGAGATGTCGCTCTCTTCAGCGCTAGCACTGTTGTTGCACCAGGTGGAAGATCGGGCCCAAAAAGTTTATTCTAATGCTTTCCCGTCACAGCTGTTGGACTCGATTGAGTTCTGACTCAAGCACTGCAAAGGTAATAGGAATTATCTGAAATAATTATGTTTTTAGCAGGTGCAGAAGCCAAGAAGCCAAAGAGTCTATTATGTATTTGTTATGGGAAATTGTCAGTGGGCCAGACTAGATTAACAAACTGGATCTGGCCCCTATTGAACAGGCCTGTCATAGACCAGAATCCAATTGTTACATCTTTTATGTTTGCCATGGTGTTTAAAGAGCAACTAAACACGTGATCACGAGCACCATTATAGCGCCATGTTGAAAAGTGAATCCTTGCAAATGTGGCACTTTCCTAAATACTTAAAGCCTCATCATTCGGCTATTCTAACTTTGTAAAAATGCGTAGTCTTTGCAAGCCAGTTGTTGACACTCCAGGTCCAACACTCCCCCCGACCTGCTGGGAAGTGGGAACTGCCAACTAAAGGAGCATTTTGGAGTCTTGTCTGTGGGTAGAGCAAGGTTCTGGCACCAGGGCGTAGAAGTATTGCTGTGTACATTCCTGTTATGTACACGCATTACAAACACCGCATACATCATTGTGATCTACAGAATCTGTGGTTTGATTTTTAGAACAAGCATTGTTTTATGTGTTTGCCCTTCGGTGCAAGGTCTGTTAGAGGACTGCAGCCTCTCGAGAGGAGGAGGAGGAGCATTTTTACAAGATGCCCCGCTCCCTCACCTCTTCCTGTCTGGATGAACGACTCGTGTCCATAAAAGGTTGTCAGTGGCTGCTCTCGACCTCGGCAGCCGTATCTCTCTCTGATCGATACAGCTCAAGGACTGTGACAGGCTGTGACATGGCGCTGTGAGCGATCGGACAAGGCAAGGGCTTTCTGACAAAACACCAGATACATATCAAATCAGCTTGTCGGATCCTGTTCCATCGCTAACCAGCTCACACTTGTGCTCTTGAATTTAGAATTTACGACTCAAACTCAGCTACAATTAGTGTTTTTTTGTAGTAAATCTCTTGTTAGCTAATAATGACTGAATGTAGTGCTTATTAATGACACAGTGACCTTTCTGTGATAGTAGCTCACTGCAGCTGTTCAGGATTCAGGGCATCAATGAACGTTCTTTCCTCCTCCACAGAAGTCATCAGAGCGTCTAAACACTTTCTGTCTGTTCTTAACGTAACATGTGCTCCATGTTGTGAGCGTTTTATGTTGCTGACGCTGTGGGAGAGAGATGGAGAGAGAGAAAAGGCGACGATCCACTCCAGCACTTCACTCCTGAGACTTTGAAATGCTTGATTTATGATATGTTTGCTTTTCCTCACGACGGCACATGAGAAACAGAGAATTTTCACTCCTCGTGTTCTGAGAGTCTCCCACTGGTTTCAGAATCTCCTTCACTCCAGTGGCCCTTCGTCCGTTTCTCTGTTGGAAAGCAGATCACTTTGTCTGCATTTGTTTTGGGTCGCAAGTTTGAAACGTGTCCTCTAGAGTTCACAGACAGAGCGGGTAAAGTGTCTTGCAGCATATAGATTGTACAGGTATATTGATTTGCTTCTCATCTTTCTATTTTACTTTGGCTAAATCGTGAGATAGTATATTTTGGGTTTTGGGTTGTTTCAGAATTCTTGAATCAAGTCGTGGTTATTGGTCAGTTTCAAATATTGTTATGGTACTTTAAACTGTAATCGACATTTCTGCAGCTATTCCAGTGGCAGAGCGTACTGCCATGATGTTTTCCCCTCATCTCTCTTCGAAGTGCCGTGGTGCCTTCCTTAGTGTATTTGTAGACGATCTGAACAGTACAGTGTTTGAACTGGCTGTGCAGTTGGAGGATATAATGTAAGCTCAGAGGCAGATGGAGGTGCATGAATCCCCTGACAGGAGCAGAGTTCAGCGTGAGAGCGGTGCACAGTGGGAGCACGGCTGAAACCAACACCTCTCTCTCCCTCTCTCTGAGCGAGTGGGTATGTGAGGAGCAGTCAAGCTGCTTCGTTAATAGAAGACCTCGGCCTACTACTTGTCTTTTGTGTTCTAGAGGTAAGCACTCCAAACAGAACCAACAGCTTACCTGGACTAAGTGGCAAACCAATATCAGATTCCGTAAGTCACCGGCATTGCTCGTTGGCTTCTGTTGCCATGCTGTGTCTTCATCTGCGTTCCCTCTCCAAACCTGGAGTGTTGTCAAGTACTGCTGAAAATAATTGCAGTCTTTATGATTTGATAACCATTCAAATTTTGTGAGTTGATTGCAGTTGTTATAGATTCTGCTGCCACGGAGGGCCACTCTATCAAGAAGAACTATCCAAACAAACAAAAATCAATAAATATTGACTGATTGTAGGTCCATAGACTTGCAATGATATTCTTGTCTTGTCAGCTCAATTCAAGCCTGTTAGTTTGAGCTTTTACGCTATAAGAGGCTCTACAAAAAACTGCACATCCATAGAAGTGAAGGTTCTGTTGAAACTTGTCTTTTGTCTGTGTTTACTAAAGGAAAACAGGATCTCACAGCACGGTGCTTTGCTGAGGCAGAAGCTATGGGCGATAATGGGCCTTCGTGGTTTGCAAACATAACATACCATGAACAACAGGGAGGGCTCTTTGGCCTTTGTCAGTTTTAATTAGGCTCAGACTGAACGCTGAGGCTACAGTAAGTGGCCATTTAAGGTAATGGCTTACTATTCATTTGCTAATAGGTGAAAGTGTGTGTATTGCACTATTGTATGTATTCTCTTGCTTTGTGGTGGCAGCTTTGTAGATTTGACAAACAAATGGCTCAGTGACCGGAAGTGACAATGTTAGATCAATACTAATAAGTAAATATATGTGTAAATGTATTTAACAAGAAAAGACATGGATTGGAACTACAGTTATTTATTTATTTGTTATTTAAACAAGTAGAGCTAAACACCTGGATTACGCTTTTTCTTACTTACTTCTTGCTTCTTATTCTAAATGTATGCAGTTTTTCAGTTATTGACTGTGGGGGTTTGCAATGTGTCCGAAAATTACACGTCACAGTTTTCTTCAAGCCAAGATCATCATTTTGATTTTGTCATGGCTATCTTTATTATGCTTTTCAAAGTAACAAACATCATTTGCTTCTTCTGAAAGTCCACATTCGCTATGATTGGTTGAATTGGCAAGACTGACCAATGCATGCCTTTCAGTCATGTGACTTTTGTTCTTATGGCAGCCATTTTGAATCCCGAAGTAGAATTATGCAGTACCACAACATGTGACAATATCTCGACTAATGATTTAAATGAAAGACAACTGATTGACAGTGGCATTTTTATGTAATTGTAATCATTGCTCAAGAAGATAACAGTAAAAACACGGCCCCAGAGAGCACACGTTTATGTGAAGAAACCAGGGAGTCAGTGTTTAAGCTGCTCAATCAATCAATCAATCAATCAAAGTTTATTTATATAGCACTTTACAGCAACACCAGGAGGACCAAAGTGCTTCACAGAAAGATAAAACACATTTAAAAACACCAAATAATTGCAACTTAGACACAATTCAGTGCTCAAGTATTAAAAGCAAGTTTGAAGAGATGTGTCTTTAATCTGGATTTAAAAAGGGACAGGTCCGTGAGAACACGCAGACTGAGGGGCAGGCTGTTCCACAGTTTAGGCGCGGCAACAACAAAGGAACGATCGCCCCACTGTTTGTACCGGGACCTGGGCACGTCCAGAACCATCTGATTGGCAGACCGGAGAGCTCTGCTGGGGCAATGTACGGTCAACAACTCAGACAAATAAGAAGGAGCGAGACCATGGAGGGCTTTAAAAACAAGCATTAACATTTTAAAATCAATCCGAAAACGGACCGGGAGCCAGTGCAAGGAGGAGAGGACGGGAGTGATGTGGCTGTGTCTGGATGAACCGGTGAGAAGACGGGCTGCTGCATTCTGCACTAACTGTAACCGGTGGAGTGACGACTGTGGGAGGCCAGAGTAGAGAGCGTTGCAATAGTCCAACCGAGAACTGATAAATGCGTGAGTCGCCTTCTCCAGGTCTTGGCGTGAGAGAAAAGGCTTCACCTTGGACAAAAGGCGCAGCTGGAAAAAGCTGGCCTTGACCACAGCATTTATCTGTTGTTTGAAGTTCAGATCTCGGTCAAAGACGACTCCCAGGTTCCTGACGGCATCACGGACTGGACCCACGACCCGGGACTGAATCTGAGGAACATCCTTGGAACCAAAAATAATAAATTCAGATTTTGTTTCGTTGAGGTGGAGGAAGTTCTGCGCGAGCCATTGTTTAATGTCCGAAAGGCAGCTATGGAGGGAGTCAAGAGCAGAGGCAGTGTTAGGGAGTACTGGTAAATAGACCTGGATGTCGTCGGCATAAAGATGGAATGATAAATTGTGTCTGGCTCAAGACGTTAGCATGCTACCAACTAGCATTTAGCTTCATCAGCTCAGCTCTGACCTGATGTGTTTATTGTGTTGAAGCCATTGACAGTTGATTGATGCAGTTGCTAACCAGTAGCGTGCTAACGTCTTGAGCAGCTTAAACACTGAGTCTGAATGAGACTCTGTTGACATGACAAAAATCACAGAGAAAGGTTTTCTGTTTCCTCTTTGATGTGTTAGTTTAGTCTGAGGAGTGAAGTAGATCTTTAGTAAATCCTGCTGTAGCTCGACAGACAGAGCTGCTACGTCTGCACATTTGCTGGTTTCTTCACATAAACGTGTTTCTCTGGGGCCGTGTTTTTACTGTTATCTGCATGAGCAATGATTACGAGTACATTAAAATGCCACGGTCAATCAGTTGTCTTTCATTTCCATTCTGAGAAGAGATATTGTTACATGTTGTTGTACTGCATAATGCTACTTCGGTATTCAAAATGCCCGCCGGAACAATGCGTGATGTCATTTGAAACGCATATAGCAGTGGTGACTAACCATGCTATACTGATGCTACGGTCAGCTCGCCCCGTCCTCTACTCTTGGATTGATTTCCCTTTAGCAGTGGACCACACAAAAAAGTTCTTCTAGGAATGCAAGTTCACGGCACTCAGCAGTTTTCCTCACCCCTTGTCTGCTCCTTCTAAGTTCTTATCAAGCACTAGTAGAAAGCTGCTTGAGATTTTAAAGGTCGCTGTCTTAGAATTAAAGACAAAAAAAAACTTGACAGCTAAATACAGGCTCGCAACAATTAGTGAAACAATCGCTGTCAGCCTGGGATCAAACGGATTTACATAATGGTTGTCAGCGCGTTATTATGTTCTAATGCTCATTGTGTGGGGAGGATTTGCCGGCGCGGAGCTGCGATGTGGCAGACTGAAGGTCAGCAGTGTCCCCTGGCGGATCGAGGAGAGGGGTGAGGGGGGGCATTGTTTGAGCCATGTGCGGCCTGACAAAGAGAGACACAGAGAGAAAAGCATTGTGGGAGTAAACAATCGGGTATGTCTTGAATACGCCAAGTGGAGCAGCCAGCACTTCACCAGACGGACGGACCCAACACTCTTGTCGTGGGTGGCGCAAACAGCAACAACAGGGATTCATTAGATGTTATGTAACGCTTGGACGCTGTAAAATTCGCGAAATATAAAGGGGGGGCCGGATGGAGCGCGGGATCCGGAGTTTGCACAATCAGTACTGGCTGTGTTCAAAGAATGCTATCAGTTTGTGTTTGGAGTAAGGTCATCGTCCCCGTTGAGAATTTGTCTTCTGTATTTGACCCATCCTTCAATGCCTTTGAGGAAGCCTGCCAGTTGTCATAGAAAACCCTGTTCGACTCAAACATGGTTACAACAACTTTGGTATATTACGAGTTTAAATACATACATTGGTATCGTTATTAAATAGGCTCTGTGCACAGAAATTCGCATTGTAACAGGATGCTAATGGTTTCCTGCCCTCGCTTTATACACTAGAGAATTAGCCGTGTCTCACTACGATAAATAAAAACAGTATGTGGAAGAAAACATGGAAATAGCAGATGTGCACATGTTCAAGCTATACACAGGATGTAAATACTTCACAGGAGGTGTTTTTAAATGTAGATGTTTTAGCGTTGAAGCTAAAGGGTAATGTCAGTTTGATGCTAGCAGATGCTAAAATAGCGTCACACTCTAAAAAATCTCGAAAACTCTTATTTAAAGGGACTATAGGGAGTTTAAAAAAATTAAAATTATGTATTTTCCTCCCCTTACATGTTCCAGCCATGTCCTAATGTGTAGAATGAGCCCAGACCTGTTCACCACAACTGCCTCTAGAATCCTGCACTGTCACTCAAAATGAGCGTAATATAGAAGGTTCAGTTACACATGTGGCCTGAGGTGGCAGTATTGAGTATGAAATGGCCAACTTGCATCCAGCACCTTTAAAGGGGGTATTATGAGCAATTTCTCTTTCTTTTTACATATTACAATGTTGTTCTCATCAAAGACAAACCTGGAGTTTTGTTTCAAGCCACACGCACATCTTAGAGTAATCTTCAGATCTTTACTGGTGGCTCTTTTTAGCAGTGTGTTGGCATCTTTCAAAAAGCTCCTGAGCGGATAGTGTTTCTTTGTTAATTCATTTTTGTTGAAACAGCTGCAGAGCAAAGGGGAGTAAGAAGAAGGGGTGGGAGTGGCTTATGGGGAAATTATGTGATAATCAGGAAGTGAAGCTACTCGATATCTGGTCTCAGCCGGTCTAGATCAATATTGCATTTGGAGTGTAGGATAGTGATAAGGATGTGTTTGAGACTTATTCGCAGATACTCTTTTTTTGTATCTTTTTTTTAATTGTATTTTGTCTATAGTTTACATTTAAAGTGTGGACAGGAAGTAGTCGTTACCCTACACTAGCCTACAGGAAGTTAGCCAAAAGCATTCAGTGCACAGCCTATACTAGCGCAAATATTATCTCTGAATTAAACATTCTAAGGATTGTTCCTGGGATTGTTTTGATGTGAGGCGGAAGTGCAAAAAGGAGCATCTAAACATTTCTGGATTGTTCCGATACAATATATTTTGTAATTGATCTCGGCCTATACTGTATCTGTCTGTCAACTCTTATTCTATAGCTGTTCCATGTCAGTGTAATAAAATGACATAATGCAAAGTGACGTTGCTCGTGCTATGCCACGCCTTTAAAGCAGTACTAAGTAACGTGTTTACCTTAATAAATCCTTTCCGTAGTCCCTGTGGGGGTAATACAAGTGTTTATGGGATGATCGGAGGGTCTTTCATCTACCCCTGGTGTCTCTGGCCAGAAAACCATGTTTGTAACTTGACTGCCACCGGTCTGGAGTAAGCAATACACACTAATGGAATCACGAAGAAGAAGCTAACATGCTAACGGGCAAAGCTAACTGCGGGCTAACGCCACTTTAAACAGTATTTACAGCCAAGTTTGAGTGAAAAAAAATATTTCCATTGTATAATTGGATGCACAGTAACACTCTACCCCTTCGCCTTTTCTGTCAGCGTAGTATTTACTCTCCAAGACAATTAATATGTTAAAAAAAATCGTAACTTGCTACTACACCTGCAGTTGCACTTAGGGTCTCTAGGGGGAAGAGTTACTTAGTACTGCTTAAGCGACTCTCATGAATATCTAAGGCAGCACACAGCTCTTTACTCCCAATGATACGTGTGTTTCTGTTTCTGAATACCCATGGCTTACGTTTCTTATGGCCGAGTGATCAATGTGATGATGTGAAGAGAAGATCAATCTTATCGGCTAAAACCCAGCACAAATATTATATGGATGCGCAGCTGCAGCGAGGCAGTAACTCTAATGATTATTTCCACATGACGGACCTGTCCAGTTAACCAGCAATAAATGAGTAACAAGGACTGGACGGATGAGATACACTTTCTTGTGCCATGTCTGTCTTGTTTGTGGTATGTGGGATCAATATTACAGGGAAAGTGCATTTGGTTGTGACAAATATCAGAAGATAGGAACCATATGTCTCCAAGCAGACACTGAAGGAGAGTGAGAAAGACTGTGTGGGTTTTTACACAAAAGAGCTTTTATCCTGAAGGAGCAAAGGATCATGGTCAGTGTTGTTCCTTCTGCTTCTATTGCAACACATCGTCAGATGTTAGACCCGTGGCATTTCATTTATCCCACGCTTAATGTGATTTGTGTTGCACCCTGCAGGACACGGCAGGCCAGGAGCGCTACCGGACCATCACCACGGCCTACTACCGCGGCGCCATGGGCTTCATCCTCATGTACGACATCACCAACGAGGAGTCCTTCGGGGCCGTGCAGGACTGGTCAGTTCACTCGTGTTTTATTCTCGAGATGTTTTATTTATATTTAACTCTGTACTACTCGATGTTGCCCAACTATTTGTGTCTGTGTATCAACAGTAAAGCATAATCTTGCCTAATGTGGGCGTATACTTTCAAGTTTCAGCCAAAATGGGTTTCCAAAATACAAACTGTGTGAAAATGTGGAGGATACTTCTGGTAAACTGAAACGCTGTTGGATTGAAGTGTCCCAGGTGAGGGCCATCCGTGTAATGAGAGTGAAAACTTCTGTCAAACACTGAAAAGTCAAAAACTGTTGAAAGCTGGTCAGTGGGCCCTCTTGAAGTTTAAAAAAACAACAACATTGGGATGGGACCACAGAATCATCAAACGTTTTGTTGCCAATAGCCAACAAGGTCAAGAGGTACAGAAAACCCCCCAGCAGCTTTAACTGATCTGAAGCGTCCAGAAGTACAAGGATATCAGTGCTGAGAGTCATCGCCACTGTGAGAAAAGCATAAACCCTTCCTTTGAACAAGACTGTGCCTGGAGTTATCTAAATACAGTTTTAGAAGATTTTATGGGCTGGTGATGTGTCAGAATCTCTCGGTGGACCAGGGGAATGGACCCATGGCTGGATCAGTAATGGACCTAAAGCTCCACTCCGACTCCGGGTCAATGGAGGGCACTTCAGGACAGCTGCTGAAAATGACTGCACTGATAGACACTGCATTATTAGAGGCCCCACTCTTGATTTTTCTGCAGTCTTTGACAGTGTGTGGGGTTTTTCTGTTAACTTGCTTCTTGCAACCCAAGAGGGGAGCCTCCCTCTGACAAGCTTTCAACAGTTTTTGACATTTTGGTGACTTTTCCTTCCCATTTTGTGCAAGAGAAAGACACTGCATAATAATTTTGTACCTGATTCTGAGCGTGGACCTGCTTAGGCCACACTTTCTCTCAATATGGCCATCACCTGGGACGCTTTAGTCCAACAGCCTTTCAGTTTTTTTTTTACAGTTCTATACACCCAAATGTCTTTTGTAACCACAGCACTACCGCTTCCCACTCATAGCACACGTAAGCCGCTATGCTTCAATATACTGTACACATAAACGTAATAGAGTGCAACAGCAGCAGCTTATTGACACGAGATAAAGCAAAGTAAATGTCCCAGCGAGTCCGCAGAGCAACGGTAGCTTTCAATGTCAATGTGTCATGTGCATGGCTAATTTAATCGGAGCAGACTGCATCGGATTATAACAGAGACATCATCCGCCTGGCATGCTCCACAAAACACAATCAATGTCAGGCCTGTAGCGATAAATAAACCACGCGCACGCCCGCCGACGGCAGCGCGGGGGTCGTCTGATCACAGGCAGATGTCGGAGAAGGCCCCGCAGAGAAGACCCTTAGCTTTGGTCTGGGCAGCGGCAAACTCGATGCTCCCTCTCAAATTTTCTCCTGCCTTTGGTGAGAGTAACAGTTCCATTGTTGCAGACCGCACTGTGCCACATCAGCAGCTTACGGCGCTAGCCTGAATGTGCTAATCCTAACAGTGATTAATAGAAAAACCTATATGTCCTCATTTCAGCGCCGCGCAGAAAAAGCCAAGCTGCAAGTTTTTTGGAGGGGGTGGTGTCAGGTTTTAAAGTATCCGCAGTAGAGCCACGCAAACCCAGCCAGCTCGGGAATGATGTGATGATGAGGGGATGCGAGAGAGCGGCGATTTCTGCTTATTAGGAAGGAGTTGTTGTTACCTAAGCTGGGGGCATAGAATGGGTCGAGTGACATGTTCTCGCGAACAAAATCAGAAATGGGCCATCTTGTGACTGACTGGCGAGACTAACCCCAGAAACAACCTCTTTTTTTTAGTTGAGGTGTTTAGCCGTATAGCATTGTTCTCTCCAGTCATTCCCAGAGTTCAGTGGTTAGCATTGATTGTATCACTGTTCCATGTTCAATAAATATTGGTCATGTCATGTTAAAAATGACAGAAACACTGTTGTAAAGGTTTGACCTTTTAGTGACTCAGTGGCGTTATGGGTGCAGCATGGCACCGTTGCTTTCCCTCACATTGGCCTTTGTGACGCTACACGATCAATTGTTTTCTGGGTTGTTACCAGAAACTGGCGATAAACCCTAAAACAATTCATTCTGGAGCATCATAGAGGCCACTGTGAGGGGAAGCGAAGCTGCCATGTTGCACCCATAATTCCACTGAGTCACTAACGTGCATGACGGCACTTCGGACCTGAAGTAAAATCTTTTTGAGTGAATAGGTCTGGGCTCATTCTACACCTTAGGACGATGCTGGAACATGTACAGTTGTAGGGGGAGGAAAATACATAATTTTTTACATTTTTAAACTCCGTATAGTCCCTTTAAAGGAGGAAACAAATGCAATTTGGAAAATCCATGAGCAAATGTCGCTAAGGTCTATAGTCCTATAAAACTGAAATGACATTTGAAAAAACGTTTGTTATTTTCTTGCCAGATATAACATAAGATCAGAGAGTCATGAAATAATTCAAAACACATAAAAACGTTATCAAGGAAATAAGTGTTTTTTCCATTTGATTACATTACACCGGGTTAAAAGGGCCAGTCACAAGATGGCCGCCAGAATTGCCATTGATTAAATCGTATTATTATGGCCATGTCCTATCTAGAGTTTTATTAAAGATCTTTGGATTAACAGTAGAAGAAGAAGTGTGAATGAAGACAAAATACAACAAAGGGAACGTCCATGAAACATAACATGAAAAGCACAAAAATCTATTGAGAAACATTCAGCATTTTATTGTGTTGAAGTGTCCTTTTTACTTGGTGGATGTGCATAGTTTAAACATCCAACTGGCACAAAAATTGACCAAAGCCAAGTATTTTTACTCCGTGACAGGATTAAGCTTAGCAAGGAGGAGCTTTTTGGGATCGGCTACTGCACTGCTAAAAATAGCCTCTCGGGGAAGATTGAGAGATTACTCAAAGATGCATGAGTGGCTTAAAATACAAATCCAGGTATGATTTTGATGAGCTAAAGTCCATTTTTCCTTAATACCCCCTCTTGAAGATGTGCCCGAGATTCTTGAATTAAAACTTTGATCTAGTCCAATCAGACGTCTTATATATAACATACATCTCCATCTCAATGCTTGCACTGAGGTGTTTTTCCCCGGTGTTGTGAGTCCCATACAGAGGTGATTCAGACGGGAGCAGCTGAACAGTGCACAGGCCGGGGAGAACGGTGCACTGTGATGATACATCAGCGTCTAAAATGGAAGCTCCATCCGTCAGGAGGAGAAAGCAGGTTTCTGGGTTAAGGCAGTTGTTCCAGAAACAGCATGTGTTCGCCTGTGCTCCTCCACAAAGGAGCGCGTCTTTGTCTGCCCGTGTGCGCCGCAAATGTCATTCTCACCTTCAGCTATTCCTGTTCTCCAGCAGACTCTTTGACTGTGTGAACGAACAGACAGAGAGAGACAGAGAGGGAGAGTCAGAGAGAGAGAGGAGAGGGGGCAGATGATTAATGAATACATGGTAATATTAGAAACCAAAGGGCCAGTGTTCACTCCGACGGCCTGAAGATGAATTTGAAATACGGAAATAGCAGACAAGGCTGTTTCCGGCATTGGGAGGGCGCTTGGGGCAACTCTGTCTGGGCCCCTCATCACAAAACGCAATTCATTCATTATGAGCTGCAAACGTCCCATATTTATATTTCAAGACTGGGATGTGCTATTGTCTTTTTACATTTTGACGCTTTTCACAAAATGGGGTTTTCCTTTCACTCTTGCAACAATCTCTCCACTTTAGTGGCTCCTACAGGCTCTAAACTTTCCAGTCTTGGACTTAAATATATCTATACAGAGTTTAAAAATGTTAAAATTAAGTATTTTCCTCCCCCTACATGTTCCAACAATGTCCTAAGGTGTAGAATGAGCCCAGACCTGTTCACCACAACTGCCTCAAAAAGGTGTTAATTCGGGTCTGAAGTGCCATCATGCACGAGCTTAATATAGAAGCTGCAGTTACACGTATGACCTGAGGTGGCAGGAGTGAGTATAAAATGGCTAACTTGCATCTAGCCCCATTTAAGTAACATAAAGGGCAGTTTAGAAGTTTAACGTGGCTTCAATATGTTACAAAGGTCTGTTACCAATATCTGATAGTACATTGGAATAACTGATTACTTCGATTAATTATTCGAATTATTCAAAAACTGCTTTAACAAATGCTGAATTATGAATATAGTTTTATACTGAATAAAGATACAAAGACATGGAGAGGAGCAAAGTGGTTCAACAGCCCATAAATACAGAAATCACGGAGAATGCTAACATGATGCCTCATGCTAATGCTAACGGCTAGCTAGCGCCATCTACGACTGCATTTTTTTCCACTTCCGCTGAACAATCTGCTGTGAGAAAATATCCATATGGGCCCGATTTACACTTGACTGTATTTATAGTGTGGTAAATAAGTTCATACTCCTCCAGAAAATGGCTTAAAAGAGTGGAAAATTGTGTTTCCCAAAAGATTCTATTTTCCCCCTTGGCGACTTCTTCCCTTTACTAAATGGATGTTAAAACGATATCCACCTAGAACGCTTTTTGGAGCTTTTCTGCTATTATTTACTATTCTGTATGTGTTATTATCGATGAGTAAGCTGTAAACCTTGTATTATTATTTTTTGCCATACTTCATATTACTTTGGACTGCAGGATTGACACATATTGTTGTGTGACTGTCACTTGTAGGGCAACTGTCTACCTCTCAGTCGTCACTGAGCCGTACCCGCCTGACAGTTACTTCCTTGTAGATTGGTACGAGCCGCCGCCGCAGAGGAGGGGGAGATGAAGTGCCCTCTGCTGTGAGCTATAATGGTCCTCACATCTTTTCAGCACCATATTATTTTTTAAAAGGCTGTCAGACATTTTGATGAAGCGCTTCTGTGTCCGCAGCCACATACAGAGGTCTGAAACCGGCCCAGGAGGTCTAAACGCAGAACCCAACCAGGAATAAGACCGGGCTGAACCATAACAGCTGACTTATGGCAGGAAGAGACAACACAAGAGTGGGAAAAAAATGGCTTTACACCAAAGGATAACTTGGATTAAATAGGGATAAGAATTATATAATTATTAAAACATTTACAAACCAGGTCATTTTGAAATCGCTAACCATTATTAGGTTTATACAGACTCTGCCCCAGTGGTTGAGCGAACTAAAGCAGTCACGATATGAAGGTCGATATATTGAGGCAGGAAAATATTGCAGTAAACAACATTATTGAAGACCATTTAATGACACAGAAACTGAAACTCTAAAGCCTGAATATTACAGTAAAAGCTTCGTTCGAAAAAGTACTTTCTCTTAAAGGGGCTAGATGCAAGTTGCTCATTTTGTACCCACTACTGCCACCTCAGGTCATACGTGTAACTGCAGCTTCTATATCAAGCTTGTGCATGACGGCACTTCTGACCTGAAGTAACAACTTTTTGAGTGACAGTGCAGGATTTTAGAGGCAGTTGTGGTGAACAGGTCTGAGCTCATTCTGCACATTAGGACATGGCTGGAACATGTAGGGGGAGGGATATACATAATTTAAAAATGTTTAAACTAGTGCCTTTAAGATATCCCACAATAAACATGAAATACAATAAAACACAACTCACAGTACAACATAAAAAATGGGGAATAAATCAAATAAATGAACAAATGATAAATATTGATCCCAAAAAGATATTGTTTACCTGTCTGAACAATAAGTGGATATAGTAATGATGGTATTAGAGATTCATTAAGGAAACAGTAAACATGGACATAATGGACTAAGACTAAAGATGAAATTGGTGAAGGCGCAGATTAGCAGCCTTGATAAATGAAATTATACACAGCGCTACATTAGGCACTCAAAGTGCTTTACATAAAGTAACCCGCTCACCTGTCTGTGCCACTGTCTTTGCTTCCGTCAGTCTACCACAGGGCAGCTGTGGCTACAAACGTAGCTTACCCTCACTGGAATATGGTGCAAATTAGTAATGCATGAAATTGTGAAGCACCTTTTAGCTTCACCAGTGTCTGCGTACATTGGTGTATGAATGAGAGTATGAATGGGTGAGTGGATCCTTGCTGTAAAGCGCTTTGAGTGCCTAATGTAGGTGGAAAAGCGCTATATAAGTTGAGACCATTTACCATTTACCTTTTAGCGTCTGGACAAGCTTTATTAAACAAATGCATTATTATTAAGCCTTATTCAGTCAGGTTAAGCCTGTTTTAAACTAAAACCACATTTACCTAATCCAAGGCTAGATGAAAAAACATAATAAGCAGGACTAAAACACTGCAAAAGGTCGGTCTGACACTGTTTCAATAGCAAGAACCAACAACACACATGTCGACCCTCAGTCGAATCCATCCTTTCTCTCTCCGTTTTGCCTTTCCCCGAGGCGTTAAATCCACTCTGCTCTCTCCCTCCTTCTTTGTGACAAGGTTGAGAAAAAAAAAGGTTTCTATGGCAACATCTTCTTCCCGCTCTGCATTAGACCAATGACGTGCACATTTCCAGCCCATGACTAAGACAAATGGAAGCGTATTATCGCTCATGCAGTTTGTACAATAATTGAATAGATGGCTACACAAATGTATTATTGTACAGTGTATCATATCAGCCAAATATAAAGATGTTTAGTTGCAAAAAGCACAGTTAATCTTATCTATTGTGTTACGTAATACTTTAGCTGAGCTTTTTAAATTCAGCTTTAGTCATTCTAAGTTTTGGTTATGGAGTTCATGAAAATATAAAAATTGAAGCTCATACAGAAGGCGCCAAATCCATGACCTTGACTTTATTCTACATTATTCTGGAAAACCCTTTCATGTGTGTGACATGTTACAATGTCGTGTTTCATCACTGTTGTCTTTTCCAACAACCTACAATGGATTTGTTTGCATAGTTTCCGCTCTCCAATTGCCTTTGTCTTTGCTATTATTCAACTTCAAAGCAAGCTGTTATCTATATTCTTTAGCTTCCATCCATCCATCCATCCATTTTCTTCCGCTTTATCCGGGGCCGGGTCGCGGGGGCAGCAGTCTCAGCAGAGATGCCCAAACTTCCCGATCCACACACACCTCCTCCAGCTGTTCTGGGGGGACCCCGAGGCGACACCAGGCCAGCTCGGAGACATAGTCCCACCACCGTGTCCTGGGTCTTCCACGAGGCCTTGTCCCACTAGGACATGCCTGGAACACCTCCCGCGGGAGGCGACCAGGAGGCATCCGGAACAGATGCCCGAGCCACCTCAGCTGGCTCCTTTCGACGTGAAGGAGCAGCGACTCTACTCCGAGCTCCTCCCGGGTAGCTGAGCTCCTCACCCGATCTCGGAGGGTGCGCCCAGCCACCCTGCGAAGGAAACTCATTTCGGCCGCTTGTATTCGCGATCTTGTCCTTTCGGTCATTACCCAAATCTCATGACCATAGGTGAGGGTGGGAACGTAGATCGATCGGTAAATCGAGAGCTTTGCCCTCCGACTCAGCTCCCTCTTCACCACGACAGACCGATACAGCGACCGCATCACTGCTGACGCCGCACCGATCCGTCTGTCGATCTCACGCTCCATCCGTCCCTCACTCGTGAACAAGATCCCGAGATACTTGAACTCCTCCACTTGAGGCAAGGACTCCCCACCGACCTGAAGAGGGGAAGCCACCTTTTTCCGGTGGAGAACCATGGCCTCGGATTTGGAGGTGCTGATTCTCATCCCGGCCGCTACACACTCGGCTGCAAACCGCCCCAGAGCGTGCTGGAGGTCCTGGTTCGTTGAAGCCATCAGAACAACATCGTCCGCAAACAGCAGAGATGAGACTCTGAGGCTCCCAAACCGGACACCCTCCGGCCCCTGGCTGCGCCTAGAAATTCTGTCCATAAAAGTAATGAACAGAACCGGTGACAAAGGGCAGCCCTGGCGGAGACCAACACGCACCGGGAACAGGTCTGACTTACTGCCGGCTATGCGAACCAAGCTCCTGCTGCGGTCATACAGGGAACGGACAGCCCTTAACAGAGGGCCCCGGACCCCATACTCCCGGAGCACCCCCCACAGGGCACCACGAGGGACGCGGTCGAACGCTTTCTCCAGGTCCACAAAACACATGTGGACTGGTTGGGCGAACTCCCATGAACCCTCAAGCACCCGACGGAGGGTATAGAGTTGGTCCAGTGTGCCACGACCAGGACGAAAACCGCATTGTTCCTCCTGGATCCGAGGTTCAACTATCGGCCGGATCCTCCTCTCCAGCACCCTGGAGTAGACCTTACCGGGGAGGCTAAGGAGGGTGATTCCTCTGTAATTGGAACACACCCTCCGATCCCCCTTCTTAAAGAGAGGGACCACCACCCCGGTCTGCCAATCCAGGGGCACTGTCCCCGACCGCCACGCGATGTTGCAGAGACGTGTCAGCCAAGACAGTCCTACAACATCCAGAGACTTAAGGTACTCAGGGCGAATCTCATCCACCCCCGGAGCCTTGCCACCGAGGAGCTTTCTCACCACCTCGGTGACTTCAGCCCCGGTGATGGGCGAGCCCACCTCCGAGCCCCCAGCCTCTGCTTCCTCATTGGAAGACGTGACGACGGGATTGAGGAGGTCCTCGAAGTACTCCTTCCACCGCCCGACGACATCCCCAGTCGAGGTCAGCAGCCCCCCACCCGCACTGTAAACAGTGTTGGTGAAGCACTGCTTCCCCCTCCTGAGGCGCCGGATGGTTTGCCAGAATCTCTTCGAGGCCGACCGATAGTCTTCCTCCATGGCCTCCCCGAACTCCTCCCAGACACGAGTTTTTGCCTCTGCGACCGCCCGAGCCGCAGCACGCTTGGCCTGCCGGTACCTCTCAGCTGCCTCAGGAGTCCCACAAGCCAACAAGGCCAGGTAGGACTCCTTCTTCAGCTTGACGGCATCCCTTACTTCCGGGCGCCACCACCGGGTTCGGGGATTGCCGCCGCGACAGGCACCAGAGACCTTACGGCCACAACTACGAGCAGCCGCATCGACAATGGAGGAGGAGAACAGAGTCCACTCTGACTCCATGTCCCCCGCCTCCCCCGGAATCTGGGTGAAGCTCTTCCGGAGGTGGGAGTTGAAGACCCCACTGACAGAGGGATCCGCCAGACGTTCCCAGCAGACCCTTACGACACGCTTGGGCCTGCCAGGTCTGACCGGCTTCCTCCCCTGCCAGCGGATCCAGCTCACCACCAGGTGGTGATCGGTTGACAGCTCAGCCCCTCTCTTCACCCGAGTGTCCGAGACACGCGGCCGGAGATCAGATGACACAACTACAAAGTCGATCATCGACCTCCTGCCTAGGGTGTCCTGGTGCCACGTGCACTTATGGACACCCTTGTGCTCGAACATGGTGTTCGTTATGGACAAACCGTGACTAGCACAGAAGTCCAATAACAGAACACCACTCGGGTTCAGATCGGGGAGGCCGTTCCTCCCAATCACTCCCTCCCAGGTCTCACTGTCGTTACCCACGTGGGCGTTGAAGTCCCCCAGCAGAACAGTGGAGTCCCCAGTCGGAGCACTATCTAGTACCCCTCCCAGGGACTCCAAGAAGGCCGGGTACTCTGCACCGATGTTGGGCCCGTAGGCCGAGACAACGGTGAGAGACCTGTCCCCGACCCGAAGGCGTAGGGACGCGACCCTCTCGTCCACCGGGGTGAACTCCAACACGTGACGGCTGAGCTGGGGGGATATGAGCAAACCCACCCCAGCCCGCCGCCTCTCCCCGCGGGCAACTCCAGAAAAATGGAGAGTCCAGCCTCTCTCCAGGAGTTGGGATCCGGAACCCAAGCTGTGCGTGGAGGTGAGCCCGACTATATCTAGCCGGTATCTCTCAACCTCCCGCACAAGCTCAGGCTCCTTCCCCCCCAGCGAGGTGACGTTCCATGTCCCGAACGCCAGAAGCTGCGCATGTGGACCAGGTCGTCGTGGCACCCGGCCTCGACTGCCACCCAGTCCTCTCTGCACCCGACCCCTACGGATCCCTCTGCGGGTGGTGAGTCCACAGGAGGGCGGGCCCACGCCGTCTCTTCGGGCTGTACCCGGCCGGGCCCCGTGGGCAAAGGCCCGGCCACCAGGCGCTCGAGTTCGAGCCCCAACCCCAGGCCTGGCTCCAGGGTGGGGCCCCGGCTGCGCCATGCCGGGCGGCGTCACGGTCCTTGTTCTTTCATTGTCCATAGGAGTCTTGTGAGCTGCTCTTCGTCTGACCCGTCTCCTCGGACCTGTTTGCCATGGGAGACCCTACCAGGGGCATAAAGCCCCAGACAACATAGCTCCTCGGGTCATTCGGGTACTCAAACAACCCCACCACGTTAAGGTGGCAGCTCATGGGGGTTGATTCTTTAGCTTTTTCTTGTTTAATTAAGCTTCCCTGGGGTTTTGCATTGATTGCATTAAACAACCGAAGCTGATCAATATATTATATATATGGTACAGAACCAGGTATGGGCAATAACATTGGGGTTTCATACTTGTCTGGGGGCCGGGTCAATCGCAGTTTGGGGGTTGTTAAAGCAGTACTAAGTAACGTGTTTACCTTAATAAATCCTTTCCGTAGTCCCTCTGGGGGTAATACAAGTGTTTATGGGATGCTTGGAAGGTCTTTCATCTCCCCCTGGTGTCTCTGGCCAGAAAACCATGTTTGCAACTTGACTGCCAACGGACCAGAGCAACCAATACACACTAATAGAATCACGAAGAAGAAGCTAACATGCTAACGGGCAAAGCTAACTGCGGGCTAGCGTCACTTTAAACAGTATTTACAGCCAAGTTTGGGTGAAAAAAATGTATTTCCATTGTATAATTGGATGCACAATATCCCTCTCTCCCTTCGCCTTTAATGTCAACATAGTATTCACTCTCCAAGACAATTAATACGTTAAAAAATCCCAACTTGCTACAATACCTGCAAGAGTTACTTAGTACTGCTTTAAACAAGCACAAAATGGACTGTAATCACCTGATTTACATAAATAAACAGCAACATGGCAGCTTTCATTGAATACCTTTCTGTATGTCAGTGAGAACAGTGTTGGTCACCTTTTTAAGATAATGCTTCAAAGATTGTGGTGGCTGTTCTCAGAAACGATCAAAATCACCTGTAATACTTAATGGGCCGGATTGAAAAGCCGCAAGTGGCCCTCGGGCCTTGGTCTCTGCACTAAACGTCAACAAAGTATATCTCTGATACAACATTTTGAATTAACACATAATTTATATTCCTTTATCTTTTAAATTAGCTTGTACACTTGGATGTGAGCCATGGCACAGACAGTTGCAAAATAAGCACGATTACTTACACATAACAGGGAAAATTGGACTGAATCAGGACTAAATGAGGACTGAGCGCTTGAAGACAAAAACAAATTAGGTCTAGTATTCAAATATTAGACCTGTAGATTGGGATGAAGATTGTTACAATGAAAAACGTCTGATTGCCCATCACACACATGGCATCTTGATGAATCTTGATCTGTGTTTTTATTTTTAGTGTTGGTGCAGAAGCTGACCCACATAACTGGTCAGGAGCATTCTGACCGGAGCTGGACAGAACATCTTGCTTCCTGCTGGCCTACTTTCACTGGAAGCGCCATTTCACTTTAGTTACTAATGCAGACAGACAAAGGACCCAGACAGAGTCTTTTCAAGTGGAACTGTTCTTTCTTTCTTTTAACTTTCCCACATTGTCGCCCTTCCATTTGATGCATTTTTTGGAGGGGGGTTATTTTTGATTTTCTAAGCCACGCTTGTTTGGAATGACGTATTTCAAGGGTGAAGTCCAAATACAAATAATGACCCACTTTTTGTCTGGCCGGCAATGACTCAGTTTCCTCCATGAGAAGCCATACATGCATAATGTAATCCAGCATGTTCAAATCTGCTTTGATGCAACAGGAATATAAACAATATTAGAGATTTATTTACATTCCTGTTAAATTGAATTGCAATTTGGGTTCAATCTTGATTAATTTAGCAATTCTGATAAATATTTGTCATGTTGTCTGTCTCACAGGTCGACCCAGATAAAGACCTACTCGTGGGACAACGCACAGGTGGTGTTGGCCGGAAACAAGTGCGACATGGAGGAGGAGAGAGTGGTGTCGGTGGACAGCGGCCGACTGCTGGCAGAACAGCTGGGTATGACCACAGACACGTGACCGTTTATTCCTCTCATCTCCCAACATTTCCCTCAACGTTGCACACAAGCTTTTGGGAAATGAGTTAATTCAGTTGGTGCGGGTAATGAGAAAAAGGGTTTTCAATTAAATTAACTGTATCTCCTTAATCCAAACCTTGGCATCCATTTCTTCATTCACTCGCTACGGTGGTTAGCGTTCTTTTGATAATTCGGATAAGCACCATTTATTGGGAATGCTAATTGAATTTAAGATGTAATTTATTTTATTTTCAGAGGGTTTTTTTGCCACCATATTGGAAACACAGTAATTTGTGAATACAAGTGAAAGCAAAAAAAAGGTCTAAATCAGCGCGATGTTTTCTTATGCCGGTCGAGGTCATGATACTGCACGTCAGGCTTGTCAAGCTGGCAGCATTTTGCCCATGAGATGATTTAATCCGGCCCCTGGCTTGTACGGAACAAATACCTGAGAAAAAATTCCCCCAAAAAAGTAAGTCTCTTGCCTATTCCTGTGCGGAATTATGAATATTCAAGGAAATAACCAGCATGCTCAGCTCATTCCAGCCACTAGGGGGCAACCTAAAATAAATAAATAATAATTCCACACGTGCCCAGCAGAGGGCACTGATATAAAAAGAGCTCAGGATACAAACAGCACATAATAGCCCCGTGGTAAATGGTCAGTCTGCCCCAAGGCAGCTGTGACTACAATAGCAACTTACCACAACAGAGTCAATGAATAATGACTGCAGTAAAATGACTACAGTGTACTCTGAGAAACTTGTGACACAGGCTTGTGAAGCGCAATACACATTATACGCGGCCCCGCAAGGAAGCTGGATTTTGACCCACGACCCAAATGAATTTGACACCCCTGCTGTACATGCACCCAAAACATGATCAATCCACATGAAGAATCAGAATGTGCAGAAGGTATTGTGTGAGCTAGAAATGAGTTTGAGCTGCAGCTAGTTTTTTTTTCAATGAGCACAACATTTTCAGAGAACTCTGGTTACAGGGCCGAAATACAAACTAAAGACATAGTAAGACAAGTTCATAGGATAAGTCAAAGATAAGAAAACAGTCTTTACCATGACCACATATTTAAATAAGAAACTATAATTGGGTACAATGGAGTGTTGATGATTTTTAACTGTGAACTGTGCGTGATGTAATTTGCACCTTCCAGGTTCTGTCTGCAACCAGATGTTCGGGTGGTGAGACGAGGTGTGATACTGAAAGTAGCTTTACGAGATCTGGAAACACCTTCTCAGAGCCAGAAAGCAGGGCAAGACTGGCAGAAAAAAATCGGCCTGGGACTTTTGGGTCAAGACCGGCCGTCTTAAAGAAATCACATATTCAGTGCAATAGTCAAGGCTATTAGCAATAAAATACAATAAGCTCTGGAACTAAAATAGAATAATCTGCAAAACCGAGGACAGAAACTGCGTGTTGTTTCTGCCGAATTCAAGCTAACACCTCAAACCACTCACGACTTCTATCGTGTCGTTAACAACTTGGTGGAACATTTGTAAAATGAAGGAGGTTCCTTTCACAACTTCAACCCAAAAAAACTTCCCAAAACCAATCAAATGATCACACAGTAGATTTAGGAAATGAAATGGTCAAACACACCGTAGAGTTAGGGAGGTGTGGAGTGAAAATAGAAGTCCCAAAAAGGCAAAAACATTGAAAATCCTTCCAATGGAAACAAGAATCTTTTTTTTACTAGCCAGACATAAAGCCAGACTGACTTTATTGATGTATTTATAGATACAAATAAAGACAGTCGGGAATTGTGGTAATAGGATGCAATTTCCAAATCGAGACTGGAGGCGGGGATAATGATCACAGTTTGAACAAGAGTGAACCAATCAAACACAAAGCGAACTATGCTTTGCGTTTACGTCCTCCGCCATGATCGTTTGTCATCCACACGTGCAGTCGAGTAAATGTTCCAGTGTAAGCCCTCAGAGCATACTGAGATATGTTCTTACCTGAGCTTAGATGAGCCCTCAGTCACGCATAATGACCAAAGATGTTGTTAGCATTTGGCCTCTCCCAATGTATTCCTATAGCTCCAAACGGGGATGAAGTTGGAAGCTACCACGCTCTTCCACGGGCACAAAGACCAGACAGATACGCATCAACGTGTCTAGTCTCAGGTAAGAACATATCTCAGTATGTAAAAACGGTGGCCTGTTCCTTTAAGGACAAGTCCAGCTCATTTAAAACAGAAGAAAGGGCACTGGTAAAAGATTGTTGTGTCGCGGTCGCCACTGGTTGATTGAAAATCCTAGCACGGAAGATGACGCACTGTTGCCTCCTGTGCTATGATTGGCTTGTCTTGGTTTTGCCGGAGTCCGCAAGATTCAAATCGCACAATTCCAGACTGTATCCCCATGTATCTCTAGGTTCTGTGGGTCCTGGAGAGTGTTACAATAAACTCTTTCTACTTATATTAGCAAAAATGATGTGGAGCAAGTGCAATGTTATATCCCAGAGGCCCATTGGCCATGATATACAGTATGAGATTATCTGGGAACCATAACTCAAGAAAGCACCAATGAAGGGTTATAAAAGGCATCAATAATTATCTTAACGTCAATGCATCTTGCAGTTTCTATTGTGGGCCGATGTGGTGCAGTGCAAGCCTGTTTACTTCCAAAACTTCGTCAGCCGACCTGGAAAACTCCCGATGGCCGGTCCAGTCCGGCCAGAAAGCGCGGCTCCATGTAGAATGACCTCGGAATCCGTGTAAAGGTTTTCAAGAACTGCACTTCCCAACCTCTTCTCTGCATTTTTTTCCTTCCTTTCTTTCACCAGGTTTCGAGTTCTTCGAAACGAGCGCCAAAGACAACATCAACGTGAAGCAGACGTTCGAGCGCCTGGTGGACCTCATCTGTGACAAGATGTCCGAAAGCTTGGACAGTGATCCCGCCGTGACCTCCGGAGCCCCCACCGCCAAACTGACAGACACCGCCCCTCCGCTGCAACAACAGGGGTGCAACTGTTAGTGACTGTATAAGCCTATCCTCCAGCATTACTACTCCCGCTAGCGACGCTTCACCGGACACTTCAAACCCTCTTCAGTAGTGACCTGTACAAGCCCATAAACTGACGGGCAGGTAGATATCTATTGTAAACAACATAGAATTAAACACATAGACAGATTCTCACTATTGGCCGTACAATTAGACGAGGTTTGTTCCGATACCTTTACAGATCCGACGTCGATTCTCAGGCTCAGTGTGGCTCCTGATACTGCGCGATAGTCAGATATGGCGTGGTGTAAAAAGAAGGTGTAAAACCACTTGCATTCATGGGTTCTCTGTCAGAAAACTTCAGCCTCGCATCGGATCAGTGCCGTATCGGAACAACTCCACATCCAACCCATCACTGGTAATGTCCATAGTAATGCTGTACAGTGAAACTTAAGACCTTTAATCTTGATGTCCTAAAGTAATATAAGAAATAGTCTGTGAGCTTTGAGAACTTTCTCCTCCTTTTATTTTTGTACAGTGTTCTTTTCTAGGTTTTGTTTTGTCTCCAGAAGCTGCCTGGTGTCTTTCGTTCGTGCCCTATAAGATGTAGCAGCTTTCATCGCAGCATCGTGTGGTTGTTGATTCCTGTAATAGAAACGATAGAGTGAGTGCGTTAAAACATGATAATCCAGAAGAGTTTCGCCATTGAATAATAATCTACCTTGGATTAAGTGGCCTTTTATAGCATCTCCCACTCGGCCTCTGGAAGTCCCTCTGTCCTGCTTCTTTGCTGAGCGAACCCAGTGTGTTCAAGTCGATGTGAAAAGTAGTCTGAAATGTTTGCCGTCCGTAGATGTCCGTGAAGTTGCTATTACTACTTTTTTTTTTTTTGCCTAAACTACTAAACTACTTGAGGGGAGTAGCATGCTGCCAAAAAAAAAAAAAAAAAGCCAGTCATATGTGCTGTTTATCTTAAAAACAAAGCCTTAGCAAGTCTAAAAGTACAGTCAGCTGGTAGGCTCGGGCAGGAATAACAGCCATATTTAAAATAATCCTTCATTTCCTCCTCGCATGCTTACACTTTCTGTTGTTGATGTTGATATAAAAGAATGGAGTCAGTGCTGTGTAGGAATATGTAATAATAAATCTCTAGTCAGTACGGTGGCCCCGGAGGTTATGCCATGGTGTAAAAATGATAAAAGGCTACAAGCAAGAAAGGCTGGACAAACTGAGAAAACTGAGAGATTTGGAATTTAGGATCTGCTATGGATCTCTCTGGGGTTTATAATTAACATTTTAGTCTTTTCTGTCAAGTATTAAGAACATTAAACATTAAAATAATACTCAAAAACATGAGTGAACTACTGCTATGACTGTCAAACTATATAATACACATTTTGTTTTTGTGTATAGCTAGTCATTTTGGCGTTTTGGTGCCATTCTGTTGTCAACTTCTAGTGGGAAAAAAGCGTTTCCCCAAAGCAGAACAGGGTCGGGAAAACGAGTGTCAAAACATGGATGAAGTGTGCTAAGAATCGGCCCTATGTGCTTTTCGGTCTTTCTCATCCTGGCATCCTTTAGGGCCACCATACTTTTTAGCGGGTTTTTGCCTTTTAGCACATATATCGTCTAAAAATGCTAAGTTTATCTTTGGTCTTTTACATGTGCCAAACACGTCCCTCCCTTAAGCATCGTTGGTCGTATGTTGCATAGTTTATTAAGAAGAACTCCAAAAGAAACGCATGACTTTATCCCATGATGTAGATTTATATTCAAATAATGTAAATATATATAAATATATATATACAACACTCTATGTTAAAATTTAGAGGCATTATCACAGCACACGCTGTGAGGTGCAATGGGCCAATAAGTGCAATATTTTCTGAATGAACCCTGTACATAGTTTTTCCCGGTTTGAGTGGCGTGGCTGCAGTGCTGACGCGCAGAAGTCTCTAGAAAATAGGAGGCGAGATAAGCGCGTGTGTGAATGGAACCGGTAGGCTGCATTCACTTGACATCATGAAGATATAAAAGAATAAAACTGAAGTGGACAAAACGCAGATGTTTTGACCTGGTTGACATCTGTACTTATCATACATTTCTAGCATATATTTCTTCAACTAAAAGGACAAAGGTCAAAGTGCATATGATATATTAGAAAGCTTAATATGAGCATAAGTCAAGGTCAAGTCCTTGTCAGTGTTCATTTTGTCGACTAAAATATTTAGTCTTCATTTTAGTCAGTGATTTTTTTGACGACCAAAATTGGACTAAAACTAAATTAAACGTTTTTAATGAGACTACAACTATGACTAAAGTGTCCACATATTTTAGTCGAATAAAATAAGAAAAGGAGAGACTAAAATCATCCAAACTTCTATTGACCGTCTGAAAGAGCCTCATATCATGTAAATTCACTGCCAAAGGATCAGCTCTGAGCTTTGTTCATGTGGAGCAGCTCCATGAAGCAGAGGAACAAGATTAAATATGATTATAATTAATATTATAGACGCAAAGTCGATGAAATTTGTCTTAAATTTAGTCGACTACATTTACTTGCAATTTTAGTCGACTAAAACTAGACTGAAATTGAAGATTTTTTCTTGACTAAATCTCGACTAAAATTGAATTACATACTAAAAAAAACTAAATTAAAACATGTTGTCAAAATGAACACTGGTCCTTATTTATGTTTTGATACTTACATTAGAAAATAAGCAGATTGTCCGGCAGAGGTGAAAAACCCGGCGCTCAAAATTTGCCACTAGCATAGCATGTAGCTAACGTTAGCATTGTACCTTTATTTGGTCGAAAATCCATCCCTCATTAGATAAAGATGTAGAACTATGATAGACACTTACTACCGGCATTTTTTAATCAAACTAAACATGTTCGCCTGTTAATACAGGTTGAATTTACGGTGCGATGAAAGGATGTTGAGCCACACGATGACTACAGCTAATTCTTGGACCCCACTCCCTCAGCGAAATGGATAAGCATCTGAAATTGATGTGGTGAATGCAGCCGACCGAGGCTTTAAATGACCTCTAATGTCGACGTAAACCTTTTGTACAAATGTGGCTGTTCCCCTTGCTAACTGTTGGTTGTCGTGCTCATGTCCAATGCATTGTTGTTGTGTCTAGGAGGTGACCGTCCTTGCCATTAAAGAAAAAAATAAGCAAAAGAAGTGAAAGGAGAATCTGTTAGCGATCAACATAAGAAGTGTGTATGTGTGCCATCCTAACCGCTATGCCATCAAATGAATGATAATCAAGATAAGATCCACTTCTAGAACCCACCTGGAAGCACTACACATTCCCCTGTAACTGATAAGTGCTGGCATTGTATGAAGTATGTTTTGAAATTATGGAATTAAATTATTATCTGGGATTTGTTGTTGTCGTTTGTGCTTTGTATCTCCTCAGGCCAGAATGAATGGGATCGATATATATTAAATACTTCATATTAATTCGCAAATCTAATCGATATCGCGGTCCGGAAACTCGCGCGCGCACACACGCCCTAAATTGGAGTCTATTGAAAATCTAGAGCAGTTTATGGGCGCCACCTGGTGTTCTCATGGCATAATTACACCAATGTGGAAAAACTCCTTTGTACAACTGATATTCTATATTCTCCACATGTGATATTCTGAGATAATGATTATGATTCTGAGCAGCCCAGAGGAGGGGGAGAACCAAATTCACACCAGTTATCAATTATTATACTAGCAAATTTCTCCTTTATTTTTGGGATCTGGACATTTATTTTGAAATGTATGTCAAAATATGACGCTTTATGGATAGTACTATTTAACAGCTTCTACAGTTTTCAATGTAGTGACACTAAATTGGTACCAATTATTAATTATTAAATTAGCAACTTACTACAACCTTTATTTTTCTGGTCTGGACCTTTAATAATAATAATAATAATAATGCATTGGTTTTATATAGCGCTTTTCTGGACACTCAAAGACGCTTTACATTGCATTATTCATTCACTCCATACCCGGTGGTGGTAAGCAACTATTGTAGCCACAGCTGCCCTAGGGTAGACTGACGGAAGCGAGGCAACCAGTCTGCGCCATCGGCCCCTCCGACCACCACCAACCACTCACTCACTCACTACATTCGGTAGGCTTCCTGGTGTTACTAAACGGTCTCCCATCCAAGTACTGACCAGGCCCTTCCCTGCTTAGCTTCCAAGGTCTGATGGGATTGGGCAAAGCAAAGGCCCTTTATTTTGAAATCCATTACTCTTCAATAGCTTCTACAGTTTTCAATGTTGTGACACTAAATTTACACCAGTTACCAATTATTAACGTACTACAATTATTTAACGTACTACAAGCCTTATTTTTTGCATCTGGGCATTTATTTTGAAATTTATGTCAAAATATGACGATTCATGGATAGTATGGTAAGGGTCAGTGAGTATTTGGGATCCTGACTGACCCCTGCATCTTCCATCCAGTGCTGCACTGGCGTTTCTGAATCATGAGGAAAGCAAAAGAATTATCAAAAGATCTGCAAAAATTGGAAAGGGGTTAAAGGAATAGGCCACTGTTTTTACATACTGACATATGTTCTTACCTTAGCTTTGACGAGTTCTTTAGGACCTGTCTGGTCTTCAATCACGTAAACACAGCGCAGACGGCGTTAGCATTTAGCCTCTCCCCCTCTCCACTATAGCTCCAAAACAGGTCAAGATAGAAGCTACCAAGCTCTTCCACGTTTTCCCTATTTAAATATGGTTACGTGAAGTGTTACACTACAAAGTATAATTACACAAAATTAAACAATGTGGATTTTCTAAGCGGATAAAAGGGGGAACTATATTGTAAGGCGTAATAATACCAGGAGTAGTTTGGCATCTGCACAGTAAAGTGAAGATATTACTGCACGGATTTTGAACTACTCCTGGTACTCCTTACTACGCCTTACAATATAGTTCCGCCTTTTATCTCCAACTTTTTGTGTTTTCATTCATATTCTAAAAATTAAAAATTCTGCCAGGGTTTGTAAACTTTTGAGAACTGTATTTGGTTAATCTTTTAATATTGATTTTAAATGAATTAATTGTTGCTTATATTCGCTCTGTATGGCACTTTGTACTGCAAGAGGTGCCTTATAAACTTACTAGCAATACATCAACAGTATCAAATCAAATCGGATTGTTTTTGTGTTGCCTAATATGACGACAGAAGCCAGTGCCAGTATTTACGAACATGAACAGTTTAGAAATGTGACACAGACATCCAACAGTGAAACAGACAAACAAATGTTAACTCCAAAACAATGAAACAAAGTCTGCTAGATCAAATCGATAAAAAGATTTTTATAGATAAATGCAAAACACACACATATAAGAACAAAAATGATATTCCATGACTAGAATCAAAGTTTCCCACAGTATGTGCAATAAAAAAAGAATAAAAAAAAAAAGGTAAAGAATGAACAACCAGGAGGCAGTCTTAGGCAGAATCAACCCATGCTTTTATTGAATCCATTGCATATAAAACGTTTTTTTTTTTCTTCAAGTTTTTAATCCTTTTTATACGTAAAGTCGTATGATCTACAGTGCTATCCAATAGACTGCAATTAACAAGGAATCCCATAAAATAACATTTTTCATTGTCCAGTGAAAACTTCCAGACAAGTTGGCATTCTAAAGACGTAACCCGAAAATAATTTGTCCAGAAGAGCTTTTTTAAAGTTACAGTTTGTGTATCCTCTCACACCATAAAAAATATATAGAACACAGAATGACACGAGAACTCACTGTTTCCATTGGTCCAGGGCTGTTTTCAATCTACAGTATGCGTGTCAAAATAAGAAGCTTTTCCTGTCGCGGGGTGATGATGACGCGGATCTAAACCCCACCCAGAATCGTTCCCGCTCAGGTGTATGTGTGTGTGTGGTGTGTGTGTGTGTGGTGTGTGTTGGGGGGGGGGGTATTGCAAGTGGTGCGAGTGAAGTGTGGCCGGCTTGAGGATATCGTTCGGAAAGCACTCTGGGTTGTTGCAGCCAGAATGAATGCAGCAGTGGCTGAACTTACAGGTGCTCTCCGGGACTCTGTGCTTTGTGAACAACAGGACGATGGTGGGGACTGGACGCCCGAAAGGTTAAGGCTGGTTAAAGATGTGGGCAGTGTGGTGAGCACCTGGCATGAAGGGACAAGTCCGGCGTGGGGGCAATGAAAACGCACAACGAGAAAGAGTGAAGAGTATTTTCTGACTTTTTTTTTTTTTTTTTTTCATTTTTATTACTTGACTATTCGTTGTGCTTTGCGATCTGTGAGGATTTGTCCGTTCAGGCCACTGCGGGGCTCGTTGCTCCCGTATTGTACCTACAGCTCGTGTCAGAGTTTAGTCAAAGCCCGGGCCTTTCGGGTGTCCAGCTTGTCCAGGCCGTGTTTACATCAAATCCAGCGAACACCCACACTCCACTCTATAGCAAACCTACGACTGGGGGTTGACCTTGACCTTCTATGAGCGTTCACTTCTTTTTGCACCGCTCTCTTTGGGGGCAGATTAGGCTAAAAGTAATCATTCACTTTCTGGGTCCGACTCTTTCAGGAAAGCTTGTCAGTCACGTAAAAAACGTCCGAATGTTTAATGTCAGAAAGGTCAAATCACCAGACTCATGATATGTAATTATTACCCTCATCATGTCAAGATACTTAGCACATTTTGAACTCTTTCTAAAATTGTAGCTCTAAAATAAATAGATAAAAGAAAAGTAAAATGAGGGGTCTGTTTACAGTATAGGTATCATTGGATAACCACATACTGTATGGGCACTAGGGAAGCACTGATCCAATACTGGTATCGGATATCGGAGCCGATACTGAAAAAATACGATATTGGGCATCGGCTATAACCATCCGATACTGAACTGATAGGCTTTTGGCTCTCAGCGCCTTAAATACATAACTTTTACCACCTAAATTGAAGTGAATAATAGGCTTGCTGTATGTCAAAGGGAATTTTATCGCTGAGTTGGTCTTTTTTGATCGCCGCGCGAAATGCCGCGGTTAGCATCAGCACGCTAAAGCTAGCATGCCAACGAAAACTAATCAAGGATGGGACAGAAACTAACATAGAAATACCTAAAGTAGCCGGATTACATAAAATCAATCACTGCTGAAGCCAAGTGTTTGTATTTTAGTAAATAACTGATCTGACATAGTATTTGTAATGATCAGATCACTTCATGTGAGTAGTTTATGTTAATGAAACCTAAAGCCTGTCATATTCCCAAGGATATTTAGTGAAGAAAAGTCCAGTGATCCTTGTTAAATGTTTATCCAAGAGTTTATCACTAGATATAATTGATAATTGATCTGTAATATCATGACAATAAAAGACTCAAAAGAGTCAATTCAATGTTTCACTCAGAGAAAGCCACTTTTAAGAAAGTGGTATCGCTAAATATCGGGTATCGGCAGATATTCAAAACTCAGTATTGGTATCCGTAGCTGGATCGGTGCATCTCTAATTGGTTCCACTGAACAGGTTTCTGGGATTTCCTGCACATTCTGTTATAATAAACCAATAGAGATTCTAAAATGTATGAAAAAAGTAAAATAAAGGCATTTCGGTGGTAGATATACTTGCCAGAAGTGACCAAGTTATTTCCTGTGACATTTTCTTCACTTAAAAAAACGTCAGTCAATAGACAATGTTAACCTCTAACATACCGAATTTTAACTTTCTATCTTAAATTCTATTTTCTGGTCTGGAAACACAAGATTACAGTCCACATGTAAGCTCTTGTTCCACAAAGTGAATGATTTGGCCCAACATTAAAAAAAAGGGAAGTTTAACGTTCTCTTCGTAATATTGGAGAATGTTTCTGTGAAAAGGCAGCATATTTACCAGGACAACCAAGTCGAGCAATTTGCCGATGCAGCAACTAGGAAACGAGATAAACAAACAGCTAAATGACATGGATTTAAGGCACAGCCCATGGGCCAAGAAACAGTTAGCGTTTAAGAAAAAAAAGAAAAAAAAAGAAGAAAAACAATTTGGCTTTCCCCCCTCGACTTCACTGAGCTAGCTTCTCAGATAAGCAACATGTCGATGGATCATTTTTACACTGAAGTTCATGTGGATTCAACATTCTCTTAACAAGAGGTACGTAAATACAGTCACACCATCACCAAAAGGGATGATAAGAATCGACCATTTACAACAAACGGCATTATGATAGTAATAACATTAATAATTAGATTTATATACAGCACAATAAATATGGTTGTAAACAGCAATAAACCAGGACTTGTATTACAGGTAAGGGCACCGGTGAGCATGGGAAAGGAAAACTTGGCACTAAATAAAGTGAAAAGAACAAAACAAAGTTGGTGAAATGGCAGAAGAAGTACAAGCACTTTTGGGAAGCTGAAAGTTGATATTCAGTATTGAACAGTAGTCTACAGCAGCGTGTTCACTGTACCATTTCAAACTGCAAGACAAAGGCCTGGCCAGCCACGCCCCCTTTTATTTTTGTGTCTTTGTGGCAAATTGGTTTGTTTTCATTCTACACTCCTGACCCTGCTGCATCTTTGGGTAACATTGGCTTTGTCCTCAGCCAGTCAGGCTTGTTGCAATAATAATAATGAAAATGATTTCTAATTCATCGCTATGGGGAATCGAGGAGTCTTTTAATTTTTTTCTTAAAACAGAACTTCGAGGAGCTAAAAAGACTGAACCCGGACTGAACCGAGGATAAACGGGGGCTAGTGGGGCTAAAGAGGAGCTAGACTGGGGCTAAAGAGGGATAAAACTAGGACTAGACTAAATCAAAGGTAAAAGGGTTAAAGAGGGCCTAAACTGGGGCTAAAGAGGGGCTTAAGAGGAATGAAACCGGGACTAAATCAAGGATAAAAAGGGGGTTAAAGAGGGCCTAAACTGGGGCTAAAAAGGGATAAAACTGGGACTAAATCAAGGACAAAAAGGGGGTTAAAGAGGGCCTACACTGGGGCTAAAAAGGGATAAAACCGGGACTAAATCAAGGACAAAAAGGGGGTTAAAGAGGGCCTAAACTGGGGCTAAAAAGGGATAAAACCGGGACTAAATCAAGGACAAAAAGGGGGTTACAGAGGGCCTACACTGGGGCTGAAGAGGAATAAAACCGGGTCTAAATCAAGGGTAAAAAGGGGGTTAAAGAGGGCCTAAACTGGGGCTAAAGAGGGGCTAAAGAGGAATAAAACCGGGTCTAAATCAAGGGTAAAGAGGGGGTAAAAGAGGGCCTAAATTGGGGCTAAAGAGGGGCTGAAGAGGGATAAAACCGGGACTAAATCAAGGATAAAAATGGGGTTAAAGAGGGCCTAAACTGGGGCTAAAGAGGGGCTAAACAGGAATAAAACCGGGACTAAATCACGGGTAAAAAGGGGATTAAAGAGGGCCTAAACTGGGGCTAAAGAGGGGCTAAACAGGAATAAAACCGGGACTAAATCACGGGTAAAAAGGGGATTAAAGAGGGCCTAAACTGGGGCTAAAGAGGGGCTAAACAGGAATAAAACCGGGACTAAATCACGGGTAAAAAGGGGATTAAAGAGGGCCTAAACTGGGGCTAAAGAGGGGCTAAAGAGGAATAAAACCGGGACTAAATCAAGGAGAAAAAGGGGGTTAAAGAGGGCCTAAACTGGGGCTAAAGAGGCGCTAAAGAGGAATAAAAGTATGAAAGTAGTTGATCTTGTTCCGCAGCAGATTTGGACGTGTAGTCGCTACATACTCGCTTCCATGAACTTGCAGGTCATTTGAAAAGTGCTGCAAGGGTCTAGTGCAGGGGTAGGCAAGTTTGCTTGGTGGACGGCCGATTTTCTTCATTGTAAAAAGACCAAGGGCCGGACATGCGAATTTTAGCCCAATGTAAAGCACCATTTTCTACAAATGCCAGCGTTCTATGTACACGATACCATTAAACGATAGTCTGGTATCAGGAAAAAAGTTTAGATTCTACTGGTATTTAAATGTAGTTACCGGGGGGAAAAAATACTGTTTTGATGTTGTTGGTCAAGGGACAGCATTAAAGGAAGTGACTTGGTTGTTTTCCCTAATTTTTTATTACAATATATTCTATATTTCCCCAATGTGTTCCCCATTTATTTTTGTCCCATTTCTTCACACAATTTTTCCCTATTTTGAGCCACATTTTCCCCCAAATTATTCCCCATTTTTCACACATTTCTTGCCATTGGAGATGAACCCGACATTGCAAATTTGCAAATCTTCCAAACATTATTGTTCCGTTTTCTGTTTCTAAACGGTCATGTTTGAAAACAGTTAAGGGGGAAAACAATTTAGAGAAAAATCTAAACTTTCCTTACTTCTTCAAAAAATACTTTAACAAATGCTGAATTATATAGTTTTCTACTAAATAAAGATACAAAGACATGGAGAGGAGCAAAAAGGTTCCACAGCCCATAAATACAAAAATAACGGAGAATGCTAATATGATGCTTCATGTTAGCATCGGGCTAATGCTAACGGTTAGCTAGCGCTAGCTACAACTGCCGTTTTTTCACCTCTACTGAACAATCTGCTGTGAGAAAATATCCATATGGGCCTGATTTACACTTGACTTTATTTCTGTGATAAATAAGTTCATATTCCACCAGAAAATGGCTAAAAAGAGTGGAAAATTGTGTTTTTTTCTATTTTCCCCCTCGGTGAAGCCACGCCCCCTTCTATGACGAGATGCCGTCTGTATCTATAGGTATCGAAAAAAGTATCATTCAGGTTCTGTTTGAAGATTTGATAAAGAATTGACTGTATTTCACACATTTTTAGAGTCTTCACAGGCATTTGATCTCTCATTTGTGTCATAATATCATCTTCCAAATCATTAAAAACATCCTGAGGGCCACAGGTTCTTAGCAGAAGGGCCGGATTTGGCCCCCGGGCCTGACGTTACCTACCCCTGGTATAGTGCAACCCCATCTAATGCATCACCACCTGATCGGGATGGCTGGCCAGGCCTGTAGGAACGCCACAAATAAAACGCCTGCTAAAAAAAAAAAAAAAAAAAAAGTGAAAATGAGCAAATTGAAACAAAAACTGCATAAACGACATAACCGTCTGTATGAGGTGTGATGTGCACATGTTGAGACAGCATTTCGAGTGTGCGCGACATACCATTTCAGTGCATCCTAAGTTCTTCGTAGCGTCCAACGGAAAAACACCATGCAAAGAAGCTGATTGTCTCGTCGAAAGCAAAGACAGTACACACGTATACAAAAATAAATAAATTAAAAAGCACAAACGCACAAACGCACAAAAAAACAAAAGAAGGCTGAACAGGCAAAAGTGTGATGTAGCCACCCAAGTAGTTCTGTTTCGTCCAAAAAAAACAAAAAAACAAGAGAAAAAAGGTGCTTGACGCAACTACAAGCATAACTACAAGCATTGCATTGTCTTAGGATGTGTTCAAACGAGAACTGCAGGCAACAGTAAGGAAATTTAAAGGCTTCATCTGTAAAGTTTTCAATGAGCGTGACTGTGAAAAAACAAAAAAATTAAATAAAAAAAAAATCAAGTTGCAACATGTTATGGGATTAGTAGTATAAATGCTATTCGGAGTAAGTGCAATATCACTCCCAATATATATCTATATAGGCCTATATGTAGATTTTTTTTTTTTTTGAGTTTTCATATCCCTTCAAACACTGGCAAACTTCTTTCAGTGAACTCCAAAAAACTATTTGCTAAGAAAGGAACAACTGCAAAAGTAAATTCTAGAAAATATCTTAATCTTACATACAGTACGATACAAAAGAATCAAGAGGTTGAGGAACAGCGTCAACAGCTGTAAGGTTCGAGCTTGTGTCAAGTCACGGTTTGTGAGTTTTGTTTTTGTTTAGTTTCCCAGGAAGACTTCCATTTCGGATGTTCATAAAGCTCCCCAAATGTGCTGCAGCTTACGGCGGGATTTTATTCCTTTCTTTTTCTTTGAGGGGGATGACGCGGGATACGATTCACAGTGGAGGAGGAAAAGCGGCCTGTAAAAGGTCGAGGGACATTCTCTGCAGTGGAACTGAATGGGCACTTGTAAAAAATAAATTTAAAAAAATAGAAAGAAAAAAGTAGGCAAAAAAGTGCGAAGGGAATGAAGGAACTGGAGAGCCAGAATGGAGGCGAGAAAGATAGAGACATACACACCGCGTAAGTACGGACAGGAATGGAAAGAAGATTTCCTGAGTGCAAAAATAAGTGGGGGGAGGGGGTACCAGTGGGCGTGTCTGAAGAGAAGGGGGAGAGGCCAAAGTGATCAGAAGCTTTGGATACCAACACAAAAGAAATAACGTGATGACCGGCTACGTCCACAATAATACATTTTTAGCGTAAAATAGATGTAGGAAATTGGGGCAGGAAACTCTGGCTACCTCACGATTCAATACGATACACGATACATGGCTCAAGATAAATACATCTTTACGATATCGTTATCTTGAGTATGTTTTGGGATCATTTTTAACACTGTAAATTTAGAAACAACTACATGCTCCATAATTTATAGGATTTACATGTGTGTGTTGTTTTGTTTTCTACATGACATCATCAAAAGCATCAATATCAGCCAATAACGTATCGGCATCGTATCGTCCCGCAAAATATCGTGATATATCGCAAAATCGATATACTGTCACGCCCCTGATAGAAATGGTTGGCCAGTTAGAAATCACCTTCTAGTTGTCACCAGACTAGATGTCAATATACAACAGAACTTTTCTTCTTTTACTATTGTTATAAAACAAATGGTGCAGCTTGGGGCGCCACCTGGTGGCACAAGTGCACATTCCACATCTATCAACATTTCGAGCATGCAAATCTTGCAGAGATATACGGCATTATATAAATGGGATCATCACAACAGTATTCCTGGATATGGATATTTGTAATATGGTTTACAATTTGAGCCAATGCAGTTGCTTTTCTTTGTCATATTTCAGAGAGTGTCAACTAGTTTGTGCTAATTTATGCCAAGTTAATAAGACATTTACAATTTTTACAACACAGATAAGTCAAAAGTACACATGCTGTATGTTCTTTTGTATATTGCACTTAACTTTGCTTGAAAATGACTGCTCTACAGCTTTAGAAGTCTAGTGTGGACATTTGAAAGGAGAAGGTATTACTGTGGACGTAGCTGCGGACTCCCCAAGCCCTCCCCCCAAAATACTCTATAAATAAATCTCTGTCATTACTAAGAAGAGTGCGTTAGGTGCGGTGAATGAAATGCTATGTGTCGGGGGTTTTGTCCTCGTCCTCGTCCTCCTCCGGGACACATTCAGGTGAACCTAGCGTCCCCCCGTCTTCGTCTTCTTCCCTGACCGAGGACGGCGAGCACAGCGTCTCCCCCTCCTCGTCCCCGCCCTTGTCCCCCTCCTCGTCCTCCTCCGGGACGCAGGCCGGCGAGCACAGTGTCCCCGCCTCATCGTCCGCATCCTCGACCTCCCCCACCTGCTCGTCCAGGGGGATCTCGGTGCACTCGGAGTCCTGCGTGCACAGCGTTTTGGAGTCCGTGCAGCTGTTCTCCTCTTCATCCTCCTCCTCCTCCTCCTCCTCCTCCTCCTCCTCCTCCTCCTCTTCCTCGGGCTGGCTGCCGCTGTCCTTCTCCGTGTCCGACTCGCCGTCTTCCTCCAGAGTCAGTTCGAACTGGAATTTGTCTCCCCCCGGCGGCCGCCCGCTGCCGTCGTCGGGCTCGTCCAGCGCAGGGGAGGGGCTCTGGGGGATGGTGCTTTGGTACCACTCCCGGTTGTCCTCCAGCGTGTCCAGGATGTCCTGGGCGTCAGGGTGCACCAGGTCGGCCCACGTCTCCCACAGCGGGTGCACGATGTAGTCGATGAAACCCACCTAAGACAGGAAAGCCCATTGTGTCACTTTATTTTAGTTCATTTTAATAGATTTCAGGTTTTCTATATAGACAACAGAAAAATATTGTCAGTAAACAGTCAAGAAAGGTTTGGAAAAAAGTCACTACAATGAAAGGAACAGACTACAAAAACAGAACAGGTTCAGAACCAGAAACAATGGAACGAACAGTCAGAAGGAAAGGAATTAGAGTTGGATGAGAATAATGTGAAATACCATATTTGTAAGTGTAAATAAAGAGTTGGATGTAAATGATGTACAATTATCTGGAACTCTCTTGATTGTATTTGTAAGTACAGTAAAAAAACAACAACAACAGAACTGATGTAAAGTGATTGTAAAGGTAACTAAGGGGCCGATGTTATAAGATCGCTCGGTTCTGCTCCTTTTCATTCAAGCTGCATTGACATAGAAGTTTTGTTTTTGAATGAAATAAATAAAATGACAAAGCGAAATGAAAAAAGATGAGCGACCAGCAAACAATTGACATTTTTGAGACACTTTTGAATGTATCCAAGACATTTTCTAAACAGGTTGAGAGTAGAACACAGATAGAAAGACATTAAACCCCTCCCCTTAAAGGTTAATATTAATATATATAGACTTTTGCCAAAAAGATCGTTAGCTTATTAGAAGATAGGTGAAACACTTTCAACACTTTAAACCACAGAGCACAGAAGACAGCTTAAGTATCTTTGCCTACAAAGATTCTGCTTTTTACAAGTTAATGTAGTGTTTTTACAGGATACGTAGGCTACCAACATTTTTCAACTTACTGCAGTGTTTAAAGAAGTTGCTGTCATGTTTTTACAAGTTACTTTTATGTGTTTACATGACACTAATAATAATAATAATAATAATGCATTGGTTTTATATAGTGCTTTTCTGGACACTCAAAGACGCTTTACATTGCACTATTCGTTCACTCCATACTTGGTGGAGGTAAGCTACTATTGTAGCCACAGCTGCCCTGGGGTAGACTGACGGAAGCGAGGCAACCAGTCTGCGCCATCAGCCCCTCCGACCACCAACCACTCACTCACTCATTCGCTAGGCTTCCTGGTGTTCCCAAACGGTCTCCCATCCAAGTACTGACCAGGTCCTTCCCTGCTTAGCATCCAAGATCTGACGGGATTGGGCATAGCAAAGGCGGTATGACCACTATCATGTTTTTACTAGGGCCAGGACCTTTTTCGATTAACTACGATTAATCAATTACATAAGGTTTAGTGCGATTAAAAATATGAATCTAAATTAATTGCACTTAACTTTCAACACTTCAGTTACTTTCTTTCCTGCAGACGTTGCTTAGGCAGAAGCCAAAAACAATGTGTCTGTGTTTATTCACACAGTTAAGCGCCGACATAAACCTATTTAAAAAGATCATTCTCCAAAAAGTGTTTGAAATGTTTACACAGGCCTCACATCTCCACTTCAGATGAGTTCAAATGCAAAGAAGCATCTAAAATATGCCTCTAAAAAATAAATACAACCCCTGAATAAATTATGCGATTAATTGCGATTAATTAATTACAAAGGCCATTATTAACTAGAATTTTTTTTTTTTAATCGAGTCCCACCACCAGTTTTTACACAGTGCTATCACGCTTTTATACGACGCTACGATGCTTATATTGTAACATTCCAACATCAACTCTCACCTCATCAGCAACAAGTCCAAGAGTAGCTTAACATGTGTCACAGCCACATGTCCCGTGCTCTGACACATGGGTGAGTGACACATCCCTAGCGTGCGCCTTTACCTGGCTCTTCTCCACCGAGGCGTTGTGTTTGTCACACATCGGGCTGATCTCCATGCCCCTCTCCCTCTCGCGGTCGCCCTGGCTGAAGAACTCCTCCATGATGCGGTCCGTCCACTGTCTGTACAGCTGCAGGGGCTTGGTGGGGTTACTCAGGTCCGCGCAGTGAACCATGTTCTGCAACACCTAGGGCAATATTATTAGAAATGATGAGTTTAATTTGCGCAGTTTTTTGTTTTGTTTTGCCAAGGCTGTAATCTAACTCATATACACATTCATGTCGACAATGCATTTGAGCTACTTATATTTTTACAGCTACTGGTACAGACACCGCTGAACAAAAGCACGTTTGGTCAGTTTAACATATGGCCACAAGAGGGAGCTCTGGTATGCCAATGTCAATGTCTGCTTTCTTCTGCATGTGTTCCCTACCCTGTCCAATTAAGTGCTTTCAGGTCAAGTTTTGCCTGATGAAATAAATGAATAAAATAAATGAATACTTATTGAGACATTGTTTTGGTTTTAATCCGGCCATCATCCATTATCATCCTATTACCATTATGTCATTGTGCTTTAAAGCAGGTTACAAACTTTTCACATCAAGTACAACCTTCAAAGTATCACCACATGAAATATTTGATCGTCAAGAGCCACTAGGCCTAGATCAAGCTCAAATCAGGACTAAACTGAGTCTATGTGTACACCAGAAAAAACACCCGGCTTAAAGGTATTGTTAAATTATAAATTAAACACATCGCGCCTTGTTTTTCACGGCCAATCCAAAGGTGGAAGATCTGAAACATAATGCGAACCTGTATCCTGTCGGAGTAGTTGTCCAGCAGCAGCACTCCGGAGCTGGTCACCTTCTTCGTCTCCACCATGGTCTTCAGGTCGGCCAGGAGGTTCATGTGCTTGGACATGTCTGTGGCCAGGACCTGGTCACGCAACAGGGCAGCATTTAGCGCTAACTCAAAACAAAACAAGCTCCCTCCTGTGCACTTACTATGTCAATAACCATCTTGCGCAGTGATTGTCTCTGTTTTTTGGTCAGGTTTTGGAAGATGTCACAGTTCTCCTCTTGTAGAAGTTTGAAGCCCACTGCTAAATGGTGGTTCTCCAGCACAGACGAGTCGTTGTACATCAGCGCCAGCTCAGAATCTGTAAGGGAGCACAGCATCCACGGTGTTAGGCATAGTCAAACAACTTTTAACTCTTTTCATTTATTTGGTTTATTTGATGGACACATACACAAATATAGACTAACTGTAACAAAAGTCTATATATATCTATATGTGTATGTCTGTATGTATCATTGTGCTTACAGCAGAAGCTAATTGGAGCTACGTGTCCCTAGATGGGCTTTTATAAAACAGTTAAGTACAAAACATGTTAAAAATGGATGAGCAGACAGTGGGCCTCATTCACTGCTTCTTAGAAAGGTATTTGGCATTCACAAAACTTGTTCTTAGCTGAAAACACTTCACTGTAAGAAAACATCCTAAAAACACTCAGGAGGACGCAAACGCACAAAAAAATATTCAGTTCTGTTCATGATCTGCTCCTGATGGGATCCAACATTCTGAGTCATATATATTTGTACATATTTCATCGTGTACTAACTAATTCCAGAATGTAAATATAAGTATAATAAATTACAGATGCCTTTATACAGAAATAAGTTGGTAATGTCACTTTTATTAATGGCAAGTAAAGTAGTAAAGCATTATTGCTAAAACCTTTGAATGCCGGCGTTTACATTAAATGCGCTACATTAACGTGGGCCTTGATCCTGCGCCCTTGTGTTCCTGAGGTTTGAGAGTGAGGCGCAGATGGCTGAGATCTTTTTCTTTTGGGGTTTTGTCGGTTGTTCGTTTTGGATTTGTGTTTTGCCATTCATATCCTCCTCTGGGTGCCTTTTGCGCATGGCAATTTTTGGTCCTTATATGGTGAATGATAGGCAGTGACATATGCCAATTAGTCCTCACATGCACTTGCTCCCAAGTTGGCATTCACCAAACTCAGAACACTCATGCGAAGGATTTTCCCTACTTAAAGGGACTATACAGAGTTTAAAAATGTTAAAACTAAGTATTTTCATCCCCCTACAAGTTCCAGCCATGTCCTAATGTGTAGAATGAGCTCAGACCTGTTCACCAGAAGTGCCGTCATGCACGAGCTTAATATAGAAGCTGCAGTTACGCTTCAGACCTCAGGTGGCAGTAGTGAGCATAAAATGACTAACTTGCATCTAGCCTCTTTAAGAACGTGTCGTGAATCTGCCGCAGTTTCCTGACACTGCCTTCGAAGGAACGGATTTTAAGAAGTTACTTAAGAAGATGTTCATGAATGAGGCACTGAACTGTACAAAAGAAGACCTGGACAGACCTGAGGAGGATTATGATTATTAATGTACAAACTAAAGAGAATGGGACCTAGGACTGTTCCTTGGGGAATTCCTGTTTGAATTTTCAGAAAAGGTAATTTACATTTGCTGATACACATTGTTCACGGTTCTGTATCTGCACATCCTACTCACTCGTGTTGATGAGGAACTGGTTGGAGACTCCCGGATGGTCAACATCGTGGATCGCGCTGGCAAAGATGGCAGCTAAGATCTCCAGGTCGGTGAACACAGCCTACAGCGGAGCGGCACATGTGAGTCAAACGGACGTCAGGCACACAGACAGTGACGGGGCGGGGTGGGTGGGGGGGTCTTACCTCCAGGGCGGGGGTGGACAGCAGCACGTGTGTGGACTGGGTGACGTCAGCAGCGTGGATATTGTTGTGATAGGCCACGTCGGCGTGATAATGGTCTTCTAAGGTCATCAGGTAGGTAATGAAGGTGTCCAGGGGGATTTTAAACGTCTTCAACAGGTCTCGCTCCTGCACGACAAACACAAGTTTTTGTCGAAGAACTTCATGGGCAATTAGCTTGTTTTAGTCAGAAATCCTTTTATTTTTGCTGTAAATGTTATCGATATTGGTTGTGGCTCTTAACCTATGAGAATTTTGTGGTTTTATGATGAATTAACAAACAATAATACATCAGCTGAGGGCACAAGGCCAATATGTGGCTATAGATCAATGAAAACGGCGCTGTTACAAAATTTAAGCAACTCTCAAACATGCTAAACGAAGGTAGTGAAAACAGTTCAACCATGGGGATGAAAGGAGAAGTTATTGAAAGTAGAAATAACAAATCTGCGTTTGGCAAAACTTTGCACATCAACATGACAGGGAGAGGCCTTATGACATATAGAGTGTGGATTGTTAGGCTTTTTAAAATAACTTAACACTTGGGCAAATTTACTGTAGTGGCGTGGAAAGTATTCTATTTCACTTTCAAATGTAGTGGAGTAAAAGTCAAAAATGTTCTCAACAGACATACTACTGAAGTAAAAGACTCTGCTTAAGTCCAGTACTTAAGTAAATGTACTTTGTTACTGTTCATAGCACTGTCAAAAGCTTTTGTTTGGTGAACTGTACGGCACGATGAGTAGGTGCCCAAATGTCCTTACCTGGAATATCGTATACATCATGACTGTCAGCGGCCGATTCCCAGAAAACTCTGAGATTTTAAAAACGTTAAGGCCCCATTTATTTGCATGCTCCAGCTCCTGTCAAAAGAGGAAACAGACATGTTAGAAATGATGAAATGCATTTCAAAGTTCTGTTAAAAGTTAGTGTTCTCTTTCAACCTCAAACGTGCTTGTACCCAGGCAGGGTCGGGGAGCACTGCAGGGGGGTGAGGGCCTGTGTTAATTATTGCCAGATTTCAGTTATTGTATTATTAGACAATATCAGTCTCCAGAATGGAAATTGAGACTATTAGTGTATTTTTCCCCCCCCATTCGCCCACAACGTTGCCAACAGGTAACAAAATAACATTTTGGAATGAGAGGGTTAAAAAATGAAAAATACATTAAAAATAACCGAAAAATGTGTGGAATTGATTATAATTTCCATTGGGGTGTGACAATTTATCGATTTTGCGATATATAGCGATATTTTGCGACACAATACAATGCTTTTTATTCCAATATCGATACTTTGATGTCATCATACATATTAATGACTGACATCCTGCATATTAATGAGGTAGCAGTGCTCCACTGCTTTCAGCCAATTGAGTCAACAGTCAAGACTTCAGTCAGACCAGAAGGAGGCAGCACTACAATTTTAAGCACTTGGGCCAAACCCTGTCACACAAATACATGCCTATATGAATAGTTTTTTGTAATTATGAATAAGATTAATTTGTGGTTCATTAAGCTATGTATCGTGCATCGGATCGGATCATGAGATACCCAGAGGTTCCCACCCCTAATTTCTATACAACCTATAGTGTAAGTAGGTCCCAGAATCCAATGTTCTCTTTTCTTTTTATTTCAGATCACGCTTCATTTGAACCCATGACCCACATATACTGTTCTCAAAGGCAGAGTTATGAACAAAATATCTATCGTAGGACAATGAGGATAAGAATGAATTAGCGTTATTGGGTCTGATATTAAACCCTCCTAAAAAACCTACAGCCCTGCTGAATGCTGAACACTCTGGGGCAGACCTTTGCCAGCGCGTCTTCGGTCTCCGTCTTGACGCCGAAGCGGGCGATGTTGGAGTTGGTCAGGCTGGACGAGTGCTGTAGTTTCTTGACTCCGCTGATCTGAGACATGGGCTTGTTCTTCTCCTTGTCCTTCTGCGCCTGAGGGCAGGGCATCTCCACCTCATGCTGCTTATCTGAGGACACACAGCGAACACACGTGAAGTCTGTGCCGGGGTCTAAAACGTCAGGTATATGTAAAAGTAGCATGGGCTAGGACCGTTGGAAGAAAAAGATGCACAGAATTTAATAAAAACATCTGTCCAACTCATGGGGTTGTTTTGCAGCCAGTGGCACAGGGAACATTTCATGGGCAGAACGAAAAATGGGTTCAACTAAATTGTTTTGCATCGGCCTGTTTTGGATGTGAGCGAATGCGCTGTGTTGGTGGTTACTGACCTAAGAAGGTGCTGGAGATGAACTCAGAGACCTGGTTGCCAGAGCGGCTCATCTCGGAGAGGTGAGTCAGCTCCCGGTTCAGCATCCTCTTGAACTGAAACACACAGAGACACAGAGTTTCTCATCAGAACTAGCAAGTGGAGTTGAGACTTTGGATAAAATATTTGATGTAAAGTGCTTGTGATATTAGAATACCCATGTCAACTGCCAACTGGATGGAAGCAGCTCAGTCAAATTTTTACTTAAAGTGGAGCCCTTATATGAATGTAATGTAGAAAGTGTTCTATTTATCTTTCAAATATTGCAGAGTAAAAGTAATTAGTTCTCAATACAACTCAAGTACCCCTCCTGGAACCACCACCTTAGCGTGATCGAGGGGTCTCTGTTGTCGGGGGCTTCGTGCCCCTGGGTGATGGGTAGGGCCGCTCGATTATTGAAAAAATTATAATCACGATGATTTTTGTCATAATTGAAATCACGATTATTCACACGATGATTTGTTGCCTTTAAAAAAAAGTGTTTATTTTATTTATATATTTATTAATAAAAAAAAACTGCAGAATATTTTCTGTTTTCTGAACAGTACAGCACAAATGATTTCAAGTTTGCCTCGATTGAGGAGAGGTCTCTGTGTCACACCTGCCCCCTGCTGGCCAGCCCTCACACCTGTGCAAGTAAACTGGGCAGCGCGGCCTGATGACATCATCACACAGCGGTTTGTTTTTATGTCAGGCAAAAGCATGAGCCATGGCACGTGAAATGCGTAGGGAAAATAATCCCAGCGCCATAAAATAATGCAAGTCTGCTTTGCAAAAAACAAAAAAACAAAAAATCAAAATCCATTTTTTCCATTATGCAAATTTTGTAATCGTTTAGTGTAATAATCGAAATTGTAATCAAATATCAATTAATTGCACAGCCCTAGTGATGGGTCATCCGCCACCTTAACATGGTGGAGGGGTTTGAGCGCCCGAATGATCTTAGGAGCTCTGTTGTTGGGGCTTCGTGCCCCTGGTAGGGTCTCCCATGGCAAACAGGTCCTAAGTGATGGGTCAGACAAAGAGCGGTTCAGAAGCCCCTTATGAGAGACCAACAGGCCTGGGTAGAACCGTGAGGCCGTCCTTCTGTGGACCCACCACCTGCAGGAGGAGCCATAAGGCGCTGGGGCAATGTGATTTGGGCAACTCCAACAGCTGCCCCCACGACCCGGTAACGGACAAGTGGAAGAGGATGGATGGATGGATGGATGGATGGATGGACAACTCAAGTAAAGCACAGATCCTAAATAGTTTGGACACACCATTTCTCACGCTCAGAATCTCCAAAGTTTAGCCACGTAGCTTTAACTACAGCAGGCCTGCACTAGCACTTATTTTGACCAAAAGATGCTTGGATTTTTGTAATGAGTGTTTATTGTTTTCATCTGCAACCAAGGTAGGACGCAACACAGCATAAAACAAGCGCTCCAGTAACTTACAACGCTACCAACACCTGTGCAGTCATTTACATTTCATAGTTGCCACTTCCTTGAAAATGGGGTCATGAGACTGATGCGTAGTCGCAAACCTCCCCTCTCCTCTCCTTCCTTTCACACGTTCACCCGCCGCCCTCGCCTGCCGCTCGCTCCCCTAATTTTAGCCTGAGCCCCAGCTCTGATTGAGGTTGACACAGATGCTCGACATGAGGGCCATTCACAAAGCACTGCACACACAGCACACGGTCAAATCATCTCTGTACTTTTAGCTCACACGTGTATTCATGTTTACTGGTGTGATTTTTTTTTTGAAAGGTGCGATCTGGGAACATAAAGCCGACACTAAGATACAGCACATGGAAAGAAGAAAACATAATAAACAATGTGGTCAATATAAGAAAATAAATAATGATGGATATTTGGACCAAAATGTTTGGACTTATTTATTTAGCAAATTGTGAGGTAATAAGATGTTTGATTAAGTAACTTCGTTTAGTGTCATTCTGAAAATAATCTGCTCTCATGTTGGTTCAGTTGTCAGAATTCTTGGGATGACATGGTGAAGGGATTTACACACAGTGGTGGACAAAGTACTGTGTTTCATTACTTTGATAAAAGTACAGATACACCATTACAAGATTAAATTGCTCGGTCAAAGGCACACTGTGTAACATTTTGGACTAAATCCTAATAGATATGTATTTATTTATTTGACAGAGACATTGCAATTCAACATAAAGCTTGTAGTTGATGCTATGTAAAAAGAGTTTATAGCAAGCGCTAATTTTCAACTCGCAAGTCCCCGGTCGGGGCTTTCATCCTAAAAACATACCTATATACCCCATATAAATCCTTCATATACACACTGAGTGATATTTACAAATGGGTACAGTTCTGTTTCGAGTTCAGCCAAGACTTGAGAAGTGAACATTTGAGATGGGAATGCATCAGACTAAAGGGCTTGGCCTCGCGAGGGGGGAAAGAACTGTTTTATTTTTCTGGCGGATTATAAGCATATTTAGCACACGCAAACAAAAAGTCAAGTCAAAATCAGGTCCTAATGAATGTTTTGACACAGCATATTGTTCACCAGTAGAGAAAAAAAACATCACTGGAAGTTAATGGTTAGCACGTAGAATTATGATTAGCATTCCCTGTTGTATGGACAAATGTGGGCCGTTGAACCACTTTGTCCCTCTCCTTGTCTCTGTTTGTTTATTTGGAGAACATAGATCGATAAGGTTAAGGTTAAGGTAAACTTTATTGTCCCCATAGGGAAACTTGTCCTCTGCATTTGACCCATCCTTTAATGCTGCTGGGTCAGCCCGTAAGGAGCAGTGGGCGATGGCAGTGGTGGGACCCATCCCCAGGCAGATGGTCAGACTCAACTGGCTGGAGGATTCCCCTATTGTACATGTTTTTATTGGTAGGGGAAACCAGAGTGTCCGGAGGAAACCTACACACAGGCATGGCGAGAACATGTAGTTGTGGAGTTGTGGAGTAGTTGGTGAAAGAGTAGTTTTTTTTCCCCCTTTGAACGTGACCATTTTTGGCTAGTTCCCAAAGATGGCGTCCGTGTCGATGACCATCCACACACAGAAAACGTTTGCAGTGGGTCATCAAAGGATGGATTTGGATGAGGACCTAACATGGATTTAAATCTCATGTTTGGCTGCCTTTAGTCAACATCTCCATAGACACAAGCAGGAGACATCCCCTTTTTTTTTTTTTGCTTTGTAATTTTTAAATGATAAGAATATACAGTACAAAACAGAATAAATGCTTGTTTGTTTGTTAATGTATTTATTGTGTGAAATGTTACGGCGTCTGGCTTTAAGTGAAAGTACCAATGTATTTACTGCAACAACAAAAAAAATACTTGAGCATCAAAAGCAAATCAGTTAAAATAAATCTTGAAAATAATAACTTTGTAGCTCGAATCTACCACCTGTAATCAAAGTCCTAATCTCACTTTAGTCAGTCTTATATAGGACTTTATAATTGTTTGTCGGTTACAACCAGTTCCTTGGCGGTAGCAAAGCCTAGTTTTGGAGTTTGGGAGATTGCAATGGAGGATTTCTTTGTGTTAAAGGGACAATACGGAGTTTTAAAATGTTAACATTATGTATTTTCCTCCCCCTACATGTTCCAGCAATGTCCTAATGTGTAGAATGAGCTCAGACCTAAAATCCTGCACTGTCACTCAAAAAGTTGTTACTTTGGGTCCGAAGTGCCGTCATGCACCAGCTTAATATAGAATGTGCTGTTACACGTATGACCTGAGGAGGCAGTAGTGAGTATAAAATGGCCAAGTTCCATCTAGCCCCTTAAAATGATACTGGAGGGAAACATTATGTTTTTTGTTTGAGCTGAGACTTGTAAAAAAGTCTTGCCTCTTTTGATGTATAAAAAAAAGATTGATCAATATGAGAAAAAGAAAGTTGTGGATATTTTTTTGTTATGTGGCCCAGCCCTGTTGACATCTGCACAGCGTCACCTTGTGGTCTAATGTGTAAACCATCATTCTAATACTTTGGAGCCTTAATAGAATTTTACAAGTGTACATTTCATATTTCTAAAGTAGTGCAGTAAACCTACAGGAATAACTTCTTTCAGAATACCATTAGGATATCCCACAGGTATCAACAGTAAGCTTATACATGCCAGAGTTAGCACATAGCAATACACACAGAAATCACCTAAACATCTCTAGATCTAACATACTCATACCTTTATGTACCCCCATGACACTGACAGGAGATAATTCGCTTCGGGCATTTTGGCAAAACAAAACAAATCCTCCAGAACGGAACAGCAAGGTCACAGCAGCTTGTTCAGAAAAATGCTCCTTCTGAAGTCAGTCCAGCCAGCATCGAATCCTTGTCTGAAAATCCCCCAGAAACAAGACCATATCTCCGCTCGCTCCATCTAGACATTATATTCTCTACAAGAATATTTCAGCAGGTGTTGTTAAGATCGCGACAACGCCACCAGGAAGCAGCAGTGATTCTCCCTTTTCCCTTCCTTCCTCCTGTCTGCTCCCATGTGGTGAAGCCCCCCCAAACCTGCCTCCTCGCTTTGCCCGTGTCACGTATAACCGACCAATCGCGGACCAGCACGAGCGCCGAGCCCGTCCTCTGATTGGCTGATGCTCCTCCTGGAAAAAAAGTCTTTGCAGCGGCGGCACTCCCCTGTGGGCGGGAGGGCGCGTATGTGTGATTGCACTGACCTAGTGTACTGTGCAGAAGCGTGATGAGGAGAGGGGGAATAAAAGAGAAGCCAAAACAGCCAAAACAAAGGAGAGCGGGTCGAGAGGCGACAGCAGTGACTCACTTGCGCATCATTCGATAGAGTGTAAATCATAAAGGGACCAGGGACGGGCCGACTGTGGGAGCGGCTAATAAAAGACACTTTGTCCCTACCGTATAAAAGTTTAGGGTCACTTAAAATGTCCTTATTTTTTGAAAGAAAAACAAAAAACGCTGCTTTTTCATTGAGGATAATATTAAATTTATCAGAAATACAGTCTAGACCAGACCTGGGCAAAATACGGCCCGTGGGCCATATCCGGCCCGTGAGATGATTCAGTCCGGCCCAACTTGTAGGGCATAAATTGATGATGAAGTATGTCCAAAAAAAAAAAAAGTAAGTCTCTAGCCCATTCCTTGTAAGTGCAATAAATGTAAGCTGTTTTTATGAGGCTGCCGTCCTGTCGGGCTCATTATTATTCATTTATCTCTATCTCTCTCCGAATGCATTTTCCTTTTGTTTCGATGTGGTGCTTACAAAACGGATGAACTGATAATAAAAAAAATGTCACGACACAACGCGACTGTTATGACACAAGCTTGGACTAAATTTAAGCTAACGGCTTATCAGCTAATCAGCCCACAGACCCTCTATTATCATGAAGGGCTTCTGTTGGGAACCACTCAGCTCTCCCGGTGAAAACAACAGTGATGTCGTCATGAAGGTGACTGGAGTCAAGAGAGGGGTCGGGGCCATAAACATGAGGTCAAAAAAGGCAAAACAATCCGCACAGCTTGTATGCTCCCAATTTCCCAGAACCCCCTGAACCGAGATTATTTTGTCCAGTTTGGCTTTGACCAAATCTAAATGCTTCTTGAAAAAAAGTGTAAAAATAGCGACGAAAACGAGGATGAAAATGCAACAAAAGAGCAACAAAAACGTGCCGGAAAAGCAGCAACAACACTATAAAAAAAATACAACAAAAATGTGACAAAAGAGTGACAATAAAGTGCTGAAAACATGACAGAAAAGTATCAAAAAAGCAAAGGAAAAAAGCAATGAGAAACGTGACATAAATGTGGCAACAACGCAACAACAACTTCGGACCCGAAGTATCACTGTTTTGAGTGATGGAGGATTTTAGAGGCAGTTGTGGTGAACAGGTCTGAGCTCATTCTACACATTAGGACATGGTTGGAACATGTAAGGGAAGGAAAATACATAGTTTTAACAATTTTAAACTCCCTATAGCCCCTTTAAATGTGTGACCTATTGAAGATTTTTTTTCCAATGTCATTTTGGATATCGTGTCTAGTTTTTAAATCAGGGGTCTCCAACCTTTTTGACCTGAGGACCTACTTTTACGCATCAAAAACGTCGGAGAGCTGCATATGCTTCAAAGACACTTGTGTAAAATGTGGCCGAGTTTCACCCAGAACAATTAGTATGATCTCAACACTGACCATCACCTGCCGCGTCACACCATATTAAACTAAACTAAAATACACAAACTTCATTTTCATCTTTGAAGAATCCTTGTGTCACAGTGTGAGCCCGTAGTTAGTCATGAATTACTTTAAACTGTTAATATCAACATTTCTCAAAGCCTCACGGGATAAATTGAACGGGGAAACAGTGGGCGAGCAACTCTGAGCTTCACTGTCATCCACCGATCAGAACCGGGATCTTCTCACACCTCTGTGTACATGACACCCCCGGCCCCTCATTTACAGCTGCACCAGAACAGATGGGTCCCGAGCAAAAATGCATCAGGAGTCACTGACAAAGCATGAACGAATGGGTGCCTGAATGGATGAAAGACAGACTAAATAACTAACGAGAAGAAGAAGGGGAAAAGGCTTGTATTTGATTCTATTTACTGGGTGAAATGTTACGCAGTGTGGCTTTAAATACAATACAGGTTTAATGTCAAGAGCCAAACATGCCAGTGCCTCCTCATACGTTATAAACAGGCTGAGACAAGTCACCCAATGTCCCCCATCCGTCCCCTTCCCACCCACGTCCACTTTGATAGGCTATTCCGAGGTGTGAGCACAAACTCCTGGGTAAAAATTGCACAGTGTCACACCGGGATGCGCGTGTGAAATGTGGTTTGGTCAAAAATAGATCCTTTCCCTGCTGTATATAGCACTTCCTCGACAACAATTGCATTTTTGTGCCAATTCTGCAGCTGTTAGACGGGCAACAACAGGACCATGTGGTGCTAGCGTCGCTAATGGAGAGCTGTCACGCAGCTAACATGCGGCTAACAAAGGGGTTTTCTTTGGGTTGATATTTGGAGGTTACAAAGTGGACAGTGCTGGGTCGCGGTAAGATGTCAATGGAAACCTACTTAAAGTCAAAATGTGCACACACAAAAAAATGCCAGCAGCTAATAATAAGCCATTTTTGGGTACATAACTCAACATGTAAAGCAGAAAGAATGAACTCAGTAATATATATATAATTCAGCCAATATTGGTGTGTTATGTTTGGTGTTGGCAACATCTGCTGGTCAAAGAAGAAACTGCAAGTATGTTTCAACACTACGTTACAGTAGATGTTGACAATATAATTACCAATATTACATGTTATCCTGCTTGGAAGTATTTGTAACAAGTGGAAGAAACAGCCATGTTTCCATCAGTCAGTACCAGGGCAGCTGTGGCTACAACAGAAGCTCATCACTGACTGTTTGAGTGAGTGAATTATGGACCAGTGTCAAATAAAATGTAAAATGTAATATCAATCTGCTGTTTTAAAAGTACCAGTGGATAATCAAACAGTCTTGTTAAAGGGATGACAATGTGATCGTCAAACTATTGATATAGTTGACTGATATATTTTATGTCTTCTAAAGGATATACAAATACAATTACCACATAATGGTGGTATGGCTTGATCTTGCCCAGTGTTGCACATACATATGCTAAGTCTAATATTTCCCCCAGTGAAGATATACGTAGTAAAGGTCAATTGCAGGCTGTATCTGTCAGTAGTGCTGCACCTGACTGCGCATGAGTGTGAGTAATTTTGTTCAGTGTGAGAGCGGACTGGCTGGGCCGGAGCCTGTTGCTATGACGACCACAGATAGCTGTGCTGTGAGCAGTGATGAGACATACAGTAGCATGTTACATTTGTCCACACTGTAGCAATGCTAACGCTACCACAGCGCTCACACATGTGCCTCTTACAGACGGCCTGGCCCGCAGAAGGACAGAGCTTTGTTTGACCGCTGCACCCCTGTGACATCACCCTCTGTGACATCACCATCAGAGCTGATCAGTATTCAGACAGCACCCGCTTCAACACACTGCTACTGAGCATGCTCAGAGCGCAGCTCCCAGGCCACATGACGATGCTATCACTAACACGCTTAGCCAATACAAACAGTATGGGCCTGCCAGCACAGTAACACCACCAGGACTCATACGCAACATGACTCACATGTCGGACCTATGTATTGTACCCACAGACAAGATCATCTAAACACCATCCCCATACTGTATTTGATACCTCCTCATTAATGTCAGGACAATCTGCAGTTTCCAAACAAGCAGCTAACAATATACAGTTTACATTTGGCATTATCTATTGACCTGATTTGACAAACAATTGAATCTCATCTCTATTCTCTAAAAACAGTCTACATGCAGCCCTTGCTTCAGCCCTGCTCCTGTCCTCACATTCACATCAGACATACTTTATTAAATTGGCTACAGCTCTTCACAGAATAGTATTTCCAGGAAGAATTGGCTCTTTAAATACAAACCAGGGCCTATTTAGTGTTTCTGTCTGATGAGTCGCCCACTACAACTAATCACGTTCAAATGGATGCTTGTGACAATATTCTGGAGGTCCACATGTCCTGAGATTAAAGCCACACTGCGGACCATTCTATGCTTCATTTATGCCCCGAGAACAACCGTTTCCCTAAATAAAAACATAAAGAAAGGTCTCAGTGGCGTCCAACATGTTCCTCATCATCAGCTCACACAGACAAGGCTAATCTTGAGGAGGACCTGACGTATTTCAACCTCATGTCTGTCGATGGATGGAGTCAAAACAAAGCAGCAACATCTCCCAGCAAAGTTCTGAGCCACATCTGAGGAGAGCCAAGTCTCCTCACAGTGGTGAAATGAACACCTATATTCTATTCATTGGTTGAAATGAACAGTATGGCTCCAGAAGTTGAAGTGTTTTTTTTAATGTATGAACACAGGATGATGAGTGTCTGTTTTGACTTTGATCTTAAGCACAAACTTTGCAGTCTCACCTTATTGGAGGCCATCTCGCTGACCGAGTGGCGGGTCTGCAGCGTCTCCAGCTGGTCCAGGCACCAGTCCAGCTCCTCCAGCGTCTCCGTGGCCAACTTCTGGTAGGCCTCCTCTGTGGGGGCGAGACAGGAGGGCAGGGGGTCAGTCAGGGCCCTCTTCAGCGGGCTAGAGGACGCTCCGGGCTTGGGTTCTCCTCCCCTCCCTCCACCACCACCAACACCCCCTCCTCCCACCCCCACCATGGCTAAGCCGGGATACCCTGAGTACACGCATGGGTGACTCTTCATAATGGATACCCCCAGCCAGGTGAAAGTGGGGCTTCTTCGCCTCTGTCCGCGGGAAAATGTTAGGACGGCCCGAATCGGTCTAAGACTGTAGAGTTCGAGGTCGGAAAGAGGCTGGTTTCGCAACGGGCTCGTTCACACTCGGGCAAAACGACGGTCATGTGCCAGGGTCAAATGTAGTCAGGAGATTTAGGGGGGAAGCGACCCAGGATTTTGCTCCGCATTTGGGCGAATTAGGATTGCTTCAAACAGCAAAATAAAACTAAAAAAAACGAAGTGCAATGTAGGTGAAACCCTGGGAAGACAGATCCCAATACAGTCCAAGTTTGCGATTCGAAAAAGGTCGTGGGAACGTTCAGAGAGACACCGCTCCGTCATTCTCATCCCCATTTGGACAGATGTTGTCAGCCACCATCGCCAAATCGGTTGTAATTCGCCCGAGAACAGGGTAAAGTTCCCCCGGAAAACTCAAAAGGCTTGTCCACACGTCAGAACCCCAACGTTCTCCGTCACAACGATGGGAAAATCGAGCATTTGTTTGTAAGCTGTCATTGCGATGCCAGGTGTAATTCTCCCACGAAAAAAAAAAAAAAACACACACACAAAAAAAAAACAAGAGAAAGGTCCCGAGTCCCGGTCGTCACAATCTGGAGATCTTCATTCACGCTTTGACAAATCGAGGTGTAGGAGCGGGCTGTCGTTGCGATGCCAGGTGTAATTCCAATCATGGAGCAGGATGAAGAGAAGTGTGTTTAGCAGGCCCATGACTGAATGCTATGGGCCGAACACAGGAGACCGGTCCCCCCCCCCACCCCCCCTTAAAAAAAAAAATAGAAAATCTGCTTTCAAGCGTTAGCTATGTCAACAGTAACGCGGTGCTGCCTCATCTTGACACGGAAAACACAAAAGGCATCTCACGGCGAGCTACACATCCGCACGCGTCAACCTGGGGCTAACCATAACATGCAATAGTCCCCCTCTTTAGTCAGTGCAGCCATAGAATCCAGTGATGAAGAGGGGATTTTTCTTTTTTTTTCTCTTTTTGAACAAGTCCTAGCAAGGGGGGGACCAGATATGGGGTTGATGGAAAAAATATGCAAGGGGTGGGTTTTGGGGGGTTCGATCTTGGTTCTTGGGTCAGTCCCTGGTATAAGCCAAAACGTGCGGCTCTTCCTCCCCGAGCTGTATCTAAAGGAGCCAGAGAGGACTACTGCCGCTGCACCATGGATGGGAAAAAGGCTGGCGAGGGAGAAAACGCGGACCAGAGCGACGGGGGGAGCGGGAGTCGGGGCTGGGAGATTCCACTGTGCGCGCAAATGTGAACCGCATACCAATTCCCGAGCGCAGGGGAGGTAAACAAAGCGATGCTAGCCGTGCGGAGTTGCTACATGTGGCTGGTGTGTTTGAGGATGATCTGATGAGCCGCCTCGCGTTGTAGTGTCTGCATTCAGGGGATGGGAATAAGTTTGATGAGAAACATTCAAACATTTGAATGTTTAAGCTGACTCTTTTCAGTCAGGAGATTATATAGAGATTTAAAATGAAAGCTAATGAGTGTAAATACATAAATAATAGCAAATAGTCACATTATGTATTGTCGTGAAGAGCATACATTGTAGGGCTGAAAGATATATCTTTATTGTATTGATATCGAGATATGAACATTCAAATCGAAGCAAGATAAAAACGATATAGATTTTCATCAATAAAACTGCACTCTTTTGTACTATGTTTTTATTTTCCAGAAAAATGCTTGGTTTTCACCTAACCCATAGCTATATTGTATTGTATCGATATATATCGATATATCTGGCATGAATATCGAGATATGAAATATTGTACATATCGTTCAACCCTAATGCATTGAACGCACTGTTGTGCTTTGTATTTGACAATAGAGTTCGGGATATTCCACAGTTACCATGGAGATCCGCCATCTTTGCAGCTGTTAGCATACATTTCTCTTGACTAGCATTAGCTAAAAACAGTATAAAAAGTGGAGAAAAAACCCGTGGAACAACATCTAACACACTGTGGTGTCCAAGTGTTTTAATGTGAACAATAACTCCAGTATTTTAACTTTTAAAATCTCCATTTGTTTATAATTGCTGCTAATCCCATGATGCTTAGCGATATCATCACATAAGACCTATATGGGTGCTTATGCAGATCTCTTCCCAATCTGAGGTTTCCAGATTTTTTTTCTCATAGTTGAGCAAACTGAGTTCTGTCCTTTGTCCTGTTTTGTCCTTCAGTACATTGCTAAATGCCCTGTGCATCTAATTATAAATCCTTTTTATTGATCGTGAACTGGCAAGCTGGTTCATGTTGTTGTTTACAGTACTGGGACAGTTTTGCTCTCTGAAAGTGAAACACGTTTATAAACTCATAGTGAGGAAAATTATCCAAAATCTGGAATGAGTTTGAACCAACAACTCTTTAAATTCTCTTTTTCATTGTTTGTAAATATTAAAGAAACCACAGGTATAGAGGCCTTAATGGGTCTATTCCGGTCATTTGTAGGACTTTCGAAACATTTCCTTTTCCGCTTCGTTCATACTTATCCCTTTGGGCTAATGTTATAATCGCCTAGACAAGCGTTTTTTTCTCTGAATGGAAGGCGAGGTGGAAGGAGATGAGGGAGGTGGCACACTTAGCTGTAATTGAATTGCGCAGGGGAGTGAAGATGAGGAAGTGGGATCGGTCTAGAATGACACTTATGCATGTATTTAGGCTGAACTGGTGACACAGACAAAGCTGCTGGGTCAGATCGCGCTGTGGGTTGGAAAAACGCGCAGGAGTGACGTCACGGGAAAGATTTCTATAGACGTGAACCTGACAACTAACCCTGCCCTGACCCTGCATTCACTATATGTCAGTTATTCTGCCAAACTGGATGTTATATTTGATATACAGTATATATCAAACAAAATACTACACTAGACTACACAAAGGCTGCTGCTCATGTACAGTGACATGCAAAACATAAATAGAACTTTTGGTCCAGAATGAGCCAAGAAGACCACAAAATCTCAAGAAAAGAATATCTGACTAAGTTTGAAGCATCAATAATCTCTTAAAGGGACTGGAGGCAAGTTGTATACTCACTACTGCCACCTCAGGTCTTATGCGTAACTGCAGTTTCTATATTAAAGGGATATTTCAGGATTTTTTTCACATAGGGCCTCATTTCCTAGTTATCCAGAGTGTTGGTGATTTCTGGAGATATATATTTTTTTATATTCATGCAGTCCTTTTATTTGAAGAGTTTAGTGGTGCTAGGCTAGTGCTAGGCTAGTGCATGTCTATGGTAACTAGTAGCCTGCATTAAAAACAGTCTGACCCAGGCACAGTGCACCTGAGGCAAATCTAATAACACCAGACAACCCACATAAATGTCTGTGTTGACTGAATCTTTTTTTTCAAATAACCATTATGCATTTAAAATAACTTATATTTGAGCAGCATCAGCTTCCTGGTTGTAAGCTATGCAGCGGCGGAGTGATCTGCTAGGTTACCGGATCTACAGTAGTTTGTTTAATGCTGGCCGCAGGTTACTACACGTGGAATTCACAAAGGAGCTTCTACAAATCAGATATGGCAACGTTTGGAGGACGACCCCATGATTTTGAAGAAGTTTTTAATGCAGGCTACTAGTTACCATAGACATGCACTAGCCTAGCACTAGCCTAGCACCACTAAACTCTTCAAATAAAAGCATGCATGAATATAAAAAAATATATATCTCCAGAAATCAACAACACCCTGGATAACTAGGAAATGAGGCCCTGTGTCAAAAATCCTGAAATATCCCTTTAAGCTCGTGCATGACGGCACTTCGGACCTGAAGTGACAGCTTTTTGAGTGCAGGATTTTAGAGGCAGTTGTGGTGAACAGGTCTGAGCTCATTCTACAACTTAGGACATGGCTGGAACATGTAGGGGGAGGAAAATACATCATTTTAACATTTTTAAACTCCGTATAGTCCCTTTAACTTCCAGCAGAAACGAGCACATTTTCTCCAGTTTGGCATTACCCAAATCTAAAAGCTTCTTGGAAAAAAAAAAGCGTCAAAATAGAGACGAAAACACGCCAGAAAAGCAACAAAAACGTGAAAAAAAAACCGCAATGAAAAACATCAAAAACACAGCAAAAAAAGAGATACAAAAGTGACAAAAATGCAACAAAAACGCAACAAAAAAGCAACAATAAAGTGATGAAAAGGCAACAAAAAAAAAAGTCAAAAAAGCAACAAAAACAAAAATGGAAAAGCAACAATAATACAACAAAATAAGAGGCAAAAAAGTGACGCACACATGACAGCAGTGCTTAAAAAAGTGACAAAAGGCAACGAAAACATGACAAAAAAAAACCTATGAAGACGCAACAAAAAGGTTTAGATCAGTTTTGTAGGTCTTAGCTTTCAAATGAGGCGCTACACAGGCCTATAGGCTGTAAGGTCCAGTCGAAAAGCTTTTATATTTGGGTAAAGCTGAATTGGAGAAAATGTGCTTGGTTGAGGTGGGGTCAATCATCAGGGACCATTTCCCGGGCCGAGGGAAGGACGGATTCAATTAAATTCCAACAAATTCTGGAAGCGAAAACACTCTCAGAAAAACACTAACGGATGATGACACTAAATAAACCTCATAAAGTCCTAACCGTCTCATGACTCATTACTGAAGATCTGTGGATGAATCTCCAATGAGCAGTGCACGCAGGGACAGGCCTGATATCTCTCTGCTCTGGAAGACTTTTGTAAGGAAGAAAGGGCACAAAGACTCTCGGCTGCTGATAAAAGTGTTTACAAGCCGTGACACTTGCCAAAGTTTTCTGTCATTTTGAAAATGTAGAAGATGCAAATAAAGCTCTGTTTTGCTTGAAACGTAATGGGATTGTCTCCTCTGTAGCGTCGGAGATCATTTCCTCTTCCCCTTTGCTTCATCGCTCACATTAGCAGAAACATTTGGACGAAAAGGGCCTGAACTTTTTTGCAAACCACTGCTCGCTCTATCTCTTCTGACCCCAGCGGTTCTGACAGTTTAATGACGGATAAATAAATGGCTACAGCTATAGCATTCCCTCTATGTCACCTTAACCTGTCTGAATCAGCGTCCCCCCCCATATCCCACTACCATTAATCCCCCCGCCCCCCCCGTGACCCCCCCACGCCGCCATTGTCTCCCCGCCCTCGTCCTCTGCCTTCTTGCCTTTCTGCCCTCCTATTTCGGTTTCTCTCCCCGTCCTCTGTCAATTGGAGCGCGGCGCTACTCTTTCTGACAGCGGACTGCACTGACGTCAATGGCATTCTTCTCATGCTTAGTGCGACATCAGACACCGGCGTTCGGAGAGAGGCCACTCTGCTGCACAGACGCCGGGCCGCGGGCAAAACGCGGAGCGGAGCGGGGGAGCGGAGCACCGGGGAGGAGAAATGGAGGGAAAATGCACGAGAGGGAAAAGGAGCGATGGGGTGGGGGGGGGGTTGGTGGAAGAGCTATTGCTAAAGAACAGGTTAGCAGACATTGTGACGTTTTGATATTTGATTGTTTGATCTAAGGGGGGATGTTACCCAACCCAGAGTTTAGAATTTATCACACGATCCAAACAAGATCATGAAGGCTGAGGTTAGTGGGTGAAGCAACATGTGACTCTTGGTGTCTTCTTCATTATTATTTTTATTTTGTCGTTTAACCTCCTTAACTGCCACCTGAACCCAGTACATTTTCTGCTGTTTGGCTTTACTCAAATCTAAAAGCTCCTGGGGAAAAAAGTGTCAAAATAGCAACAAAGACAAGGATGAAAAAGACGGCGAAAAAGTGACAAAAACACGGCTAACGAGCGATGAAAAAATGTGACAAAAATGCGATGAAAAACTGACGTAAACACGACAAAAAAGCTTCATAAAAGCCATGAAAACAGATGAAAAAAGAAAAATGTGACAAAAACACGACTAAAGAGCGATGAAAAAGCCACAAAAGAGCAACAAACAAATGTGATGAAAGACTGACGTAAACATGACAAAAAAGCTTCATAAAAGCAATGAATAAACAGATGAAAATGTGACAAAAACACGACTAAGAGAGCGATGAAAAAGCCCCAAAGAGCAACAAAAAAACCAGGAAAAAAATGCGATGTGAACACGACCAAAAAGCTTCAGAAAAGCCATGAAAACAGATGAAAAAAAAAAAAAAAAGAAGATAAAAAAGTGACAAAAACACGACTAAAGAGCGATGAAAAAGCCACAAAAAAGCTTCACAAAAACAATGGAAAAAAGCAAAAAAACACACGACAAAATAGCAATAAAAGTGAGACAAAAATGCTTTAAAAATGTTATTTAAAAAAGCAGCTAAAACATGACCATTTTGTAGGCGTTACACTGGCCTATAGTCTGTAAGCTCCAGTCGAGAAGCTTTTAGATTTGGGCAAAGCTGAACTGAGAAAATGAGTGGGCGGTACTCGGTTCATTTTTATTTCATGTTAAAATAAGATTTGATTCGAATTATAAAGGTTCTATATGGCATTTGTGTTGATATTGATTGATTGTTTTTCAGACATTTCCGTTTCTGTATATTATATCAAAGTTTTGCAGATTTTCGGGGCATCTTTGAGGTTTCCACGAGCAAAAACAAATGACCCATTTCCATTTTGTTCCATGAGTGGGTGAAACTTTCAACCTAAATATCTCAGAACTTCTTCAAACACAGATCGAACCTTAAACTAATACTAATGGGACGATTTACCATTAGAAAACTAGTATATGGACGACAACTCAAACAAGCTGAATAAAGTCAACTTCAAATCTGATTTCAGTCTGGACGAGGCAGTTCGCAGTCACAACAATCACTGTTTCACTCAAAAAAAAAAAAAGAGTTTTGAAAGTTGATAGCCACTCCTCATACTCACCCGTGAAGGTGGTTTTGGTGATGGGGGGCTGGTTGCACATGGGGGATCTCCTGTAAAGGGACAACAATAGAAGTTCATCAGTGTTTTGAATATGAAATCATCAGGAGCGAGAATACAGTATCTCTCGAAGCAGAATAAGTAAGCAAAGTCTGAGAAAATAAAAATTACTTTGGAACCATTTTGGCAGAGTGGAAGTTAAAAGTAGCGATCCAAATCATTACGAACATCCCTGTTCTTCACAGGGATGAGTCCATGAGCACGAATCGTAACTTTTCAGGAGGCAGTGCTGTCACTGCAATGTAAACAAACGCCTGCTTTTACAATACAAGATAAAAAAGGAAAAGTATAGAGTGTTTTTTTATTTTAACGTGTCAATGTTAAGCTTTAAGACACTTTTAGATTCACTCAAAGGGGGAAGAGTAACTGTTCCAAAACTTAAGTATGAATATTAATACTTAAAATCATACAATAGAAATGTATTGTGCTTTACAAATAGGCAGTGCAAAATTAAAAATTACAGGACGGCTCCACAAAGTACTTCAGAAAGTACATTTTCTATACTAACAGTTAATAGTTCTCATAGTTTTCACCAAATGCTTTTGACTTCTTTGACCAATATGTTTAATTCATGGAAATATGAATAAAATAACAACTAAAGATGGGCCAGAATAAGGTTCCAAACTAATTCCTTAGCTTAAACATATCTCGCACAAAATAATCATAACTTTCACAGCGACGATTACTTCCACAACAGAATGTGTAATGTTGTTGTAGTACCACTCGTAGTCAGCAGAGGGCGGACCAATGCCGTGGTAGAAGCAGGTGGAGAGCGTCTCATCTTTCCCATGAAGCCGTTTTGTCTACACCAACTTCATTTTGCAAAAACGCATGGAAAATATCAAACAAAAACAAAAACAAACGTACTTATTGGAGGCTCTGTCTTGTTGGAGGTTCGTTAATGCACCAAAGTTGTTTCGCACGGTTCTTAGACTGGCAAGCACCTGCAGGCAAAAGAACACAAATCACTCACAACGTCAAAAAGCAAGAGATGCTGCAGGTGAATATAGACGTAAGGAGACTCTTGTTTAGTTTCAACAAATTCTACTTTTGCTCGAGTACAGAAGGACTTGGGACTCTTTGTTTGCAATGGGGAACTTCTGTATGATTGAGAGCTTGCACAGACATGTTGCTGCCAATTTCGGAAAAGATGCCCTACTTTTGGTGCACAGGCTGGAGAAGACTATCATCAAAACGTGGCACAAACTCATTTTGTCTTTTTTTTTTTTCTGGGGTTCAATGGCACATGAATCAGAAAAAACTGAGAAATATTGTTCAGGACTTTAAGTGATAATGTTTCCCTGTAGATTGAAATAGCATTGTGAGAAGATTGTCTTTGAAGTTTTTACATCTTCCATGAAAACCTATGGAGAATCATCGAATCTGTGCAATAACAAAGCTGGTTGTTGTATAGATTAGAGCAGACCTGGGCAAATTGTGCCGGATGTGGCCCGTAATTGAATCCGGCCCACGACTTGTAGGGCATAAATTCCTGAGTATGTCACAAAAAAAAACAGTAAGTCTCTAGCCCTTTCCTTTGCAGAGTTATGATTTTTTAAATAAATTACCAGAATGCTCACTCCAGCCACTAGGGGGCAGCTTAGATAAGTAAAGAATTCCACATGTGTCCAGCAGAGGGCACTGACATAATGAGAGATCAGGATACAAACAACACATTGGCTACAATCCTGTCAGGCCCATTATTTTTTCATTTATTTAAAAAAAAAGGTTTTTTCATGGACCCTGGCAAAACACTCCCCATGTATGTTTTGGCCCCCAGGGAAATTTACTTGGAGGCCCTGCTATTGCTTCACTTCCTTAAAACTCCGTCTGAAACTCTGCAGAATAAGTTTGAGTTATTATTGGTGTGGCCCTTCCGGCTTCTTATGTGGCCCCTCATGAAAATGAATTGCCCACCCCTGGATTAGAGCATTTCTTTGTTTCCAGGTGTAAGTGAATTAAATGTATGAGTAAAGGCTCACCTGTGCAAACGGTGTTACAATCATATCGTCGCCATGACTGCAAGACAAAGCACAGACAGACACAGGGTTAAGGCAATATAATCACTACCAAAAAAATGCATGTTACTACAAGTCGTCATTTTTAATATTGCTTTGAGTTTGTTGGTGGGAAAAGGCCCCTGCATCACACACATCGCGACAGAATCTCAGATCTTAAAGTCAGGCTCCTGAATTGTGACGGACGCATCTTTGGCTATTGTCACCAAAAGCACTAAAACCTGTCAAACCCGGCCCCCGCTCTGCTCCTACTCAACTCTTCCTCTCATAGTTTGGCCTTGTTTGGTTTTCAGAGCAAACCTATTTTAGTGTCTACTCCCACCTCCACCTTTCTGCTCGGTCGGAACTCGGAACAACATGCGAAATCCACACATTGTAGTTTTAAATTCATCTGGAGCTGCAACATGTGGAAATATATCTCACTGCGATATCTGAGAAGGCTGAAACATGAACGGCTGCACGGATATGTAATTTCAACAGTTTCTCGCCTGTTGCATATAGAATATACTTCTCCAGCCCTTTAAGGAAGGCGAGTGGGAAGATGGAAACACAAGCAACATTCTTTGTGTTGAAACATGCTGGGCCCCCACTCCCAGACAGATGCGGCGCCCCGTGCAGTCTAAAGAAGCCAAAAAAATAAGCTTCTGGCATCCTGTTAACGACGACACGAGAACTAAACGGAAACACAAGCGGACAAACGATTGTGTCCATGGTTGTGCTTCTTTGAATGACCCGCATCCGATGGTTAAGGTATCTTGAAAATGTGCAGGCCCTACTTTCGAAGAACAATGCACTCTCGCTGGAGGTTGCATTCGGTCCTGCCAAAAAGAAAAAGAACTCCCACCACGCCGCTCAATAATTTACAGCGAACAACAAGTGAAACAAGGGAAAAGGCCACTTCTTCTTCTTCTTGGTTACCATCAGCGGTCATAGGATTTTGTTTGTTGTGGAAAAGCAGTGCTACATATAATATATAAGGCTGTAAGTCTTGAGCTCGCTGTTTTTGTATTTCATGCAGTTCTTATGTTTGAAGAGTTTCGTGGCGCTAGGCTAGTGCAAGGCTCGCCCATGGTATCAGCTAGCCTGCATTAAAAACAGTCTGACCGGCTCCACAGTGCACCTGAGGCAAATCACTTATAACGCCAGACTAACCATATAAATGAAACTTAGATTTGAGCAGCATCAGCTTCGTGGTTGTATAAGCTACGCAGCGGCGGAGTGATCTGCAAGAAAATAGTCCGCGATCGTTCATGTGATGCAAGGTCAGTTATATTCCAAAAATGATTCTACAGAGACAGACATTTATTAGGTGCACTGTGGAGCGGGTCAGACTGTTTTTATTGCAGTGTAGCTGATACCATAGAAATGCGCTAGCCTTGCACTAGCCTAGCGCCACGAAAATCTCTTCAAATGTATGAACTGCATGAATTACAAAAAAAAAAATATCTCCAGAAATCAACAACACTCTGGATTACTAGGAAATTAGGCCCTATGTCAAAAGTCCTGAAATATCCCTTTAATAACCTCTATTATTAAACACGCCTATGGTTACATGACTTGGAATCTGCTTTTTATTAACAGTCTTTTATCATGACCTGGGCTGTGTCTCATAAGCGTGATAGAGATCTAGATGTCTCAACTTGGGATGGAGGAGGCAACGGTAAATAGAGGGTAAGTTATGTCTACGACCCCACTGAGTGAAGGGTTCCCAGTCCTTACAAAATACTCCCATCCATAAGTTTCTCAAACCATCTCTCTCCTCCAAACAACCTCTCTCCTCTCACTGTCATCAAAGAAGTGGTTGGTGGCTTTAAAATAAAGAGGAACATCTGACAGAAGAGTGTTTCTCATGGTGTTGGTACGTCCTCTCCTGAAGATGCTGCTTTGTTTCTTCAATATCAATACAATGTCATTACTCTTTTTGTGGCTAGTCTTTTTTATAACAGCTATTATTGTGAATAGATTAATGATATTGTTCCATTTGTAGCAGTTTTGTGTGAGCGGCAACACAAAACTGAAGAAGAAGAACTGAAGAAAATTTACAAAAATGTAAATGTCCTTCTACTTCAAAACAGGCCTGTCTCGCAGTTGTATCATTTCCTGGGTAGAACTTTTAGTCCGGTTCCCTATGTAATTTTGCCAGATTATTGTGGAGAGTATTAAAACTATATATTTTTTAAAACTTTATTAAAAAAGCAATCAGAATCAGTTTACATTTGCTCTGATACGTAAAAAACAAAAAAGTGCGATAATAACATTTAACATATAGTTTGGCAGAAATTTACGAAATTTGGCAGAAAATTTTATTTGGTCAAAAAAGTCAATGAAACCCTTGTCATATGTTTCATGACGTTACCGTAGCGATGACCAGAGCTCCCCATTTACTCTAATGGAAAAATTGTATAATTGCACAATTTTACCAAATGACAAAGGCAAATGGAAAAATGTTTTTCTAGTTTCATATACCATAAGGTTTACACAAATACAGGTCATATAATTAGAATATCATGAAACAGTGCATTTACTTCTGTTATTCAACTTGAAGGAACAGGCCACCATTATTACATACTGAGATATGTTTTTACCTGAGTTTAGACAAGTTGATGTGTACCTGTCTGGTCTTTGTGTGTGCGCTCAGTCACACAAAATGACCAAAGATGTTGTTAGCATTTGGCCTCTCCCAATGTATTCCTATAGCTCCAAACAGGGTGAAGTTCGAAGCGACCACACTCTTCCACGGGCACAAAGACCAGACAGGTACGCATCAACTTGGTCTAAGGTAAGAACATATCTCAGTATGGAAAAACTGTGGCCTCTTCCTTTAAACTGTGAAACTAATATATGATAGACTCATTACATGCAAAGTGAGATATATAGCATTTATTTGTTATATTTTGATTATTATGGCTCAGTTTGAAAAAAAAATTAAAAATTAAAAATCTCAGAAAACTAGAATATTTTGCAAATGGACTGCAAGCCATAATCATCAAAAATCTACCAAAGGTTTGTCATATGTCACTTTACATGTAGTGAGTCTATATCATGTATTAGTTTCACATGTTAAGTTGAATATCAGAAGTAAATGCACTTTTTCATGATATTCTAACTGTATGACGAGCGCCTGTATATCGTTCTCATACTCGAAAATCCCTCAACAGTGGAAATCTAAACATAGTGAACCGGACTATTTGTGTGAGTGTAATAAAGTTCTTATTATGGTAATCACAAGGAAATAGGGATGCGGCAATACCGACACTGGATATTGGCGCAGATCCAGGCAAAAAAAACTGGATGCTAAATTTGTAATCCACTCATTATAAAAAAGCATCACCTCTCATTATCGCAGGCTCCCATGACATCTCCGATCTATTACCTTATTATGAATAGTTAAAAGACAGACTGTTTCCTCGTCGGTAAGTATCTCACCAATTTCATGAAAGCAATTAAAAATCCCTATAATACATCTACTTTTGTCATGTATACTTAATTTTCATGTACCCAACTATATTCTAGAAATAGCGTTGCAAAGCTGGCACTGTTTTCCCACATAAGCCTCTGCTCTTTCGGAATGTGCGACGTCACATTAAATGTAAATCCGGCTCCAGCGCCCGGGGGCCCCTTGTGACGACTGACTGTCAACATTTGTTCAGGTGAGAGCAGAGCGCCGCGATAACACTGCGTCACTGCACAGCTGGCACGGGGCAAGGGGACGGCATGACGGAGAAGGGGAGCAAGCAGTTCTTCAGATCAGAGCGGTATGTGAGCTTCTACAGATAAAGTAACCGGTTTATTTTCTTTTGGTAATGTCGCTCCACATTACATCAACACTTCCCTGGTTTAACCTCTTAACCCCCGCCTGAACCAAGCACATTTTCTGCAGTTTTGCTTTACCCACATCTAAAGGCTTCTGGGTAAAAATGGTCAAAAGAGCAGAAAGAGATGAAAATTGACAAAAATGTGTGACGAAGACGAAAAAGTGACAAAAAAAAGTGACGAAAAAGTGACAAAAAAGATGAAAAAGTGCCAGAAAAAGATGAAAAAGTGATGAAAAAGTGCCAAAAAATGTAAAAAAAAACGGATGAAAAACTGACGACAAACTGACGAAAAAGTAAAAAAAAAATAAGACAAAAAATGATACAAAAATGACAAAAAACGGTCAAAAAAGTGACGAAAAAGTGAATCAAAAAATGACAAAAAAGTAAGAAAAAATGACGAAAAAGTGACAACAAAGTGACGATAAAATTACGAAAAATGGATGAAAAACTGAAAACAGACAAAAAAGCTACACAAAATGAGAAAAAGTGAAAAAAAAAAGTGACACAAAAGTGATAAAAAAATGACGAAAAACTGTCAAAAAAGTGATAAAAATGTGAAAAAACGTACAAAATAAATACAAAAAGGTGATGAAAAAGCCACAAAAGGACAACAAAAAAAAGTGAGGAAAAGTGATGAAAATGTGGCAAAAAATGTGACGAAAATCCCCCTCAAAAAAGTTGCAGCAACAATGCAAGGAAAAAGCCCAGTTTAGATGAGTTTTGTAGGTCTTAGCTTTCAAAATAGGCGTTGCTCTGGCCTATAGATTTGGGTAAAGCTGAACTAGAGAAAATGCACTTGGTTAAGGCGGGGGTAAACAGGTTAATAACTTTTGAGCAAACAGCTTTTCGCATTTATCCAGTATCTTTAGGCACACAGGCGAATTTGCCTTGATCACAAATTGATTCAGTAGAAACAACCTGTCAATCACAAGAACTCTCCCTTCCCTTCTCTTCTCACGAGCGAGCGCTGATCAGTCCATGACATCAACATAGGTCCGCTCGCTTAACTTAACAAGGAGAGCGCCACACTTAGCGGGAGTTTGTGAGCTCGAGCCTGACGCTTCTTTTTGTTGTTGTTGTTGTTGTTTGGGTGGTTTGGCTGAGCTCCCACAGGGAATAACGTAAAGTGACGCCTATGAGCCTCACACACGTGCAGAGCGTCTTATGCTAGTCTCACTCTCCTCTGTCAGAACGTTTCTTATAGACAGAAGAAGCACCAGAAAACTGGGAAAAACAAGAGGAGGTGGAAAATTTCCCTGCTGATCGAACAGTGGTGGTGCACAGCCGCCTAAAGTCCTACATTTATCCATGCACCTGAAACATGCAAGTAATGATAAGAAATAATATTGAATAATAGATGTATGGGAGGAATTATGGGAGCTAGTAACAATTTCAGGTTTGTTCTCAACTACACCTGCCTTTCACAGCTTGCTTTTGGGAACATCGGTGTTGATATTCCACATTTTACAGATTTTAGAAAGTGGTTAACTGAAAGACAAACTATGATATTAAAAGTCCACTCTGAAAGAAAAAGAAAAGTCTCAGTGCTGAGCGCCAGGTTTCATGTGGAAGTCTAAAGTTACAGTGCGTCATTATTTCACCAAGGTTTGCCTATTGTCCCTTCTTTCGGCCTTGGCCTGAATGAGATGTTTTCAGTCAATATTTTTACTTCCTGTAGAAGTCTCCGGCACATGTAACCGGAGAGTCGTCCCTGTGTGGGAAATGGACCAAAGTGCTCCTGGCCTGTGCGCTGTATAGAGCATGGACAGCAGCACATGGTATTGACGTACAGTCAAACTGACAAATATTAGTATGAAAGAAAACCATAGGCTATATTTGAATCTAGTCAATTATGATGATGCACGCTCAGGGTATCGCCGTAGCCTTGGTGCTGCATAACTGACTTTTAACAATACACTAGCTGTTTTTTGGGCAGATTTTTATTTTATTTTATTCATTCATTACTTTGGGAGAACGTGTTTGTTTGCTTATTTTGGAAGAACATAATCAAACAATCCCCATAAATATATTAAGAGATATCAATAGGAAACTTATCCAGGGTTAGGGTTAGATTTTAATAATATAATATAAGCATGCTAATATGCAAACAAAATGATGAGCATGGCAGACATCAAGAATGATGCATAGAGCCAGGTTTGAATTTTGTTAAGGGGACTAGACGGAGTTTAAAAATGTTCCAGCCATGTCCTAATGTGTAGAATGAGCTCAGACCTGTTCACCACAACTGCCTCTAAAATCCTGCACTGTCACTTAAAAAGTTGTTAATTCGGGTCTGAAGTGCCATCATGTACGAGCTTAAAGGGATATTTCAGGATTTTTGACATAGGGCCTCATTTCCTAGTAATACAGAGTGTTGCTGATTTCTGAAGATATATATATATTTTTAATTCATGCAGTCCTTATATTTGAAGAGTTTAGTGGTGCTAGGCTAGTGCATGTCTATGGTAACTAGTAGCCTGCATTAAAAACAGTCTGACCAGCACAGTGCACCTGAGGCAAATCACTTATAACACCAGACTAACCATATAAATATCTGTGTTGAGTAATTTTTGAAATATATCTGACCTTGCATCACATGAATTACCACATTTTGAGGGACTATTTTCTAGCAGATCACTCCGCCGCTGCGTAGCTTATACAACCACGAAAATGATGCTGCTCAATATAAGTTCTTTTAAATGCAAAATGGTTAAAATTATTCTATTGACACAGACATTTATATCAGTAGTCTGGTGTTATAAGTGATTTGCCTCAGGTGCACTGTGCTTGGGTCAGACTGTTTTTAACGCAGGCTACTAGTTACCATAGACATGCACTAGCCTAGCACTAGCCTAGCGCCGCTAAACTCTTCAAATACAAGGACTGCATGAATTTATAAAATGTCAAAATGTCTGTGCACGTCACTTAAGGACAAGACATGTTAAAAAGCATTCTGGTGCTCTTTTGTTAATACATTTGGTCGACATATTACATGATTCTATTTGCATTTAAGGAGTATAATATGTATAATATATCCTTCTTTAAGCGATGCCCAAAGACGAACCTCTGTCCCTCGACACTAAAGACGTTGGGGATTTGTATTGGATTTTGTGGTGATTTACGTGGAGGCGAGGGTGAATGATTGACAGCCTGTTTGAAACACGGATGGGCCAGCTGGCAGGTGGCACTGATGCAACAGTTGTGTTTCCTGTTTGTTGGCTCTGAATGAGATTAGGCCCACGTGTGAAAATACACCCTGCAGTTGGCTGAATGATTGTGGTGGAATCACTGATCACTGCAAGGTGCAAGGAACCTCTCATGACTCACAGAAGAGTGGACTACCTCAGATCAGTTCTTCCTTCGTTTATCTTTCTTGCAAAATGGGGCTTGACTTGAACTTGAAGTAAATAACGTAGAACTTGCAAAACTTAAAGACTTTTCCACCTCTGATAACTTGCCATTGAAACAGTAACGGGCACTCACATGTCGCTGGCTATGGAGGAATTGCGGGACATGGATTTTGGGGAGAGGTCGTAGTCGGAGTCGGAGCGGTACAGGAACGACTCTCTCCGCTGACTGTGGACGAAGTTGGCCTGGAGGATGAGCCCAGAACCCGGACTGGCCATGGGGTCCAGGGGGCTGCGACCCGCCGACGTGCCATTGTCCACGTCGAAGCTGCAACGAGAAACACAAGAAACAGTTGTTAGGGATGTAGCGCATTCTTATCACAGGCTTGGGGAACATCAGCTCTCGTTTTGTAACTTGATTGCATGGAAAGGACAATTCATGATCAGGGTCCGACTTCCTAAGCACCTCATTTCATGCTTCAAATGCCCTCTGGTGGTATCTGCTGCTCCACATCAGAAAGAAAATACAAGCCGTAATTCCTAGAGATCCACACACCGCCATAATGAACACAGTCTGGATGCAAAATACGCACAAGCCAACTGCCCCACAAAGATCATACGACACATTCACAGCCTGAAGATTTCTATTAAGGTGAGTCACAGCAGGTCCAACTTTTTCCTTTTTGCTGCAGTTTGGTCTCTTCACATATTGTATTGGCATCTCTACACAAGCTTCTACAGGGTTTCAATATCTAATTTCTAGCTATATTTATTGAGCATTGAAAAGCTAATCTACAAGACAAGTTTCAAACTGATATCTCAAACTGTTTCTCTATTCACCTGCAGTGTTTCCCTCGTTCTTTTCAACATAAACACAGTCTAGAAGAGATAACGCAATCGTGCCGTCACGCCTTGTTCTGCGCAAACACCACGGCTTTCTTTCCCATATGTCGGTGTCACTGGGTCAGCTGGTGATGCGCTGTGAAACATGTTTTTGCACACCATGACGCGCAGCTCCTCTGCTGCAGTCACACTTTGACATGCGGGGAATGTGCGTGGAGAAATATAATAGCACTGACTTTTGATGTCTATAACATGGGAGGGAAAATGACAGCAAAAGTGTATTTCATTAGGTGTAATGGTACAGTTAATGACAGGTGCAAAAACATAAATGTAACCTTGGTTAGAGAGGTCTACTGTACTCGATTTCACCCGCCTTCAAAAAATATTTAAGCGGAACAGATTGGATTTTAAAAGTCAGCCACAGCCCCAATTTCATCATAAATCGTCTCTAACACATGTTATGGAATTTTTCTTCATTTATTTTCTTATATGAGGCAAATCAAATATGGATTTTACAAAGTGCAAACGTAATGTTGGTCTATTCAAAATTACAAAAAAAAAAATACATGTTGCATCAGTTGTTTATTGACTATTTTGTTTTGGGTCTTAAGCCCCACCCACTTCCCAATGCCCAGTCAAAAAGCCCCCAGAACACCATTGGGTTGCCAGCTCCTGATGAAAAACAAAACAAAAAAACAAATTAAGTGTGTAAGATTAAAGGGGGACACGGATCGGACGGCGTCGAGGCACTTGGAGCGAAAAGATTGTGTCCTGGTGTCCTGGTGTGTATTACCCCCTCTGGGGGTAATACAAGTGTTAATGGGATGATTGGGGGGTCTTTCATTTCTCCCTGTTGTCTCTGGCCAGAAAACCACAGTTACAACTTTCCCTGCTCCGACCTGGAGGCTCAATACGTTTGTTAAGTGGTGACGTCACAGCTCTACTTCCGGGTCCCGAGATGTGCGAGAAACTACACAAAACTCTTTAATACCACAATCAATATTTCTGAAGCTCAACGGAGAGTTACTGAACAGACTTATTTATCAGGCCCATTAGCCAAAAATGCTGCACCTACTGCTAGAAAAGTAATATTTACCTAAACCGGTACATCCGGGTTAGCGGAGATAAATGCTAATGGCGCAGCAGCTACGCTAACCCCGGAAGTAGTAACTCTAGTAAATATAACCTTTTTTAGCAGTAGGTGCAGATTTTTTGGCTAATGAGTCTGAGAAATAAGTAGGTTCAGTAAAATCCGTTGAGTTTCAGAAATATTGATGGTGGTTTTTAAGAGATTTTTATGTTTTTTAATCGCATATTTGCCGGTCTGCTAGTATCCGGAAGCGGAAGTCGTGACGTTACACTTAACAAACGTATACACACTAATGGAATCACGAAGAAGAGGCTAACTGCGGGCAACACCACTTTAGTAGTATTTACAGCCAAGTTTGAGTGAAAAAAAAATATCTCCATTGTGTAATTGTGTTGTGGCACAATGTATAATATCCATCTCTCCCTTTGTCTTTTCTGTCAGCATAGTATTTACTCTCATGAACAATTAAAGAGTAAAATAAACGCGACATGCTACGACACCTGCAGTGGTGTTTATGGCCTCTAGGGGCATGAGTTACTTATGGTTTAATGGAAATACGAAAAGGAAGAGATGAAACCATATCAGTTGTTTCAGGTCAAAATGCTGTGATTGGTCAGAATGGTGATACATTTGTCGTGGGAATGGTTGTGCTACTACGAAAGAAGACAGAAGTTTTAAGGATCCGCATGAAGTTGGACAGTTTGTTGGGCGTGTGGTGGGAGTTGTGAATTCAGTCACGATAACAAGAAACATGGTGTTTATTGACTGTAAAACTCAACGTCAAAGAGATTGTGATTTTGAGAAATGTAAAGACGAAGTGGACGAATTGGAATTTAAATGCCTTCATTGTGACAGAGATCATCGGGTAGGGTTAGTAAATTGTCCAAGAGGGAAACATGAGCGAAAAGTGCTAAAGTAAGATTGGAAAATTAAGTTACATATGCTGGGAAGAAAGCAAAAGAGCAGGAAGATGTGGAAGGAGGAGAACCAGGCACAGTGAAGAGTTTCATGGGGGTGAATCAAAAGTCTTTTTTGGCTTTCGTGGCAATGATCATCAGTTGTACGGCTAGTCGTCGGGGAAAATCTGACAACATTAAAGAGACACTTGACGCAGCGCAGAAGTTTTTGCAAGTTGATGGCATCTCTGGGGAGGATTTGGACAAAGTGCTGAGGGAGGGATTTGAACATTCAATGTAGGTTTTGTTTTCTGAGATTGTGATGGATGGACTTATAGATTTTTTTTTAGTAACTTCCTCGAGAAGACCGTGATCCAGTAGGTGGTGGCAATACAAATCTTTCTAGGTTGTCGTCCACCAGAAAACCTCAAGAAGAAGAAGAAGAAGAAGAAGAAGAAGAAGAAGAAGAAGAAGAAGAAGAAGAAGAAGAAGAAGAAGAAGAAGAAGAAGAAGAGCTGATAGTATATCATGCAAAATTGACTTAACCATGTTATAATTATCTGTTGCAATTAGGAGTGTGACAATATATCGATTTTCCGATACATCGCGATATTTTGCGGGACGATACAATACTTTTTATTCCGATATCGATACTTTTGATGACGTCGTGCATATTAGTGAGCAACGTCATGCATATTAATGAGGCAGCAGTGCTCCACTCTTTTCACAGTCAACGGAGGCCAATAATGATCAAGAATTCAGTCAGGACAGCAGGGGGCAGCACTACAAAACCTGTTCCACCAACCAAACACTGTCACACAAATAAATTACTTTTAATGATAGTTTTTATAATTGTAAAGAAGATTAATTTGTTTATTTATTACTTTTAAATAGGACTGTGGTTTCTTGTTTATTTCATTGTAAATGAAGTCACTGAGTGTTTAAGTGCACTTGAAGCACTTTTCATGCCTTTTGCAGTTTAGACTCCTTCATAGAACTCTTCCTCGCACTGAGTAGCTTGTTAGCTAACGTTGTCGTAGCTGTTTTGAAACTAGCCTTTGCCCATGAGGCTCCGGTCACTGTTGGAGGAGCGCACTCTGTTGGCCTTAAGTATAACTGCACTTTACCATATTTAGTGCAGCTTATATATTTGGACATAGACAATATACAAATATACATTGACTTCAGAAAGGAGGATGAGGATGAGCCCAGACCTGTTCACCACAACTGCCTCGTATGACCTGAGGTGGCAGCAATGAGTATAAAATGGCCAACTTGCATCTAACCCCGTGAAGAGACTTTATTGTGTCACCGTAGCTCAATATAGTAGGTCTGCTCAACTTCAAAAATAATTAAAGCAATACAACTAATAACACGCTGGATGAAATATGCAAATACTACATGGAATCATTAGTAGTACAAGTGGGACAGGTATATGCAAATCTGTCACTCTGTAAACAATTACAAATACTAACATGATAATCTAGGATAATGCAAATTTACATTATATACAAAAATGTAATGGATTAAATAATGCAAATGGACAGTGGTAAATTGAAGGCTGATGTCAACAAACAAAGGTGCATCATAAACATACATCATACATCAAAGCCAATTTATACTACAGTAGTTATAAAAGCTTAAAGAAAGCATGATATAGGACCTTGAAGATGAAGCTGTACTTTATTGGACCTCCAGGACAGCTGGCGATTGAGCCTATTGTGCATGTCTTATAAAGAAGATGGTCCACTGCAGTACTTGAGAGCCTCTGTATTTCTCCTGTTAACGTCTGTCAATGACTCACATCCTTAATAATAATAAATAGGAACGCGCTCGGCTTTATATTAGTATTCCGTGGAGTGTCCAACTCCACGTCCCGAATCCGCGACTGACATTTCCCGACAACAAAAGCATGAAAACAGAAACCATGGTTCCCAATTACTGTGACCATACGTTATTTTTCTTTGATGTCTGGAGGCTGTGGTCAATTAATGAAGTGGTAGTGGTGGTGGTGGTGGTAGTAGTGGTAGTAGTAGTGGTGGTAGTAAGATATGGAAGGAGGAGAACCAGGTACAGTGAAGAGTTTCATGGGGGTGAATCAAAAGTCTTTTTTGGCTTTTGTGGCAATGATCATCAGTTGTACGGCTAGTCGTCGGGGAAAATCTGACAACATTAAAGAGACACTTGACGCAGCGCAGAAGTTTTTGCAAGTTGATGGCATCTCTGGGGAGGATTTGGACAAAGTGCTGAGGGAGGGATTTGAACATTCAATGTAGGTTTTGTTTTCTGAGATTGTGATGGATGGACTTATAGATTTTTTTTAGTAACTTCCTCGAGAAGACCGCGATCCAGTAGGTGGTGGCAATACAAATGTTTCTAGGTTGTCGTCCACCAGAAAACCTCAAAAAGAAGAAGAAGAAGAAGAAGAAGAAGAAGAAGAAGAAGAAGAAGAAGAAGAATGTTATAATTATCTGTTGCAATTAGGAGTGTGACAATATATCGATTTTCCGATACATCGCGATATTTTGCGGGACGATACAATACTTTTTATTCCGATATCGATACTTTTGATGACGTCGTGCATATTAGTGAGCAACGTCATGCATATTAATGAGGCAGCAGTGCTCCACTGTTTTCACAGTCAACAGAGGCCAATAATGATCAAGAATTCAGTCAGGACAGCAGGGGGCAGCACTACAAAACCTGTTCCACCAACCAAACACTGTCACACAAATAAATTACTTTTAATGATTAATTTGTTTATTTATTACTTTTAAATAGAACTGTGGTTTCTTGTTTATTTCATTGTAAATGAAGTCACTGAGTGTTTAAGTGCACTTGAAGCACTTTTCATGCATTTTGCAGTTTAGACTCCTTCACAGAACTCTTCCTCGCACTGAGTAGCTTGATAGCTAACGTTGTCGTAGCTCTTTTGAAACTAGCCTTTGCTCATGCGGCTCCGGTCACTGTTGGAGGTGCGCACTCTGCTGGCCTTAAGTATACCTGCACTTTACCATGTTTAGTGCAGTTTATATATTTGAACATGGACAATGTACAAATATACATTGACTTCAGAAAGGAGGATGAGCCCAGACCTGTTCACCACAACTGCCTCTAAAATCCTGCATTGTCACTCAAAAAGTTGTTAATTCGGGTCTGAAGTGCCGTCATCCATGAGCTTAATATAGAAGGTGCAGTTACACGTATGACCTGAGGCAGCAGCAGTGAGTATAAAATGGCCAACTTGCATCTAGCCCCTTTAAGAGACTTTATTGTAGCTCAATATAGTAGTATAGTACTCAACTCAGACAAAAATAATGAAAGCAGTACCACTAATAATACGCTGGATGAAATATGCAAATACTACATGGAATCATTAGTAGAAAAAGTGGGACAGGTATATGCAAATCTGTCACTGTGTAAACAATTACAAATACTAACGTGTTAATCTAGGATAATGCATATCTACATTATATACAAAAATGTAATGGATTAAATAATGCAGTGCAAATGGACAGTGGTAAATTGAAGGCTGATGTCAACAAACAAAGGTGCATCATTAACATACATCATACATCAAAGCCAATTTATACTACAGAAGATGTCAAGGCTAAGGTGTGTAAATAGTTATAAAAGCTTAAAGAAAGCATGACATAGGACCTTGAAGATGAAGCTGTACTTTATTGTCCCTGCAGGACCTCCAGATCTTGAACAAAGGTTTATTTTGAACAAGGACAGCTGGCGATTGAGCCTATTGTGCATGTTTTATAAAGGAGTTGGTCCACTGCAGTACTTGAGAGCCTCTGTATTTCTCCTGTTAACGTCTGTCAATACAAAACATGACTCACAGCCTTAATAATAATAAATAGGAACACACTCGGCTTTACATTAGCATTGCGCGGAGTGTCCAACTCCACGTCACGAATCCGCGACTGACATTTCCCAAAACAACAAAAGCATGAAAACAGAAACCATGGCCGCGCTGCATAAAACATAGGTCAGCATCGTCAGACCAGCTCCTTTCTCCGCCGCGCTGTGTCGTCACGGTGAGCAGCTTACAAAGAGCCTAAGACGAGATTGCTCGCTCCGGTGACGCAGCCGAGAGGGGGGGGGGGAGGCAGATCTGCTGCGTCACCACGGTTACCACGCAATCCCATAATCTACCCCTGGGCGAGGATAGGTGTGCGAGAGGGGTTTCCCTGTGAGGTCAGCGCCCGGGTTTGTTTCTATGCACGAGAGGACTGTTTTTGTGTTCAAAGGTTCCAGGTTGAATACAGAGTGAGAAGAGAAATCAAATGGAACGATGTTCAAATCTCATATCAAGTGAAAAATGCTGGAACTTGCTTTAGTGCAAAGAGTTGCAGGCACTGGGAATGGCAATGGTTGACGGTTTGAATCCTGGCAAGCTGTGGCTGTGCCCTTGGGCAGGACTGTACAGCACGTTCCCAATTACTGTGACCATACGGTTATTTTTCTTTAATGTCTGGAGGCTGTGGTCAATTAACGGTAGTAGTGGTAGTAGTGGTGGTAGTGGTAGTAGTAGTAGTAGTAGTAGTGGTGCGGATGGTGGTAGTGGTGGTGGTGGTAGTAGTGGTAGTAGTAGTGGTGGTAGTAGTGGTAGTAGTGGTAGTAGTAGTGGTGGTAGTAGTGGTAGTAGTGGTAGTAGTGGTAGTAGTAGTAGTAGTGGTGGTAGTAGTGGTGTTTATAGTGACAGTAGTAGTAGTAATGGTGGTAGTAGTGGTAGTAGTAGTAGTAGTGGTGGTGGTAGTAGTGGTGTTTATAGTGACAGTAGTAGTAGTAGTGGTGGTAGTAGTGATGTTTATAGTGACAGTGGTTGTAGTAGTAGTGGTAGTAGTAATGGTAGTAGTAAGTGGTAGTAGTAAGTGGTGTATAGTGACAGTGGTAGTAGTAGTGGTGGTAGTAGTGGTAGTAGTAGTGGTAGTAGTAGTAGTAGTAGTAGTAGTAGTGGTAGTAGTAGTGGTGTCTATAGTGACAGTGGTAGTAGTAGTGGTGGTAGTAGTGGTAGTAGTGGTAGTAGTAGTGGTAGTAGTAGTAGTGGTGGTGGTAGTAGTGGTAGTAGTAGTAGTGGTAGTAGTAGTAGTGGTAGTAGTAGTAGTAGTAGTAGCAGTGGTAGTAGTAGTGGTAGTAGTGGTAGTGGTAGTAGTAGTGGTAGTAGTAGTGGTAGTAGTAGTGGTAGTAGTGGTAGTGGTAGTAGTAGTAGTAGTAGTAGTAGTAGTAGTAGTAGTAGTAGTAGTAGTAGTAGTAGTAGTAGTAGTAGTAGTAGTGGTGGTAGTAGTAGTGGTGTCTATAGTGACAGTGGTAGTAGTAGTGGTGTTTATAGTGACGCCGGCACTAATGGTACGAATAGTAGTTAATTGTGTTTCTTTTCTTGTATTACAAGTATTTATTCCTTGTTTATTTTTAGTGCTATTTCTTTGTAAATTGTTACTTGTTTGTTCAACATTTTCCCAAAACAAACTGAGCTGCAGAATGATTTGGCACACCGTATTTTTGCATAATAATTGATATTTTCAAATATTTTCTAAAAAAAAAAAGCTCAGACTTACCCTTTAACCTGCATGAATATTCAGGTTCATGCAGGTTCATTTTATGAATTGATTGAGACCACTGTTCTAGTTCAAAAACAGACAAATAATTTGGAGCTATGAGAAGCTTCTGAAGCGCAATAAAAACTCTTGATCTTGCTAAAGTGTCTGAAGTAAACTCCCGTCAATGGTGCACAGAAACAAGCTCGAGTCATCCAGCACATGAGCATTCCTCAAGCAGGCTGACAACTCAATGACCAGTCACTTCAGCCCCACACAATCGCCTTGTTTGGGTGTTGCACTTCGACAACAGAAGTGCAGCTTTATCTCCGTGTTGGGGGGTGGGGGGGTGGGGGGCTGGTCAGGAAGCAGCCATAATGCTCACTTTTCCTCCCCCAGGACCAAGGAGGAATAGGAGGGATAGAACTCCAGCATGCATTATGGATGACCCGCCCTTTGCCCCGCACTCTGCAACGATTACACCACGCTCGCGAGTTATGGAGCGGCTTCACGCGAGGCAGTCGAGTCGTTGCGTAAGAAGTGATGGCAAGAGAAAATGGGACTAATTTAAAGATAAATGTCAGCCGCTCGCGAAAGATGGAGCAACTACTCTTAAGCTGCGGATTTCAAGCACCGGTTTCAAAGCTGACGATTAAAAACTTCAAAACAATCTATCAGCAGTCATTTTTTGGCATCACAGCTCTAAAAAAATTACCCGACAATATTTAGAAAATCATGTTGTTTCTTACTGAGGTTGCTCAAGGTCCTGTGCAGTGCTTTATCCAAGCTTTTAAAAATACTTTTGCCACCAGCCTTGGACTAAGTGATCATGAATGTTTGGCATGCAGAGGGAACAATATGAAGATCTGCTGCATAGCATAGGGAAGCTGCTCAGAAGAAATCTGAGAGAAAAAATGCTTTGCAAGTTAAAGCATTTTATAAAATGGCAAAAAAATGCCAAATGGAAATTCAGTGACAAAATCTGATAATGGATTGAGCTAGGTTTAACTCTCTGAAGAGTTACAAGGGGATATAACTTACTTACCTTAAAGGGACTATACTACGGAGTTTAAAAATGTTGAAATTATGTATTTTCATCCCCCTACATGTTCCAGCCATGTCCTAATGTGTAGAATGAGCTCAGACCTATTCACCACAACTGCCTCTAAAATCCTGCACAGTCACTCAAAAAGGTGAATTCGTGTTCCAAGTGCCGTCATGCACGAGCTAAATATAGAAGCTGCAGTTACTCATAAGGCCTGAGATGGCAGTAGTGAGTATAAAATCACAAACTTGCATTTAGCCCCTTTAATAAATCCTTTCCGTTGTCCCTCTGGGGGTAATACAAGTGTTAATGGGATGATTGGAGGTCGTTCATCTCCCTGGTGTCTCTGGCCAGAAAACCACAATTGCAACTTCCCTGCCTCTGGGTCGGAGTCACCAATACACACTAATGGAATCACGAAGAAGAAGCTAAAAGGCTAACAGGCAAAGCTAACTGCGGGCTAGCGCCACTTAAACAGTATCTACAGCCAAGCTTGAGCAAAAATAATGATCTCCATTGTGTAATTGGATGTACAATATCCCTCTCTCCCTTTGTCTTTTCTGTCAGCGCTGCATTTACTCTCACGGACAATTATTGAGTAAAAACACGGAACATGCTACGACACCTGCAGTGGCGCTTATGGCCTCTAGGGGCACGAGTTACTTAGTACTGCTTTAAACAATCCCCTGGGGGGAAAAAAAAACATTTCGAAATATTTTTAAGTGCATGACTGGAAGGTATTGAGCCGGTAGGTGCCTCAAACGTGGAGATGTTGTGACAAGAGTGTAAAGAAAACCTCACTCAGAGAAAACACAACCTAATCTATTTCAAATCGTATTTGGATAACAGGGTCACCTCGTTTGCTTACGAATGTCACAGGGATTCCAAACGTGTCAATATTTGTGAATGGACGAGTGTGGGAAAGCTGTTGATTTCCTGAAAAGCAATCGCTAGCAGACAAAACATTTGGTCTTTTTTTTTTTTACATTACAACTAAGATGTTATAGGAGAAACTAGTTAAATTCTCAACATTGACCACTGCGTGAAAAGGCGATGCTTTATCTGCTGTGTCTAGCCTTAAACATAAATCAGACTTTTGATTGTTGTTGATTGTTTTTGCTTTCATTTACAAAAGCCTCGGCTCTACCCCCTGCACTAACTATAGCAAAGAATCTGCCAAGTCAGTAATGTACTCTCTGCCCGAAAGTAGTGCTATGAAAAATGCTGATCTGCGCATTTAATAATGCATGGCTGATATCTCAACACTCAATATTTTATCCTGTGCGAGCTTCACTCCTTCCCAAAATCTCTTGACCTATGACTTCTTTTAGTGGGAGTCGAATCTTTTGGGGTCTGAACATTTCAAAGAGCCATTTTTACATTGATTTGCATTCATACATTTCATTATCTGTGAACTAAACACTGAGAGGCGTAAGTTTAGATTTAAATATATATTACGAGCTCACACACTGGCAACAACAGTCAAATCCTTTTTTGTGCAAAATTTGCTCTTTTTTGACTCCTTTCACCAAATCAACTTTTCTGAGCTTTTAACCACCACATTTACCACCTGTAGAAAGTCATCAGAGCCACATGCTAGGACGTAGGACTAGCTCAGAGCTAGCTTAACTGCGGAGTATTGTGCTTCATGGCTTGGTCTATTTCATAAAAACTTCAGCAACTGACTTGTATGGATGTTTTGCCTTGGCCTGACATCAACAAAGAAGTTATGCGTAAACGTTTTACATTCATTTCAGTAGAGTTTTTTGTAGAATTAGACTTGTCTCACAAAAGAACAAGCAGACGGTACAGTATTTTTTCCCTTCATTTTGTTGAAAAATTGCCCCAAAACCCTTCTCCCGAGCCACTAGTGCAACGCCATGTTTGATTCTGTCGTTCTGTCTTTGCAACACTTTCTGATCAGCTACTCCTCAAGCTCCGCTTCACTCAGCTTTGCGTCCAGACTTCTCTCCCGTTAAGAATGAACAGAGGCGAGTGGACCAGCGGGCCAAGTGTTGTTTCCTGTTTACTTTGGTCATTTCTTCTTCTGGAGTTTTGATTGATTGTATTTCTTGGATCTTGTTGCGTAAAAGAGGTCTGTAAATAATCACAGGATCTATTCTGACCAGTTCTGCACTGAATCTGCATTTATCACAACTCCATTTATTTGTTAGCATGCCGGTAGTAGAGTTTTAAAACAGTCCTTAGTGATACAGTGCCCTTTCCCAATTATTGTTGTAAGTTAACATAAAGCATAAAAGCTAAAGTGCCTAAAAGCTGCATTTTACAGTTCAGTTCCAGCGCTCAGTACTTTCGAGCAGCTGGCTAACACACTGGATCTCGATGAGATTGCTTGGCAGCACCTGATAGCTCGGAAAGAGCACCGCTATCGTCCTTGTTCTGTCTTCTGGAAGTGTTGGGACGCTCTGGTGTGGCAGAGAAAGACTGAGGGAACTTTTGTCGAGCAAACGCTATCTGTATTACAGGGTTATTTTTAGGGCAACTCAAGATGAGAGCTTGTCCGGTCGGGTCATGTAGCACATGTTTGCCATCTGTATCAAGAGGGTGACAACTTTGAACTGTTAAAATGATGAATCACGGAGTAAGTTGTGAGGTATTTTTTGTCTTATGTAAACTCATCCTCAGTAGTAACTTGCACTTGATTGTAGTAAAGGTTTTCCAAAGTCATTACCTGGACTGGGTTCACTGAGAGAGCCAAAATGTCAGGTTCATTGATGACTTCGAGGCGATGGTAGGGATGGTGGCGCAGCGGTTAGTGCAAGTGCTTCACAGCTAGAAGGTCCCAGGTTCAATCCCCGGGTCGAACGGGCCTTTGTGGAGTTTGAATTTTCTCTCTGTGTCTGCGTAGGTTTCCTCTGGGTATTCCAGTTTCCCCTACCACTAAAAACATGTACAATAGGCCATGTTGAGTGAGAGTAGGGATAGAAATTGGCCCATGGCTGCATTAACATGCACTGTCCTGACCAATAAATGAAGAAATACATAAAACAGAGACACCCCTTCGCTGTGTCACTAAAGAGAAGTGAGTGGCCAGTGTGGCTGTCGTGAAACTATGCACTTTTACTAAGTGTCTATACTTTGTGATGAAAGGATGAAGCTAAGCATGAGATGCGACGCGAGGAAAGCATTTCCTGGATACGTGGGACCTCAGGAGGAACTTTTTAGGAGGTTCCACTGTGCCAGACCCGGATCTACAGGGGTGTAAAAGGGTGCATTGCAACCTCCTTTTAAAATGCTTGCACCCTCACTTATAGTCGTGTCACTGTATTTGAATGGGGGGAATCTCTGTTTGCACAGAAGCGGGAAGATTAACCTCGGCTAAAATGCCTTCAATATCTACTCGAACATTTGCTGGCGGCGGCGTCAGCGAGGCCTTTAGATAACTTGCGAAATGCCAGAGCATGTTTGGACCTCCTTATCACACACAGACCCTTCATCGCATCATCACTTGGCTTCAGCGAGCAGGTGCGAACGCAAAGACTCAGACTGCCATTCAAACTGCTGGCCAGCCATCCAAGCAGTCCCCCAGACCCACAGTCCGGACATAGAAGCCTGCCTCATCCTAGATAAGGCTTAGAGAGTCCAGAGATCGTAATGTTCATATTCAGGGTTGGGCATTGACGTTGAGGGACCATAACTTGAACTACTTGGAAGTTTTGACATAATATTGGTAATTTGCTAATAGGGGACGCCTAATATTCAGAAACAGTGATCATTTCCAAATCTGAACAAAGATCGCCATTCCAATTGACTTGGAAACTCACTTGTTGTTGCTGTGGGACGCATGTGGTTTTGGGCTGGTTTCTTGAAAGCAATGATTGAAGAATGATCGCGTCGAAGGGAATATAATCTAACTTGAAACTTTACTTAAACCTTCAGAGCGGATTTAGGCAAACCTGATCCAAGCTAGTAGCAGTTTGCAGCCAAAAAAGTGGGTCAAAAATGTCTCAAAACCGATGATGCAATATGTCACCACAAATTTCCGTTTTTGCTTCAAGCCCTTTGTTTCAAGCTCTTTGGTTTCTATGGGACACTGAAGCTTTGCCGTTGAATTGATTTGAGGCGACAGACGCACATGCAGGAAGGAATGGATCTTTGCAGCGGTTTCTCACATGGCTCAGGTTTCATTAGGACAAAGGAGAAAGACCATGTTTTTTCAGATGGACCGAAAGAGGGCCGAGTACAGTGAGGGGTGAGGCACTCTGACCCCACACCGCGGGACAAATGAGGCCAAGGACAAACGGAGGCTTATCGCAATCTCACACTCACTCCACAGTTAGTAATCTATTCTAACGTCCACACAGAACACAAAGTCAAACACATGGACAAGATCTTTTGAAGAGTTGTCATTGCAGCCCATTTTCTTTCATTGTCGCACCAAGTTTCGGTTATACAATTTACACAGTGCAAGCTTGGATGGTTCTGGATGAGGCAACAACATTATTACATATCAATGCAATCTTGAACATTTCATACAACTGCACACAAGCATTCAAAGCAAGGCAGACTAGACAGTTTGCCAGAGGACAAAAGCGTTCATTACCAGCAGCAGAAATCAAACTACAAAAAACAACTTAAGAGAAGCAGAGGGAGCACATCAGTGGGTCAGGTGAAAAAAAAAAAAAAAGAAACAACTAGAGTAGTACTATTGTTTCTCTGAAGCCCTAGCACGGACAGTGATACTGGATAATGAGTCAGCCTCCAGGTGAAAGGAGCTCTTCTGAACAGAGCTGCAGTGAGTGGGACTGGCAGGACACAGAGGAGGTCAGGGCGCGCTGTCTGCACACTTCCTCCAGCATTCAAAAGACAGGACATCTCCCTCAATTAGGCAGCAGGCACAAACAAACTTCAATGGTCACATTTGGTTGCAGAGCCAGACCGAATGGACCTTTCTTTGGAAAATTCAAGGCTAATCAATATAAGGGACTGCTACTTCCTTCAAAAGCCACAATTATGTCAGTAAATAGCAAAAATACAATGTCTTTAAAGGGTCTTGTGCTTAAGTAATCCTCGATATTTCTTCTTCCGCAATCACAGCGCATACCCACTGTAAAAATTCCAGGCAAACTGAACCTGCCCGTGATCAATCTCTCTCCTCCGCGCCGATTAGCACGTCTGCTGGTACCTGTCGTTTCTCAAAGCTTTGTTTCGACACTTCTTCCTTTGTGGATGACGCGTCAGAAGGACCGTGTTCGCCCCCTGCTGGCGCTTCGTACATCAGTATTTGTTCAAATCTTATTACGTAGGAGACAGGACGCCAAAACTTAAGGGCCATTTTACAAATTTGCTAGACCTTATCAAGCAATAGGCCCACTTCCGACTACTTTAGACACCTCAGAGCTACACTTTCTTTTCTTTCTCTCGTCTTCACAGAAAAGCCATCTACCACCTCAGACACTCATTTCTCCTCTTCACCACCTCCAGAGATTTTAGTCCGTACAAAGAAATCCACCATACTCTTTGCTCTTTTAACAAGCAGAAATAACTGCCCACCATGGTCTTTGCACTTAGATCTATACGCTATAAAACACTTATTTCACTTAATATCAATGTCAACATGCTGTATTTCACCTCAATGTGGAATTTGCAGCTTCGGCAAACTCTAAGGCCACGTCTTCTGACAGACTCCGGGTTAGCAGCCTGTGATAAGCAAGCACGGGTCTCACGAGAATCCTGGAGAAACTCGGGCTCCTCGAAGAACCTTTACTCAGCGTTCTCTTCATTCCCTCAGGTATAGCCACCAAACTTCCAGTGACTTGTGCCTATAAGCCTTTAGCTGATGTTAGTCCAATGGGGCGTATTAATAGACCTGCTGAAAACTGAGCCGTCTTGCCGATGTCGCGGCTTATGTTTACGCTCACGGAAAACACACTGGTCAGTTTGAAGTTTGTAACCATGGGATCTGAGATATGTTTTCACCTGTTAAATACTAAAAAATGTCAATTCATCAACTTCAGATATTGGGAAAAATCACAAAGGCATAGGCACTTCGATGGCGTCAGAATTTTGTTTTTCCTTTTTTTTTCTACCTGAAGTCGCATTCAAGCAAATGCTGCATTTATTTTGGAAGCAGTCCGGAGGTGTTCAGAAGAGACAGGCAGCTGAAGCAAGGGCAGAGACGTCGTGCGAGCCCTGTTTGCATGTGTAAGGCTGATTTATAATAGCAGTCAGCCATGTGTGCATTCTTGTGGACTTTATCCTTGACTAAATCTCAGACAGTAACCTAGAGAGACCCATCCATCAGGGCGGGGTGCACACATTCAAGGATATATATGTGGGATTCGGATTGTTGAGTCTAGAGTTCTTTTGAGAGTGAGAGTTCAATTAAAAGCAGTTCATCAGCAAAGAGTAGAGGAGGAATTTCAGGATTGTCTAATGGTCCTTCGTTCTCGCAAGGAAAAACAGACTTTTTTGTGTAAGCGTCACATAAACAAAGCCATTTTGGAAAGAGAAAATACTTCTGCTCCTGAATACACTGACTGGCCGTAAAAAGCGTCACCACTGGGATCAGTGTTTGCTGAAGTTGGCCGGGTTTTGGTTCAGCAACAATGTGTGACAATGGAGGTCAGCTGACTTTCTAACTAAATGTTCAAGGAGGTTTGTTAATTCGACAGGCCATAGAAGGAGAGTGTCCTGGTTTTTCTATTTTACCATCAGTGGATTTTCTTCATGTTCCAAGATGACAATGCCAGGATTCATCGGTCTCACATTGTGAAAGAGTGGTTCATGGACCATGAAACATCGTTTCCACACATGGATTGGCCAACACAGAGTCCAGATCTTAAAGGGACATTTCAGGATTTTTGACATAGGGCCTCATTTCCTAGTTATCCAGAGTGTTGTTGATTTCTGGAGATATTTTTTTTGTAATTCATGCAGTTCTTATATTTGAAGAGTTTCGTGGCGCTAGGCTTGTGCTAGGCTAGTGCATTTCTATGGTATCAGCTACACTGCATTAAAAACAGTCTGACCCGCTCCACAGTGCACCTGAGGCAAATCATTTATAACACCAGACTAACCATACAAATGTTTGTCGATAGAATAATTTTTGGAATACAACTGACCTTGCATCACATGAATGATCGCATTTTGAGGGACTATTTTCCAGCAGATCACTCCGCCGCTGCGTAGCTTAACAACCACGAAGCTGATGCTGCTCAAATATAAGATATTTTAAATGCAAAATGGTTCAAATTACTTGACACAGACATTTATATGGTTAGTCTGGCGTTATAAGTGATTTGCCTCAGGTGGACTGTGGAGCGGGTCAGACTGTTTTTAATGCAGGCTAGCTGATACCATAGAAACCACGTAACTCTTCAAATATAAGAATTGCATGAATTACAAAAAAAATATCTCCAGAAATCAGCAACACTCTGGATAACTGTCATAAATCCTGAAATATCCCTTTAATCCCATTAAGAATATTTGGGATGTGATGTCCTTCACTCCCATCCTCAACACATGCTCTTGATGAACAATGAATGCAACACTGGACTGAAATCAATTCGGTAACTTTTCAGAAGCTTATTGAAGCAACGCTACAAACAAAAAAGTGTCTCAAAATCAAAGGTTTTCCATGGCAAATTTTTGTTTTGGCCAGGCAGAGTGTTTCTGATTATTTATGTGAACAATGGAGATGTTCAAGAAATACTGTGAGAGCTAGAGACCTGTTATGCTCAACTCCCTCCTCCTTTCTTTGTTTGTAATAGGAAAAAAAAACAGGTAAAAGTATAACATCAAGCACCTTACTGACTCCAGAAGTGACACCCAGCACATGTTGTAAAAAGGAACTAGCAGTGTGTCCAGTACATAAAGAATATAAGGTCTTTGCAGTCAGCGTCAGCTAAAACCTTCCCACATTCTCCAATTTAGGACAAGTCCGTTTTACTTTCCTGCCTCTAGGATACAAGCAGAGAGCGCTCTTTCCTCCAGTCGTGGCACCGCTTTTACGCTCCGATGTAACCTCGCCATTCAGAAAAGTCAGCCAATCATGAAAGACACATAAAGATGTTTCCATGGCGATGCTGCGTCATCAAACGCGGTGCAGAAATCTGCTCCTGTCCAGGTATGGAGAAAATACATTATGCTCAGACATAACAGGCGAATATGGAAATAACACGAGGCGCGTCACTGACAGGGGCCTTTAATGGAGCATAATTGGGCTGTTTAACATAAAGGATCTCAGGGAGAACACTTGAATTATTGTAGATTACTGAGAGAAATAAACAAATGTAATGAGTTTTCTGAAGTTGAATGTTATCATGTGGGAAAAAGTTCTAATTTAGCCTGATTTTAAGAGGTTAAAGGGGGTGGGAGGTTTACACAGAATCAGCTTTTTATCGTCTTACAATGTTTTTCTTTGAGTAGTCTCTGTGGTAAAACAACAGGAAGGGAAAACAGCTGTTTTAGATCAACATTGCATTGCATAAAGATGTGTTATAGATTATTATCAAATACCTGCATAAAGCGTAATGCCCCCTCTTTAAAAACTCAATAAATCAGGCAAGGAATTAGATATCAATAAATCCTGTTGTAAAAGTTCAATATATGCATATTGTATTGTACCCTGCATTTGACCCACTCTTCATGGATTCTGGGGCAACCTGTCAGGAGCAGATGTTGTGTGAAAACTTTGAACGCGAGCACCTAGCTGAAGGATTAGTCTATTTGGTGCATATTTAAAGCAGTACCAAGTAACTTGTTTACCTTAATAAATCCTTTTTGTAGTCCCTGTGGGGGTAATACAAGTGTTTATGGGATGATTGGAGGGTCTTTAATCTCCCCCTGGTGTCTCTGGCCAGAAAACCATGCTTGCAACTTGACTGCCACCGGACCGGAGCAACCAGTGCCCACTAATAGAATCACGAAGAAGAATCTGACAGGCTAACGGGCAAAGCTAACTGCGAGCTAGCGTCACTTTAGACAGCATTTACAGCCAACTTTGAGTGAAAAAAATTATTTCCGTTGTATAATTGGATGTACAATATCCCTCTCTCCCTTCGCCTTTTCTGCCAGCGTAGTATTTACTCTCCGAGACAATTTCTAAGTTAAAAAATCGCAACTTGCTAAGACACCTGCAGTTGCGCTTGTGGCCTCTAGGGGCAAGAGTTACTTAGTACTGCTTTAAGACTGAGGCCGCTGCCACTGTGGGTCAGAAACAGTCTTGGCGACTTGGTGGCACCGATCCTAAGGTTTCTCCATCATTAACCTTAAACAAGAAGGTTTAGTGGAGTCTAAACATATCTGACTCCATAAAATCAGTAAAAATAAACGCACATCAGCTTTAGAGCGTGGTTCCATAGTTTTCTTGAGAACCAGGGCAGGTGAGGAATAACACACTCATGACAGCTAAGTGTTTATCGCACGCTTTTCTCGTTGCACACTGGGTGCAGGCACATGACTTATCACCTAAGCGTTACCGAGTGTGAAGGACAAGTCTGTGAGTGCTGGGTGATAAATGTTTTGAAACTATTTATAGAATGACATTTGTCACAAACAGAAGCTCTCAGAACTGCTGGATAATTCACTATTAAGTTGAACTCACAATTTAGATAATGTGTCCCGCCTTTGTTGCCTCCACAGTTCTTCAAGACCCGTTAGTCAAAAAACAATAGGGATGCACCGATACCACTTTTTCTAAAACCGATACGAGTACTTTGATATAAGTACTTGCCCATACCGAACACCGATACGAGTACAAGGCATTTTCTTCAACATTCTTACTTTTTTCACAGCAGATTGGTTTGTAATTAGTTCATTTACTCATGTACATTTCCTTAAGTAAAGCAGGCTACACATTTAAGCAGTTATATTAGAATTGTGCTGATAACATTTATTTATTTTATTTTCACTCAATATAATTTTTCATTTCTATTGCACTTTATTACACAGACAGAAAAGCCTATGTCCAAATGCCTGTGCTTTATTCATTTATGTATTTTTATTTAACAATAGTATTGAGATGGTTATTTAAATGGTCAGCGTTTTCATTGTTCTGCTGCAGCTCATTTTTGCTCAATATAAACATGCTGTATCTCTTTGATTTGGATTTTCTGAGTACTTTTTAGTTGCTGGGTTAGTTTTTCAGATGAATAAACCCCTGGGCATGAAACGGCGTCAGAATGGCCAAAACTGCTAGCCGCGAGTTAGCAACATTAGCCTGTATCTTGTAAACACTGCAGACTCCACGTTGCAGCACTAACAACATTAAGCTCTGGTTAAACCCAGCACAGACTCTGATTTAGAGAGCGCAGTCTGTAATAAAGTCAGCTCTATGTGGATTATTGTATTTCCACTAAAGAATTCTCCAGTTTGTTGCTATTTTCTCTCCTCAGCTGAGAGGTGCGCCTCGTAGGTGCGCTGGCCGCACGTCAAATGGTATTGGTTTCTGGTATCGGGACCTCATGAATGAGTACGAGTATGAGTACAAGCATGTGGTATCGGCTCGATACCCGATACTGGTATAGGTATCGGTGCATCCCTAAAAAACAACATGGTGAAAAATATAATACTGCCCTTAGTGGTGTCACAGGTGGAAACACTATCAAACAATAAACAGACTTTCAAAGGTATGCTTTCTTATCAAAAACACCCCCAGAGTGGTTCTTGGCTTCATTCACACAGTTCTAAGCAATCCTCCTGAATCCTGCTGCGAGGATTGGCTGCGAGAGGTTCAGAACTTTATTCAACCTTCCTGAAGAAGAGGCCACTCGCCAGAAGTTGGAATTTCTTTCCGGGATTCAGCCACTATCAGCCAAAATAGTGTTTGTCTGTGACTGTCACTGATGGATGTTTGGTAAACCTTCACCAGAACCAAAGTGGATTAACTTTTATAACCAACCTGAGTCCCATAATGTAAACACCTGATGATGGACCAGAGCGGTGAGTCAATGAGAACGCATGTTACCTTGTGTGTTAGCTTGTGTGTTAGCCATTGATGAAGCTGTGTTGGAGATGTGAACTCCTTATAACTGCATTGTGAAGTAGCTTCAATTATTGCTGATATATTTATATTTCTTTAACTGCTTAAGTTGCATGAGCGGAGAGAGGGGGCGGAGGGGGGAGGGAGTTAATTGAATCGAAGTGTCTAGTCTTCCGGGTTTGAAAAATACCAGAAAATACTTATATTTCTCACAAAAATGAGTACTCCATAGTGGTAGAGGTACAATATATCATATAAATGCCTATAATTTACTTTGGAACGGCTAAAATAGCATGATACAGATCCTTTAAGTTGTTTTTGACACGTGTAAAGTCTCCGTAGGCATCAATATCACAGCGAGCCATCTGGAGTCGCCCCTGGCCACTAGGGGGTGGTATGGTATTGCAGCAATGTCAACTAAAAAGAAGTGCGTTCCTCGCTCATTGGTAAAATCATACCTTGAGCAATGATGTGCTTCATTCACGCTGGTTTGAGTAATTCTGTTTAATTTGGTTGTTTGAAGTTTTTCCATCTGTATTCCCTCGGTATTCTTCCTCTGCATTTGCCCTCGCATTATTTCCAATTATAAAACGAATATTTCCATGCTCAAAAGAACGTATGTGACCAAGTGCGTGCGGCTTGCCTTCTTTCAGACTTCTGAACCTTTACGAGTGTGAGGTAAGTGTACTTTCTCACAAATGTCACTAAAAGGCCAAAGACATCACCATCTGCGCACCTGGAATAGAAGATGGAGTTTCAAACCCCGCTAATATAATCACGTTATATACAGCTACTCCATCTTTCTTTCTTTTTCTATAAGAGAGTGCAAACAAAACCTTTTCCCCCATTGTTCATTTGGGACAGTTTCCTCTCTTTACATAAACATTGGATATGGGAAATTGTTGAAAGGTAAACCGGATTTACTCAAAACTGCGTAACCGAACCAAAATCTAGGCTTTATTTTTTGATGAGGGGGCAGCGCATTAACATGACTTAAAGCTCTTAAAAGTCAATTTTTAACCAATGCAACTGAAAACCGCCTTTAGTCACGCAATGCCTATGAAATATCTGGCAATGATTACGTTTCTAAACATGCTTGGGAACAGTCTGTTTCTTCCACTGTCAAACTTTGAGCGTTGATATGATGTGCCTCTCCAGAAATAGACTCCCATTTTCAGAGATCTGTTGAAACGCCATTATCACAAAATGTTCAGTCTAAACAGTACAGCTTGTCTATCCATATTTAGTCAAAGTACCCATGATACCCGTTGTCCCTTTCGTATCAGTAAAGAAATGGCAAACAATACTCCCAGAGACTTTTTGCAAGCAGACTATATGCAAATACCAAGCCTTACAAGGTGGAGTGATAAAAGCCGCACAGTGGAATATTCCAGGTTATAGCAAGGTCACCCGCGACATAAACATGGCCGTCCCAAAACACACTCCTGATGCTCAACTACAGAGCTGTTCAAATGATGGAATAAATGCCATTGAAGTGATTTGTTTTTCAGCAAGACCTCAAAAAACACAAAATCAGGACCAAAACTAACCTAAAATGAGACTGAAACTGAACATGTTTAAAGCTGCATTATGGAACTTTTTTTTTTTTTGCCTTTTTGTGACCCAATGGCTGTATGAGTGGTCAGCATGGCGCCTTTACTTTCCATCACAGTGGCCTCTACGACACTCCAGGATCAATTGTTTTGTACGTTTTCTGGTGAGAGGGTGAAAACTTTAAAGCAGTACTAAGTAACTCCTGCCCCTAGAGGCCATAAGCGCAACTGCAGGTGTCGTAGCAAGTTGCGATTTTTTAACTTATTAATTGTCTTGGAGAGTAAATACTACGCTGACAGAAAAGGCGAAGGGAGAGAGTATATTGTACATCCAATTATACAATGGAAATATTTTTTTTCACTCAAACTTGGCTGTAAATACTGTTTAAAGTGACGCTAGCCCGCAGTTAGCTTTGCCCGTTAGCATGTTAGCTTCTTCTTCGTGATTCTATTTGTGTGTATTGGTTGCTCCGGTCCGGTGGCAGTCAAGTTGCAAGCATGGTTTTCTGGCCAGAGACACCAGGAGGAGATGAAAGACCCTCCAATCATCCCATAAACTCTTGTATTACCCCCAGACAGACTACGGAAAGGATTCATTAAGGTAAACACGTTACTTAGTACTGCTTTAAGAAACTCTATCAATTGATTAATTGATCCTGGAGCATCATAGAGGCCACTGTGATGGAAAGTAAAGGCGCCAGGCTAACCACTGGGCCACTAAAATGTGAAACACACTCAAAAAAAAAGTTTTGTTTATTGCATTAAAAGTTCCACTATGCACCTTTAAAGGGACAGTCTGCCATTTTTACATACTGACATATGTTCTTGCCTGAGCTTAGACGAGTTGGTGCGTACCTGTCTGGTCTTTGTGCGTGCCCTCAGTCACACAAAACGACCAAAGATGTTGTTAGCATTTGGCCTCTCCCAATATATTCCTATAGCTCCAAACGGGGGTGAAGTTGGAAGCGACCACGCTCTTCCACGGGCACAAAGACCAGACAGGTACGTATCAACTCGTCTAAGCTCAGGTAAGAACATATCTCACTATGGATAAACGGTGGCCTGTTCCTTTAAGCTCATTTGTGTCCGCTTTAAAATGACAGTTTTGATTTGATTGCGATTATAGGCTTATTTTTGAAGGCCCCCTGCCCCCAGAAAGAAACAGCTCCTGATGGGGGTTATCAAGAGCCGCGATAAGCTGAAATCAAATCGTCCTTGGTACCACTGTAAATAATTGAGGGATGATGAGAAGCCAGATGGAAGAAGCCCGGTCCAGCTGAGCACTGCATTTGGTCGCTGTTCAAAATGGCCCCCGACCAGCTCTTCTTCGCACCACCACCAGCCAGTCCTTTAGGTCAGTGTTTAACCTTAGGATGATGGACAGATCTCTCCCAGCCTCCCTTTCCAATCTCTCAATGTACCAAAGGGATCTTAATTAATTTGTCTCTATTTCTCTCCGCCTCAGGTTGGAAAGGATTATCAGAGCTGACAATGTGAGAACACAGCGCAGTCTCGCAGGAAAGGGAAAGTCTGTCAAGATCTTAATCGGGAGTGAGTTAAAGCCAGCCAGACGTACATCAAAGTACACATACACCCACAGACTGTGAGTTTACTATACGTGACGAAGTGTGCCTGGATTCTGTTGTGCTGCTATTTTATATTCCTGCCTGGGGGAATGTGGAGGGTAGTTAGCGCAATGCTCAGACAGTATACTTGATCTATAAGTAAGCACAAGCATAAGTAAACAAAAAATAAGTGCATAAAAAATCCATAAAATTGCTGGTATTTCTCTTTCCCACAAAAGCCCAATAACCAACGGAAGCAGATGAACAAAAATAAATTACGTTCAGCCTAAATTTATGGCTAACTTTGCATCTACATAGTTCAAATATCACTAATACAACATAGTTGTCATAATCTCCAATGTTGCTTTATGAGTAATTGACTCAGTGCATAACTTCAAATCATAACAACACCGCCCAAGAAGTGACTTCCTGTTTCGCTCTAGCACGCCAAAATAAAAGCGCACAGCTCGTCTCATTGATTAGTTCAGCAGGTACTTGCACTACAAGAATATAAATAAATATACACATTTTAAGTGTTTAGTCTGTTAGTAGTTAAGCAGAAAGAAAGTTAAACTGATGAATAAGATGGTGCTTTTATTTTGGCGTGCTGAATCGAAAAAGAAAGTCACTTCTTGGGCGGCGTTGTTATGACTTGAAGTTATGCACAATTGTTTGTAAAAGTCCTTTGTAAAAAAGTGAAAAGGTCCATTTTAGTGTTTCAGTCACACATTGACATACTGCCCCCTTTTGGCTACTGCTGTTACTGCACCCGGTGAACATGATCCAGACCAATAACTGATTTTTACCATATTACGATGTTTTTCACTCATTAAAAACATGTCCTAAGTGCAGTTTTGATCCATTCATACATGTTTGAGTTGTATCTTTTGATCTTCCGTGGCCTTGGTGCCAACTTTATGCTTTACACTGAGCCCTATATGTAACCGGGAAGCACTCATCTTACTTCTCACCCAGCTCCCGCTTCAGAGCACAGCTCACCCCACCATCGCAACCATAACAACAACTTCTGCTGCCGTTTTAGATCTATATCTATACATATATATTCTAAACAAACAAGTCAAACAAATACTCTAAACAATAGTGACCAAGATCTGCATGCCGCATCCGCTTTAAAAGAACTTGCAAGAAATTCTCAGATAATCAGCCTTTGCATTTTCTTGCAAACACACAGGCTGGCGTTTGAACTTGGTGTTAAAGCTACAAGGCATGTTATTAGGCGAACATGTGCGCTGACAGGGAAGGACAAGCCGAGACAGGGCAGTGGTGAAGAGGGGAGGGGGTAGGGTTAGCGTGAAGCTGTAGCCCAGGGCGAGACAGGGTTAGCCTCCTGTATTTACTGTCGTGCACAATGTATGGAATGACAACATGGCTTTCCTCAATGCACAGACGAGTGGACTACAGCATATCTCACGACTGCATGCATTTTAGAAGCGATGAACTGAAGTTGCATTTGGGCAGTGCAAAAACCTTTTATTAGTGCAACTGACTTGTGCACTGTAGGCTGCAGAATAGTGTTGGCATGGGATTAGAGGCAGGGAGACTAATTCATCCATTATACACAATATTCTAAATTCACACACTATAGCACATTTGAACTGATTTCCAACATGAATCCACGCAACTTTTCTGAGAGCTGGAAACGAGTTAGGGCCGCTGGCAACAGTTTAAGCTCCACTATCTCCACCTCTGAAAACGGGAAGACTTGTTTGCTCGCAATGACAGGAGCAAAGTGGATTCTACAATGCGGTGATTTCTCAGGAGGCAGCCAAGTATGGAACCGAGCAGCCGGCAAACAGACAATGTGCTGTCACGGAGGAATGTTCACACTCCAGGGACAAGTGTGTGCCAGTGCGATAACGCTAAGCTAACTTTCAGGACTCTGGTTAATCCTCTCCACTCCGGCAAAAGTGACACAATCATTAACCATTCTGTCAGGCAGAGAATCCACAACGACAAAATGACAAACTCCACCCGAGTCAGAGGCGAAAGTATTCCAAAAATAAACACACTGCCAGCTGGAACAATACCCTCAAACATGCACAAACAAAGTGAAAAAAGATATGCAACCCTTTCCCCCCCCATTATTTACCATATCCCTCCTTCTGTGTTCTTCAGTGAGCTGGTGGAGCGCGATCGCGGCTTTAGGATGATACTCATGGCTTGCCTGGCACATCCGCGCTTCACAGATCTACACCATTTCGCCGGTCGGTCAAGCACTATTGGTCACTTCCAGAATGAATGAAACAAAATAAAATAGAAACATGTCCGAAAATTCCTTTGCAAACCCTTAAAATCCAAGTGGCATCGGCGAATTCCGTAGTTTTTCATGTAAAATTGCACAATCCATGACTCCTGACTCTTGTGAAATCAGATCTCGTCTCTTTCCGTAATCCTGTGTTCTTTTTTTTTTTTTTTTGCCGATCTTGCCGACTTTCTATCCAGCAGCGCTTTCCTTCTTTCCCCCAGCTCTCTCTATCTCACTGTGTCAGTCCTGCGCTGCGCTGCCTCGGCTATGAGCGGGGAAGGCGGAGGAAGAGGGAGCAGGGAACGAGGAAGGAGGGGTTGTTGTGGTAGTTGGTCGTAGTAAGTCCTTCAAGAGGCGGGACTTCGCCTTCACCGTCAAGCAAACCAAACAATCGCATGGCCTGTCAAATCATGGGCTTTGTCTGCTACCGTTGCTGCTAAGGTAACCTAAAACCCGAGTGTGTGGGAAGAAAAAAAGCAGCGTTGTGTCATGCGGTGAGTCAGATAGAAAGAGAAGGAGAGAGAGTGGAGAAAACGCGGGAGAGAGATTGATTGCTCATGTAGACCAAGGACAAGACTGATTCAAGATTCGACTGCTGGGTCTCAATAAGGCATGTGATTTTTTTTTCCGGAAAGTATTCCTGCATTGAAAATGGTGGGATAAGTGCGCAAAAGATGTGCAATATTCTTGGAAGCAAACAATACAGCAGATTGAGAAGAAGAGAAGTGGATCTTGATTGGACAACTTCTTCAAAGTCATCTTATAGTGAGCTGGATGCGGTTCCAAATGCTATACACTTATGCGTTTTTGAACGGCTTTGCCACAGACACATAGAGGCCAAGGTGCATGCTTGGTGGTGGGTGACACTGGTTTCTCAAGCTCACCTCTCACCTAGCAAAAATCCACATGGGGGCGTTACAGTACACATCCCATGGTTTTTCGACAGAGAGCGGGCCCATTTACGGTCAAAAACAGTTCCACTGTACAGTAAAGCTGGGCAGAAGTGGAACATAATTACCTCAATACAGGCCCTGCACCTCTGTGTGAGAACCACTAACCACTAAGCCACTGTCCAACTGGGATTTAGGACTACTACTAGTCTATTTCCCTCACTTTTTAAAATGGAAAATGGAAAAGTTTGGGAATCGCTGTAACCAGAGTTACTGTAAGTTACTGTGCTCGTGGATCCAACTCCTCTTTGAGACAAAAAGGCCACGGACAACGCACCTTGTGTAGTCTGCGTATAGGAAAAACCGGCTCTGAAGGTAGAACATTGCATTTCAATTATCAGTAAGCAGTACAAAAGAAGTACAAGAGGCTTCCTTCAGCAAGTCCCATTCTAGCTTTCTAGTGATTGAACAATTGGTTGGCTGTCTAATGTCTATCCACATGCATTTATATTGTCAGTGGAAATCCTGTTCTTGTTTTGCTTTCCACACACCAACACAGCATTAGCACTGACCTTTTGCCAAATAATCCGGGCCATCTGACAGGTACGAATCAAATTAAAAATACCGAAGAATCAAGATAGGAGATTAAATCCACTTTTTTGACAGCAGGCTCTGTATCTTGCCAAACAGGCTCTATATCTTGCCAATATCCGGCAACTTCGCTCACTGAAAGAGGAGTGGGCCAGAGATCTTCAAGCCAAAACTCAATGACAAATCAATCTGCTATGGCTGCTAGGAACGCTAGTCGATTTAGTCCTTACAATTTCATCTTTTGCGTGGATTGAGGCAGCTTTTGCATGATAGGTGTTAGGTTTAGCTTACATTGCTCCATACTTTAATGTAGGGACTGGCTTCACCATTCACTTGTTTGGGGATGGAACGCTCAATTGAAACAGGTCTGGGAAGTCATTGCCGATAACGGAAATATAGTCATTTATATGCGTCATCCAACATTTCTGAAGCCCGTATCCGATCACTGGACCCGTTCTGCCTCGAAGTGTGTTCATCACAGCACCGTCGATTTGCTAACACCCCGTTAGGTGTTTTGACTCCAGGTCAATTTCCTGGCCAGCCCAGTCTGTCACTCATCACTGTCTTTTCTTTACGTAGACATGAATGTTTTTGAGCCTAAGTATAATGTGTAAGTAAAAAGTCCACTTAGGGCTGTTAGGGCTGCGATTATTTCGATTATTAGACTAAACGATTACAAAATTAGCATAATCCGATTTTTTTTTTTCTCCAATTTTTTTTTTTTTTTGCAAAGCAGACTTGCATAATTTCATTGCGCTGGGATTTTTTTCCCTTCGCATTTTGCCTGACATAAGAAACAAACAGCGCTGTGTGATGATGTCATCAGGCCGCGCTGCTCAGTTTGCTTGTGCAGGTGTGAGGGCTGGCCAGCAGGGGGCAGGTGTGAATCAGAGACTTCTCCTTAATCGAGGCAAACTTGAAATCATTTGTGCTTTTATGACTGTTCAGAAAACAGAAAATATTCAGCAGAGTTTTTTGATTAATAGCTATAGAAACAAAATAAAGACTTTTTTTTAAAGGCAACAAATAATCGTTTGAATAATCGTGATTTCAATTATGACTAAAATAATTGTGATTATTATTTTTTCAATAATCGAGCAGCATCATGTCCACTTTCATGTGTGTAAACAAGTAAAGGTTATTGAGTTGTAATTTAAGAGCGGACAAAAGGCCAACACTTTGTGAGCACAGAGGGGTGTGAAGCAGTTTAAATGATTGGCTTGACACATGATACCAGCTATTAGCAAAAAAAACTTTGACAGACAGAGGAAGCGCTCTGTAGAAGGCGCTCCATAGAAGGCGCTCTGTAGAAGGCGCTCCGTTGAAGGCGCTCTGTAGAAGGCTATCCATAGAAGGCGCTCCGTGGAAGGCGCTCTGTAGAAGGCGCTCCATAGAAGGCGCTCTGTAGAAGGCTATCCATAGAAGGCGCTCCGTGGAAGGCGCTCCGTAGAAGGCGCTCCGTAGAAGGCGCTCCGTGGAAGGCGCTCCGTGGAAGGCGCTCCGTGGAAGGCGCTCCGTGGAAGGCGCTCCGTGGAAGGCGCTCCGTAGAAGGCGCTCCGTAGAAGGCGCTCCGTAGAAGGCGCTCCGTAGAAGGCGCTCCGTAGAAGGCGCTCCGTGGAAGGCGCTCCGTGGAAGGCGCTCCGTGGAAGGCGCTCCGTAGAAGGCGCTCCGTAGAAGGCGCTCCGTAGAAGGCGCTCCGTAGAAGGCGCTCCGTAGAAGGCGCTCCGTAGAAGGCGCTCCGTAGAAGGCGCTCCGTAGAAGGCGCTCCGTGGAAGGCGCTCCGTGGAAGGCGCTCCATAGAAGGCGCTCCGTGGAAAGTGCTCTGTGGAAGGTGCTCCATAGAAGGTACTCCGTAGAAGGTGCTCTGTGGAAGGTGCTCCGTAGAAGGTGCTCTGTGGAAGGTGCTCCGTAGAAGGTGCTCTGTGGAAGGTGCTCCATAGAAGGTGCTCCGTGGAAGGCGCTCCGTAGAAGGTGCTCCATAGAAGGTGCTCCGTAGAAGGTGCTCCGTAGAAGGTGCTCCGTAGAAGGCGCTCCATAGAAGGTGCTCCGTAGAAGGTGCTCCGTAGAAGGTGCTCTGTGGAAGGTGCTCCATAAGGCGCTCTGTAGAAGGCGCTCCGTGGAAGGTGCTCCATAGAAGGTGCTCCATAGAAGGTGCTCCGTAGGAGGCGCTCCATAGAAGGTGCTCTGTAGAAGGCGCTCCGTAGAAGGTGCTCCGTGGAAGGCGCACTGTAGAAGGTGCTCTGTAGAAGGTGCTCCGTGGAAGGCGCTCTGTAGAAGGCTCTAGTTTACAAAGGAAATTCAGAGACCACTTTCCTCAGCCTTCCCGTCTGCCAGTGGTGTTTACAGAACCATGAGGTTTGTCAACTGATATTATTTTGAACAATATTTATTTTCATCTGAATGCCAAAGGCCAACCATAACATCGAGACCACCTCCAATCATGGTGTTGTTTCTTCTGCCATCTATCAGACAGGCTATTATTAGAGATTGATCGTTGAAGGAGGAATTATACATTTTCTCGGATGATGGTGGGAACCGCTTTTTAAAAGGCTGGAAAACATTCCTAAACAACATTCACATTCTATTTCTGACTATTCCAATCTCCTACAAAGTCACCCTTTACTATCACTGCCCTTTATATGTCTATTTTTCGTGTTTTTTGGACAAATTAGGATATCTGACTGATCTGCTTCGTTAAGTGTGATTCTCTTCTTTTCTTATTTACAGCAATACATATGAGGTTAGACTACTATTCAACCAGAAAATATGATTATGATACAAAAATATGAGATTTTGCTAAATATTTTACTTGTTGTTGAGTTGTTTGTGATGTGTATTCACATTGTGATTTCATTAACTTAAAGGGGGGGTATTATGCAAAAATGACTTTTTCAAGCTTTACATCATGTTATTAAGTCATTCCCTCATTAAAACCATGCCTGAAGTGTTGCCTGGGCACATTCACGTATTTTCGAGTAATCTGTAGAAACTCTGATGGCGGCCATTTTAGGGATAAAACGCCTGATTCCTTCAGGAAACGCCCTCGACCTCCAGGATACGCCTCCGACCTTTCGTCACCAGCCGAGTAACCAACCACTGCTCCTCAGCAGAGCCCCCTCCCCGCAGTGTCTAGCCCTAAGATGTAAACAGAGTCATCATGGAGGATTAGCTTCATGTGTTGTGAACCGGAGCCACAGCAGACTTTTACAAAGACACACATCAGTGTTTCTGTTACCGAAACACCCAGGATTAAAACCGGTGACAAGAACACTTATTTCAGTGTCTGGTTCTGCGCTGGGCCGTGATGATGCACAGAGCCTCCGGAGAAAGCTAATGCTAAGCTAAACCTCGAGTCATCACGTGAAAACGAGAAATATGCACAAATAAAGTCAATAAAACCACCACACACATAAAGAACCGTTTAACAGTGATCACACACGGAGCCTGGCTTGTTGATTTTGTAGTTTATTGCTCACATTTATCTACAATGGGTCATAGCCGTGTGGCTTTCTCCCGGAGCTAACAAGCTAGCCGCGACAAGCTAACGGGAAAATTCACTGAATACAAGCAGCATATTATGCATTGAAAACGTCACTAAAACAGGCAACTGCTTGAAGCAGCCTTTATGGTGATCACACACGGAGCCTGGCTTGTTGATTTCGTAGTTTACTGCTCACATTTCATCTACAGTGAGTCGTAGCCGAGTGGTTTCTCCCGGAGCTAAGGCACTATTAGCCGCGACAGGCTAACAACCTTCACCTTCACAACATTCATTGAAAACAGGCAGCATACTGTGCACAGATAACGTCAATAAAGCAGCAACTACTCGAAGCAGCCTTTACGATGATCACACAATGAGCCTGGCTTTACACATTTGTGGTTTATTGCAGACTTTTCATCAACAATGAGCTGTAGTCGATTATAACAAGCTAACGGGTAACCTCGAAAAACCATTGTCCACCTGCGGAGATAATGTCCGTCTTTTGAATCGTATGGGCTCCTGCAGATCCTGGTGTCGTCCATGGGGGTATAGTTAGAGATCCATAGGGCATGGCAGATGCAAAGAGAGAGCCTCCAAACAGCAGTTATTTTTCAGGCAAGAGCCCCTTCCAAGCGTCCGGTGTGGAAGGTTCGTCTCCAAATAATATCCGGTGTGGCCATTGTTCACAAAGTGATAAACAGTAGCTCCTTTCCAAAAATAAAAAATAAAATGCACCGATCGTAGTTTCAATACTTGAGACAACGAGCGGAGTGTTGTTGTGATGCCACAGACAGCGTGTGGAGGGGGCGTGTCGGAAAGGGTCAGAGGTTCTTAAAGAGACAGAGGCCTATTTCAAGTCATTTGCTACCACCATTTTGAAAGAGCAATTTTATACAAGGCAGTTATTCTAATTTACTGCATTGACAGACCAACAGAAGGTTTCGTCATCATTGTAGTGTGCTATAGACTGGTGCTATGTGGCTGAAAAAAGCATAATACCCCCTCTTTAATGATTTGTTGCGAGATTTGTGAACTCACGAAAATCCATCTTGTGCAACAATATGGTGTGGTGATCACAAAGTCTTTTTTTTGTGGTTGCAAAGCCCAAAATATATTTATTAAGCAAATGGATAATTTGATTACCCAGTTTTTAAGCTGTGACTAAATCAAGCTAATGGCCCACAGTAAGTGGGCTGGTTGAGGGCTGGTTGAGGGCTGGATGTATTGTAGCCTACAACAGTGGGTGCTCCCCAAGCTCTTTCCTCCTACAGACCGTACAGACTTGAATGCTGGGTTGGTGCGGGCCAGCGGCACAGTTTGGTTTGTTGGTCACGTTTCTACGGCGTACACAGCGCTCTTCAATACCAGTGCCAGAGTGGACGGACAGTGTTTAACTCACAGTGGGACAAATACAGTTTGTAGTTTATCCTGTAAGAGCTTAAAACCCTTAAAGGGATATTTCAGGATTTTTGACATAGGGCCTCATTTCCTAGTTTTTCAGAGTGTTGTTGATTTCTGGAGATTTTTTTTTTTTTTTTTAATTAATGCAGTCCTTATATTTGAAGAACTTAGTAGCGCTAGGCTAGTGCATGTCTATGGTATCAGCTAGCCTGCATTAAAAACAGTCTGACTGTTTTTGTGAAGCACTTCAGGTGTAGTCTTTTAACGCCAGACTAACCATATAAATGTCTGTGTCGATATTTTTTTGAATATAACTGACCTTGTATCACATGAATTACCGCATTTTGAGGGACTATATTCTAGCAGATCACTCCGCCGCTGCGTAGCTTACAACCACAAAGCTGATGCTGCTCAAATATAAATGCAAAACAGTTATAATGATTCTATACACACAGACATTTATATGGTTAGTCTGGCGTTATAAGTGATTTGCCTCAGGTGCACTTTGAAGTGGGTCACATTGTTCTTAATGCAGGCTAGCGGATACCATAGCAATGCAATAGCTTAGCACCACTAAGCTCTTCAAATATGAGAACTGCATACATTTAAGAAAAAAATATCTCCAGAAATCATCAACACTCTGGATAACTAGGAAATGAGGCCCTATGCCAAAAATCACACCACACAAACATCACACCTCAGTGGGCCTCTTTATTTCTAAGCGACGCCCTGAGGCCACTGATGCAGCAGGTATGTGCACGCAAAACGCCGGGCTCGCCTGGACCAATGCTGTTGTTGAGCCAAGTGGAAGATCGGGTCCATTGTGTTTTAGCTAATCAGGAGGAAACACTCCGCTAGAAGCTTGTTCTCTTCGCAAACGATTTCAATGCATTCCAGGTTATTATTGATTTGGTCATTAGCGAGCCTTTTATTGTGATATTTTCCCTTGTGACATTTTGGAACATAAAAATGCCAACTCTGAAGAAAAAACGTTTAAAAATGGCCATTTCTCTGGTGTTTAACTGTGATAAAAACATCTCACTATTCCATCAATGTATTTATAAAAACCATGAAAGCATATAAAATCATCAAAATTGAAACAGCAAAACCAAATTTGAACAAAACAGGAGACACCCAGATGTTTTCAAAAGCCAGCTGTGATTGACCTGTCTCACTGCATTAGTACAGCACAATGTGTAGATTTATGGCAGGGTCAAACTGCGGTACTTAATCCTATTATCCTTGTTTTCACATTCCAGAGGTGGCCTATTCAAAACAGGGCGAAGAACCGACTGCTGTGAGGAAACACCAGGGAGTACAAGGTCAAAATAAGGTTACAATTAGCTTAGCATGGTCTACTGCCCGTATGTCACAACAGATTCGACACCAATGCAGAACTGTCAGAGAGAAATTGTAGCAAATGAAAGCACAGTACGACTTAGTGACGACACTGCCATCTACAGGTGGCAGACATGTACCACATGCAAGGGGTTTGAATATTGCCACCACTTTTGGAAGAACTTATGGGGGAAAGAATTGCAACTCAGTTCATTTGTGCTGACAGAGACGCTTTTGCTATTTCTATTTTCATTTGCATCCAATACACTGACTAAATTGCAAGCCCACACTGAACGCTAAGGAGGAAGCCACTTTCAGACCATCATTATTCTACAGTCTATGGTGGGGACATACATAGAGACTTGTACAGTCACTGTTTCTATTTAATTGGCCCTGTTTATTATATTATCCCAATCTCTTATTGTCATTAAAACATATGCTTGTGTTTCACGACTCCCACAACAACAAAAATCCGGCTACAACCTATGGCGGGTTTACATAGACTTATGTACATGCACTGTCCCGATCAAATAAGTAAATAAAACAACTGACTATCATATGATCTGGTGACCCCCATTAAGGCCCAATACCCCATGTTGCAAAACACAACTGCAGATTACTTCATTAACCTGAAGTATATCGGGGCAAGCCTATATCTGCAGTCTACATTTTTTATTCAATTAAAATTATCATAGCTGATGAAGAATGAGTGATTTCTAAGGCACTAAAGAAAATCTCGTCATTACAGTTTTGCAACAAAAAGAGGAAAAAGGAATCTTACATATCTTCTTTTTTTTTATCAATGAACTTGCCCGTTTTTTGCAATAGAACAAATACTGAATATCATTAAATCGTGGGAAAACCATAGAAACTGTATCTGGTTCAATGCTGCCACCTAGTGTCAACTCCGTTCACACTTTCCTTCTTTTCAAGCAAATAAACTGTATTGAAGCCATTGACAGCAATATGGATCAAGCTAAATAATAGCACAATCAGTGTGCAGATAAACCGTCTGAGCACATGTTCTCGCGGACAGTAGTTTCCAGAGGGGCACAGATGGCCGGGCTCAGTATTGACTGGAGTCTATTCATATCTATGAGCACAGCACAGCAGCGTAAACATGTCACACATACAGGCAGAAGGCTCGCCGACCAAACCGGCAAACGACCAAAACAAAGCATTTTAGACTTTAGATCGTTTTTCTGCAATTCTGCACTTTTCAGGGAGTTACTGTACTCACTTTGTCTTTGTCACTGCGTTTTGTCACATTTTTGGAGCATTTTGTCCTGTTTTTTGGGTCACTTTTTTGTTGCTATGACATCCCTTATTTTCTTCGCCTTTTGCCACTATTTTGTTGAGTATTTGCCAAGTTTTTGTCACTCTTTTGTGGCATTTTGGTTGCTTTTTCATTGTTTTATTGTAGCTTTTCTGGACGGTTTTTTCGTCATTTTTTTGTTGCTATCTTGTCAAATGCTTTTAGATTTGGGTAAAGCTGAACTGGGGGAAATGTGCTTAGTTCAGGTCGGGGTTAAGAGGTTAAGTTCTGCATAAAAATCTGTGGTGGTCAAAGTATAAAGTAAGTACAAATACTACTGTTCATAAAGTTGCCCAAATGACTTACTTAAAGTGACTATACGGAGTTTAAAAATGGTAAAATTATCTCATTTCCTCCCCCCACATGTTCCAGCCATGTCCTAATGTGTAGAAAGAGCCCAGACCTGTTCACCACAACTGCCTCTAAATCCTGCACTGTCTCTCAAAAAGGTGTCACTTCGGGTCCGAATTGCCGTCATGCACGAGCATAATATTGAAGGTGCAGTTACACGTATGACATGAGGTGGCAGTAGTGAGTATAAAATGGGTAACTTGCATCTCGCCCCTTTAAAGGAACAGGCCCCCGTTTTTACATACTGAGATATGTTCTTACCTTAGATTGGGCGTGTAAGGCGTAATAATACCTTAGAAGCACTTTGACGTCCGTGCAGTAAAGTCGAAATGCTCCTAAAGGTATTATTACGCCTTACAATATAGTACCCCTTTTTATCCTCTTAGTAAATCGAAATGTTTAAGTTGGATCGTGTCACTTTTCACGTAACTGTATTCAAACAGGGAAAACAGCTCGGTAGCTTCTAACTTCACCCCAGTTTGGAGCCATACCTTTGCTGGGAGAGGCTAAATCCTAGCAACAGGTCAGGCAAGAATATATCTCAGTATGTAAAAACGGTGGCCTGTTCCTTTAAGTGAAAGCACAGACGCATTTGCTGTAGAAAATATGTTTCAAAGCAGAACGCACAAATCAGTTTAATAAAAGTAAAAGTGATAAGTAAAAACTACTCATAGGCTTCAAAAACATGCTGCTGTGTTACCTCTGTACGGTAACACAGCAGGGACAAACCTTATTTTGAACAAAGTATGCTGCCAATAGGGGTGGGAACCTCTGGGTACATCACGATTCGATACAATACGCGATACATGGCTTACGATAACGATATTACTGTGATAATCGATATATTGCACAAAAATAATCTACATCATGATAAAAAAAAAATGCTACTTTTAACTCTTTATTTTAACATACTACATATTATTCATCATTTACATTTCTTTTCATGTGCTTTGTACTTTTATAAATGATTCCTGACTTACGCACTGAAAATGGGTCTTTAGATCTGTCAGTGACTTCATTTACATTTAAATAAACAAGAAACCACAGTCTTATTTAAAAAGGAATAAATTAATCTTCTTTATAATTATAAAAACTATAATAAAAAGCAATTTATTTGTGTGACAGTGTTTGGTCCAAGTGCTTAAAACTGTAGTGCTGCCCCCTGCTGTCCTGACTGAATTCTTATGAATCATTATTGGCTTCTATTGGCACTGCTGCCTCATTAATATGCATGACGGCATCAAAATGATTGATATCGGAATAAAAAGCATCGGTATCGTCCCGCAAAATATCGCGATGTATCGGAAAATCGATATATTGTCACACTCCTAGCTGCCAACTATTACGAGTAGAAAGTATGATATTTCTCTTTCAAATGTAGTGGAATTAAAGTAGTAAGTACTCAAAAAAAATAGTGATCAGATCCACAAAAAACTATGTACTTTACAAAACCCATTTACTTCTCCCACCATACTACTCCTTATTAGGGCTATAACAAAATGCCACCAAAGGCTCCAAAATAAAGAAATAAATAGTTACAGCACAATAAATGAGTGAAACTTTTGGTTTTGTGCCAAGAAATCCTTTTTTTCTTTTTTGGGGGGGGGGGATTATTTTGCACTTTTGTGGCTCTAATGAAGCATGCAGGCGCTCGATAGAGTTGATTGTAGGATATTATACGTATAGCGCGTTCTGTATTTAAAGCCAATGCTGTAGTAACCAGGGTTATGGGGTGCACGCTGAAGCAAACACAGGGTAGAAATTGTCCTAACCGGCTCCTGAAGCACAAATGGACCCAGAGTGCGGCGAGCGAGACCAGGCTGATGGGTTCTGATTATTTATCATTAGGCACTCGCTTGTGTGTTTTTTTTTTTTTAGATTTTTTTCTTTTTCTTTTTTTTTTCCAAAGCTCCACGGAACAACTCACTCACCCGCATCCCCCCTCCACGCAAACACACACCTGGGGTTAGCTAGGTAAACAACCGACTACTCAAGCGCAAGGACACGAGGGGAACATTATTTTTATGCAAATATGTTTAATTATATTGCGCTGCTTTGTGGAGGCGACTCCTTGACTGAAAAACAATTCTTTCTTTTTGTTTTGTTTTTTTGCTCCTGCGCTGAAAGACTGATGTGCTTGACTTCTCTTCTTGTAGTAGAGCTGTGTTTGATAACTGTAGTGACCTTTGCCATAATGACATTGTGTAATTGTACTTAACCATCTCAGTACATTACATTAGAAAACAAAACAGTGAACTAACACAACAAGAGTGAAAAAAAAAGAATAAGTTGGGATCAAACCAAGGCTCAAATTGAACAAAATGAACAAAATCAGGACTGAAACTGAACCTTTGCCTTATTTAGCTGGTCATGCCTCATTCAAAATAAAAAATAAAAAAACAGAAAGGAGATACATGTCAGATGGAAGACATTTTCCATTTGTCTGTGTGCAAAAGCTCAATAGAAATCAGTTTTCCTCACCTCAGGCTTATCATAGAGTGAGATTTTCAACTAAAAAAGTGAGCTCAGATTATTTATAGTGATATTTTTCAACACAATAACAGACCAGGTGATCTGCCTGCGCCGCACACTGCTCATTCACAAGTCAAAGTTTAAATAAGCACAGTGTATAGAGACATAAAGCTTTACACACGTCTAAAACATTCAGATAATTAAGAAAAAATGTGATGTGCTGGCGCTAGAAATGAGTTGTAAAGCAGTCCTAAGTAACTCATGCCCCTAGAGGCCACAAGCGCCACTGCAGGTGTCGCAGCACGTTTTTACTCATTAATTGTCCGTGAGAATAAATACTACGCTGACAGAAAAGACAAAGGCAGAGGGTGATACTGGACAATTACACAATGGAGATCTTTTTTTTTCATTCAAACTTGGCTGTAAATACTGTTTAAAGTGACGCTAGCCCGCAGTTAGATTTGCCCGTTAGCCTGTTAGCTTCTTCTTCGTGACCCCATTAGTGTGTATTGGTGACTCCAACCCGTAGGCAGCGAAGTTGCAATTGTGGTTTTCTGGCCAGAGACACCAGAGTGAGATGAACGACCCTCCAGTCATCCCATTAACACTTGTATTTCCCCCAGAGGGACTACGAAAAGGATGTATTAAGGTAAACAAGTTACTTAGTACTGCTTAAATGATGGGAAAAAACATGGAGGAACAAGAACTTCCTGGATGAAGGCACGAACTCATGACATCAGCAGATGAGACTGGCAGATTATGTAGAGATGTTCATACTGAAGATAAATTAAATTTTTAAAAAAAATGTACAGGTTTCGATAAAGGAGTTAATAGCTCGCACGTTTATCATAATATTTTACAGTCCAGTCTGTTCTATATCTTTGTATACTCTGAATCTTTTTTTTGTCATAAATACTGTACGTCACAATATATTAAAGACCGATGTACAAATACAGTGAGGACATGAGCGGCGCAGAGCTGTACTGGAGGAGCGATTCAGCTAATGTCCTGATAAGAGAGAACAGGCGCTGTGTGTACACTCAGACAAGTCACACAAACGCATGAGGCCGAGCAGTTTACATGCGCCGCAATACGAGACGCACCGCAATACGAGAAAGAATGCTCGTTTATGCTTTGTTATGCTTTTTAGAACAGCGCTAGTCACCGGGTTTTTAGGGGGAATTGGGACCAGTAGCGATCACATTACAACTGGATGGGAAAAACTTTAAACTTGATGAATGCTACCATAGCAACCGCCACTGCCATGGGACTGACTGAGCTGTGGCTGCATTCAGGCTTATTCCCCCTCATCATGGAGTACTATAACCTAAAAATAATGTGTCAAGATAATGTCCATGTTTGACGATATAACAAAAAGTTTGGCGAAGGTGTGAAGCTGTGCAGCCGCTAGTCACTGGTTCCGACAAATTGTTGGATGTCTCTCTTCACCACTGGAGGGAAGTGAGCCCGACTATATCCAGCCAGTACTTCTCAACCTCCCGCATAAGCTCAGGCTGTTTCCCCCCCCAGGTGATATGACGTTTCATGATCATTTCACCACCTTTCATTGTTCTGGAACTGTTAAACTGCTCTGTCGCTCCGTGTGACACGCGCCAGAGTGTAGGCTGGCGTTTTGAGTGCAGAAGTGGAAAATGTGCTCATTCAAACTGGACATAGCCTGGTTTACAGCTAAAACAAAACGGAGAAACCAAGATCGACCAAACCCAATAAGCCATATTAAAACTGATAATGAAAACATACAGTATGACATGCAGACAGTTTAAGCTCATTGTTTCAAAATAAGAATAAGCTTAATTCTGCCATTTCTGTCTACAGTTAAAGGGATATTTCAGGATTTTTGACATAGGGCCTAATTTCCTAGTTATCCAGAGTGTTGCTGATTTCTGGAGATTTTCTTTTTTTGTAATTCAAGCAGTTCTTATATTTGAAGAGTTACGTGGCGCTAGGCTAGTGCTAGGCTAGCGCATTTCTATGGTATCAGCTAGCCTGCATTAAAAACAGTCTGACCCGCTCCACAGTGCACCTGAGGCAAATCACTTATAACACCAGACTAACCATATAAATGTCTGTGTCGATAGAATTATTTAAAATAACTTATATTTGAGCAGCATCATCTTCGTGATTGTATAAGCTACGCGGCGGAGTGATCTGCAAGAAAATAGTCCCTCAAAAAGCGATCATTCATGTGATGCAAGGTAAGTTATATTCCAAAAATGATTATATGGTCACAGACATTTATATGGTTAGTCAGGCTAGCTGATACCACAGAAATGAGCTAGCCTAGCACAAGCCTAGTGTCACGTAACTCTTCAAATATGCATGATATTTACAAAAAAAAATATCTCCAGAAATCTGGATAACTAGGAAATGAGGCCCTATGTCAAAAATCCTGAAATATCCCTTTAAGAATTAATTTGATTAATGACTAGTGGAAATTCATCATATGATGCAGCATCACGTAACATGGTGCGACAGGATGGTTTGTGGACTAAAAACTATAAAAAACATAAGGATGGATGTCTTGTTTATAGGATCCCGGATTTTCAGAGGTAAGAGAAATTGAATTAGAAATAACAAACTTTAAAAAAGCTGTTGACATGTTTTGTGAAATTGGTTGCATAAAATGTGACAAAACGTGTATAATAAATAGATGGGATTATACTGTCATTTCAGTATAATCCTGCCTAGCCATATGACAATTTTCAACAGCTGTGTGCATCAAAAGCTAAAACTGAAAAGTAAAAAAGACTAAAGGACTAAAGGACTAACTCATTGTCCTCACAAAACCTCTCCCCTTACTCTTACCCGTGCTTTCGCGGCTTGATGTCAATGGGCTTGTGGGTGGCGTAGGGCGAGCCTTTGGAGCAGGCGTGACGGTACCGAGCTATCCTCTCCAGGGAAAGGTAGTCAGACTGCACGGGTAAACTCATGGCGTGAAATACTGTCAGCGCAAGATTGTAGTTCCCTTGTGTGATGGAGATTGAGTGGCTGGGGGGAGGGGGAGGGGTTAAAAAGAGGAAAAGATTCAGGGAGAGAGAGAGAGAGACAAGGGAGGAGCAAAGTGCACAGGGAGAGTAAACTTGCCTATCAGGCGTAGTTATAAAGGGCCATATATTAGAGAGATCTAACCTTTTGTGCACTGGGCTCATGTTGACTAAAGAGGTGGTTATTATTAAGAAATAATGATAATAATGGCTTCAGTTTACATTGAGTAGAGCAAGTAATTGGTGCAATCGAAGGATGGGTCAACGCAGGCTAAAAAGGATGTGATGAACACCAATGTTTTCACCAAAGGGTAACAGTAAGACGTTACAGCAGCTGTATAAGTGTTAAGGCGATGAAAGTCTATTTGAGAATTAATACTGGAACTTGGTAAAAAAAAAATAATCCCCAAACCAAGACGGGTCTGCCCCCCCTTGGCACATTCAAAAACCCAATGTGGCCCTTGCATCAAAAAGTTTCCCCGTACCCCTGCTTACATTTCGACTGAGAGGTAAACACTTACATGTGATGACACCTTTTAACCACTAAGGGGCAGCAGAGCATCAAGCCACTTCCCTAATCATACATCTGAAAATGCATCAACAGAAAATTCAATACAGAAAATCTGCTTATGAACAATCATTTAATCACACTCTCAGGTTGGCAGTGAGCAGTCCTGTATCACTGTTGAAGTTGTGTTATGATTAAGACACATCCCAAAGGCATGACACATTTTTATTTAAACCATGTTTTGTCCTTCAGTCTATAGTAAAAACGGATATTTGTGGAAAAAAGACCTCTGGGCACTAATTATATTATCCATTATGTTAGAGGATAACATGAAATCACTATTTATCATACTGGGTCAGGCTGTACAGTCGTACTATCTCTGTCATAGCCTTGACTGTGGTGCTCAGGTGCCACTCTCAGCCACTGAATGTTTGCTTGCGTGTCAGTATGACGCTCTGAGAGGGAATTGATCCCTTTTCTGTGGAAGCATAGACAGACTTGAATGGTAGGACTAGCGCAATGTCTCGAGTTCATGTCTCCGGGTCCCGCACCGATGGTAAATAACCTGTAAAAGACATCCAGACTGCTCCATATTGTTCATCTATCCTCTCGAACACAATTCTCTAACACATTATATATACATTTTCATGGTGATCTACATAGTTTGCATCACTGCAACACTAGAGCTCCACTGTGCTCCCTGCATGCATACAAGACATGCATACAGGGCAGTTGTATGCATGTCAGAATGATATTTTATGTATTCTTCACATATTCACCCTCCCAATCCAACAGGCACAGCAAAGACTTGCATCTTCCCTTCCCTATATTTAAAGGCACATGGCGTAACATTTTTCACCACATACAAAATGCTATTTTTGCAGTGAGTAATCAGAGAATGTATTTGGGTGCGGTCCTAACCAAGTTAAATCTCCTATTTGGCTGCTGTTACTGTTTGTTCATTTTATAGGCATCTTTAAACAGTAAGAACCCCTGTGATGTGTGTAAATGCTTGTATTTTATTGTGTTTATTTATTGGGTGAAATGTTGCGCGGTGTGGCTTTAAACAACACTGATCTTTGAGCCAGAGAGATTTGTTCATAATGAGGGCTTTACTACTTTGAAACATTAAAACATCAAACATGTACTGAAACACAGCCATTCTCCCTTACAACCCTCTGCTCCTACTCCTTAGCTGAACTTCCATTAGTGCACCAGCAGGGGGCAGCTCATCCACGCTTACTGGCACTACACCAAACCATAGCCCAATGCTCTTCAGAGTGTGGAGTCTCTCTGGGATCACGCCTGTTGCACAGCTCTGACAGGGGCAGGCAGCGTGTGACAGGAGCTCTACGACTGATACCACACAGACACACAGACACACAGTCGTCGTAAAGAGAGGGTTCCCACGGGGGAAGACGGTGACGCAGTGGTGAACGTGGATGACGAGAGTTGATAAACAAGTACCACCTGGCCCAAGACCGAGATCAAATCTGGACTAAAGCAGGTGAAAGGAGCTAAACTGGAGTGAATCATGGCGTAAACCGTTAAATAAATGCATTACTAAAGCCTAAATTAAATCATAATTTAAAATGAATAATCTCTACAAGATGGCTCTAAGCAGTGTCATCCCAGTTTGAGAACCGCCGGTCTGCAGTTGGCAAAGTTTAAACAAAGACACACTCGAATACCTCAACCTATTGTCCTCTACTGTTTGAAGCTTCAGTAACTAAGCTTTTATGTTTCTTTCTCAATTCTTGCATTTTGGAGGCACAAGTACAAGTTTTTACCCATACTTATTACACGGCTCTTCACAATACAAGCAGAACGCTCCATTGACTTGAATGGGATTTCCCAACGTTCTACCGGTTATTATTTTCTGCTAGAGGACCTCTGAAAAAATAATAACCGCTGCCAATAGCAACGGAGTTTGTGCTTGTAATAAAGGTCATTTCTATCACTCCACACGTAGTAGTCGAGGACACTACCTCTGTCCTCGTCCCTGTGAGAGAAGTTGGGGGTAATCGCTCATGAAGTTAACGGGAGTCCGACTTTCACCTGACCCAGAGATTCACCACCATTCCTCCAACTGCACCTTCAACTAAGTAAAGCTCCACACTGCCTGGAATCATAAACGTTTGGGAACTATTTGCCGCGGAAATCCTTAAATAAACCTTTCGGCCTTCATAAAAGTGTATGAAGTTTATTTTGTGTGTGTTCAGTTGGTGAATAGCCGTATAATAAGCGGAAAAAATGTATAGAACGCTGGTCATTCAGGGAGAAACAAGACCTGTTCGCCCTGTCTGTACTTATTTTCCCGATAAGCGTTCTATACATTATCCCTTACTTAAACTTGCTACACATGGACAAACAATCTGAATGTGATTCATGAAGAACTCTCCCAACAAAACAAAACTCTGTATGGCACTGGCCTGGCTGCTGTAATCCTTTCTCACACTGAAGCTGGGATGTGATCAGATAAAGCTTCGCCAATATGCTGCTGACGCATTGAGTGTCAAAAACTCGGCCAGAGAATTTCAGCACTCATCTGTTTGCTTGAGCCAGCGTTCATGAGCAAACATCTTTTTCTCAAATATAGCACGCTCTTTGGCAACATCTTGAACAGCTTGGTCGCTACGGAAAGATTAGATTTCTTTTCTTGAAGCAGATAATAATATGAGTTCTCTCCTAAAAAACAAGTGGATTTTTCCAATCAAACATTTGGTTTACGACATTTTCAAAGTACCAGGCAGTATTGTGCAATTCCACGATAATTCTCGTCATTTAGACTTTTTAATGTGAAAGAACGGGGTCAGCAGAGCCCAAACGAAGACTCGATGAATCAGGATCAGGGTCCGAACAGTTCGAGGAAGCAAAGGAGAACAACATGGACAACACGAACGACAGTCCAGGAGACACATGCTGCAAAAAAGACACGCTTGTTGTTAGCGTTTGGCCTCTCCAAATGTATTACTATAGCACCAAATGGGGTGAAGTTAGAAGCTACCAAGCTCTTCCACGGAGACAGGTACATATGAACTCGTTCGTCGAAGCTCAGGAGCATATCTCAGTATGGAAAAACGGTGGCCTATTCCTTTTAAGACTCTCTTCGGGGGGCCATTCCTGTCTTCATCTCGTATCTGTACTCGGATCACTGTGATCACCTCCAAGTTATAATAACCAGTTGCGCTTCCAAGGCATTTTTCCAAGTCCTTTACCAGTTATCAGTTTTCCTTGAATGCAGCACAAGTATAGATACAGACGGCATCTCGTCAAAGAAGGGGGCGTGGCTTCGCCGAGGGGGAAAATAGAATCTTTAGAGAAACACAATTTTTCACTCTTTTAAGCCATTTTCTGGTGGAATATAAACTCATGTATCACACATAAATAAAGTCAAGTGTAAATCGGGCCCATATGGATATTTTCTGAAAGCACATTTTTCAGTAGAAGTGGAAAAAACGGCAGTTGTAGCTCGCGCTAGCTAACCGTTAGCATTAGCCCGATGCTAACATGTAGCATCAAGTTGGCATTCTCCGTTTTTTGTGTATTTATGGGCTGTTGAACCACTTTGCAACCAATTTAGTAGAAAACTATATTTATAATTCAGCATTTGTTAAAGTATTTTTTTAATAATTAGAGAAAGTTTAGATTATTCTCCAAATTGTTTTCCCCCTTAACTGTTTTCAAGCATGACCATACAGTATATGGCCGATTCCAGAGACGCCGTCTGTATCTATCGCAGTGGGTTTTCAAAATGATACCTCCGTCCCACTGTATTTTAGTATAACTCTATGGACGATCTTCTCAGCATGGCGGGTGTTTTGCGAATGATATCTTTGATTATTGATGTCCTGCTTCGACTATTTGCTCATCGTCCATTGAAAACCTTCGTGGCGGGTTTGGTGACAGCCTGACAGATGGGAACAGAAGGCGTGAAAGCCGAGGGATAAATCTACAGCGGATGAGGCGCCAACTCACATCATGGAATATCGTATTGGACCGCACAATCAGTAACTCCATATGAGAGCTTCAGTGAATCAGTAACGTGGCTAAACCCTGTCTTTTTGAACCTTTACCATGGCAACCATACAATTGTGAAGCGTAAAAACTCGACCATAGCCTAAGGTGATTTGTTGGCAGCGCTAATAGCAGACAGCTGTTATTTATATCAATGACCAATGGTGTCTCTTCTCGCTTGCCCTCTCCCTCGTCTCCCTATGGTCCCGTCTGCTTCAACCCCTGTTTATGATGGGGTTACCATGGCGACCTGGCAGGTACGGCTGTCACGGCCAATCAAAGTTCAGTCGCTAAGGGCAGGGAAGCAGATTGCGTTTGGAGAAAAAAAAAAAGAGAGAAAAGACGTCAGAGTAGGATGAGTTTGTGCGATAAAGATAAACAATTCTAATGTTTCGACCTGCTACACATTGCTTTAAAGCAACAATAACAATAAAGTAGACTTCCTATATGTTAATTGTGGCTCAAAATCCTGCTGTTGGGCACCACAGCATTCATGTTTATCCTTTTTATAACTTAAAATAATGTGTGCGCATGGAAGATACACTTTATCAGCAAGGACAGAGTCGGCTTGCATCTTATTGTGACTATGGAGTGGAGACTGCAGGGGAAGTCGTACTTAAACGATTATACAAGCACTCTTTTTAAAATAATGGCATGCTAACAAATTGATGACAGGGTCTAAAACACAGTTTGAGTGCAGAACTGCTGAGAACTCATCCGACATAGGTTTTCGGACACTCCATAGTGGATGAAACAAGGTCCTACCCTGTATTTGTATTGATCCAGTGAGTCACAGATAATTAAAGCAGTACTAAGTAACCTGTTTACATTAATAAATCCTTTCCGTAGTCCCTCTGGGGGTAATACAAGTGTTAATGGGATGATTGGAGGGTCTTTCATCTTCCCCTGGTGTCTCTGGCCAGAAAAAAACACAACTGCAACTTGACTGCCACCGGACCAGAGCAACCAATACACACGAATAGAATCACGAAGAAGAAGCTAACATGCTAACGGGCAAAGCTAACAGCGGGCTAGCGCCACTTTAAACAGTATTTACAGCCAAGTTTGAGTGAAAAAAAAACATTTCCATTGTGCAATTGGATCTTTCTCTTCGCCAGCGTAGTATTTACTCTCACAGACAATTAATGAGAAAAAAAATCACAACTTGCTATGCCACCTGCAGTTGTGCTTATGGCCACTAGGGGCAAGAGTTACTTCGTACTGCTTTAAGACTAAGATTAATGAAGATTAAAATAAGACTCTCTTCAATCTGTATCATTCAGAACAAACATTACCACTTCTCTTGTCTGGAATTAACTAAGTTTGGTGTTTCTCTTATTGCTTTTGCTGTGATTTTTATTAAGCTGTGTAAGCCGCCACATTAGCTAAAGATTTGTGGTCTGGCTGGTCTGGCTGACAAAATCCAGGAAATACAAAATGAAGAGCCTCAACATTAGAAGAGGAAACGACCAAACAGAATGACTTAAACATGCATAAAAAAAGCATAATACAGGCATGTTTTTAACGAGTGAACAATGACATGATTGAAAGCCACAAAACCGGTATTATAAAATTCTTGTATCCACCAGAGAGAGAGAGAAGGGAAGCAAAGAGCAACCCTAGCCCATTTTGGACAGTGCATTGCTGCGACTATATGAATAGAAGTGCTGAGGGGAGAGGAGAATTCACATGCACAATTTTACCTGTGTTGAAATGAGAGTGCCTGGGCCATTGTCTGGCTCACAGAAAAGCCGGTGCACTGGAACAGAGCAGGGGCCTCTCAAAAAAATGAAAGGAGAAAAATGAAAAGGGTCCGTAGAAGCGTGACAGATGCTAGCTGCAGGGGCTTTCAATGACAACAACAGCGCGCTAGGGGCCCGAAAGACGCGAGGAGACAGTCACAACATGAAGCGCAGGTAATGCATTATTTGTTAGCATGTAGAGCGGAAGGGAAAGTGACAACAAACAAAATAAACAGGGCAATGGTTTCGCCTCGCAACGGCTAAAATACTATTACATGATTACTAGTGGCTAATGTCAATGGGCAGATCTGTCACAATGGGCTTGGCCAGGGGTCGGCAACCACTGTCTCAGGAGCCACATGCGGCTCTTTAATGTCTCTGATAAGACTCTTTTGGGCTTTGATTGGAAAAACAGTAAGAGTTTGCACACATGCAAAATAGATAAAGACCACAGATAAACTCTTTTATATATCAAGTGTAGAAAAATGGTTTCTCATGATAAATCAGGTGCAGCATGCGATGAAATATCATGTGCTTACTTTAAGTAGTGCTTGCAAGTTAGCACCTAAGTGTTTTTGAGACTTCCTGTAAATATTAAAGGAACAGGCCACCGTTTTTCCATACTGAGATATGTTCTTACCTGAGCTTAGACGAGTTGATGCGTACCTGTCTGGTCTTTGTGCATGCGCTCAGTCACGCACGACGACCAAAGATGTTGTTAGCATTTGGCCTCTCCCAGTATATTCCTATAGCTCCAAACGGGGTGAAGTTAGAAGAGACCAAGCTCTTCCACGGGCACTTACAAAGACCAGACAGGTATGTATCAACTCGTCTAAGCTCAGGTAAGAACATATCTCAGAATGGAAAAATGGTGGCCTGTTCCTTTACGCTATATTTGAGCCAAAATGGAGGCAGTGACGAACAATTTGTTCAAATTGCCAATTAAAAGTCATATCATTTATACAATTTGTCATTAAATGACAATAAATAAATAAATATCTGAAGCTGTGTTTCGACCTACTAGCGCATCTTTGAGTAATCTGTGAATCTTCCCAAGATATTCTTAGCAGCGTGGCGGCATTTCCCAAAAAAGTCTCTCTGAGGCCAAACACCTTCCTCACATCTCCTTTCCTCAACTCATCCTCATTAGGAATCTCGGTGTTAGACTTTAGACTTTATTGTCCCCTGGTGGAAATCTTGCTAAGCTCAATTCTTTTATCGCAAAGTAAAAACACTCGGCATAACTTCACTACTGCCACTATGGCGCTGAAAGCATCAGGTGAAGCTTACATGGAAGGCGCCACCTCATGACATCAGCACGTGGAACAAAGTGACTTGAGCTCATCAGGAGGCCGACTATATAGGATTACTCACAAATCGACATATAACAAGATGGTTCATATACATCATAATGAGCCAGTTTGTTCATTTATATTTTTAGCGATTGTAAACTCAACAGTAGCACAAACAAGAATTAGCCTCCAGTTGTAAAAATTAAACTCATCCTCATGAAGAATCAGGAATGTTTTAGAAAAGCTAAAAATGTCTTGGACTTCAACTAAAAACGTATTACTGAACCAGCTCTCTCTCTTTTCTGTTCTGGTTCTGGCTTTCAAGCGCAAAGAGGGTAATCCGGCTGCAACCTATGATTAAAAATGCATTGAAACACAACGTTTAAACATCCCCCTGTCATTTCTCATTCATTTCTGCGCGCGTCCCAAAAAAAAAAAAAAAAAAAAATCCCCATGACGCCTGGGAGCCTTGTACGTGATAAATGACCAGTGTTAACGGGCTAATCTGCATCGATTGCCACTCCCCGCGGACACGAGCGGAGAGGCAAACGTTAATTGCTAAAGCATAATGAATGGGGGCAGGCGTATTGTGGAATAAATCAGCCGCGGCGAATGATGGATGCCGGCCCAAGCTCGAACGTGAAAAGCGGCTGTGCGCGTAATCCCGGATCATGGGGTTTGGTGTTGGAATTCCGAGCGGAAAAAAAAAATGTCGAAGCGGCCAGCCAAACGTGATCAGAGTTAGGCGCTAATCTGAAAAGGCGTTTGGTAAATAAAAGTGGTCAGGCTGAGCGCAGAGGAGGCAAGAACTGTCGGGCGAAGTAAATATGTGGTTGATGAAGAGCTGCTGTGCTGGTAGAAAGCACAAATGGCATGAGTGAGATTGCCAGTAGAAATCTCGCAATCTGTCTGGTGGTTTAAGTCCGACTGTTCTGTCCCCGGTGCTTTGGGTTCGAGCCCACTCTTCACCCCCTCACTCTCTGTGCTGTCCCGTGTAACAGAGTCTGCAGGCCAACAAGTGCTTTTAAACTCTTAACCCCCACCTAGGCCTGATAACAAATTTGAAGTTTGATGTATTGAGGCAGGAAAGCATCGCGATAAACGATATTATTGACTCAAACGATACACGATACTGCCAACTCTCAGGCATAAAAATGACAGTAAATCTCTGTTCTAAAAGTGCACATCCTATAATGCCACACAAGCTGCAATAAACATGAAATATAATGGAACTCAATTAGGGGGGAAATGCTCATCAATGAACAGACGATAAATATCGAGCCCAAAAATATATCGTTTATCTGTTGTTTATCGAATGTTAAGCCGTTATAGTAATAATCGTGGCAGCCCTACCCCCACCTGAACCGAGCACATTTTCTCCTGTTTGGCTGCACCAAATGTAAAAGCTTCTCGGAAAAAAAGCGTCAAAATAGAGACAAAAACAAGTATGAAAACAACGCAGCAAAAAAGCCAGAAAAATGCGACCAAAAAGTGACAACAGAGCGACAAAAGTGTAACAAACACATCAGTTTTGTAGGTCTTAGCTTTCAAATGAGTCGTCACACTGGACTATAACCTACAGCAGAGAAACCTTTAGATTTGGGTAAAGCTGAACTGGAGTAATACACTCGGTGAAGGTGGGGGGGTTAGAGGTTAAGTGGACATTTCATGCAACATGGGGCTTAAAAACAGCTTGATTAAACCGGATTACGTCAAAACTGCCACAGGTAAACGAGGGGACAATGTTATAACATGGTTCAAAGCTCAAAAAGGTGGATTTGGGATGATATGTAACACTGCGGCTTTAACACAGTGTAGGTATGTTACCAAACAGCATTGAAGCATTGTAAAGGACAGCATTCTCTTTCAGTGCAGTCAACATGACATTTTTTACCGGTGCACTAGAACACTTAAATTAAGATGAAACAACTACAACAGCTTTATGTCAAGTAAATGAAGTTCTTTTTTTTGCATCTAGTTTTGAGTGCATTTCTTCATGAACAGATCTCTTGAAATTAGACTCTCGAATCAAGGACAAAATGACTTCTTTCAAGAAAATGAGTTCAAGATTACTTTTTGCAGTGAAGGCATTTACAATAAAGCATGGTATTAAATAATGAACTCCAACTGTTTACTTAAAGGTGCATTACAATTTATGTGAAAGAAAAGGTTGATATCTGACCCTGTAGAGACCCAGCGAGCCTAGCTTACTTTCCATCACTGTGGTCTCTAGGATCAATTGTTTGGAAGGTTTTCATTGCTGACGGAGCCTCTCACCAGAAAACTTACAAAACAATTGATCCTGGAGAGTTGATCAGACCACCATGACCACCACTACTTACAAATAACAACTCTTTTATTCCACATAAAAAGTTGCATTATGCAGCTTTAAACGGAAGAATGAATGGTCATGCTGTATAGTGGTCATGTGTATAGTGTTATTTATTTTGATGTTACCAGGGACTGCGGATAGAAACTAGCTATTCAGCTATAATCATGTGCAGTACATCTCTGACTCTTTGTGCTTAATGTCTCTGTACATTGTCCCTTCAATAAAGATTTAAGTAAAGTAACTGGTGCATTACAATTTATGTGAAAGAAAAGGTTGATATCTGACCCTGTAGGGACCCAGCGATTGGTCAGCCTGGCGCCTAGCTTACTTTCCATCACTGTGGTCTCTAGGATCAATTGTTTGGAAGGTTTTCACTGCTGACGGAGCCTCTCACCAGAAAACCGACAAAACAATTGATCCTGGAGAGTTGATCAGACCACCATGACCACCACTACTTACAAAATAACAACTCTTTTATTCCACATAAAAAAGTTGCATAATGCAGCTTTAAACGGTAAAGAATGATTGCAGTAGAATGGACCTCGCCTCCAAGATGATTTTGAGAAAAATAATGACTCTCAACAGTGATCTAAACACCTTTTCAAGTACTCCAAATGTACTACTGCCACTTCTTATAAGAGGAGGTTCCCCAGACCCAGCTTTGATCCACAAAATCAGTAGAAAGTGGTCATTGTGGTCACGGTGGGCAGACTCGGCCTTCCGTCTACTGACAAAGAAAATAACTGGCCTGTCAGCAAACAGCCCTACATGATCCCAAAGTCACAGCACAGGATGGCACACCAGCCTCGGTGTCAAGAGGTGACAATTTGCATAATGCCTCTCCACACGCTTTACATTTGCTCTGCAATTACACTCAAAAAACGGCCTCAGACTGAGCCTTTGTGACCGTCAATCTCACAAAGTTCTACAAAGCGCCGAGAACTTCCGTGACGATTACTCGACCCCGAAAACGAATTCAGCTCCGCTCTCGCGCCGGCTGTAGCGCTGTACCGTCCACTTGAAGATAAGCACATTTCAAAGTGACCGTGTTAGCGCTTTTCCACTCGCGCCGCTGATGAGATAATGAGGAGGGGAGAGAGAGAGAGAGAGAGAGAGAGAGAGAGAGAGAGAGAGAGAGAGAGAGAGAGAGCGCGCGAGAGAGAGAGAGAGAGAGAGAGAGAGAGAGAGTGACGGAGCCCAGGCTGAATTTGACACGCTCACCGCCGCATGTCTGCTCCTGTAAGAGGTTTACGTTGGCTGCCCTCCCCGGTGATGTCAGCGTAATCCCCCGTGACATCATTCACTACACAGGGAAGAGTGCTGAGGAGGAGAGGTAGTGCGCCCACGGGGGAGGGGGGGGGGGGGCCCGTACAGCGGTGCAGGTAATCCAGGTTAATCTGTCCCACTGCGTACGTATACGGGAGCAGCACAGGCGTCAGTGTTTCTCAGGCTTATAGGCAACAGAGCACGGCCATTCATAAAGGATCTGTGTGGCTCTGCAAGTCGTTTACATTACGCTCTGGCTGGCCCGAACTTTTGCTCCTTCCACTTTTCTATGCAGTGGTATTGTTGGAGAAAAGAAGGCACACATGTTATGTTATGTTATTGCTTCAAAAGAGTAGCGCAAAGCAGTTGTCCGGATTGCTTTGTGTTCTCCATGCGTCCACGAAGCTCTGAAGTTCAGAATCGACAAAGTTTCTTCGATGGAAAGTGGAAAAAATACAAATTGTTAGAGGAATGGGCCACTGTTTTTACATAATGAGATATATTCCTACCTGAGCTGAGAGGAGTTGATTCGTACCAGTCTGTTCTTTACGCGTGCACTCAGTCATGCAAATGTTGTTAGCATTTAGCCTCTCCCAGCCACGGTATAGCTCCAACTGGGGTGATGTTAGAGCAGGGGTGTCAAACATGCGGCCCGTATACGGCTTGTAAAGTGCAATACAAGTTTAATGAAGCTACAGTTAAATTGGGGCTTTGACCAAATCACAGTTTATTATTATTCATTTATTGGGAAAATTTTCTCTAACATATGCGGCCCGCGACCCACCGTGGGAGCTTAATTTCAGCCCGCGACCCAAAATGAGTTTGACACCCCTGTGTTAGAGGCTACCAAGCTGTTCCACGTTTCCCCTATGTTAATACAGACGATATTACTGTGGGGACTTCGAAGTACTCCAGGTGTTATTCCGCCTTACAATATAGTGCCCCGTTTAATCTGCTTAGAAAATCGACATGTTTAATTTTGTTTAACCAGACTTGGATCGTGTAACGTTTCACGTATTTAAATAGGGAAAACGTGCAACAGCTTGGTAGCTTCTAACTTCTAATCTCCCAAATGAATTAAAAAATCAAACAAGTTACAGTACTTTTACCGAGGGAATTGAAAAAGTGGCTGCTGAGAGGCCAAACCTGCCACTGACAGGGGCTGGTTTTAGGTCATTATTCTATGACAAAATGTAGCTTTTGCTTATTCATTGTGAACCACTGGGGGCAGCATTGAATTATTTGTATTTTACTATGCCTGTAAATAGGAATGGCGATTGGATTTATGCAGAATGATATGCAGTGTGATTGATAAAGTGTATGTGGCTGACGATGTGATTGTATGTTAGAAGAATGAATGGTCGTGTTGTATAGTGTTATTTATTTTGATGTTACCAGGGACTAGCTAAAACTAGCTATTCAGCTAATCTGGTGCAGTGCATCTCTGTCTCTTTGAGCTTAATGTCTCTGTACATTGTCCCTTCAATAAAGATTAAAGTAAAGTAACTTCACCCCAGTTTGGAGCTAAACCTTTGCTGGGAGAGGCTAAATACTAACGTCATTTGCGTGACTGAGCGCACGCACCAAGACCAGACAGTTACACATCAACTCATCTAAGGTAAAACCATATCTCAGTATGTGGACGCTTATCACAAATGGCCTGTCGTCTCCACTGCCTGCTGAGCTGGTGCTACTGCACTCCAGGCAATGCAAGAATCTGCTCTTCAGGATACTCCAGTTCTTCCAGCAAGAGGGTGACCGAGTTTGCACAGTGAAACAAATGTTTGTATGCAGTTCTGCAATGTATACAACGCAAGGAAAATAAACGCCTTTTGGACACCTCAGCAATGCGTATAGTCAAAGATGTGCTGCACAAGGATATTTATATATGAAAACACTAGCTGAATCAAACATGCTAGTCATCTGTACTGGATTGCTTCTCACCTCCAGAGGCTTCATAAGCAACCAACACATGTTTAGCAGCTGGATGTATTTAAACTAATCTAACAGAGAGAGAAGAGTTATATTGTAGGCTCCTCCAATTTTTCCAACAAAGACTCGTGGGAATGTCAGCAAAAAGGGACACAAAGGGAAAAAAACTTCTAGTATGCTTCAGTTGAGGAAGCAGAGTAAAGTTAAATGTAATTAAATATAATTTATACCATGGTCTTGGTGAATACTCGATTCTGATTGGCCGGAAGGTGTCCATTAAAGTTAAATCACGTTCTATGTCACTCCACTGCAGCTGTTTCCATAGTAAACAACTGAGCTGGAACTACTTTCAGGTAAAACTGATTAAAAAGTGAAATAACTAAGGAGCTGAATAAGTTGTAAGTATTAATGTTGTTCAGCCAGTCTGTTCCTTTTTCCTTTCCTTAATGAAGTGTACCTGCTGCTACTGTGTCTGCAGTGAACTGATTTTATAATGAACTGATTTTATTATGTACATTGCTGGGCAAATGTATTAGAATGTATGAGCAAGCCAAAGGCAAATTTATGCTATCATTGTGCATGGTAGACAATAAAGTTTTTTCTATTCTATTCTCTTCTAACTCAACAGAACACAACAAAAAAATAGGCAGGCTCCAATGAACAGTTTCAGTTGGCGGGACCATGGTATAAGCGGGATAATGCACTCTGAGGTGCAGTGATGTACCTGAACACGTTCATATTTTGGGCGAACGTGAACTGAACACACAGTGTTACTGCCTGATGAACGAAACCATGAACGCGTTCATTCTGGTGTCTGTGAACGGCATTCCCGTTCTATTTACGTTCGTTCAATATGGTGCCAGATTTCTTATATCTGTGATTTAAGACCGCGGATCAGTGAATATACTTTAAAAACCCGGCCGCGCCGTCAGAGTTTACCAGCGGCTCTAAAATCTGGCGGGTTCACGGTGTAGCTCGTGCTAGATAAGATAAGATAAGATAATCCTTTATTGATCTCACAACGGAGAAATTCACTTGTTACAATCGGCATTCAATAAGCTCCGCCCCCGCGCCAATGGCCCGACTGTGTCCAGTTCTGTGGCGGTGAACTCTGCTGTTTATGGCCCTGGCACATGCCCTGGCACACCGGTAACCAGCGGGTCCGCACGGCGCCTGCGAGCAGCTACAGAGTGAGGCTACGAAGCGAGTTTCCCTTGTGTAACGTGTGTCGCTCCAAACTCCTGTCTGCTCCGCGGTGCCACTCATTTGCATAAAGCCACAATGTGGAGTTTTTTAACTACAAATTAGCTCCTAAAACAATCTTATTCACATGATTAATTTACCAACTTGACACAAATGCAATTGAATATTTGTAGCTTCACTTTCCACTAAGAATTTACCAATTAAACCAAAATCCACTCATAAAACAGTGACAGGCTGACATGAAATAGCTGCATAACACTAAGTGAGGAGGCCATAATATTTTTGACTCATGGCTGAAGTCAACTTTCTCCAGCTCTACCAAGGTTGGCAAAAATGCATCTCAAAATACATCAGATTGTTGCTTTAAGATATGGAATTTAAAAAATATTTCCCTGAGAGGGGAAATATACTTCGCACCTTTTTCACCCCTGATCTGTTTTCATGCCTGAATAATAGCTTGCAGAAAAACGAACTAGTTCATTTTGAAATCTGTGAACTGAACTTTGAACTAGTTCATGTAGAAAATGAACTTTCCCAAAACTGCCGAGGTGTCCATTATCAGAAATAACTGGACTGCATTATCCCTTCCATAGACCACATCATGAAAAAAGTAGCCATTTAAAACTACAAAAAACAGTCAAAAGGAATATCCAATAGCATCATTACAATATATTCAGTGTCTCATGCCCGAGTGCCCATATATACAGTACATTAGTGGAATTGCCCCACTGGGAAAACTGAGCCAAAGCTAACAAACAGAGCAACACGTTCCAGTAAGCGCAAACACAGCCCTGCACGTCAGCGGCTCACCTTGCCCTGCCCTCCGAGGTCTCCCGTGGGGTATTACGATGGATTTATGATACAGTCTTGTTATGCCGACGGCGTGCAGCTGCCTCGAGTGCGGCGGCTCCATGTTACTAAGCGCTGCCTCTATGGGGACTCCCTTCTCAGCGCATAAGCCCGGCTAATCTCTTCCACAAAACGCAGACGTCATAGGGGCAATCCTAATCACCATCCCCGTCACCGCCAGGGTCCTCCCGGGACGTCTCCAGCCTCATAGTGTTTGAAAATGAGAGTGCACGGGATTTTATTGCTTATTTTGTTGGAAGTCGTACAAAAATGAACATATTATGCATAATTGTGGGTTTTAAACTTGCTCTAGGGCATTTCAGCTTTGAAACATTTTTGAAAATAATGCGCATGGAAAATCCATTTGATGAGTAACAACTGCTCTTTTAAGGATCTTGTGTATGCTGCTTGGAGCGGGGGGGTATCGCATATGATTAAAACAAGATAACAGCTAACAAATGAATGGTGCAGCGATAAACACAATGCAGAACAGGTCAGATGATACTTTATGGATGTTTAAAGGGACTATACAGAGTTTAAACATGTTAAAATTATGCATTTTCCTCCCCCTACATGTTGTAGAATGAGCCCAGACCTGTTCACCACACCTGCCTCTAAAATCCTGCACTGTCACTCAAAAAGGTGTTACTTCGGGTCCGAATTGCCGTCATGCACAAGCTTAATATAGAAGGTGCAGCTACACATATGACCTGAGGTGGCAGTAGTGAGCATGAAAATGGCCAACTTGCATCTAGCCCCTTTAAGAGGACACCTTTGGATTCTTTGTATGATTAACAAAATCCGGGATATTCAGATTGGTTCTCGCTTTTGCAGTAGAAGAAGAAACAACCAAAGTTAACAGCATTAGCCTACAAAAAAAAGTGTGTGAGCTAAACAAAAGTGTGGGAACATTATGTGGGAACATTGTGACCAAGTTAAAAGCTAAACAATGTGTTATTTGTAATTATCTTCCACAAAAGCTTGGTGAAATCGTCATCAAAAAGCCTTTATCCTTTAGCGTTGTTCAGGAGTGCCCCAGGATAATTAACCTCACACTGACTAACCAAGCATGTCGGGAGCTTGAGCCGTCGTATTTTGAAATAGGGCGGGGCCACAATCCTTCACTTTTCTTTTCTTCATTTAATTGTTTTCACATTAACCTGCCAGACAGTATTACCTGATAAGCCACAAGCACACAATAACACAAGTATAAGCATGTCTTAAGCTTCACTACAGAATTATAGATTTCACCGGTCTGTTTGAATCCATGTAAGTGTAAAGAATATCTGTAATAATTTAGAAACATTTACTTTTTATTATACTTTTTGACGACAGCATCAAGCTTGAACCACTGACCTTTTTGTTTTGTTTTCTACCATTACTGTATCATTTGTATTTTGCGTCAGTCGCATCGTGTTCACTTTAGTTGTTCCTGCGTGTCTGCTTTGTAAACATAGTAGCAATGCATGATGGGAAACAGGAAGTACAATGGCTATGTAGCGATTAGCTTCAGACATATCTGCTCCTCTTTGACCACTTTTCTTTTCCCTTTTTTTGCTAAGGCATCGTCTGTAAGTATTTGTCATCGTGTAGCATTAGCTTATCATTCAATTTTGATTTGTGTGACAATTTTGAGACGTCTAACAAGCTAATTGGTTTGTGCTAGGCTAGTTAGCGTTGACTCGTTTGTGTTTTATCTGCTGAGCTAAGATAGCAAATATGTACATTATTTATTTAGGTACCATGTTTTCTCTGTTTGATCATAATATAGACATTTTTTTGTTACTGTGTTACGGTTTTACAAGATTCCCAGTAAACTTTATTGAACTAAATCTGCTGTGTCCTGGAGTTTCTCGGGAGTGTTTAAGCTGAATGGAACATAGTCCTGACACTGCTGAAACACTTGGATCCGTATTTCCTGTAATTTGTTGCATCATAGAGGGAAAACCAAACGGTCCTCAACATTTTTAAAGCCCCATTATCCACCTGTTCCGACCGGTTCTGAGCAGTTCTCCCTTTAAAGATAGTTCATCACGACGCCGTTGATAGCATGCTGTTGCTGACAGGTTGTTTTATAAACACTACAGCCTGCAGAGGGCGCTTCAAGCATATTCGAAATCCTGATCAGCCCAGTCTTTGTCTCCTTAATGTGATTTCTTTGTTTCATATTTTTGAAAGTAAACCAATATGCATGCTATAGATACATTGGCCATACATGGTCATGTTTGAAAACAGGTAAGGGGGAAAACAATTTGGAGAAAAATCTAAACTTTCTCTAATTATTTAAAAAACACTTTGGTAGTTTTCTATGAAATAAAGATACAAAGACATGGAGAGGAGCAAAGTGGTTCAACAGCCCATAAATACATAAAACACGGAGAATGCTAACATGAACCATCATGTTAGCATTGTGCTAATGCTAAAGGCTGGCTAGCGCTATCTACGACTGACGTTTTTTCACTTCCACTGAACAATCTGCTGTGAGAAAATATCCATGTGTGTCCGATTTAGACTTGACTTTATTCGTATGTGCTAAATAAGTTCATATTCCACCAGAAAATGGCTAAAAAGAGTGAAAAATAGTGTTTCCAAAAAGATTATATTTTCCCCGTTGGCGAGGCCACGCCCCCTTCTATGACGCGATGCCGTCTGTATCTATGTCCACTGTAATCACGAGACACATCTTAAGGCTTATAAGATAAGTAAATAAGCACAACTTTTATCAGCAAGTGCTTCTATTTGATCTCCACTACAGGTTTCAGCAGTCACCTCACCTACATTTTTTGCTAATCTGTACGTGTCGAAAAGTTTAGGTCCACTGCCTCTGCTGACCTCTCTCGCTCAGACACACCCAAACATAAGGCTGCAGTGACGTATAACTGTTCAGGCCACGTCTGCAGATCCTATTGTTTTTAGCAGCACTTTGATTACCGCTGCCGCATGAGTTTTTAATGAGGGGTCCACAGAGAATTCATTGTGGGTTTTTTCCGGAACGCGATCTCTGATAACATCTGCCGGCTAAAGAAAGGTCTTCTCCAGGTTAGACCTTGACGTACGTAATGTTAACTGATGGGACACAGTGTTATTCAGACTTTTCAGGGGAGACGTTAAAGGTGAATAGGGAAAACATTTTATTCAGTGCTCAGCTCATACTTGCCAACATTGGGTTGTGAAAAATAGGGAGATGTTTTCTCATCGGTGTATCGGGCCAGGTGTGTGTATTATTGTTGTCATTTTTTACTTTTTATATACCCGATAAAGGTGCTGGAAATATTGTTTTTTTTTATATATTCCATAGCTATTATTCTGTTTACCATAGAGGACAAAGAAAATAATGAGCAGTTTTAATTGTTGAAAAGAGCACCAGAATTAGGGAGACCTACTGTATACACCTTCTACAAGAATGAAAAGTCGGAAACTTGAGCTCAAAAGTGAGGACAAAGGGTCAAAAAATCTATGGAAAATAAGCTATATTTAATTTTTTTTTGTGATTAAATCAAAATACTTTTGCAAAATAGGAACAGACAATATTATATGCATCAATAAGAATTTACATGTTATCATCTAATGATTGTAAGGTCAACACAGGCCTATAAGCGTTTTTTTTTTTTTTTTTTTTAAATAGAGGCCTATATAATTTTGTCAAATATGGTGTGAGGGCTGTCTCCAACAGCGGCTGTGGTGAGTCTAAATGTATAGCTATGCTGCCAGCACTGAGTAGAGCGCCGACAGAGAGGCAAAGGAGTGATTATTCTAAAGGATAGGGTTGCCAGATAATACAAATATATCCCCCACAATCTTACTTGTTTCCTTCACTGTAAAATCGGGAGCACCGCGGGAGATAGGGTTAGAAATCGGGAGTCTCCCACGTGAATCGGGAGTCGGCAAGTATGTCAGTGCTATCGATTTGAAGTCCAATCTTGCATATCATTTCATTGACAAAATCTAAATAATGGATAGAGTCAGGTTTAAAATGTTTTGTTTTGCTTCACATAGATACCAAACATGTCACTATTTGGGAATTAGTATATGTGTGCTGCAGCTAGGAGACAAAATAAGCATCACAGGATGAGTTTGGTGTTTTTTCTACTCTGAGATAAACTAGCAAAGATCTCAAAATTGACGACTGTGAGAAAAATCGATGTTTTCAAAAGCTGCGTCTCACCTTAACCTTTGGCTAAGCAAGTACAATGCCCTCAACTAAAAGCAAATACGTTTCCGTTGTAAAAGTAGGGTATGTGAGATTCAAGGCAAATAAAAGCAACCGTTTCCAACCAATTCTGAGAAAAGTAAATCTCTACATGCATGTCACAGAGGCCCAGCACCTCTCCCCTATATCCCCCCAAAGGAGCCTTCCATCTTCATCTACGCCATTATTACAAAGCAGAGTCATTCCCCCGCCTGCAATATGCGCCTGTCCTCGCTCGTCTTGCTATCGATCTGTCCATCTTCACGTTGTGTGCCACGGACTAACAGCAGATTGATCGGATCGGATCACAGCTGCGGCATTAACATCAACCTGGGACAGCCACGGAACCAAATTGAAAAGAGACAGCCATTTCAATAGAATGAGACGCCTGTGTGCACTACAAGCCGACTGGTTGTTTTCAGATCGTAGAATGTGCCTCTCTTGAAAACATGATCAAGCCATGTGTTGCTAGATCAATAAAACAACTCAACTTTTGCAAAAAATATTAGCATAAACAAACATGCCAGTGTTGTCAAGGATGCTCTGAAGCCAAAAATAATGCATGTGAAAAAGACCTAACCCCCAAAAAACAGAACACAAATGTTGAATAAGGCTGGTTTTCTTTTTTTAATTTCCATTCATCCAATCACACAATAAAACCCATCCATCTGTTCCTGCTTTATCTGAGCTTGGGTCGTGGAGGAAGGAGTTTGAGTAGATGCTTAGGGTACATCGGAAACGAGCAGATTGGTAAGAAGTCTAACGTCAAATGATAAGAAGTATCATGTATGCTAACTATCATACCCACTTTAGCATAGGGACCTTTGGCGGCGATTAGGAGCTCTGTGCCATCCCATAAGCCACTGCACCGCCAACCACCCAACCCCCCACCTTACCCTCGAGTGAGTCATGCGCAACCACTGTTGATTGAGGTGCACATTTAAAGGGAAATTTCAGGATTTTTGACATAGGGCCTCATTTCCTAGTTATCCAGAGTGTTGCTGATTTCTGGAGATTTTTTTTTTGTAATTCACGCAGGTCTTATGTTTGAAGAGTTTCGTGGCGCTAGGCTAATGCAAGGCTAGCGCATTTCTACGATATCAGCTAGCCTGCATTAAAAACAGTCTGACCCACTCCACAGTGCACCTGAGGCATCACTTATAACGCCAGACTAACCATAGAAATGTCTACCATAGAAATGCGCTAGCCTTGCACTAGCCTAGCGCCACGCAACTCTTCAAACATAAGAACTGCATGAATTACAAAAAAACCCTCCAGAAATCAGCAACACTCTGGATAACTAGCAAATGAGGCCCTATGTCAAAAATCCTGAAATATCCCTTTAATAAAAAACAAATAAAATATGCACGAGCCAAACTTTATAAAAGTGAACACAAATAAATGTAACAGTCACCACACCACTGTCACATGTCACACTATAAAGAGCCGCATCAGCACTTATATGGCCTAAATGAGTTTGAGCTTTTTCTTTCATTTACAGACACTGTAGGTGTGGAAGGAAAATCTGAAACTGCTTTTATTTCATCATCGTCTGTTTTCTGCGGCTTCAAACCATTATTGTGGTTCATATTTGAGTCATTAAGTCAGTGGCTGCAGTTGGGGTGTTTTTTGTAATCCAATACTGTACGGGGAATGTAGTTTTTTCTGATGGTCACTGCCCCTGCCCTGAGTAAGGACGGTCAGATTGGGAAAATAGCTTTGAAGCTCTATAGTTCCTGAGTGCATAGTGATCTAACAGTTGACCTTACCACGTCAAAGTTTATTTAAACCGCGCATTTCGTACACAAGGCAACTCAATGCGCCTAAGGGTGAGGAGTTATAGGATCAGGACAAAGAAGCTACATATTTGATGCTTTCAGACGCAACCTTAGACTTTCCTATCCACGCACACTTACCCCAGCTCTTCCAGGAGATCCCTGGGCGTTAAGGCCAGGGGCGGAGCCAGAGGGGGGGCCCTGAGACACTTCTCCCCCCCCCTAAGCATTTTACACCCAAGGCATGTGCAGCTAAATAAAAAATCATGTCAGTATAGGTTTCATACATAGATCTCAGTCAAGAGGCAACAAGCCTGAAAAACAAGCACTGCAAGCCATCGTCAAAACATGCCAAGTAGTGAAGCCAATTTGAGGGCTGAAATGACAGTGAAAGGAACACAAAATGAAAATCCAGGATTACTCAAACGTGCGTGAATGAAACAAAGTCCAGTTAGCTCTCAAAAAGGAATTCTGCAAGACGGTAAAAAGTCAAATAAAAAGAGAAACGTCAATTTCGCAAAACACTGCCTCTCTTGAAAAGATGCAAAACACAGGTCCTGGGAAGCCTTTGAATGCGAGAGCGGCCGTAAGTGAGCCATTATATTTCAAAAGAAGCTCCCTCTCGTCATTCAGCTTGGGACCAGGAGTATAACCAGACTCGTTCCGGCCTGCCGTTTCCCATCTGCGCACACCTTCAGGACACACTTTCTGTAATTACGGCGTCTTAAAAGAGCCCATAGGTGCGAGTGTGAGAGATTCATTACCGCGCCGTGTCCGCCTTGAGGGGTAAAAAAAAATAAAAAGCTGCTGTAAATGCAATAAATCACCCAATTCTGCTGGGACAAGCTATATAGTCCCACAATGACCCTGCAAAATGCTATTGAATCTAGCTGGATTACCATGATATAGGTATATTGGTATGAAATTACATGACAGAGGGCTCGATTTCACTGGCCCGAGATGCCTTCTGAGCACGTACGCAATAAAATCCTATAGAGCTCGTAGGGTTTCATCGTAGGGGGTCATGGGGTTGTCGTTTACATGAAGGTATGGGAAGAGAAACAAAGAAAGCTTTCGTAAGAAGTGCAATAGAAAACGTCATTAGAGAATTGTGAGACGCCACGCAACGAGCTGTAATCGGGCCGAGCACATTATCGGACCCCTGGAGTGAGCCGAGATGGATGAGAGAGAACAGCGGCTTTCCTCCGGTGGCACTGACGGATGGCTGTGTCTCCGTACAGCTGCGAGCGCTTCCTCAACGTCTAATGGGGGGGAAAAAAACAAATCGGGAAACTCGCACAAGGGAGGATACAGGGGATGGAAATGTGTTTGGTCTATGGAAGTAAGAAGAGATACAAAGCATCAAGCGAGCTGAAGTAACGATCATTGGGCATGCAGGAATCCCAGCAGGATTAGCATAAACAAAGCAGTGTCGCCCCAAACTTCAGGTTTTAAATATTATGCAATTTCTTATGCAAAGAGCACAGTGTCTAGTTAGAACAAACCCAGCACAAAGCAAAAACAACTGTAATACCGTGGCCACTCTGCTGATGACAAAAATGGAGCTCAGAGGCAGACAACAGTAAATGCAAGCTTACATTTTTCGAAAAAATCAATGGCCTTAAAGGAGCTATCCCTGATTTTTTAAGTTTCTGTTATTGGAATGAAATGTGTTTTGTTCTTTAGTATATGGTAAAAGAAGACATTTATCCAAAAAAAAATCAAGTGACAGTTTTCCTCCCTGAAAGTTGTGAAACCTGGTTTAAACTCAGTCCCTGTGACGAATGTTGATGTTGTAAATGCATTAGGAAAGTGTGAGACGAGTTTGGACCAGAAAATAGCAATTTGAAATTTGAGTCACCCTGTTTCTTTGTACAATCAGGTATAGCTCCTTTAAAGGGACTATACAGAGTTTAAAAATGTTAAAATTATGTATTTTCATCCCCCTACATGTTCCAGCCATGTCCTAGGGTGTAGAATGAGCTCAGACCTGTTCACCAAAACTGCCTCTAAAATCTGAGACTGTCACTCAAAAAGTTGTTACTTCGGGTCCGAATTGCCGTCATGCACGACCTTTATATAGAAGATGCAGTTACACGTATGACCTGAGGTGGCAGTAGTGAGTACAAAATGGCCAACTTGCATCTAGCCCCTCTAACTGCTTAAAACAGGTCCAGTGATGGATCAGGGGCTTTGAAAAATACACAGGGCCGTTCTGGCTCCTATCTATAATCCAATAACATGAAACCATAGTACTTTCTGCTGCCAAAGAAGGAGCAATCTCAGCACACAGGATGGACTCGCTCGCATGAGAATAAGTTTGCAAGGGGTTATCGTGTTTCATACGCACTAAAATCTCACTGAGACAGAATGTCGCTTGCAAAGGATAGTTATTGCAGCCTTGCCAATTCAATCCAGTTAAGCTAAAACAAGACAGCTGGACTTCCTCTTTGAATTTTTTTACAGACGCCAATGTTTTACTCTCGCCCTCCTCGGGGTGGTTTTGGTGACCATTACGTCCACATGTAACATCCTGTTGCCTGCTGCACTATCTGCACATGAATGAAACTGACCCTTCTTTTGAGGACGAGCGTAAAGAGCCGCGGTGGTTTGAGAGAGGGCACCGCATGAAAGGTCGGTGCACCCGACCCTCAACAGACAAGCAGTTTTCCAACACCTGGAACAGAGCCGTTTGGACATCGCTGGAATTTTACCTTGCATGCCCTTACGTATAGCTCATGGAGATTGAATTAACCACCGCGATGGATTGACACCAGCCTTGCTAACCATTCAAATTCCATCTCTATTCCATTGCGATTACTTGTTTCAGCCCTGATTCCAACTCAATCAAATGCCACCACACAAACACACCCGCTAGAAAAATGAAGGAATTGGTATCTTTCAAGTCCCCACATCCCCCAACATCCACAAAAGAGCCAGGGGAGAGCGGGAGCCAGACGCATTTTCAGCCTCTAAAAATAGCCCCGCTGCCTCCCCTCTCCCCTCTGCACACCCGGAGCCACTGGATGCGCTTACAATGGGATTACACACTTTTCATTTCCTTGTTTAATGAAGTTTGGCCTATTATTCTTCGCCCTCCATTTTACTCGCCGTTTTCCACCACAAGTTGCTAGCTCCCCGCGGTACACAACGTGGCGGTGTATGACGTCGATGAGCCTTGCTATTCGAGGCTTTCGATATGGATTTGTAGCCTGCTGGGAGCTGGCTGATATCAATAATTTCTCCCCCCCCACCCTTCCCCATGTTGCGAGCACATGCGTAGAGATCTTCTCCAGTCATTGATACGGTATGGCGGTTGGCGTAATGAGCCAGCTCGAGCTAAGGACAGTCAAGGCTCCCTATTGACGGCCGCTCAAAATGTCACCAAATACAAAAAAATCGATGCCGATTATCATTCTGCTCCCGTGGTCAATATTGGAACGGGATTTTTGATGTAAATAGCGAAGTGGGCAAATGTTATGTAAATGTAGGCAAAATGCATGCAGATGCCTCGGAATAGGAGGCTTTTCTTTTGCTTTTCACCACGCACCGTTGCCCCTGGCGTCATTCGGGTGTGAGTAAACCCCAGCAAGTTTGCCAAGGAGAGCTCAGTCTATTCCACCTGCTGATGTCACGAGGTGGTTGACTCATTCTAATCATTTCAGTGTTTAAAATGGCCCATCTACGGCTGCTCATGTCTTCTCTGTATGTAAAATTAGGGTTGAATACTTTTACTCAGGGAAGCAAAAATTCCGTTCATTTTTCCCATAGACTCAAGACTTGTTTGTTGACATTGCTGGGGGATTATTTTTCACCATATTGTCTTTCATTTTGAGGAAAAATTGTGCAACGTCAGTAGTCATGATGTAGCTGACACTTACCCTTTAATTATCGTCAAAGGGTAAGAATGAATGGAATGTTAACTTTGAGCTCCATAGATACAGACGGCATCTCGTCGTAGAAGGTAAAATAGAATCTTTAGAGAAACACATTTTTTCCCTCTTTTTAACCATTTTCTGGTGGAATATTTATCATTTATCACATATAAATCAAGTCAAGTGTAAATCGGGCCCATATGGATATTTTCTCACAGCAGATTGTTCAGTAGAAGTGAAAAAATGGCAGTCGTAGCTAGCGCTAGCTAACCGTGAGCATTAGCCCGATGCTAACATGTAGCATCAAGTTAGCATTCTCCGTTATTTATGTATTTATGGGCTGTTGAACCACTTTGCTCCTCTCCATGTCTTTGTATCTTTATTTAGTAGAAAACTATATTCATATTTCAGTGTTTGTTAAAGTAGTTTTTGAATAATTAGAGAAAGTTTAGATCTTTCTCCAAATCGTTTTCCCCCTTAACTGTTTTTAAACATGTCCATATACGTATGGGCGATTCCAGAGATGCCGTCTGTATCTATACTTGCATTATTTGAAATTCTAAAGCATTTCATACCGATTGAGAGTCAAAGCATGGAGGACATTGAACGCATTTTCCTGCATATAGTATTAACAAAAAAGTGAAACACCAACACAAAGATGTCCAACAAACCAAAAGGAAACCGCATAACACTGTGTCTCAATTGATTTCTCCAAGCCTCGTAAAGAACGAAGACGGCCGCTCACTTACCAAACCCCAATAAATAATACAAAGTGCGTTGAAAGCCCCGCACACTGGGCTGGAGCGCCGCGTTGCTCTGGCCTCGACAAAAAGGGAGCTTTGGGCATGGCTTTGGGTTAGTGATGTAACATTCATGGCGGAATCCGATACTTTGACGTGAATAGTTTGGAAAGATTTTATTTCCCAGAGGTTCGGCTCCCTGTAAAGAGTCACGAAGCCCATCGCTGGTTTCACTGCGCTCTGGCAGATCCGCTCCGATCTCCACACACAGTAATGCTGAGGGCCGACAGGCATGAGCGGAGCAGACAGCCACGACGGCTCCCATTTCTTTTCCTCCAACAGCCGAACCAGACATGGCTGTCCAGAAACAAGGCTTTCCCTAGTAGATTACGTCTGCGTTAAATGCAGATGCACCGGTTTCAAATGGATGAAGTGTGCAATATAGATGTTAGTATATGGCTGTCTGGCATTGTTTCCATGGTGTGCAGGGACTGACTAGACTAGACTGAGAAACGGGACTGTTTAGGATATGCAAACTGGCCTGGAGCGCCATCTGAAGGCCGGAGTGGGAATTAACAGCATATACAAGCTTTCAGTTTCTGTTGGAGGCACGATGAACACACTATGAGCGCTGAACGGATCTGGTGATGGATTGTGGGCTTTAAAAGTGTGGAGGAAAGTATACTATGATACAACAACACTCAGGAAATATAGCTCGGAGCGCTTTAGCAGTAGAAGAAGACACGATAAAGCTTGGCAGTTCAATCTCAGGTGCAGTTAGGTTTTGTTGGGCTAGACACTTCACCCGCCCTGCTTTCTGTGTCTAGACAAGACTTTTGAATGCCTTTAAGAGTGAGTGGGTGAATGTTTTATGGAAAGGTATGAGAGTGCTTTGAGTATCCATGGAAGCTGTGTATAAATGCAGCCTTTTTTTTTTCTGAAAATGTGTTTTTCTTGCACGGCTACACTGAGAGAAATCCACATTCTGTGTCAGATGCTCTGTAGATCTTGGGTCTAAACTGGACTCCTTTATGTTGAAATTGTCTAAACCACCTGGCTTACATGCATTACCTGAGCATTAGTGAAATCTGTCTAAAATTGCAGATGATCCTGAGAAAGAGCCTGCAAAAGCTGAAGGAGCGTTTCAGCCAAGCAAATGAAATAAATAAAAATCCGATCCTCGCTTTACACAATCCCATGTTTAGGGTTCCTGTTTAGTTCCCGGTCCGCCTTTGTTTCAGACCTGATGACAGAGTCTGCCGGTGGAAAACTCTTCCTCGTCATCTGCGCATTGTTTGTATCCAGTGCGTTGCTGCGATGACCTCAGCCAGTCCTCCGGGCCCCTCCCGGCTCAAACCGGAGTGTGTGGAGACAACTGTTCCCAGAAGATCCTTAGGCCTTATAGGATGACTAATCACAGCCTGCCACAACAATAACGACGGGAGCGGGCACGTGGAAGGCGCCCTTTTAGCCAGGTGTTCCGGGCAAATTACAGGGCTAGCTAGCTTCACCCAAAGTGCACATCTCCTTTATAGATATTCCAAAGATCTAAAAACATGTCATGATGGAGAAAGTCTTCAACATGTCATGATTGGACTTACTTTGGGGGAAAGTCACTCTAGCAACTACAATTTCAAGTATACCAATAATTGCTAATAATGGCTTGTATTGTTCTTACAAGCTTTGGTCGACAAGTTTCTCAAAGCTCTACACTGTTGTCATTAATCATTCACTCCACGCTCTGTAGTGGTAAGCTATTATTGTGACCTCAGCTGCTCTGGAGCAAACTGACAAAAGTGACGCTGCCAATCTGTGCCATTGTCCCCAACAACCACCACCATACACTACACTCACACACGCAAGATTGGTGAAGTGTCTTATCCAAGCACTATTCAGCAGTTCAAACTTCCGATTTCGATCTCTAGACGACCCGTGCTAACATCCGGGCCACTGTTCCCCCTAATACTATGGCCTTGTGGTTGTGTGGCTGTAGCTCTGGACGTTCCCCCCATTCTCAGGCCTGGTGGAGCATTGATGCGTGAAGTTTGTGTGTTCCGGACATGTCTGGGTGGATATCATTCGGGGGCAATAGAGTCCAGGGCTGTCACCTAGAATTTAGAGGTTAAGTGATAATAGAAAGGTGTACAGTAGCAAATTTGTTACCTTGTGTCGGAAATGCGCAGTGTAAATCGTCTACGGATTTCCCATCAACCAGTGCTCCTCCTGTGACCAAAACAGTGAAGATGGCGGCCGCGACGCAACGATCTTCTCACAACGATCTTTCACCAAAGAAAAAAAAAGAGTGGTGCGCACTAAATGGGTGCTGCTGCCGGATTCTCTCTCATCGAATGCAATTTCTCCATCTGTGAGATCAATAGAGTATCATCTCTCATCTCAAATAAATATTGCCTTACCTAAAATAGCCATTCCTAAAGTCTGGTTCATCGCAGCCCCCTGATCGTTCCAAAAATTCTTCAGGGCCCCACTAATTTGAATTCTTAAAGGAATTGGTCATTATATTACAGACAAAATGAGATATTAAATAAGAAATAGTACATCTGGAGGCCGAAAACTCAAGTGCAGCAAATGCATATTCCTAGGTTGCAGGTAATATCACAGCATTCCACAGGCCAATACCATTATATAGAGGAAAACATATTTTGTTTTTGGTCTTGTACAGAGAGATCATGAACCTAGTGACTGATATTAATGATCATTTTATTAATTAATATATTTTCTTTTTAGCTACGACTTGTGAACGTGTAATGCTTTTAATAGGAAAAGCTGGCTCCCCGCTGCCCCCCGCTGGGTCCGGTGACATCATCATATTCTAGAACCTGCCACCCAGCAATACATTTTCTTTAAACATCCAATTTGTTTCCTGGTACTTCATTTATAGAAAAGTTTTGGGGGGCCCCCTGCAGTGCCTCTGAGAACCCACTTACAAAATTCTGCCTCTACCTATACCTGCTGCTACAACCACCACAGCATCAAAGCAACAAACCAAAATAAATAAATCCACAGGGGTTGAGTGATTTAAAAAAAAGTCCACACAATGGTGTCGATAACGGGAAAGTCATGTGACTGAATCAGTGAATAAGGGTAATATTTCAGTCAACATCCCAAGGCAGTACCAAACTTAAAATGTCTTCACTTTGCACATATTATTTCATTCATTTTCAGCCATTCACAGCTTTGGGGCCCCCTAGGTATTTGTGGGGTCGCGATGGATGTGCCCAGTTCTCTAATTGTTCGAAACGGCCGTGGCAGGTCACATCACAACACCTTTATGTACTCTCTAAGTCTTGAGTCTTTAGTGTGGGAGTAAATAGCAGGAAGCGTCTGGCCCGTTGGACAATAAATTTCCTTAAATACATGCTTGCTGAGCTGGGAAAAGGCACAGAAAGAGAGAGGGAGCTTATGGGAGCTTTAACCCTGAGAGGAGCACACGCCTACTCGTGATCCACAGGCCTATTCGCATTGTATTCTAAATAAACAGGGCTGCACGTTGCTCATGTTGCTAAGCCTTGGAAACAGAGGGGCAACATGTTTGTACTGGCTGCTATAGACTTGCAAAACAGAGAGCCACATATTTCTGAGCAAAAAAAAAAAATGTAAATAAAATAAATAGAAAAGTTCAAAGTTCATCAAAATGTTTTAACCCAAGCAACTAAATGACTTGCTTTCCCCCTTCTTGCTGATACTTTTGCTCAGTCTCATAAAGGAATTATACGGCGTTTTTCATCTTCTTTGGCCTCCCATTCACCTTTCCTCAACAAATTAATAAGTTAAGTGGCTCCACCCACTGCATATCACATAGTCGGTTAGTAATTGAAAGCACATGGGCATTACACAAACAAACTTAAGCAAGAGTAGGGTCGGTGAGAACAAGAGATAGCAATTGAGCACACAAGCTAAAACATTAAGCAGTGTTTTTGCTCGAGAATACTTTTTACTGCTAAGTTTGGGACTGAAACTGTGGATGCACCGATTGGACCCTGAAAAATGTCTGCGTAATAAGGGGGCGAGCAGAAACGCCTGAATATTTACTCAAGATGGTTACTTGATATGAGTTACTGATATTATTCAAGTACAATTAAAAAAGCATTGACCCAAATAATGACTCAAGGGAAAATGTTACAAGTCCGATTGATGACTGACTTGACAAAACAACAAATTAATATTACAATTCATCCATGGAAATAGTAAACAAAGAAAAAAGTATAAGTACACTGAAGTCAGACAAAACCAGTGGTTCTCAACTGGTGGGACAATTACAATTAAACGAGTGCCAAGTCGTTTTGATTTTAGTTGTGTAAGCGTATTTAATATTTATTAAGGTTGCGGCTTATCATCTTGTATACCATTGGAATAAACTATAGTATAAATGAGAAAGAAGTCAGTATGATGCTCCTGTTACTTTTTCCCCCTAAGGAACAGTAGTAAGAAACTACTAAAATAAGAGTCAGTTATCTCAAAAAATTACACTCAAGTACAAGTAAAAAGAATGGTGCTATGGAGCGACAATTTGACTCTTTACTACCCACTTCAGATTGTCATACTTTCCCCGACCTGTGGCACCTCTGCATGTTTTGGGTTGCCTTTTTAATGCTGCTCTGAGAGAGAGATCTCATATGGTACCATTAACATCAAGATACCCCTGGTGTACCCTCTTTACAAACCACTAATGTATTAACTTTGCATTATAGTTTTGAAAACTTTATGGCCCCCAAGGCACAAACAACTTCAGCTGCTAATTACAGTAGAAGTATATGACTTTTTTCTGAATGATCGAATCTCATTTAATTCTACTACCTCAAGGGTTAGGGTTATATTCAATTTCTTGCCTATAGAAGGAATGGATCATAATTTCCATTGTAAACAGAACCCTGTGTCAAAACTAGTTTCACAAACCTATCTTGTCTCTGATTTGGCTGCCATGCTGTTGCCTTGCTAAGACATAATCTGCATACCCTCTCCTAGTAAGATAGAAACTTTCTGAGGAAAAAAACACCATGCATACAACACTGTCAGACACCGGCCTTTTTTTCTTCCATTGTCAAACATACAGTAGTCGTCCAGTAGTTCCAAGCTTTGCAACAGTGAGAGTTGTTCTACTCACCAGATCCATGAGTGCCTTCTATAGGGGTACTGACTCAGCTGCATCATGTTGAAGTTCCTGTGCACACCGGGGCAGTGTCCGGGCTTCATGTCACTATTCCCAACCGTACATGTGTTATCTACATAAAAACATAAAAGGTCCCATTGCGCATCCTTGTGGGGGTCCCAACTGTCAACAGCAACAACCCTCCAAACTTCCAGCATCTACTTGCATCTCTTCTCTGCGTCTGGAAAACACCAGGAAATCCACTAAGCTGTCCAAAAAAATAAAAAAATAAAAATAATAAACTCCTAAACTCAAAGCAGGACCGGTGTTGACGCAATTTCAGCACGTCTCAGTAGTGGAAGCGCAACAGCAGCAGCAACGGCAATAACCCGTAGACAGGCGAACGCTCCAAACTGTCTGGGATTTTTCTTTTTCTTCCGTGGGATTCTTCCAGCAAAGGTTTGTAAATTGCTGTCCCAAAGCCACATGGTGACGGCGAGCCCGGGGTTTTTCAGGGAAGCATTTGAGGCATTCGTCCTTCCTTCGTCTCCTCCTTCCCCCCCTCCTCCTCCTCCTCCTCCTCCCAGCCGGTTACAGAGACAGCATGACCAAGCATGTTATTACTACACCAGCGTTGTCGTGTGTGTGGGGGGGGGGGAAGCTTTCGGTCCCTTTTCTTGCTCCGGCGTCTTGAGGAGAGGATAGGAGAGGAAAGAGCTGAGCAGACCGGCTTGTGCGCTGAGAGTGTGTGTGGCTTGTTGCTAGCCGTGTCGCCAACTCCCCCCCCCCCCCCCCCCTTTATCCCTCCCTCCCTTTTGTGTTTCTGTCTAGGAGAGTGTTCGTCAGTGGGATGTCCTGACCCGGGCTAAAGGGGAGTGCCGATCGGTGCATTACAGCCAGTTAGCGACAGTTACTGATCCTCTTATGGCCATTGATACGTGTGTAGTCTTCATAGAGACAATTGCAAGCACTATACTAAGGGTTTTAGATGCAATGTTATTATGCAAACAACAGAGAGCTGCATTATATTTAAGGTTATTTATTCATTCAGATGTACATTTATCTTAGAGATGTCTTTTAATAAGGAACAGAAACTGAATTATTCAAATCTCAAAGTCAGATGTTGAAATGTATTTTGGGCATTCTTGTAGATTAATTCCAAAAGAAAAACTCTTTTGCTTTTGTGCTTCAAACTGGGCTATTTTTGTTTGCTTTCTTCTACAGTCAAAATAATAAATAGGATCCTGCAGTCGATGTATCACAGCCCTTGCTATCAGAAAGCTATTACGACGTTTTTGATGATGCCGTTTATTAGTCACGCCTGGGGCAAAACCAAAACTTGCTCCACTGCTGATCTACGCGCTTCACACCTGAACTAACATGTTGACATTTCCTCTTAAGCTCCATTCTTGTTTTTTTTTTTTTCTTCTGGAGACAGGTTCCTTTGTGAGCGCAGCAGCGTTGACGTGGGTGCATTGTTTTCATTGCTGCAAGGCCCTCCCCCCCCCTGCGTTTGGAGAACCGCACATGTCGCATGAACTATATGACATATGACACCACTCACAGCTAACGCAGGCTCCTTTTCAGAGCCTGAACACACACACAAGGTGCGAACTTTGGCTCGTCCACTTTACAATCTTTCCATAAAATTCAATGGTTTCGTATCATAAGGAAATAAACAAGGTGGAATGTGGGAGTGTGAGATTTTATAGGGCTTTATGTATTATCATAGTGTTGTGTGCATAACCAGGAAATGCTCCTGTGAATTTCTATGGCGCTGTCACGGGACTTATTCTGATCAGAGAGCAGGACCTCATTTACTTGCTGTCATGTTGCTAACAGCGGTGCTAAAAACATGTTTTCTGGATTGCCAGAGGACACTTGATTGTTGCCTGTGCAGCCATAACAGCTCCAAAATCCAGCTATTATTTCAAAATGCCTGAAAAACCTATCACAGGAATTCAATTCATGCACTAGCACCAGCTGGGGATATATGTCAATAACATTGCCAGACCTGCGCTCTATGACTATAGAGATAAGAAATTAAGGTACCACCATGTACACCTTGAAAAACAAGAACGTCGCTTTAGCTGCTGAAGCGTAACAGGAAATGGGGGCAGGCTTTTTTTTGTGCTGTTTTTCCTTTGCTCTATCCCAAAATATAGGAGCTGGCCTCCAAAACCCAAACAAATTGCTAGCATGAATAAGCTTCAGTAAGCCCGCTCTTTTTTTTTTTTTGTGATCAAATATTTATTTGCACTCTACACACAAATGTGAATGTAAAGGTACAAGGGACAATTTAAAAATATATATATATATTATTATTTTGGATATCCACAGGTGGACAAAAACATACCTTGACCTTCTTTCCCTTCCCTGTAATATATGTATTTATACACATGTACGTACACAAATATCTTTCCAATCTAGAATAGAATATATATATATATACATATACATACACACATACATAGTAAGCCCGCTCTTAATGCTAATGATCACTTTGTTAGCCATACATTATTCTATTATTCTACAGTCTATGGGAGTGACTGCTGAATTGACATGAATATGTGAGGGAAAAAATGTAATGCAAGTTTTCTTATATATATATTCATATATTCATATAAAAATAAGTATAAAGAATTTCAGTGACAGAAGCAGAATAATGAATACATCCATTTTGATATCTTGTTTAGACTATTTGTCTTATATTACAAAAAAAAAAAAAATCAAATTTGGAAACTTTTTGGGTTCAAAACTAGAAGGCTAGAAATAAGAAACAGAAAACTCCTTTGGGAAAATAAAGTACACAAAGGGTACATTTGGTGTCTGAAATGTACAATTCTCCTGATAAATGGGCATATGTCTTTGTTTCCACGTGAAACTTTATATGTTAACAGAGCAAACTGACCCAAAGTTTAAAATCAGTACAATATGAAGCAGCATAAATAAACAACATACAAACTGTGGGACCAAACACTTCATCAGCTAACATACCAATGGGCATTAAGCCTCTTAGAGCATTCCACTATCTGCATTACCATCATGAGATTACAATAAAATACACTGCCGCTCAAAAGTGTGGGGTCACTTAAAATGTCTTTATTTTTTAAATAAAAGCACAGATTTTTTTTTTTTTTTCAATGAGGATAAAATAAAATTACAGAGATTAAAGTAAGGATCCGCACTGCAGTGAAAGCTCCCAATTCTTACACCATAAATATATGTGAGGGGCCTCATGCCCTTCATCAGACATAAAACATCATAACATAAAATTAATCATAGAGTCTAGACATTGTTAATGTTGTGAATGCCTATTCTCGCTGATTTTCAATGGAGTACCCACATAGGTTTGCAGAGTCGCATTTCTAGAAAGTATCACTTCAGTGTTCTAATGGTACATTGTGTTAAAGGGCCAATACGGTGTTTAAAAATGTTAAAAGTAAGTATTTCCCTCCCCCTACATGTTCTAGCAATGTCCTAATGTGTAGAATGAGCTCAGACCTGTTCACCACAACTGCCTCAAAAATCCTGCACTGTCATGCACAAGCTTAATATAGAAGGTGCAGTTACATGTATGACCTGAGGTGGCAGTAGTGAGCATAAAATGGCAAACTTGCATCTAGCCCCTTTAATGATTAGAAAACCCTCGCGCAATTATGCTAGCACTGCTGGAAACTGTTCTGCTGACCAGAGAAGCGATAGAACTAGCCTGGGTGTGAGTGACCCCAAACCTTTGAGCGGTAGTGTATATAACATTACTTCAAAATCAACATTGTGGCATTTAAGAATGCATTAAACAGATGTTCATGTCTTTCTATTTCCTTGTTATCAAGTTGTAAACATTAATTATAGTTTTATAGAAAAATGTGTGTTTATATGTTTTCAGACTCGCATACAGAAAGTGACAAAGGAAGAGGGAGAGGTCCAAGGATAGAAACCACATGTGCAGTGGAGAATGGCTGCACAGTAATAGCTTTCATAGTTTTGTGTCAATTCCCCAATGTGAAAGTAAGAAGTAAGAAGTAAGAAACATCAGACGTCAAACCAGAGCAAAGTGGGTCAACGATTTAGCAAAATATATTTGTGCTTAAGGTAATGTTTGGCGGATGTACATTTGTCACGTGAAAGCTAAGAATATCCAGAGTTGAGGGACTGCAGTTATTATGATTGGGAACAGGCTCTGTGATTGTAGAAGTGAGAGAGAATGTACACGCTCCCTATTGTTGTCCGACCCGTCACTTTCTGACTGTCGTCACTGCACTCGAGCCAGCACCAACATGCCAGCTGTGTTTTGCATTAAAAGCAAAAAAAAAAGGGAAAAAAAAAAAAAGGAAAAAAAATCCAAACAGGATCTAGCGTGGCTTCAGTTCTTACACACATCCTGTCGTCGCGAGCGTCACCAAATCTCTCAACCGCTGCCAACTGCATCCCGCGGTAAGCCACACAAACATGCACGAGCGGGGCGGAGATGGAAACTAGGGCTAAAGCTCTGGGCCAGCAGAGGTAGTCACAATTTTACACTGAGCATCGCTCCACAGAATATTAAAAATGTGCCCCAGTAGCAAGATAAAACCCACATTAGATGAAGAATACAGGAATAAACCAAAATTCACCAAAATGGAAACAAAAAGGACTAATCCAGGACTAAAACCAGGAAGAAATCAAGGTAAAAACATATGCTAAAGACTACATCCAAGAAGAAGAAGAAGAAGAAGAAGAAGAAGAAGAAGCCGAAATAACTAAACAGAACATACTCGGGTATTCAAAGTAGAAAGTACAAATCAGTTTAGAAAAGTGTTCAAAAACACACACAAAAACCTGAATTCCCTACTTGTACGGCAACAAGGCAGGGACAAACCTTCTTCCTCGCTGTGAGTCAATGGCATCTGACAGTACATCTCCACAGTGCCACCTACTGTTCATAAAGTGTGCATTCTCAGGCTTATAAAAATAACACATGGTCAAATGTACTTTTCACTTTGGAGCCTTGAAAGAAATGTAGTGGAGAAGAAAGTATTATATTTATGTGTCATATGTAGAGGAGTAAAAGTAACAAATGACAGGATCAAGGTCTTAACCAGGGCTGCAGGTGGAAATGAGCACTTGTGATATCACTCCCTGCAATTATCAAATTAAAATCAAGCAAACTCAGAAGAATTGTCTGCATCTCTAAAAGAATAAAACTAAATTCAGACACCCAGGGGGGAAAAATGAGTACCAGGGCTGCAAAACAGGAACAAAACCAGGACTAAAGTGGAGCTCCCAGGATGTGAGGGTATGCAGATTCTGATGTATTATTCAGGGGTTTCTGCAGACGTCGGGGTGTGAACACAGAGAAAATACATGGACTCGGCGTTATGCTAAAGAGGGGCATTGCCTTGTGTTGTGTGTCAGGGGCGTTACGTAACAGCGAACAGAGCTTTAGGCTGCGCTGCCCCCTGCTCTCCTCCGCCCGACACTGCGCTGCACTGGTAGGACGGGATGACACATCGCTCCTGACATACATTAAAGTACTGCTTAGGCGCAGGGAAGAAAAAGCATGTGACGTCGGATGGGTCGAAAAATGCGGAATGGTTTTGGAATGGTATGGAAAAAACACATTTATCAAAGACAAGTGGGAAGTGCAAGCTGGAAAATAGAATGTAGCTTTATGTGTGCATGTGGCATAGTATAGTAGGACACCAAATCTGAGATACAATTTCAAGTTGCAGATAAAAAAATATATAATGGTTTGGAAATGGTGTTCTTTACGGTCATGAGTAAAGTGGTTTTCCAGCATTAGGGGGAAGAGGGGTGGGAGGGAGGGCAGGGAGTTCAGCTTCCCGATGGCCCTGTGCACGAAACTGTTCCTCAGTCGACTGGAACTGACCCGTCGATTCCGCAGTCTCCTCCCTGAAGGCATAACCTTGACGAGACTGTGTGATGGGTGCGAAGGGTCCCTGGCGATTTTGACGGCTTTGCGGGTGAGACGGGTGGAGTGCATCTCCTTAAAAGAGGGGAGAGGGGCATATTATGGGCTTTAAACATGTGAAGGATCTGATCTGGGCAAATCTGCACCGGCGTTCATCATGGCGCCATGAAATTGCTGAAAAATTGTTTTTGAAAGTCTTTCACACAGCTGCCTGCAGAGGGAGCTCCAGGCCAAATGACTACCAATGGTGTCTCACTGTCTTACCCTTAATTAGACATTATTTATGTATTAAAAAATAACAAAGAAGAAAACATAGCAAAAATCCAAAATCCTTTTGTCCTGCCCTGTACTTTCAGTGCTGTGACCTCAGAGAAGAACATATTGATTCCATGAGTTGACATTTAACTTGACTTTACTTCATTTGTCTGAGGATCGACAGTCTAACAATGTCAAACAACTGAATGCAGATCACTAACCTTTCAGAAACTGGCAACAAAAACATGACAAATACTAATGTTTATTGTGGGAAATGGGCATAATCTAATGCAATATAATAAAAACGGCACCTGTCACTCCATGTGTCCTCTATTTGGGTTTATTTGGGCTTTTTGAACTATGATCAAACCATTAACGATGTATTTTATTGTAAAACTTGAAGTCAGAATACCCTTAAGAGTTATTTGTAGTTAAACAAAGTTAAACAGCAGAGGGCGTTGATGAAGGCAGAATATTAAAAATGAGGAAGATAGAGAACATATTTGGTGACAATGTTATAAGTTAACCAATGGAGCCATTTCCACATGAATTCAACTTCAGCACAAATACATTTACTTCATTTTACTTACATTGTCTCTCCTCCCTGTTCATCCTGCATCCCACGTCACTCTTTTCAATCTCACTTGGACGAGTAGCCCATATACTGAATGAGACGTTTAAGACCTGCCCAGCAACCCATCCTTTCGCATTCAAATGAGCGCATTCTGCCGTATCTCCTGTGATCCGGACAGAACCTCCGGGCCTTGGTCCGCTAAGGGAGCCCAGCTGTCCATCACTGTGGGCCCCGGGGCTCCCTCCAACACACACTGCCTCCACGACTGCCACTCACCCACCGCTCAGAGATGGCATTTCAGCAAAGGTCAACTCATCCCCCTTCAATCGGATATTTGTAATTAGACGGCGGCGTCTTATGGGGGATAGGGAGACCCGGAGACTATTGTTGAGCAGGGTTTCTCTTGTCAATCGAAGGAAAAAGCTCACACTTAAAAATCAATTACCCCTTCAGAGTTTCACAGGAGGAAGGTTTCCGCCATCAGGACCAAAAAGAAGGGCTTTCCTCATCCATATATATAGGCTATTTTTCTGTAGTAAAATGCCCATCAAATCCTATGCTGTTTGTAAAGAGTGAACAGCCGACTGAGCAGGAACAAGTGTCTTCTGTGCAGCCCTGGTGACTCGACAAAGAGCCGCAAGTTACTAGAAATAGATTACTTAGACATGCAAAACAAATGTGTTATGGCATCTATTCAGCTATACATCCCTCTATGTATCTATGTATCTATGTATCTATGTATCTATCTATCTATCTATCTATCTATCTATCTATCTATCTATCTATCTATCTATCTATCTATCTATCTATCTATCTATCTATGTATCTATGTATCTATCTATCTATCTATCTATCTATGTACCCATCTATATATCTATGTATCTATGTATCTATCTACGTATCTACGTATCTACATATCTACATATCTACATATCTACATATCTACATATCTATCTATCTATCTATCTATCTATCTATCTATCTATCTATCTATCTATCTATCTATCTATCAATCAATGTATCCATCAATCTATTTATGTATCCATAGGTCTATCCATCCGTCCGTCCGTCCGTATCAATGTATCCATCTATCTATCAATGTATCCATCTATCTATGTATCCATCTATCTATCTATCTATGTATCCATCTATCTATCTATGTATCCATCTATCTATCTATGTATCCATCTATCTATCAATGTATCCATCTATCTATCAATGTATCCATCTATCTATCAATGTATCCATCTATCTATCAATGTATCCATCTATCTATCAATGTATCCATCTATCTATCAATGTATCCATCTATCTATCAATGTATCCATCTATCTATCAATGTATCCATCTATCTATCAATGTATCCATCTATCTATCTATGTATCCGTCGGTCGGTCGGTCGGTCTTGCTATCCGTCTTGCTACAGAATCAAACAGTGCTTGAAGAATGGAGTCCCCCACTGAGATCCAACGCATGCCTGACACTGCACAGAACGGCAGATACAGATGAAGGCCCATCAAAGCTTTACTGTCCCTTCGCCCCAGGCCTTCACCACTGCCAACCCTCCACTTGAACGACCTCATTTTCCCTATTATCCCGGCACACGAACCACTCACTGCAGCACGGTGAGCACCTAAAGAGTAATCAGCCTCCAATTATCTTGTGTGCTGAACATAAGGAATCAGTCATCGTAGTTTTAATGACTTTGTGAATGGCGGTGTAACGGTTTGGAATGCCTTTGTTTCTGACTGAGGACTTGTGTTGTTGTTATCGTAACCAGGGGAAAAAGAAGATTGAATGCACTAGGAGTGATTTCTGACTTTAATATTCTGATGTTTCATGATCAGAGCAACTACAGCAGCTTTTTAAATCCTACCATCTGCATGTGTCTAACAAGGAGGCACAATAAAAATAAAAGCTTTCCAACCGAAACTCAAAATTACCTTTGCTTTGAAACGAGTTCAAAGAAATCCAGTGCAGTAGGGTGAACATCCTTACTTGAAAATAAGGTGCAATTAACTGCAATTAAGATGAGATTAATTGCACCTAATACGTGTTTTACACATACAATGTTAAATAAATACACAAATAAATAACAACATTGTATTTAGTTGATAGAACTTTTAAAATTATTACTAAATGTTCAAAACTTCATTAATGAACCTATGCACTACATACAGGATGGAATAATATGTGTTAGTGCTTTGGAGGTACATAATGTAATAGGACACGAGAGGTTTGGGTTAGAGTTATGTCTTATTACATTATGTACCTACAAACTTAACGTACAAGTTATTACAAGTTGTTACAGAGCACATTACATTGTACTACATTTAGTGAGGTACAAAGTATCAAGGGTTTCGTAAAAAAAAAGCACTATATTTTCCAGACTATACATCGCTCCAGGGTATAAGACACATCAGCCAAAAAATGCATAATGAAGAAGAAAAAAACATATACAAGTCGCTCCGGAGTATAAGTCGCACTAGCCTAAAATTGCTGTACGGTGTGCTAACGTAGCACATGGATGGTTAGCCACATGAAGCATAAACAACAAACTATATGTCTGGTATGCTAGCGTCACATAAACAGTTCAGATAACTATAGCATAAAGAACATACCAAACTCTCTCACCCCAAATCACTAAACCCATTGAAATCTTCATCCTCGGTGTCACTTCTGAACAATCGCCATGGCAACTACCGGGGCACCGTTGACAAGCCTCTCCCGGCAACACGTTTATCAAGCTGTCATTTGCGAACTCGTGCCTCTAGCTGTGGCCATCGAGCTTTTTAGCCCGTGATTAGCTTTGTTTGTTTACTTCATTGCGGTTTAAAGAGTAACCTCCGCTTTCCCCTCCCTTTTTCTGCTGCTCGATTAGCCTGCAGTGCCCTCTAGTGGCCTGCAGTGCCCTCTAGTGGCATGCGAAATTATCTATTTGAATAAAAAAAAAAAAAGGAAAACAAAAATCACATATTAGTCGCTCCGGAGCCAAACTATGACAAAAAAGTGTGAATTATAGATCCGAAAAATACGAGTTAAAATGATATTTAAGTAGCAAAAGTAATCAGTACAAGGAATTCCAAGTTTTTAGTACTAAGTCTAGTGATCAGAAAATGCATCTTATGTGCTGCATACTGCGAAAGCCTCCTATACAAGCATTCCACGAGTAAAAGTGCATTGAGTTTACAAACTATTAATCAGCATGAATTAGAATTTACAGTGTAATCGTGTGCTTTAAAATTGCAGTTTAAGCACAGGGCTTGTACTGTTTTTACTGTGACTTTCCAACACGGACTAAACCAACACGAGAATCACATTCATTTCAGAACATGTTTGTAGAGATCTAGCAGGTTTTATACGTATTAGGAACCTCAGGATGTTTGCAAAAGATATTACACATCCTCAATAACTGCAGTTTTTTTTTGTCAGATCTAATGACGATCTTTATGTAGTCACGCAATCTTGTTTATGCAGCCTTCACCGGGATTACAATGCATGTGTTTGGTTAAACTGCTAACCTTTGACCAGGGCCTCGTGTCAATCCGCTGCTTGTAATATGAGTAGGATATGCAGGAATTTATGACTGGTTTCAGCTCCCTGCGTTTGACGTCAGAGAATGCAGAGGCGTGCCCAAACCAGAGGTAAACACAGTGCTGGCAAACCACCGGCAGCGAGGGAAGAAAATAAAGCCAGTCCTAATTACGATCCGTCTCATAGTCATTAGCTCTTAGGCCATCGGCTAGCTCTCAGAAAGGGCTTAGAAAATGACTTTTGTTCCAGGAAATAGGAAATACTTTTTATTTTGATTTTTATCAAGTTCAATAGTTAAACTTCTTCCACAAAAAGTTCCACACGCAAACTCCCTGCAGTTAATGAGAAATTGGCTCCTAAAGCGGGGAAGTTTGTGAAAAAATTGACATTTTAGCCTCTGCAGGCATTTTTGACTCCAGTTATTTAAAAAAGTGTAAAGGCCACAGACTTCAAATTTTACAATCATAAAGACAATACTAAAAATATTCAATATGTGGAAAAAGAAGGTGGATAGGAGTGCTAGTTTTTAAGAAATAACTTTTGAAAATATGCCTTTTTTGAAATATGCGTCCTATTGAAACAAGCACACACTGGGCCCTGCCATTTACACATGACATTTTCAAATGAGATTTTATGAACATAAATAACAAAGTGCTCCATATAAGTTTCAAACATTATTTTATTTTTTGTGATTTTGGGGTTTTTAACCATCAGAAGCAGATCAAGTGTATCTTGGCAAAAAGAAAAGCTTGACTTCAGTCTTGCCTGTTAGATCTTGTAATTCATTCAATATAAGACCTTCTACTGCAGTGGTTCCCAACCTTTGTTCTTGATTCCCCTCCTGTGCATGCTGTAGTCAGGCTGTGCCTCCTCGGTTAAAAAAAATACATTAAAAAAATCAAAACTTAAAAATATTTACCGATATGCATTTTAAACACATTTTCTGAAATTAGATAATTTTGCGCACCTGTTGTGATTTTTAACCATTTTAATTTGTGCAAATGTATGACCTGACCCTCTGACCAGACAAAGCTCCGGGCCCCACCTACTGTCCCAGGAGCCCCCGGTAGGAAGCCCCGCTCCCCAGGTTGGGAACCACCGTTCTAACGCACTCTCTATCCAGGCAAGGAGGCTGAAAAGTTCTTGTTGTTAGGGTCCTTTAAAGGCTCTTTCTGATGTAGAGTGTAACTCCTGAATTACTGTCCTCGTTCAGTGTTTCAAAAGTTCACTATTATTTCTCAGATTAGACGGTGATTGGAGGAAAATCAGCTCGAATCCTTGACATCAGCCGGTCTGATCTGAAATCAAAAAGTACTGTTAAGTTTAATTTACAACTAGTTTATTGTATGTTGAGGTAAATACTTCATATACCAATTAGTTTTTTTATTACATTGTATGTACAGTTTTGGGGCCCATATGAGTAGATTATTAGTTTAAAAAATAAAGTCTAGTATCTGGGATGATGATGGATGATTGTGGATCTGTGAGTGGTTTGTTGTGCCTTTTCTGAAACCGCATCCTCCTTCCTTTTCCTACTCACTAACACTGGAAATGCATGTTCCCTCGAAGGAAAGGTCTGTCCTAAGCAGAACACGCAGCAGGAGAAGTGGTTTATAAGCATGGATGCGACTCACAGGTGTGTGTTACAGAGACCAGCCTCATGCACCAAACTATTTATGTTCCATGTTTATTTACAAGAGTCACATTTTACAGTCATATAGAGATTTGATAATGAAAAGAAAGCAGAAATGAGACCTAATATTGGCAAGTTTTAAGAAGCTAAAATATAGTGTACATATGAACAATCTGAATCTGAAACTCTAAGAGGAAATTAATGTTCAATTCAAAGAACTAGTGTAAGTGTGAAGCAAAAGGAAGGAGGCGGTTTCAGAAAGGGCAAAGGTCAGAGGCCACAGAGTCGGACACATTTTGTTCTAGGCCCAACTTAGAATTTGATGGAAAAAAAAAGAAATCTCACTTCTCTGATATTAATTTAGGCCAACCCAATAAATCCCTGTAAATCTAAATGCATGACTTGATTATAAGACGGTGATAAACAGAAAAATACATGACATACCTCTAATCTGAGGCCTCTGACGACTCTGCAGTTCATTGATGATCTTTAGCAGAGTCTCATCAGGATCACTTCTCTGTTGCCCAAAGTCCTCCAGACAATCACAGGAGATCTTGTATGTGTATGTGGCCACAGATGGCCACTGTAAAATACAGACAAAGCACATTTTACGTTTTGAACAAAAAGTACAGTCAAGAATCAAAGCAATATCTGAGGAGCCAAAAGGACAGAAACTGAGAATTCAGAGCTTAGATTAATATAATATTTACTAGAATTTTCAGTCAGATAGTCTTCAAAACGTGTTACGAATATTGCTATAAAAAGGCCTCTAGATAAGTGTTGGAGCAGTTTGCAGAATATGTTTAGCATTTTGCAATGTGAATGCAGTTGTTCCGAGCCCTGGAACTTCCCATGAATACATACCTCACTCTTTCATGTTGAGTCTTTAAATGAAGTGAGGCGATGCTTTACAGCACCAGGCTCAACCACAACATGTTTTCATCACGTAATTGTCCTGGAAAATGAAAAATGCAGATTCAACAGAAATAACTACAGTAGTAGGGCAGGCCTTATGTATCATGTACAAGTAACTGTACTAATATTCTCCATTTTATCATGGACTTTATTGGACTTTGGAGTGGAATAAGAGACTGAAAGGATCAGTGATTCCAACTCACACCGAAGATACTTATTCCAGCAATAATAAACTATTAACCACAGTTTACTGCAGTGAACAACCACAGACTGTAAAAATAACAGAGCTGTTCACAGTGGCACTCTTTAATTAACTTTTTTGATTGGTTTGTGCTTTATTATAGCAACAACATTTGACAAACTTTGATACGTTCAAATGTCTACATGCTTAAACACCTTTTTGGTGAGGCTAACTGGTAATAAAGTTATTTGATATTATAATTTCTAAAGCAAATCAGACAAATGGGGAACTACATCCACAATCAGAACAAACTACGAATTTTCTTCGGGTCAAACATGCAACGTGAAACAGTAAAACGTGAGGCACAACACGTGTGTCGCTCCCTCAGGCATTATTTGTATTAGCATTATACTACACGATAAATAAGAATGTACTCACGAGTAGGACAACCCCCTGGCTGCCGTTTTAGGAGTATTTGCCTGGCGTAGGTCTGACGATCTTTGAAGAAGAGTTTGCAGAAGTTTGCAGTTCATTTTACTCGCTGTCCAGGGATTAGAGCAGGTCTATGGTCCAAATCCACTCGTTTGGATCTTCGTGAGTGTTGCCCACTCTGCTCGAGTTGTTCTCGCTGCAGAGGATCTAAAGTTTGCCTTCAGAAAGCAGGATTTTCTTTACGATAGTAGCTAACAGCTGCGCTGTCTACGAAGGCGCTCCTCTGGGCGGCGTGTTTACTTCCGGGTTTCGATGTCAACGCGATGCGCCGATTGGTCAGAAGTAGGTCAGGTGACCCTAAAATCATACGCGCCAGAAGAAAATAGTTCCCATTTCACGCTCGAATTTCTCACAAACTGCAGGGTTTCTGCGTGTGGAAACTTTATTTGACCCCTTTGGTTTTATATAGTTTCAGAATATGCAAAGAAATTGTATTTCTGATTTCCTGGAACAAAACTTCACGCTAGAAAAGCTAGCCAATGGCCTATCTGGGAAAGACATTCTATAGGGACTTTTGGTTTATATGGAGAGCTAAAAGGATTACTGTTTTAACTATATGCATTCAAAAACATTCTTCATTTCAGATACGGACACAGCGAACAAAGAATAAGAATGTGATAAAGATGTGTTTGAGATTATTATCAGATATCTGCAAAAAACAGAACACCCACTCTTTAAAGGGACCAGATTGCAAGTTGTCATTTTTATGCTCACTACTGCCACCTCAGACCTTATACGTAACTGCAGGTTCTATATTAAGCTCGTGCATGACGGCACTTCAGACCCGAATTAACAGCTTCTGGAGGGACAGTGCAGGATTTTAGCGACAGTTGTGGTGAACAAGCCATAGGACATTGCTGGAACATGTAGGGGAGGTAAAAACTTAAAGGCACACTGCGTAACATTTTGGACTATACTGTTGCGATCAACACAAAACATGCTCTCAGTGACCAGCTCGACATAGAAAATCCTATTTTTGCAGTAAATAATCAAAGAATGGATCTGGATGGGGGCCAGCCTGTTTAACTCTCAATTCTACTGACTTATGACCTGAGGTGGCAGTAGTGAGTACATGTAAACTCCGTATAGTCCCTTTAAAGGATCTGTCGCTGTGGGTTTTGTAACATGTCCAAGGAACCAGCAGCTTGTACTGAGCTAAAAGCCTCAGGCTGCAGGCAGAAGTTTAGGGCTGGATCAGGAGCCCGTGAAGGGCTCTGAAGGTCAGAACCAGGATTTTCAAATCTGCTCTAAATGCGGCAGGGAGCCAATGCAGAGACTGTAAAATAGGAGTAATGTTGGGCTTTCCTGTTGGTGCAGGTCAGAGGCCTCACAGCAGAGTTTTGGATGTTTATATTGTAAGTGCTCTTTCTTATTCAGGCACCTAACTCTGAGAAATTTGTTTTGCTGGGGAGCTCAAGTCGACGAGGTGCTGTTTAATGCCAGGGATAGCACTGTCAGGGGCTACGCTGAGATTAATTGTTGTCATTCAACCAACGTAAAGGCTTTCAAAATGGTACGATGTTAAAGTACTGTACTGTTAGAGAGAAAGAGGAGGAAGTGCACCCTCTGCTGGCATTGCATATAAGTACATATAATGCATCTGTTTATCTATGGGATAATTTCTAGCCAGGTATTATTAGAAGTTACTGTATTCTATCATGTGAATCAGATAATATAAGACGTTTGATGATAGTGATTTCCTTATGTAGGCTGAACAGTAAAACCACAAAGGATCATGGTCTGTGTAGGTTAATGAAAGGTTAATCCTATTTGACTTTTAAAATCATAACATCACAATTGTACCAAAATTCCACATTTTAATCACATCTAAAAACAATTCCCTTGTACGACTGGCAATGCATTGAGCCCAACTATGGTCACGTCAGCCTCGTTTATTTCAGGCAGTGAACATGTTCATTGGAATTGCAAATTTCCCCACGCACGAGCTCTGTGGATTTCTTTCATGTTTTTCCCTCTTTGCCTCGTGTCGGTGAGCGGCTGACAGAAGCGGAAAGGCTACAACGGCAGTTTGTCCCATTTCAGGGCGGATTCACTCGCATTTAGCAGCCTGTGCAGTCACATGTGGAAAATCAAGCTCTATTTTAGCAAAGGAAAAAAAGTCAAAATCTTGCTTGAATTTGTGAATTACAAGGTTCATAGCATCGAAAAAGCACTAAAGCAAAACCGAACAATCATTATATCTCCAGTCTGCTGCCAAATAAAGAGCATTAGCTGCTGACGAAGGTTCTAGAAGGTGGGGTGACAACAAACCTAAACTGAACAGATGTTTTTGATGGATTGGTTTTATTCCATTTATTCAAGTTTTTCCAATAATAGAGGTTGTGCTGATGATGTCACAGCTTAGCAACAGAAGCCAAATAAACCTGGACTTCTGTATTAAGATATAGTTTGTCATTTTTAAATCACCTAAAATGAAGACTCTTTGTTTTGACACTCCGGGGTGTTGTGGGGGTCTGTTTAGAATGATCGCCTTCATAATATTGCTTTATCCTGGGGTTTTTCATCAGTTCTCAGCTGAAAAATCCCCCAACACGCCTATTCAGTTTCCATTCCCTCGCCCTTTTCCACCTTACGTAACTTTTTTTTTTTATACAATCCACCTGTTTCTACATTTCTCTTCACTTCTCCCTCCCACGCCTCCCCTCTGTAAAAAAAAACCTGTTACGGAACAAGCCCCCAGTTTGCCGTAGTGGCGTAGAAGGGCTCCAAAAATAGCCTCCCCGTTTCCCCCTGCATTGCACCACAGCGTTGTGTTGGGGCGAGGGGCTGGAGGGGGGGGGGGGGGGGGGGTTTGGGGGGGTGGGGAGGGGGGGTTGGCGAGGCAAACCCGACCCGTCCCCCCCCCCCCACCCCCCGAGTCTGCCGCGACGCTGTGATTACTGCTGCCTCGGAAGGAACCCACGTGACCTCGCCGTGACCCGCGCACGACCCGCCGTAATTACTCCCGTCTGACGAGCCCGAGGCCAGTCTGCTGTCCGTCCAGGAAACAGCCCGGACGCTCTTTGATCGGAGGCGTGGGGAGCGAGGATGTGGAGGCGAGCACATTCTGGAATAACACCGCATCATATATGGCATTTATTTAATTAACACATATTGATGCTCATTTTACAAGAGCTCAGACCATGAGTTTGTTGAGACCCTTTAAACTCTTAACCCCCACCTGACCAGTGCATCTTTTCTCCAGTTTGGCTTTACCCAAATCGTAAAGATCCTTGGAAAAAAGCATCAAAATGGAGACGAAAACGTGATGCAAAAGACAATGAAGAAAGCAATGAAAAAGCAAAAGAAAAACAGGACTAAAAAGCAACAAAGAAACAACAAAAGAGTGACAAAAATGTGCCGTAAAAGCAACTATAACACAATGAAAAAGTGACAAAAAACAACAAAAACACACCCATGAAGCGCAACAAGTTACCATCAGTTTTGCAGGTCTCAGCCAGTGATTTAGCTTTCCGATGATGAGGCGTTACACTGGTCTAGTCTGTAAGCTTTAGGACTAGGGTGAAGCCGAACTGGAGAAAATGTGATTGGTTAAGCAAGCACATTTGCTCTTAAAGGCACGATACAGAGTTTAAAAATGTTAATATTATGTATTTTCCTCCCCCTTCATGTTCCAGTACTGTCCTAATGTGTAGAATGAGCCCAGACCTGCCTCTAAAATCCTGCACTGTCACTCACAACAAGTTGTTACTTTGGGTCCGAATTGCACAAGCTTAATATAGAAGGTGCAGTTACACTTATGACCTGAGGTGGCAGTAGTGAGTACAAAATGACTAACTTGCATCTTGTCCCTTTAAGACACTCGAGGTATCTTAAGGCACTCGCATTAGTAACCTTATTAATTCTCTGGTGTGCATGCATTTTCTAAGCGACATTTCTATTCACAACTGTTTCCTAAAAAAAAAAAGCTCAAAAACTCGGGAGTTGTTTGAATTTTCAGCTTCCTACAACGGTGTTTCTGCAGTCTATGCACAATTTTCCCCTTCATTTGTCTGTCTCTTTAAAGGTGCATTATGCAGGGAAAAACATAACTTGACATTTGTGCGTATTTGAGCTTGTAGTGAACTAACAGCTGTATAAGTGCCTCTACTTTCTATCACGGTGGTCTCTACAACCCTCCAGGATCACTTCTTTTGTAGGTTTTCTGCTGAGAGGCTCCGTCCGCAGTGAAAACCTTCCAAACAATGGATCCTGGATTGTCATAGTAAAGGCGTAAAGTGCTGGGTAACTACAAGGTCAAATACACACAAATATCAGATCTTTTTTTTTTCATATAAAAAGTTGCACAATGCACCTTTAAGCATCATGTGGTATCTGTGTTACTCAGCCCTTTCTAGAGCACATGTTCTAGTACTCACTGTTTCCAGAAAAGGGCAGCAGTAATTTAACCTCTTTACCCCCACCTGAACCAAGCATATTTTCCCCAGTTCGGTATTGCTCAAATCTAAGCTTCTCGACTGGAGAGCAACAGTGTAACGCCTCATTTGAAAGCTAAGACCTACAAAAGTGATCGTAAGTTTGTCGCTGCATTTTTGTCACATTTTTGAAGCGTTTTTGTCATGTTTCCGTTTTTGTCATTTTTTGTTGCTTTTTCATTGTTTTCCTCGTTTTCGCCAGGATTTGTTTCTTTTTGCTGTGTTTGTCACTTTTTTGTCTCACTTTTTGTTCCATTTCATTGCTTTTTTGTCATGTTTTCAAGTTTTTGTCACTTTTTTTTGTAGTGTTCAGGTCACGTTTTTGTCTCTTTTTCATCTCGTTTTATCATTGCTTCCTTTCAAAACACATTTCAGGTTACAAATGCAAAGTTTGGGACCCTAATGAGCATGTTTTAGAGGTGGGAGAACCGGGTATTGAATCCAATACCCTAGGATGTTCTTAAAGCAGAACTCATGCCCCTAGAGGCCATAAGCGCCACTGCAGGTGTCGTAACACATTACGTTTTTTTACTTATTAATTGTCCGTGAGAGTAAATACTACACTGACAGAAAAGACAAAGGGACAGAGGGACATCCAATTATACAATTATGGAGATTATTTTTTTCACTCAAACTTGGCTGTAAATACTGATTAAGTGGTACTTTAGCTTTGCCGTTAGCCTGTTAGCTTCTTCTTCGTGATTCCATTAGTGTGTATTGGTGACGCCGGGACGGAGCAGGGAAAGTTGCGAGCATGGTTTTCTGGCCAGAGACACCAGGGGGCGATGAAACACCCCTAAATCATCCCATTAACACTTGTATTACCCCCCGAAGGACTACGAAAAGGATTTATTTAGGCAAACAAGTTACTTAGTACTGCTTTAACCTTCTGAAACTTGGTGCCACCATCATGTTATTTCAAGGGCCTCAACAAAAGCCTGATATTATGAGATCTTCCAGAGTTGGCCTATTGAATTATATCATCTACTTGTGTCAACAGACGCGGCAAATGAAGTGGAAAGTTGTCAACGTCGCATCAACAGCCCGCGCTTCTTTGTAACTACAGAAGTTTGATTTGTCTCAGAACAATGGAACATAAAGGATGTTTAGATTTCCTCCAGCAAACCGCCGTCAAAACCTCAAACTGCATTTCCTCCCTGTGTGTAACAAGACCTCACGCTACCAATGATTTGCTCGGAGCCTTTCATCTTTGCGGGCATTTCTCGGAAACCTTAAAAAAGAAAAAAAAAAAAAAAAAAAAAACCACTCCGGGACTGCCTTTTCGCCGACTGTGCCTTGAGCGTTTGGAAGACAAGGAAGCGGAGATAGTGTTTGACTTTTAAATGTCACAAGAGGCTGGGAAAAAAACTTAGATTATTATGATGATGATATGTTGTGAAACTTTACGATTTCAACAAGGTGTACGGATTTCAACCATAAATTACCGTAAACCCATATCAAAATATCATCGCCAAAAAAAAAAAAATTTTTGCAATTCTTGTTTCTGTCTGCAACAACATCTTTAGCGGTGGGGACAGAGTGGCATTTTTAAAGGTGACACAATATGCTAAACAGACCTTTTGCAGCTTTTAGCCTGGGATAGCACAGAGTGCCTCCAAACATAATATTATGCCCCTTTTTTGTGCTTGTGCAAGATTATTTCTGAAATTTCCATTTCATTTGTATCTGTCCTTGCTCTAATCCAACCCTGTCTTATGTACTGTAGATACCGATCGCCAGCGCCAACTTCAGTCCGAGCAGTTTATGTTTCATTAATATTTCAAGGCCAAAAGCGACTGAAGCTCCTTATATTTTCCTCCATCAGAGCGTATCGTTTGATTTCTTTCTGGGGGGATATTGAAATGAGATAAAAAATTACCAGAGACTTCAATTAAACATCTGTGCGTCGACATAAATGCCAAATCGGAGCTAAAGGCCTTTATGCACACTACGAAATGGCCAATCGTGATTAGCAATGAAACTATACTTTTCTACTATTTGGGTAGTTTAACTTGTTCGGCCTGGTTTCAAAACATATTATTAACGATCTTTTACTTATTTACAAAGATGAGATCACTTAGCATCTTGTGTGCTGTGAATGACAAATGCGTTCAAATGGGAGAAGTTGTTCCTTGTACTTTGATAAAGAGAGCTTTAAAATACAAACTATTTTGAGAGATGACTTCAATCAGTTGGTGGCTATTGACAATAAAACGTAAGTATGGCATTAATTTATCAGAACTGAAGTTATAGATACAGTGGGGTGTGAAGGTATAGGCATCATCTTTGGGGGTTAAGTTGCACAGGAAACATTCCTTGGGTAGAACGAATAATTTATTCAATACAAATGGGTAATGATCATAATCACACATTGGAATTGGACTGTGGCCTTCATATTCTCCTGACCTAAACATCATTGAAGATCTGTGGAGGAACCTCCAAAAAGCAAGACAGTGCAGAAATCTCTTAGTTCTGGAAGACTTTAGTAAAGAAGATTACCAAAAATTCCCTCCAACTAGAATTGGTAGAAAAGTGTTTAAAGCTGTGCCATATTTACGAAGTTTTAACTCTGCAGGGTGCCCAAACCTTTACAGTGGGCTGTTTGTAAAACCTGTTTTGTTTTGTTAACCTCTTAACCCCCGCCTTAACCAAGTGCATTTTCTCCAGTTCAGCTTTATCCAAATCTAAAAGCTTACAACCTAAAGGCCAGAGTAATGCCTCATTTGGCAAAGCTAAGACCTTCAAAACTCATCTAAATGGATCTTTTTCCTGGCGTTGTTGGCACTTTTTTGACATTTTTTTGTCGATTGTTTTTTTGTTGGGTTTTTTCCTCTTTTTTGACATTTTTCTGTTACTCTTTTGTGGCTTTTTTGTTGCATTTCCATCGCCTTTTGTCACTTTTTCAACACTTTTTGCGTTTTCGTCACACATTTTGTCAATTTTTTGCGGCTTTTTTGTTGCATTTTCATCCTCATGGCTGTCTCATGTTTGTTGCTATTTTGACACTTTTTTCTAGAAGCTTTTAGATTTGGCTAAAGCCAAACTGGAGAAAATGTGCTTGGTTTAGGTGGGAGTTAAGAAGAACTAAGTAACCTTAATAAATCCTTTTTGTAGTCCCTCTGGGGGTAATAGATGTGTTGATGGGATGATTGGGGGGTCTGTCATCTCCCCCTGGTGTCTCTGGCCAGAAAACACAATCACAAAGAAGAAGCTAACAGGCTAATGGGCAAAGCTAACTGTGGGCTAGCACCACTTAAACAGAGCCAAGTTTGAGTGAAAAAAAAAGATCTCCATTGTGTAATTGGATGTACATTATCCCTCTCTCCCTTTGTCTTTTTTGTCAGTGTAGTATTTACTCTCATGGACAATAAACAACACCTGCAGTGGCGCTTATGGCCTCTAGGGGCACGAGTTACTTAGTTCTGCTTTAATGTTATGGAAATGTTTCATCTTCCCTTTGCTTCATTGTTCACATGAATAGAAATCTTGATTAGGGCGGAACCTAAACGTTTGTACCTCACTGTATAGAGTTAAAAGCAGTTGGGGTTTGATGTTCACCTGTGTGGATAAAGACACGTGACAATGACAGCATAACAAGTGCGTTTAAGTGTGACTGTCGCTGTTTCTCACATGCCAGGTGATAACTATACAGGGAATATGCTGTTAAAAAAAAACAATAATAATAAAAAAAAATTGATTATCCATTCAATTTTAGTAGTTTTGAAAGGTCCTCATGAGGTATTGGTACAAGATATTTCTGACTTGTTTCTTCATTATCTTTCACCCCTGTAGACTTATCATTTGAAAAAGAACAAGTTGCCTCTGAAGACTACTGCAGTAACGTTGTCAACTCTCAACTCCAAAATCAAGAACATATTAAAATATAAAAACATAAAAAACTGCCGCACTATTTGACGGAGGGAGGCCATTTTTAGCGAGCGCTGCACATATTGATATCTCTGAAGCATTTCCACAAAGACACAGCAACCCAGGAACAACAAACGCTAAAAGCTGACTAACAATAATAACAACGTCGGTGTGAACTTTTGTGAAGGACACCATAATGCAGCGATTGGGAGAAAAGTCTGCATGTACTTTAGTCGCCCACACCGTTCCACCAGCCCGGGTCTCTAAACAGCTCTCAGCTTATGTAAAAGCCACTTCACCGGAGCTTTTAGGCACAAACATAGCCTCCACTCACTTTGGATCATGGTGCATCGATTCGGCAGCACAGAATAGACACTATTGTATAACAGAAAGCAAAAAAAAATGACTTGTCAAACTGAGCCTTTATATGGGTCAAAAGAGTGTAATATTTCCGGACAAAGATGGCACAACGCCTCAGCGGTAAGAGTGCGGTAACGTACACACTGTGTGGATTTGTAAATCTCAAAGACGAGAATGAAGAGAGTGTTGTTGGTTGTGCTCTTTGTGGCTTAAAAAGGCAACAACTGGTTTAATCCATTAAAATGACAGCTGTTCAAATCAATACATTTGATTTGAACTTGACTACCTTTCATCTGGGTAGGGATGGGTAACTTAAAAGAAAATTGCCAGTACTTTCTCTCAGTACTTGGTCTACAGCAACAATACGTTTTTGGTACTTACAATATTACTCTGTGTCTAGAACCATAAAACAGAAAGATAATGGGCATGCATTCCAAACACAGACTCATTCTTTCACAAAAACAGTAGTAGTTTTGTCTTATATTTCCACTGTGTCAGTGAAGTAGCTTTCTTTAGTGCTGTTTTAGGACTCACCAGGCATCAAAACTCTTTTTTCCCCCCCAAACTTCCTATTCAATACTATACTAGTACCTTTTAACAGGTCCCTATACGTTTATTAAGTGTGACGTCACGACGTCACTATCAATATTTCGGAAACTCAACAGAGACTTACTGAACCTACTTATTTCTCAGACTCATTAGCCAAAAATGCTGCACCTACTGCTAAAAAAGTAATATTTACTAAAGTCGGTACTTCCGAGGTTAGCGTAGCTGCTGCGGCGTTAGCATTTCTCTCAGCTAACCAAGATGTACCGATTTAGGTAAATGTTACTTTTATAGCAGTAGGTACAGCATTTTTGGCTCATGGGCCTGATAAATAAGTATGTTCAGTAACTCTCTGTTGAGCTTCAGAAATATTGATTGTGGTACTGAAGAGTTTTTCGGAGTTTCTTGCACATCTGCGAACCCGGAAGTGATGTCACCACTTAACAAACGTATATCTGGGGACACAGATGTATATTAAAAAAATTAAACCCTACATTTAAATCAAATTACCTTTATTTGTGTCATGGTGACAACAGTACACAAACCACCACGGGTCTGTGAGCTGTCCCTGGGAGACTATAGTAAAAAACAGCCATTTCATAAGCACTGACAGCCTCTGATTATCTCTCTCTGCCCAATACAACTTTATCGAGTCTGTGTTTTCAACGTGAGAACATCAGCCATGTCGGAAAATCAGTCCGTAGCCGAGCTGCTAACCGCTCGCCCGGAGCTAACTAGCTCCTTGGCAGCGCATAGATCCAGTGAAAAAAAGTATTATGCAATAATAACGTCAATACAGCCGGTAACTATGTAAAGCAGCCTTTGAGATGATCATGGCTTGATGCATTTGTGGTTTATTGCAGACTTTTCATCAACAATGAGTTGTAGGTGATTGTAACAAGCTAACAGGGCTAACCTGGAATAACCATTGTCCACTGGCACAATTAATTGTCCTTTATTCGGACATGGGCTGGATATGTGCTTAAATACTAGGGAGATCCTTGCGTTGCCTCACAGGGCTGCACAGACCATTAAGGCAATAAAACAGAACAGAAAAGTCTCCATCGTGTTCAGTCTGAATGCAGTATAATAGCAACAGGAAGTGCTAGGCGAGAAACTGAGTCATTTTTTGATCACAGCGCCGCTCAGTGGAAGAAATTTTGAATTGTTTCGTTTGTATTGTCACTGCTGAATAAGTATCAACTAGCTTATTAATATCGACAACTATAAGCGTTACTTTCTCATGTAGGACCAGTGGCTTTTCAAAATATAAGAAACTATAAAAATCAGCTACATGTGCGCTTTGGGATTAACGGTTGTGTTGGTGACTTTCTGTTTTTTTCACGGCACAAGGGGCAGGACCACCGTCGTCAAACTAGCGGCCCTCCACACCGTATCTTGCATAGGGCTCGCATAGAACTTCAAAGCAGCCTTGGGGATGAATAAAGAGTCACGCTCATGTCCCCTTGAAGGATCTAAGAATTCCCTTATCCTCCTCCACTCGTCCCAGCCCACTATCTCAGTCGTGCTCGGGTGTAGCGGCGATAATGCGTCCCCGCGGCGTGACTAACTCTTCTCATCAGTAACTGGGGAATCCACTTCAAAAGACACAAGGCGTTTTCTCTCCCCGGCTCCGGGACTCAAGCTGGCACATCTCACCGAGCTGTGGGGGAGAGTGGGCGGCCAGGGAGGGACGCACATCTCTCCACTGCAAAGGGGACATGACAAAATATCTATTCAACGCATACTTGAAGAGTGTGCTCTGAGGCGGCCCAAGTTTGACAGACTCAAATACATTTTAGAGCAGGAATTAGCATACTGGTGCAGGGAGTAATAGTTTTTTTAATCTACAAAGAGATAAATGTGCAGCATGATGGCTTAGGGGTTAAGTCAAAGCACTTACGAATGTGCTTTTCTCTGCATTCTAAGTATTCTCTCGGCCAAGAATTGCTGGATGTGTGAACCCTAAAGAGGCAAAACACTAGCACTGTTTGTAATGTTGTGCTAGCAACGCTGTACTACCAGCGGCATGGTAGCACAGCGGCTAGCTCTAGGGCTTCACAGCTAGAAGGTCCGGGTTTGATTTGCACCAGTACGGGGCCTTTCTGTGTGGAGTTGGTTTCCTCTGGGTACTCCGGTTTCCCCTACAACTAAAAACATGTACAATAGGCCACGATGAATGATGTGTATGCATGGTGGTAGTCAGAGGGTTCTTCTTCTTCTTTTTCTTTTTCTTTTTCTTCTTCTTCTTCCCTCATGTTCAATCATTGTAATAAAAATGGTCAAGTTCTATAATAAAATGGGACTGTTTAAAGAATTTCTTGTCCTCTTTTAGTCATTTTTAGATGTAATAATTCCAGCTGCTTGCTGCCTCACAGTAACAATTATGTTAAACTGAAGAGTTTTATTCCTCACTAAGGGTTGAAAATGATAAATTAGTGAACTAACATTTGCTGCTATTCTGCTTAGACTGAGACAGCATTTAATTTATCTATTTACTCTTAGTTTTACTATATTTTATTATGTTATTTTCTATATTTTTTATGGAATATGTGTGTGGGGCTCTGCACAAGGCTGAGCTTCAGTTTTATTGTTGCGTTTGTAATAATTATAGAAATATAACGCTATAATGTGTTAGAATGTGAGCGAAAACAGGACTTAGATCTGGGGACTTTTAAAAATGAACTAAAGCATGACTTAAAAAGAGAGCAATCATTATTAGATTGCATTCAAATGCACTCCCTTTGTCTAATGTTGGAATGAATGTATTTTCTAACTGTATTGTATTTTAAAAACCCTTCAAGAGACTAATAATGCCTAATGATCTTCTGGTGTTTTAATTGTTCACACTTAATGTGTCCTATCAAATAAACAAAATCAGTTGTGAAATAAAAGCAGTATTTGGCTTGTTTCGACGCCGTGATGTCGCAAACATCATTTGCTTTGTTAAAGCTCGTCTATTTTCATTTGCTAGATTTGATCTTTTTCTGAGAATACAAGGCTAAATTTTGTAAAATAAAGAGTGATCAGAAACTTGAGAAGCAGAAAAACTGTTCCCAATGCCACAATCTCACTGTGACTATTGTTTGATCTGAGTCTCAGCTGCTCGGGCACATTTTAAACGCCGCCTCAGGAAGAAGAGAGAGAGATACGGACTCTTACTCGTGTATATAGACAGAGCGAAAACGGGGTCTGTAGGAAACAGTTGGATTTTTTAGGGAGATTCTTAATTGCCTTTTACATCTAATGGGAAAATGTATAAAATCTAACAGGTACAAAAGGGTTCATACACAGTCACATTATTCTAGCACTTTTGTGAAGCAGTTAGCATCATTTTTGCTAATATGTGTGACACTAATTAGCCATTACAACTCTCATAGTCCAGTTGGATCAGTAAGGACCAGAACATTGGTTATTTAAAAATGTGAAATACCACCGCACAGATGACCTGTAGGAAACCTGAACCATAAAGAAGACATCACTAGAAACCACTCCAACATGCACAAAGGCAAACGTGAATGTGAGAATGAGGCTAATAGTGAGAGAACAGCACATTACATAACAGGCAACCAGCAGCATGGGAGCCACCGGAGGGGAGCTCCAGGGCCCGAGCGAGACGCAGGATGACGCACAGATCCAGTCGCACACCCCACCCCCACTGCAGTCACACACACACACACGCACAAAAACACGCACAACAACACGCACGGATACAGCAGCAGCAGCCACTCCCACGCATTCATCATCATTTGGATCCTGGCAGCTCAAGTGGTGCCATTAAAGAGCAACATGTGCAAATGCGCCCATCGATGAAAGGACTTTAACCAAATTGAGCCCCAGGGATTTGGTGGTGGGGTAATGTGGAGGCGAGAATTTTAGGCGAAAATTGGTCTAAACTAAAGGCAAAAAGAACAAATTATCAAAAGTGGCCGAGCAAAGAGGCGGAATGGATTTAAATGGGTCACATGTGGATTCGGGAGTCATGTCAGTGACAGGGCAAGTGTACTGTAAAATGAACTATAAAGGGGCGAAACATAATATATTATACTATATACAATATTGGGTGTGAATGAATGTGAGATGTGTATATTATTACATTACTGCATTACCTAAATATTGATGAAAAGGGGTTTAAGCCATTTCAGCCTCTTTTCATTCTTTCATTTTATGTTATTAAAATAATAAAAACTCCAATGCTACCACCTCTGTGGTTTGGGTGCGTGTGGGTTGGTACATCCAACTCCATCACAACTTCCGAGCTGGATCGAGAGGCAGAGTACTATGTGCGCGAAGCGTTAAAGCTAAGTAACTTGTTTACCTTGATAAATCCTTTTTGTAGTCCCTCTGGGGGTAATAGATGTGTTTATGGGATGATTGGGGGGTCTTTCATCTACCCCTGGTGTGTCTGGCCAGAAAACCACAAATTTCAGCTTACAAGGCCGGAGTCACCAATACACACTAATGGAAACCATGAAGAAGAAGCTGCTAACAGGCTAACCATTGGTAAAAAAAAACGTAACATGCTACGACACCTGCAGTGGCGCTTATGGCCTCTAGCGGCATGAGTTACTTAGTTCTGGTTTAGGGAATCCAACTGCTGAATACACCTTCTAAAAGTAATCAGGCTACCACTTTGATTAGGTCATTTTAGAAGTAATCTGACTACTGATTACTAGTTACTTTAGTTTTAAAAATGGATCAAGCCAGGCTGTTAAGGTCTACTGCACTTATTTGCAGTTAAGAATGTCTTGTTCCCCCCAGAACCAACAGGGACCAAAATATGTTTTGCTTTGGACCAGGTAAACTCAAATGATGAATTTGCAGTTTTCAGTTGTTGTTTTTTTAATTTCAGAAATTTTTTAACTAGGACGATGTTTTCACCTATCTAAATATTACAAAAAACTAACCAATTAATAATAGTAATTAAAATCAAATTGTCAGTTTTGCAGTTCTAATCCCATCACAGTACTGCGTTACTTAAAAAGTAATCAAATTGCTGTAGTTACCAATTGCTTTAGTAACACTGTTGCATGCACATTATTGGACCTTTGCTCGGGTTTCTAATAGAAGGGAAGGTAAGAAGCCCAAAAGCAGAAAAACTGGAAACATGAGGCTCAGATCACCCTCCTCTATGTGGCCAACCTGTCAGAACAAGTCAATATCTTTAACATGGGATCCCCGAGGGTAGGTGAGCTGGAGTAAAATGGGGAAATCGCTCAGCCATTAGAGAAGCGCCTCTTCCTGCACAGCCATGAAACCTCTTCTCTGTTAGATAAAGAGTCGTGGTGGTTGGAGAAAGTGCAGGTGAAAGGGGGCTCAGTGCGCCCAGCCAATAACAGACATGGAGGACAACGGGTCAAGCTGTGGTGCACCTGGCACAGAGCCAAATTTCACCATCCATGGACTCATCTACATATATCTGCCATGAGAAAGCTCCCTAGATGGAGACTGATTGTAATTGACACTTAGCAAATTTGCAACACAGCCATCCAGAAAAAAAGCCCAACATTTTAAAGCAACTATCACAACAGGCCTTCAGCACTTGTAATATCCTCACCATTTCTTCCTCAGCGCTGGGAAGAAAGATATTGGATTGTGTCATAAAAATACTTGCTGCTTTGGCTGCTAATCCAATATGAAGGTGCACTAAAAGCACAACGTCTGCCAACTGTTTTGACACCCTCTGCCATCGCTGCAAACGGCTCCCGCGTGTCTCCCGAGTAATTATTCCGCCTTGGTAACTCATTTTAGTCACAGCCAGCCCTTCATTCAGGCTCACACATTGAGAGCCAGCACAGAGCGGAAAAGCAAAGGGGATCGACTGGCGAGCTGCATTCCCCCGTGTTATTATTACAGCACAGGGCCACACTCCCCATCAACGGAAAATCAATGCTGCGCAAGTTAAATGAGATGGACCCCCTCGCCCCAACATCTGATGAGATAAACAGATTAGCAACGAAAACAACAACGTCGACATTAGCGCTCGGGGTTTTAGCGATAGCCATTATCTGATCTAGCCCGACGAAAGACTAAATGTGCTCCCACAGATGAGTGAATGAATAATGCAATGTAAATCATCTTTGAGTGTCCAGAAAAGAGCTATATAAAACTAATGCAGTATGTATGGATTAAACGACTCGGAGCCGTGCATTATACAGTTTTAATGCATGTGGAGTCAGGAACACCACGACGCAAAGAGCATTAAAACAGCTTTTACCATGGTCTGGGTGAATACTCGATTCTGGTTGGCTGGCGGGTGTCCGTTAAAAAGTGATAATGTACACCTAGTCAGGCAACAGTTAAAGCCACACCGCGTAGAATTTTACCCAATAAATAAAATTGAAATACAAGCATTTATTTTATGACAGATATTTTCATAATTGAAAAATACCTCATAAATGTACAAACAAACATTTATGAGGCCCCCCCCCCCTCCTAAGAAATGACTGTAAACTTAAAAGGGAGTGGGTACGTCTCCAGCTCGTCTCCATGGAGATGTGACGAAAGGCAGTAAAATATGGGATTTAAGGCAAGGCAAGGCAAGTTTATTTGTATGGCACATTTCATGTACATGACAACTCAATGTGCCTCACAGTAGCACCAAACATAGTAAAAATAGAATAAAAAGCATTAAAAAGCATTAAAAACAAGTCATTAGTTACAATTTCATAAAATAAAATAAATAAATAAAAAAGTTTAAATCTCCATAGGCTGCAGTAAAAAGGTGTCCTTTCAGCCTGGACTTAAAAATGCTCAGGGTTGAGGCCTGTCTCAGATCCTCATTGAGGCTGTTCCAGACTTTTAAACAGGTTAGTTTCTCATCCAAATCCAAGTAATAGCATTTTCTGTGTCAGTAGGAGCATGTTTTGTTTTGCCGCAACAGTATAGTCCAAAATGTTACGCAGTGTACCTTTAAATGACAGTTAAATTACACAGGACACAGGGCAGCTGTGGCTACAATAGTAGCTTACCACCACCGAGTATGGAGTGAACGAATAGTGCAATGTAGAGCATCTTTGAGTGTCCAGAAAAGCGCTATATAAAAATGATGCATTATTGATGATGCATTGGTTTTATATAGCGCTTTTCTGGACACTCAAAGACGCTTTACATTGCACTATTCGTTCACTCCATACTCGGTGGTGGTAAGCTACTATTGTAGCCACAGCTGCCATAGGGTAGACTGACGGAAGCGAGGCAACCAGTCTGTGCCATCGGCCCCTCCGACCACCACCAACCACTCACTCACACACTACATTCGCTAGGCTTCCTGGTGTTACCAAACGGTCTCCCATCCAAGTACCGACCAGGCCCTTCCCTGCTTAGCTTCCAAGGTCTGACGGGATTGGGCATAGCAAAGGCTGTAAATTAAGTTCTGTACGTTTTTTAAGTGGTGACGTCACAGCTCTACTTCCAGGTCCCGCGATGTGCAAGAAACTACAAAAAAAAGTCTTTAATACCACAATCAATAATTCTGAAACTCAACAGAGTTACTGAACATACTTATTTATCAGGCCCATGAGCCAAAAATGCTGCACCTACTGCTATAAAAGTAATATTTACCAAAATCGGTACATCCGGGTTAGCGGGGATAAATGCTAACGGTGCAGCAGCTACGCTAACCCCGGAAGTAGTGACTTTAGTAAATATCACTTTTTTAGCAGTAGGTGCAGCATTTTTGGCTAATAAATCTGAGAAATAAGTAGGTTCAGGAACTCTCTGTTGAGTTTCAGAAATATTGATGGTTGTTTTTAAGAGTTTTTAATGTTTTTTTCTCGCATATTTGCCGGTCTGCTAGTACCTGGAAGCGCAAGTCATGACGTCACACAAACGTATATCACTCCACTGCAGCTGTTTCCATGGTAATAATGAACAATTGAGCTGGAACTAGCCTCAGGTAAAACAGCTTAAAAAGTGAAATAACTAATAAATAATAATAAATTAAGTAAAGGGATAATGCCCTCCGAGGTGTCCATTATCAGAATAACTGGACTCAGCGTCGTCCACTTATTTCTGATAATAGACACCTCGTCATGCATTATCCCTTTACTTAATGCACGGCTCCGAGTTGTTTAATCCGTTATACCACGCTCCCACAAACTGAAACTGTTAAGTTGGGCCTGTTTTACCTGAAGCTAGTTCCAGCTCAATTGTTAGTCATTACAATGGAAACAGCTTCAGTGGATTGATATAGAACTTGATTGAACTGTTGCCGGGCTAAATGAAAATATTGCATGCCAGTAACCATTATATGATCCGATGTCACCAAATCACCTGTCTTTCTTCAGTTGGCTCAAAAAGGTTGGGAAACACTGTAAAGTCCCCATGGCAGCTTAGGACAAACAGGGTTGCCAGATATCAGCACTGGCCAAACCTTCCCAAGAACATCTAAAAGCATTGTTTGTTTTTTTATGCCACTGCCGTTCTCTGATGACCTGAACCCACACTCTCTCTCTTTCTCTCTCCTGTGGAAAGACTGCAAGAATACTGTATTTTACATGGAATATACTTTTGCCAAAACCAGCAGACAGTTTACTTTTTTTCTCTCGGAAATGCTCAAAAATAGTTCGAAAAGAATAGCCTGGACCTGGCAACTCGACTCTGGAATGAATGAGGGGTTTCCCTGGAGGAGAATCACGATGTCATAGGACTCAGCTACTCTATATGTACAATATCAAAGTATCAAAACCAATGCACAAAGATAACAATGGTATGGACTAGGGATGCAATAAATCTGTTCATCACTTAATAATCATCATGAGTTAATAGTATTAATCGCTAAACTGAGAGAAAAAGCATCATCAGAAAACCTATACAACATTCAGGGCAGATAAACATAAACTTAAGCAATTGTTTCCTCATATCATATAAGATAATGCACAATAACAACAAGGCCGTTACCAATAAATCAATTCATTAAAAGATCACAGATTAGCGTTAGCCATTAGCACACTAGCCTTATCGCTACCAACCTCTGCATTAGCCAAAGACTCCCATGTGGTAATTCATGACCACCATTAGAACTGCATCAGCTGGTGTGGAATCTCCTGTACTCACCACTCCAACGCAATCAGTGTTGATTATATGTCTGCTTAAATGGAAGGTCCTGATTTACTTACCTAGAAAGAGACACACAAAAAAAAAAAGGGGAACGGGGAGAGACAGAGAGACAGGTTATTAACACAATTTATTGACTGCAGAGAGATGTAATGCGAGTTTAAAGAAGTAGCCTGGGCAGAGATCCAGACATGGACGTGGCATATGGCAAAAGGCTGCAATAAAAAACATATAAAACATATAAAAAGGAGTTGGCTGTATAGATTTATGCTTTAATCATGGTACTCTGTGGGTTGGCAAGGTATAAGGCGGTATGTTCCACTAAAAGCTTTCTCTATTACGCTGTTCGACCAATAAAAATCACTATATGCTGTTAGTAAGAAGCGAACAGCAACATGGATAGCACATAAAACTGCGAAGGAGCTAAAACCTGAATATAAAACTCATAACCCAATTTTGATAACGACTTTAATCACTCTAATCGAACAAATAAGGAGGAGGAGACAATAGCAGAGGCAGGCAGATGGGAGATTGCTCAATTATACCCCGCTCCCAGCCTGAAGAACGAATTACAGTAAATTAGTCTAACACCTAATATTTTCTGCAGGCATCAGGGTGGAAGGAAGACTCTCGTGGTAAAAGCATTATAGGCCTAAGTGCAAAACTCCATTACAGCAAATCTGTCCAGTTCATTGGAGGGTTGTCAAGACTGTGATTTAAAATGTGAATGAAACTATTCCTAATGGGTGTGGCGCTCGCAAATAAATCCTAAAAAGCATTCTTGGTTATGTGCGCCTATTCATGAAAAATGCGGACTCTTCAGTTTCTGGAGTTGACATGGAACTTTTTTTTTCTTTTTTTTTTTCTCGGATTCTCACCCCCAGACAAATGAATAGCGAAGCGACAAAGCCTTTGTGGCGAAAGAAACATCCAGTTCTTTCAAAACGACCAGAAGAGATGACAGCTTGAACAACTATTCTCTGCCATGCGGCGCTAAACGAGTATCCAACCCCGGAAAGTCAGAAAACGAAACCTTTAATGATGAAGCTCAGATGCTACTTTTACACTGTAATTGTTTATGTATCTATGTGCATTCAGTAATGATTTTTAGGCTTGGACATTGGGATTTGGCAAAAAATAATACAGTCAACAGACCATTTTTATCACTCACAATTTGCAGGCATATGGCTAATGCTAACGGCTATAGGAAAAATACATTGAACAACAAACTACAGAATTCTGAAAAAAGTTTCTTGGAAAGTAGCTGGCTTTTTAGGACTGACAGACATTTTCTATGTTTATGCTGCTGATAAACAGCATAAAGATCACATGGAAGGAACCTTTTCACTTGCGGTAATTGTTAGCGCCACTATTAACACTGACATTGTTGAAGTAAGCAACACTTTTGGTATGGTGTGGTTTTTATTTAGACAGGGACAGAGCACAATTTAACATTGACCAGATTGTACCAGGTTAAAGCAAAAATGCTAATTTTCACCTGTAGTCCCTGGGCAGGTTGATCTTACAGAACAAAAACTGATTTTAAATGTAGATAAATATTCTGTGACCATAGATTTATACATTTTAACATCACCATTAACATACATTTAATTCAAATATGTTATTAAAAAATTTTCTACCTTTTTCTAGGTGAATGGCCGCTCCCTCATGACGTCATTACAGATCATGAGCATACTTGCATTTTTTTTACTCATAGGTTTCAGTCAGGTTATTTCCTGTTATGGGTCATTTTGAAAAAGCACATTTGCAAAATTTTGTTTAAAGGGGCTACATGCAAGTTTGCCATTGTTTACTCACTACTGCCACCTCAGGTCAGACGTGTAACTGCACCTTCCATATTAAGCCCGTGCATGACGGCACTTCGGACCCGAAGTAACACCTTTTTGAGTGATAGTGCAGGATTTTAGAGGCAGTTGTGGTGAACAGGTCTGAGCTCATTCTACACATTACAACACTTTTATTGACTGTCTGAAAAAGCCTTATATCATTTAAATTCACTGCCAAATGAACAGGTTTGAGCTTTGTACATGTGGGAGCAGCTCCATGAAGTCGAGGACCACGATTAAATATGATTATAATGAATATTATAAATATAAGTCGACTAAATTAGTCTTCATTTTAGTCGACTAAATTGACATGCAATTTTAGTCGACTAAAACTAGACTAAAATTGAAAAGTTTGTTTTGACTAAATCTAGACTAAAATTAAATTACATTTTAGTCAAAAGACTAAAACTAAAATAAAATGTGTTGTCAAAGTTAACACTGGTGGGGACATGCTTTTTGTTCTTTTATTGAAAATGAAATTTAAAAAAACTTCACATGTTTCATTTCTCATCTCATTTTATGTCTGTCAAACAACATTGGAAATTGTCTTTGTGTGACATGTTCTTTCTTCTTTGTATGTTGTTGTATACGAATGTAAGCCACACTGTCCACAAGTGATTTGTTTGTTCGAGGTGGTTTCGATTCAAATTGGGTTCATAATCATTATATACAATGCATCATACGCAGCGACCATGTTATTCCTTGTATTGTTGTCTCTTTTGCATTGTTGCCTCTCACAATTATGCAAATTGTCTGGTCACGTAATAATCATCAGGCACCTGTGTGAGTATGTGCCTGATGAAGATTTTTTTTTTTAAAGTATATTTTTATTTTTCAAGTAAGCTCTGGCTCTCAGATCTCCTTGAGCAACTGTATTTCCTGCCTACCTGTGGTGATCTAGCGAAAACCCACAGCTTCTTAACATTGGACATCTAATCTGAGACAACCTCACTGGCAATAATCACAGTGGGCTAAATCAGGTGAGTGCACAGGCCAGTTTATGTCGCTTCACTTAAAAAATCCATTGAAGTAACTTTGTGGGTGAAGATGGAGTTCATTGTGAAGAATTCGATAAAACATCCCAACATGGCAAGGGCAACTGCATGTTTACGAGCTTAAAAATATATGTATCTGGAACATAACCCTATTTTTTGAAGACGCTGGTATTAAATGTATTCATGGTAAAAAGTTGAATATGCCTGATGCAACCACTATACTTCTGAATGTAGCACATTTTTTCCCAAATAGGCCTGAGTGAAATATTAACACGTCTTCCATAACGCTCTTGGCACTCACTCTACCCTGTGGTTATTTCAGGAGTCTCTTCACATTGTCTCGCATCAGGAGGAGAAATGAAATGCCTTTAATGGCTCTGTGAACATTGGCCATTCATCCACAGTGACACCAGCAGCATGTATAGAGTGAAAGTAACCCAGGGAGAACCTTTTATCTGCTGAATGAACTCTGTGTGCATTATAAATTCATGTGGATGAGAATATGACAGCCTGTTAGCTCAGCCGTGCCCATATGGCCCCTTATGACTCACAGGGTGGCCTTTCGCATCGCAGCGAGAGGAAAAACAGTCACGATTCTTCAACATTTGGTTTAGGAGAAGAAAAATAAAAATGTGTGTCAGATGGTGAATCAAGGCTGTGAAGATGTGATAGTATAGCCTGGTAATGCTCCTATTCAATGTAATTTCAAGGTGGGACTTACTGGCAGTAAACAGTCAGAGAAGTCTATTTCTTTCCTTCAGAATAAACTGGGGACAGCTTAAGCCGCCAAGCCATTTTAGCTGTCAGGCAGGAAGCCAGGCCACTGATGGTACAAACAAACTTGGAAATGTTTGACCATTAATGCATGCATATGGGTCAAAGAGCCAAGCAATCGTTAGCAATACATGCGTTTCCAATGACATCACACAGAGTTCCAGCGGCCATTTTGAATACCGAAGTGGAATTATGCAGTAACAATATCTCTATTCAGAATGAAAATGAAAGACAACTGATGGCATTTTTATGTACTCGTAATCACTGCTCATGAAGATTACAGTCAAAACACGGCCCCAGAGACGCACGTTTATGTGATGTAACCAGGGCTGGACTGGCCATCGGGAGATTCGGGAGTTTTCCCGGTGGGCCGACGTACTTTCGGGCCGGATAGTCCAATCACGCCGAAATAAGGCCCATAATACCTTACATCGGCCCACAATTAACGGGAAAAGCCAGCCGAATCTCTATTATTACAGTTATGCAGTTACACAACTTCTCCACTAGAGGGATGTGACGCTTTTTATACCCCTCTAGTAGCACGCTTTCTTGAGTCATGGTTCCCAGATAATGTCGTATAATGACCAATGGGCCTCTGGGACATAACACTCATGCCCCTCACATTGTGAATATAAGAGGAAATAGTTTATTGTAACTTCCTCCAGGACCCACAGAACCTTAGACCTCTATTTTTATACATTTTAGACAAACATTTGCAAAGAAGTGCATTCTGGGAGTTGGCCAGGTGACTCCGTCTTGCCCCTCGTCGTCAGTGCGCGCAGTTTGTGAATCTTCTAGTTTCCATTGAAAGGATTTACAATGTTTGGCCGTTTTGGGACTTCATCTTCACTCCAAACCTCCATAACTCCGTGGTGAGTTTTACCATTTCATCTTCATCTACAGTGCGATAATTTGGTTGGTTTTGAGAAGTTTATTTGTGTCGCAGTCGCGAGTGGAACTTCATTAACAGAACGCAAATTTTAAGATTGTTAAGTAATTTTACAAAAGTTCCTTCAAGTTATAAATGACAAGATTAAAGTGTTGAGTGCTATGAGGCGTTAGCTTGAATTCGGCAGAAACAAAATGCAACTATTGTCCTCGATTTGTAGCTTATACTGTTTTAGTTCAAGCCAAGGGTTTATTGTTTTGCTCATCACCTCGACTATTGCATTGAATATGACAGTTTTTTTTTTTTTGGAGGGCCGGTCTTGACCCAAAAGTCCCGGGCCGATTTTTTTTGCCAGTCCAGCCCTGGATGTAACCAGCAAATGTGGCACGGATGTAGCAGCGCCCTCTGTCGAGCTACAGCAGGATTTACTAAACACGTCAAAGAGGAAACAGAAACCTTTCTCTGTGATTTTTACAGCTATTCATGTCAACAGAGTCTCAGTCTGAGTCAGTGTTTAAGCTGCTCAAGACGTTAGCATGCTACCGGTTAGCAACTGTCAATCAACTGTCAATGGCTTCAACACGATAAACACATGTGTGGCTCACGTCTATGAACACTGAGGAAATACTACAGTAACAGCTCAGCTCTGTATCCTGTGGTTCAGGGCTTTCTCTTGGGGTCAGAGGTGAGCTGTTGAAGCTAAATGCTAACTGGTAGAATGCTAGCGTCTTGAGCAGCTTAAACACTAACTCACTGGTTTCTTCACATAAATGTGCGTCTCTTGGGCTGTGTTTTTACTGTTATCTTCTTGAGCAATGATTACGAGTACATAAAGATGCCGCTGTCAATCAGTTGTCTTTCATTTATATCCTGAGTTGAGATGTTGTCACATGTTGTAGTACTGCATAATTGAAAATGGCCACCATCACAACAAAAGTCACATGACTGAAAGGCATGTATAGCTAGCGCGCCTTCTGATTGTATTGTATTCAGGCTTTGTAAAACCCTCTCTGACAGCACTTCATTAGAGTTTGATGTACTGTAGAGTGAGCGTCCTGAAGTGCAACGGATCAGTCACTTCCTACACTGCACACTTCAGTCTGAAATCCCCTAAACATGTCTTCAGTGCTCTCGCTAGCACTCCAAAAACAAGTCAATTCGATTCACGCTGATTGGGATTCGGTTGGGTACAGGTGCAGGGATTTTGGCAGCAAGCATTTTGACAATCCTTCGGGATTTACGTTTAAGTGGTTTTAGCCATTGGATCTGGCAACCCAAACTTAAGGACTAAAACAAAAATAAATGTTGCGTGTTCTTTTAGTCAGACAATTGGGTGAATTCAATGTCACACTGGCGCCACTGAATCAATCACCAATCAATGTGCGATTGATAGGTGTCACATGACTTCTTCCTCACCGCTGTCAGACTGTACAATGTGCAATGACGTCTGTCTGCAAAACTATGTACAGCCTGCAAAAAGACTCACTTTATCAGACACAATCACCTGCAGTATGACTGTGACATCTATAATCTATTGATTTTCTCTGCCAACTTTGATGCAGTATTCATATATGTTGTTCTGATTTGATTTATTTATATTCTGTCTCCTCTTAAAGTATTTATTCATTGTACATAAGAGACCTCTATTCTATTATTATTACTTATTTACACATTCCACCTTTGGTTGTGGATTTTTCTGACTATCCGCAGCCCCCTTGTGTGCTCTTAAGAGCTGCTGTGAGTGAATGTCTCCATTTTGAGATCAGTACAGTCCTATGTTATCTTATGACTTGCCATCAATATGGCAACCTGCAGCAGCCGTGTCTACAAATGACCAGCAGAATGTTTTGCTTTTACCTTTACATGTTTCAGCTGTTTTATTGCCAGCCTTCTTCAGAAGTGTCTGAAAAAATGTAAACGTGTTCAGACGCTTCCAGTTATGACCAGCCACATTACTGCCAATGGGGTTAAATGTCTTGCCCAAGGACACAGTCTGTACATGCTAAGGCTGTGCTCGAACCAACAACAACCCTCCCACTCTCACATGAAACTGACACTCTGACTGACACTATCAGTTAATACTCATACTGTACATTTTGCTTTCCTCTTTTGATCGTCCCATTGGAACCTGGCTCCGTTCATTTCCCCAACAGCACAACGCCACAGTCTGTTTACAGTTCGGGATTATTACGCTCATTAGTCTTGGTTTAATTGTGCAAATGAGAGCGGCGGCATAAACATGTTCTCTTCTCCCCAGCAACATCGCCGGCGCTGCTCTTCAATGAAAGGCACAGCGATGACGTCAGTAATTCGCAAGTCCCTTTTCCACCTTGGATTAGAGTCTTTTGTTGTGCCTTCCTTCTAGCTTTGAAGAGAGGAAAGGCTTGAGAGAAAAGATTAGTATTTGCAATTACCATAGAAGCAACAAGCGCCGGAGGCATATCTAAACAATAGGAGACAAAGACTGAGCCAGGACTAAGTACAACTCGATTCAGAGGATTACGTTTTTAAAGCTTATTGCTGTGATTGTGGATAGAAGGCAGATGTTAATGCTATAGAAAGGTTTCATGGCGAGTTGTGACTGGAGTGGCATCTGACAAAAGACTGCAGGTCAAAATCAGAATTCATAATATAGAAAAAAGGCTGATTAAGTGTAGTCTTTTGTTTCGTCTCCTGTCAATGCAAGGATTGTTCTTTTCAAACTCGGGCGGGTCAGATTTCTTGCTCGTCAACAAGATTAGCTGAGTCACGGCGGCCCAAACTCAAGCATTGCTTTGTTCACATAGTAGTGTTGTTTCCTCATATTGACAAATCAAGGGGGTCTGGGTTTGGAAGGAACTGACAATATGCTCAATGTAGTTTGTTCAGAAGATGTACTGTATGTTCAGGGGCGTGTCTAGGGGTGGTCAGGGGGAACATAAGCCACCTCTGGAATCGCATTAGCCAGCCCAGATTCCATCCCAATAAGACACGTTTAATTCAGTTTTACTTATAATCCATCACCAAAAATCCTCGTCCTCCTGCCGCCCTTGGGAAAAAAAAATCTGGTCACACCATTGCCCTGTTCTAAGCAAATTAGCTTTGGCAATAACATTGTGATACTGGTGCCGAAATTACCCACAAGATAATCTATGTTTGCTGTGTTTAAGTGGTTCTACATTAGATGAGTCTGCTGTCATCTCTGCTATTTGCAAACTATTTTGATGTCAGCTATTCCAGGTTGATTTTAAAGTATTGCTGGGTTGCAGGTGACATCACAGCATTCTAAAGGCCTATACTATTATATAGAGGAAAAAATATTTTGTCTTTCAGGAGATTTTTGGTCTTGTACAGGGAGATTATGGACCCAGTGACTGATATTAATGATCATTTTTCTAATCCATACATTTTCTTTTTAGCTACGACTTGTGGAAGTGTAATGCTGTTAATAGGAATAATTGGCTCCTGCCCCCCGCTGGGTCCGGGGACATCATCATTTTCTAGAACCTGCAACCCAGCAATAGTGACCAGGCGTCCCAATTCACGCGGTGCAGTTCAAGTTTTGTCTCGTGTCTCCATGAATTTCTCCAAAAAACATTGATTTGCCTCAGTTTTGGGACATTGTAATCCCCAAAGCAACACACTTCACTTGAAAATCAGTATCTGGGGGCTATTTGAAAGTCAATTACAAAGAATACGCCAATTAAAAATCTCAAATTTCCTCTGCTCGGTGCTGATTGCGGCAAGTCGAAGACAAACTGTTTTTTAATTAGAGCGTTTAAAAAGACAGTCATGACTTGGCTCCCCTGCGATGAATTTCCAGAATTTTTTTCTCCCAGTTTTGAAGGAGGAGAATCTGGTTACCCCAGTTGTGCTCACATAACTGTCAGTGTAGAGATCTGGATGGTGTCACCAAAGCCACTATAGGAATACATCCATAAGTGGAGATTTTAAAATGTAAAGTACAAATCAAGTCAATGAAGAATACTTACATAATCTCAACAAAATGGCAAATTTCTATCAGCTATTTTACCCAGACTTCCATCATATCAAACTGACTTTTGCCAGGTTATGAAACAACAGGCTTTGTATGGATAGAAGCTGCAAAGAAAGCTCCCCAGCCTTCCACTCAAAGCACGAATTAGAAATGCAATACACCAAACCCACAGCAGCAGCAGCAGCAGCAGCAGACCAGAGCTCGTCGTGACTGCTCGCTCTCCATGACGATGTGCACAGTCGGCCACGCTCCTGCTCGGTGCTATCCCAGAGCTTAGCTAATAATTCTCTCCTAACCCTCACCTGCTACAGCATGCAGCAAAAACGCAATTATTGTTCTTCCTAAACAATCGTCATACACCGTTTCAACACAATGCCATGAAAACAATACGTAACAGCCATAGAAAGACAATGTGCACAACTGCAGGTGGTGTTTGTGAATACAGAAAGGATGCGCCGGCATTCATTTGAAGTGATGTACACAAACAAGAGGCACAAGAGAGGTTTTGGAAAGCTTATATCTTTTTTTTTTTAATTCCAGAATGGTTTGGCAGATTCGTGCATTGAGCTATGAGCCAAAGATTAATTGTAAAGTGCATTAGCCAGGAGTTTGGAAGCATAAAAGGTGGTGTAGCACCATAGGACATTCTTTGGGGTCCCTCGGAACTGATATTGTACATTTTATACTTTAAAATAATGCTTATGTGAATACACAGGAGCTGGGACTGGTCAGGATTACATCTAGAGCTCTCTCTGGAGGCAGAAGCGAGAATAACAAGCTGAAACAAGCCATCAGGGAAGAAGAAATCCAGCCTATGATAGCTCAATCTTCTTATCTAAATCTTTAGGTTTAAGCAGTACTTAGTAACTCATGCCCTAGAGGCCATAAGTGCCACTTCAGGTGTTGTAGCATGTTTTTTTTTTTTACTCTTTAATTGTCCGTGAGAGTAAATGCTACGCTGAGAGAGGAAGAGAGAGAGAGATATTGTACATTCACTCAAGATCATTTTTCTCACAGACTTGGCTGTAAATACTGGTTAAGTGGCACTAGTCCACAGTTAGCTTTGCCCGTTAGCCTGTTAGCTTCTTTTTTGTGATTCCATTAGTGTGTATTGGGGCCTCCTACCCGGTGGCAGCGAAGTTGCAATTGTGGTTTTCTGACCAGAGACACCAGGGGGAGATGAAAGACCCCCCCCAATCATCCCATTAACACTTGTATTACCCCCAGAGGGACTACGGAAAGGATTTATTAAGGTAAACAAATTACTTAGTACTGCTTTAAGCACACATTTTTAACTATTTTATTTCCCGTAGTTGGGATAAATACAACAGCCCCTGCGAAACATTATCACCTCCATTTTCTACACCTCAAATTTCGTGCATTGTGGCAAATTTGGGCTGAATTTGCCCTGGAAGAAGAAACAACCAAAGTAAAGAGGACAACTCTACTATGTGAATGAAGTGAGGTAATAATGACTCAGCTGCTGATCCATTTTAGCAGGAGCTTGGTAAATTAGTGTTTTTGATGAGGAAAGGCATGGCTAAAAGCGCAAAAAGAAAGTCAGATCAAGTCAAGTCAGCAACACCGCAACGACAAAAGGAAAATAAGGCAGGTCTTAAGTTGGCATGAACCTTTTTGACTCTTATCCATGTGTGACTGAGTGAGTCATCATTGTTAGCCAGTAGAAACGAGGTAGCATTATGTCGAACACGCAGTGATGACAGAAAGGCCCGGGGGAGAGGGGTGAAGCCATAACAACGTTTCCACCGACTTTGAGCAGCTTCCAGGTTTAATAAGGCACCAGCCAGCGTCTCAGGAGGATACAGAGGAGATGTGACATTTATTTATCGTGGGCCTGTAAAGGTTATAGACGAGACTGACACAAGCTCTGAAATGAAAACACAGGTGAAAGTCGGCAAATTGCTGTCAGACTTCTTGGCAAGATGTGATTTTAGTCACTTGAAAACTCAGTCCGAACATCCAAGCATTTTCGATCACTACAAGCAAAAGTCTCACTTTTAAAGCAGTGTCTATGGGATGATTGGGGGGTCTTTCATCTCCCCCTGGTATCTCTGGCCAGAAAACCACAATTGCAACTTTGCTGCCACCGGGTAGGTCTCACCAATACACACTAATAAAATCACGAAGAAGAAGCTACTAGGCTAACGGGCAAAGCTAACTGCGGACTAGCTCCACTTCCACAGTATTTACAGCCGAGTTTGAGTGAAAAAAAAAATATCTCCATTGTGTAATTGGATGTACAATATCCCTCTCTCCCTTTGTCTTTTCTGTCAGCGTAGTATTTACTCTCACGGACAATTAATGAGTAAAAAAACGCAATATGCTATGACACCTGCAGTGGCGCTTATGGCCTCTAGGGACATGAGTTGCTCAGTATTGCTTTAAGGCTTTTTCTCTATTAATGTGGTAATGTCTGTGTTTATTCTCACTGACAATTGTTCCTCTTCCCACCACAGGCTTGTATGACAAAGGCTGTATTTGGAAATGTAATAAAAACATTTAGAGATCTAGAAAACAATTTGAAACTTTAGCTGTGGATTACAGGTATAAAAATACGGTATTACATTACAAATCATCTCTTAATAATGGATAGAGCCAGGTTTAAATGTATGGTTTTACTTTTATTTTAGACATTGTGGGGTTTTAAATAAAAGAAATTGGTAAAAATTCAAATTTTGCCTTGTTTATGTAGTTTCAACCTCAATAAATCAGGCTAGAAATTAGATATTAAAAATCCCAATGAAAAAAATCCTTCATAATACTGTAGTACAGGACAGGAAAGTTTGGAGTTGGTAGAAGCTACTAAAGCGGAGATATTGTTGCAAGAGTATACGAAAAAACTCATTTTGAGACAACTGGAACTAGTGTTTTGTAACATCTGCGAATGTAGTATATTTCTCTGTTCTTTAGCTGCGGCTGTGGCCACGGCTGCCCATAAAGAAACATTCTATACTTGGATACTTGGATTACACCATCATCTCAGTCGCCTTAAGTACAAATTGTGGATACCAAATATATCAAAAAGTGTGAATGAATAAGTGTGGGAAACCGGCCAGTGTGCCACAATGCTGTTGGCTTGCTAACAAACAAAACGTCATAAAAGAAGCATCGCAAAGGGGGAGTTATGTTTTTTCACATAATTTATGCTTTTTATCGCTAACATCAGAGTCAGGGTCTAAATCAGCGCACTGTATTTCTATGCCCTGATTCGATCCGAGATGTGTGAAGAATCCGGATGTGCAGAAGGTATTGTAAGAGCTAGAAATGAGTTGACCACTTAAATAACAGGAGAAAATTGGCAGCATGCTGTTTTTATCCCATTGAATAATTAAGCATCTTAGCATTTTCCAATTACTATAATCAATCCTGGCTCTCCGATCTGGATCTGTTGTCCGGTCAGGTCCGCTGGGATGTTTGTCAGTCTATTGGTGCAATATGCTATCGATGCTGACAGCCCACTACATTACACGTTATTCCCAAGGGACATCATAAGCATCATAAATCGCTCTCCTCGGCTTCCCACGTCCTTATTATCGGCTATGAATAATGCAGGCTTCCTCGGCATGTGGCGTCAGCATGTGCGGGCCAGGGCTGCGTCGAACGCCAATGATTTTACAATGTGTTTCTTCAATTATTTATGCTGGAGCTTCAGCGGATCAAATTGGAATTGAAATGTGAATGGCTGCAAACTATAAAGAAACCTTGTAGGGAATAAAACCTGCTAATCCTGTAGTTTGAACCTCTTAAAACATGTAGTGGATGCATGTGATTCTTGTAATAGTTTAGCAGTTCATAAAAGATTGAGTCTTGTGTTGATACTGGTTTAAAGTCTCTACTTTACTCGACTAGTGTTTGGTTGAGAACTTTTTACGTTCACTCCACTACATTTCTACAAATGCACTTTTATTTCAGGATTTTTGACATAGGGCCTAATTTCCTAGTTATCCCGAGTGTTGCTGATTTCTGGAGATATTTTTTTTTTAAATTCCTGCAGTTCTTATATTTGAAGAGTTTCGTGGTGTTAGGCTAGTGCAAGGCTAGTGCATTTCTATGGTATCAGCTAGCCTGCATTAAAAACAGTCTGACCCGCTCCACAGAGCACCTGAGGCAAATCACTTATAACACCAGACTAATCATATAAATGTCTGTGTTAATAGAATATTTTTTGGAATATAACTGACCTTGCATCACATGAATGATCGCATTTTGAGGGACTATTTTCCAGCAGATCACTCCGCCGCCGTGGAGCTTATACAACCACGAAGCTGATGCTGCTCAAATATAAGGTCTTTTAAATGCAAAATGGTTCAAATGATTCTATCGACACAGACATTTATATGGTTAGTCTGGTGTTATAAGTGATTTGCCTCAGGTGCTCAGTGGAGCAGGTCAGACTGTTTTTAATGCAGGCTAGCTGATACCATAGAAATGCACTAGCCTTGCACTAGCCTAGCGCCACAAAACTCTTCAAATATAAGAACTGCATGAATTACAAAAGAAAATATCTCCAGAAATCAACAACACTCTGGATAACTAGGAAATGAGGCCCTATGTCAAAAATCCTGAAATATCCCTTTAAGTAATGAGTAAACTTGGCCATGTGTTTTGTTTGTTTTAGGAGCCCTAAAATGCACAGTTCAGAACAATAGGTGGCGATGTGCAGATGTAGTGTCAATGGAAGAGGATTTGTCCTGTGGGGAATTCAGGCACAATTTGTATGTTTTTGAAGCTGTAAAGTTTAAATTGAAAAACATTCGTACTTTCTACTTTGAATGCGTAAAGGAATAGACCACCGTTTTTCCATACTGAGATATGTTCTTACCTGAGCTTAGATGAGTCTGGTCTTGGTGTGTGCACTCAGTGCCGCGAAGCAACCAAAGATGTTGTTAGCATTTGGCCTCTCCCAGTGTATTCCTATAGCTCCAAACGGGGTGAAGTTAGAAGCGACCAAGCTCTTCCAGACCAGACAGATCTAGACCAGATCAACTTGTCTATAAGCTCAGGTAAGAACATATCTCAGTATGGAAAAAACGGTGGTCTATTCCTTTAAGCTTTTTTTTTTTTATTTCAAATACTTCAGTACTTTCACTTATTTAAAAAATCTGACTTGTCAACTTTTACTTTTATTGGAGTGGCTTAATATTTAATATCAGTCTTTACTTAAATAACGAAGCAAGAACTCTGACCACATCTGGAAGTGATATCGCGTTCCATTAGTCTTGGACTTGAAGCTGGGAAAAAAATGTTTTCCTCCTGTTATCAAATCAGCAAGTTTAATGACAATGATGCTTATACAAATCATTTAGGCAGGTCCAAATCTGACACAAATAATGGCCTTAAAGGAACTATACGGAGTCTAAAAATGTTAAAAGTAAGTATTTTCCTCCCCCTACATGTTTCAACAATGTCCCAATGTGTAGAATGAGCCCAGACATATTCACCCCAACTGCCTCTAAAATCCTGCACTGTAACTCAAAAAGGTGTTAATTCGGGTTCAAAGTGCCGTCATGCACGAGCTTTATATAGAAGCTGCAGTTACACGTATGACCTGAGGTGGCAGTAGTGAGCATAAAACTGACCAACTTGCATCTAGCCTCTTTAACTAGTTAATATATTAAACCCAAGTGAATGCTACAAATCAACGAGAGAGCAGAGTGAGCTCTCGTCGTGGTTAGCCACGTTAGCAGCATTAGCATCACAGAGCTAATGTTGCCTTTCAGTGTAAACGACAACTAAAGGGTAAAATAATTCCTTAACGTCTTATTTATTATGTCATTCTTGCGTAACTAGCCATTGCAGCGTTCTCTCCAATGTTTCAATGTTCCTCCTCTTTACAGTGTTCGTTGAGTCTAGAATTAACTGGCTATACTTTCGACTCCATCATGCGCGATGAAAAATAGACGATCTAATTTAAATTGAAAGCAGTGTTGTATGCTGAGGTCTATAGGCGCTAACAGCTCGCTCGGAGGCTGTGTTCCCCCTGAACTCGCAGTCAGCACATGTGCAAATTGCCCGACTCTGCTGACGTGAGCTCAAGCCAACAGCTGATGTATGGCATTGCTCCCTTTACAGGCGGAGCGAGTTCCACTGGGATTAATAAACACTTTTCTTTTGCAAATGGGTACAAAAGGTGTTGTGGCTGGACGTGTGACAAGCATTGAGGTGATAATTACTACACTTGGACTTTTAAAATTTGAAATGATGTCGAGGACAACACAGTAAGGAGTGAGGGACTGGGCTGGGTCAGGTTTCAAACAGTTATGAAGCGCCCTCTACAGGCAGTAACAACAGTAAAGTTAAACAATGGCTCAAACTGAATCAAACTTGTGGACACAACAGAAGTTTATAATATTTTATTGCAAACCTTTTGGAACTTGTATTATTTGTAATGACTTATGCAAATGTATTATGTATTTTTATGTCTTCGGGACCAAGTCTGTGAATTAGCTTTTAGCTACATGGCCTATGGCAGGGGTAGGCAAGTCAGGCCCAAGGGCCAAATCCGGCCCTTCAGCACAGCACCTCTGGTCCTCAAGATGATTTTGAGAAATGTATTATATATTATAAATAAGAGAGTACTTTTAACAATATTAGAGTTAAATGGGAGTTTAAAAAAAAGGTAGAAATACTGTCAATACAACCCAATTAGGTCATATATTATGTACAACACTGGAATTTGAAGGAAGGACATAAATCTACTTGATTTAACAGATTAATCAGAGGTTTGAGTAGATTTGGTCTGGTCTTAGATGAGATAAAACCTTTAGTAATAGTTATTCTCTTAATTCAGATAATTTCATTTCAGATGAAAAACAATTATTTGTCTGATTTCAAGAGGGTTTTATTCTTGTTCCATTGGCGCTAGCATTTGTGTCTTAGTTGAAACCGATTCAAATTCAACATAGAACTTTAATTCAAGCAATTTTAAATCATTTATCTCATTTAAGATGGTAATTTTTCCAGTGTTGTGCTTCACTTTGGGCTAATAATCATCGGCTTCGGCCCTCGGTCAATTACAATAAAGAAAATCGGCCATCCGCCAAGAAAACTTGCCTACCCCTGTCCTATGGCATCGGATATTTGTAACAGTGCTTCTTGTTCTGTCCCTATCAGATAAACATATAATAATAATAATAATAGTAATTTACACTCTTAAATGATGAAAAGGACACCGGGGACTACAGACAAACAATTGCGTTTTTGGCCTCAAGTGCATTTACAGAAATTTTTATTAATGGAGAATGTCTGGGTCAAATAAACTTTGGGAATATCAGTATGTATTTAAAGGTACACTGTGTAACATTTTGGACTCTACTGTTGCGGCAAAACAAAGCATGTTCCTAATGACACAGAAAATGCTGTTACTGCAGTGTGTAAGAATGGACTTGGATGAGAAACTGACCTGTTTAAATCTCAAATTTGACTGCCTTTCGTCACATCTCCATGGAAACGAGCTGGAGACATACCCACTCCCAGTAAAGTTTACAGTAATATCTTAGCAAGGGTCATCCTCACAAATATTTGTTTGTACATTTAGGAGGTATTTTTCAATGACGAAAATATCTGTCATAAAATAAATGCTTGTATTTCAATTTTATTTATTGGGTAAAATTCTGCGCAGTGTGGCTTTAAGACAGTGTCCTAAAGCAATGGATGCAGAAGATTTTCTGAAAGTGGAAAAATCCTTCCAATAATCTGTATCAAAGGTAGCAAAGCACCATATTGTCATCCTCCCAGCATAACCTAAGCCTAAGTCGTATTTTTTAGGCTTTTGGAAAATAGGAAAAGTACAATTTTTGAGTCGTAACCAGCCTGTGACAGCCTGTGAGCCGGGGACACCTAAAGATAGAGCATTATTTGGAGTGTAGAATGAAACAAAACAATCAATTTGGCCCCAAAGTGGCTCGGGCACAAATGCCAGGGAAGCCGCCTGCACCTCTCTGAATAACGACTGTGCCGTGGATTGCCAGAAATGCCGCAAGATTGATCTTTTCCAACACATAACTCCGGCCGTACGAGCCAAAGCTTCTGACTAAAACTAAACCGAGGAGTCGATGCACTGACGCACGGCCGCGCTCATCCCCACACTTTTCTTCCCTGGTGCCCGAGATAAGCCGTCGGTCCAATAGCAAACGGGAAAAAGACGATTAGGCACTTCGGCCGCTCAGATCAATTTAGCCCCCCCCCTCAACCTCCCCCGGCTGGCCGCATAAACACCAGCGCTGCACCAGAACACAACCGCACAGCCAAAGTAATTACGCCAGCCTGCAGTGAGGGATGGACATGATTTCCTCAGTCAAATATTAAGCTACAATAGGATCTTTAATTAAAACTGGATTGGGAAGCGTGCGGGCAATCTGTGTGGTTCAGAGAAAAGCTTGCAGTAACCGTTTCTTGGAAGTAAAGTATGTTTTCGCTTCTTTGCGATGAATGATGTGGAAACAAGCTAGAAAAGCTTTCACCAACAAAATCGAAATAATGGATGAAGCCAGGTTTTCTATGGGGACTTTGGATCTCTACTTTTAAATAAGCTGGTTATTAGCGGGGAAATCTGTGGAAAATTCTAATTTAGCTTTGTTTTTTTGTGGTTCAAAGCTCAATAAATCAGGCAGGAATTAGATAATAAAAAGTGAAAAGCAACCCTTCAAAAATGTTAAGTTCAAGACGGGAACATTTGGAGTCTGTAAGAGTTACCAAAGTTGACATGTTGTTGCAAGAGCGTAAGGAACATCTAGAGAAAACGGCCCTTTAGGTTTGTAATATCTGCGCATGCTTATTGCTGCCTCTTTGCTTTTTCTCTGTTGCCACTGCGGTTTCCTAAAAAGGAAATAACCACCTTTGGATTACAGCGTCATCTTGGTCGCCTTTTGTGCTACATGTGGATACCAAACATGTCAATATTTTGGTATACACAAAATATTGAAAAATACGGGTGTGTATAGCCTAGTCTCAGGCGATACAATACATATCCGCACACATATCCCGATACATAGGTCGCGATACGATACATCCTGATATTGAAGTACTAGATGCTTATTGCAATTCTGTTTCATCTATCTATCCATCCATCTATCCAACTATCTATCTATCCATCCATCCATCTATCTATCTATCTATCTATCTATCCATCCATCCATCTATCCAACTATCTATCCATCCATCCATCCATCTATCCAACTATCTATCTATCTATCCATCCATCTATCCAACTATCTATCTATCCATCCATCCATCTATCCAACTATCTATCCATCCATCCATCCATCTATCCAACTATCTATCTATCTATCCATCCATCCATCTATCCAACTATCTATCCATCCATCCATCTATCCAACTATCTATCTATCCATCCATCTGTCCATCCGTCCATCCATCCATCCATCCAACTATCTATCTATCGATCCATCTGTCCATCCGTCCATCCATCCATCTATCCAACTATCTGTCCATCCATCCATCCATCCAACTATCTATCCATCCATCTATCCAACTATCTATCTATCCATCCATCCATCTATCCAACTATCTATCTATCCATCCATCCATCCATCCATCCATCCATCCATCCATCCATCCATCCATCCATCCAACTATCTATCTATCAATCCATCCATCCATCCATCTGTCCATCCATCCATCCATCCATCCAACTATCTATCTATCCATCTATCCAACTATCTATCCATCCATCTGTCCATCCGTCCATCCATCCATCTATCCAACTATCTATCCATCCATCCATCCATCCATCCATCCATCCATCCATCTATCCAACTATCTATCCAACTACCTATCCATCCATCCATCCATCCATCCATCCATCCATCCATCCATCCATCCATCCATCCATCCATCCATCCATCCATCTATCTATCTATCTATCTAACTATCTATCTATCTATCTATCTATCTAACTATCTATCCATCCATCTGTCCATCCGTCCATCCATCCGTCCATCCATCCATCCATCCATCCATCCATCCATCCATCCATCCATCCATCCATCCATCCATCCATCCATCCATCCATCCATCCATCCAAACTGGGGATGCATGTTTTTCAGTATTTCTATAGTTGGGAGTCCTTAGCGATCAGTAATAACCAAGTCTGTTTCATCCATTCAAATATACGATCGCGCTCAGACGGGGCATTTAAAACCTCGTCTACTCCTCGACTCGTAGATCAGGGACATAATGACAACAATGGCATCACCGTGACAATAGTGCAGTAGCACACAAACGACGCAGAGGGGAAACTAAATACTGCAGGCTCTTTTTAAACTTGTGTCGTAGTAGTGCAGTGGCGAGAACCGGCACGAGTTAGTTTCCCCTCGGCTTCGTTTTATTCCGTAATAAAATGCTACGAAGATAAATCCATTTTGCTTTGTTGAGTGGTAAAAACAATGCGGCGAAACAAAACGGTGAAGTGGAGAAAAGGGGAGAGGAACGCAGCGGCGACACACTCTGCAACATCTGCACAAAGCTCTCGTAATACTCCAGGTCTCTGTCTTTGCTTTAAAAGCCAAAGTGAGGCCAAATGTAGAGTTTTAAAAGAGTCCAGGATAGGGCTGGGCGATATATCGATGTTTAAGATATATATCGATATATTTTTAAATGAGATATGGAATTAGACCATATCGTGTATATCGAGAAGTTTCAAATTCAGATAAGCTAGTACGTTAACAAAAAGAAACAGGTAATCTCAAACTGATTTTTTTTTTAAGTTTCTTATTCTGATTTAATTTTGTTCTCCTTGCTGCCTATTTTATTTTCTAGGCTATTTTTATTTAAGATGTTTTTTTTTAATTTAATTGTGCACCTTTTGGAGCTTAGTTATAGTGTTTATGTTTACATTTTATAGCGAGTTTTCAATAAAACTACTCATATTTGGCTTTGACTTATTTCCCAACTCTCCCATTGCGGAAAAAATATCGGGATATATATCGTATACCGATATTCAACCAAAATATGTTGGGATATGAATTTTGGTCCATATCGCCCAGCCCTAGTCCAGGAGCATCTCAGGCTCTTTCTCCTCCATGGTAAACTTTTCCTGTGTGTCTCTAAATCTCATTAGATTCTAGTGTTGCTCATGCAGGCTGCACGGTGCGCTGCCACCTAGCGGGCGGGAGTAAAAGTGCAGGACCAATGAGAGACGCTGCAATGAATATTTCCAAAAAAATAGATTTTTAATATTGATACGGATGCTTTATGGATCGATATGAGAATCCAGCGTAATATCGATATTTTTCAACACCCCTCATCAGAAAATAGCCGTCCTAAAGGTTACCTCAAACATTAAAGAGTTACACAAGCTAAAAATCAATGTTTTCACCTGCCGTGTCTCACCTTCAACTATAAATGTTGAAAATGGCTCTTTGTCATACTGGAGTTTTCCCTTGTCCACAAAGGTTCGTAGGCCTTCATCTGTACTGGGAAATCCCTCCATACTAGATTGGCATTCTTTAGGTGCGTACAGACCAAACGCTTTTCGGGTGTCAAAAACGCGCCTAAAGCCCGTAGTTAGACGCGTGTGCTTACCTGGAGTCAGACGCTTGCCACACTGACGCTCTGGCCGCACGTCAGCGCGTTCGTAGCTACAACAGGCGTCCCTGAGGCCCAAACACATTCCCAGCGCAGATTCAGCCTCTGAAATAAGTTTTCTTGTCGCCGCCTCTAATCCTGGGTGTTTAGGTAAAGAAACACTGAAGTGTGTCGTTGTAAAAGTCCCAGAGCTGCTGTAGCTCCGGTTCACAATGAAGCTAAACCTCCGTGACTTGTAACTTTTTTTTCGTGGCCGGCATATAATCTGCCCTGGTGGCTCAGCTACAACTTACGTCACTGTTGGGGAAAGCTCCTGATTGGTCGACGCTCACAAATTTCTCCAAAAAGTTCAACATTTCCCAACTCTAGCGTGGGAGGCGTGTCAAAAGCTTACCACGCGCTGAAAGCTTCAGAACGCGCCGCACAGGAGGCGCGTGACTCGCTGCGGGATATTTTGACGCTCCGTGAGGCACGTCCTCCAGGTGTTTTCAACGTAAACCTGACGCTTGGCCGCGTTTGGTGTGAACGCACCTTTTGGTATCGATTCTTTCAGCTTGGTGTTTGTTCAGGAGAAAAAACAACCACAGGTACCAAAATACTTATGCCGCTCAGAGTGCTGCGTGATGTCATGTGCAAACCCTGTAGATGCAACAATTCGGTCAAACTAACAGTGTTGTCGCAGGAGAATCCAGCATCTTTGCAATCAGGATCATTAACCATCTCCCAAATCCGAGTTTAGCCTCATATTTGACCGTTTACCAGCTTCAAAGCGTGGCATCCATTAGTCACACACACACGCAAATTAGCTTGAAATGGTCTATTAGCAGGAAAGCACTGCAAAGACACACAGTTGAAAAGTACACGTGACCTGTGAGAGGGCAAACACACCCAGCACTCTCCTGCCATATGGTCCATTCTATAATTCATGTCCTCTCATAGATCACCGTCGCAGCTTCCCTGGAGTCCTGGCTGCTAAGTGAGGACTCTAATGCGCATTAAGATTGCCATGCTGTAGGTCAAAGTGGCAGCTACAGCCGGATTTAAGCCAATTTACGTACATCTTTACATGACTGGAAAATGTCCTTCCCTTGTTGTAGCCAGGCCATGTCTTTTCTATTGCCCATGTTCATTAAAAAATCGCAGCGTGTGGACCTATTCCAAAGACTATACCTGTTGCTTGCTTTCAAACTAGAAACAAAATCACACTCGTCTTAGTGGAGTCGGTAAGAGGGAAATACGCGGCTTACATCAGGTACACTGACCTAATTGGCCAGTGAGTAGCACTACCGGTACCGCGTTTCTTTTAGTGCTATTTCTTGGAAAACAACTTGCTCCGAAGTGCAGAAAATGACGTTATGAAACGGTGTTACTTGCAGGTGGCTTCTCCCACCATCTTTCGAAAAAAAAGACTGTCTGGTTGCTCCTGTTCAAGGTCAGTGAGATTTTTTTCCAATTTGGAGGAACAGGCTCTCATTACAAGGAGCTAATAATACTGTAAATCCAGAACAGCAGCTCGAGCCTTGACTAGAACCAGGAAATACAACCATATTAGTCCAGAGCGGTATATGAATCATCTCAGGGTCTCTTGCTGGTCCCAGAGTCTGAACTAAACACGGGGAGGCTTGAGTTTCAGCTTTATGCAGCTAAAATCCTGAACAATCTTCCTGTAGATGCGAGACAGGCCTCAACTCTAAGATTCAAATTGAGGCTGAAAACTTCTTTTAAGCTGTGCACTGTCAACTGAAAGTATTTATCTACAGTAGTTTGCATAAGTATGGGCCCCCCTTTAACTTTTCGGCATTTTGCCATGCCATGGACCATAAAAATAGATATATTTAATTGAAATTGTATGTGAAAGACACCCACTAAGTGACACACAATCCAAGTTAAACATTAGAAGTCCCTCCATGTGGCTTCTGGCAAACAGCAAACTGGACTTCATATTTGTGCAGTGTACAACTGATAGTTGTCCCGTGGACAGTTTCCCCAACCTGAGCTGAGCAGTTCAACCAGGGTCATCATAGGCTTCTTGGTACTAGCTCTGGTCAGTGTCATCCTTGTTCAGTCAGTAAGTTTAGGAGGACGGCCGGGTCTTGGTAGCTTTCCATTCCTGGATGGTGTATATAACAGGACTTTGAGAGATGTTCAAAGCTTTGGATCTTTTTATAACCAAACCCAGCTTTATGCTTCTCAATAGCTTGATCCTGGACCTGTCTGGTGTGTTCTTGGACTTCATGATGCTTCTGCTCCACAATAGTCTCTTAACAGACCTCTGAGACCATCACAGAGCAGCTGTATTTGAACTGACGTTAGATCACACACAGGTAGACTCTATTTAGTCATTAGGTCAACATGTGATCATTCAGAAATCATCATTCAACTTCTGAAGGCAATTGGTTACACTAAAAGGAACTCATGCACATCACACTCCTCGTTTTTTTATTTATAAAAAAAAAATCTAAATCATGTATACATTTCATTTCACTTCACGATTGTGTGTCACTCAAAATTTCAATTAAATATATTTATGTTTATGATCCATAGTATGGTAAAACATCGAAAAGGGCCAATACTTATGCAACCCACTGTACACCTTTTGTTTTGAGATTTAATTTTACAATGATTATTATTGTTTTATTGATGCAAAAACTCTCCTGCAGACCATGCACGTATGTTTTGGACCTGCCCGAAGCTTGACAAATACTGGTCTACTATTTTTGTTTTTTATCTTATCCATTCTTCAGGTCAATATTACTGTCAACCCACTGAACTCTGAATACATCACCACCTATGAAGTTTGTCTTTGCCTTTACCGCATTACAGGCACCAAATTCTTCTCGAATGGAAACACAAAACACCTCCAACAATCAACATTTGGCTACAAGAAACTCCACAATGTATAGAAATCCGTTCACATAAGCAGTTCTATCTAAATCCTCTCCCAAAGAAATACAGCAAAACGGTGATTAAACAGATTTTGCATTAATGACTACTGTTGGGGTAATTTGGGAGCGGAATGCGGCAAAGCGACTACATTTTATCAGTAAACATTTGCAAACAGATGCTGGGCTGCAGGTCTGTGCAGCAGGGGAGACAGATGGTTGGAGGAGAGGACGCACTCCCTGTGAAGCCTACCATATGCAACAGTCCTGGAACTTTATGTCGCGTCTAAATGAGCTGTCACATGCTATAGCAGGTGGCACCCGCGCTACACTGCACCAATGCTGCGCTCTACGCATTTTGAACAACATCCGTGCCCTTTTTTTTCTTCATGTGAGCTTTCATATTTGGCATATTTTTATGTTTAATCAACCCCCTACCAGCAAAAGGAAATTGTTTTCCTTTTTATTAACTCCAAAGGCACCAAAGAGAGTACCTATTTTTTTAAAATCTTTTTCCATGTTGTGCAATATTGGATGGATTGCTGTGGGTCCTTGGAATCTGATTTCTTTGTTGTTGTTTTTTTTAAGCAAATGACAAAGCCAGCTAACCTGCTAACTCTGTATAACTGTGCGCTGTAAAATGAATTGTTAAGATTGATTTGATAGCAATTTTGAAAGGAAACAATCACTCTGCTCGATAGACACTTCCTGACCCCCATTAAGTCTCCACCTGTTCTGATCTGGGGTTACCGCAGTTGGTCAGGTCTGGGTTCAGTCCCACTATGTGCCCAAAGAATGAGATCAGTTATTCCATCAATGGATTTCTTCTTAGCTGATGGCACGTTGGCATGTTCCAAGATGACAATGCCAGGTTCATCAGGCTCACATTGTGAAAGACACATGGATTGGTCGTCACAGTCCAGATCTCAACCCCATTGAGAATCTTTGGGAGGTGCTGGAGAAGGCTTTGCACAGTGGTCGCACTCTTCCATAATCAATACAAGATTTTGGCGAAAAAATAAATGCAACACGATTTGTTGACATTGCATAAGCTTACTGAAACAATACTACAGCGAATGTGTGCTGTAATCAAAACTGAAGGCGCTGCAACCAAATATTAGAGCTCATGCATTACCGTTCTGTGTGGGGGGACAGTGTGGATCAAATTACAAAACATTTGCATCAAGTTTATGGGGTAATTTTCCAGCATTTTTGTGACAGTGACCCTGAAAAGTGACCCTGCAAGTTGTGAAATGTGCCTATAAATGTGTCCCTGTAAAGAATTAGGATTCTACAAATATATTAGGAAAGTTAAGAATGAGTTTGGAGAACATTTAAATGTAGTGGCTTCCCCTTTCATTGTTTGCAATAAAAAAATCAGGTTGATTATTTTCAGACCTACATTAAATGATTCCTGCACTTAAGCATATTTGGATGAATTAGCAAAGTCAAACATAAAAGTTTCAGTTCGTGGGACCAAGGTATAAGTGGACTTAATCTGGCAATAGCCTTCTGTGATTTATTACTGTACTTGCAACCATTCAAACCTTTATTTCGACTGCAATCAATCGTCCAGTCAGTTTAATAATTAAAAGTATATGATGCAAACAATATAATGTGTTAATGGTTTATGTGTTGTTTCTTAACATTCTGTCCAACCACAATCAGCTCTTGTTGTGCTTCACTATGGTCTTGTTTTTCCTATTCAAACGCATATAATGCCTTTTGCACAGTAAGTGCTTGCGCAACTCAAGCCCTCTAGAATCTGTGAAAACATTGTCTTCGCTTCTCTCCTTGTTTGTCGCCAGTCCACATATCCGCACTTCGCTGTGTGCAGTATGCCGTCTATTGAATTGCGAGAAAAGGTGCTTACTCCGGGGGAGGTCTTAAAGGCGGTGGTTTCCATGACAGCCAGCGCCTTTGCCTGGATGTGAACTTTGGGGCGAGCGGTGCATGTTTTGTTCTCGGCACCAGTTGGAGACGTGACCTTTTCTGATCCGCGAGTGAGTCTACATCAGGTCGATTGCATGACAAGTCAACACTAATTCTGAGCATCTGAGTCCTAACTACCTTTATGCCGCTCCAGCGGGCTCGATAATGGGAGCTTACTTTACTTTGTAAGGTTATTTTGGGCCGGGTACAGCTCGTATTTGAAGACTAAAATGTTGACTTTATAGTGATATCCGTACATGAATTCACTTTTTCAGGTTGTTATACAGAGCCATTGAAACTGCCAAGAATACCAACACAGCAGAATCTTTATCTTTTACACTCATTGGATTTTTAGCCAAGGAGAAGACATGGTTTGAAAGAGGTGAGAACCCTTCACTCTTCAGGAGGCTTTTCACCAACCAGACCCCCCTCTCTTTGTCTCGGGGGCTGTCTCATCTCGATTTTTCGTGCGTCCAATTTCACAACAGCTAAACTATGCTTCACTTTTGATTTCCATTTGTGCTTTTATCAATAAACTTTAAGCCTAATCACGACAATGAACAAATCCACATAGTTAAAAACTAAAGTAACAGTCACAGATAGAGAAAACATGATCAACAGTTACATACTTGCTTTGATGAACTTAAACAGCCACATCAAAGCAATAACAGCAGCTTTTTACCCTCTGAAAAACATAGCTAAGATCAGAAGAATAGTGTCAAAACCAGACTTAGAGAGACTTATCAATGCATTTGTCTCCAGCAGGTTAGACGACTGTCACGGCTGCTCACTGTCAGACCAAGAACCAGGAAATACGACCACATTACTTCAGTGCTCTGGTCTCTGCACTGGCTTCCTGTCACTCAGAGAATAGAATTTAAAACAGCTCTGCTTGTGTACCAGTCTTTTCATGGTTTAGCACCAAGTACATCCCTGACATGTTACAGCCGCATGAACCATCTCAGCTCTGAGAACTTCAGGGAGGGGTCTCCTGGTGGTTCCCAGAGTCAATAATAAACACGGTGAGGCTGCGTTTCAGTTTCATGCAGCTAAAATCTGGAACAGTCTTCACGAGGATGTGAAATAGACCTGAACTCTGACTCTGACTCTGTTCAAATCCAGGCTGAAAACAGTTCTATTTGCCCGTGCATATGACTGAAAGTTTTTTTTTATCTGCACCCTTGCCTTTTACGGTAATTAATGAATTTTATGTTGATGTTTTATTGATTTGATCTGTTTTCCTGTAATTTTATGCAACTGTGAAGCACTTTGAATTGCCTGTGTATGAATTGTGCTCTACAAATAAACTTGCCTTGCCTTGCCTTGCCTCATATTGGATGAGAGAAGCTGATAGTTTGTGAATGGAGCATGGGGCCAAAACCAAAGCTACTTGTCCCGCTGTCTGCAAAAACCTGCTCCACCTCCAAATATGATACTGAACAAGGAAAGGATCGCTTTTTAGTGTGAAAATGGGCGGATTCAATAACAAGGTAAACTCCTCCCTACAAGATTCCATATGAATCCAGCCAACTGCTGAAATATCCTCACTTGCCAATGAGAGGCGAAACGTCTTCAACACTAAATAAATCCATGAACCTGCCTGAGAACCTTTTGTTAGAGAATTAACAATGGTGTCCAAGGGGATAGATGAAAAATGGGCAGAAGTATGGATGTCTTACGCAGGAGACGTTTATTCACCATCGGTGCAGGACCCGGAGACATGAACTCGAGACATTGTGCTAGTCTTCCCATTCAAGTCTGTCCATGCTCCGACAGAAGAGGGATAAATACCCTCTGTCGAGCGTCACACTGATATGCAAGCAAAGCATTCAGTGGCGGAGTTCTCTAACACCTTTGTCTATGACAGAAAACTCCTTCGGCATCAAGGCTTTGAGAGTTTGTGAATTCTCTGTATGTGCTTTACCTTTGATATAATAGTAGGTAAAGGGTTGTTGTCAAAAATCCTGCTAATAACTACATCTTTACTCACCCTTATGCTATCGATCCTTCCACATTTCTACTTCTTACATTCTCATCTCCTACCCCTTTTATCCTCAAAGCGATCGAATACCACACATGCACATAAACACTTGAACGCCATCCCCGGGAGCTCCTTGAGTGTCTGTGGTCGACAAATGAACCCAAACCAGCACTGGAAAAGCCTCTTGTCCGCGGCGCATCACTCTCCCTGGGAACGCTCAGCCTCGCGGGAGCTGTGAGAAAACTCCACAAACACCAATTACCACTTACTAAGCGCGTGCATTTTTTCGCCTTTCATCACCCAATACTGAATCGAGGGCGTCAGACAGATAACCAACATGAGACCCAAGGGACTGGTGGTATTGGTGAAAGTGTGGTTGTAATGTTATTGGTCTTATAATTGCTGAATGAGTATATACAGCCGGGTGATGTAATACTGTATATTCTATAGACCTGCAGTGGTGAGATGGCTGAAGGCCTTTCATGTTGGAGACCTATTTATCCACTGAGACTTTGATACGTGAGTGTTATGTCAGTGGAGATATTGGTGGGTTCCTTCACTGTAGTGACTGGATGAATAATGATCCCTTGTGATGGTGGCCGTGTCTATGATTCACTGCACAGTTACGTTTTTGTACTGTGGTGACATTCACAAAATCGATATCATTTGAAAATTCAGGTTTTGCTCTATGTGACTTCAGCAAATCGCTGAACCTAGACCTGACTAACTACAGCCACCCCAGAGCAGAACAGTTACTGTTTTTTTCCGGTCCGGCAGAGTATAAAAAGCAGTACAATTATGATTTACTCTAGGCTTAGTCTGTTTTGTCCCCTCTTCAGCTTGAAACCACTGCCCTAAATTATGACTGCATTTGAAATTGGTCTATTGTAACTATTCAAATTAGACATTTATTGATTGATTTATAAAGGAACCCTTTACATACAACACTAGGGCTGAAACAACAAATTAATCGACAACTAATCAATTATTGAAATAGTTTCTGGTTTCCACAGACTCAAATACAGGGGAAAAAATGACATGATTTAGTTTTGTGGATGAAAAACTATCGTATTTTTTGGACTTTTTAAAAAAATTCAAATATATAATTTCACATGCCGCTAGAGGTCACTGCAGACTAATCGAGCAGTAGAAAGCAAGTCTGGAGAGAGCGAGAAGCAGAGGTTAGAGAAGAAAACAAAACTAAGCTAATGACGGGCTAAAAGCTCGATGGCCACAGCTAGAGGAACGATTTCGCAAATGAGAACTTGAAAAACGTGCTGCCGGGAGAGGCTTGGCAACGGTGCAGTTACGCCTCCGTGCCCAGGTCGTTGCCAAGGCGACTGTTCAGAAGTGACACAGAGGAAGAAGATTTCAATGGATTTAGTGATTTTGAGTGAGATCGAGAGCTTGGTATGTTCTTTATGCTATAGCTATCTGAACTGTTTATGTGACGTTAGCATACCAGACACCTATTTAGTTCATTGTTTATGCTTTATGTAGCAAACCATCAATGTGTACGCCTATTCAGCCTGTTGTTTTCTTCTTCATTTGGCATTTTTTGTCTGGTGCGTCTTATACTCCGGAGCGACTTATAGTCCGGAAAATACGGTACTTTGTTTTCAAACTTTGGGTGTGTAGAGTGTTTTGTACATTATACATTTCATAAATCAGGACAATTATCCAATCAGAAAGCAGCATTAAAGGAATAGGCCACCGTTTTTACATACTGAGATATGCTCTTACCTCACTTTAGCCGAGTTAATATATCCCCGTCTGGTCTTTGTCCGTGCGCTCTGCCAGGCAAACGGAGCACATACGCAGCCTCTCCCACATATCACATAGCTCCAAAAATGCTCACGATAGAAGCTACCAAGCTCTTCCACGTGAACCCTATTTAAATAAAGTTACGTGAAGTGTTTTCGTGCAAAGTATATTTACACAGAAATGTAGCATGTCGATTTTATAAGCAAATGAAAAGGGGGACTATATTGTGAGGCGTAATGATACGAGGAGTAAAACGTCCGCGCAGTAACTCCTAAAGACTTCCCCCGCTCACTTCCGTCAATAACCTTTAGGAGTTACTGCGCGGACGTTTTACTCCTCGTATCATTACGCCTCACAATATAGTCCCCCTTTTTATCTGCTTATAAAATCTACACGTTACATTTCTGTGTAAATATACTTCGCATGAAAACACTTCACGTAACTTTATTTAAATAGGGAACACGTGGAAGAGCTTGGTAGCTTCTATCGTGAGCTTTTTTGGAGCTATGTGACATGTGGGAGAGGCTGCGTATGTGCTCTGTTTGCGTGACAGAGCGCACGGACAAAGACCAGACGGGGATATATTAACTCGGCTAAAGTGAGGTAAGAGCATATCTCAGTATGTAAAAACGGTGGCCTATTCCTTTAACTGTTATTGTTGCCAGATCCTATATGTTTGTTAAGTGGTAACGTCACAGCTCTACTTCCGGGGTTTTAGATGTGTGAGAAACTACAAAAAACTCTTTAATACAACAATCAATATTTCTGAAACTCAACGGGGAGTGACTGAAGACTTATTTCTCAGACTCATTAGCCAAAAAAGCCGCACCTACTGCTCAAAAAGTATTATTTACTAAAATCGGTACTTCCGGTTTAGCGGAGATAAATGCTAACGGCGGAGCAGCTACGCTAAGCCCAGAAGCACCGACTTTAGTAAATAATACTTTTTTTAGCAGTAGGTGCGGCATTTTTGGCTAATGAGTCTGAGAAATAAGGAGGTTCAGGCACTCCCCGTTGAGTTTCAGAAATATTGATTGTTGTATTAAAGAGTTTTGAATGTTTTTTTTCCTCACATATTAGCTGGTATGCTAGGACCCGGAAGCGTAAGTCGTGACGTCACACTTAACAAACGTATAGTTTTAAACCAGTTTGTAAATAAACCTCCTCAATTTCAACTCTGTCCCTGATAAAAGTCCCAGTCAGTGCCGGTGCAGCCTCCAGTCGTTAAAGCTTTGAAATCTGGAGGTTCTTAGCTTTCAAATGAGGAATGATGGTTCCAAACTTATACCCAGTGGGAGGAGACGGGCCAAAGCATGACACAGTTGAGTCCAAACCTTGTCCGAAACACCCCCTCCCCATTCAAACCCGAGTATGGCTCGGTTCCTAATGGACAGGTATGAGAGCGCCCTACATCTTACAGCGATACTCTGAACTCGATGTGATATTTTGCCATGAAACTGTGATATTTCTCCATCCATAAAGGGAACACAAACAGACGACAAACCGTGTGTCTAAAGCAGGTTGTGTGCACAGATGAGATGAGCCGGCGTTGTGTATATATTTGCACAGCGAACAAATGAAAAATGAACACAGCTCAGGATATTGGAACAAAAAGGATCAAGGCATGACATCAATAAGGAGCCTCTCTCGGCACAGAAGATAGCTGAGGCTAATTGGATTGAGCTTTACAATGGAGAGACAAAGGCAAACAAAAAACGAAGGGGGGGTGGACCAAACCGATGACAAACATTGATCAATGCGTTTCTAAGGACTCCATAGGTCTGCTGTCCGTCCGTCTGTCACTAAATGCAATGAATGTTCAAGATGAAAGGGATGATCGAGGATTAGTATGTCTTGCTACTGCTACTGCTTGACCTCTGTGCTAAGTTATGCAAGAAAAAACAGTTTAAAAAGCCTGAATATGAAGCGTAATATACAACCGCTTTAACAATGGGCATGTGTAGCCAATTTTGGAGACTAAAAATAACGCAAATCTTTGTTCATCCACTTCCGTCTTGGGCTGTCCTACTCAGGCCCCCGGAACAGCTGCGACTATCAGAGCGCTCGCTAATCACCAAACACAAACCAGCATTACGAATTCAGACTTCTGCCGCAATGTGCAATACAAAGACTGTGTCCATCTGTCATAGGCCTGAACAATTGGGAGGATATTTCACTGCAACTTTTGTGCCATCGGATTTGCGGTTTAATATATCAAAATTGCGTTCACAGTGTGCTTTTATTCAAACCAGGAGCATTTGCATTTAAGAAAGCTCTAAAGTGCTAAATTACAAGGTTAGGAGAAAAGTGACAATGACAAAATGACAAAATAATTGGACCTATCAGATAAAACTACTGGGTTTTCTTTATCTGAAGTCAACGTTTGGTCACAAAACAAGTATGTTGACACATAACTGCACAAGTTAGGAGGTGTTTTTGTAGTTCATGCTGGACTATCTTTGGCACTTTGCAAAATTGTTTACCTTGAAAAGTATGTTTTTATTCCCCCGCACCAGCTCAACATGTAGAAACACTTTAATAATAAATGCTTTTCCAGTTTCTCAAAGCGCTACACTGTCGTCATTATTCATTCACTCCGCACTCGATGGGGGTAAGCTACTGTTGTAGCCACAGCAGCCCTGGGATAGACTGACGGAAGCGAGGAAAGCAGTCTGTGCCATCGGCCCCTCCGATCAATACCACTCACTCAATACATTGACCAGGCTTCCTGGTGTTCCCAAACGGTCTCCCATCTAAGTACCAGCCAGGCCCTTCCCTACTTAGCTCCCAAGGTCTGACAGGTTCGGGCAGAGCAAAGACGGGGTGACCTCGATAAGCTCTTTGGGCTTCTTCAGGTGGTACTCAATTTTAGACTTTAATTGTTTTAGCAAGACATCATTTAATGTGTAACGAAAGTGTTTTCTGGTCCCATGGTTTAGAACTTAAAGGGACTATACGGAGTTTAAATGTTCCCTCAAATGTTCCAGCCATGTCCTAATGTGTAGAATGAGCTCAGACCTGTTCACCACAACTGCCTCTAAAATCCTGCACTGTCACTCAAAAAGGTATTACTTCGGGTCCTAAGTGTCGTCATGCACGAGCTTAATATAGAAGGTGCAGTTACACGTATGACCTGAGGTGGCAGTAGTGAGTATAAAATGTCTAACTTGCATCTAGCCCCTTTAATTGAGTCCATTTTAGGACTATTTTACGCCCTTTTCGATGATTTGGTCTTGATCTAGATGCATCTTGATACATGGTGTCCAAAGATTCCCACCTGGACGGGGCCTTTCTGTGTGTTTCATGTTCTCCCCGTGCCTGTGTAGGTTTCCTCCGGGTACTCCGGTTTCCCCTACCACTAAAACACGTACAATAGGTTCCTCTCTGGGGCCAGGACTCCCCTGGAAATGAGATTCCTAATCTCAGTGGGACTTTCATGGTTACATGCAAATATATACAGTATATATAAGTTACATATGTATTTGGCCTCTGTTTCCATGCTTTGAAATCACCTGCCTAGCCATTTATTGTAGCCACAGCTGCCCTGGGGAGACTGATTGAAGCATGGTTGCCAATCTGCACCATTGATTCTCCAACCATCACTCTTCTCACACCACTCACACAGGCAAGGTGGGAGACGTGTCCTGGCGAAGGACATAACAAGCATCCACATCTCGAACCTCCCAACCGCCAAACCTTCCAGCCAGAAGACAGTGACGGTGGCTCTTCCGTCTGAGCCACCGTCGCCCCGCTGTAAGAACAGATTTGTGGAGCAACAGACACAGACATTACACTGTATAGCTTCAAACAAGTCGGGAAACCTTTTACATAGATGAAACAGATACATAAACGCCCCACAAAAGGACACATAACCAGACACTGTTTCTTCTCCGTAATCTAAAAGAAATCATCATATCAAAAGCGCTTTGATGGCAGACTGCAGCTGTGGCCTCTTCAAGCCAAATTAATTCTGGGCACCATCTCATTACCACCCGATAGATGAGTAACCACCGCAGACACACTGATGTATTCAGCTGCACCTACAGACAATCGGACCAAACCATTCTTTTCCCAGCAGGCTCCACTGGTGGAGCAAATGTCACCGTTGGTTAGAAAATCTGTAGAACACGTGAACCTGACCGCAGGTGACACTGCGCTGGGTCAGGGTCAAGATGCCATAGATGTAAATAGTTCCAAAGCAGTCTGTAAAGTGTTCACTCTGCAGGTGATTAGAAAAATAAAAACATTAAAATCTATTTGAAACTTTAGCTGTAGATTACTGATATAAAGTCTTAATGAAGGAAAATGTATAATAATGGATTGAGTTTGGTTTAAACTTTTTTATTTTGTTGTTGATATAAATGTTTTTTTCTGAGGCTATATCCACAAGAAGACTTATATTTCCACACACAAACACAGATAATAGAACAAGATGTAGAGGGCACATGCGCAGTAAACTTATGTGGAATGTAAACAGTGAAAATTAAACTATTCAAGGCCAAACTCCCGAGGAGGAGTCGCTGTGCGGGCAGCGCTTTGGCCACTTTGACTTCACTGAACACACGCACGTTTAACCTCTTAACTCCAACCATATCGGAGCACATTGTATCCACTTTGGCATTATCCCAATAGAAACATCTTGGGTAAAAAAGTGTCAAAATAGCGACAAAAACGTGATGAAAACAAAGAAGGAAAAACACACAAAAAAGCCATAACAGAACAACATAAAAACGTCAAAAACGAGGATGAAAACGTTACTATAAAGTGGTGAAAACATTATGAGAACGCAACAAGAAAGCCACATAAAAAATGTCAACAACACGGCAACAGCGTGATGAAAAACATCCATTTAGATCAGTTTTTTCAAAGAAAAGTCCAGTATTTTCAGTGCTTATTGCGTTTCAAATTCGCTTGGAACAGCTGCAGCTTGCAGACCAGTGCGGCTCATAAAACAAAATATATTATACATTTTGCTGGTGCAGCTTATAATCAGGTGCGCTCAATAATCCGGAAATTTACGGTATTGTAATAGAAATAGAAATAGAAAAACTTGCTTGCTCACACATTCGATACATTTGCCCAGTCCATTATAAAATCAGTTCATTGCAGACGCAGCAGCAGCAGATTTATTTCATCAAAAGAAAAGGAACAGACTGACTGAATGACATTAGTAGTTACAACTTATTCAGCTGCTTGATGGCAAAGGGAACAAAATAATTCCTGTACACATTTTTCTCTGTATCTCTGCCGCGATGGAAGGAGCTCAAAGTGACGGGACAACGGAGGCTGCCGTCATCTGTGATCTCACTGCAGACACTTTATTGGAATGCTAAGACAAATTGGTTTGTTATTTTACTGCCCTGTTTAACAACTCTGCCAAGTTTAGCTTTGTTTTTGACAGTTAAAGGACCAAACCAAGAGGCTATGTTAAATATCAGTACCCTCTCAGTAAACTCGATCGAGACCTGAAGCAAAGAAATTGTCCAGCAAAGAAAAGACATTTATTAATTTGAGAGTGTTTTAGCCTTATTCTGAGCACCAAAACTGTTTACAGATGATCCCTTTCAAAAGAATCGGCGATATTCTCAAGGGAGTTTGGTTTGTTCATACGCAAAAACACCAAAGACATGAACATTACAGTCGACAGCAGCCTCCGTTCGGCCATGTGCGTTCTTGTAAAGGGCAATAGTAAGTTATATTAAAAAAGAGAAGTGTGATCGTTTCTGTTTGGAGCACCAGGGAGTGTGAATTATCTCCTCCTACGCCCGATGGTGTTCACACTCTCGTGCCGCCGTCCGCAAAAACCTGCCCAACCACTCCGGACAAGCGATTATGAGATTGGTGTGAAAAGGCCCTAATAGTTTCAAACTTCCTCTGTTCGAGAAGGGGAGAACTCTAGTACGGAGGCTTTACGTTTAGCGTGACCAGAGTGTTATCCAAGAAGACACAGTTTTATCATTTCTTCATTGCACTGGATTAGCTTTAGTATACGCTAAAGAAAGAAGTTTGAAGCTGCAGTGAGCTTCTGCGCTGTTATGAGATTTGCAATCATGTTGTGACATAACCGGAATTGACCTTGACAAACATTTCTGTCTGAAAACATCCAATTATCGCGGCACTGTTTTTCACTAAACCTACAGAAGCCTTTTTCCTTTTCTTTTACACTAATTGCTCTTAATGTAATCTTTTAAATTTCATAGTCAAACTAAGAGTCTTTCCATTAATCTATAAAGTTAATCAATGGCAGCATAATGAACACACTTTGAGTGGAGAACTGAGTCCGGGGATGATTTATGGACTTTGAAAATGTGGGGGACAGGTACGGATTTTACCCATTTGCAATAATTTTATATCACTGCATAATAATAATCGATTTTTCACGCAGTTGTCAATGTTTTTCAGCTTGTTTTCTCTCTTAGCTTTAAAGAGATATTCCAGGATTTTTGACATAGGGCCTCATTTCCTAGTTATCCAGAGTGTTGCTGATTTCTGGAGATATATTGTTTTTTTGTAATTCATGCAGTTCTTATATATGAAGAGTTACGTGGCGCTAGGCTAGTGCTAGGCTACACTCCACAGTGCACCTGAGGCATGTTAGCGCACAGTCTCGTGAGCAGGAGTTTCCCCGATGTTCAAAGCTGCTCGAGGCTGGCTTTACTGCTGGACCCTCCATAACATTTCAGCAGTGAGAGAATTACACGCATTTAATATGCACTCCAAGCTAGCTACCTTTAGAGCGGGAGGGCATCCTGCTCCCCCCACTCCGGTGGACAGAGGCATCTTATAGATCAAGACATGTGGAGAACAGATCAACACAGACAGAGTGCCCCTTTTCCCTTCATCTGCTTGATGCTTGCAGAGGCGTCTTGGCACAGAGCATATCAACATACAGTGAATATGTGAAGAGCGCATTATCCCACAAGTACATAAGCACTCCATAGAATGACACGCTGAACAACCCTTGGCATAGGCCGCAAAGAGACGCCATGAACGATATTAACAGCACTTGACGACATGTTACGGAAACCTCTGTTTAAGCTACATTTAGCCGCCTGTATTCTCTTCCATCGCCACTTGAGTACAGCTCTCACAACCAAAAGGAAAGATCACAGGGTAGCTCGAGGACAAATTGAATCGCACGGCTATTTTCTCTCCGCTCCAAATGATAGGCCAAGTGTATAAAGCCAGACAATGGAGGCTGATTTGGAACCGAACGGGGCCGAGAACACAGACTATTGTGTGACCCTATAGGTGTAAGAAGAGTCATTTGTAAGCTTTTCAGGCCTGTTCTTGTGCCGGAACTGTAAAGCTGAAGTGTTATTGAAGATTAGTGAGAAGGAAAGAAAAGCAGGATTTCAAGATGGTGTAAAAAAAATCGTCCGGGGATGGAAAGGGTCACCGGATGAAGCCCAGTAATGCAGGTGAGACACCGCTGACGACGAAAAGGGAAGGAGCGGACAGTGTAGAATAATATAAGCTGTCTCCTAAAGTGGTGTCCAAATAGTGCTATTGAGTTTCGTGCATATGAATCTAAATATTGCTGGTAGGCTTCTGTTGTTCTGCTTGACTATGCAGCATGTTTACATTTAAGGGATATTTCAGGATTTTTGACATAGGGCCTCATTTCCTAGTTATCCAGAGTGTTGCTGATTTCTGGAGATATTTTTTTGTTGTAATTCAAGCAGTTCGTATATTTGAAGAGCTAAGTGGCGCTAGGTTGGTGCAAGGCTAGTGTATGTCTATGGTATCAGCTAGCCTGCATTAAAAACAGTCTGACCCGCTCCACAGTGCACCTGAGGCAAATCACTTATAACACCAGACTAACCATATAAATGTCTGTGTCGAGTAATTTTAACCATTTTGCATTTAAAATAACTTATATTTGAGCAGCATCAGCTTCGTGGTTGTATAAGCTACGCGGCGGCGGAGTGATCTGCTAGAAAATAGTCCCTCAAAATGCAATCATCATGTGATGCAAGGTCAGTTATATTCCAAAAATTATTCTATCGACACAGACATTTATATGGTTAGTCTGGCGTTATAAGTGATTTGCCTCACACTGTGGAGCGGGTCAGACAGTTTTTAATGCAGGCTAGCTGATACCATAGAAATGCGCTAGCCTTGCACCACGAAACTCTTCAAATATAAGAACTGCATGACTTACAAAAAAAAATATCTCCAGAAATCAGCAACACTCTGGATAACTAGGAAATGAGGCCCTATGTCAAAATGAGGCGTAATGATACGAGGAGCACAACATCCGCGCAGTAACTCCTAAAGACTTCCCCGCTCACTTCCGTCAATAGAAGCTGCGTGACTTGTAGAGAGCTAGCAGAGAACAGTTGAAGGAGCGTCGATAACTTGTGAACAATGCCTTTTACGTGCATCGTGCCGGGCTGTGATAACAAGCAGAAAGTATATAGTGTAGTAATGTTTCACAGATTTCCAACTCACCCCGGACGACGGCACAGGACTCAGGACCTCTACCATGAAGTAGGAATGCGCGAGCACTTTCCGAAAATACATTTTCTGCTTGTTATAAAAGGCTCTCTACAAGTCACGCAGCTTCTATTGACGGAAGTGAGCGGGGGAAGTCTTTAGGAGTTACTGCGCGGACGTTTTGCTCCTCGTATCATTACGCCTCACACTATAGTACCCCTTTTTATCTGCTTATAAAATCAACATGTTACATTTCTGTGTCAATATACTTCGCATGAAAACACTTCACATAACTTTATTTAAATAGGGAACACGTGAAAGAGCTTGGTAGCTTCTATCGTGAGCTTTTTTGGAGCTATGTGACATGTGGGAGAGGCTGCGTATGTGCTCCGTTTGCGTGACAGAGCGCACGGACAAAGACCAGACGGGGATATATTAACACATCTAAGGTTAGGTAAGAACATATCTTAGTATGTAAAAACGGTGGCCTATTCCTTTAACAATAAGAAATACGAAAGCACAATCCGAAATGAAGGTAAGTCACAGTAACATTTAAAAATGGCTTCCTGGTGAGCAAAACAAAAGTCATATCAAGCCTCCATAACATCTTTAGAGTCATGTTCTCTCTCTCTCCAGTCAACCACATTTATGTAACACATGCATTTTGCTCATGTGAGCGAGCCATGACAAGGTCACCGAGCTCTGTAGGCAAAGCGAAGGCTGACTCATGTCCCCAGGTTGTGTCCAGAGAACCTGCTTAGTTCATGTATGTCACTTATGAATGATGACAGATTGTGTTGTCTGCTGGGCCTGTCAACTATTAGCCAGAAACCTATTTCCATGATGTTCAGCACATTAAAGCAGTTTCTGTAGATGCACAGAGCGTGATTCTACAACAATACAACGAATCTGAAGCACAGGAGCTTTTCAGTATCGAGAGACAACTGAATTTGAGCTACATTTTCAACCAACACTGCATTTATTTAAAGGGGCTAGATGCAAGTTGCCAATTTTATCCTCAAGTAGCACCTTTTTGAGTGACAGTGCAGGATTTTAGAGGCAGTTGTGGTGAACAGGTCTGGGCTCATTCTACACATTAGGACATTGCATGTAGCGGGAGGAAAATACTTACTTTTAACATTTTTAAACTCTGTATTGTCCCTTTAAGCAACATGTCCTCTACAAGTAACAGAATAGGTTTTATACAACAGCTACGATTGTTCTGAAATGAAAGTGATTGGAGGCAAGGCTATGTAGAGCACATAAAGTAATACAGAGAGATTTTCAGAACAGGGATGATTAAAAAAGTAAAATATACAGGATACAGGTGAAATACACTTAGAAAGTTTCCACAATTGAAATTATGGAAACACACAAGTACTTTAGGTTAGGAGTACATTTAGACAATAAACTGAACTGGAAGCTCAGATCATTTGACGTGAGCAGGAGACTTTTATCAGGCATTGTGCGTGTTAGTTCATGCTGTTCTGTGTTGGGGCATCACTGTGGAGGACTGGGCCAGGATAAACAAACTCATTTAAAGGCTGGTCAGTCGTCAACCTGAGCCTGGAGGCAAGGCAAGGCATGTTTATTTATACCGCGCATTTTATGCACAAGGCAACTCAATGCGCCTCAGTGGACATTATATAGACAAAAGGATGAGGACCAAAATACAAACTGTTCTGTCCTTGAAGGATCCACTCCATAGCTTTTTGACTGACCTGAAAAGCTCCTTCAGTGAGCGATTTGTGATGCCCCGGTGCTGTGAACATCTGAAGAGCTCTTTTGTCCCTACTGCTGAGTGCTTCAATACTGAGACCTTTACTTGAGACGCTGTACAGTTGGATTGACGTTTCAGGCCTGCAGCAGAGTCCATTATGTTATATTATAGATACAGTACTATGTTGTTTTATGTCCACTGTGATGTGTCAACGTCTGTGGCATTTTTTATTTTTCTCATTAGGGGATTCAATAATGCTATCTTTCTGATGAAAATCTAGAATAGCCCCCAAAAATAATGATACAAGTATATATACGACAACGTTTAATCCCCTCCTGGAACCACCACCACCTTAACGTGGTGGAGGGGTTTGAGCACCCGAATGATCCTGGGAGCTCTGTTGTCGGGGGCTTCGTGCCCCTGGTAGGGTCTCCCATGGCAAACAAGTCCTGGGTGACGGGTCAGACAAAGAGTGGTTCAGAAGCCCTTTATGAGAGACCAACAGGCCCGGTTAGAATCGTGAGGCCGTCCTTCTGTGGACCCACCACCTGCAGGACGAGCCATAAGGGGCTGGTGCAATGTCCAACAGCTGCCCCCACGACCCGGCAACGGACAAGTGGAAGAAAATGGATGGATGGATGGATGGATGGATATACGTTTAATTAAAAAAAAAAAAGCTTCACTTTTCATATGCAAAGGTAAATAGAACCATTTTCAGCCTGCGATTGAACATTGTCTGAGTTAAAAAAAAAACACTTTATTCCAAATTGTTCAACACTACTTGCTATTATTCTAATAAATAAATATCAGGCTTCCACACGAGGTCTTATTATCACTATTCATACACAGCTACTGTATCACTCAGCTCAAGTGTTGCCTTGCCTCCATTATCTCAGTCTCGACCTCGCCTCCCTGCTCTGTCTGCCCCCTTCCCCTTTTTCTCGAAAAGAAAGCAACAGTCAGCACTGTTGCAATGCAGCCCTTATGCAACACCATTGAAAAGACCGTCGCGCCCAGCACAAAAGTTGCAAACAGGGCGAATACCGGCGTAGCATCCACACATTTGTCGGTGACAGAGAGAGAGGTGAGAACGGCTCGAGATTCCCGCTCCCTTTGTGTCTTTCATAATGTGCGGCACTTGTACCGAGAGGGCGGGCATAAAACATTTATCAGCCTTGAGGTGTAGTGCGCAGAGGCATTTAGTCAACGCAACGGCACTAAGAAGACCTTGTGCGGCGCAGATGAAAAGCAATGCAGAACGGAAAGGCAGATGGCTACTCAGACAGTTCCAGCTATGTGAAAACAATTTTAAACTCTTACCACCCGCCTAAACCAAATGCCTTCCGTCCTCTTTGGCTACAGGCCTGTGTAACACCTCATTTGAAAGCTAAGACCCACAAAACTGATCTTTTTCCTCACGTTGTTGCTGTATTGTGTCACCTTTTTTATGGTTTTTTTTTGTTGTAATTTTTTAGTTGAGTTTTTGTCATTTTTTGCTGAGTTTCTGTCACATTTTTGTCACATGTTTGCTGAATTTTTGTCACTTTTTGTTGAATTTTTGTCACATTTTGGTTGAGTTTTTGTCACATTTTTGTTGATTTTTTGTCACTTTTTGGTTGAGTTTTTGTCACATTTTTGTTGAATTTTTGTCACATTTTTGTTGAATTTTGTTACATTTTTGTTGCGTTTACATACTTTTTTCCTTCTCATTTTTTGTGGCTGTTTTGGTGCTTTTTTCCCCAAGAAGCTTTTTGATTAGGGTAAAGCAAAACAGGAGAAAATGGGTCAGGTGGGAGTTAAGAGGTTAAAGCCGGGTGTTATGCATTGTTTCAGGTGTTTGGTGAGGATTTCAAACCCATTTTAATCACTAGCTCGCATTTTGTTTCAGTGTGAACACATCTGATTTAAAACTACTCCCAGGGCGGGCACAACAGGCCGCCTGGGAAAAGCTTCATTCATTTACTTGAGAAAGTTTCTACAATGCCTGACTAGGGCTGGGTACCTACTGTACTTGGTACTGACCGAAAAGCTGGGGCCGTATCAAAAAACAAAAATTTTAGGTTTGACTTTTTATCTTCAGACGCCAATAAATAAATAATAATAACCTGTGGGTCTAAAAAAGCAACTTGAATGTGTGTGGAGATAACAAGCCGCTTTCTTAAAGCGAAGCAAAACTATAACTTACTAAAACTTTTGTAATTATTAGAGATGGTCTGCAGCAGGTCTGAGCCAGGGCTAAACCAGGACATGGTTTGACAAATAAAAAAATCTTGAATCTTGAATAAGAACCTCGAGCTCTTAGACAAAGAGAAGAGCACAAGAAAACAAGAAAGACATCTTTACCTTTACAGGAGGCTGAGCTTTTGTGCCTGTTCTTTACCAAACTCCAGCTGCAGTGTGAAGGGAATGTCAAAGAGTGTTTGTGAAAAAGTGAGCACTCACTTTGTATTAAACATTCTTGGTACAGTTTTGGTAAATTACTAGTGACAGAGTAAGCGCTCAATATATCATCTCTAAAAATATCCAGGTAATCGATAAAATTACGATATTTCATCAATATTATTTGGGTGAAATCTTCCCTGACAAAAAAATCACTAAAATCACTAAAAATAATAATAATAATAATAACTAGAAATGCAATGGCTGCGCCATTGCGATTGACTGCGGAATTGTGGGAAGCGAATGCAGAAATTGCATAAACTCTTCAAATTGCATAATCAAATTTGCATAAACTGATAAAATGCATAAAATGTCATGTTGCATAAACTGTATAAACTGCAAAAAGTGGTAATATGCATAATTTGCATAAATTATGTAAATTGCTTTAAAATGCATAAATCCTAAATGGCATAAACTCTTAAGTTGCATAAACACTTTAAAATGCATAAACTGGTTAAATCCCATAAAGTGGTTACTTTGCATAAATTATTAATATTGCATCAACTTTTTATATTCCATAAACTGGTCAAACTGTTGAAATGGCCTCAGTGCTTGATTGGCAGAAGCTGCACAAATGGCTGAAAGGCCTGGAGTCTCCCCATTGGCTGGATTTGCACATACACACCAATGCAAAAATTTCAAACTCTCGTATAAAAGAACTGGAAATCTGCAGAAGGCCAATTTTTTCTCAAAACCCACAAGTTGCAGAAGCTGAACATGCACAAAGTGCAGAAATTGCATAAAATGCAGAAAAAAGTGCAGAAAAGCATGGATTTGCGGCAGCCCCATTATAAGTCAATGGGAAAAATCTCCGACATTTCGGCCGATTGCGGAAAAAACGTAAGTTGCAGAAGTCCCAAAAGTAATAGCACCCTTCTCCTCAACATGCGGAACGTTTTGATGCATAACTTGCATAAATTGCACAAAGCATGAAGGTGCTGAAAGCTCTAGAAAATCGGGAAAAAGATGGAGGAATAATAATAAAGAACATGAAAACCAATAATTGACTGCGGAAGAATTCCGCAGTCAATCAATAATAATGCATTGGTTTTATATAGCGCTTTTCTGGACACTCAAAGACGCTTTACATTGCACTATTCATTCACTCCATACTTGGTGGTGGTAAGCTACTATTGTAGCCACAGCTGCCCTGGGGTAGACTGACGGAAGTGAGGCAACCAGTCTGCGCCATCGGCCCCTCCGACCACCAACACTCACTCACTCACTACATTCGCTAGGCTTCCTGGTGTTACCAAACGGTCTCCTATCCAAGTACCGACCAGGCCCTTCCCTGCTTAGCTTCCGAGGTCTGACTGGATTGGGCATCGCAAAGGAGGTATTGACCACTTCTGTGTTGAATTAAACCTGGTTATTAAATGTATATTAAATGTATGGAATTAGATAATACTGTGCATGAATGCAAAATTAGAGTAGACCATTTATATATATTTTTTTAAAGTAACCCCCTGCACACATGGTTGTCGTGAAGCAGCTTTTTTGGAGAAACTTGTTGTCTGTTATTAAGTCCCTGTTGTAGTAGTGTGGCACCACGCCATTTTGTTTACACCGCGCCTCTCTCCAAAATCAGCGCTGATCTATAAATGATCTGGATACGTGCGGGATACGGCCGATGTGTTCAGGGAGACTGACAGGCAGATGGATGCTCCGCTCACTCTGTGCTGTGACAGCGTTTATTCTTCTGTATTAAAAAAAACATTTACCGCGACTAAAAATGTTACCGTTATCATTTTACTTACCGAGCGATAAGTCGATATACATAGTAATTATCACGACAGATCTGAGCCCAGCCCTATGCCTAATGAGCCCCTCCCCCCTCACCACCACCAAAAGGTAGCCCAGCAATTTCCTATTCATACAAATCTTCCTGTTTATTAGGGACTTGCTATTATAATAATGAAACAAAGACACTCTACCCAGGCCCAAACGAAATTAGCTTATCAAAGCAACCAAGCAAATAATGTTGTGCAATCAGCATGTGGCAAAACACTGCCGGCTAATTACACACTCATTTGTGCATTGTTTTGTATGGGCTGAGAGCAATTAATATTGGAAAATACTGAATTACAATACTCACACACTGCCAGAGAGTGGACTGTTTACAATGAGTCGAACAATTCTATAGGCTCAAAAAACGCAAGAACACTGTATGTAATTCAATACGTGGAAGAAGTTAGGACACCCCCGTCATAAAGGGACAGTTTTCGGATTAGGATTCCTTCTTCCCTGATGGAATATTCCAAGAAGACAATGCCAGGACTTAACGGGCTCACCGCTGTGAAAGAGCGGTTCAGGGAGCGTGAGACATCATCCAGTCCAGATCTTAACCTCATTGAGAATCTTTGGGATGTGCTGGAGAAGGCTTTGCGCAGCGGTCACACTCTCCCATCATAAATGCAAGATCTTTGTGGAAAAAAAATCTGCCCCTTTTGTTACTTCACACTTTACACTTCACACTGTTGTCTTTTAACTTCACCTTGTTTGGAGCTACAGGAATATGTTGGGAGAGGCCAAATGCTAACAACATCTTCGGTCTTTTTGCGTGACAGAGGGCACACAGTTCTTCCATATTGAGATATGTTCTTACCTGAGCTTAGACGAGTTGATACGTGCCTGTCTGGTCTTTGTGCCCGTGAAAGAGCGTGGTAGCTTCTAACTTCACCCCGTTTAGAGCTATAGGAATACATTGGGAGAGGCTAAATGCTAACAACATCTTTGCTCGTTTTGCGTGACAGAGCGCACACACAAAGACCAGGCAGGTACGCATCAACTCGTCTAAGGTCAGGTAAGAACACATCTCAGTATGTAAAAACGGTGGCCTGTTCCTTTAAGGCAGGGGAAGGCAACGTCAGGCACGAGGGCCAAATCCGGCCCTTCAGCACAGAACCTCTGGCCCTCAAGATGATTTTGAGAAACATTATTACACAAATCAGAGAGTACTTTGAACATTATTAGAGTTAAATGGGAGGGGAAAAAAAGGTAGAAATACTGTCAATACACCCACTTAGGTCATATATTATACACAACACTGGCATTTGAAGGAAGTGCACAGGAAAAAGAATAATCGTTTTAAGGAAGAAATGACATAAATCTACTTGAATTAAGAGATAAAATCTAAGGTTTGAGTAGATTTGGTCTTGTCTTAGATTAGATAAAACCTCTAGTAGCAGTTATTCTCTTAATTCAGATCATTTTGTGTCATTTCAAGGGAAAAACAATTATTTGTTTTATTCCGACTGAAATTCAACATAGAATTTGATTAATTCAAGCCATTTTAAGTCATTTATCTCATTTAAGATCGTAATTTTTCCAGTGTTGTGCTTCACTTTGGGCTAATAATAATCAGCGCCTTCGGCCCTCGGTCTATTTACAATAAAGAAAATCGGCCCTCCGCTAAGAAAACTTGCCTACCCCTGCTTTAAGGTGTGTGACCTTCATTTTTGTGGCAACTTTTTTGGGGGGGTACGGCATTATGCTAAACAAGGAGTGTTTTGCCTCTACTCCTATCTTCCAGCACGCGTCTTTCTCATGAAAACACACACTTGCAAGGACTCTTCGGCCAATTGTTCAAAGCTCCAGGAGAGCAAAGACACAGGAACGCAAAGAGCAGCTGCAAAAGAGCGAAAGTGTTGAAGGACTGCCGTTATTCAACTGACTGACCGCCAGGTGGTGATCATTTCATCAGGTATGAAACTGACAGAGTAAAAAAGAGAAAAGAGGCTCTGATTGGCTTACAGTGACAGCATACCGTGTAAAGTTGTGAAACTTTCTCAAATCCAGCCCCCAAAACGATCATCTATAATCACCCCGATTCCAGGCGGCGTTTGTTAATTGTCATTTGTAAATCAATTTGCACTGCACCAAATCCGACTACAGCAGGAACAATGGCCCTACGGAGAAAGCCTGTCTTTTCTAATGAAGTGAACATGGTGGAGTGACTTGGAAAGGGCTGCGGATGTCATTCGATTCACTTTGTGGCGCCTCCCCGGCAGCGGGAAAACAATGTGAGGTGATTGGACTAAATTACATAGCCCGTGTCAGCCTCCGCCACTGCTTCTGGCCCTTCTTCTAACCATCACGCTCACTCCGGCGGACACATAATAAATCACTAGTCAGAACGCGTACACAAACAATCTTTCCTCCCCCCCCCCCATCTCTTTCTTCTGACCTCCCACTTTTTCCTCATAATCTTTCTCCTGTCGCTTTCTCAAATGTCAAGAGGCGACATTAACAGCTCGGCGTTTTCTCTCGAGCAGATAAAGCTTTATGAAGACCGCTTTCTTTGTGCAGCGTCATGCTCGGCTCGGCAAAAGGCCTGCAAACCTGTCTGGAAGATAGAAGGAGGGAAGAAAAGTCAATACTGGTTCTGGTGAGGACATCGGAGGATAAAGCAGAGGCGGATGAGTAACTGCTCCGAAGTGACAGACAAGACCAAGAAACGGTCAATATTGGCGAAACAAAAGGGAAAGGGAGTTTCTTTTTTTAGGGGGGTACGCTAGAGGCTACATGAATGTGGTTTTAAATTGATCATACGCTTTACAGGAGTAATTGCCTGTTTGTTTGTCACACCTTGGGCGACCAGACGTCTGGATTGTGTTCTGAAAGTCTGTTTTTGCGCCTTATGTCCGGACAAAGAGCGCCTGTCCTCCCATTCGGGGATTTGACCAGTTTTATGGCTTGAGCAGGAGCTGTTAATTATCTGCCTCCCAATCAGCGCTCTATTCTCAGCGCTGTTGGCACTGTTGAAGAATGCTAATGTTAAACTTCTATTTCTAAGAGTTTATTGCAGTGCTTTTTCCAGCCAGAGGAATGGGGAAATATTTCAGAGCTAAAAAGGAGGTGAAATTGAACACATATTTCAACACTATATTAAAAGAAAACCTCCGTTCAATGGTGTTGACACATTGTACAACTAAATATCATTAAATCTGAGTTTAACGGATCATTTTCTAAGTAACTGGCTGCACTGGCTGTAGAAATGAAAGACTCAAGGGGTACGCGAGACAAAAAAGGTTGGGAACCACTGGTTTGTTGGGCTTTAATTTTGCCCCATAGGTTTTTTTTAAGGGACTAGAAAGTAGAAGGTTATGGTAGACCTTCCAGTGAGCCTGTAAATCATGATTAAGGTTAATGATGATGTCCTCACTTATGACACTCTGTCCTTCGAGCTCAAGTGTCCTTGTTTTTCAGTATTATGGAACTGTTTGAACTGCTTAGAACTGCTTTTTAAAGGTAGGATATGGACTTGTCTGTGTAGCCAGAGAGGAGGAAAAACCAGTGGCGGGTCGTAGGGTTTCAGACAGGGCCTTCAATAGCAACCTGGGTTCACGCACTGAAACGCAAATAAACTGACAAAAGGCTTATGGATGGGGCGGCATGGCAGTGCAGTGGTTAGTGCTCTCGCTTCACAGCAAGAACGGTTCCATTCCCACCTGGACGGGGCCTTTCTGTGTGGAGTTTGCATGTTCTCCATGTGTCTGTGTAGGTTTCCTCCGGGCACTCCAGTTTCCCCTAACGCTAAAACAGGTACAATAGGTCAGGATGAATGGCGTGTGTGTAAATGAATGATGGTCAGAGGGACTGTAGGCGCAGATGTGTCCAGTCGTGACAGCACTTCTGTCAGTCTCCCCCAGGGGAAACTGAAGATACAAATGTAGGTTACCACCACCGAGAATGGAGTAAATGCTCTTCTCTTCTAAAACTGTCTTTTTACGTGGCACATGTTCTCCAAAGGATGTATCAACAACGCAAACCAAAGCAGCAGTGCCGCCGCTCGAAACGAAAACCTTCGGGAACACTCGACACATGACAGGCATCGAGAGCATTATAACGTGGAAACAGATGTTTTCAGGAGATGTTTTGTTGACAGAGCGAGACAAACTCTTCTCCTGTCCGGGGCCAAACTCTTCTCCTGTCTGAGGCCAAACTCTTCTCCTGTCCGAGGCCAAACTCTTCTCCTGTCCGGGTCCAAACTCTTCTCCTGTCCGAGGCCAAACTCTTCTCCTGTCCGAGGCCAAACTCTTCTCCTGTCCGAGGCCAAACTCTTCTCCTGTCCGAGGCCAAACTCTTCTCCTGTCCGGGGCCAAACTCTTCTCCTGTCCGAGGCCAAACTCTTCTCCTGTCCGGGGCCAAACTCTTCTCCTGTCCGAGGCCAAACTCTTCTCCTGTCCGAGGCCAAACTCTTCTCCTGTCCGGGGCCAAACTCTTCTCCTGTCCGAGGCCAAACTCTTCTCCTGTCCGGGGCCAAACTCTTCTCCTGTCCGGGGCAAAACTCTTCTCCTGTCCGGGGCCAAACTCTTCTCCTGTCCGGGGCCAAACTCTTCTCCTGTCCGAGGCCAAACTCTTCTCCTGTCCGGGGAGCCAAGCCTCTATGTCCCGCTGTCGTTCCCGCTGCTTTGCTATCGAAGCTCTTCATAAGGAAGGGTTACCAAATATCCGTCATTAATAAATCCACTTCATTTTGCCTCAGTCGGACATTTGTTTATCCGGTTTAGTGGAGCCTTCACTTCTGATTGGCTGGAACATCTTGCCCATGCGCAGTTACATTAGGGGAAGCTAGAAGGCCCTGGGGGGCGTACTGTCAGTGTACATCGAATTCGGATTGGCTGATAATTCTGTCAGTCATGCTGAGTGTCAATCATGTGTGTGGCCTGACAACACTGGGCCTGCAGAATCTGTGAAGAAGGTTCTGAGGAGGAGCAGCTCGCCAGAGGTGTTTAAGGCTGAGTAGGAAATTACAGTTACACATCAACAAAATAAGCGACTCAACTGTGCATTATACAAATATATTAGAAATGCCATCCATCCATCCATCCATCCATTTTCTTCCGCTTTATCCGGGGCCGGGTCGCGGGGGCAGCAGTCTCAGCAGAGATGCCCAAACTTCCCGATCCCCACACACCTCCTCCAGCTGTTCTGGGGGGCCCCCGAGGCAACACCAGGCCAGCTCGGAGACATAGTCCCACTAGGACATGCCTGGAACACCTCCCGCGGGAGGCGACCAGGAGGCATCCGAAACAGAGGCCCTAGCCACCTCAGCTGGCTCCTTTCGACGTGAAGGAGCAGCGACTCTACTCCGAGCTCCTCCCGGGTAACTGAGCTCCTCACCCGATCTCGAAGGGTGCGCCCAGCCACCCTGCGAAGGAAACTCATTTCGGCCGCCTGTATTCGCGATATTGTCCTTTTTTTTTAAAATGAAATACTATTAAGACATTCAACACTTTTTTTTTTCTTTATTTGGCCAAGGCTAGCAGAGAAGGCCCTGCCATTCATTACAAAAACATCCTTTTTTTGTTTTGTTCCTGAGATATTGTGAGGATGAGTTGCCAGATCCTACAACTAAAACCAGTTTGCAATGAACACAGGCACTCTCTGTAACTTCTAAAATCCTTGCACCACAAGTTCTCATTAGAGGTAGTGCTGGCCTCCGCTGGTTGAAGCTCTGTGACTGAATTCTACAGCCATTTTAGGCAAAGGACTAGCAATGTGAGGTTCAAGACCGAATTGGCTCTTAAAGGTTCAGATTTACTCTAAATGGGCTCAAGAATCAGCAGAGCGAGCAGCACAAGTGAAACCCTTTTCGCACAAAAAAAAAAAACATTTGGCAGAGCAGTTGTAGCCTCTTTTGATTCATTGTTGCACAAAGGTTTATTCACAAACGCGTTATACAAAGGGGTGAAAAGTCTGCATCATAATTTTGGATCATTTGAAAGTGTGCCTGTGTGTCAGCGATCGGGTCTCAAGGTCTTGGATAACATGAGTCATCTGGCTGGTGTAGAAAGCAAAGGTGAAAAGGAAGCACTCATTCAAACTTTTATACATGAAGCAGTATTTTTGGAATGTTTAAGCGCACGCTGCATATTAACATCCTGTGATCTGTTCCCTCACAAGTGGATACTGGTTCAATAATTAATTGGCCTTTTCCCCAACGCTCCACAAAACCCAGTTAATCATCGTGATGAAATTAGACGATCGCAGAACACACCCCCAGAGAACGCACGCCACACAGCCTGGCTCACACAGCTCCACTTCTCAATAATAATGTTACGCCGAGATGCAGTGTGTCCTCGAAAGCTTTTTAAAAAAATATATATATATAAAGATTAGTCCAAACATATCTGGATCATAATGAGAATTTGGAAGAGCAGGTGTGACTTTGCCGCACGTCACAAACCACTTTTCCGCAAATTTTCTCCTTTGGTGGCCTTCGTTAGTTGAAGGGTAACCATAGCAACCGAAAGTAAAAGTCGCAAGGTTTATATTCGGAGGCTCGGGTTTGCGGTGTCATTGTCGACTGCGGAGCTGAAGTCACACAAAAGGCTTTGTTTATCGCTCTGACCTCTTTGGGGCGGCACATTAGCTTCTACTATAAATTCCCCTAATGGATCAATTATCTGCAAGTCAAGCCACTATGTATGGTCTTGTTTTGTGCAGGAAAACCATTCACAGCCATATTTATTCATTCGTTTGGGGCGATTTGAATTTGAAAACCCATGTCCTTAAATTATTCCCAAGGTCAGGGGGGGCCGGGATGACTGCACAGCACCCATGGAGACATATGGAGCATCTGGGGGAAGATCTTTAACACAAAACATGAGAAGGTATTGAGGGATAGATGAAAAAATGAATGTGCTACACTTTACAGAAGCATCACAGGACTTTCAGCCAGTCTCTAATCTGCTTCCATTATTTGTCTATGAGGGAGTAGCAGTGTCTTGCACAAATACTTTTTGCAAGTTTATGTGGTGGAAGGATTCAGTCAGTTGTTTTTGTATTCTTTATCTCCTGAGACTCATCGTCACATCTGCAAGAGAGAGACCTGTTTGAACTGTTCTACATTTTCATGAAAGCATACAGTATAGACTACATAAACCAACAGCATTAAAAAGCATAACACTTAAAAACAAGAGCGGATACTCCTTCACAAGGGATTTAAATTGTTCAAGGGTCATAAGACTGTCCACACGCAAAGCCGTCTGTGCCTCATTCCAAACATATGGTAGCAAAAAGCCTCCATACCCCATTCCCTCTTAACACGGCGTGACTCAAGAGTCAAAATGTCCTGAGACCTCAACTGGTAAGCATTTGACCTGACATTTAATACATTTAACAAATAATCAGGCAGGACAGAAAGAAGAGCTTTGTAAATAAACAGCAGTGCTGCTCTCTCCTTGCTTTAACATCCCACTTCAGATCACAGTAGTGGGTCTTATAACCAGCTCGTGTGATGAATCTAAATGCTGAATGGAAAACTGCATCCAAAGGCTTTAGCGCAGATGCAGTGGAATGCATGTATATGGTGTCGCCATAATCCATAATAGGAAGCAACAGCAGCCTGAATAAAAACATTGCTCTCGGCTCTGAGCAGGGATGGCTGGCATCAATGAGCCTGGTGGGCTGAGCCCCTCCTGACATGAAAAAATAATAAAGAAATGTTTTATTGCTGGGTTGCAGGTGACATCACAGCATTCTAAAGGCCTATACTATTATATGTAAGACAAATTATTTTGTTTTTGAGAAAATCTTTGGTCTCGTACAGAGATATCATGGACCCAGTGACTGATATTAATGATCATTTGTGTAATTCATACATTTTCTTTTTAGCTACGACTTGTGAAAGTGTAATGCTGTTAATAGGAAAAACTGGCTCTTGTCTTGCCCCCACTAGGTCCAGTGAACCCAGCAATTGTTAATTTTATCATAACTAATTCCCAATTAATCTGTATAATCTGTATAATTATACACATTAACGTCTTGCTGAAAGTTAGGTCATTCTCATATCTTTGTGCTAAGGGTTAAAGCACTGTTAGACAATAGTCTGCTGTTTAAATGATGTTATGTCGTTGTTTGACCACAGTTTATAGTGAAAACGTTTGCCTCGTTGCGTCTGTGTAGTCACATGTCTGATGCTCTGAGTCTGAATAAGAGCTATCTGTCATATTAATTCTGCTGATATGTGGTTAAATTGTTTTTTTTTTAGTCTCACAAGCAACGGTAAATGTGTTTTTTCAATCCAATCATTTTCAGCATATCTGATACCAAAAAAAAATGACCCAACACCATTTAGTTTACATCACCAGCCAATAATAATAGGATAAAAGCAACTTCTACTTTATTGAACAGGCTTTTCCTCTGAAATATTTACATCCAACACAATCTTTTTTTTCAGCCTGTAAGCACGATTTCTCCCCTCGACCAACCTGCTGGTCTCCACTGTGGGACAGATCCACATCAGAGGGAAGAATAAGTGAAAAATGTCTGAATGGTTCAATTTTCTGTCACTTGTGTCTTCATTACAAAAGGTCAACAAAAGACGGTCAGTGTTTTTTGTTCTTATAAATCACTCTATGAACAGTTTGGCAAATGGGGCCCTCTTAAACAGAATTTTGCAGGGGACCAGGGGCGCCGCCAGAAATTCTGGACCCTATGAAACCCAACATTTCTGGGCTCCCTACATTTTTTACAGATAAGAAATGATGCAATAAACAAATTCATGTTTGTTAGTCAAAATGGGCAAAATACACATGAAACTTATCTAGGGGGGAAAAAGGGTTCTTCTTCTTCACCCACGCCGGCTACTCACAAGGCTAGAAACAGCCCTATGAGTAAATGTGTTGAAATGACATCATGAATTACTTGTGGTACTTGAACATACGGTGCTCTCTTTTTTTTCCTCCCTTTTGGATAATTCATTCAAGTCATTTGCACTATACAGACACAGGAAGCAGCGGGAGCCGAGGTAATGGCATAAAGCAATGGTGGGTCTGCTCTTATTATAAAAGTCATCTGTTAGAATGGCTCACGGGAAAATGCGGATGAAATGAAAGCAAATAATAAAAGCAGCCCTTTTAGAAATAAGGTGTAGGCTATAGGGCGATGAGGAGGGACATTGAGGCGCTTGGGTTTGGTGCATAGACAGGGATATGGAAATAGATGCGAGCACTTTGCATCGGCTGGTGATTGAACTACATTTAGAAATTTACATGATCAGAGGCCAGATGCTATGCAGATGATGAGCGGGAGATGAATCGGCCCAGAGATGTAGTCAAACTGAAATGAGAGATGAGGGAGAAAACTTCATTTGGGTCTGAGATTACCAGGAAAGTGGAGTAGTAACGGAAAGACAGTTCGATATGTTGAGGATATATTGATATAAAGTTCTACAGAATGAGCCTAGCACTGAACATTAAGCCATGTTCTAGAATATTATCATGTCAGGTGGAGAGCAACTGCCAACAAAAATATACAAATGGACAAGCTGATCATTATTTGTGAAGGATTAGGTCTCCAGCGAAAGACCCCTGAGAAATAATTCAACAGGGCCAGAGAAGACGTTGAACTGTGGAATAAGTAGGATATTAGCCATAAGCCAAGCCAAAAAACACAGTTACTATCGTAGCTGCCCAGACTTAGTAAAGAGTAAAAAAGTATCACAACACTAAGCAATTTCCGATGATTGTTTTTCATAGGACGAGCGTTAGATCCAGTTACAAACACCATACTTAGGGTCGTGACGAAGAAGGTTGAGAAATGTAAAACAAGCTCCCTCCCCTCCTGATTGGACCTAGCCTGATTTTACCATCCCCTCACACTCATTTCATTTCGTACAAGGGTCTGGACCTTCCCAATTGAGCTCCATTATCAGGTGGGAGGGGTGAACTCCTTTGAAACGATTGGATCTGATTTTCTCTAGCGCTTGGTCGTGACGTATGCAATGCGCCCCAATGAGTGAAGCAGCTATCGTAACTCTATCATGACTCTATCATGACTCTATCGTAACTCTATCGTGACTCTATCATAACTATATCATAACTATATCATAACTCTATCATGACTCTATCATAACTCTATCGTAACTCTATCATGACTCTATCATGACTCTATCGTAACTCTATCATAACTATATCATAACTATATCATAACTCTATCATGACTCTATCATAACTATATCATAACTATATCATAACTCTATCATGACTCTATCGTAACTCTATCGTAACTCTATCATGACTCTATCATAACTATATCATAACTATATCATAACTCTATCATGACTCTATCATAACTCTATCATGACTATCATGACTATCATGACTATCATGACTCTATCATGACTCTATCATGACTCTATCATGACTATCATGACTATCATGACTATCATGACTCTATCATGACTCTATCATGACTCTATCATGACTCTATCATGACTATCATGACTATCATGACTATCATGACTCTATCATGACTCTATCATGACTCTATCATGACTCTATCATAACTCTATCATAACTCTATCATGACTCTATCATCACTCTATCATGACTCTATCATAACTCTATCATGACTCTATCATAACTCTATCATGACTCTATCATAACTCTATCATAACTCTATCATGACTCTATCATAACTCTATCATGACTCTATCATAACTCTATCATAACTCTATCATGACTCTATCATGACTCTATCATGACTCTATCATGACTCTGTCAAAACTCTATCATGACTCTATCATGACTCTATCATGACTCTATCATAACTCTATCATAACTCTATCATGACTCTTGGGAGCATTCCTTGCACATTCCAAGGCTTTAATTTTAATTTCTGGATATTTGGGAGCCGAGTCAGGACGGATTGAAGAGCTTCCATTACTTTTTTTATTGCCAAACGACAATGCAGCGCGAATGCTTGACGTCGCCTACAAGCCCCGCCTCCCCCGCTCGCTGAATAGTAGGTTGGAATCCAACTGATGTAACGCAGCCACTGAGATCAGACCCAGACGTACATGTAGGGAAATTATAATTGACCGGAGTTTACGGATGGATGGCTAAGGCCAGGCTGGATTGGACCTGAAAGACCCTCGTCGTTCCCTGTTCCCTGTTGACAGGCTGGTTCACAGGAGAGATCAACTCTTTGGTCAAAGTTATGGCAAAGGGAATTCTGAATAGTTGTTGAGAGCAGGAAAAATACAACGATTCAATATTAATTACGTCACATCAAATTGCAGGCCCCTGTGACCAATTAAACTTACTGTTCATGGTCTGTTCATGGACCCAGACCCTAACAAAAAGGATCAAGTGCTGGTTTTATCAACAACAACAAAAAGATGAATTGTCCGAATAGTTTCATAGATGCCTGCCTTTACATTAAAATGATTTGTTTTCGACTTTTTGCCTATATTCAACCAGAAAAGTCCCACTGTGGTTGCAGAAAGTCCTCATGTTAGTGGCTCATCTGTAATGACATGACAATATCGTGAAACAACCTATTATAAAGTCTTTGTGTGCAAAGTGCAATGTAAACACATCCTTCAAAAGAAATGACACCACTGCCGTCATTATTGTTAACACTGTTACCATGGGAACTCAAAATCTCTTTACATGAGCCTGAAATCAGTGTGCACAAAGCGATGTGTCGTGTAAAGGTGTCGTATCGAGCAAAGTCGTCCAAAACTTCCCAGTGAGTAGAAGCGCAGGCATAAACACAAAGTCACAGCTCGACTTGTTGTGCCAAGTCAATTCCAACACATTTCTCCATTTTCTTATATCCCTCATTAAACGAGACACATCAGCCAACTATCGGAAATAAGATTGCATTTCTATTGTGCACCCCTGGAGGTGACTTCGCCGCTACATGGGAGGAAATGAAAAAAAAAAAAAAATGCAATGAGGGTAGGCAAGGAAAGGCAGCCAGAGCTAGTGGGAGGAGAACGAGCAGAGAATACTGAGCCGGGGAGTCGGGTGCCGCGGGGAGAGAGAGCGAAGGAGGGGAGGTTCGGGCGAGGCGTGGGCGACTGACAGACAGCCAGGAATGGAAAGCCTAATTAATAGTCCAAAAACTGCAGGCAGGTGTGGAGACAGGAGAGATGGATGGTACTTAGAGGGGCTCCTCCAAAGATAACAAGACAGCAGTGACACCGGCCAAGAGTAAAGAAAATAAAAAAATAAAAAAATTAAAAGAATGGGATGAATGGCGGACTTTGACGGACAGAGAGAGTGGGAGGGGGAGAGATTGCGCCGGGACAGATTGGAAAGATGTGGCGAGAAAGTCCTTATTAAGGTGAGAAGAGGGTTTCCAAGGTGATGTGTGACTGAGCTATAGGGAGAGGGACAGGGAGGCAGACGGGGAGAGATTGGAGACTCGGTAAGAGCAATTATAAAGGTCGCAATTAGCAAATCGCAAAGACACCATCATACATGGATGTAAAATGGTAACCACTGAAATAATGTGAATCTATTGTTAAAAGGAATGTCAATGCCGGCAAACATATCAAGTATACTTAATGTTTTGCTTCTTTTGTCTTTTTGGAGATATACTCGATATTGTAATTCTGCATATCTTCCAAACAGCATTAATCATTCTTTTCAAAGAGTAGGCTGTGTAATGTTTTTCTTCAATATTTGCTCTTTAATTTACAGAGAGAGAGAGAGAGATGGGGAGAGAAAGTCTGCTCAGCGTGATGAAGTGATGCGTAATCCTTGGAGCACTACTGACGTCTTCCTGGTTAAATTCAACCTCAGCACCATGTTGGACAAAATGGAAGCAGATTCAGCGTTACATCACGTTACACTATACATCATGTAGACGTCCATGATGGAGCTATTTATCATCTCATGCATGCAAGTCAACGTGCTTGACAGCGAAAGAGGAGGGATTGACGAGATTAGAAAGCCAACAGTGCACAAATGATTCCATTCACATATTTCCACAAAAGCCTGTAAAGAAATGATTTGAGTACGGCTATGGTTTGGCATAAAAAATATCTTCTGTACAAAATGAAGACAATATGTAAAAGCGCTGCAAAGTAGTCGAGCACAAATGTTAGATTTAAAAGCAATGTCTAACAAACACCTACCATTTTAAGGTTAGGAATAGTAAGAGTGCACTGAACCTGACAGTTGTTTTGTTTTGTTTTGTTTTAAAGGCCAAACATGGGAGTAAAAATATCCATAGAGTCTTCAAAGGTCAATATAGAAGCAAAATCAAGGGCTAAACCTAAACCAGGTTTGAACGTTGGCAAAATGATGGGATGCAGACATGGACTTAACTGTATAAAGCTCTTAACTGCAAGTTATGCAAAGCCCATACAAAAGGAAACCAATCTAAAAACAATGAGGAAAATTCCTCATAATCAGGACTCAATCAAGCATCACAAAAAATAAACCAAATATTTCTATCCACTTAACATATTCACTATGGCAACATTACAACATACAATTTAAGTCAATTGATGGTTATACAGTATGTGGCATAATCTAAATACATGTACGCCTGGTCTGGGGTAGATTTTTTTTTTTTCTAAACCAGATCTAGGTATTATCAAAAGTCAATTGAGCATTGAGTTCCTTAACATACCACAACTCAAACTCATACCACAGTTTGTGAATATTCCCAATCTTTATAAACAGGTATTGGGAGTTTCAGTGCCTCTCTGAACAAACCTTGGTCACTTTTTGGTAGGGTGACCATAGCTTCCAACTTAAAGACTGGGACACAATTCAGGAATTTGTCTTTTTCCACAATGATTGATAAAACTGACCTGCACCACCAATCGGCTGTGAGAATATAAACTTGAGGTTTTAAATTGGTTTAGGCCTTGTCAATGACGTCAACACAGCGAACACGGCAAAGTGTGTTCCTTTGAGGATAACTGTGGCCAAAAGCTGGGACACCTGGGACAGATCCTGCATAAAACTGGGACAATTCAATGGTCTTGGAGAAATCTATGGGGACATGAGGCAAAGGACTCAAAATTAGAGCTGAACAGAGTAAAGTGGGATGTCTGGTTATCCTTGGACAACATTGGACACAATGTAGAAATATATATTTGGGGGGGTTCTAATCAATAAACATGTGGAGCTAAGAACAACGGAGAGTTAGAGAGACTAGAAAGATTACTCAATAGATTACTTGGGCGACATCGTTGCCACTAAAAACAAGTTCAAGCATATTTTTGATGAAGAACAACCATTATGGTAGAGAGAAACCTCAAAGTGTCAATTTTGCAAAACCTCTTTAAAAAGTTCATCAGTAAACCACCCTGGACATGCAGCCCCGTTCCCCTCACCATGTATGCGCCACGGTGAACCGCCTCTGCTTGTGGATGTTGTTGTTGAGCAGCATGCGCCGCAGCAGTCGGGGCGAGTTCCGGGGCGAAAGGCGGGGTGAGATGGACGAGGGCGATCGCCGGTGGCCGCGCGGTCTCTCGGGCTGCAGCAGGTTCTCCCGCAGGATCTTGACCAGGTCCTCGTTCAGGCCCGAGTGCTTGGGCATGGGGGGCACGGCCAGGGTGTCCTGATGGCTCACCCCCATGCTCGCCTGCTGGGCCATGCCTCTCCACCTTAGGCTCAGGGAAAAGGTTGGAGCTGTAGATCTATCCTGTCCGCTGAGGTCTTCACAAACGTCATACAAACGTCAAAGGGAGATCCATGTGTCCATAAAATGGCAAAACCAGACGGTAAAATTGTCACCTCAATGTCCACCCGGTCTGCCAAGTTCCTCCCGAGGACATAAAAAAAAAAAGTCAAAGTTGGTTCATAGAAATAAGCAGTCCTCTCACTTCGAATACTTTTTTGATGAACGAGCAGGGGAAAAAACGCAACTGGATCTTGGTGGTGAACCAGCAGTTGACAATGACGCGACGGCCAAAGCCAGCCGTCGAGGTCCTTGCGACTAGACCCAACAGGAATAAGAAACAATCGTCTTTTGTCCTTAGACACTTTCAAACAAGCAGCAAGATTAGAATTTGTTATTCACAAGCAGCAGATGAAAAGATGAAACCGCAAAAGCGTCAAAGTCTCCTCTGTCCTTCCAATTAAAAAAAAGACTTCTCACATTATCCACAATCTTCAATGCCTTTCAAGAAACTGTCAGAAGATGCGAAGACTGCGAAAGCGCCACCCCGAAGTGTGTCCCGTCACTCAGGTCTCTCCAATTGCGTTCCAAAAATCAGGGCTGATGCGGTCCGCGTCCTCCGCTGCAGCTCCATTTGTGCCAAAGGAAATAAATCTTCAATGGGACAAAGAAAGCGATAACGCAAATATATCTCCTGTTTTCTCCTTGTGCTGGAGGGAGGTATCTGCAGCGAGTGAAGCAGGAGCGTTGAGCCTGCTGCTGCCTCCAGTGCGTGAGTGTGCGCTCCTCTATGAAAGTGTCGAGATGAAGATGCGAAGAGGGAGGGTGCGCTGAGGAGCAAAGAGAAAAAAGCGGGGGGGGGGGGGGACAAAATCATCTAGTCAAACCCTCTTCTCCCTGTTGCAAGACTGTAACTTTCAACAGCGCAGTTTGCGAGGCTCTGGTTGCCGAATTCATCTCTCAAAGCGAAGAAAGAAGATAAGCTGAAGGACTCTTGGTGACTTTGAAGCATCCAGCACAAGCAATTTTGTGGATCGTTTCTTGGGAGGCTCAGCGCTGACTTCAGCCACTTTGCGGGCTGCTGGTCTTGCGGAGCTGAGATGATCCGCTTGTGTGTGAGTGTGTGTGTGTGTCAGAGAGAGTGCGCGGGGCTTCCAATAAAGCACAGAAAGGGAGGGGGGGAAAAATGCCACCAATGGAGAAAGAGACGAGCTGCCGTGAGATTTGCTGTATGCATGCGTGGCTCTGAAAGCCAGGGCGCATCTGCACACTTCACTGAAAGCAGGCGTTAGTTATTGAGTGACCAAAGGTGCCGTCTGCTGATAGGGCAGTGACTCCTGGAGGGGCGTTTGCCAAACATTTGCACACATGCGACGGGCTGTTTAGCCCGTGTCAACCTGCCCCCGGGCTCCTGCTGCTCTGCTTCCAGTCTATTAGGCTTCCAGGCGAGGGAAGACGCGCGGGTAAAAATGTAAACAAAGGCGCCTTGGTGTAATTTGCTGCAACACTCCCACCCCCCCATCCTTGTTCCCTCCTCAGCCTAGCAACCAGCGGCTTTATCTAAATGACTGCACTACAAAGCCACCTTATGGATGGGAGTGTTTTATGAGCTCAGGGTCTGCAGTGACATAAAGGGGCCGCAAAAAAGCAACGTACTGCAGGTTGTGTTCATGATGTGACACTATGACAATCTCCCAGATCAGGGAAAGGCGACGTCAGGCCCCCCTTTAGGGCTATTAGATGTACAAACATTTGTTTACCTTGTTGCATTAAAGCTGTTAAATGCCCAGATGTGGAACCTGGAGTGTAGGGTGCATGTGTGGCCGTGTGGGTGTGGAGAAGGAGCGGGGAATGCTGAAGTCAATAGCACAAATGTATGGAGTATAGTATCTCTCTTCATTTGGGCAGCTGTTTAATAAAAGGAAGGGAAAAAAATCTGGTATCTGGGCAGGTGTGAATAACCAACTACCACGTATACATGCCTTTCAGTCATGTGACTTGTGTTCTTATGGCGGCCATTTTGAATACCGAAGTAGAATTATGCAGTATGTAGCAATATCTCGACTCAGGATGAAAATGAAAGACAACTGATTGACAGTGGCATTTTTATGTACTCTAAATCATTGCTCAAGAATATAACAGTAAAAACACGGCCCCAGAGACGCACGTTTATATGAAGAAACCAGTGAGTCAGTGTTTAAGCTGCTAGCATGCTACCGGTTAGCATTTAGTTTCAACAGCTCAGCTCTGACATCTCCAAGAGAAAGCCCTGAACCAAACTCCAAACATCTAGCCTTGGATACAACATGTGACGGAGGTCAGAGCTGAACTGTTACTGCAATATTTCCAGAATGTTCATAGATGTGAGCCACACATGTGTTTATCGTGTTGAAGCCATTGACAGTTGATTGATGACAGTTGCTAACCGGTAGCATGCTAACGTCTTGAGCAGCTTAAACACTGACTCAGACTGAGACTCTGTTCACATGACAAACTGTAAAAATCCCAAAGAAAGGTTTTCTGTTTCCTCTTTGATGTGTTAGTTTAGTCTGAGGAGTGAAGCAGTTCTTTAGTAAATCCTGCTGTAGCTCGACAGACAGAGCTGCTACGTCTGTGCCACATTTGCTGGTTATTTCACATAAACGTGCGTCTCTGGGGCCGTGTTTTAACTGTCATCTTCTTGAGCAATGATGACGAGTACATAAGAATGCCACTATAAATCAGTTGTCTTTCATTTTCATCCTGAGTAGAGATATTGTTGTAGCACTGCATAATTCTACTTCGGTGTTCAAAATGGCTGCCGGAACTATGCGTGATGTCATTGGAAACACATGTATAGGCATCGAACTCCGTTATTAAGAGGCTTTTGGGGCACTTCTAAAGTGGTACGCCAAGATGTCCTCATGCAATTAAACTAACACTTCAAGATTTAGTCTTGTTTTCACAGCTTGGCAAGAAATTGGGTAGCACACACAATTTGTGCAAGATTTAGTTAGTAACTGCAGTGCACACAACACTGAGAAAACTAGGGTATTGTAATTGATGATACTACCACTAGCTAGTGGTGCTTAATAAATCTGACACCACCTCCTCCCATGTGTATCGTGTCCTGTTTATGTTGTTGTTGATGTGTATATATGTGTGTGTGTGACAAATAAACTAAACTTACTAGTAGCTTTTGACAGCACTGAAGTGAAGTGAAGTGATACTCCTGTGTGGCCCATTGTTCAGTTGCTCCTAGAAACTGCCAAACAACTGCGCGTATGCATTCACTTAAGTATCACAGCTGTAGAGACCAGGATCGATCTACAAAAAACGTCAAGGTCACAATCTGGCATGTTTGTTGTAACCACAAAGCCTCGTTCATAATAGGGTCCCATTCGTCAAAAGAATATATAGGAGCGAAAATGGTCACCAAAAGCGCGCCCCATTTCATCATCATCATCACACTGCTCGAAGGGAAAGAAAAAAGGCTTGAAAACTATCAATCACCAAACAGTTTTGCAAAAATCTTGTCAAAATATCACCCTCATGTCTTGTTTTGAAGCTCAATAGAGTGATTGCTGCCTCCTCGCACTCACGACTCCATCTAACTCCAAATAGCGACGGTTTCTCTAAAATCTGCAAAACACCACGACTTGGATTGGACAATTTACACATCTTGAGTTCTGGCAGAAATTGTTTACACGGTTTGAGTGCCGGTAACGACATCAGCGATTGGACAAAAAGGAATGCTACATAAAGAGATGATGGAGGTAATGGACATGATGGAGATGCTGATGGTTCACCTGCTGTGGTGAGGATGGGGTGGTTGTAGACTGATTCACAGCTGAGAGTGCATTTACAATGGGTTCTCCATGTTTTTAGACCTCTTTATCATTATGTTTAGGGACAGGTACAAGTGGCTGGCCTCTGCTCCTTACGAGTTGCCCCAGTAGCAGAACAAATGCAGAAAATACATTTGCAAATAAAGCACTTTAATTTTGGGGGTTGTGGCCAGAAAAGTTTGGGCCCACCCTTAATGAAGGGATAGGGATGCACCGATAAAAAAATGTGATATCGGGTATCGTCTACAAATATCTGATCTATCTAAGTAAATATGGACATGCTGTATATCATTTTGAAGCTAAGAACTTATAATTCGATCGTTTGAACCTCCGCGAAGGTATTTTTGATCACTGTGCTAAATGCCACGGCTAGCAACAGCATGCTAACCCTAGAGGGAGCATGCTAATGCTAGGGGCAACTAATCAAGGCTGGGTTTGTAACTATGACTGAAGTACCTAACGTAGCCAAATAAGATAAAATAGCCACTGCTGGAGCCAAGTGTTTGTATTTTAGTTTATGAAATGCTGTTAAAGAATAACTGATATAAGATATTTGTAGTGCACAAGTCGTAATGATCAGATCCTGCCTTGAGGGAGGAGATGGCCAGTTCCAGTCGACTGAAGAACAGTTTCATATACCAGGCTATCAGGAAGCTGAACCACCTCCCTTCCCTGCCCTCCTCGTGCTTCCACTCCTTACTCCCCACCCCCACTCCACAACGAGGACAAGAGAATTAACTATTTCAATTCATTGTGAAATTAATTGACCAATAAAATGAAATGAATTGAATTAATAGATATAATTGATAACATCATGACGAGACTTTATTGATCTCACACTGGAGATAAGACGACCATTCACTTTTTCAGTCAGAGGAAAGTCTCTTGGTATCGGTTTATATCAGATATCGGCAGATACTCAAACCTTCAGAACCGGTATCGGAACCAAAAACGCTGGATCGGTGCATCTCTACACTGAAAAAAGTGAAACACTGCTGTTGTTGATTCAATATGTTCTTTGCTATTGGCTTAAATAAAGAAAATCAAATTGGTTAGTCCAATTAAAACCATATAGATTGAACATTGTGTTTTGATACATTTTTGTATGTACATCCAATGGTCTATTGCAAATTGACAGTTATTTATAAAAGTTAATTGATCTAATGAACAATCGTTCGTCGAGCCATCGAACACAGGGGGCAGCACTGACAACCGCAGCATTTGACTCTACCAACTAACGCTGAAGAAGATGACACACCACGTGTTCCAGATTTCAAATGTGGCCAAGACCTTTTCACTCAAGATCTGGCCAGACCCACTGTTGGAACTTTACAGCGAGAAAAGGTAAGTTAAAAGCATATTTAGACTTGTAAACTTAATACATGTGTCCTGTATGTATGCACAGAGGCGTCAGATAGAATTCTCCTTAAGTTGAATTTTAATTGAACATGTTTTGGCACTGAAACTGAATAAATTGATTGTGCATCAAATCTCTTAAATATTGTAGGCTATGAGTATTAGGTTGAAGGTTTTATTTTTGACCAATTGCACCCTTATGATTTAGATATTACACTAATTTAGGAGGGTTAAGCGCAGCCGCCATTTTGTGTCGTGACATCGCCTGGACTTTGAAATGCAACTCGCATAAAATATGAATGAATATTATTCCTTAACGTGTTTTGCAAGCGCTTAAACCAGTGATGTGACGTTCACGAACGAATCGAGTCTTTGTTCGTCTCTTCACTGAGAACGACGGGAGCCGAGCGGAGCCAAGTCCCTGTAGAGAACATGAACTCTTTTTCTTTATTATTCCTCTTCGCGCTTAAGTTGTGCATGCTTATTTTGCGAAACAAGCGTGACTGCTGGAGTGGGGCGGAGAGAGGAGTGGCACCGGGACAGACCGCGGGACGTGCGCGCGGCCTGCGGGGAAAGGGTTTAAGCGCGCGGCTCTGGGGAAACAGCGAGTGAGCGCGGCCGAACGTTCCCAGCGCCAGCTCTTCCGGGCCATGGGAGAGGAAAGGTGCGCGGGGTCGGTGAGTGATGCAGCGGCTACAGGCGCCCCGACACGAAACATCTTCCACCTGTTCGCTCAGCTCCACTCCGCTCTTGGCCGCCTCCGAACGGCTGCGACATCACCGCGCCCACTGCCTCCTCCGCCCCGGTCACCTCCACCGCTGCTGCCCCCCCACAGGGAGCTCAAAGTGAGCAGCATGAATGAAATAATAAACAACTGTTTAGGGGCAGACGAGCCCCGCGTTGAAACATTATTATATGACCTGTAATTACAAATAAAGGACAGAAAATGTTTGACCCAACTTCCAAAAGTGACTGTCATAAAAAAGTCATAAAAAGTCATTTGTAAAATAATTTGTTCAAAAAGCTGAACCAAGCAAATGTAATTAATGTTCAGCTCTTCTTTATTGTGTACTTTTTGTAATTTTAGCATGAATATGCGTTGCACTTTTTTTCTTAACTTATTTATTACATTCACAAGACTATATGCATTTTAGTCTGTTAAATTTGCTGAAAAAATGAGACCATTTACAGTTAAGTAATGTATTTTTCTGTGTCTCATCTGCACAGGAGCCGTCCCCCACACCAGCACTAGGACGAGGACTCCTGTTTGCTGGTCATCTCCATTTGAGGAGGTCGGTCTATGCATTATTTGAAAGGCATAATGTTATGTAACCTTATTGTACCAGCACATTTTCAAGAATATATCTATATATTTAAATTACTACAATGTCTGTACATACTTGTTTACAGTTAAATAATTATCTTACAGGCTTCCATGAGCGGTACACTGGATGCAGGTACACACCATGTGTACTGAAGTTAGTGATGCTGTTCCAGTGGACGCGCATTTAAAGAACATCAGGTATGACTGGGCTTGAAAATAACCATGTCTTTGTAGTGCTTGTGCTCTTAGCTGTAAAATCTCTTATTATATTAGGTATGGTATTAACAACCGCCAATTTTACATAATTTACAAAACTTAACTGTTCAGATTTGAGCAACATCAATGCTATTAATCATTTCTCTATTTGATTGGTTCTTTATTGGTTCTCTGGGTTCCTGATCAATGGCCTACATAACATATGTGCATCTTGTAGTTTAACAATTGATCAGAGCCAATAAATGGATCTTTTTTGACAAGTGTGCGAGCTTACAATGGGCTCTAATCACACAAGTGACACATGACTTCAGACTGGACTCTCTGGGAGGCACTGCTCTTCCTCTCCCATTATTTCCCTATGGAGGATTAACAGTGTCTCATCCAAATAAATGAATAGTACTAGATTACATGGCAGGTTGTAAACATCATACTGGATGTAAAGGCTTCACTGAAGGACATGTCAGTGTTCCATCGTGGTATATGTTTTTGTCCTCAAGCTAAGGGCTAACTTTTTTCTTCGGTCAAGTATTTACATCCAACATAATGTTTTTAACATGTACCTTCAACTGTTCATGGGTAATTCACTGTCCATGGAATCTAGAGCTTTTCATTAATTTGGACGAGACACTGCTAATCCCCGACAAGGAAATAACGGGAGAGGAAGAGCAGCGACTCTCGGAGAATCTAGTCAGAAGTCCCTCATATAGAGCCAATCATGTACTATAATGCATTTGAAAAAAATCTGCAAATAAGCCTTTGGATGTTATGTACATAACATCGGCCACTGAGTTGGCAATGTTTTCTTAAACTGTCCCTGTCAAAGAAACATATAAATGAATAAGGGTATTGAACAAATATTAGAAAATGAACTGAAAGCTGAAGATATTAGAGTTGCAGGAGAAATATGGTTTTATTTTACCCAAAAACTAAAATTAGTTCTCTTGTAGTACTGTGCAATACCTAAAATTTTGCAAAAGATCAATATCATGTAAATACTGGAGCCAGTCCTTTTGTCTAAAATTGGTGTATATATATGCTTCTTATATTTTAATTAAGAAATACCATAGGAATGTATCATTTTCTAACTTTACTTTACAAAATGGGGGAAATCAGGCTTTTTCATAGAAGGAGAAGATGAACGACATTTCAAATATTGTAAGATTCTGGTTTGTGTTTAACATGAAGTGCACATTTATTACTGATTTGGGTATTTTGAGAGCGGACATACTTACTTACATACTTTCTCAGAGCTCCCCTTTAATACATGTATTTTCAGTGTTATCTACAGCTGCAGTAATGTTATTTACAAAACCCTCATACTGTAATTACAAAGTTAAAATACCAGTGGCTCATTCAGACTCTGTTTGACCTGGTTAAGGCTTAGTTTAGCCGGGTTTAGACCCGACCATGAAAATCATTGCATTATTTGTAAATTCTAATATGTGTTATTCCACTCATGTTTTGCAGATTCAGCAAGATTTCCGTGTGGAGGACGAGCCGATAGCAGTCGTCGTAACACCCATCGTGAAGATTGTGACAGATCTGCATTCAATGGTTCAAGACTTTGCAATTCGGACTCATAACGCCTCAACATGAAGTACCCAAAGAAATGTGAACGCACAGTTGAATTCATCCTGAAGGTACTCATGGGACTGGATAACAAGAAATGAACACGGATCACAGGGAGACTGATGCAGTGATTATTATGCTGTACCTTGGCTGCACAGTTGTTGTTTTTTGGAAAATTCTTGTTCATCCAGTTTTGCTGTGAAAGTGTTTGAAAATGCATAACAATGTGGCTAAATACATTATACTACAGTTTTAACACTTTTTCTCAAAATGTTTAACCAGCTTTTGAACCTTGAGCCAAGAATTGAAAAATTAGAAAGTATGAAATGTTTGTGTGTACCTACATTACTCATATTACAAAATATTGCAATTTGCATTTGTACATACAATGTCTTTGGCAATAAAAAAGTAAATTAATCCAAATGTGTTTTAATGAAATTAATCAATTTAAATGAAATCAATAAATGGCATTGATTAAGCCATTAAAAGTACATTGGTTCAATGAAAAAATTTAAATTGGCTCATATCTGCTAATGAAGAGTTTTAAATTGACTCAATTAACCTTTGAACATTCAAGTCAGGAACATTTTTTTGTTGAACCAATTTAAAATGTTCACAGTTACAGATGAAACATTTATAGTTGGACTAATGAATATATATCATTATGAACAACTAGTAAAATGCGGATGTAAATGATTTCTAAACAATTTGCAGATTAAGCCAATGTTTTATTTTTCTCAGTGTAATTTAAGAATCAAAACTATTGTAACATATTTTATCTACAATAACTGTTAACAAGGACCCACTGAAAATTGTTCTGCGACTGACCAGTTGAGAACCAATGACCTTGAAATGAAAAATACAACAGAGCTGAATGATTATATTCATACACTTTATGAAAGACAATATCTTACAGAAATGTGTAATATTTATTTTTATCATTTGCTTAAGCTGGGGCGACCAATTACCTTTTCTTTAGCACTCTCACTTAACTCTAATGACTCAACAGGCATCAAAACGTATCTGAATTCATCCCAATTATGCTTACTAAAATCACATGCATATTCTTTTTATTGATAGAAAATAACTACAACCTTAAAATGGCACATTCAAAACAGAAACCTTCAAAGAAAAAAGAATGTTTCATAGTAACTCAATGTTCCGACCCCTTTACAAATGCAGACCCATTCTATTGCTGTAATCTTCGCCTTTGTTGCCTTTGACACATAAAAGTCTACCACTATGAGTTTTTTATTGTTAATAATACTAGAAAAGGAAAATTTTTAGTCCCAGTTTTCAACATAACAGGAATAAAAAAGCACATTTACTTCCAACACTTGCCTCGCCTCTCAATGCCTTGAGAGGCGAGTAATGGGTTGTAGAGCAGCCTTGTGCAAAGCTCAAATCAATTAGTCCTTCTTTGCCTAATGTCACTCTCATAATAATGTTTCCGTCTGCTCTGTGGAGCTTGAAAATGATCTTGTGCGGTTTACTTTTTCAATATTTCGCCTTGTCCCGGCGGATAATACAATAATCAGTCACTGGGCTCAATAACAGTCCTTGATAACAGAGACGATCTACTGGCTGAGTTAAAGCACGCTCTGCAACGCCACTAATGGGACATTCACGTGGTCCGAGGACTCTGGGAAATAAGAGTATATCACGGTAGAGGCTTTACACATGGTAGAATGTACAAAAAAGCAGTATGAGAGCTTCCTTGCAGTTAAGGTCTTTGGTACGTTGTCTCTAAACAATGACATGAGTAAAAACACATGAATACAGTTACCATGGGTGCAGTGGATAGAGAGTGATGAGCGCGTAGAGTACCCGAGCAGATGGAGCTTGTCTCTGAGAGGTGAGCAAGAGTCTCATCGAAGCAGACTGCATTTGTCATCAGAAAATCACTAGACAATCTGGGGCCGTTCTCTCCGGTGAGAGAGATTGTTGTTTAAGAAGCTCGGCAGACTTCAAATGATAGGTGGAAATATAGTATCTACAATGTGACTCCATCTTTGTTTCTCTCTTGGTCTTCTCGCTCTCTTTTCCTTTCTTTCGCTCGGCGGTTCAAATCCCGCAGGTGAACGATGTCGTTGTGTCCTTGGGCAAGACACTTCACCCACCTTGCCTCCAGTGTCTGCGTGGTGATTGAAAGAGTTTGAATGGCTGAGCTGTTCCTTGATGTAAAGGTAGAAAGGTGCTGTATAAATGAGACCATTTATCTTTTCTCTGTCCCTTTCTCTCTTTTCTCAGTTCAATTCTTTCTAGTCTAAAACTCTTCAGGAGCAGGTCTCACAAACGGAGCTCAAAGCAAACTCGCATTAGGATAATTGTTTCTGTTCCCTTCGCATTTCATGTGTTATGTGATGGCGTCATCAGGCCGCATGGCTTGGTTTTCTTGGGCAGGTGTGAGGGCTGGTCTGTAGGGGGCAGGTGTGACAGAGATCTCTCCTTTTTTTTTTTAATTGTGCAAAGAAAATATTGTGCTTTTTTTTTTTTATTAAAGGGGCAAGATCCAAGTTGGCCATTTTATGCTCACTACTGCCACCTCAGGTCTTTCACGTAACTGCAGGGTCTATTAACACCCGAATTAACACCTCTTTGAGTGACTGTGCAGGATTTTCGAGGCAGTTGAACAGGTCTGAGCTCATTTTACACATTAGGACATGGCTAGAACATGAAGGGGGAGGAAAATACATAATTTTAACATTTTAAAACTATGTATAGTCCCTTTAAATAAATTGATAATAAATTAAAGTGTTTTTTTTTAAACGAAACGATCGTTTGAATAATCTTGATTACTATTATGACAAAAATAATCATGATTATTATTTTGTCAAATCGAGCAGCTCTAGTTTACATGCAATCTTACTTAATTTCTTTCTTTTCCATTTCTCTCTTTCCACTGTCTTATATGTTCCCTCTCTCTTTGTTTCTGCTCCTTCCCTCTCTTACTAAACGCCGTTTTTCTCTTTCTGATCTCCTCTTTCTTTCCCCCAGAATGTCTGTTTTCATATAATTGTGTACAAATGTAACTGACCAAATGTTACAAACCAGCACACAAGGTTTTTGTTTTTTTGTGCACGAAATAGCTGGGTAAGGCAGTAGTTGCATCTTTTCATTAATTGTGACACTGCTGTGTTTACAAGGAAAGGGAACCCTACGGTGAACATTTGTTATGTTAATCAAAATGCCTAACCTCTAAGCAAATTAGCTCTCAGGCAATCTGATTTTTCTGGTTAGCACTATAAAAATGTGCCGATCTTTTGAACAGCTCTTAAATGAATAGATCTCAAAGACTCGACTCTCGCTTTCTCACTCACCTGCCATTCCTTACTCATTTTTTAATTCCATTCCATTCTTGCCTCAAATTCTTTTCTCAGTTTCTCTTTCTTCCTGGTAGCGTTCAACGCCATTCTTTCCTCATCTCTGTTTCCGACTCTTCTCACACACTCTCTCTTCTCTTTCTGCACTGGCCTTCAACTCTGTCACTCACAGCGGGTAATATCAGGTTAAGGCTTTGACGCTTTGAAACATGACGAATGCAGACGGTTGCTATAGGTACGGACTTACCGACCGGGAGAACAAGAACACTGCATTAAACACTCAAGCTCTTATGCACAGGCCAGTGTTAGCACAGCAAGAGGCGGCTCGGGAATCCTCTTCTATAGACAGGGGCTGAGGCTTGGGCACAGAGGGATGAAGCTTTGGCGCCCTCTTGTGGGCACTTCTGAAAACACCAATTATAAATATTGAACCATCCATCCATTTTCTTCCGCTTTATCCGGGGCCGGGTCGCGGGGGCAGCAGTCTCAGCAGAGATGCCCAAACTTCCCGATCCACACACACCTCCTCCAGCTGTTCTGGGGGGACCCCGAGGCGACACCAGGCCAGCTCGGAGACATAGTCCCAAATATTGAACTATATATTATAATTATAATAATAATAATAATATACTATATTAGTGCTAAAAAAAAAAGTATAACAACGTGTGTGAATACAGGAGCATAAATGTTGTGCTGTGTGTAAACTAACAACAACATCTATCAACTTCCTTGTAGTTTAGACCTCTACAAACATGTTCTGAAACTACTACTACGGAATCCACGCGCCAGGTTCAGTCGACTGAAGAACAGTTTTATCAGGAAGCTGAACTCCCTCCCTTCCCTGCACTTCCACCCCTTATATTACTCCCCATCCTCCGCTCCACACATCTCGAACATCTCGAGTCACTGTCAAATAAATCTTTGAATTTGAATTGAAATGCAAGTGATTCATGCATTAGTTTAGTAGTTCATACAAGCAACTTTTTAAATGCTCCAGACATGTTTGAAATGTGCATTGCCTGAATAAATGAATAAATCACAGAAAATTCCTACTAGGCTTTTTCTTAAATTGTGCAGCTCTATTTCACAGTATCATTTTAGTTTTGTTTATTTACTTAGACATCACATGGTCCACTATGGTGGTCGGGCTGTCTGTGTTCACGACCTCTGCGGTAAAGATGATTGAAAATTGCAACATATTGCTCCATAGGGCTAATTCCACCCCCCCCCTACTTTTAATTCATTTATTTATCATCCTAATATCGATAGGATTGTTGAAGTGCTGAAAACAGGTTCACGTTCTAGATTGTGATGATGTCATAATGTCAGGTGGAGGGCAGGTGCCAATACAAGCAGAAAATATAAAGGTTGTCTACATGATCGTTATTTGCGAGGAAAAAAGTTTCCAATCAGAATCAGAATAGTTTTATTGCCTTTGCCAGAACAGCTTCACAAACTAGAATTTTTTTCTCGTTCAATCGTGCGACATAAAACATATTACACATAGTAGTCCTTTCATATTCATCTTTTGGCTGAAAGTTCTTTTAAGTGACGAATGCCAATGTTTTGATACCACAACCTTAGTTCACATGTGCAGACAGAGAAGACCTTGAACTTTGTGCCAGTTTTTGTTCATGTTGATAGGTCCAGGAATTACAGAGTCAAAAACATCAGCATTTTTATGCAGAAGAGTTGCCAACATAGAAAAAATATAGGCTGTTTTGGCTGTGCTGTCACGTGAACGCAACCTATTTTGCATCTGGTTTGTCTAATGCTATTGCTATGTCCATATCAAATCATTTCATTTGAATATTGTTGTTCTTTCAAGCTTTCTTTTGGCTTGAAACAGGCTGAAGTTTTGAAGTTTGCAGACCCCTGGCCTAGCATCAATGTATACTCTCTGACGAGTTAGTGCCATATGAACCATGTTGGCTTCTGACAACCTGGACCGGATTTAAGTAAAATGGGCCCCGGGGCTAAACATTTTTCAGGGCTCTCATACTGTATGTCTGTCTGATGTCTCTCTCTACAATGAAAGGATAAATGAATGTTTTATTTTTATTTGAACATGCAGACGTAACTTCATAAACATAGAAAAATATATGAAAAAACAGTTTAACATGATGACCCCAATTTGAGCTCCGTGACACATTTCAAAGGGGACTGGAGGTCCTCCAACAAATATATTTTAATTTTAATGGTGCAATTTGGTGCATTCTCATTCATTTTAACAGACCAATAAGTAAATATTTTTTCCCAGTGTCAACTCAATGAAAATGGCTCAGACCTTGTTTAGAACTGGTTTAGACCTAGTTTAGTCCTGGTTTAGTCTTGGTTTAGTCCTGGTTTAGACCTGTTTAAGTCTCGGGTACAAACCTTACATGTGAGGGAGTCTGCAAAGCGAGAGGGAACGCTCTCCCTTTCTCCTTATGCCCATGGGCCCTTCAGCCGGCTGGGCCCCTGGACTTAGCCCCTGTAAGCCCCTGCATAAATCCGGCCTTGATGACAAGTGAAATTACATGTCTGACTCTTTGCTAAAATGTGTTGGCCTTTAAATGTAATTTTATGATATTCTTTTTCTGTAAAACACTTTGGATAACCTCATGTAGGGTACTCTACAAATAACTTTGCTTTGTCTTTCCTATAGTAGTGGTAGTAGTAGTAGTAGTAGTAGTAGTAGTAGTAGCAGTAGTAGCAGTAGTTGTAAGAGCAGTGTTGTGTTAAACCGAATGATAGTAGTATTGTTTTTTCCTGCAATGAAGCAACTGAACCAGCAGATAGCAGCAGCCTTTCACTGCCTGCCTCCTCGCCAAAGCGCGAGGACAAACTACCCCTCATAGTGCTGTGTTACTCTCTCCATCCTGACATTTACCGATAACATTTAGGGACCAAGGCTCCACAGTGACGCACGGCTCCCAGTGCCAGCGTCAGACTAGACATTGACAGTAAAGGCCAGTGTCTTTAAGGACAGGCACAGAAGAAGAAGAAGGTTATATTGAAGTTATATAGGAAAAGAATATGAATGAAACTTTATCTCAATATCTTGTTCAAAATGTCAACTCTGCCTGGCTAGAGATTTGGATTACATGTTTTGTTCTTTTAACAAACGATGCTGGGCCTTGTTTGCTATATAAATGATCAATCTATATGTTTACAAAAAAACACAATGAAAATGTTCTAGCACGCATTGCAAGACATAGCTTTTGATGGCAATGGAGACAAAGAACATTTGGTAAAATTCATTAAAGCAATGTTGGAAACACAACTGGCTTGTCGCTATTTCTGCTACGCCCTGAAGTTGTGAGCGTCAGTACTTCCCGTTCTCTTTATTTCCTTTGAGGACAAGCTTTTTTCTTTCTTTTTCCTACATATTGAGTGGTGGACAGTGAGTTCCAGGTAGATAACCACTTACTGCATGATAAGAGCTTGACGGTGTAAATACTTCAGCGGAGGAGACGTCTGTGTTTATAAAGGAAAGGCCAGTTTGTCTTGAAGCTAACATTATTTTGATGCCGTAATAAATGTTCAGTGTCCTGCAAATATGAACTAATTTGTAAAAGAGAGAAGAAAAGAAAGAAAAGAATCATGTTAGTGTTGCACATTTGAACTACTACTACTAACTAAGAGACACACCTCTCATGAATGGTGGATACACAGGATCAAACCATGTAATCTCTATATGAAGACTCCAGAATTATATCAAAAGCCTGAAATAGGAATCTCCATTAACACCTTTTAACTATGTGTTTCAAATGGGAGGAAAACTCGACTTTTTGCCCAAAGTGACTTCCATACCTTCTTGTTTTCAGTCGCCCTGTTCTGCCCCTGAAATGTGTCACAAAGTCTATATAAAGGTCAGGGCTACACACTTGACTTAAAGCAATGAAGCCAAACAGCAGTGTCGACTCTCACTGTTTAAGAACTCTCTAGTAGCAATGAAGCTCACACCTTGAAGCCCACTCCCGTTGTGGAAGTAACAGTTCCATTGACTTTCCCCAAAGACTTTTTGACCAAACTTTGTGGAGTCTAATCAGTGATGTTCCAATTCAAGACAAAAAAAACCCCACACACAATTATTATTTAACTTATTGCAAATACTTTACTGAATCTTTTTCAACCAAACATATGAACACTTTATACGATAGACGTGTTTGGTATTGTCTTTCATATAAAATATTCATGCTATTCAGAAGTAGACACCACGATTAGCTTCAGTTGCGCATGCTAACTGTTGAAGGCCTTGCACCCATTTATTTCAACTAATGTGAAATGAACTGAATTTAAGATTAATTGTATCCTCCTTCAATATATTGAATATGCAGTGGTTTGAGAAGAAAAAAGACTGCCCATGTAACCATAAACCATTTTTATTGGTTGTTGGCATATCAGGCTAGTTTTTGTTAGCATTACTGTGACAATAAAAAGTGACCCTGAAAGTTGTAAAACACACTTATTAACTCCTCTATCAGAAGAATTGTGATGTTATGTGCTTATGTGTTATGTTATACTCGCTACTGCCACCTCAGGACTCACGCGTTACTACAATTTCTATATTCAGCTCATGTATGAAGGTACTTCGGACCCGAATTAACAACTTTTTAAGTGTTTAGAGGGAGTTGTGGTGAACAGGTCTGGGCTCATTCTACACCTCCTACATTGCTGGGACATGTAGAGGGAGGAAAATATATACTTTTAACATTTTTAAACTGACAGATCTGGAGCAAGTTTTCAAATGTGTGGGCTTGTCCACTCCATTAACTATGCATGATTGAGGTTTGAAAACATTCTGTAGATACCTCAACATTGATGTTTTGTGTTTTAAATTTGTAAATAATGTTTATGAAGAAAATTAAAAAAATAATAAATAAAATAATTACATTTAATTAAAGCAGTACCTCATACCCATAGAGGTCATAAGCGCCACTGCAGGTGTCGTAGCATATTACATATTTAGAGGTGGGCATAGATTAATTTTTTTAAATCTAGATTAATCTAGATTAATTTTGAAATTAATCTAGATTAATCTAGATTAAAATGGCTTGCTTGAATTCTGCCGAAGCCATTCAGAATATGTGTGCTACCCAAATAATTACTAAAAATAAGTCTTTGAGAACGAGTTTCTCAAGTCAGGTGGTGCGTTAGAACAAGGGCTCGTCTCCTGTTTCCAAAATGCATCACAAACTGCTTGAGAACATTCTACAATGATAATTGGTGATGAAAATAATTCATGTTCAAGAAGATGCACTTGTGCACTGTTTATTCAGTTAAACATTAATTTTGAACTGTAGGCCGACTACATAAGAGGTCCTGATGAACTGTTTACAATCAGTTGCTTTGTGTCAATCAATTTTCTGGTGACAAACTAAATCTCCTCTTCTGCAACTATGACCTGCTAAAAAAAGTCTCTCACATGGGACAGCTGTGGCAGGAGTCCCCAAGTACTTATTTACAGGTAATGTGGGCCATCTTACCAGATCAGAAAATAGGCCTCTGTTTGTGAGCGTGGGAAACATGTGCGCGTCTCCTGATTGGTCAACAGTGTCAACAGTGTCACGTGATCACTGTCACAACAACGCAGTTCATGCTGCTGCAGCTGCTGCTGCTACGAGCTTCAACCTGGCGATAGTTTTGTCAAAATTGAGATAAACGTCGACAACACGAAGATGCGGGACGTATTTCTTTGGATTTAATAAGAAAAGGAAACAGGCCTCAGCCACGAGGCGGAGGAGACAGCGGGGAGCGGAGAAAGAGAAGCTAACGGACTCGGAGAAAAGGAGCAGGAAAGTTCGTCTCCAAACTCCGTAAGTGCTGCCGTTAAACTCTGCTCGCCGCTGAAATGTAGCTGGAAAAAGCTCTCGTGAACTTTTGGTGATAAAGTTGCGCTGTTTCGTGTGGGGCTGTGGCCATGAAATTAGTTGTTTATGTCGTTGTTTTGAAAGAGGGAGGCGCTGCGGTGTTTTTTTCACTCTGTCATTGGCCGCTGCTTCTGTGTGTCGCTTTGGAGACGCTATATTCACTCACGTGTCTCCCGTGCGTCCAGAATTGGGCATAAAAGTCGTGTAATGTGTGCTGACCATAAAATATCATGGTGAAAGTCATCATAGCTTGCAGAGTACAGACCCAGCTCCCAACCCAGCTTTGATAATAGATTAACGGCGATATTTTTTTTATCACCCGATAAGAGTCTCGCGTTAACGCAGCACGTTAACGCCGATAACGCCCCACCACTAGTTTTTTTGCTCATTAATTGTCCGTGAGAGTAAATACTACGCTGACAGAAAAGACAAAGGGAGAGAGGGATATTGTACATCCAATTACACAATGGAGATACATGTTTTTCACTTAAACTTGTTTGTAAATACTGTTTAAGTGGTGCTAGCCTAGTCTCGCCAACCAGACTCCGCTTCTTTACAGAAGAGGGTCTGGCAACACTCCATTGCGCGCTTTCAAAGGAAGTGACCCAGCGATATGGAGCCTACCGACCAATCAGAGCAGCTCCCTGAACGGGCGTCACGTGGTTGCGCCTTTGTTTTGTAGTTTTTCAACACAAGCAACCACTTCACGTAATGCTCCGGTTTGCTTGTATTCTTAGGTTTTTCTGACATAAACGACAGAAGTCATTTACTGAACTCCGTGTGGCAGGAGCGCCATTGTTAATGTCCGAATGACGACAACTTTCTTGTGGCTGTTTCTGTCGTCACATCTGCTATGTTCTCATTGGCTGCTGCGCTTCGGTTGTCCCACATTAGTCCCGCCTCAAGCAGTAGCTTTTCTACGACAGGGTCGCCAGACTAGTCTCCTGTTTATTAATTAATAAACATCGGAGATTAGTCTGGATGCCAGGCTAGTGCTTGCCCGCAGTTAGCTTTGCCCGCTAGCCTGTTAGCTTCTTCTTCCTGATTCCATTAGTGTGTATTGGTGACTCCTACCCGGAGGCAGCGAAGTTGCAATTGTGTTTTTTTGGCCAGAGACACTATGGGAGATGAAAGACCCCCCAATCATCCCATTAGCACTTGTACTACCCCCAGAGGGACTACGAAAAGGATTTATTAAGTTAATTAGCACTGCTTCAATAAGACAATATGACGTTGGTTTGGTTGAATAAAATGGTTTGACAAGTAAGAAATATCTGTATATATATTTTTTGCACTTATTGCAGCTAAACGCTATCTAATATCTTACTACAACGGAAAAGAAAATAGAAAATACATAGAATGAAATACTTGACAAAATAGTCTCCCACACTCACAAAAGTGAAGGCTAAACTCATTTGTATTTGCGTTTTCTCCTAGTCCTTCCCTGATAGCCTCAAGGACAGACCGTATCATTACCCAAGCTCTGAAGTGCTTACAACATTGAAGTGGCAGACGCTTCATCGTGGAGACGTATAGCTCGGGCCAGAGTGAATCGAAGACAAATGAGTACAGGGAGAAAGGTCGGGCCGGGTTTGAAAATGTTGCGGTGACATTTGGAGGCTGCCGTCGCTAAAGGAAGATGCTGAGCAGCTTTTGAAGGGCGTCCAAGATAGACACAAACAAAGGATCCCAGGGAAAAAGAAACACAAAAGACAAATAGGTGCCAATGTGGAAACTGGATCAAAACAAGTGGCACAATATCATATGTTTTAATCACGTCGCGTTGGAGGGAGGGTGGATGTTATCTCTGGGTAAAGAGAAAACCCTTGACAATGCCACTTCAAGTAAAAAAAATGGATTCCTGTTCAATGCTGATTTTTGGTTGGTTGTAAAGCGAGGGCGAGCTCTATTTAAGCTCAAAATATCTGGACCATCTATCTCTATCTGGAACGTTTTGAGCCGACATAAACAGAAACGTTCCAAGCCAATTTACGCAACAAATGTGGTCAATGTGGAACCATTATCTTGTTAGCATACCGTTAAAATGGTAAATCTTATTTCTGCATGAAGAAGGCCAAAGAAGAGGGTGCAAATCAACACCCTCATTGACGATAGTGTCCTGTCCATACACAGAAATGAAAAACGTTTAATGCATCGGCCAGTGTACAATAACACTACTGCCCAACAAATCCAATGGGACTGGTGTGAACGCAACCACCTGTGCTTGAACACCGGTAAGACGAAGGAGATGGGGATCGACTTCAGGATGATGTCACTATCGCACACACCACTGAACATCCAAGGAAGAGGACATTGAGGAGGTGGACAGTTTCAAGTACCTGGGTGTTCACCTCAACAATAAACTGGACTGGTCCCACAACACCAACGCCCTGTACAAGAAGGGCCAAAGACGCCTCCACCTTCTGAGGAGACTGAGGTCCTTCAGAGTGAGCAAGCCTCTGCTCAGGACTTTTATGACTCTGTGGTCGCCTCTGCTCTCCACTACGCTGCCGTGTGCTGGGCCCCGGGCAGCACAGAGCGAGACAAGAACAGACTGGTCAGGAGGGCCAGCTCCGTCCTGGGCTGCTCCCTGGAGTCTGTGGAGGAGGTGAGGGACAGGAGGGTGATAGCCAAGCTCAACTCCATCATGGACAACACCTCCCACCCATAGCACGGGACTGTAGAGGAGCTGAGCAGCTCTTTCAGTGGTAGACTGAGGCACGCTCAGTGCAAGAAGGAGCAGGTCCTTCATACCCACTGCTGTCAGACTGTACAACAAGATTATAAAGTTACATGTGAAATAACATCTTTGCAGAATACATGCAAAAATCTCACTTCATGTACGTCACTTATTAACCACTTGCACTGACTGTAAACCTGCACTGCTAACACTGACATTTATTTATGTTTATCTATTTTTTACTGTTTATACTTTTTGCCCCCTTAAAGTTCTTTGGTATTGTATATAATTGTATATTGTACATAAGAAACCTCTATTTGCTATTTCATTGTTTGCTATCTTATCTTACATGACAACACGGAGCTCTTCTGCCGCGCTCCAAGTCACAACGATGTTCAGACAACACATCGTAAACTAGAAAAAACAGCATTGACAAAGGACAGATTAAGCATTAGTCCATGTACATACGCTTCATTTAAGAACGGCAAAGGCATCGCTCTGGTCCAGCCTTGGTAAAGCGACCTTAGCCTTGTCCGTAGGCTATTTCTGTCTCCTGCTCTCCCGCTCCTGGTGTCCTCTCTCTGCCCCCCACCTCCGCCCTCCCCCGTCACCCCCTTTGTGGTCATTTGTATTCATCCACTCCCATTTACTGTCAGCCTGTCAGCGGCGGCTTGCTCTGAGATTTCTAAAGCCCTGGCAACGAAGATCCTCTGCCCGCATCGTGGTTTTCGGAAAATAAGTAACAACTATTACTTCCAGGAGGATGGAGGTGAGAAGCTCGGTACAAAAAATAACCGCGCTTGGAATGACGGCAATTATTTAGATCAGAGATTCTCACATGGTCTGGGGCCTTTACCGTTTCACCCCCAACTCAAGGGTGAGTGCCAGGGCTTGGAAAGTGAAAACTTCAATTTCCTTTTCATTAGAGGTATGCTGGCAAGTCAATGGTGCCATAATGAACACACTTCAAGAGTAGAACTGCACAGAACGGGTTGAGATGATTTGTGAGTTGGGAAATGTGAAGAAAAGTTCTGGATCTTTGTATTATGCAATAATAGGGAAGGACAACAACAAAATGACTCAAACCTGTGTGGATAAATTTAAATACTACTCCAGGCATGTTTTGGATGAGAGTGCAATGCTACTACATGGTAAAAAAAAAAAAAAAAAAAAAGTGTGAAATAAGAGTCAATTTTCATTTTCAGTTCTCAAAGTGCTGGTACTATCTTGCATGTTTAAAGCAGTACTAAGTAACTTGTTTACCTTAATAAATCATTTTCATAGTTCCTCTGGGGGTAATACAAGTGTTAATGGGTTGATTGGGGGTCTTTCATCTCCCCCTGGTGTCTCTGGCTAGAAAACCACAATTGCAGCTTGACTGCCACCAGATCAGAGTCACCAATACACACTAATAGAATAACGAAGAAGAAGCTAACAGGCTAATGGGCAAAGCTAACTGCGGGCTAGCTTCACTTTAAACAGTATTTACAGCCAAGATTGAGTGAAAAAAATGATGATCATTGTGTAATTAGATGTACAATATCCATCTCTCCCTTTGTCTTTTCTGTCAGCGTAGTATTTATTCTTACATAACATGCTACGAAACCTGCAGTTGCGCTTATGGCCTCTAGGGGTATGAGTTACTTAGCTCTGCTCTAAGTCTGTAAGTTTAAATGTTGTACAAATCCAATAGAGTGTGTATAATTGACCACCTGGGCCTGCAATTTGCCAGAACGTAGGTAAAGTTAATTAAAGAAAAAAATAATTGTCCCTCGCGTTGCTGAGCTCAGCAACTAATCAGAATCCCGGTGCCATAACTTTGACCAATGAGACGGAAGGGGGAGGGAGCTTGATCATTTACTTTTGTAACGTCTTTCCTCTCTCCTCATTTTGCAAACTAGGAGTGGCTTTCAGGTCCAATCAGGAGGGAAGGAGGACGGGGGGGTGAGCTTTTGACATTCCTTTCTCTTTCCTTGTTTTGCAAGTGAATTACTTTAAGAGGAGGATACAAATATGTTAAAGACCAAAAGAACAATGTATGTATTGCCTTTTAATACAATGTTGTAAGATTCAAATTGTTTGTTCATTTTCTTTTCCCTGGATATTCCAAGCCTCCAAGAGTCAGCAAACCCTCTGATAAAACTGTCTTTAACCTGTTTGTGAATCAAGTTATGCAGTTATGTTCCACCTGTGCTGATCTAACCCGAGCTCGAGCAGCAGCGTGATCGACTGGCTGCACATCCCCCTCCGCTTTTGAGTGGCCGCTGAGGGCAGCTTGAGCGACACATGCGCTTCTCTTGAAAATTGCAGCAATCTATGGATAATGAAGTCCCAGTGGGAGGAAGTCGCGAGTGTGCGGCAAGAGACAGCAAAGTATTGATGAAGGATTAATACACAGACACACTCGTGAGTACTCTGCAAGGTCTTGACGTTTAGAGGAGTGGTAATTCACTCAAGGGGCATTTTAAGAAGTAGCGCGTCCACTCTAAACCAAATCAACATCTTTTGAAAAACCTTATTATTTAAAGTTCAGCCGTTCTTGCCCAATCAAAATCAAAGTCGGGAAGAAAAAAAAATACAATTACACATTTTAACAGCGCTGGTGCTTCTAGTAGCGTACAAATGTCCTCACGTGCGCTCCCCCCGTGCACGATTTTAATCAAATGTTTGTTGGCAAACCCTGGCAGCGTCTCTGCGAGTTGTTCTTTTGGCAGGAAAAGGCTGGTAGGTAATAAGTGCAGTCTCAAAAGTCATTATTCACAGGCTGACACTGGCTCATGCGCGCAGACTGTCAAGGGGGAAGCGCGCGTGGAGAAGTTAGCTCAAAGGAGATGGTATTTAAAGATACACCTAAAGGGGAGTCAAGCCATAGTGCCTTCATTTACCACTGCAGCGTGAGATTCTTACTGTGCGTATCATCAGGACCACAGGGGACGGGGGGGGGGGGGGGGGGGTTTACTCTGATCGTAACTGCCTATAGACTCTTTCTCCTGATCATTTCCATGAAGGAGACCTTTATTGGAAAGGGCCTGTACCTATTTTCTCCACGTTTTCAAATCAAAGAAATGGAGCTTGTTCGTTGAAACATCCTCATTCTCCACGGTCTCCACAGTTTCTTTCACTGATTTAGCATTAAAGGGATATTTTTGACATAGGGCCTCATTTCCTAGTTATTCAGAGTGTTGTTGATTTCTGGAGAGATATATTTTTTAAATTCATGCAGTCCTTATATGTGAAGAGTTTAGTGGCGCTAGGCTAGTGCTAGGCTAGCGCATTTCTATGGTAGCAAGTAGCCTGTCTGACCCAAGCACAGCGCACCTGAGGCAAATCACTTATAACACCAGACGACTGATACAAATGTCTGTCGATAGAATAATTTTTTTAATATTACTGCCCTTGTATCACATCAATTACCACATTTTGGGGGACTATTTTCTAGTAGATCACTCCGCCGCTGCGTAGCTTACCACGAAGCTGATGCTGCTCAGATATAAGTTATTTTAAATGCAAAATGGTTATAATTATAACAGACACAGACATTTATATCGGTAGTCTGGCGTTATAAGTGACTTGCCTCAGGTGCTTGGGTTAGACTGTTTTTAATGCAGGCTACTAGCTACCATAGACATGCACTAGCCTAGCACTAGCCTAGCACCAGCACCACTAAACTCTTCAGATATAAGGACTGCATGACTTAAAAATCCAGAAATCAAGAACCCTCTGGATAACTAGGATATGAAAATCAAAAATCCTGAAATATCGCTTTAATGTTCATCTGGTAAACTATTTAGCCTTTAGCTCATAATAAACAGTAGACGTATTTCTTATTTGAACAGGCAAAATGTTGGTCTCATTTCATCATTTATGAGAGATTTTTTTTTTTCTTCAATTCTGTCAATAGATAATTTTGCCGTGAAAGAAAGGCATTGAAAAGTCTAATAAATCAATATAAACTCAAAACAACCTCCTAAACACATCTACTGCCAGGTAATTCAATCCAATAGGTTTGACTACATACTGGACTTACGTTTTCAGATATACCCAACAAAATCGATATCCAAGCATTGAACATTTATTATTTATTATTGAAAGAAAACAACTCTATATTTCTTTACATATTGATAACAACACGCCAAGCCTTTGTTTCGCCTCCTCCATCAGCAGGAGTGATCGATGGGAGCTCACACTCACATCCATCAGACGGACGTGCAGCCCGCTCCGTCCATATCGGGGACAGCGAGACCTTTCACCTGAACTGGGGGGCATCATGTGACAGCTAAGTAGGCCACTAACTGTCCATGAAATAGGCTGCATGGAGTTTACCATAGCAACGAGGGGATGGTTGGTTTATGGTCCTGTCACGGCATGTAAAAAAAGATCAGAGAATATATTGTGCCCATAGAGAAATTTGGCGGTCAAATTGCTTGGATTTGTAAGGTAGTACTTACATACTGAGGACTAAGGGAATTTGCTGTAGAAATACTCAAGCATTTAAAAGGTGGGTATTATTGACTTTTGAGAGCTTTTTTTCTTACCATGTTACAAAGTTCTTCTCTCATCAAAAACATAACTGGAGCTCTGTTTTGATCCACTTGCGCAGCTTTGAGTACTCTTTGCATCCCCTCATGTGGCTCCTAACGGTAGCGCAGCGGTTAGCGCTCTCGCTTCACAGCTAGAAGGTCCCGGGTTTGAATCCCACCTAGACGGGGCCTTTCTGTGTGGAGTTTGCATGTTCTCCCCGTGTCTGCGTAGGTTTCCTCCGGGTACTCCGGTTTCCGCTACCACTAAAAAGATGTACAATAGGCCAGGATGAATGATGTGAGTGAATGTATGGTGGTGGTCAGAGGGACCGTTGGCGCAGACGGTCCCTCTGACCGTCTCGTGTGCAGTGTGCAGTCGTGACAGCGCTTCTGTCAGTCTCCCCCAGGGGAAACTGAAGCTACAAACGTAGATTACAACCACCGAGTATGGAGTGAATGTACAATTGTCTCATGTAAAGCGCTTTGTGACCATGTCTGTGAAAGGCGCTATATAAATAAAGATCTTCTTCCTAAAAAGCTTCTCCTGAGAGAGATGCTTTCTTTGCTTTCTTCACCTCTTCATCTCTTGCTAAGCTTGATTCTTTCACCGTGAAAGAATTTCCCCAAGAGTAAAAACACTCGACTCCATAGCTTAACTATAGCCACTCGCACGCTATATTTTTATCTTTTCTACTTCCTTGATCAGCTGAGAAGTGAAGGGGTGGGAGGAGCTTAGCGTTAGTTCGCTTGACTATCCAGGATGTGAAACCATAAGTGGTTTCAGCTTGTAATTAAGTAATTGTAATTAAGATGTGTTTGAAATTATTACCAAATACCTGCAAATAGCAAAACAACTTCTTTTAAAAATACAAATCAGCTAGAAAAAAAAAAGTATAAATAATACATCTGTGGCTTCAAAAAGATAAGGACTGTCCTCAAAGTAATCACATGTACACAACACAACCAGGACAAACTGTTGACACACTACTGTTCTAGGGTGTACATTATTAAAAAAAAAAATATGGTGCCAAATTTATATGTTTGAGCCTTTATAGAAATGTAGTGAAGTTGAAAATATCAAATTTGTCTTTCAAATGTAGTGGAGTAAAAGTGATAAATTCAACAATAACATCCTCAAGTAAAGTACGGATTCTACAGAATCTCAAAAGCTCCACCCAAATAAATGTACATATCTGCCTTCAAACCTGTAACTGTTCATATTTAGTTTAGTTTATTGAAAGTGTGCAGTTACATTAAAAAGATGGCTGCACCAGATTTAGCACTATGCTAATTTCCATCTGTAGTCCTCATGGATCTATTATAGTAAACGGTTGTCCTACACAATTAAAATAACACAACAAAATTGAAAATTGCACAATAGAAGGCAATTTACAACTACAAGTGCAATGTGCAATACAAAGTAGGGCTGCTCGATTATTGAAAAAATAACAATCACGATTATTTTAGTCATATTTGAAATAACGATTATTAAAATGATTATTTGTTGCCTTTAAAATGTTTTAATATTTATTTATTTTTAAAAGTATGCTGAATATTTTCTGTTTTCTGAACAGTCATAAAAGTACAAATGATTTCAAGTATGCCTCGATTAAAGAGAGGTCTCTGTTTCACACCTGCCCCCTGCTGGCCAGCCCTCACACCTGTGCAAGTAAACTGAGCTGCGCGGCCTGATGACATCATCACACAGCACTGTTTGTTTTTATGTTAGGCAAAAGCATGAGCCATGGCACGTGAAATGCAAAGGGAAAATAATCCCAGCGCCATGAAATAATGAAAGTTTTCAAATCGAAATTGTATTCGAATTTCGATTAATTGCACAGCCAATACAAAGTGCAAGTTATTGTTGCTTCAAACCTGTGAATGATTCAATAAGTTGTCGCTTCGTGATACTATAGTAGAAAATCTCCCTCAGTCCAGTTTCATGCAAAAACCAACTGCTCGTCTTTGGCTGACAGGGCACCTACAACTTTAATAAAGAACGGATTTTGTTAGAGATAATCATAAACCTTAGATATCATTGTATCACCTCTTGAATATGTCTCTGCTGTACCCGATGATTATACGTAAGGAGGATTTGGCTATAGATTTGATCTCAGTTTGACTCAAATATCATTAATTGCACAGTCGTACCTTGGAACCTCCCAGCTGTGAGGTTAAGTACTCGCACCGTGCTGGTTTTAGTGGTAAACATGCGTCTCATATACATAGAATACACCGCAAATGCTTCCACACTTAATACAAAACACTTTAGTCTTTCTCGTTCAATAGAGGAAAGAGGGAACGGGGGGGGGGGGCACTTTATGTGTTTATTTGCGAGTACAGCAAATTAAATTAATGCTGGAATCCAATTATGAAGCGGTGTTCTTAGCACACAGCATGGGGAGAATTCATTTTCATTTCTCATAATGGAACAAAAAAAAAACAGCAGGTGAGGCAACTTTTGTGTTCGTAAACAATTCCTCCAACGTTGGTCAGAGCGGATATTGCAAACATAAATAACCCCAAAGGCAGTGGCATGCTGGGATCTCATTTCGACCTGAGAGAGTTTTATGATGTGGACCGGCACTTTCTCTTGTCACTTGGGCTGCCACACGCACAACCTGGACCTCACCTGCATCTAGATCAATTTACAATCATTAACTTGCAGAGAAAACTTCTGTGAAAGAAATGTAATCTAAAGTTGGCTATGATGACGACGGCTTTGAGTGGATAGACTTTATGCAGTGATGCAATGTGGAGATTTTTGGCTGGTTTGGTATCCATGTGTAGCACTTTCTTTTCTTTTTACCTAATTGCTAGCCTGACTTACTGAGCTTTAATGACAAAACACAAGCAGATTTTTTCATGTTTAACTAGCTTAAAGGAACAGGCCGCCATTTTTACATACTGAAATATGTTCTTAGATGAGCTTAGAGGAGTTGATGCGTACCTGTCTGGTCTTTGTGCGTGTGCTCAGTCACGCAAAAAGACCAAAGATAGCATTTGGCATCTCCCAATGTATTCCTATAGCTCCAAAAGTTGGAAGCTACCACGCTCTTCCACAGGCACGCACAAAGACCAGAGAGGTACGCATCAACTCGTCTAAGCTCAGGCAAGAACATATCACAGTATGGAAGAACTGTGTGCCCTCAGTCACACAAAAAGACCAAAGATGTTGTTAGCATTTGGCCTCTCCCAGTATTTTCCTATAGGTCCAAATGGGGTGAAGTTAAAAGTGACTAAGCTCTTCCACGGGTACACACAAAGACTAGACGAGTAAGTATCAACTCGTCTAAGCTCAGGTAAGAACATATCTCAGTATGGACAAACAGTGGCCTGTTCGATATCTATGATCCCCTCTGAAAAAAAACACACTGGCTCAATCCATTACTTAGATTTCATCGCTGAAAGTATTATATAATTTTACGCCTTATCTTTACATGAAAACATAAAATGACAGAGCACTGTTTCTCATGTTTCTATCTACAGCAAATATTGATACATAAATGTATTCTTTCCCGTGTTCACCTGCTGTCTCTGTTTACTCATTAATTGTCCATGAGAGTCAATACTACGCTGACAGAAAAGACAAAGGGAGAGATGGATATTGTACATTGTGCCATAACCCAATTACACAATGATAAAAAAAATGATTTTTTTCACTCAAACTTGGCTGTAAACACTGCTAAAGCTGCGCTAGCCCACAGTTTGCTTTGCCCGTTAGCCTGTTAGCTTCTTCTTTGTGATTCTATTAGTGTGTATTGCGCCTCCGACCCGGTGCAGAGAAAGTTGCAAGGGTGGTTTCCTGGCCAGAGACACCGGGGGGAGATGAAAGACCCCCCAATCATCCCATTAACACTTGTATTACCTCCAGCAGGACTACGGAAAGGATTTATTAAGGTAAACAAGTTACTTAGCTCTTCTTTAAGTGAAACGTGTCCAAGTAACATAAACAGACTGTAGAAACATCTATCTATTTATCTATTTCTCTATAAACAAGCGCAGTGATGAAATACAAACACTGACGCTGAGAAGAATTGAAAAATGGATATCTCTGCGGGAGCACGCTCCACTGTTTGAACACTTTTACGACCCAGAACCTTTCACTGTACGCCTTGTTGTTCTTATCTGAACCCTATATTTCTACTAAAGCCGCCATAAAACACATCAGCAAAGAAAGCCCACTCCACAGCCGACACATACATTAGGAGGGAAACTTTCTTGGCTCACCCTGCAGATGTGGTAATTAGCTGCAATGTGATAAATGGTCGAACATGGCTTGTTACGGAGGGGCAGCAGAAGCTCTGGGATTGATTCGGAGTAGCCACTGGAGCGTGGTGTGAGCAAGAGTCGAGCAAGGAGATGGAAATTAATAATATATGAGAGCGACAAATGGGCTTTTTGGATGATTGAAAAGGTGAACATTATGACTTCTAGATGCCTACTCTGGTAATGACACTGTTGGCCACGGTCTGTTCACAAATGCACGTGATTCTTGTGCAATGAGATAGCCAGTTGGTTGGGCGATAATTTAACTGTACCAGAATACCGGTAGAAATATTCCCCATTTGTCTCATACAGGACACCTCCTGGAACCGCCACCTTGACGTGGTGAAGGGGTTTGAGCACCTGGATGATCCTGGGAGCTCTGTTGTCTTGGGCTTCGTGCCCCTTGTAGGGTCTCCCAGGGCAAACAGGTCCTAGGTGACAGGTCAGACAAAGAGCGGTTCAAAAGCCCCTTATAAGAGACCAACAGGTTTGAATCGTGAGGCTTTCGGAAATGGAAAAGTGGAAGAAAATTGATGGATGGATTGATGTCTCATACCGGTGGAAATGATAACTCATGTGCAAGATGTAAACAAACTGGAGCGTGGGCTGAGAGGGAAATATGGTCCAAGCGTGGTCAATTTTGACACAGATTTAGCCACTTTTCAAACCTCCTCTGACTATTTCTTTTTTGGAAACAGGGCAAGCAACAAAGGATTTTAGTAAAGTCACCATCACGTCCTGGAATATTTCCCAAAGCACATCCAGCTGCTCTCCATGTTCAGGCAAGTCGCCTTTTACACAAGATAACAAAAAAATAATCTAAGTGAAAGTACAGAAACCTTGCAGTGGCATCGATGTCAATGTTCAGCTAATAGCAGTGAAACGCTTCCTGGTGTCCTAACAAAACAAAATATGTTCAAGTTGTTGGGAGAGTTTTACTGTGAAAGAGTCAGACAGAAGAATATCACTACGGCAGGAGCAGCAGGTTTAGGGAATATGTTTAAGAACTTAAGGAAATCAGTTAATTTAATTATATTATATCATCATATCGTGCTACATGTTTAGGTCTATAAAGCCCGACCCTAATAGCTGGATGCGCAGAGCAAAGCTAACATAGGAGGCGCGGCAGAGACACCACACCTCCACCTGGGCACCCACAGGGCAGCACCCACACAGCCACAGCCGGTCACCGCTGCCGAGGCAGAGGAAACACTGGAGATTCTAAACATGCAAAAAGTGGAGCGAAACACATGAGCAAGTGAGATATGTGTCTATGTCAGGGAGATTGGGGCTGGTTGTCACACTGCTTTTTCTAGCCACAGAAGGGGGCACTGTGACTGGACATGGTTACTGAACATCCTGATATGTTTTCATTCACTTAAAAAACATTAAAAAGTGGAGATGATTTGTCTTTTTACTTTATTGGCCATTGTTATGAACAGGTTCACAACTAGGGTGGGAATGGGTCCATTTTTCAACTGTCTAATGTTTTCACCTATTGGTGAATTTGTGAAAGAAATCGAATAAAGCCATACATGCTAGCTTTGAAGTGGACGATAATAAAGCAGTCAAGCCATGTGGGCCAGCTAAAACTTTTTGTCTGGTGGTCAAGTTGGGGCTGGTTGTCTCAGGTGAGTCAGGGGTTGGTTGTCACATGTGGTATTAATGGTGGAGAAAATGTGTTGCTGTGTCTCTAACAAAAACAATTGTTTCAAATTAGCGTCCATTGTTATTTATCACAGCTAAAACTGCAAAGCTCCTTTAGACCCTCCTTTTAGGCTCAGCCCCGCCATCATTTGAGTCATTAGCCTTATCCAACCGACAATGGCATGACCATAACCTCCTGAAATGAGGTAAAATATTCCATTATGCATGACTCTATTCAAAGCACTAATTCAAATTTCCACAGACATCAGCCTTGAGTGACAAACGACATTTCAAAGCACGCAATATCCTGGAAATAACTCAGAATTTCTCTTTTGCTACCTAGGCTACGGGTTAATTGTTAGAGAGTTCCCTTCTGTGATAGACAGCTCCAGTCTTCGCAATTTGCCCTATCCTGCTTCATTAGGGAGCATGGACTTCTGAGCAGGAGGCAAACCGGGGCTGCTGTGAAGTGGGCCAGAGGGATAAGTGCTGTTTTAGCACGTCCGACTTCTCAGAGAAATGAACTCTGACGGGCCGGAGGGAAACCCCAAATGCCAAGTCATTCATCTGTTGCGGACCCACATGATGGTGAGGCGCAGCTCAGCGGCAGCCAAAGCAAAGCACTTACTTCAAGAGTTTCCGACTAAGAAAGTAGAAGGAGCTCCTTGCGAGGTTGGAAAGAAAGAGTAAGGAAGTTTATAGTGGGGTTAATACTATGAGTAATTTTGCGCTAAAGGGGCTAGACATTTTATACTCACTACTGCCACCTCAGGTCATATGTGTAACTGCACCTTTTATATTAAGCTCGTGCATGACGGCAATTTGACCCGAAGTAACACCGTTTGGAGTGAAAGTGCAGGATTTTAGAGGCAGTTGTGGTGAACAGGCCTGAGCTCATTCTACACATTAGGACAGGGGTAGGCAACGTCAGGCCCGAGGGCCAAATCCGGCCCTTCAGCACAGAACCTCTTGCCCTCAAGATGATTTTGAGAAACATTATTACACAAATCAGAGAGTCCTTTTAACATTATTAGAGTTAAATGGGAGGGAAAAAAGGTAGAGATACTGTCAATACATAACCTGGCTGACGCCATGCTGCTGTGTGCGCTCGAATCATTTCGAACTGCACTGGGGACCATGGCCGAAATTTTCGCATGGATTTGGGAACTAATCACAGAGCGAGGAGGGCCGGCAAGATGATGACGTGCTTTTCGACATACGGAAGCTTGTAGTTTATTCACGGATTTTAAAAAAAAGTTTATTTACGGATGCAACATGACAGCAGCAGACAAAATGGTATTTTTCGATCAAGCTTTAGACTATGTTCTAAATAGTTTATCCCAAAAGTTTACAGCGGGTACGTCATACGTCATCTCATACGATGATACGATTGGCTATGGCTACGGGCAGACGCATGATAGACTTTTTTTGTTTTTTTTTCGTATTGCCCAATAAACGACTATGGACGATCGTAAACGACACCTCTCCTACGAGAAAATGAATTGGTGGACTAAATATCACTTGTGATTTTAGTCTGGTGTTAGCCAGGCTAGTCAATACACCCAATTAGGTCATATATTATGCACAACACTGGCATTTGAAGGAAGTGCACAGGAAAAAGAATAATCGTTTTAAGGAAGAAATGACATAAATGTACTTGAATTAAGAGATAAAATCTAAGGTTTGAGTAGATTTGGTGTTGTCTTAGATGAGATAAAACTTCTAGTTGTAGTTATTCTCTTAATTAAATTTTGTGTAATTTCAAGGGAAAAACAATTATTTGTGCTGTTCCGACTCAAATTCAACATAGAATTTGATGAATTCAAGACATTTTAAGTCATTTGTCTCATTTAAGATGGTAATTTTTCCAGTGTTGTGCTTCACTTTGGGCTAATAATCGTAATAATCAGCGCCTTCGGGCCCTCGGTCTCTTTACAATAAAGAAAATCGGCCCTCCGTTAAGAAAACTTGCCTACCCCTGCATTAGGACATTGTTGGAGCATGTAGGGGGAGGAAAACACTAAATTTTAACATTTTTAAACTCCATATAGTCCCTTTAAGGCTACATTTGCGATTAACGATAACTGCCCTGAAAAATATTATAGTCATATTCTACTGATCCATTTCAAGACAGCATGTTTTATTGTGTCAAAACAAGACATAGAGTAGTAAATCATGACTAAACCTGGACATTTCTAGGTTACCACATTTTTTTTGCTATAGGCTGTTCGCCAAAATGTGTAAATCTGAGTCAGGGGGGAGACCTCGTGTGATATGGATGATGCATCACCAAATAGGCCCATTACGGTGCAGTCTTTCTTTGTGTCGGTATGAAGGGAAAGAGAAACTCTTTAAGCAAGTGCTGCAAATCACTGTCCCTTTGAACGCTTGGATTAGCACACAGGTATATGATACCCTCTACTGGCAACAGTAATTTTGTTTCATATAAAGTCCGTTTAGTGCAGAAACAACCTGTAGCAAGTTTCCCTTAAAGCTGCGTAAACCTGATTATTTTTGTAAACAATCTTAAGGTTAAAGGGATGTTTCAGGATTTTTGACATAGGGCCTTATTTCCTAGTTATCCAGAGTGTTGCTGATTTTTGGAGATATTTTTTTTTAAATAATTCATGCAGTTCTTATGTTTGAAGAGTTACATGGCGCTAGGCTAGTGCTAGGCTAATGCAAGGCTAGCACATTTCCACGATATCAGTAAAAACAGTCTGACCCGCTCCACAGTGCACCTGAGGCAAATCACTTATAACGCCAGACTAACCATATAAATGTCTGTGTCGATAGAATAATTTTAACCATTTTGCATTTAAAATAACTTACATTTGAGCAGCATCAGCTTCGTGGTTGTATAAGCTACGCAACGGCGGAGGGATCTGCTAGAAAATAGTCCCTCAAAATGCGATCATTCATGTGATGCGAGGTCAGTTATATTCCAAAAATTGTTCTATGGACACAGGCATTTATATGGTTAGTCTGGTGTTATAAGTGATTTTCGGATTGATTTTAAAATGTTGATGCTTGTTTTTAAAGCCCTCCATGGTCTCGCTCCGTTATATCTAACTGACTGTTCTGGACGTGCCCAGGTCCCGGTACAAACAGTGGGGCGATCGTTCCTTTGTCTAAACTGTGGAACAGCCTGCCCCTCAGTCTGCGTGTTCTCACGGACCTGTCCCTTTTTAAATCAAGATTAAAGACTCATCTTTTCAAACTTGCTTTTAATACTTAGAGCACACTGAATTGTGTCTAGGTTGTAATTATTTGGTGTTTTCCTCCTGGTGTTGCTGTAAAGTGCTATATAAATAAACTTTGATTGATTGATTGGCCTCAGGTGCTCTGTGGAGCGGGTTAGACTGTTTTTAATGCAGGCTAGCTGATACCATAGACATGCACTAGCTTTGCACTAGCCTAGCAACACGAAACTCTTCAAAAAATAAGAACTGCATGAATTACAAAAAAAAAAATATTTCCAGAAATCAGCAACACTCTGGATTACTTATTAACTTATTGTTCCTGCCTCGTTATTTCCTCAGCAGGGATTAGCCGTGTCTTGCACAAATCAATAAATAGTTCAAGAAAACATGTACTTGACTGAATGAAACATCTGTTCATTAAGGAGGAGTTTTTATCTCAAAGCTAATGGCCACAATTAACAATGAAAAAAAAACGTACAAAAAAAGAAACTACCAAAAGGAATCTATTCTAAAGATAGGCCAATTATTTTTTGAGTGGCTCCTTCAAAATCTTTATTTTCATTTTGTGTTTACCATTAGCTTAAAGACAAAAACATCCACCGTGATGAACCAGTGAAATCTTTGCCCAATGCGATGTTTATGATGATGCTAGCAACTGTCCTTTAGTAACTCAGTGTCCATCCATCCATCTATCCATCCATAGGTCTATCTATAGGTCTGTCTATCTATCTATCTATCTATCTATCTATCTATCTATCTATCTATCTATCTATCTATCTATCTATCTATCTATCTATCTATCTATCTATCCATCCATCTTAGTGAAGGAGCAAGGAAGAGCGGCGCCTCCTGAGAATTGACTCAGAAGGCACGTGTCGGCCGTGTGCCTATAGCCTATTCCTATCCTAGCCTATACATAAAGTCCATTTAGTGCTGCTTGTGTGCATCTACTCGCCGTGTCATATGTGATTGCGACACTCGCAACACTCGCCATCACAGGAGGAAAATGAGAGGTGCAGCTGCCGCCTGACGGATGCCAACATGTCAAACGCAATGAACTACCATGTACTAAGAAAAATATCTATACTAACTCTAGTATGTCAGTGGTATTAATAAATCCGTTATAGGAACAATCTGCACAGTCTTAGATTCAGTTGCTTAAATGAAACTATGTGTTCAGTCTATTCAAGAAGATGTATGTTTGGATAAAGGTTATGAATAGAAGCTATGCATAATCTATCACTGCTATATCTTTGTATACCAGAAAAATCGACAATGTTCACTTGAATAAGATGCTTTTCTACGTCTAAACGACATCCAGAGTGCATTAATCAAGGACACATGCATCACTCCCACACATGTGTAAGTGCATCACTGACAGTGCACAGGATTGGTGAGATGTAAAGACCAGAGCTCTATAGACTGACCTCACATTACCCTCGCATATCTGTGCAGACATGCCATGTTTTGGTAGAAAGTGAATCTGATTGTCCGCCAAAGAAAGAAAACGCTGCTTCTTCCCCCATGGATCTCACAGCAAACCTCGGAGCAGCAGTGCAGTGTTTGGATTCCGCGCCTCGTTAATTAACATTTTTCAGCGATGTAATTATAGCAAAAATGCAATTAGCGCGATGTACTGCATAGCCAATATTTTGTATCCAGAGTCATCAGCATCAAAAGAAATAGAAAAACACTGGCACAAATGTCACCACGATCGACTTTACAGTTTCACTTTGTTGCTAAACTACATTTTAAAATAAATGGGCGATCACTCCAGAGACACAAAATACAATATAGTAGAAATCTATACAGCGTTCCAACTGTTTACCCTAAGATGCCCAGCGCTTGGCTATGATATGCTTTTCCCAGTAATATAAAGCATCAAATTTTGCCTGTGGATTTGCATATGGAAATGAGTACTAATCTAATGAGAATGTGTGAAATAATTAAGCCAAAAGCAGACAGTCAAGAACGTGATTGAAATGCAAGGACGAAAGAAAAACTGGGATGCACAACACGCAAAAGGATACGGCGCAGCAGGACTGCAAAAACACCAGGCATTATTTTTGACCTTCTCTGAGAAGATGGCACTGATATCTCATCTTTTTTTAGTACTTTACATAAGGATTAAGCGAAACTCATTAAGCTGTCATTTCAATAAAGACGAGGTGAAGACAATGAAAGGTGTGGTCTGACATAGATCGGGGACTAGACGTCAGCTCTCAGGAAGGATATGATTGTCACATATCGCAGGTGATTACTGTTGTTATTATTGTGTATAAAGTGGAGTCCAGGAGTCCAGCATTCGGGGAAAAAAGGGACACGGATCATCTGTCTGAATTTGGAGCAACATAACCACCTCCGCTACATAAAGGCTTATCTTATCTTACATCATAAAGACACAAGTGAAACAGAAACACTGCCTGAAAAGAGGAGGAAAAGCGTCATGACAACGCTGCAGCTGTGGTTTGAAATGCCTTTCCCGAGACCAGGCATTCTCTGGATTTTATCATGGCATGAGGCTGGACAGACAGGGTACTGCACACTCCAAACCACACATATTGAAATATCCGCGAGAGGAAGAAGGTATGAAGCAGCGAGGTTTGCGTTAAAGCAGTACTAAGTAGCGTGTTTACCTTAATAAATCCTTTCTGTTGTCCCTGTCGGGGTAACACAAGTGTTTATGGGATGATTGGAGGGTCTTTCATCTCCCCCTGGTGTCTCTGGCCAGAAAACCATGCTTGCAACTTGACTGCCACCGGACCGGAGCAACCAATACACACTAATGGAATCACGAAGAAGAAGCTAACATGCTAACAGGCAAAGCTAACTGCGGGCTAGCGTCACTTTAAACAGTATTTACAGCCAAGTTTGAGTGAAAAAAAATATTTCCATTGTATAATTGGATGTACAATATCCCTCTCTCCCTTCGTCTTTTCTGTCAGCGTAGTATTTACTCTCCAAGACAATTAATAAGTTAACAATTGGAACCGTTTCACCACCAGATAGAAGCAGTAGCATGATTCATCTGGTGTGTGCATAGCCTTAGGCGGTAACCAGGGCATAAACGTTGTGTGGAATAGATGCTGCAAACACTCCTCTGAGTTTAGAGGAGCTAACATTACTCACATGAGGAAATGTTTCAACCTCATTCATTCAATTGTACATTGGCTGAAAGCTGCCCACAAGCTTGCCTCTGAAGGTGAGGCATTTTTGACAAATCGTTGCTCCTCAGCGTAAGTGCTCTGGTTTAGATTGGTTATCTCCACACAGGAAGGAGTTGGAACTTAATCAGTGTAGACTGTCCACATCATTTTGCTACAGACCAAGCGCAAAACCTTTCTGACTCAAACTGGGACACTGAACCGAGGGAAGTAGTGGCTGAGATGGGTGAAATGCAGCTCGGCAGATTGACAAATACAATAGTACGTGGTGAGACAAAGGCCTATTGTTCAAACAGACTGCACCAGGTCCCACTGACATCAAAGTGGGACTTGACGTTTGACGAGGACTAGGGGTTCAGAGACTTTTAGACGTATTTCTATGTTGTTGTTTTTGTTTTTTTAATCTGTGCAACCGCGCTTAAACAATTTAAGTCAGTTTGAGTCAAAGACTGATCTCACATGTGATTAAAATTGTGACTAAGAGTAACATTTTAACATTTAGCCATGTAACTGCATTTGACAGTACATAAAAACTGCAATTATTGGACCTACTTTGTTACAATTCAGTCCATCTGAACTGAAACTGAACGCCTTTCTATATCAGGGTTTACAAAGGCTGAATAAAGTCTAATGCAATTTTTAATGCCGAAATCTTGCATTTTAATGCCACAAACACAGAAAAAAAACAGCGCATATTTCATGTCTTAAGCAAATATTCTATCAAACAGAGGGAGAAGAATTGGACAAAACAGGAAACTTTTTAGCAGAAAAATGTGGTCAATTTCAGCCAAAACTGCAACTGAACATGTTTTGTATTTTCAATGAACTTTTACTGTAAAAAATGTTGAGCAATGTTAGAATTTCTCAATGAATTTAATGCCAGTTTGATTCCAATTTAATGCTTTTGAATTACATTTAAGGCCTATTATTTGCCCTATACAATGCCCTATAGAAACCCTGCATATACAAAGAAAGCATTAACTGCACTTCACAACATTGTTCCCTTATCAAAAACATACCTGAAGTAGTATTTTGCTAGAAAGTGAAAGGTGCTCTCTGCATTTTTAAAGTCACCGGACCCGTTATAGCCATTTTGAACTCAGTTTTTATCATAACACCATACTGTATTTGTTAGTATGCCGTTAGCTACTTGTATCTTGTTGATGTCATATGTGAATCCCCAAGCTGCCAGTGGAGGGGGTTCCAAATAACATCATGGTTGTGATTGTGTAATGATATAAATTCAGTGAACAGCTCTGTCCAGAATCATTTTAGCTTGCTAGTCATAGGCACAACATTATGTTTTATGGCTCGCACCTTTGCCAAAGTCTTTAAAATTTTAGTGTTCTGGACTCTCAGGACTCCGACCTTTAGAAGATTGGAATTCTCAATCGCCTCACGTTTCGGCAGTAGATACCATCATCTTTACGAAGCCGGAACAGAGCCTGACCACCTTAGCCCCTTTTTGTGTAATTAAACGGACAATAGTTTCCAACGACCTTTGAGATGTCGCCTTGATTCACTCCTGCAACAACTTTAAGCCTTTTTGCTAATTTTGGAAATCATTCTCTTTGTCACAGTTTAGGAGACTAGGAGTAAACGATGCAAACTGTTTAGAAAATGAACAGAGAGAAAATGAAAGTGAAAGTACCGGATATTTTGTCATAGCTGTTCGATCAATATTTCATATCTTTATTATATAGTAAAAAAGATGTGTGTGAGATCGTGACCAAACACCTGCAAAAAGCCTAATGTCCCCGATTAAAGACCAGAGGGAACAAGATCTTCTCTCCAGGCGGCTCCAGACTCTGAAGTGCTTTGCCCACCCAAGTACAAACGACTCCCACAGCAGAGTCTCATCTTTAATTTCCTGGTTTTTAACACACCGTGAGTATTGCTCTTTAATCTATTGCTTCAATGGTTTTATCTGCTTTATTTCTATGCTTTTCTTTTATGCTTTTATGCACTTAATCCTTGTAGTGTAGTGGTGCAGATAGAGAAACACTTGTTGCATAGATTCTACATCAGGGGTCAAATTTCTTGGCCCTAACTATGTTGGCCCACCAGAGGGTGACCTACTTTTGCGCCGCATCTGGTTAATACTAACTCTTTATCATTCATTATCAATGGTATTTATGGATGCAGTACACTTTTTGGCCACCAGCGTCAAATTTGGGGCACTGTTTCCCTCCTTTCGCAAAGTTAAAGGGACTATACAGAGTTTAAAAATGGTAAAATTACCTAATTTCCTCCTCCTAAATGTGCCAACAATGTCCTAAGGTGTAGAATGAGCCCAGATCTGTTCACCACAACTGCCTCTAAAATCCTGCACTGTCACTCAAAATGGTGTTAATTCGGGTCCGAAGTGCCGTCATGCATGAGCTTAATATAGAAGGTGCAGTTACACGTATGACCTGAGGTGGCAGTAGTGAGTATAAAATGGTTAACTTGCATCTAGCCCCTTTAAGGAAACGCTGTTGTAGTATCTTGGTAATTATCAGAGCATTGTAGCACATAAATTTTCCCATTTTTCCAACTTTTATTGCAAAGGCCATTGTGTAGGCCATACTGTAGGTGCTGCAGATACAGGTGGTGTTGTTAACATTTTGCATTATATTGCTACAATAATTGATTTTGTTCTACTAAAACTTGGCTTGTGCCATAGCTAACATTTGTTTTAATGTAGCATGTTATTTGCATATAGAATCAAATGCAAATGTATAGCAAAAAATAAAATAAAGTAACTATTATTAAATGCAGTTATATGTGTCTCACGCTGGACATCGCCGTGTTTGGCCCGCGACCTACAGGCACTTTTTCATTTTGGCCCTCGGAGACAAAAGGTTTGGGCACCCTGTTCTACGTGCAGCAATGTGCTATACGAATAAGCTGGATTGGATTTACTCAGATGTAAAAAAAAAAACTACCATTTCTATCCCTTCAAAAACAGCTTCTCCCGCTTTCTCCTTATAGAAAAACATTTCCATCCTCTGCACCCTAATCATCTGACCATGCCTTTAAGATACACCTCTGTAGACGCACTGATCTCCTCCATCTCCCACGGGGCTTGAGTCTATCCCCCTCATTAGCCGACACTCTCCTGGACGTCATAACGCACCAAAGAGCTCAGGCAAGGCCTTTCTAATCCAATCCAAATGGAACCACGCTGTGATAATGGCGGTGCGTGTATGTCTGTGTCTCTATGTTTGCAGACCATTCCAGCTTTATTCTCTGTGTCCCGAGTCCCCTTTGCACTCTACCTCCCGCCGTCTCCTCCGTCAACTTGTGCCATGTGGCGGCCGGGCCCCGGTGGACGTGGCTGCTGCGGCCTTTCTTCGGTGCAGGGAAAGCAAAGGGGGATGGGTGGGGGATTTAATATTGCTACTGTCTCTGCCGCTTTCATCACTGGTTTCCTTGGAGCAAACAAGCTGGTTAAAGTAGGACACATTATGCAGTTTTATTCAGCATTTAAGAGACACATTCCATTACTTTTACATGGAACAAACAGGTCTCTTCTAGGATATTTATTGAGCTTCTTCGTCTGTGCTTAAATGGTGACTGGTTCACTTCACACCTGAGAAACTCAGGAGGAGCTTTTTGGGAACAAGAGGAACCTTTTGGGAGAAGATGCAACGATTACTCAAAGCTGCGCCAGTGCCTTAAATTACAATTCCAGGTGTGTTTTTAATGTTAAACTACATTGTAGCATGGTGAAAGGCTCTAAAAAGTTGATTTGGGATATTACCTCCCCTCCTTTAATAGCTATATATTGCAATAAGATACAGTATAAGAAAGTGAGAGGCCAACTTGACACCAAGGCTTTAAGATTTAATTGAAGGTGTGGTTCATGAGCGGATATAACCAGCCCTGGTCTCCTTTAATTATTTGGTCCATCCATCCATCCATCCATCCATCCATCCATCCATCCATCCATCCATCCATCCATTTTCTTCCGCTTTATCCGGAGCCGAGCCCCCGAGGCGACACCAGGCCAGCTCGGAGACATAGTCCCACCAGCGTGTCCTGGGCCTTCCACGAGGCCTTGTCCCACTAGGACGTGCCTGGAACACCTCCCGAGGGAGGCGACCAGGAGGCATCCGGAACAGATACCCTAGCCACCTCAGATGGCTCCCCTCTCTCGTGAACAAGATGCCGAGATACTTGAACTCCTCCACTTGAGGCAAGGACTCCCCACCGAACTGCAGAGATGAGATCCTGAGGTTCCCAAACAGGACACCCTCCGGCCCCTGGCCTAGAAATTCTGTCCATAAAGGTAATGAACAGAGGGCAGCCTCCATTGGTCCATTATAATTGAGCTACATTCTTTTTTTAATTAACATCACCGTATGCATCAATATTATGACCCTTCCACTCTCGAATGTACAAAAGCGCAGTTGCGGGTTTGTAGGTCACCCAACATACCTGTGTCCAAGTCCCAGAATTACACTTTTATCCCAAACGTGGCATAAGACACTTGATTGCCAAAGTTGAAGGAACTTTCCATCTGCATAACAAAGTACAAGTTCTGTTTTAGGGCACTGAGATATGAATTGGGCAAGTCAAAAGCGCACAGTTTAAGTTTACTCTGAAAGGGGCACAACATGGAGACCACTCTGTGTTTTAATATAGTCGACATGGCACTCCTGTTGTGCCGGGACTGCCTTTTCCCGTCAAGGACCCTCTCAAGGTCTAGCGCGCCACTACCTCGCTTAACCTCTTAAAATGTCTGCCCCAAAAACACTCTCTTCTCTTTCTCAGAGGGAGTCAGAGTGGCCATGCAGAGTTTCAGGAATAGCATAAGAAAATGTTTGAAGTAAGAGAAAAGTTAGCAGAGGGCAAGCTGAGAGTGGAAAAAGTCAATTACTAATGATATATATGCCTGTGCACCAAGTGCATCAAACTCAATTTAAACTATTGTAGCAAGACTTATCTTTCGAATTTGTTCCCAGAAAACAATCCCAACGCAAAGCGGCGGTTCAGATGAGACCCATTTGGCGGGAGATGCAGATAAGTGACTTGTTGTTCCTCGAGAAAAGCCGGTGATGTTGATAATTTCTGCTCCCGACGGCTTGGCCTTGGCCTGGATTTGCAACAGCCACTTTATATTTGTTCAGTTTATTGGCTGGACACCGGGTCGCGCACCCGCTTGTGCGCACACACCGAGAGCAAACAGAAACCGGGAGATAAAAGTGGAGAGAGGAGCAGCACAGGGACGAGCAAGATTTAAAAATATGGAAGGACTGCTATTGTATGCAATATATTGCAGTGAGTTCAGGAAGTATTCATTTCCCTCTACAAATTCTTTCTTTAATCAATTAGAATTTATTCTAAAATAACACTCTTTCCATCAAGGAACCACTCACTCGTTCACAGTCTCATTCATGCACCAGCATCAGACACTGGAGACCAAGGAAACAACAGCACTGTGTCCCCATGGAGGATAGAGCCATGCTCTGGCTCTATCCTCCATGAGCCAGTGCGTGGAGGATACAGCTAATGGAACTGAACTAGCTTTGTTGAACCATTAAGATTTATATAAAAGGGCATACACAGAGCAAGAGACATGTTTCAATATGAATGAATATTTTCATACTTCATGCAATTAAGATTATAGACACACCACCATGTATTTACTTGTAAGTGGGCTTTAGAAAGTCAGTACTGGCAAATGAAGGTGGCGGCAGATGGAGGATCACCTGACCGGCAGATCGTGTAATGACAGTGAGCGTGGTTGGCAGCTCGGCGTGGCTGGGGACAGGAGTCGTGCTGATTGGCTGACTGGTTCACTGACCCCGCCTTCTGGAGACAGAGGCACACATGTATCACAGTGCTGTGGCAAAGTGAGCTCCCAAGTGGGAGGGTAGTTGTAATGAATGCTCTGGAGACAATGTGGGCCACTCCCACTCGACAAACAACATACAAATAATCTAGGCCTGACAAGATTTATAGCTTTAACGCAGGCCATATATAAAGAATAACACAGTTTTCATGGCTTAAGGTAAATTGGTCACATCATGTTTTGACCTGACTCTCTCCTGTCATCACTGCCCAGTTCAGCTGGATAAGGAGTCGTGCTGACTATGCCACCAGCTTTGTACAAAATCCTTTAGACTTTCTTCAGACGGACAACTGATGTTTACGAGTGCGGAGCCGAGCCAGGCCGGCAGCGAGAGGCAGGATGAAAGCTGAGATTCAAGCAGCAGGTGAAATAATGATCGTGGCCCTGGAATGAGTAATTTGGAAAATCCTTTCACCAAGCTGCCTTACAAAAAGCAACCTAACGCCGTTATCCAGCAGTTTCCACAGTTCCATCAGTGGCTAAAGTGTTGCTTAGTCATGTAAATTTACCTGAAGGATGTCCACATGGATTTATAATGAACCACCAAGACTTGAATTAAATGGTAATCAGTTGTTTTTCTTATATTGGATATATATATGTACAGTGCCTCTCGAAAGTATTCATACACCTTGAACTTTTGCACATTTTGTCATGTTTACAAGCCTAAACATAAAGATTTTATTTAGATTTTTTAACTGAACGTTCACACACAAGTAACAGACAACTGTGAAGTGAAAGCAAAATGATACATGATTCCGTTTTTTTTTTCAAAAAATAGAAAAGTGAAAAGTGGGGCGTGCATAAGTATTCATACAGCATTTTCTAAGTGCATTAAATTGCCTTTGTAACATTCATAATGACTCCAGAATGTTCACACCTTGGCCTAACCATTAAATAGAGGCCACCTGTGTGTAATCTACTCTCAGTATAATTTCAGCTGTTCTTTTAGGCCCTCAGAGCTTTGGTCGGAGTGTATCAGTCACTAAACAGCATCATGAAGGTCAAGGAGCTCACCAGAGAGGTCAGGGATAAAGCTGTGGAGAAGTTTAAAGCAGCATTAAGTTATACAAAGATTTCCCAAGATTTAAACATCTCCCGGGGCACTGTTCAATCCATCATTCAGAAATGGAAAGAGTGTAGCACCACTGCCAACTTATCAAGACACGGTCGCCCATCTAAAATATTAGATCAAACAAGGAGAACACTGGTAAGAAATACAACCAAGTGCCCCAAGATAACTCTGGAGGAGCTGTGAAGTCCTGCCGCTGAGCTGGGGGAATCTGGACATGGGACAACTATGAGTTGTGCTCTACACAAATCTGGCCTTCATGAACGAGTGGAAGAAGAAAGACATTATTGAAAGGAGGCCATAAGAAATCCTGTTTGAAGTTTGCTAGAAGTCATATGGAGGACACAGCTCCATGTGGAAGAAGGAGCTTTGGTCAGATGAGACAAAAATTGAACTTTTTGGCCCAAATGCAAAACGTTATGTATGGAGCAAACCTGACATTGCTCATCGTCCTGAGTGCACCATCCCCAGTGTCAAATATACAGGGGGGGGCATCATGCTGTGGGGCTGCTTTTCCTCAGCGGGGACTGGGGAGATTGTACGAATAGTTGGGAACATGGATGGAGCCAAATACAGGGACATTTTGGAGGAAAACCTGCTGGAGTCAGAAAGAGAACTGAGGCTGGGGCGGAGATTCACCTTCCAGCAGGACAATGACCCTAAACACAAAGATAAATCTACAATGGAATGGTTCAATAAAAACATATTAATGTGTTAGAATGGCCCAGTCAAAGTCCTGACCTAAATCCTATTGAAAATCTGTGGAATAATCTGAAAACTGCTGTTCACAAACGTTCTCCTTCTTATTTGACAGAGCTTGAGTTGTTTTGTAAAGATGAATGGGCTAAAATGTCAATCTCTACATGTGCAAACCTTGCAGAGTCATACCCCAAAAGACTTGTGCTGTTATTACAGCAAAAGGGGGTTCCACAAAGTATTCATTCATGCTGTATGAATACTTATGCACGCCCCACTTTTCGGTTTTCTATTTTTTGAAAAATAACAGAATCATGTATCATTTCACTTTCACTTCACAGTTGTCTGTTACTTGTGTGTGAACGTTCAGTAAAAAAATCAAAATAAAATCTTGATGTTTAGGGTTGTAAACATGACAAAATGTGCAAAAGTTCAAGGTGTATGAATACTTTCGAGAGGCACTGTATATGTATATATATATATATATATATATATATATATGTGTGTGTGTGTTCATAAATTGTGAGTTTATTATAACATAATAATTCCATTACAATTAACTTTAATTGTGATTAATCAAATTTCAAAAGTGGGATTAATCTTTTTTTTTATTAATCAATCGCTTGACAGCAGTTATATATTAAATGTAAGGACTTCATGTTTTATTTTGGAAATTCCGGCCAAAATTGATTGCGTCATTTCCCTTGCTTGTAACCGGAAATGTTTAAATCTGTCATGGCGGGTGTTTGTCAAGCACTAGCGCCTGGTTGGAATGGGGAAAAGAGGTAATCTGATTTATTGTACGTTTTGGATTTCATTGTAAGACATGGTATTAATTTATTATGGTATGTGCTTTTAGTTCTTACGGTGGAAACACTTATCACGGAAATAAAACGGAAAAACGCCACTTGTACGCTCCATCATTCATTCCATTGGACGCTATAGTAAGAACTCTCCCGACGGCTTGGGACACGGTGGCGGACAAAAGGAACAGAGGAGACGAAACAGCGATTGCTTGTGAGCTGTCATGGAGCAACGCTAGCCAGCCGTGCAGTGACCGAGGACTACTCTGGGCCCATAGCCTCGCTATAAACAAACGCTGTGGCGAAATGGACGATACGACCGGCAGTCTTCAGACACGGACTGCGTGAGTACTGCAAAGGAATCCTGCGCCTTTTATTGATGAAAGTTTTCACGGAGAAACTATTGCATTTTTGATATCCGCCCAAGATTGGACAAAACAAAACTTTATCAATTAATTCATTTATTATTGGACTGTGCTTTTAATAATAAATAAATAAAAAAAAGAAAAGAAAAAAAATGAATCAAGGTGTGCTCGCAACTGAACAGTCCATCCTTGCAGCTGATGCAATGAGCAACCAGAGGGATAATGAACAAGCGGGACATTCCCAATGGACAAAAGAGCCAACTGAAAAAATGTGTGAATATCAAACGAAACAGTGGGAAAATCAATTGCTCACATTGTATGATAGTTGGAAAGTTGATGTCCGTAACTTAAGAAACAAATTAAAATCATTTATGTCGGACGAGCAGATTTGGCAAATGATTGAAGTACTGAAAGGAAGTCATAAGAGCATTCTGGGCCTCTTTAATGAAATTCGTGGAAAGGAAACTCCATCAGCGGATGTAAGGAGGCGAGTAGATACCTGCCAAGCTGTCACCAGTGAACTACTGTCCATAGCATACAACAGAGTGGTAGAGGATAAGGCGGACTTTGATGAAGAAAAGGAGAGGAGCCGATTGCACAAACTGTTAGCATGTGAATATGCACTTTCGGTCTACGGATCAGATGCCTCTATATCTACTCACAGTCCTTCAGAAAGTGACTCTACAGCCTCTCTCACAGCAAGGCGGGTTGAAGCCGCTGCAGAATTGGCTGCTAAAAGGACAAACTACGAATTGTTAATTGAAGAAGAAAAAAAAAGGACTTCTATCAGACAGTTAGAAGAGCAACAGAAAAGGGAGCTGGAGGAACAAAAACATGAATTGGAAAGGTTACAAGCAAAAAGAGAAGTTTGTGTGGCAGAAGTTAGATTACAGGTTCTAAATGAGGTGATGAAGGAATGTGTAAATGACAACCAAGCTTTGTCCTGTATTGACCCTGTTTTTGCTGCTGATGTCCAGACCTCTGACAGCGCCACCTGCACTCTTCCTAAATCTGGACAGGCCTTTGCTGTAAGCCATCCAACATTTGTGGCTGTTAAGGCCCCTGCATCTCATCCACCTGCACTTGGCCACTCATCCAGTGAACCGACAAGTCATTCGCCTGTTCACTTTACTGTAAATGGCACTGTGTCCTCTACATCTACACCGGTTGGTCCCAGTACATCTGATGTTCATTCACTGACTAAGATTGTTCATGATAACCTTGTGTTAAGTCGTCTCCCTGTACCTGAGCCATTTGTTTTCACTGGAGACCCAATACAATTTATTGAATGGAGGGCTTCATTTACATCTCTTATCACCAAAAGAACAATGGATCCAGCAGAGAAATTGTATTTTCTCAAAAAATATGTTGGGGGACCTGCTAAGCAAGTATTGGAGGGGACATTTTTTCGCAGTGATGACCAGGCCTTCTCAGATGCATGGAATAAGTTAAATAACAGATATGGACATAATTTTACTATTCAAAGGGCATTTAGAGACAGGATAAACAACTGGCCTAGGATTCATTCCAAGGATGCTGAAGGATTGAGAACTTTTGCAGATTTCTTAAATGCATGTCTTGAGGCTATGCCGTATGTAAAGGAATTGAACATTCTGAATGATTGTGAACAGAATCAGAAATTAGTTTCTAAACTTCCAGATTGGGTTACTGTTAGTTGGAACAGGCTTGTAACTCAAAGTGTAAGAGAAAAGGATACTTTTCCAACATTTAAAGATTTTGTTACCTTCATTACCCTTGAGGCTGATATTGCTTGTAATCCTGTAACATCTCTTCATGCGCTTAATTCCACTGACTGTAAACGTGTTCATTTGGTCTCAAGAACATTCAAAGCCAATTCACTGTCAACGCAAACAGTTCAGAGACTAAAACCTCTTTGTCCTTTTTGTAAGAAAGATCCTCACTTATTATTGACATGTGTTAAATTTAAGGAATTATCTGTTAATGAAAGGAGAGCATATGTCAGAAAGGAAGCACTTTGTTTTGGCTGTCTCATCAGAGGACATGGGGTAAAGAACTGTATACAGCGACAGCTATGTCAAGAATGTGGAGACAGACATCCTAGTGTTTTACACGATGAACATTTTGATAGAGACGTTTTGACAATGAATTAATGTATTTCCAGTAAATTGAAAAATGTATGAAAAAAACTATGGGATGTTCTAATGTAATGCTTTTGGTTGTTGTAATCACTCGTTATGTACTCTCGTGATTGGTGGGAGTGTAAGGACTTCATGTTTTATTTTGGAAATTCCGGCCAAAATTGATTGCGTCATTTCCCTTGCTTGTAACCGGAAATGTTTAAATCTGTCATGGCGGGTGTTTGTCAAGCACTAGCGCCTGGTTGGAATGGGGAAAAGAGGTAATCTGATTTATTGTACGTTTTGGATTTCATTGTAAGACATGGTATTAATTTATTATGGTATGTGCTTTTAGTTCTTACGGTGGAAACACTTATCACGGAAATAAAACGGAAAAACGCCACTTGTACGCTCCATCATTCATTCCATTGGACGCTATATTAAATGTAAGGCACTTCGGACAATATTATTATTATAGGCTGATTTAGAGTTGCATGGCCAACTTTTAATCCATAACTAGACCTTTTCTGAGCAGTTCTGTGCTCAATTTGTGCTCACCACAGCAAATTTTATATTGTTGTTAGCATGCTGTTAATTTAAAATAAAAGCTTGGATGCAATGTTTTTTATATATAAATTCTACACAATGTCAAAGTAGCACCACCATCAGGCAGAGAATACTATGTAGGGTATTAACAGTCGACCTCATTTTCGACAAGTCGACTAGTCGTGTGTTGTACTGTTTTTCATAGTTTGACAGGGTCTTATACTCCGGAGCGACTTTTTTTTCCTTTTTTAAAATTCTAATAAATAATTTCACATGCCACTAGAGGGCACTGCAGGCTAATCGAGCAGCAGAAAGAAAGTTTGGAGTGAGCGAGAAGCAGAGGTTACTCCAATGGCCGCTGGCTGCTCTGCTTTATGACCACGACACTGGGGGCCGCCATTGCTGTAATACCTCCATATCGCCACTAGGCCCCCATTGAAAAGCATTGGAGTTTAGACACGTTAAAAACAACTTTAACGCCTGGTTTCAAATTTTTCAACACTAGACTAGGCTAGATATTCCTCCTGAGATAACGCTGGGTTAGTCACAATTTATGAAACCAGGCTGGTTTTTGTAATTTTTGAAATCTCGTACTTAATGAGGGTCGGACTGTTAGCGTTGGAGCAGCGCGAGCTACACGTCACGCAAGGGCCGAGTCTACGGTGAAGATCCAGCCCGTATGTCCTTTTTAGGAACATGCTTCGTCAGAGCTGGGGAGGGGGAGTCTGTAAATCCTCCATGAATTCCCCCTAGACCGTGGTCATTATGGTAAACGGGGAGGAGTGAGCAGAAGACGTCCATTATTTTTTACAGTCTATGGGTTACTCTTAGAGAAGAAAACAAAACAAAGCTCATCACGGGCTATATAGTCGGACACATTTAGAGGAACGAGTTCGCAAATGAGAGCTTGAAAAATGTTGGCTGGTGCGTCTTATACTCCGGAGCAACTTATAGTCCGGAAAATACGGTAGATGACGGATTTGGACGTGGACTTAACGTACTACGTAAATGATACATTATTCCTCCGCTGTTAATATGATATTTTGCCCTACTGTGTAATGCATGTGCTTTTCCTGTCCCAGCCTGCTGCCTCAGTGGTCAGAAAGATTAGCATAAGCCACTGTTAAGGTAACAGTATAAAACCCACTGCGCATATCACTCGACTATACAGTCCGCCACTACGTATCTCATTTCGCAGCAGCCAATCAGAGAGAGTCTTGTCACCGAAACGTTTCCCCCAAAGGCTTACAGTATAAAAATACATCTGACCTCTGCAGAATGCCCTGAGCCGACCCTGAATGCATCACAGCTCATTCCTTTGTCCTCTGCGGAGCCTTGACCTGCTGCCTTTCTCTCGCTTTATTCCTAATGCACCGTCTGATTTATGTGTTCTCTGCACAAAATATCCTGCCAACAGCAAAATTAATCTAAATGTGCTTTAGCAATGTTTTGTCGGCGCAAATTGGTAGAAAAGAGGAAGAAAAGTGAGCAATATAGAAAATTCACATGTTTTGACAAGAATTCATTTACTTTTTGTAAGGTGACCTATTAGCAATGACAAATCAACAAGGACAGGTTGAAATTCTTTTGTCAGTAGCTACTTGTGCTGTGTCTAGCTCCAATGCTCACTATAACAAAACATTCATGGAGGACAGGCCACAGCCATTGCTTAGAAGGTTTACAGGGTCGTGTTCCTTCAGTGTCTGAAGCTCAAGTTAGAGACAAGTATGTTTTTTCACAATTTAAACAGACAGGACTAGGACTGGAAGGAAGGAAGGAAGGAAGGAAGGAAGGAAGGAAGGAAGGAAGGAAGGAAGGAAGGAAGGAAGGAAGGAAGAACAGGAGAGAAAGAAAGGAAAAAGAAGGGAAGAAAAAGAAGGGAAGAAAAAGAAAGAAAGAAACAGGAAGGAAGTAAAGGAAAGGAGAGAGAAAGAAGGAAAAAAGAAGGGAAGAAAAAAAGAAGGAAAGAAAGGAAGGAAGGAAGGAGGGAAGGAAGGGAGGAAAAAAGGAGAGAAAGAAAGGAAAAAGAAAGGAAGGAAGGGAAGAAAGAATGGAAAAGAAGGGAAGAAAAAGAAAGAAACAAAGAAACAAAGGAAGGAAGGAAAGGAAAGGAGAGAGAAAGAAGGAAAAAAGAAGGGAAGAAAAAAAAGAAGGAAAGGAAGGAAGGAAGGAAGGAGGGAAGGAAGGAAGGAAGAAAAGGAGAGAAAGAAAGGAAAAAGAAAGGAAGGAAGGGAAGAAAGAATGGAAAAGAAGGGAAGAAAAAGAAAGAAACAAAGGAAGGAAGTAAAGGAAAGGAGAGAGAAAGAAGGAAAAAAGAAGGGAAGAAAAAAAGAAGGAAAGGAAGGAAAGAAGGAAGGAAGAAAAGGAGAGAAAGAAAGGAAAAAGAAAGGAAGGAAGGGAAGGAAGGAAGTAAAGCAAAGGAGAGAGAAAGAAGGAAAAAAGAAGGGAAGAAAAAAGAAAGAAGGAAGGAAGGAAGGAAGGAAGGAAGGAAAGGAAGGTAGGAAAAGAGAGTGACAGAAGGGAAAAAGAAAGAAAGAAAGAAATAAAGAAAGGTAGGAAAGGAGAGAGAAAGAAGGGAAAAAGAAAGAAAGAAAGAAAGAAAGCAAGAAAGAAAGAAAGAAAGAAAGAAAGAAAAAGAAAGAAAGAAAAGAGAAGAAAAGAGATCTTAAACTGCTTTCTTTAGTTATTTTAGTTAGTTATTTTATTAATTTTTTTGAGCAGTTTACATTTCACATTATTTACAACATTCACATCCACATTATTCTTTTACAGGAGCTCAAAAAAAAAAAGGAGACGGTTGAAGCTAGAAGCTTATATACGCCGACCCCGTCATCAATGTAATAAACATTTACATTTCCCGGTGATCCTGCACAATCCGTCTGTATCCAAAATAATAATTCAGAAAAACAACCCTTGGATGTAAGTAAAATGGTCTGTTCTGCTATAATGAGCCCTTCCCGGTGAAGGCGCCGCTCACCCCGCCGTGCACATTCCACAGGTGCAGCTGACTCCACGTCTCTCCGTGATGCATTAAGTGGCCGCATATTAACGCCACGTCTTCCTCTCCCTCCTAATGGCACCAGGAAATTAAGGCTTCTAATGACTGTGCCAGGGAAATGGTTTTCGTTCAGCCACTACTGTCTCCCCCCGGGGCATCCACCCTCCTGTTTAAAAAGGGCTTTCTAAAGTGCAACCTTTTTAACTACAAGTACGGCGTCCAGCGGGGCTCAGTCTCAAACCACCAACTTGCACTGGAGCTCGAAAGGAAAACAGCAAAACAAAGTCATGAATCAGGGTTGGACGTTAGTGGCCGGTTTTTAATGAGAGCAAGCAGACAACGTGGAGCTCCGGTGAATTTCAATGCTTTTCTTGGGAATAAACTATAGATGAGATGGATATTATTGCCTTGCAGGATTTATGAGATCCTGAAAATGGTGTTGTTTTAGTTTCTTTCGACATAATGTGTGGGGGATTTAATTTTGCGGCGGTCTTGATGAGAGACGAATTGAAACTGACTGCGACAAGCCTCTACCTGATTGAACAAATTTCTAAAAGTGAAGGGTATGGTATTCGTTATATTGCATTATTTCAACAAACATGCTTTTTTTTTTAACGATTTCGTCAAAACCTTGAATACAATTAATGATTTGCAGTTCACAAAACGCTCTGAGAGGAGAAAATCATGTGCAGGTTTTAGGCAAATGTGCGATATGGCAAGACACAAATGTCCATCAAATGAGGAACAAAAAATGTAATCAAAATAGCAATTTAAATGGAGGCATCGCTCTTCATTTTGGAAACAGAGAAGCCCCGCATTTCCAGAAGCGTCTGGAGCAAAAGAGAGACCGAGAGCCCCGTGAGAGCGTTTTATGCCCCACCTGAACGGTTCACCCGTCACCTGACTGGAGCTGCAGCCTCCTCCTGTCCCGCAGCCAAAAGATGAGGCCATTTCTGAGCAGAGTGAAAGGATTTATCTCAAATAAACCAAACCACTGAGTAAAGGGAGGCGTGAAGGGAGCAAAATCCATCCAGCCGTAAATAAGAATAGAATATGGATAATAGAATATATATAATGGAACATGTATATAATAGAACATAGGGCTGTGCAATTAATCGAAATTCGATTACGATTTCGCTCGTCCATCCAAAGCGCAAAAAGTCCGTCCGTCTAACTCTTGAGATAACGCCACTGTTAAGAGGTCACCTTGTGCTGAAAGGAGAACAGCTGTTTTAGAGGCCTCGATATCCTTTGCTCAGGCACTGGTTTTGTTTAGTAGAAAAGTCTAAAACTCTTCTTCAGGAGCAGATCTCAACGGAGCTCTAAGCAAACTCCTATTATTTCATGCAGATGTGATGATTGTTTCTGTTCCCTTCGCATTTCACGTGCTAAAGGCTCATGCTTTGGTCTGACATAAAAACATTAGCGCTGTGTGATGATGTCATCAGGCTGCGCGGCTCTGTTGGACAGGTGTGAGGGCTGGCCAGCAGGGGGCAGGTGTCCCTATAGGATTAGTTTAGAAACTGAACATATTTAAAAAAAAAAAAAACTAATAATAATAATAATAATAATAATGTTTTTATTGTCCAACGAAAATGAAGTCCATAGTTGTTTTTTAAAATAATAATAAAAATGAATAAATAAAATAAAGATTTTTTTTAAGGGAACAAATAATCGTTTGAATAATCGTGATTTCAATTATTACTAAAATAATCGTGATTATTATTTTTTCTATAATTGAGCAGCCCTAATAGAACATGTATAATAGAACATGCATGTAATAGAATATGTATCATAGAATATGTATAATAGAAAATGTATAATAGAATATGTATAATAGAATATGTATCATAGAATATGTATAATAGAAAATGTATAATAGAATATGTATAATAGAATATGTATAGTAGAATATGTATATAATAGAATATGTATAATAGAACATGTATCTATTATAGAAAACGCTATCTCTATGGCCGCCGCCTGGGCGCCGCCATGTTTATTTCCCATACCGACTCTGAAGCTAAGCAGGGAAGGGCCTGGTTAGGACTGGGATGGGAGACCGTTTGGGAACACCAGGAAGCCTGGCGACAGTAGTGAGTGTGTGCGTGGTTGGTGGTGGGGGCTGATGTGCGCAGTGGACTGAATGAATATTGCAACACATTGTACACCGACGAGCGTCTGGAAAAGCGCTATATAAGACTTGCCATGTACATTTCCCACAAATCCGCGGCCGGCCCTCACGTGACCGTCCCACCGGCCGCGGCCATTGACCACGGGTCCATATGGACCGCGGTGCTGCTGTCCGAGGACAACCCGCCGTCACAACAACGCGAGTGCACGAGATCTGACAGCCTGCGTGTGTGCGCATCCAAACAGGGCGATGTGTCATCATCACTCACCGCTAAACTGGAGCTGTAGACGCTCCGCACAGGTACAGGTACATCCTCCAAAACACATCTGCGCGTCTTTGTTTAAGTTTCTCCTGCAGTGACCGAGGCTGTGGTTCGTCATGTCAGAGGTGCAGACGCGTAAGATCCAATCCTGGCCATATTCCGTCTCCAAAGTTTTGTCTCCGAAAAAAAGTACACGCAGAAACACGAGCTTCAAATGAAACGCGCTGCTCCGAGTGCTTCAGCCTCCGTGTGCGGAAAGCGAAAGTGAAACTACCACTTAACGAGCGCATGGCCTGCACTGTAGCTTTTTTTTTAAATTTATGCATTTTTTAACTTTGCTGCTGTACCATTTCTTTTCTATTTTTTCTTTACATTCTATAAAGCGGCTTTGAAAGCGTTGCCAATTGTATTCTAAGGATATAAATACTGTCTAATAAAAAACTACTTATTCTTTTTTAGATTGCACTTACACCGTGATGCACCAAACCACGGGTCCTGCACCGTGAACCGAACCATGAGAGCTGAACCCCTAATATTTATCCATAGGCCTACATGTTCCACTGTCTCTTGAATTCTATTCCCTGAGTTTATCGAACATATTGTGGTTGTAGTATATACAAAGGAGTACGGGTGCATCAAACACTCCAATTGCAGTTTGTTTGAAATTATTTTTAGTATTCATTATTTTACACATTTGTAGTTGCCATAGTTTTAGGAATGGGTTGGGAACCACTGGTCTACTTACTGCAGGTCTACAGCTATACCGAGTGACGGGTTATAGGGACTATACTGGACATTTCTTTGTAACTCATAATCTCTGAATATCAAATGTGGAGACTAGCGAGGGCCGGCCGAAGGCCGGGTCTCAGCTAGTATAATAGAATATGTATAATAGAACCTGTATATAATAGAATATGTATATAATAGAAAATGCATAATATAACATGTATATAATAGAATATGTATAATAGAATATGTATAATAGAACATGTATATAATAGAATATGTATAATAGAATATGTATAATAGAACATGTATATAATAGAATATGTATAATAGAATATGTATAATAGAAAATGTATAATAGAAAATGTTCCGCAGCTTTGAGCCCGAGGTTATTTACGTACAGTGTACAATCAGCACTAGTTTATACGTCCATAATGGCTACATTTACTTTGGCAACAACGTTACATCACATTGCATTTCACACAAAGCCATCCATAAAACTCTACATTGAACAACTGTACTTGTACAATGTAGAGATGACCACATACTGTAAACAAAGAATACCCAGATTAAAGCTTAGTACAAGATGCTGCAGGTGAAGAGTGAAAAAAATTATAAATCAGAGACATCAATTTGTGGTACATTTCTGACATAAATATAAGAAAATATGTGTAAGAAAAGCTGAGAAATGGTAAAAAAAAAAATCATGGTTGGATCTTAACAAAGTGTCTCACTTTCTTATTTCAACAAGAAAGAAAGAATGAATATTCTTCAGAGCACTGTGACAATGCTCTGAAGAAGACCAGTTTGTGGTCGAAACGCGTTGGCATGTCCCACAGCTAAATAAAGGACTTTTATCCTCACCAGAGTGCCTCGCATCTCTTCCAACTCCTAGTTTTGTTTCTCATCCTGAAAGAGCACCTGATTTTTAGCATCTTATAGGGGCTAGATGCAAGTTAGCCATTTTACACTCAATACTGCCACCTCAGGTCATACGTGTAACTGCAGCTTCTATATTACGCTCGTGCATGACGGCACTTCGGACCCGAATTAACACCTTTTTGAGTGCAGGTTTTTTAGAGGCAGTTGTGGTGAACAGGTCTTGGCTCATTCTACACATTGCTGGAACATGTAGGGGGAGGAAAATACATAATTTTAACATTTTTAAACACTGTATAGTCCCTTTGAATACGTTAGGCTAGGAATTCCATTTTTTTCCTTCTTTTTAACCACAGCTGTCTCCTCAGCAGCAGAACCATCCACCACCTCAGCCTGTCTCGTCCTTTTCTTCACCACCGCACTTGACACTGGGGTCTTCCATTATCTGACAGACATTTCCACATTTTGCCAGCAGCCTAAAATTAACATGGACAGTATTTAAAAAAGTGCAAACGCTCAGTTTTATTCATGCTTTTCCAAATGTTGCTCCACTTTAGCCTTATTTTGGTCTTGCTAAGTGTTCTTCACAACAACAACAAAACTAATTCCTTACTATTTTTGTTTAATTCATTGCAACAACGGCTCAGGAAATGATCACAACAACATCTTGGATCGCAAGACAGTACTATACCCCAGATTTTCCTCTACAAAGTGTGAAATCTTTTCAAATTGCTTGCCCAGCCCTGCTCGTGCCCATATGGCGTGATTGCATAAATGCCATTTCATCTATGTATAAAATGTGACCAAATGCGAGCGCTCTGCCCACCGACTCCGACATGAGTCAGTGTGGAGCCTTGTCAGTCATCCGAGGAGCCGTTTGCGCGCTCGCCGACACCCCCAGCGGCACGTCCACTTTGCCAGCACGAAGCAACACATTTTGCCGCCGTCTGCCCCATGTCCGGACACCACTTTCCGCAACTTCTTTGGCTTTTGGAGGTTAGCAGCACTGCCTGTTCTAACTTCCAAATGAGACAGAAGAGCCAGTGTTTGGCCGGCTAATGTCGATCCTGTATTCCAGTCGTTATATATTCCGTCCACTTATTCTGCATCGGCAAATTGCACTTCTCCTGAATTTCCAGTTTAGCGTGGAGGATGTAAGATGGCAAATGTGTGGATTGGAAGTCGGCCTAAAATATGCTTAGACACACAAAGGTGCAGTGTGTTATGAAAGAAGGGTTTTTAGAAAATGGGATTGAGCCAACTGTTTTACCTTAACCAGCTCTCACATGAAACTGCACATTTTATGCTATCAGAGGGACTGTTTTTCATGAGGCCGACTTGGGACAACGGTAAACAACTGACTTGAATGGCAATCGCGATCTGTTTCTTTTGAATCAATTTTTAATTAACAAGAGAAAGGAGGGTTTAACAGGTTCACAAACATGTCACATCTACTCTGGCTTTTCAAACTACCTTTGGCAACATAACCTTGGTATTTTTGTAATATGACTCAAAATATTATTTGTTCAGAAAATAACCGCAGGACAACAGATGCTAGAAAATGTACTTATACAAAACACCAACAGAGGGTGCAAATCGGTCCCTGCTTATACTCACTACTGCTACCTTAGGTCATACGTGTAACTGCAGCTTCTATAAGGAATAGGCCACCGTTTTTACATACTGAGATATGTTCTTACCTGAGCTTTGACGAGTTCTTTAGGACCTGTCTGGTCTTCAATCACATAAACACAGTGCAGACGGCGTTAGCATTTAGCCTCTCCCCCTCTCCTCTATAGCTCCAAAACAGGTCAAGATAGAACCTACCAAGCTCTTCCACGTTTTCCCTATTTAAATATGGTTACGTGAAGTGTGACACTATAAAGTATAATCACACAAAATTAAACAATGTGGATTTTCTAAGCGGATAAAAGGGGGAACTATATTGTAAGGCGTAATAATACCAGGAGTAGTTTGAAATCCGTGCAGTAATATCTTCACTTTACTGTACGGATGCCAAACTACTCCTGGTATTATTACGCCTTACAATATAGTTCCAGGTTCACAAACATGTCACATCTATTCTGGCTTTTCAAACTACCTTTGGCAACATAACCTTGGTATTTTAGTAATATGACTCAAAATATTATTTGTTCAGAAAATAACCGTAGGACAACAGATGCTAGAAAATGGTGCAAATCGATCCCTGCTGCTATGTGGAAAATGCAAAGAGTGAATGCTTGAACAATAACCCAGTCATGGTGTCTGGACTACATGGATTTCTCCATGCGACGTTGACAAGACTGTGGACTGGCGATTTGCGTGCGGAAGAGGGAGATTGAACAAAAGGATTACCGAAAAATGCAGAAATGAAAAAGAACATCACTTTCCTCACAAGCCTAAAAAAGTCCATTCAAAATAACAAAAAAGAAATCCATATTTTGAACAATGAAGTTCTCAAAAAGACAAAGCAACTGAAACCCATCCAAATGAACTCTTTGGCAAACATGAGAAATGCTTGATCTGATCAGCCTCAACAACTGAGCTGAAAACCTTGTCTTTCTTCACAAACAAGTTCAAAAGAGATTCCACTGTCAGATAACACCGCTCACCTCATCTGTGCAGGAAAACAGAAAACATTGGTTTAAAGAGGAATGTGAAAAATGATTTGAAATAAAATAAAAATGAGCAAATTGCAGACAACAAAATGGTTCTCCACCGGAAAAAGGTGCTTCCAGTCTTCAGGTCGGGAAGCCTCAAGTGGAGGAGTTCAAGTATCTCGGGGTCTTGTTCACGAGTGAGGGACGGATGGAGTGATGCGGTCGCTGTATCGGACTGTCGTGGTGAAGAGGGAGCTGAGTCGGGGCAAAGCTCTCGATATACCGATCGATCTACGTTCCCACTCTCACCTATGGTCATGAGATTTGGGTAATGAGCGAAAGGACAAGATCGCGAATACAAGTGACATAAACTTCCTTCGCAGGGTGGCTGGGCACACCCTTCGAGATCGGGTGAGGTGAGTTACCCGGGAGAAGTTTGGAGTAGAGTCGCTGCTCCTTCACGTCGAAAGGAGCAGCTGAGGTGGCTAGGGCATCTGTTCCGGATACCTCCTGGTCGCCTCCCTCGGGAGGTGTTCCAGGCATGTCCTATTGGGACAAGGCCTCGTGGAAGGCCCAGGGCACGCTGGTGGGACTATGTCTCCGAGCTGGCCTGGTGTCGACTCGGGGTCCCCCCAGAACAGCTGGAGGAGGTGTGTGTGGATCGGGAAGTCTGGGCATCTCTGCTGAGACTGCTGCCCCCGCGACCCGGCCCCGGATAAAGCGGAAGAAGATGGATGGATGGAAAATGGTATTCACTGCAATAGGGGAGTGACAATATATCGATTGTGCAATATCTTACGATATTTTACGATACTCTTTATTGCGATACTTTTGATGAATATTGATGAATGTTGTCATACATATTGGTGCAGTGCTTCCTGCTCTCACAGTCAAAACAGGCCAATAATGGTCAAGAATTCAATAGAGGGCAGCACTACAAAACTAAGCACTTAGAGCAAACACTGTCAAAACATTTATGGTGGTTTCTTCTATTTAAATGAAGTGATCTTCGACTGACAGATAAATAAGCCCATTTAATGATGTCAGGGACAATTTATTCACTTATCTATCTTTTTGAAAGGAGGGAAATGCACATGAAAACACATGTATAACATGAAAAAGGTTAAATTCTTTAAATTCCTTAAAAAATGGAATAGTGATATATAGTTGGTTATTTTGTGCATGTGCAATATATCAATCGCCTTCAGTTTATCGTAAGGTTATCATTATCGTGAACCATGTATCGTATATCGTGTCTCATGCCTGGAGGTTCCTGCCCTTACAGCACAATATCCACTGCAAATATATTCTGATTGTGAGTCTTGTATTAGTTAAGGAGTTCATATCACATTTTCTACATTTTCTTGTGCTTGTGCTAATCTATGTGTCCATAATTACAGCAGAAAATGGTAAATCTCACGTAAACGCTTAATGAAACGCTTATGACGGCTCTCTACAATACTGTAGTCCATGATTGAGCCTGCTCTGCACACTGCGGTCACTTCAGACTGATTTACCCGGCGCATGCAAAAGAATAGCCCAGATTAGCTGCTATGAATAACATTATCAAGTTCAGTCATTGTGTTCTGTGCACTACCACACTCTTATACATGTGCCATATGCTGTGCCAGCTCACTCCCTCATTTGTATGCAGCAGCACCACTCGAGACGGCTGGAGTCCCGGTACTGGATGTGGCAGCGACGGTCCGAACTGCCACACTGTCTTTTACGTCCAGACAGACCCAGCCAAATGAACAGAGAACACTAGCACGACATAATGACCACCAGTTAGTCTATACCAGTCAATGTCAACCCTCTCAGGGCAAGTGCCTTCGCGAGTGGACTGTTCAAAAGGCCTATAAAGGTCCTTCATTATGCATTATACCTGGGATTGTGTTTCATTGTCTTTTGTGAGTCATTCAGGTGTAAACTTTATGGCTTTCTTTTCTCAAAACAACAGATTAGCCTAATACTCCAACTTAAAGGGATGTTTCAGGATTTTTTTTACATAGGGCCTGATTTCCTAGTTATCCAGAGTGTTGCTGATTTCTGGAGATTTTTTTTTTTGTATTTCAAGCAGTTCTTTTATTTGAAGAGTTTCGTGGCGCTAGGCTAATGCAAGGCTAGCGCATTTCTATGGTATCAGCTAGCCTGCATTAAAAACAGTCTGACCCGCTCCACAGTGCACCTGAGGCAAATCACTTATAACACCAGACTAACCATATAAATGTTTGTGTCGGTAGAGTAATTTTAACCATTTTGCATTTAAAATACCTTATATTTGAGCAGCATCAGCTTCTTGTTTGTATAAGCTACGGCGGAGTGATCTGCTAGAAAATAGTCCCTGAAAATGCGATCATTCATGTGATGCAAGGTCAGTTTTATTCCAAAAATTATTCTATCGACACAGACATTTATATGGTTAGTCTGGTGTTATAAGTGAATTTCCTCAGGTGCACTGTGGAGCGGGTCAGACTGTTTTTAATGCAGGCTAGCTGATACCATAGAAATGCGCTAGCCTAGCACAAGCCTAGCGCCACCGAACTTTTCAAATAAAAGAACTGCATGAATTACAAAAAAAAATATCTCCAGAAATCAGCAACACTCTGGATAACTAGGAAATGAGGCCCTATGTCAAAAATCCTGAAATATCCCTTTAAGTCCAGTACTTTTACTTTTTGTACTTTCCCCTGGACCCCAGTCACAGTATTCTTGGATACGGCTAAAACAGGAAAACAATTTCAAAACAATGAAAACGGAGTTGTGCATCACAGACTGAGAACCCCTGGTCTTCACTCCACTCCTCCCCAGGGACACGGCGTTGGACAGACAGCTGAAGACAAGCGGAGGACATCAATAAGGCGTTCATTGTGAGCGCACTGACAGGAGGAGGCAGCCCGTTTTACACAACTGCTGTCATGTCGATACGAGCTATAATAGTAGTCAGCCCACAAGGCTTAAAACAGGCACTTCTTCTAAATGTGTCATTCACACTTTGAAGAGATCAATAAAAGCTCAAACCACTGGAAACACAATCAAGAGGAGAGATCGGCACCGGCGGAAAAATATCAGATTTTTAAACAGGGCATGCTTTATTCTCGCTTGTATTATCTTCTTAGGCAATTTTTTTGAAATAATAATGCGTCCAGTACAGCCTTTCTGAGGTTAAATTTCCATGTGTCACACGCCATATTCACTGAGACAATTTAAAAGGTCAATAACTGCACTTAATTCTGAGTGCATCACCGATTAGCCTTCAATCAACAGCAGACAATCTTTCTATGAATGGAAGCAAAGGGCTTTGTGTGAATGATTTACGTTTAATGTCGAGACCTGTAACTGTTTCAATAGGTGTTATGTTTCTTTATTATAATTTCAAGAGCATAGCAGTGTTCTGTATCACAAAGAGTTGAATTTGGGGAAAAACAAAACAACTAAAACAGCTACTTAAAGGGATATTTCAGGATTTTTGACATAGGGCCTCATTTCCTAGTTATCCAGAGTGTTGTTGATTTCTAGAGATTTTTTTTTTTTGTAATTCATGCAGTTCTTATATTACTTATAAGAGCTAGGTGGCGCAAGGCTAGTGCATTTCTATGGTATCAGCTAGCCTGCATTAAAAACAGTCTGACCCGCTCCACAGTGCACCTAAGGCAAATCACTTATAACACCAGACTGACCATATAAATGTTTGTGTCAACAGAATCGTTTTTGGAATATTACTGACCCTGTATTACATGAATGATCGCATTTCGAGGGACTATTTTCTAGCAGATCACTCCGCCGCTGCGTAGCTTATACAACCACGAAGCTGATGCTGCTCAAATATAATTTCTTTTAAATGCAAAATGGTCAAAATGATTCTATCGAACACAGACATTTATATGGTTAGTCTGGTGTTATAAGTGATTTGCCTCAGGTGCTCTGTGGAGCGGGTCAGACTGTTTTTAATGCAGGCTAGCTGATACCATAGACATGTGCTAGCCTTGCACTAGCCTAGCGCCACGGAGCTCTTCAAATATAAGAACTGCATGAAGTACAAAAAAAAATATCTCCATAAATCTACAACACTCTGGATAACTAGGAAATGAGGCCCTATGTAAAAAAATCCTGAAATATCCCTTTAACAATGACAGAGAATAATCTATGGATTTTTTAAAAGTCTGTAACGGCACAGGGCAGGGCCGTGGGCCGCATATATTGTAAAGGACTGTGGCCTAATAAAAAACAAAGTCTTACACTTATTGTACTTTATCAGCCTGTGTCACATGTTTCTCAACGTGCTACATAAACTTATCATTCATTCACTTAACACTCGATGGCTGTAAGTTACTATTGTAGCCACAGCCGCCCATTTACCACATGGCTATAATATACTGTTTATATCCTGATCTCTTATTATGTCAGTGCCCTCTGCTGGACATTTGTGGAATTATTTCCTTTTTTTAATTTAAGCTGCCCCCTAGTGGCTGGAGTGAGCAAACTAATTATTTTCGTTCTGCACAGGAATGGGCTAGAGACTTACTCTACTACTCTACTCTTTTTTTTACATACTCAGGAATTCATGCTCCTCAAAGGGCCACATTAAATCAAATCATAGCCATGACCTTGACACATGTGCTCTATGTCGTAAACTGAACTTTGTTAAGGGAAGTTCTTATACAAGAATATAGTTTTTGCTGTTGTTTGGGGAAAAACAATATTGACAGGTGTGCAGTCTGCATCTTTTAATCATTATGAACCAAACAAGGAACATTTGCTGATTTTGTGACAAAACAGCTTATTCCTGATTCTCTCATTTCAAAGTGGGTAACATGCTTTGTTGGTTAGAAAATGGCATTTTGATCTAAAACAGCTACAACAAAATATCCATCAGTTTCACTTTCTGATTTCCTGAAGTGAGCTACCCTGAGCACCTCCCACCCTGTTACTCTTGCTTGCTTATGTTTCAATAGACATTAAAAAAATATACTCCACTCGGCTTATGTAGCTGTACTGAAGCTGTGACAAGTGGAGAAGACTAAAATATTACTCAAATATGCGCGAGTGGGTTGGTAAAAAGCTCTCAAACCCTCCTCTTTAAGGACAAATGCATGAAGTATTATTATTATTATTTTTTAATCAAAATCTGACACAAATCATGAGAAATTGATATAGCGCCTTAAAAAAGAACTCAGGAAACATGCTGTGCCTCACCTTTACCTATAATCTTCTGTTCCCTCTCACTATCTCACTCAATTCGGCAGCGTCCGCCGAGTATAGCCACATAAAACACGAATGCCACAGCTCTCCCAGGCTTCAGATATGGTTTTGTCCTCTCACAATGTTCTTTTTTTTTTGCTTCCAAGCAGTGGTAATATAATAACATGGACCTTCTCCCTGCCCCAAATCCAATCTCATCTCCAGCCATAACCACCCTGTAAGCGTGTTTGAGATTGTGCTTATTTTGAGTAGCAGCAGGACTCCAGTGGGCCCTTGAGTGACCCAGATTTGAGCGTCCGAGATGGGGAGACAGCGAGAGGGAGCGATTCGGAGTGATGGACACCCCGGCACTCTCATTACACTATGAGTAAGACCGTATTATGCTGCGGGCCTGAGCCGGTTCATTAGATCACACTGCATGTCATGTGTGGGCACTGCCAAAGTTGAAGGGACTGAATCAGAAGCGGGGAATGGTTCCTCTTGACAGGGGAGCAGCGTTTGGAGTTTATTAGCAATCGGGTCCCACAGCCTAACCATACAATGTGGGGGGCGGTTACAGGCAGTGTGTGTATTCATAATCATTTCAATCAAATTTTACATGCCGTCCATTATAGGTGTGAACTGTAAAGAATGTTTTATTGCTTGAATGGGGGGAAAAAATAATGGATGACTGAGAAGCAAATGGACACGGTTATTATTACAGCATCGAGCGAGGTTTATATAATTCACAGCTTTGGGTCAACTTTGGTCTACTTTTTGGCCAGTTGGCTTTACTAGAAAGGACAGTTCAGGGTGAAAAGGGGTGAAGAGCGCGAGGCACATTCAGAAAATTGTCAGAGCTACCAACTCCATCGACCTTGGGTCAGTACAAAGGAAATGAGTTGGTCAATCAACCAAGGTCTTCCGCACTGGCTATTCTCAGCTCCTCCTGAGGTCCTATGTATCCAGCGAAGGCTTTCCTCTGACTATCTCATTCAATTTGGCAGTGGCACAGATGGTAGAGCAGGTTGTCTCATGACCGGAAGGTCGTGGGTTCGAATCCCGGCTCCAGCAGGCGCACACTGTCATTGTGTCCTCCGGTGCTTCCAGTGTCTGCATAGTGGAATGCTAATGTAGGTGGAAAGCGCTATATAAGTTGAGACCATTTACCATTTCCTCACCTCTCGATCTCCTGCAAAGCTTGAAGCAGTACTAAGTAACGTGTTTACCTTAATAAATCCTTTTCGTAGTCCCTGTGGGGGTAGTACAAGTGTTTATGGGATGATTGGAAGGCCAGAAAACCATGCTTGCAACTTGACTGCCACCGGACCGAAGCCACCAATACACACTAATAGAATCACAAAGAAGAAGCTAACATAATAATGGGCAAAGCTAACTGCGGGCTAGCGTCACTTTAAACAGTAATTACAGCCAAGTTTGAGTGAAAAAAAACTATTTCCATTGTATAATTGGATATACAATATCCCTCTCTCCCTTCGCCTTTTCTGTCAGCGTAGTATTTACTCTCCAAGACAATTAATAAGCTAAAAAATCGCAACTTGCTACAACACCTGCAGTTGCGCTTATGGCCTATAGGGGCAAGAGTTACTTAGTACTGCTTTAATTCCCTCATCGCAAAGTAAAGACATTTGTCGTAACTTCACCACATGAGGCACCCAGACTTATTGAAACAGCTGCACAGTGAAGGGGAGCAAGAAGAACTGGGTGGGAAGGGCTTGAAGTGACATTGTGAAAATATTTAGTTTTCTAAATTTAATCTTCTAACCAAGAAAGTGTAAGATAGTGATGAAGATGTGTTTCAGATTTTTACTAAATACTTGCAAAAAGCACAGTACCCCCTCTTTAACCTTTAGCTTTTACTGACAGTGCACAATTTAAAAATGTCCAGGATCATTACTATTTAAGAGGAAACTAAAATATTAACAGTTACGTTTTACTATCTGCAAACTGCAACCCTTTCGATTGTGATATGGATTTGATTGTTGTTTGTTGATTCATCTCTAAATCCGACTGAACAATGACCTAAAATGTCACACTCACAACAAACTCTCTTTTACTCCCGCACTCAAACGAAGACTTGCCGCTCCTTAGAAGCACCTCGCTCTGACCTCGCGTTGCTTTGTGAACGGCTTTGTTCAGTTCACTCCAGGCCTCAAGCCTTTAAAAAATGAATCTGTAGTGTTTGCCCCGAGTCGTCTCGGGCCGACTCAAATAGATGTGAGCAGGCAGGTGGAACCCTCCGGAGGGATGAGACTGGAGTGGCCACTGTTCGCAGCTCCAGTGCCCTCCTGACATGCACTTTCACTTCAGGACTTATTGGGGAGATAAATTGCTGCGTCTTCAGCGCGATAGCCTCAGTACATCTCGCAGACTGGAAACACAGGATTGATGAACCGAGTGTGGGCCTTAAAGGAATAGGCCACCGTTTTTACATACTAAGATATGTTTTTACCTACCCTTAGTCGAGTTAATATATACCTGTCTGGTCTTTGTCCGTGCGCTCTGTCACGCAAACGGAGCACATACGCAGCCTCTCCCACATGTCATATAGCTCCAAAAAAGCTCACGATAGAAGCTACCAAGCTCTTCCACATGTTCCCTATTTAAATAAAGTTACGTGAAGTGTTTTCATGCTAAGTATATTTACACAGAAATGTAACATGTCGATTTTATAAGCAGATAAAAAGGGGTACAACATTGTGAGGCGTAATGATACAGGAGCACAACGTCCGCGCAGTAACTCCTAAAGACTTCCCCCACTCACTTCCGTCAATAGAAGCTGCGTGACTTGTAGAGAGCTCGCAGAGAACAGTTGAAGGAGCGTCGATAACTTGTGAACAATGCCTTTTACGTGCATCGCGCCGGGCTGTGATAACAAGCAGAAAGTTTATAGTGTAGTAATGTTTCACAGATTTCCAACTCACCCCGGACGACGACACAGGACTCAGGACCTCTACCATGAGGTAGGAATGCGCAGCACTTTCCGAAAATATATTTTGTGCTTGTTGTAAAAGGCTCTCTACAAGTCACGCAGCTTCTATAGACGGAAGTGAGCGGGGGAAGTCTTTAGGAGTTACTGCGCGGACGTTGTGCTCCTGTATCATTACGCCTCACGATATAGTACCCCTTTTTATCTGCTTATAAAATCGACATGTTACATTTCTGTGTAAATATACTTCGCATGAAAACACTTCACGTAACTTTATTTAAATAGGGAACACGTGGAAGTGCTTGGTAGCTTCTATCGTGAGCTTTTTTGGAGCTATATGACATGTGGGAGAGGCTGCGTATGTGCTCCGTTTGCGTGACAGAGCGCACGGACAAAGACCAGACGGGTATGTATTAACTCGACTAAGGGTAGGTAAAAACATATCTTAGTATGTAAAAACGGTGGCCTATTCCTTTAAAGGTTCAAGCTATAGAAGAGCTGGGATGTGGGGCAGGAGAGTGCACAGACCGGAAAGACTCAAACACTTAAAAATGTACAATATAACACATTTTACATCATCCTTTTCTATTTTACATGCCTACCAAAACTGCTTTGACTCCCAACGTGCAATTCTAAATGCATCTTACGTTTACATAATGACTGAGTAAGTGTCCATTAGCCACCTTAGACAGGTCAATCACAAAATAATCTTGATATTATATTGGGTGATGAAAACAGAGAAAAATGACTGGCTATGAGTGTAGAATGCAGTCAAAGAAGGTTCCGTACTCTGTCTCCTTCGAGCTCTGATCTATTATGGTGTCCTATGTAAATACTGCCATTTTCACTGTTTACTTTCACCAGTGCTCATGCAGTGTCTATATGTGCGGTCATACTATGAAATGTTTTATTTTCCACATGTGAATGGTTTTAACATGTCCTGTACACATATGTAAAGTTCTGTGGCATGCTTCATGTTCTAGAAGTGATCACTTCATGTCCATGTATAGTACTGTATGTATATTATTGTTTTGTTTGGTCACGTGAGCCCTCCCTCGGGTATTTTAGCACACCTGCAAGTAATACATTCACAAAAATTGCCCTGATGAAGACATAGCTGTCAAAACACGTTGCCGTTTTTTAATGACTTTGTCCATGCCACACTAAAGGATTTTTAGTTTTGATAACTGCGGAGTGCCTCCTAACCTTCTTTGACTGCTTTCTACACTCATAGCCAGTCATTTTTCTCTGTTTTCATGCACTATCGGCTCCTTGGAAGAGCACCCGGAGTTCACTACAACTTGTTACACTTGTGGGACCCAAAGCAGTGCTCTATTTTCATTATATTAGGTGAGTTGGTCTGAAGGATCCTTTTGCTGTTTCTGTAGCTGTTTTAGAACCTGCAGTAGTAAAGATAAATATTGAATCCTTTGTGTTTGTAAAACAAGACTTGTGCTTTTTGCACCATCATAAATCGTTGGCGGTAACAAAAAGTCAAAGCACCCAGATAAATGATCAAAGTGTCTCACAGTCATGACAACATAAACTGATCGTTTCACCTCATGTCCCCGCTCTAGCATGCACCTTAACCACACAGAGAAAAGCTAGGCATAAGCAAGCACATACCAGTCACCAGCTGGTAGTGCTAATGTTGTCAATACAGTGGAACATTTACACAGGTGTGTCTTAGCACTTCTTTACCTCCAATTAAAGGGCTGACGTCTGGTGTCTCTTCTGAACAAATCTCAAGTCATTAGCCTGAAGTCTAAGATCATTTTATTTCACTCCAAATAGTGCAAGACGTCTCAGCGAACTGTGCTTTCTCAAAATGACCTCCTGATACTGTAATCAATGTATTCTTCTTCTTTTAATTGCACAACTTTCGCGTCACACGCCAGTTTGTTCGGAGCAAACGCTAATCTCTCTCCCTCTCAGTACATGAAACCGGAGCCCCTGCCTTTCTCCCAGCCTCATCTGGCCTCGTCTTTGTGCACGACTAGCTGTCCTCAAAACATCCTCCTCCTGAGAACTCATCGCTAATCTAATCACTGCACCCTAATGTAGCCATGGAGACTCTTTCCCAAACGAGCACGGTGACCTTCCGCAATGAAGCAAAATAAATAAACACGTGACAACGGTAATTCACCACAATCCGCGAGCCTGTTACAAACGGAATTATTATTATTTAGGATTTTGTAACTATTTTAGGCGCCTTTGCCGTCATTATTGAGAGTTTACACACCAGAGAATGGGCTGGCATTTTGAGTGGGAGAGCTCCACATTATGCTTCTTTCAGGCTTCAGTATTTTATGCTCAATAACTTTAAAGGCCCTATACCGGGTTGTGTTAGTTTATTTGTTTGTTTACAGCAATGAAAGATGGAGCTTAAAGGGGCGATGTGGAGTTTGGCAGTTTTAGTACTCACAATAACAAACTGCAGCCTCAATGATAAGCTCGTGCATGAGGCGCTCAGGCTGTACGAGCACAGGAAACAACAGTCCCGTCCTGGTCAATTTACTGATTTGCAGGCATGACCTCAAATGAGGTAAACGTTACTGTTTTGTAAGATATTTAAACCAAATCAATTTGAGGGTATATTTTCCAAGATGCGATACTTGAGCAAATGCATAACAAAGTGAATCGAGTGAAGAAGCCAAATAATACAGATAAACTAGTGAAGGACATTTGAAGAAGGAAAAAAAGTATGCATAAACGTAGGTCTAATTGTAATAATAAAATAATACCACGGGTAGAAATGCTATTAGGAAAAATGACTGCGATTCTCTCAACATTTTCCGTTGTTTATTCCGGTTCTTTGCCTACGCCAATCAGAATGCCCTTTTTGTTACACTCTAATAAACTCTTGAAAAAAGAGGTAAAAAATGTGATGAAAAAGAGACAATTTGATGAAAAAGAGACCAAAAATGTATGAGAAGGAGGCAAAAATGTGATGAAAAGATGCAAAAAATGTGATGAAAAAAGAGGCAAAAATATAATGAAAAAGAGACAATTTGATGAAAAGGAGGCAAAAAATGTGATGAAAAAGAGACAAATATTTGATGAAAAGAGGCAAAAATCGTGATGAAAAAGAGACAAATATTTGATGAAAAAGAGACAAATATTTGATGAAAAAGAGACAAAAATTTCATGAAAAAGAGGAAAAAATTTGATGAAACATTTCTTTTTGTTAGTTGGGGTCTCTCCTGGAGTTTGACCCCCTTAAATTGTGTCTTATCACAAACACTGTGTTCTATTCATTTCAATTAGACTCACATGTCTTGAAAACCTACTGTGGCATTAGAAAATTTGTCATCAGGTTTAAAAATATTTCATAACATTTCTAGTCAGTAATATGAGTCCCAGTTTCATCACTGTTGGAATCCCGGCAGCTTTAGTTTGTGAGTTTGACCAAGACTTTACCTCCTTCGTTGGAAAACTGTGAAATAGACACATTTTGGTTGTTCTTTTTTTCCATAGATTTCGACAGACTCTACACGGATGGGCATGATACCTACAGCTCGCAGCTCGACATATTCCTGTCAATTTTGGCATGTGGAATAAAATGATGACACGCAGTTTCATCATTTTTCTGAGAGACTGGGTTGCTCAAAGACACTGACATATGTAACCCAGCCAGACTTTTGGACTATGGAGACGTCCAGGTAGCTAAACTTTATTGTGCAAGATCAACTTTTGTGAGGCAACCAAAGCCACGTCAAAAACATCACCGGTGTGTTGTTGTATCTCTAATCCTGCATATTGAGTCCGCCTCCCTCCTCCGCAAATCTCCATCCCACACTCGTCACACAGGGATTTCCACAAAGCACATATGTATTAGTTTTAAAGGCCAGGCACCTTTGCCAAAGTTATTCACGGCCAAACTCTCTTCCATGCAGATTAGTATGTTTACAGGTGGCCGACAATTTCTTCAATTTCATATTTGCGCCCTCTTCTGCCGGTAAACATAACTACATACAGCTGTACATTTAGGGGTATTTTCAAGCCACACATTATTTTAAGCTGTACTATAAGACTTACTAAAGCTAGCGTGTGTAAAGTAGTCGTGACAGCCTGAAACATCATATTTATAGATTTGCCTAAAGGCTGAAAGCTGAAATGATTGACCACCACAACAAGGTGCAGGCGTTGCGAGTTCTTGCACAGGAGACAGACCAAATAATTACACATTGCTCACACATGCCTGAATAAACGAAACAACTCCAGGGAGGTTTTTCATGATTGACATGGACAAAAAATATTGGAATGAGTAGCCATGTACAAACAATGGCCTAATGCGTTGGTTAAAGGAACAGCGTTATCTCTAATGGAGCGCCGGGTTGTGCAGATTGTTCGATTCAATGCTGTTTTTATATCTCTCCTCCAGATGGAACAGAGTGCGTGTCATAGAAATGAATCCAGCCATTATAGCGCTGGCATATGGAAGGGGCCATCAGGGCAACGTAATGGGGAGAAACAGAGGCATCAAGACCGCAAGGAGGAGTCACTCTTTTCAATGTGAAGCACTTGTGGATGGAGGGATAAGGGGAAAGGACTGGCTCATAGCTGCCAATGATAAAAACAAAAAAGGTAAAGCTCTTATCTGTCATACTGTGTCCGAACTGTAGAAGCAGTACTGACGAAGGCTGAAGAAAGACCTTAAAGGGATAGTTCAGGATTTTTGACATAGGGCCTTTCCTTGTTATCCAGAGTGTTGCTGATTTCTGGAGACATTTTCTTTTTTAATTCAAGCAGTTCTTATATTTGAAGAGTTTCGGGGCGCTAGGCTAGTGCAAGGCTAGCGCATTTCTATGGTATCAGCTAGCCTGCATTAAAAACAGTCTGACACACTAACGATATAAATGGCTGTGTCGATGGAATAAATATAATATAAAAAATATAATGAAAGAGACAATTTGATGAAAAGGAGGCAAAAAATGTGATGAAAAAGAGACAAATATTTGATAAAAGGAGGCAAAAATCGTGTTGAAAAAGAGACAAATATTTGATGAAAAAGAGACAAATATTTGATGAAAAAGAGACAAAAATTTCATGAAAAAGAGGGAAAAAAATAAATAATTTTAACCATTTTGCATGTAAAATACCTTATATTTGAGCAGCATCAGCTTCGTGGTTGTATAAGCTACGCAGCGGCGGAGTGATCTGCTAGAAAATAGTCCCTCAAAATGCGATCATTCATGTGATGCAAGGTCCGTTGTATTCCAAAAATTATTCTATGGACACAGACATTTATATGGTTAGTCTGGCGTTATAAGTGATTGGCCTCAGGTGCACTGTGGAGCGGGTCAGACTGTTTTTAATGCAGGCTAGCTGATACCATAGAAATGCACTAGCCTTACACTAGCCTAGCGCCACGAAACTCTTCAAATATAAGAACTGCCTGAGTTACAAAAAAAAAATCTCCAGAAATCAGCAACACTCTGGATAACTAGGAAATGAGGCCCTATGTCAAAAATCCTGAAATATCCCTTTAACACAATTATAAGTAGTTTGACAGAAAGAGTTGTCCATGACGTGGTAGAAGTAAAGCCACACGATAGTTTCTGCTCCTCGTTTCCTGATAAGTCCATAAGCGATTTCAAAGGTTCCTCAGCGGTGCAGTAGCAAAACAAAGCATCAAGTACTAATTCTCCACTGTAAATGCACGGTCACGTGACGCGCTCCAGTTTGAGTGACAGCCACATGCAGCGTGTCTCATGCTGCTGTTTTTTAATGTGTGCGGGTCGGGCTCGTGTTGGGTCGGCAAACTGAGACACGTTTCTTAGGGTCGAGTGGGTCGGGTTTGGTTTGCAGCGGGTTGGGTTGGTACAGGTCAGAAAAAAAGCTGACCCGATCATCTGCTATTTTAGACTTCATTGGATTTTTTTAAGAGGGGTATTATCCTTTTACCAGGTGTTTGGTAATAATCTCAAACACGTCTTTATCACTATCTCACATTTTGTTGGATAGAAAAAGCAATATTGGGAAGGATGGGTTAAATGCAGAGGACAAATTTCCCTACGGGGACAGTAAAGTATGCAAACAATATTGATCTAAAACAAGAGACAAAAAAATCCAGTATTTTCCCTTCCAGGTTATCAAGCGATCTCACCATAAGCCCCTCCCACCCTCCTCTTGCTCCCGTTCACTGTGCAGCTGTTTAAATAAAGAATGAAAAAAGGAGTAAAGTAAAACCATGGAAAAGGGAAAAGCTGAGTCTCAGACAGACGATGTAATACACGGACGGTAGTTTGTTGCGTAAACGGTAATAATGGCTCATTTGCATTTGGTTATATAGCATACCCAATTGGTGCATTCAGCCACATCAGTGCACATTTAATGAAACATTGACATAATGCTAATGTTCTCGAATAGTTGGAGGCATGAGGTGTCTGTTTGGCTAATGGCTTGGAGATCCAGAGCACGTACACTGGGTGCAAACAAGTTGAAGGCCCGTTATTAGTCCGCTCGATTCAGCCAAACCCCAAAGAATGACTATTATTGTGTGTGTATTGCAACCTTATTGAAACTTTCAGTATAATGTGATTCTTGAATTGAAATGCCTTTTTTGCAGAATCTACTTGCAATGTCAACCAAACAGAAAGGATTCACACCAAAGTACTTAAAGCTGAGGTATACTAACTCATCTTTTTCAGTTTCTTTTTGCCAATATAGAGCACTTTGTACACGCAGCAATTTGTGGAAAAAAGAATACATGACAGTAACAGTCTAATTCAGAGCAATTTATTTCTATGTTGGTGTGTCCTCCAACTGTCACAGCATAAAGAGTACTCTCAAGGCACAGAGAGGCACAGCTAAGTTTGTGTTAAGGCCCTGAACCAGATTTTTTATTGTAGTGGAATTACATTGATCTTGTTCTTCAGTATCTTGTAAAAGCAGACATTTGTGAAGAAAATACCTTTCTGTGCTGTCCATGTAATAATTAAGCATTTCCATCAATTGTGAACGAGCAGACAAACTGATGCTAGCATCACCTAGACTGTAAAGCTCCACTTTGCTCCTTGAAAGCTCACAAGCTTGTAAATCAATTGCAGTGCAAGTTAGGACTGAGATTGGATCACAAATCTGGGCACTTTGGCCGGGTCCCCGCCCCCTTTGAGTGAAAACAGCTGCTTTTACTCCACAGCGGTACATACAACATCTCAGATCTTTTCCCGTTATTAATCAGAACCACAGGAAACTGGCACATTAATTCACTGGCAATAGACGATCAGGAAGTATTTGAAAGAGAAAAAGAGCCAGTTGATAAACTGTTACGGGTCATTATTGGAGGAACAGCTCCACACAATAGCCGTGTATCATGCCCCTTGTGACTTCAGTAAGTCACAAGGGTAAATATGCAGCCTGATTAAACACGCTCATCACTCATTTGTGATTCAACGAGTCTCAAAATGCACATGAACGTTAGCAATAGCATCCAGTATATCATCTTGTGTTGAATGAAACATGGTAGTCTTCCATTTTGCTCTCACAATCTATTAAACTAAATCAGGGTGGGCGAACACGCGAAGGACATGTTTAATACAATGCAGCTCTTTGCAAAAGAATTGGCGCATATTTCCCATAAACTGTAACAGTCTTTAAAAATCCAACCACAGTCCTTCAGACCCTGTTTCCCATCTCCACACTGAGAGAATGAGAGTCCGTATCTCCCTCCTTTTCGAGGCGGCGTGTAAAAGGTGCAGCAGCCTCACTCAAAGCGGGATGTAGGTTAAACAACAGTCAGGCAGATCGTGGCACTGGGATCAGCTTCTGTGCTTTTCAGGTTTCTGATTAGCCTACTCTTTATTTGATGAAAGTTGGCCTCACATTCACAGAAAAGATCAAAATTAGGAAATGTAAAAAAGCTCTAATGAAGCATATGAGGCGAAGCGCGACATCGTAACGCGGAAATATTCAAAGTCATTGACTTTTCTTTCACATGTGACTGAAACTGTAACAAATGCAACTTAAAACAGACTCTCAGACGTCCTTCAGAGGCTCCTGGTTAAAGTTTATGAACTTTGCGCAGCCTAGAGTCGTTCTCTGCACAGTCCAGTCAGGACCGAGCTGCAGGCACTGAGCGCACAGGCCAGGGGCGAATCAGAGGAGGGGACTCGGTGGGCAGGGCCCCACATGCAACACACTCCAGCATTAAAAATAAAAAAGATCAAATTCTGTCCCAGTCAGAGCAGAACAGCACAAAATGTCAGTTTATGTAATGTACATTTATTTCAATCTTGGTGAGGAGTAAAGCCATTAAATCTAATACAATTACTGAAAAGAAAAAGGCCAGGCATAAAGTTATAGTTTATTGTGATTAAATATAACGGTCACATTATATTTAATCACAATAAACTACCGAATGGTCGGTGCCTTTGTGGCTCTTCACAGGATCAAGGTTGAATAGTTCGGCTCTTGGTCTCTAACTAGTTGGCCACCCCTGAACTAAATCGTAGGCTGTACACATATAATCTAGCAACAATATAAAGGGACAGAATGAAAAGGTTAGACTAGTAAATGTTATTGACATGTAGTGATCACAGTGTGGTTCAGCCGCTCTGTTTAAAAGTGTCACAGGTAAATTAGAAGTTCTCAGCCAATCTCTGCCCATTCAATTCACAACTGTATTAGATCTCTTAAGGCCATTGTGTGCATGTGTAATTTGTGTGCATCCAGCAGGAACATACAGAGACAGGACCATACAGACGGCATTCATTTCAAAGGACGAAGGACTCTATTTTACCCAAAGGGAGCAATAACCTTCCTAGTGACGTAGATGTTGCTCCCATCTACAGGGCCTTGAACGCATTTTTTCAAACCAAGCAGCCATTTGCAAAAAAGCTCCCACAAATTCCTGAACTAAGTCTGATCTTCTCAAAACCAGGTTTCAAGTGTTGATTCATTCATTTGACATTTATCTAAAACTAGTTATACACTAAACATTTATGAATGAATACTAACAATTTTACAGGAGATTACACTAAGTACTGCAGTGATGTATTTAACAGTACATTCTGTTCCGTGTTAGATGAGCATCACAGTGAGAGCAAACAAAACAATAGCTTTACTCTGTCTCAAGGCAATTCAAAAAAGCAATACTAGTACAATAGTGCTTTGAGGAAACTGTTTTCAGCCTGGATTTGAACATTGTCAGAGTCAAGGCCTTCCTGAAGACTGTCGGTGGCGTAAAACTGACTGAAATTTAAATAAGCAACTGCAAGTCAATGATTTACATCACAATGGGTGACTTCTTTTGTGTTTTCTGTGCAGTATTTTTGTACTGTAATCTCTGCTGAGGTCCCTTTTCATGTCTGACTTGAACAGGATGAAGAAGGAGTTAGTTCTTTGTCATCGGCTGCTGAGAGCTCACACATTTGAGATTTTCCAGATGTGTTTGAGGTTCTACATTGAAAGAGACAAAGTGAGAGTCTGATGTGAAATGTGTTATGACAAAGGAGCGACAGAGATAAAGGTTTGAGTCAAAAAGAGAATCCTGGAGAAGGTGTCAATGAATGTGCTAAAGCAGTCGCAGAAAACTGTGAGAAATGCCTTGAAGGCGAAGACAATTTGAATGCTGAAACAATGAGAATTTAAGTGGAAACGCTAAGATTGCTTGTCTATTTTTCTACAGTGGTGAACATTGCAAAGCTCAGCTCCACTGTCCAAATCTCACACAGGTAAGTTATGGAGAGAACTGTGTGTGCCCTGGATAGATAAACACTCAGCCCCAACCTGCACCAGACATTTCAGACATAGAAAATGGACATTTGGTATTAAAATATTCTGTGTGGGGACATCATATCAGGAGGTTGTCAGAAGAAAGAAAACAAGAGCTCCGCTGTGTGTGCGTGTGAGGAAGTGGGTGTGTGTGGGGTGTGCATGAGAAGGAGGCGGGCTTTAAGAGCAGAATTATCCCCCCGACAGCTGACACATGACATTTTACTGCGAGCAACAAGCAAACCAGTGCACAATTATCATGGTACACAACCACTGACAAGATAAACCAACTGTCAAGCTAGTTATTTATGTAATCTTCATCATAAATTAAAGAAGACATGTCATGACGATTTATTAAAGCTGCACGAGTGGTACAAAACACCGCTCCAGGTCTGTTTTTCATCATCGAGTTCTCAAAGTCTGCCTTTAAATCTTTAAAGTTGTTGAGAACTTAATACCAATCCAGAGGTGTACAAGGTTTTTAAAAGCTTCAAGTGGAACTTCGATAATGCCGCTGAGCGCTCTTAAAAGTTGCAGAGAACCTCCTGCCTGAACACCTGCACTAAATCCACTCATTCCTCACAGCAATGTTTCCCAACCTTTTTTGTCTGGTGGACCCTCTGTGTACCCCGTACTTCAATAATCGTAGTTTATTTAGAAAGCAGTCATTTAAAGGAATAGGCCACCGTTTTTACGTGGAAGAGCTTGGTAGCTTCTATCTTGACCGGTTTTGGAGCTAGAGTGGAGAGGAGGAGAGGCTAAATGCTGACGCCGTCTGCACTGTGTTTACGTGACTGAAGACCAGACAGGTCCTCAAGAACTGTCAAAGCTAAGGTAAGAACCTAAACCTAAAATACTCCCCAGACTATATATTTTACTGCAAAAACATAGCTTTTTCTTTAAAAAAAAATTATGTTCAGATTCTTTTTTTTTTTTTTTTTCAAATCTGATATATTTCTAAGTACCCCTGCTAAGTCCTCAAGTCCCCCACGGGGTCCCAATACCCCTTGTTGGGAATCACTGCCTTGCAGTACAGCTCCAAGTCATGACAGTCAATAAGCGCAACAATCAATCAGGGAATTTTACAGAGAATAATCGTTGCAAAGGGTTTTCTAAAACTGTTGATGATGTATCATTGTGACAATGAAAATTGAGATTGCCTTATTTAGTTACTGCTCAAATTTGTCAGCAGAGAGAACAAACAACAATGCAAAATGCTAATGATTTGGTTTGCTCACATGTCCAAAACAAGGATGGCATTGAAGTACCAATATGAGAGTTGTCATTTAGGTCAATAGTACATAACCAGCTCTTGCAAATGTCTCCACTGAACTGTCTAGCTTGTTTTTGGTTGGTTTTGTTCAGATTTGACTTCTGAGCTGGGTAATGACAGCTGAAATACCAGCGTAGCGTAATGTGGGAACTGTTAATAACATCATACTAATATCTTTTATACCTAGCTCGAGATAACACCACTGTTTGGTGCTCACCTTGAGCTGAAAGGAGAACAGCTGTTTAGAAGCCTCGATATCCTTTGCCCAGGTGATGTTTGTTTCTGTTCCCTTCGCATTTCACAAAGGCTCGTCTAAGCTCAGGAAAGAACATATCTCAGTATGGAAAACCGGTGGCCTGTTCCTTTAAGATCTGGAAATGGGTCTGTGGGCCCTTCACTGCGGTCGCCCACTGCTCCTGACAGGTTGTGCTGAGGCACTGGCTGACGGGTGGGTCCAATGCTGAGGGCAAATTTCCTTTGGGAGACACTACAAAACTCAAACATGCAAGAACAAAACAACCCTCGACTTCCGATATTTTCTTTTAGAATGAAATGAGCATCATCTTCCCAAGGTTACTTTACCTGTAATAAGAATGAATGTGAGTCAAACTGGAAAGGTTCCAGTGTCGCCGTTCCAGGTCGGAACAATGACAAAAGCAGGTGGAAAGCCTTCAAATATCGCTCTTGACATTTGATTGAAAGAGAAATTGCATGTTGTTTAGAGCTTGCGAGCCTGAGTGGGTCTAGCGAGGCAGGCTGCAGATCGGAGCTGACAGACGAGACATGAGACAAGGCCCCGGATGCCAAACCATTCAAACCCACAAGCGGGTGTGTGAAGGCAAATCAATAAATACATCAACCGCGCAAACAAATGTGGGAACAGACAATTATCAAGGGGAAGGTGGAAGGGGGAAACAGCAGCAGTGGATTTCATGCACAACATTCACTTCAACCGAATAATAGTCATCACAGTAATTGCCTCTGTAATACCCCTTTGGCTGACTAAAACTAAAACAATTTCCTTTGACTGAAAAAGACAAACTCTCAATGTACATAGGATACAAATGGGAAGCCAAATGCAAGCTCTTCTTTAACCTCAATTCATAAACCTATGCTGTTTTCAACTCAGAATAATATCAAAACACAATGTTAGAGGATAACATTAAATCGCTATTGATCATACTGGGTCAGGCTGTACTATCTCTGTCATAGCCTTGACTGTGGTGCTCAGACTCTTGCGTATCAGTCTGACACTCTGAGAGGGTATTTCTCCCTTTTCTGTGGAAGCATAGACAGACTTGAATGGTAGGACTAATTCTCTAACACACAAGATCTTCTTTCATTTTCATATCCTGAAATCATCTTGGGACCCCCATGCAGGGGGATCCCGAGGCTCACTTTGGAAACCGCTGACTATCGCTCAGCCACCGTGCTGCCAATGACAATGACAAGCCACGACGAAATAGGACAGAAATCTTTCATACTGTTAGGATAATGTTTAGTTCGTCAGTCATAACACTTAACAACAGACAGTTCTCCATTTGAGTAGTTTAATATTACAAATACTCTGAGGAACATTCAGAGGAGCACAAGACACAACTGAAGGTCACAATGATTTCAGCGGGCGGCACGGTAGCGCAGCAGTTAGAGCTTGTGCTTCACAGCAAGAAGGTCCCGGGTTCGATTCCCACGCTGAATATTTTCTGTTTTCTGAACAGTCATAAAAGTACAAATGATTTCCAGTATGCCTCGATTAAGATTAAGGAGAGGTCTCTGTTTCACAGCTGCCCCCTGCTGGCCAGCTCTCACACCTGCGCAAGTAAACTGAGCAGCGCGGCCTAATGACATCATCACACCGCTCTGATTGTTTTTATGTCAGGCAAAAGCGTGAGTCATGGCACGTGAATTTCTTTTTTATTATGCTAATTTTGTAATCGTTTAGTGCAGGGGTGGCCAACCAGTCAGAGACCAAGAGCCGAAATTTTCAACCTTGATCCTGTGAAGAGCCACAAAGGCACCGACCATTAGCGAGATCCCGGGGCGGTACTTTATTGTGATTAAATAGAATGTGACCGTTTTATTTAATCACAATAAACTATAACTTTATGCCTTTTTCTTTCTTTTTTTTTAAATAATTGTGTTAGATTGAATGGTTTTACTCCTCAACAAGATTGAAATACATGTATATTAAATGACATTGTGTGCTTTCAGCTCTGACTGAGACAGAATTAGATTATTATTATTATTTATTTATTTTTAATGCTGGGGTGTGTTTGTATGTGGGGCCCTGCCCACTGAGCCCCCTCCTCTGATACGCCCCTGGCCTGTGCGCTCAGTGCCTGCAGCTTCGTCCTGACTGGACTGTGCAGAGAACGCACCCTAGGCTGCACAAAGTTCATGAACTTTAACCAGGAGCCTCTGGAGGATATGAGAGTCTGTTTTAAGTTGAATTTATTACAGTTTCAGTAACATGTGAAAGAAAAGTCATGACTTTGCGTATTTCCGCGTTACGATGTCGCGCTTCGCATCATACGCTTAATAAGAGCTCCGCTTTTTTCCATTTCCTAATTTTGATCTTTTTCTGTGAATATGAGGCCAAATTACATCAAATAAAGAGTAGCTGATCAGAAATCTGAAAAGCACAGAAGCTAATCCTAGTGCCACAATCTGCCTGCCTGTTGTTTAACCTACATCCCGCTTTGAGTGAGGCTGCACGGGCTCCTTTTACACGCTGCCTCGAAAAGGAGAGAGATACGGACTCTCATTCATGTAGAGATGGAAACATGGTCTGTAGGACGATGGTTGGATTTTTGGTCAAAGACTGTTACAGTTTATGGGAAATATTTAACAATTATTTTGCAAAGAGCCGCATTGTATTAAACATCTCCAATCATGCAAAGAGCCGCACTCTGATTGGCCAAGAGCCGCATGCGGCTCGAGAGCCGCGGGTTGGCCACCCCTGGTTTAGTGTAATAATCGAAATCGTAATCGAATTTCGATTAATTGCACAGCCCTAGTGTGGAGTTTGTATGTCCTGTTTTGCATGTTCATGTTTGCATGACCACCGGCCTGGCTCCACATCATGGAGATGGGCACAGCACAGCCGCTGCCCACATTGAACCCATCCCTCGACGGCACTGTTCCCTACGGGTCGTCCAGTGGCGTTGTGGGATGGGGTAAATGCAGAGGACACATTTTGTTGTACAGATCATGCATGAAGACAAATAAAGCAACAAACATACAAGCTCTTACAGTCTATAGTTATAGTCATAGTATCTCTCCCAGGATGTTAAGGTCACAGGACGATGTTCTGTGATTGGACAGAAAGCACAATGTTGGCGTTGTCTTCTCGTCAAACAGCTCTGAAACTGGGACTTTACATTGCAACACAAACACTGCACTTATTAACTAAATCTTATCCTTTTGCCACAAAACAAAGAACAAAAGTGCAGCCAACATTTGCTTTTGCAGTGCCTCACTCAAACCCAGGCCATAAACATGAAGCAATAAGCACATTCTTGAAATGTTCCTAATGTGGATTGCTGTATTTTCTCTCAAATTATTGTTTATTTGAAAAAAAAGCTGAATAACCCTACAACATTAAAACTAACGTAATGATCAAAACAACTTGGAAATCAGGAGGGGTCTTCATTCGTCTTCAGAAAACTAATATTGAAAAAAAAAACACTGATTCAGACAACTAAAGCATAATAATTATTGGGCTAACTAACACACGACAAAATAAAAACATTGTGGAAAACATAAATTTATCAACAACGCCATCCTTGTTCGCAAGCTTCAAAAAGAAGTCGAGCGAACAGTGTTCCCCAGAGAGTTAACTGATTGTAAGTACAGGGTGATAAGAATAATCAGCCGCTATAAGGAGTGCACAGACGTGACTGACAGCACTGGCAACAACTCAGTTCATTCGAAAGCGCCACAAAAGCTGCTCAAAGCTACGTTCGAGAGCAGCGCCCGTTTATTTAGTCGAGCTCGGAGATAGAAAGTCGTAATAAGAAAATTGCAAATGAGGCCCCTCTGTCTTGGCATCTCTCCTTTCATGTGGTATTGAGGGGTGAGTAATAGCGCGACATCAGACAGGGAAGGTTGCGGAGGGATCTTGAGGCAGCGCCATAGAAAATGGGCAGTGCTATTCAGTGGCATGGAGTGGCTCATTCCGTAGATTCCAGCAGAGTGGTTTTACTGCAGTGTTGCGTAGAGGTCACATCATGAAAGTGAGGATATGTGCCGAGATGTTGAGATAGCAAGTAAAACTAAGATTTCATCTGAAAATGTTCTCGTAATATATCAGAAGGTTCTTTGCACGCACAATTGTACAGGTTTTGTGTTTATTCCCAGGCAAAGGTTCCTACACAGGGAGACACAGGGTGGACAGAGTGCAACACACCGCAGATAACATCTTCATGAACATATCACTGCAGAACACTCAGGAAGTTTACAGTTAAGGGACTATATGGAGTTTAAATTGTTAAAACTAACATGTTCCAGCCATGTCCTAAAGTGTAAAATGAAGCTATTCACCACAACTGCCTCTAAAATCCTTGTAACAGTTGTTACTTCAGGTCATGCAAAAAAAAAAATTGTAGTTTAAGCAGTTCTTATATTGGAAGAGTTTCGTGGCGCGAGGCTTGTGCTAGGCTAGCGCATTTCTATGGTATCAGCTAGCCTGCATTAAAAACAGTCTGACCCGCTCCACAGAGCAAATCACTTATAACGCCAGACTAACCATATAAATGTCTGTGTCGATAGAATCATTTTTGGAATATAACTGACCTTGCATCACATGAATGATCGCATTTTGAGGGACTATTTTCTAGCAGATCACTCCGCCGCTGCGTAGCTTATACAACCACAAAGCTGATGCTGCTCAAATATAAGTTATTTTAAATGCAAAATGGTTAACTACTCTATCGACAAAGACATTTATATCATTAGTCTGGTGTTATAAGTGATTTGCCTCAGACGCTCTGTGGAGCAGGTCAGACTGTTTTTAATGCAGGCTAGCTGATATCGTAGAAATGCGCTAGCCTTGCATTAGCCTAGCGCCACGCAACTCTTCAAACAGAAGAACTGCATAAATTACAAAAAAAATATCTCCAGAAATCAGCAACACTCTGGATAACTAGGAAATGAGGCCCTATGTCAAAAATCCTGAAATATCCCTTTATTATAGGGACTGCAGTTACGTGTAAGGCCTGAGGTGGCAGTAGTGAGCACAAAATGACCAACTTGCATCTAGTCTCTTTCAAAAACACCATGATACCAAGATATAAAGCATCTGACGAAACAAAGAAATCAAGCTAAAGAAACTGGAATGTGTATCGCAATCTATGCAACCATGTCCCAAAACTCAACAGGACTAAAAAGTAATGTGTCATGAGAAAGAATTAGAACATAGTAAGACAGAATAAAAGAAAACATGGAAAACAATCAAGGATTTTTGGCTTAAAGGGGCTGGAAGCAAGTTTGCCATTTTATACTCACTACTGCCACCTCAGGCCATATGTGTAACTGCACCTTCTATATTAAGCATGCATGCGTGCATGACGGCAATTCGGGCCGAAGTGACACATTTTTGAGTGACCGTACAGGATTTTAGAGGCAGTTGTGGTGAACAGGTCTGAGCTCATTCTACACATTAGGACATGGCTGGAACATATAGGGGGAGGAAAATACTTAATTTTAACATTTTTAAACTCCTTATAGTCCCTTTAATAGTACTTTGCACTTAATAGGAAAAAAGCATCAGTCAGGCCTATGTGAGTGTGGTGTAGAGCTGTAGTTTCCGTTGTAGTAATCATAATAGAAAGAAGCTGAAACGAGGGCTGAGAAGGCGATTTGCAGCACCAGCTGTTTGTCACATAAAATTAAAATTAAAATGTTTCCCCTTTTCGTGTCAAAATAGTTGTCCAGTTTATGAACAGCACTTAGTAAAGTCATGGAACATATAGTGTATACTAGGCCTGTCACGATAACAAATTTGAAGTTCGATATATTGAGGCAGGAAAGTATCGTGATAAACGATATTATTGACACTAACGATACTAGATACTGTCAGCTCTCAGGCATAAAAATGACAGTAAACCTTTTGTTCTACACAGTGTAAAAGTCCAGCTTTAGAGTCTTTACAGGCCATTTGTGGAGAACTCAGATCCACCTACTTACTTTCTGTAACATGATTGAATCTGTAAAGTAACCTGGCAGTTGTCCACTTATTTTCCTGAGAGGTGAAAAGCTTTTGAAAGATATCACACTTACTCTCACCGTCTTGGTTTATGACCTATAATTTTGAGCCGTTTCATTTGTTGGATTGCCTTGCACGCAAAGGTTTGCTGTAGATTAATACTGATAAAACATTTGAGGGATAGAGTTTTCTGTCATTTTATGTTTTCATATAATCATAAGGAATTTTATGCATAAAAAAGGGCCCAAAATGCCAATAATTTCGCAGACAAAATCTAAATAATAGATAACGCCAGGATTTCATTTATGGTTTAATTTTGCTGATATACACTAGTTACAAAGACGTTTTCAGAAGGGATTGTTAAGCTTAGACTTGTTAAGCTTTTTAAATAAGCTACAGTATATGGACGTGAAAAAATCTGTAAAAGTTTTGAGAAATTGGGTCCTAAACTTTTGTAATGTCTGCGTATGAGTCTGTATATTTCCCCACTGCAGTCTCCCAGAAAGGAAATGACCATATTTGGATAACGTGAACTTGGCAACCTTTTGTGCTACATGTGGATACCAAACATGTCAATATTTGTGAATGGATCAGGGTGGGAAAGACGAGGGAGCACCGCGCTGTTGTAATGATTTCCTGGATATATCTCCGGCTCATTAGCCGCCCTTTCCCGCTGTGGATCTGATCATCACAACATGAAACATGCCATCTCAGGCCAGGCACTAAACCAGCTTCTACATTGTGCTCCCTACAACACTTGACTGCACAGATGGACTACACCCATCGGATTTGCAGTCATGATTGTCCAAGATTAAATGGCCTGTCTGTGGAAACAGGTAAAAATGTCCTCACTGTTTTAAGTTATTGGAGCATGTGGACAAAAACTAGGTTAATTTACAGATTGGAAATTTAAAGCTTTGCCATTTCAGATTTGTGTGATGTTGCACAAATGGGTAAATCATTCACATTTTGACTGAGCCAGAAAAAACGTTTGTGATCAGGAGGGAGGTTCCCATATCTCTAAATGAATCTTTGTTTCTGGTATGTCATAAAAAGCTGCTGCCTCTCCAGTTCTGTGGATGTAGCGACTGTTGAACATCAGCGCTCGCATCAGGATAGGCTCCAGCATGTTTTGTAGTAGCAAAGCTCTGGTGGATATTTTCACTTCTTGCTGCTCGTAAAGATAAATATAAACTAGGGATGTCCCGATCCAGTTTTATGAAATCCTGGTCGGATTTTTTATTAACACTTTATGCTGGCTACGTGGTCAAAGTACTTGATATCATAACTCGAGTAAAAGTACAGATACTACTGTTCAATTATTACTCCAATAAAGCTAAAAGCTGCTCTGTCAATGTTTTGCTGAGAAAATACTTCAGTGTTCAGAGTAGAGCATACAAATCCATTTAAATAAGTGGTTTCGATATTAACGTGGCCGAATTCACAACCGTGCGACAACATGGGAGGGACAATACAACTGCACAGCGCCACCTACTGTTTTGGAGTGTGCATTTTAAGGCTTTAAAAGCAGAACTAAGTAACTCTTTTTCACTCAAACGTGGCTGTAAATACTGTTTAAGCCTGTTAGCTTCTTCTTCGTGATTCTATTAGTGTGTATTGGTGGCTCCGGTCTGGTGGCAGTCAAGTTGCAATTGTGGTTTTCTGGCCAGAGACACCAGGGGGAGATGGAAGACCCTCCAATCATCCCATTAACACGTATTACCCCCAGAGGGACTACGGAAAGGATTTATTAAGGTGAACAAGTTACTTAGTACTGCTTTAAAATGAATTTACTTTTAACCTTAGAGCCTTCAGAGAAATGTAGTGAGTAAAAGTGAGCAGAGTGAAAATAATCATTTCACAACTAAAACACTACTCGGGTGAAGTACAGATTCTAAAAAACTCTACATAAGTACAGTTCAGCACGGTAATTTACTTTGTTACGGAGCACATCTCACACGGATCCTCCAACCACCACCAACCACTCACTCACACTCTGCTCGCTCAGGCTAAACGGGCTGTCTCACATTCAGGTACTAACCAGGCCCGACCCCGCTGAGCTTTCGGAGATCAGGCATTTCCAAAGATCATTCAAACATTTTTCACAGGGTAGCAAGCTCTAAAAGGTTTCACATAATACCCCCATTAGGATCAGCAAGTCTCGTACCACTACACAAAGTACCTACATTACTGCAAACTGTTTAAAAAGGAGCAAGTATTCAAGGGCGATACTTCCATACTCACACGTTTTGTATTTCAAACTCAGTCGGACAAATAAAACGTGACAAAAACACGGTTCAGAACTGAAATTAATATTCTCTACGACTGAATCATTGGCATGGAGGAATCTTAGATGACAGTCACTGATACAACACTCGTGTCAACTTCCAGCAGAGCGCTATTTGACAGCCATTGTGTTTCCGGGCAGGAGCCAAACTGTATCTATTCTTGTGTGCAACAATCAGACAAATCACATGCGCGCTACATGTATCCGGGCTCCGATTTCCATATCATTCTCCTCTGCGCCCACATATAATTGGATAACCACCTAACATATGGGCGCGCGGCATCTCGGTTGTCACCAAGGGCATAATTTAGAGCTGATTGTGGCTCGCCGCACCTGGCACCGTAAGCCATAGACGTCCTTTTTTTTTTCTTTTTTTTTTTAAGAGATCTTAGAAACACAAGGCTTCCGATTTGAAAAGGTGAAGAGGCTACCGCGATTGGGGATGGCCTATTAAACATTCATATCCTTCCGCTCAGCTAATAAATATATGGAGGACAATCAAATTAAATGGCGGTCTCGCAGTGGTTCTACGGTCTAATCTGGGTTTGAAGGGGGACAATGAAATTTGATATGGTAGTTGGAAGGGGTACAATGACGCAATTAGCGATGAGACGTGACAGAGGTTTTATGAGCTGTTGGGCGTGTGAGCCAGTAATGCTAATGTCTTCGGAGTTTGCAATAGTAAAGTCTCCATTTTTGGTCTTCTTTATATGATCCTGGTTAATCTAAAACTTTTCAAAGAAGCCTTGTTTGGACAGCATCACCTACTGTTCTGGAGTGTGCATTTTAAGGCTTTAAAAGCAGTACTAAGTAACTCTTGCCCCTAGAGGCCAAAAGCGCAACTGCAGGTGTCGTAGCAAGTTACAATTTTTTCATTTATCAATTGTCCGTAAGAGTAAGTACTACGCTGACAGAAAAGGCGAAGGGAGAGAGGGACATTGTACATCCAATTATACAATGGAAACAATTTTTGTCACGCAAACTTGGCTGTAAATACTGTTTAAAGTGGCACTAGCCCGCAGTTAGCTTTGCTGGTTAGCCTGCTAGCTTCTTCTTCCTTTAACTTCCTGAACCTCACTAAAAGGAACAGGTGGTTTTTCCATACTGAGATATGTTCTTACCTTAGCTTAGACGAGTTGATGCGTACCGGTTTGGTCTTTATGTGTGCTCTCAGTCAAGCACAAAGACAAAAGATGTTGTTAGCATTTAGCCTCTCCTCCTCATCTCTATGGACCCAAACGGGGGTGAGTTGGAAGTGACCAAGCTCTTCCACATTTCCCCTATTTAAAAACGGTTGCATAAGTAGTTAGACGATCCAAGTCTAGTTACACAAAATTAAACATGTCGATTTTCTACGCGAATAAAAGGGGTATTATATTGTAAGGCGTAATAACACCTTCGGAGCATTAATATCTTCTCTTGGTCTTTTTGCGTGACTGAGAAAAACGGTGGCCTATACCTTTAAAGGAACAGGCCACAATTTTTCCATACTGAGATATGTTTTTACCTAAGCTTAGACGAGTCGATACATACCTGTCTGGTCTTTACGTGTGCGCTCAGTCATGCAAAAAGACCAAAGACGTTGTTAGCATTTAGCCTCTCCCAGCATATTCCTATCGACTAAGCTCTTCCACAATCCAAGTATAGTCCCACAAAATTATTTTTTTCCATGCAGATAAAAAGGGGTACTATATTGTAAGGCGTAATAACACCTTAGGAGAACATCGACGTCCCTGCAGTACTATACTTGGGTCGTGTAACTTCTGTGGAGAGGCTAAATGCTAACAACATCTTTAGTGTTTTTGCGTGACTGGGCGCACACATAAAGACCAGACAGGTACGCATCAGCTCGTCTAAGCTCAGGTAAGAACATATCTAGTATGCAAAAAAAAAAGGCCTGTTCCTTTAAGGTCACAATTGGCAAAAGGGTGCAATATTGATAGTAATGCAACAGGCTCTTCAAACCTCAAAAATAATCCGGGACGTGCAATAAAACCATGGCAAACACATTCTAAAATGCATGTGCTTCTAGTTTAAGTTCAATATTTAAGTTCTCTCTCAAATATGGATGCTGCTGGATATGTTTAAAACATGCACATCGACTGAATCTTGGTTTGAAAACGCAAATTGCATAATGTTTGTCGAGGCTCACGCGGATGGATTTCTTTCCCCACAGCTATAAGTCAGTAGCGATGGTCAATAATTCATGCTATATGTGTGGACATGCAAGAAGCATACGCAGGCTGGTATGGTGACAGCCGCGCGCCCAGCTTGTGTCGCTGTCACCCTGTGGAGAATAATATGATCCATGCAGCAGAGCAAGCCAACAGCTCAGGGAAGCGCCACGCGATGGGGGATTTGGCACTGGCACTGTAGGATACTTTACGGTTTGCTGTGGCTGTTTTGGCATCTTTGAATAGATGTTTCGCCTTTTCTAAGATATCTATATGTATGAGTGGGGGGTCTTTGATTTGCAAGCATGCAGGAAATTCTTTGGGTTTGCAATATGGTTCATAACAAATTGCCGTCAGTGTGTCAGATGGAAAGGTAGCAATCAAGATGAGTTAAAACATTCATGAATGAAACAAGAGTCCTCCTCTTACGTGTGGTTTTAATGAGGGGAAAAACAAGCATTTTAAGCATCTTGTCGTCAAAAGTAGTTCTAAATGTCCACACACATAGCTTCTGTTTGACAAAGCTGTGTTTTGGATTTGCTCAAGAGTTTTTCAAGAAAATCAACGAATCCCAAAATGTGATTGACTGTTCGGTTATCTTCCATAGTCGCCGTCACTTTGGGAAAAATAAATACTCCATGTCCAAATCGACTTTTAATTGTGGATATAATAAAGGTCTGATTGGAGAAAATGAACATGTAAGAATGGCAATGGCTGGAAAAGTTACCAACTTAGAATCTTTAACACTTTAGACTTTAGAGAGGTTGAAGTTGGTTGAAAACGAAATAGTCGGAACAAGTCAAGTGAAGGTGTGTCGACTTTCTAGATAAAGACAGGGTAAAAAACAAAGAAGAACAGGGCTGGACAATAAATAACAATTAAAAAAACAATAAATGTATGTAAACAGAAAGTAAATAGAGGGTGCAGTAAATAGACTCGAAATCCCATGCGAACTCTGTGCAAACAAAAACATCTTCAAAAGAGCCGCAAAATAGGTAGAAATGTTTGAAGAATGTCAGAGGCAGGCACCAAGCATTAGCACACTGACACTGGGTTTAACTCGCATTATAAGATAAGATGAGATAATGTATGTACTTGTGTATGTACTTTACAACAATTATGAACTGTAAAACCATTGGTGCGACCGGTTCGATTCGAGTTGAATTCCTCTTTCCAATAGCAGCAAAAGACAAGGTAATGGTTTGCTGTTTAGCGTTAGCACTGCTAGTGATCCATCCAATCTGTGGGTTCATCTAATCCATTGATCCATCCAATCCACGGTGCTCCATACCGCCTATGGACCCAGCTGATGGCGAGCTGAAAGCCCAGGACCGAAACCCCTTCAGAACCACTGTTCGGTAGGAGTCGCTGTAGCCTGCTCAGCCCAAACACACGCTCAATCACATTCCATGAACTCTGAACACTGAACCACACATTACAACCCCTAATGAACTGAACTGAGTTCCTTGAACCGGAAAATCGTCCATGGGACTTTTTCCCATTATTTCCTTTTTGTAAATAATGTAAATATTGTACATATTGAATACACCCTTCACACCTTGCTGCACCATAGTCTGTGTCCTGTTGTGGTTTACACTCTGTTCCATGTCCCTCTTCAGAGCCGAGCAATAGAACTTCTGGTCCGAGCCTAATATAACAAACCAAACTCACGTTCCCTATCTCTTGCACTTTAAAGGGAGTGTTACATGTATTACCCAGTTTTGCGTCGGCAGATTTTACAGATCCTCCATACCACATGTTTTTCTGCGACAGGATTGGCCAATAAACCTGTCTATTATAACATTGACCATCATTAAAATCGAGATCAAGACCATTATTAAAAATCACGACTTGATTAAAAGCCCTACGTAGAGCTACGCAACAGAAAATCTTCATCTTAGGAGCCAGCCCGAGAAATCAAACACAAACAAAGCTAAGCACAGCGAACTTCTGGTGAGAAAACAGCATCATGACGTGTTGACATTTTGTTTTGAGCATCGCTTGCTGGCTCCACAGTTCTTAAGGGCTGCAGAAAGTACATGACTGCCTTTACAGCCCATGCACGCAGGATTTATATCTCACCGCACATATCCAATAGCGGTTCCTGCATCATTTGCCGACACCCCTGGGATCTAATCACACAGCCATGGGTTATAGGCCCGGCTAAAAAGCCCTCTCGGCCGACGACGCCTCACAACAGGAGAAACGGGAGACGGGGCAGCAGGAAAATCAACAAGCATTAAATTGGAAAGGCCAGCTTTGATAGGCCAGCGGTGTGATGAGGCTAAACGGGATTACATGCACAGCGCACAGCTATATGTCAGCCTGGACATTTAAGAGTCTGTGAGCCGGTGCGTGTGCAGAGAGAAGGGAAATTACAGGAGCTGTGGATTTGGCTTGGAAGCCAATAACGCAAATATGGAAGGATTTCATTTCTTCAGTCAGTTTCATCCCATTTTTGAAACCAATCAACCACATTTGTCTTCAGTTTTTCAGAAATCCTGCAATCCATATCTGAGACGATTTGCTAATCTGCTAAACCACTAACAAAAGAAGCCTTTTACTGTTTAACTTTTTCTTCACTTTTCTAAGCACAAACAATGTCTTGAATGATGCTTCTTTCCTCAATCAAAAGGCCCACACTGACAGTGGTTTTGACTAGTGCACTTTCAGGTAAACAGTCTGCAATAACAGGGGAAAAAAAAAAAAAAAACACATGGATTGTAGCAGCGTCTAAGTCTGGACTCTTGTTTACTTCTTGTTTTGATTTTCGTCTCTGTAGGACATCCACAAGTCCACGTCGGCTCGACCTTCTCCACGTTTCATCACCCTCCCAAACAATGCCCAAAGCGGGGGAAGGGTTCTGACAGAAGCACCCCCCTCCAGGCTGGTAGTGAGAGGCGCCCCCTGTGGCAGAGACGTCCTCATCAGCCCTGCCCCAGATTTTCTCAGCTCTCGGCTCTTCGCTGACACATTCGGGTGACGTGTCGTACCCCAAGGCCAGTGCCTTGTGACCGAAAGACAATCATCCACAGACACAAGGGGTGGGGGGGTGGGGGCTTAGCTGTCTCTCAGTGAGGTACACTCCAGCGGCATCAAGGGGATGATGGGGAGACAGACAAGTCATAAGTACAGATACAGGCTGGACGATCTGGAAAGTACTATTGATTGTACACTGTAGTAGCTGTGACCATTTATCTGTGTGGGGTTTTGTGCAAAATATACCAGAGATTTTAGTTGTTATGGCCTTGCCTTCCTTCTTCAGCTGGTACTCAGGGTCATCTGCAGTTTTACATTTGTTTTGAACAGGGACAAATGCATTACTAAAGCATGAATTCAATTAAGAAGAAGAACTTTATTTAGGTTAGACACAGTTTACACACAACTGAGTCCCATGTAGGTCTATGTTCAACCCTTTTTCGACCTAGTGAAGAACTGATTTCATCTGGAAGGTCAAATATTTCATGAGGTGGTACTTGGAAGGTTATATACACTGCCCGATCATGAACATAAAGTCTCTACCTGGATTGAGCGGACTGTTCTGATGTGGGGTTGCTGCAGTCAGTCATGCGCCCAAAGAATGAGATAAGCTGACGATCAATCCATCCTGAATTACCAGGTTATCAATGGATTTCTTCTTCCTCGATGGCACGCTGGCATATTCCAAGATGACGATGCCAGGGTTAATCAAGCTCACATTGTGAAATAGTGGTTCAGGAGCATGAGACGTCATTTTTCAACCCATAGATTGTCCACCACAGAGCCCAGATTTCAACCCCATTGAGAATCTTTGTGGCGTGCTGGAGAAGGATTTGCACACTGGTCAAATTCTCCAATCGTCCAAACAAGATTTTGGAAAAATGAATGGAACACTGGATCGACAGCTGTGGCTACTGACTCTGTGAAGCAGAGAGAAAAGAATGATAATGGATGGAAGCTTATATTTGTATAGCGATTTTCACATGACACAAGTCACCCAAAGTGCTTCACACAGTGCAGGGGATTTGTTCTTCATTCACTCCACACACGATGGTGGTAAGCTAGGTACAGTATGTAGCCGAACACGACTGCACACATCTGCGCCAACAGTCCCTCTGATCACATCATCCATCAAGGCTCATTGTATATGCTTTAGTGATTATGATTAGAGTATTTATTTGAGCAATTGGGTTTTTTAAAAGTTATTAGAGAAATTAAAGAAAACACAACAAAGCCTGAAAGGAATAGGCTGAAGCACACAATGCTTATTTATGGCCTTTTTCTGTGGCCATACCGCCTTTGATCTGCCCAATCCCGTCAGACCTTGGAAGCTAAGCAGGGAAGGGCCTGGCAGGACTTGGATGGGAGACTGTTTGGGAACACCAGGAAGCCTAGCGAATGTAGTGAGTGAGTGAGTGAGTGAGTGAGTGAGTGAGTGAGTGAGTGAGTGAGTGAGTGAGTGAGTGAGTGAGTGAGTGAGTGGTGATGGTCCGAGGGGCCGATGGCGCAGACTGGTTGCCTCGCTTCCGTCAGTCTACCCCAGGGCAGCTGTGGCTACAATAGTAGCTTACCACCACTGTGTTTGGAGTGAATGAATAGTGCAAAACCGATGCATTATTTTATTAGTGGTCGGGGAAACCGAAGTACCCGGAGGAAACCTACGCAGATACAGGGAGAAGAACGAGCGCTAACCACTGCGCCACCGTGTTACCAACATTGGTGCGAGAAGCCTGTTAACCACAATACAAATCTAAACCCATAACAATCTGAATGGTAATCTGACTTTAAGTGGACATGGACTCCTTTTGAAATATTTTAACTCCACTGTAAAGAAGAAGCAGAGTGCAGGTGCTTTTTTCCAATAATCTGTCAATTACTCTTAGAAAATAGACAATTGTCTATAAAAAAAAAGTGGCTCGGGGCAATGAGTGCACTGCCGTTTTGTCCTCAAGTGAGACACTTCAGCCCTGGGCCTCCAGCGTCTGTGTACACTGTACGCTGGTGAACGAATGTGTGAATGGTTTTTCAATGTTGAGTGCTTTGAATGCCCAATAGAGGTTGGAAAGCGCTACATAAACACATCTATAAGGGCAAAGGCCAGCAGGCTTTCCTTATTAAACTATAGCCTTTTCAATGTAGCATTCCAAACCATGCTTTACAGTTACCACAACAGGTTGTACTCTGCCCAAACCACAAGACCATAAGCCTAAGCTGCTCCTGCACACGCGGAGATAGGCATCAAATAGACCCAGGGGAAGGAGCGATATTATGAGACAAACTGCGGCATTTATGATGAAAACTGGATAAAAGCACGAAATGTAAACACCACATGCTCATGGCCGATTGCCAGACGGCCTTCAATCATAATTACTCATCTCCCAACGTCAAACAGCCACAGATGAAAAATCCTTAAAGTGCACGAGAAAGCTCTTCAGTCTGTAAATACCAGGAGGCTGAGACCAATGGGGATTTATATCGAGAAAAAAGATGAGAGATGTGGCATTTTGTATTGACACAAACAAGCAGCGCTTCAGATAATTTGCAAGAGAGGAAAAAAAAGAGTTTTTGGAGACAGTTGTTGCTTTGATATGCTAGGGCAGTTTTGGAAGTGTTTTTTTTTAAAGAATATGCGCTGAAAAGAGGAGTCACAAGATGCAGTGGACAGCGTATACGTGTGCTTGTTTATAATTAGATCTAAAGGCGACCAGAGGCAAGAGCGTCCTCCAAACTTTTGTTTACACTAGCAAGGATGATTAATGGTCTACAAAAAAAGAGATGTGCAAAGTGTTCTCAAATTAAATGGACTATGAGGAGCAATCCTGCATAGTGAACAAGGGTTTTGGGTGTTTGTTTATCTTTTCACCTGCAGTTTGAAGCTGAGGGTTTGACTAGCCTACAATGCAGTGAATAGGTTCAGACTGGGCTTTTGAAATCCTTTTGGACGTCTTTGCAAATGTGTTTCCAGTTTTACTAAAAGGATTTGTCATTCAATTACAATGAGAACTTGGACTATGAGGGTTTTTTTTTAAATTGTAAATTAGCACCGTTGTCACCATCTTGGGTAATGGGGCGATGCTGCTCCACAGTGAAGCTGAAATTGTCAACATGAGTGCTGAGAAGTTGCACCCTAAGGCAGAGATGCACGTACAGTAAGTCCCTGACCCGCAAGTCCAAGTCCCTGAGTGGCAAGTCCTATTTTATAGCCTATGTTTATCGACTAATTACAATCACAGCTCAATAAAACAGTTTTAAAACCAACAAAAAACCTGTAAATTAAAAACAACTATCAGACAAATACGAGCCCAGGACTCCCACACAACCAATAATGTGTCTTTTTGTCTAACGCCACAATATCTCTATTAAGCCTAACGCCACTCAGACTCAGACAATCTCAATGCAAAAGAAAGTTGGGAAAACACAACAATAATATGAACTGTTCAGTACTGTCGACTGCTGTGGTGAAGGCAGACCCTGTGTCGCTCATTCATTCAGCTATTCCTCCCACACCATTACATTTCTTGGCTCAGTTTTGTAAAAGCAATATCAGTAGTTATCACAGCTGTACTGTCACAAACATGTCAGCGATATCAGCTTCAGTATGTGGCCTGTATCATGCAGTAAAAACTAAATCTGTTGCACCGTCCACTGTGGTGATATGAACACTTTCACAGAAGAGAGGCAATGACAGTCTTACCTTGAACACGCAGGTTTACAGACTGTTGATATGAGGCTTATTCTTAAGCATCTTCAGCTTGTAGCTACACAACAGGACCCTGCTGTATCAGTTGCCAGATTTTGGTCTGACAAAGTATTCCTTTAACAATGTAGTAGTCTCGTATAGGTGACGATTGGATCATTTATCACTTTACTGAGTAGTAGCTTTAACATAACTTAGCAGCTCAAACGTCTTCCTTCGCGCTGTGGCGCTTATATTCCGCCAGTGTTAACCACGAATCCGAGTCAAGTCTTGAATTTTTAGGGGACGAGTCTCTAAAAATAGCGACTTAAGTAAGACCCGAATCTGAGTTTTAAGTCCTCATCTTTGCTCATGAAGATATATATCGGTCAATTGTCAGTAGGGCCTACTTGGTACTGACCGAAATGCTCCGGTAGGGGGCGGTATCTAAAAATTTAAATTCTTTCTGTGCCAAGTTTCGGTTCTTTTTTCTCTCCAGACGTCAATTTATGACCCGCAGTAAGTATAAATATAGCAACATGAATGTGTGCGCAGATAATGAGCCGCTTCAGCGCAAATGGAGGCTGTTTTCTTAAAGCGAAGCAAAGCTACACATTACTAAACTTTTGTAATAGAGATGACAGAGCCGCAGACTGCGTTAGGACTGAGCTAGGACTAAAGGACTTACACCGGTTGTAAAACCCCGAGCTTAATTAAACCAGTTAAAAACCAGGACTAAACCAGGAGCATATAAGAAACTTTAGTTTTTAGGCAAACTGAAAAGCAAAACCAAGCAGTGACAGTAAGAAAGACTCTTTAGCTTTAGCGACAGACTCACAGAGGCTGAGCAGTGCTGTTGTTTACAACATTACCAGCAGCTGCAGCGAGGGGAATATCATATATTATTTGTGGAAAGTGAGCGCTCACCCTGTATTAGACATTCTTGGTACAGTTTTGGTAAATTATTAGTAGCAGAATGAGCGCTCACACCATGTAAAGATCTTTGACGTGTGAAGTTGCTTTCGCTTCGTCAAAGAGCAGTGTGTTTAGAAAAGTTTAGCTGAAAGAAACTGTGACATGATGTGGATCTGTCTCTGCAGCTCAGGAGGTAATAATGTCCTTTCTCTCTTTTTATCGCTGCTTAAAGGGGCTACATGCAAGTTAGCCATTTTATACTCACTACTGCCACCTCAGGTCATACATGTAACTGCACCTTCTATATTAAGCGTGTGCATGACGGCAATTCGGACCCGAAGTGCCACCTTTTTGAGTGACAGTGCAGGATTTTAGAGGCAGTTATGGTGAACAGGTCTGGGCTCATTCTACACATTAGGACATTGTTCGAACATTTAGAGGGAGGAAATTAGATCATTTTTAAACTCTGTATAGTCCCTTTAAGTAGAAATTGTGCTCAAAATACGAAGTTACAGGTGACTCTGCTGCGGCCGGCGTAGCTTCTGTTGTGCTGTCCTGAACGATACTTTATTATACACGTTATTTTAAGTGAATAAATATGACATAGGTATCAAAAAAAGTACCATTAACTCATTGATTGCCAGCCATTTTCAAATCAGAGAGCTCCCCACTGCCAGAGGTTTTTCAGGATTTTGACTGTTTTTTCAAGACCAACAGAAAATTTAGGTCTAGGTCTATGTCAACATGAACCCACCAAAAGAAAGATCAGACTCTCTTCTTTCATCTAAAAAAAAAGTTTGTTTGAACCTCTTTCCATTCTTTAGTAATCGTCCGTAGAAAATAGGTGAAATCACCCAAAAAGCTGCCACCTAGTGACTCAATAAAAGTAGTTCTTTTATTGAGTCACTAGGTGGCAGCATTAGGCAGCACAACTAAGATTTTAACACAAAACATGCTCAAGGCTTTGCTGCACCTGTTCCCGTTGAAAACCCTAATTGACATCTATAGAAGTCATTGGCAGTCAATGAGTTAAGCAGGTATTGTTAAAGTAGTGGTATTGAAAAAAAAAAAAACGGTACCCAGCCCTAATTGTAAGTTTAGGCCACAAGCTCATCATAAAGGTTTGGTGTATGTTTCTGTTTTTAGTTTTAGGACAGTGTAGTTGCTTCTGATGTAGCGACAAATAACACTGCAATGTTCTACAGTGTGGCATCTTAAGTGCTTGAATTCAAATAAATGAAGATATGAAAAACAGGTCAATGCCACCAGCAATTCCACCATAATTTCTGTCCATAAACACGCCATTGTTGGTGCCTACAAAGCCATTACAAAACACAACACTTGCTGCGTGTTTTGACAGGGAACAACATTTTTACTGCTAAATCTGCATTAGTCTACATGTAAGCAAAGCATGTGAAACCGACGTGACACTGCGGCGCATCTGCTTCTCAGGCGCGTGTGAAATCCAAGAAAACCAGATTAATTTACTCGTATGTGCCTTGGTCATAATTAGCCTCCCGTGCAAAATTTGATTTGTTTGGTGCTAATCGACTTGTTGCTACGCTCCTGAAGCTGAAATGGAAAAAATCGAGCACAATGTTGAGTTCAAACGCGGCACAGTTTGAGAAGAATCTTTAAATTGCAAGTATGGCAGTAAGTAAGGTGAGGAATTCAGTTTGCGGTCCATATTTCAAATCAACATTAGACAGACAGCTGAACAGCAAGATGTATCCAAGAGTCAGTACAGTACAGCTCTAAACTACGAGGTCGTCAGGTTTAGTGGACACATTATGCATAATTGTGGCTTATAAACATTATATTCAACGCATCAGCATTTATGATTTGCATTATATAACTGTAAATAATATACATGTATGGAAACGTCGGTTTGTGAGTAAGGACTGTGTTGATCAGGATTTTGAATTAGCCTGGGGCGCCCTCTGCAGGCAGCTATGGTAATGAGAAACTGAAAGAACAAAATGGAATAGTGTTAGGGTTCAATACTCTGTAGGTGATTTGCCCGTGGAAGAGCCTGGTAGCTTCCAACTTCACCCCCGTTTGGAGCAATAAGAATACATTGGGAGAGGCCAAATGCTAACAACATCTTTGGTCGCTTTGTGTGACTGAGCTCACACACGAAGACCAGACAGGTACGCATCAACTCGTCTAAGCTCAGGCAAGAACATATCTCAGTATGTAAAAATGGTGACCTGTTCCTTTAAGCATTTCTTGGTAAAAAGACGACCTTATTCCGCCCCGCCCACTTTTGCCACTTTTTGCTTTGTCTCTGCACTTCCGTTGTACAGACACTTACGCTCGGAGAACGAGGGAAAATATTCTCCGCTCAAATCTGATGTTTAGTCGATTGATTTGTGTAAAATGGCCAATGTTCATTTGCACCAACAAGTCAACACTGCACCGTTTCTCAGCGCGGCCGAAAAACGGCTTTGTTTTCGTGTAATAACTGATTTTATGTGGACTTCTCCAGTCACATGTTAACAGATAGGAGAAAAGGGGCGGGCACAAATCCACGCAAACTTCTGTAATATGGTGAATAGTTTATGAATTAACAGAGCAAACGATCATGAACCGTCAATACCAGTACGTCATGTCGAGAACATATTGTCCATGACCAATAATTGACAGGTCTGCACCGTCTTCATCCTTCTCTTTCTTAGCCATCACCATTCACTAAACCCTTTCTCCAGGTTGACTCGTGACTCAGGAGTGTTGCTCGTAACAGTCTTACATTAGTGTGTATTAGACTGCCATAAAGCAGTTCATCTCACTGCAAGAATGAGAACAGAGCCGTATAAAGAGAAAGGTGCTAGTGGGGTTTTCTGACTAGAGACTGCTGGAGGAGATGATGGACCCTCCAATCATCCTATAAAGACTTAGAAAGACTGTGAAAATGATGTATTTAGGTAAAAATGTTACTTAGCTCTGCTTTAATATGTTCATTTCTCGCTGTGTAAAGAACACTTGAAGAACTGATTCAGTTGTGATTAATCTTACAGGCTTGTTCAGTACTTGCATTTTATATGAAAGCATAAATGAATGAATGAAAGCTTGTTTGTGTGGGGCTTTTCACAAGACACAAGTCACCCAAAGTGCTTCACACAGTTTTTTAGGGGATTTGTACTTCATTCGGGTAATTCTGGCTCATTTTGGTCATTTCCCATGGTTTTCATGTCATTTCCCTCCCATTTACTACCACAAGGTCGTCTCCGAGCCACTTTCCTCAGTCACTTCCATCTGTGCACACGTCTTGGCTCCTCTCCTCCCTTCCTCCATCCTTTGCAGCCTCCTCTTCCTCGCGACTGTTCTGCCACTTTGACAGGGCCCATTCTGTCGCCCGCATGGCTCGGGCTTTCTATAGCTGCAGATTTGTATCTAAATGAAGAAGCAATTCTTTCTGGGCGGCGAAAGGAAACAACCGCATGGCAATTGACACAGATTTTGGGCTCCGTCAACGATCGCTTAAAGCCAACTAAGATGACCTTTTCCGGTTTCATTTGCTTTGCTATCCCCCGTGCTTCTCGGAAGGGAGTCATAATTGGGGCAGAGATATTTCCAACCACATGACCCGTCCTGTCTGTGTGACAAGCTGCAATTTTTTTTTTTCTGTTGATCAAATTGGCACACTGGGACAAAAAAATACGAAATGTGGATTGATTGATTGATTCCTGGTTAAAAGTGTTTCAAGAGTAACACAATTTGCACTTGAAAGACACAAATCAATCTGGATACCTTTGCCTCAAAATAACAAATAAATGTTTAATGAAAAATCAAAATCTGGAGCCAACAGGGCAGTTTCTAGACATATACGCAGACGAGGTCTTAAAGCTTAATGCTTAGCCTTAAATTGAGAAGAACATTTGTAATTTCTTGGATGCTTTCTTGCATAACAAACGTTAAATAGCAGGTAATTGCTAGAAATCCGATCCTAACAATTACCTGCTATATTTTCTTTACAGATAGAGACTAGCACATCCATTATTGTACACTACTGAAAACGCCAAGGCTGAGTGGTTGAAAAGTACTTTTAAAAGCCTGAAGAAGCACAGAACCGATAACCCGAGCACATACATGTTTTGGCCTCAGTTCGGCAAGTGTTAAACCTCTCCCTGACATATGCAGGATTATCTCATGTGTAAGAAGCATGTCCACCTTTGTAGGTATTAGGCGCGCTGCATGTGTTCAGAGCCAGTTTGTGCAGTCTGCCCTATATATAGTCTATAAGGAGGATGCTACAATTTGCTCTGGTTTCAGAATAGCTCCGAATTGGTCTGTAGCTACATGAAATTGTAACAAAACAAAGGCACATGAATAGATTGACGGCACGCTTAATTCACACAAAGCCAGATTAAGTGTGTGTGGGTCTATTGTTTTGTACGATAAGCCTCTCTTGAACACCTACGTGACTACTCCGAGTGGACGTTCAGTAGTCAGCAGAGATTTAGCATGTGAATAAAAACATAGCTGCTAATAATTAGAACTGAAACAAATGTAATGCTAATTTTGTGGTGCATACAGGAAGTGGCTTTAGATATTGGATCCTAAAATACCATACCAAAAGAATGCCAATTATGCTAAACCTATTTTTTAGGTTTCAACCATGTTATAATATTGTTCCTTGGTTTAAAAAATACCTGAATTAGTATTTCACTTCATTTTTGCAGTTGGATTTTTGAGTAAACCAACCTGTATTTCCTCAGTAAATTAAACACAAAACTATCCTGAAAAACATCACCAGACCCTCCTCTGTTCATAACTGGACATTACATTCTTTGTTCTGTCATGTGTCATTCTCGGTGCTGCCTGCAGAGGGCGCTCTGGACCAACTCGAAATCCTATCCAGTCTAGACTTTCACTTCTTAGTCTTTTCCACACAAAGACACACACACATTTCTAAACTTAAAATATCAATGTCTCGGTACTCAAAACAATGTTTATTAGCCTTAATATGTTCAATAAGTATATGTTATCAGCAGAATCTGCGAGATTGTTGTTCACTTTTTCGGATAAGTGATTTATAGTCACTAGGACAAGGTTTTCATTCTCATAGTCAATTGATTAAAAAAAATCCCCAAAGAGAATGAATACATTGTTGTGCTACTCGATACATCTAATAAGTGACTGCTCTTACTCCTCCAACTACAGAGTACAGATGATGACTCAAGAACCTTCATCTCCGACTACCCCCAGGTTTGCCTCTTGTCTCAGACGCTACAGGACATTGGCGGTTGCAGGAGAAATAAATACTCAGCTGTTTCGCAAGTTGGAGTCTCCAACCAACAAAGAAAAAGGGCACGCACACACGGACACACGCACGCGCTTATGCTGTGCCAGGACCAGACCCCGGACTAAACCACATCTTCCATCTCCACTATACAACACAGTGACATGGTCTTTCGGATCAATTAGGAACCAAAGCCAGCCCATAAGTGCATTGACATCGACCTCCTTATAGTGGACGCGCGTAAACCCCGCGTGCGTGTGGGGAAGAGTGCATGCATCCTCTGCGTGACCTCCCCCAAGACCAGTGATTAGCGATATTTTCTGACTGCTTCTCTGTGCCTCACTGAAAAAATCAGATAATCAAGCAGTTCTAATTGACTCGCTTGTCTTGTATGATGATAGATGTCTTGACCTATTCTAAGTGTCTCCTAAAAGTGAAGATGTGTACGCGTTTGCGTGAAGAGATCAGCCTCAAAAGGGGACGTTGATTGTTTGAAGCGGACTGTAGTGTTCCGGCTCTAATCTGTCACATCAGCTACTGTACACTGAGGAGTACACTGTCTTCCTGTCATTCCTCGCAGCATGGCGAGTGACAGCGGTATAGTTGTTTACGGACTGAAAATAAAAAGTGATGTCAACCAAAAGTGGAGAGAACACAACCGTAAAATGTCTTATTCAATCTTAAAAGTTCGCACTAAAACCAAGCTGAAAGACTTGCCCGCGCGTAAGCGGCACACAACGCCCATCATGTTCAGAAAGAGGAACAAAACTGTAACGTGCAGCGTCCTTACCGTCGAAGCCCTTGAAACGACGACGGCCACGACATCCTGGATTTTTTAAGCCCAGGACGGTGGCCCGTGTCCATGGCGTAAGTCCTGTCCATGTTCCTCGGGAGCAGGTATCTCTCGGTGTCCGAAAAGCCCCTTTGTCTGACGCGCTCGTTCTTACGCACGGCCAGCGCGTGGTGCAGCGGTGTGAGCGCTGCCTGGTTCTGCTGCCTCCACAAATGTTTAGGCGCCTTCGCACTCGCGCCGGTTCCGCCGCTGGCCACCAGCGCCACCGAGCCCACTGTCCCGCAGGCAGGGTCCATCCTCCCACCTCCTCTGTCTGCTTATAAACGCTGGCTAAACAATAGCCTGTCTAAAGTGCATTTAGCAGGTTAACTGGGTATTGCTTTGAATATGTTTACCGCTACAGCATCAAGTTCTGAAAAATTAGGTCAAATACATTCATAAGCATTGGAGAAAAGTTTTTCCTCTCTCTATAAGTCCCAAATCCACTTTTTTGTGAACAACTTTAACCTGAGTTGTTTGAAGAAAAATACAAGACCTCCAACTAAACACTGGCCCAGCTGTATCCATTTACGCACAATGAGGCAGCCCTCTATAACTCTCTTTTGGAAAAGTACCCCTGAGTGACGCTACAAGGAGATTAAACTCTCGGATCCAAACAGCTGTCCCGGTACACGCCCATCCTAACGAGGTGCTGCTTTACAGTGTGTCCAGCGCGGGACAGTCCAAACGGGATACATGGGTAAAACTTTTAACCCCCGAAGCTCCTCTCCTCCCGACGCACGGCCGGGTATGCGTAAAAAGGCACCAGAGCAGACAGCAGCACTCGCCTGTTGTGTTTCCCCAGTCCCGGGCTGGAACAGGCAGGCAGGCAGGATATAACCGGATGATACATTAAACATGAGGGGAGCTACTCAAAGCACCTCCCTTCGCATATGCTCCGTGAGGCAGGGTGGAGAGTGGACGAGAGGCAGGTGGAGGCACAATAACACAACACACTGTAAGCAACGCCACTCTATTATGATGGATAAAAAAAACAGGCCTTAGGAGCTATATCAGAATAATTAGAGATAGGTACTTATGTCAGGTGTTTACACTTGTTTTACGTCCAGTTTGGACATTTTAAGCAATTTAAATCAGTTTTGGATTCAGTTTGTTAACTGTATACTTATATCCTGTGTAGTCCCGATAGGACCTTGAGCTATAGTTCTTGGGAGGTCAAATATTTCACAAAGTACTCGGTGTGAAAAGTTTGAGACCCACTGCCAAGGTTTCTCCTGTGGCATTGAAGGATGGGTCAAATGAAGAAGACAAATTTCCCTACTGAGACGAGCTTACCTTATCCATCCGTGTTGGCTAAAGAGAATATTCGAGGTGGTCATAACGGTGCTTAAAGCTCACAACAATGACTGCTTTACTTCAGGCCATGTTGGATTGGATTCCGCATTTCGTTGCAATGTTCATTAAAATAACTTTAAACAAAAGAGCAGGAGAGACATTTTTACTTTTCAAAGTTTGAATAACAAACTAAATCCACGTCGACCCCTGTGGAGTGCGCTCTGATGTGAATTTGAAAGAGTAATTCGATTTTCAGTCTTGTTTCTCCCTTTGTAACTGCGGTGTACATTACAGTGTCCCAACATTTTAAATTAAGGTTGTTTGGGAAAGACAGTGAGCAGCAGCAAGCGGCCAGTGCATCACAGTGCCTGAGGAGTGTCCTTATGCCCACAGCAATAACGGCACACTACTTCAGGCTATGTCAGGAGTCCAAAAAATATATACTTTATGTTGTACCAAGGTGAAGTTAACCATATAAGGGAACAAACGGATGGAAGTTAAAAGTTGATGTCTCCTCTCACTCGGTGGAAGTTGCACATCACGCCACAGCTGCCCGGGGGTAGACTGGCAGAAGCGATGCTGCCAGTCTGTACCAACGGCACCACTCACAATCACAACGTGTTTATGAATACGTTACATAACAACAGTAGAATGTAAAAATGACTGGGTTTTTTGTGATAATGGGCTTTAATGCACTTCAGCAGCCAATCTTCCATTTCAAGTTATATTCCCAGGGATTAGCAGTAAATAAATACTGCTAATCCCTGGGAATATACTACAATACATGTTTCAAAAACAGGCAACATGGTAAAAACATGCTAGATATAAATATTTCACTTGTGGATAAATGAAGGTATTGCGAATGGCTAGTGTGATGGCCTTGTTTAACTTGAAGACAGGCTAGTTCAAATCCTCAGTCACTCAGTCCTCACTGCCCGCCAAAAAGAAATTGAAGCTATACTAAGTAACTTGTTTACCTTAATAAATCCTATTCGTAGTCCCTCTGGGGGTAATACAAGTGTTAATGGGATGATTGGGGGGGTCTTTCATCTCCCCCTGGTGTCTCTGGCCAGACCCGAAGCCCCAATACACACTAATAGAATCACGAAGAAGAAGCTAACAGGCTAACGGGCAAAGCTAACTTCGGCCTAGCGCTACTTTACAGAGTATTTACAGCCAAGTTTGAGTGAAAAAAATAATTTCCATTGTGTCACTGGATGTACAATATCCCTCTCTCCCTTCGCCTTTTCTATCAGCGTAGTATTTACTCTCACAGACAATTGATAAGTTCAAAAATGGCATATTGCTACGACACCTGCAGTTGCGCTTATGGCCTCTAGGGGCAAGAGTTACTTAGTACTGCTTTAAAATATTTATTTTTGAGACACAGCTCATCCTTTATCGGAATAAACATGGGGCCACCTGAAAGTTCAGTCTGAAGTCGCGTGTTGCTTTTGTGCTTAAAGCCCAATCCCTTCGTCACAGTTCTATTAAATTCGACAAGCTTTACTGTCAATTATCAAAAGCACATGCAACAAATCAAAACTGGCTTACTCTCAAGAACTTGGTGCAAAAAGCAAATAGTTTAAACGATTATCTTTTAATGCCCACTTTACTTGCAGATGTTGTTGCACAAAGTAGTAAAAAAAAAACTGATAGTGTTTTTGTGTTTCCAGTTGTTCCAGCGCTACTGCCAAGTTTGTTGTATAACTGTTCCAAAAACAAATATGACGTTGAAATTCTCCACATTCTCCAGTCCAAAGTTAACGGGTCAATAATAGCATTGCAACAAATTAAGTAAAACCTCGTGAATCTTCCATTTGCCCATTCCCCTGCCGAGATCCTTTCCAGCCTCTCCGCGAACTTCCAACTCCATTATCCTTTCATCCAATGCCCGGGCAATCACAATCTCTCTGTCTCTCTCCCTCCGTTTTTACCGGGAAGGCGGACTAATGCACCCTGAAACACCGTGCGCCCGGTAAAGAGTACGGCACAGTGGCAATCAGGGACCAGGCGTGTTGAGCATGCACAAACTGATCAGTACCGCGAAGATATACTGCTGTAGCGTATACAGGAAATAATAAGACCTGACATGAACTCATTTACGCTACGGAATTGGTTCTGTTTTGTTCAGCCGCTTTCTCAGGCTTTCCAAAAGGTAGAGCATCAGTGTTACAAGAGAAACAAGCCTTTTCCCACGTGGCACATTTCAACACGGTTCAGGACGCCCTACACAGCTTCGCTCTCCTCCGCACTTGTAGCGTCTCCATTAAAAGTAGAGCTCCGTGGAAACTCGATACACGCGAAAACTGGAATGGACACGAGGAAGGCGGCTCAACTAAAGCCAGGAAAGTAAGGGCCTTCTGATGGGGTTCGATGGAATTGATGGGATTCTTCTCGTCAAGCAAAACGCTAATGAAGCTGAAAAGACGCTGCAAGTAAGCTAATGCGGCTAATGTTGTGCTAATAACGCTAATGCCATCAACTGGGGAAAAACATCTCTTACAAACGTGCTGATGTTGTGGAATATCAAATCACGTAACATGATGATGCACTATTCTTATTCTGTCCAATAAGTATGGCTCACTTTGGCAAATGGGGATAAAGATGGTTCCAAGATTAGCTTTGATTGGCCCTGGTCTGAAATGCAACAAAAAAAGGGTAGACGGGCACCGTGCTGTGTGGTTGAGCCAGTGGGAAAGGCCATGATATATGAGGCTGCAAAGGGCAAAGGACCACGGACAATTTTCACACCTTTCTTCAGGAGGATGTGACAGAGCCCCTGGCTATAGTATGGCCGATTACTCCAGGTCCATTTGAACTCATGCATGTCAGCAGATCCTGTCACTTGGATTTGTCGAGTAGCAGTAGAGTGTTGGATACGATGTTCCAATTCAGCAGCAAGCAAACGTGTGAAGCAGTAGTTCATGCCATAACAACCACTCAGGTCAAAAGTCTTAGACAGTACACTTTCATTCACCACCCACATCAACAATATTTCACGCACAGCCTTTTTCCATCTTCGAAACATCTCCAGACTCCGCCCCTCCCTCATGCAGCACTCCACTGAAGTCCTCATCACTTGTTACTTCTTGTCTGGACTATTGCAACTCCCTCCTAACCGGTTTGCCACAGAAACACATTCGCCGTGTACAACATATCCAGAACTCTGCTGCTAGAATCATCACCCAGACCCGTTCCTCCGATCACATAACACCTGTTCTGCAGCAACCCTGGTTAACGGTCACGCAGCGAATAGAGTACAAACTCCTCCTGCTAACCTTCAAAACTCTCCATGACCTGGCTCCCACTTACTACTCCGGCCTGATTCTCCTATACACCCCAGCACGCTCTCTCCGTTCCTCATCTGCCGCCCTGTTGGCCACCCCATCCTTCAAACTGACCACCATGGGTGCTCGGACTTTCAGCCACTCAGCACCCAGGCTCTGGAACTCACTCCCACTACACATCCGATCACTGGACTCGATTGATCTTTTTAAGTCCCACATTAAAACATTCAGAGCTGCCTACTCCTGCTAAAGTTTTAATTACCTTTTGTTTTATCCACTTTTCACTGTAAGGTGACCTTGAGTGTTAAGAAAGGCGCCAACAAATAAAATGTATTATTATTATTTTTATGAACTCTAACCAGAAGACTGACAGTTGGAATCTTGCCTTTTCCACCTGTTGTTGTTGTTTTTCACCACAAAAAGTACTACAAGAAACGGGAACAGGGCCCACGCATGCAACATGCCATAAACGCTACAGCCAAAACAGAGGCAGTTTTAATATTTGTTCTGGAGTTAAATCACCCTAAACATAAAACCAAAGGAGGTCTCCAAGCCTGCGAGGTGAATACTTTACAGACAAATGGCGCTTTTTGATGGAGTTCATGAAATTACTCTGACGTGCCGCGCTTAAAAACAACCAGCAGGAAATCCCCAATTGAAAAGTGGTCCGAGGTGCTATCATCTTGATTAAATGCTCGAAAGCTGGGTAGATGTATGCCGAGGAGAACCGAGTCATGCTGGGTGATGACAGCGGAAAGAAAGCTTTACTGATGTGTCTTGCTGAGCGCTGCAAGCTACTGTACGTCTTATTGTAAAGCCCTAATTCAAAAGGTTCCATTGATTTATTGTTTGTATGTTACTGTTACCATAGTGAATTCTGTCCACTGCATTTGGCACATGCAGACTGCGCACTAATATGGTGCAGAAATGTAACCAAGGAGCATCATGTCGTTAAGGAACAAGTAGTACACCGGAGGGAAAGCCTACTTTGTTAGAAACTTTGGAGATTGACATGATTTGGAAAGACAGACAAAGCCTTTATTGCTGTCTTTTCGCTGCTCAAGAAAGAGAGCTGTATCAGTCAAGGCAACTGTCAAGGCTTTATCGGGGAGTTGTTCCTCTTATCTATGATGGCATAGGCATTAAAATGACTAATGGCGATATCCAATTCCTGCACCACCTCAGCCACAGAAAATGGGTTCATTCTGTCTCATCAAAAATATTGCACTTTCACACCATTCAGCCTTGGAAATAGAACATGGCTCTTCTGAGGGACTGCATTATATATTATATATGAGCAACACTGCCAGCAAAGTTGCAATGCATGTCCTGCTTCCTCCATTCGTTTTTTTATTGATATGACCAGCCTATATGACATCAAGCAACAATCAGTAATGTGGAAAGGGTTTGTTAGTGGCCAGGGAGAATGTGTTGTAAATGCATATTGCACATAAAAGGCAATTGTATTGTACGTATATGGTGAAAGCTGGTCTGGAACTGATCCATTGAGAGTCGATTTCCGCCAGCGCATATTTGTCAAATCTATCACAGTACAAGAACAGAATTTAAATGTACGCATTCCTGACATCCTGGTTGCTCACAGGTATTAGCACATTTTAGAACTTGCCAGAGAGCAGAGGTTTACCGAAATGCTTACAACTCATAGGTGTTTTTGCATCATAACATTCATAGGCATCATAACTGAGTCGGGGGGCAAAGCTCTTGATTCACCAATCGATCTACGTTGGTCATGAGATTTGGGTAATGACCGAAGGACAAGATCGCAAATACAAGCGGCCGAAATGAGTTTCCTTCGCAGGGTGGCTGGGCGCACCCTTCGAGTTCGGGTGAGGACCTCAGTTACCCGGGAGGAGCTCGGAGTAGAGTCGCTGCTCCTTCACATCGAAAGGAGCCAGCTGAGGTGGCTAGGGCATCTGTTCCGGATGCCTCTTGGTCGCCTCCCTCGGGAGGTGTTCCAGCCATGTCCTAGTGGGACAAGGCCTCGTGGAAGGCGCAGGGCAGGCTGGTGGGACTATGTCTCCGAGCTGGCCTGGTGTCGCCTTAGGGTCCCCCCAGAACAGCTGGAGGAGGTGTGTGTGGATCAGGAAGTCTGGGCATCTCTGCTGAGACTGCTGCCCCCGCGACCCGGCCCCGGATAAAGCAGAAGAAAATGGATGGATGGACATTCATAGGGACCGTTTTTGTAGCCTCCCTTCACATGTCCTCTTGTCACATCACTGTTTTACATACCTCATTTACTACATAACCACGTCACCTACGTAAAAGGTGCTGTCCTTGATCACCTATAGCTAGCTAACACTATCACTTCCGGTGCTCTTTCCCCCCCCCGCCCACGAATGCCAACATATACAATGTATGCGAGAGGCCAAGACCTCTTAAACTCCGGCTTAGAAAGGTACAAAAAATCTCTTCACGCCATCCTCAGCGCGGCACATTTTTCTGTAGCTGTGAGTGTGACAGATCAGTCCTATTATTAAAACTATTCTGAACTCCGTCGCCCTTTTCAGCTCCACACTGTCATCTCCACAGCTCCTCATTGCTGAGAGATAATGCTCTTTTGTGCACTGTGTGAGCATCATCGAAAAATACTTCCACGTTAATTACTGCATATGTTACGAGAAACGTGTAGTAGAATGTTGATCAATATGGAAAGCAGGTCCTCACTGATGTAAAAAAACAAAACAAAAAAGATTACATTCTAGCTGTGGTTTGTGGTTGTATTATGTATGACATGTTTGATCAGATACTCTGAAATCCAGTGTTGTGCCGTCAGTGCCAGCAGGGCCTTCTCTGCTAGCTCTGTCTTAATAGTATATTGCATTTGTATAATGTACAGCTACTTTGCGTATATTGGTATTGTTGAGCTGTAATTTCCTGCTCAAAAAGTGCCTTAAAATTCTCTGGCAAACTGCTCCTCCTTAGGGCCTGCTCTACAGATCCAGCTGCCCCTTTGTTGTCAGGCCGCACACATGATTGACAGCCAGCGTGACTGACAGAATTATCAGCCAATCAAAATTTGACGTACAATGACAGTGCGTTCCCCAGGCCCTACTGTGTCTCAGCAGCTACCCCTTCGTTTTTCTCGCCTGGGAAAACCGATAATGTAACCACGCATGGGGCAGATGTTCCAATCAGAAGTGCAGGCGCAACTGAACAAAACAACTAAACCTTTTGTGGAATGTCCGAACAAGCCAAAATGTAAGCTTTTTTCATCATCATGGATATTTGGCGCCCTAGCAAAGCAGTGGGATGTAGACGCTTGGCTCCCCAGACAGGAGAAGGGTTTCCCCGGGTCATCTGTGCTGGGACTTAGGAAGGGAACAGGTACTACGAGCACCAAAAAGGCATCCCACATTGCACCAAACTGTAAGTCGAGTAGCTCTTTATTGTTTGCGTTTGGGTTGATCTCAGGATGTCTTGCTCTGTCAACAAAACATCGGATAAAAACATCCGCCTGTTTCCACGTTATATTGCGCTCGTCTCCGCCTGTCATGCGTCTTGCTGTCATATTATATAGTACAAGTGTTCCTGAAGGTTTTTGTTTGGGGACGGAGGCACTGCTGCTTCGGTTTGCATTGTTGATACATTCTTTGGCGAACAAATGCCAAATGTTTCAGCCCTTACGTCTTTCTTTTGTCGATCAATGTGTACATGCATTTGAGTGACTGAACCCAGGATGCTACTGAAGGCCAATCAAACCATGAAAATAAAGTGTATGAAAAGAAGTATGAAAAGTATGACATCTCCTTCTATCAATATGTACCACCTCCAGCCACCAGGTGTCAGTAAATAGATATTTAGTATATTACGAATGTTTTTTTAAAAAGCTGACTGAACCAAATGAAAGAAAACTGTAGCTAGAGCCAGGGACCTGTTTAAAGTTCTTCACCACGTTTCCACATTAAATAATTCTAGCATTAAGTTTACTTGTCACCTTCCTACAGTGATAGATCCATTAGGGCCCGTGCTATCCAGGACCACATACTATTTGATAACAGTGTACACTCAGGAAAGAGTGATCTGATGGACCTTTTTGCGCCACAGAGCCACGAGCAGTAATATGCCGGTCACATATCGCTTTGTCTCTAGTCTTTTCGAAATACCAATGGATAAGCTATTCAGATGCCCAATAAATGGAAATGCATGCATAATAATGTAGGTTTATTAACTTTTCTTTTTTTAATACTTTGTTGTTCATCATTGAGGACCCAACACTTTAATTTTTCAGTGCAGCACTCTGTATTGATATGCAAATCAAAAATATACAAGCATTCAGGAGTGGCATCAACAGCTTGATGAAAAAGAGTTTTCGCCAGTTGGCACTTCTCATTCACTTTCTTTAATTTAAAAATATCAAGGAAAAAGTAAAGCTATGTGGAGGTGCAATCCAAAAAGCTTATCATTCAGACTTTCGTATACTGTGAGTGCTGGGGCCTTTCAAAGAACCAATGCAAAACTATCTGATATTGCATTGGAACTATCGCAAGTAAGCACCTGCTCTGTCCTTATTAATTGACATAAAAAGTAAAAAAAAAAAAGTTGGCAAGGTAATCTGTGCCAAGAGGTATGAATTTACAATGGGACAGTATGTTGACAGATGTAAAGGGTAGAAATTTGCAACCTATTTGCATCGACTTAACTTTGCGTACATAGCGTTCCGAATTATTATGCCAATTGTATTTCAGTGTCAAAAAGGTTAAAAAAAAAAGTTTTTCAATTAAACCCATTGATGGTGTTGTGTCTCAGGGCTCTTTGAATCACTGAGTTAAGGGAAAAACTACGGGAAAAAGGACGTTCCACATTATTAAGCAGACCATAATTTTCAAGCAATATGTGAAAGAAAAAGGATCTCTGCTGATGAAAAGCGTGAAATAGTTGAATGCCTTGGTCTAGGTATGAAAACCTTTGATATTTCATGAAAGATTAAGCTTAATCATCGTACTGTTAAGAGATTTGTGGCTGATTAAGAGCACACATGGGTTTGTGCAGATAACGGCACACTGAGGACGATTTCAGCCAGACAAACACATCAGATGAATAGAACAGCTGCTACAAAGCAGCAAACAGGTTTTTAAGCTGCTGGTGCCTCTGGAGTCTCCCGAACATCAAGTTGTAAGACCCTCCAGAGGCTGCAGTTGTGCATAAACCTCCTATCCGGCCTCCCCTAAACTGTTAATTGAAGCTCATGAACAGAAACAGCTGCAGTGGCTCAGAAATACATGAAGACTCATTTTCAAACAGTCTTGTTCACTGATGAGGCCGTGTAACCCTGGATGGTCAAATCAATGGAGTAGTGGATAGTTGGTGAATGGCCACCATGTCCCAACAAGGCTGTGACGTCAGTAAGGAGTGGGCGGAGTCATGTTTTGGGCCAGAATCATGAGGAGAGAGCTGGTCGGCACCTTTAGGAACTTAACACTTTCTTCTATGGTACAAAAAGGAGAGCTGTGCTTTCCCTAACAAAATCATCTTAATGCATGACAACGCACCATCCTCCCCTGACCATAACCCTATTGAGAACCTTCGGAGCCTCAACAAGCAAAACATCTATGAGGGTGGGAGACAGTTTTCATCCAAACAGCAGCTCTGGGAGGCTATTCTGACAGCCTGCAAACAAATCCAAGCAGAAACTCTCCAAAAACTCACAAGTTTAATGGATTTAAGAATTTTGAAGCTGCTATCAAAGAGGGGCTCCTATGTTAAAATATAACTTCACCTGTTAAGATATTTTTGATTGAAATAGCTTTTGATTTCAGTAAATATGACCTCCTCTTATGCTGTTATCACTGGGAGATTTTTTCAACCACATTTAAATTATCCTCTAACTGTCAAAGACTTGAAAATTATGCTGACTCTCATTTGAGTTGACAGTTTAGAAAATCAGAGAAAAATGTCATTTGCATCATAATTTGGAACGCGGTGTTTTCCAGCATACCTCGCCTGTACTGTCAAGAAAATAACTTTTCAGAGCGGCTTGGTCAGACACAGTTTGACAGCAACATTTGCCCGCGACAATGCAATGATTCACACTGGTAGGTAAGAATGACATCTGAAAATTGGCCAATCCTTGTAAAGTTGTTTTGGCCCAATGTTTCAGCTAAAAACCCGGCTATAATACTTTTATTTTCAATGTTTATGTAAGCCTTTACATAAACGTGTAAACATGAGTTTCTGTCATTGAAAGGGATTTCCAACGGTGGTCTTCTGATCGGGGTTGAAGACTTTCTGCACTGAAACTAGAACTTTATACCCCTCCAGAAGAGTCCTGCTTGCTTTTAGCTCTCATGAATAGAGAACAGATGGAAATTTCCATCTTAGATCTCCATTTCTCTCTCCCTTCATGAAGATTGCTTCTTTCGCTCCTCTCTCAAACCATTTTTTCTCCTTGACAAAGATTCCGACTCCGCTGTCATCAGAGTTAGTGGATTTAAGATGGAAGACAGAACTGAGCAAAGCCGCATGGATGAGAGGCACAACGTCTTACTCTTAAACAGCCCAGTACAAATGGCTACCTTTGAATACCCCATGCGGAAAATTATTAACAATAAATTGATTTTTTGAATGTTTTACAAAAGCAGATTACACAGAAATACAGTCATTATTCCATGGCCTGTTTATTGCACTCTTTTCCATCGGCTTTTAAATTTTTGTTCTGTTATTTATTTCTTCAGAATAGCATCCATTTGTACCACAGTCGACACCAGAGGGAGTCATTTGATGAGTCACCCGTTCAGTGGCCCATGACTCAGCGATATAACTACAGTGGTTATTGGGTGGATGTCTCCAGTGTGCCGCATATCACCACTGTTGCTGTGATATTGAACGCAATAAATCCCAGGGACAAATTACTCACATACTTGCATCCAAACAAGTCAAAAAAAAAGTTCAGCAAATAGGTAAGAGGCTTCATGCAGAGGCGGATTGTTTCATCAATGGATATATTTTAACTTCCATCTCCTAATGGGCGGTGAAAGAGGGGTCAAGATGAGGCATTGTTTTCACACATGGGTTGGTTACCACAGAGTTAAAACGTTACTCCATTGAGACTTTTCTACTATCACAATAAGATCTCGGTGAAAGAATTACTCTAATTCTGGGCAGATGCTGTGAGCGACTTCAGTCCCTGGGTTTTAGGTTTTCAAATAGCCCACATGCAGCTTGATCACACAATAGAAGAATTGCAATTATAAGGTTTAGCTCGCCGAGATAACTGCTTGACTTTGGAATGGATTATGTGGGTTCATATCTGCATGTCGATATGTTTTCTTTTCTTGAAACTGTCACATGAATAATAAGCGGCTGATTCATCTCCAGCTGTCGGCCAACCATGCTACAAATAATATCTTATTCATCCAGTTTCACACATGGGTTGCAAATACCTTTTTCAGCCCCAACTGGCCTTTGGCAATCCATTCCATTGTCTTCCATTCTCCCACACTGTGTGGGGAGAGAGAAAATAGTGTGCGGCTAGATCGGACACAACACCAAATGGTCTCTATGTTTGCAGACGAAGTATAAGAGTTAGTATATAGATTTATATGAAACATCCACATAATCCATCCATCTATCCATCCATCCATCCATTTTCTTCCACTTTTCCGTTGCCGGGTCGTGGGGGCAGCTGTTGGAGCTGCCCAAATCACATTGCACCAGCCCCTATGGCTCCTCCTGCAGGTGGTGGGTCCACAGAAGGACGGCCTCACGATTCAAACCGGGCCTGTTGGTCTCTCATAAGGGGCTTCTGAACCGCTCTTTGCCATGGGAGACCCTACCTGGGGCACGAAGCCCCCGACAATATAGCCCCCAGGATCATTCGGACACTCATAATGATTCAACTAATATAAACAGTACTCTTAATGTCTATAGATCTACAATAGCCCAACTGAGAGTGTCTGTTCGTTAGACTTTCTTTTTCTGGTCTACAGTCTATGCCAATGTATGACACTGTAGAAGTTTATCAAAATGATGGCATGTAAAAACAACAACTTATAATAGCATGGAATGTCAGGAGCAGGGTTTCCATTAGCCAGCTGGGGCCAAAAGAACGGCGGCCTACAGGTACACTTCCTTTAATAAAAGTGGGTTAAGAAGTCAGTAAAGAGCTAATAAATTCATTGAGATTATTTTTTAAACCCGCGCGTGTTCAGTCAAACTAAAGCGCTGCCTCGCGTCCTTGTGGCCGCTTCAAGAGGCGCTTTCCCCCGGCTTGTCCGCTCAGCCTGCCCTGGAAGTTTCCCAGTGTTCGAAGCCACTCTGAGTGTGGCAGCTGGGTGTGTGGTGAAAACAAATCGTTTTATTTTGCACCTGAAGCCACATTACAGGCACGGAAGGGCATCCTACAGCCCAACCCGTGTTGTGCAGCTGATACGGTGGACAGAGCTGGATAAGGACAGCAATAAGGTTTACCACCTGTGTGAGTTATTGTGCAGTTGAGTTGGGGACTTCCGCTTGACATTTGCTCTCCCATTGATAATATGACACAGTTTTTGTGAATGGCTGACATTTAACGACCCAGCCGGCCAAAGTGTCCGACAAAGTGTCTTTTCTACCCATAGGTCCCTGATACAAGAGTTAGAAGTGCGGTTGTCTTACCTGTTGGAGTCTGCAGCGGTGATGTTAATAATGGGGGGCAGCAGAGGCAGCGTGGTCGGCCGGGAGGGTACGGTCATGGAGGTCGGTTCAGGTGTACGCTCGTAATAGGCTTGCTCCGCCTGCCTGAAGGCCAAGGGCGGCAGCTGCATGGTGCGACATGAATGCCTCCGGACCACCAAGTGATCCAGGCAGCTGAACGGGGCGGCATCTGGGGACTCCAACTGGACCGGTTCTCCTCTGGATGACTCGTCCTGGCATTTCTGTGGATAGAAGGGAAAGGGTCGGAGAGCGTGAGCAACTTACCGGAATAAACATCTGGAAGAAGTTTTGTATTTGTAGACTTTAATCAGGTAGAGATTAGGGTTGCAAATGTGAATCATGCTCAAGGAGACTAGTCACAAGCTGTTTGTAGTTCAGTGGTCTAGTTAGTATGTTCCTCCAGCACATGTTCACAACTGAAATCTGGGAAGCTGTGTTTGACAATGCACCACACAAACCATTCTTCATCATCTCTTCCGTTTCTTAACTTTCACTTTTCCCACCGGACACCCTCCCGCTTGCCCACAACGCGGCAGGTGCTAATGCCCGGATATCACCTGTAAAATGTGGATCGAATTCGAATGCTTATCCCCTGCTTACTCATGCAGAACAAATGCCGGCTCCTCGCTCTCTACCTCAAGATTAATGGCACAGGAGACCAACTGCATTATCACGCTGTCTCCTTGGGCTCACTCCCGCTGCGTGCTTGTTGTGCTGCGAATCAAAGCTACTCCTGCAACCGCTCAATACGTAAATAAGCGATTACCGCACCAAGCTTTTCCCAGAGGACCTCGGACACAAACATGGAGGACAATTGAACTCGTCTCAGCACTGCTCTTTCTCCTTGAGTCAATCCACTCTCGAACACAAGCACAAAACAGCCTGCAGGACTCCGGCCACCGTGTATTTGCATCTACTAATTGGCTCGATTTTTCTAACTATTGATATTTTGCTGCAAGGGGAATTTTAAGCGGGGGGTTAGGAGGAGGCGAGGTGCTGTTTTGGGGCCTGCAAAATACTTTTATTTGTTTGTGCCATCGTGGCATAGCGGTACAGAGGTCCTGGGTTTGATTCCTGAACTAAGGGAGGTTTACAGGAATTTTCTAGCTGGAGGCACTGCTGAATGTACTGTATATCCTTTACATTGACGGGATATAATGTTCATAAATTCAGTCAAATTTAAGCAGAAGCCATACATTAAGAAAGCACGTCTGTATTTATATGTCTTTGAATGGACAACCAGACATCGAAACGTTTTAATGAAACAAAATAGATACCAAATTATTTCTATACCTGTAGAACTGCAACTTTGTTTCCTTGACCAAGCAAAATTGACTGTCATCCCCACTCAAAACGACAACTCACACTACAATATATGACACACTGAGTCATCCATTATCTATAACTTTTTCTAACACCTTCATCAAAAATGTTCTGTTCTGATTCTGTCGCTGGTCAAACTCTTTAGTGCAACATGAGCATGTTCGCCAGTAGCTTTGAGGCTATATCCACACGAAGACAAAATGTTTATGTTTTCAAAAACTTTGTAAGCACGAAGCCAGCTCAGTAAATGTGTGCGTCCACATGGGTCGACTCAGGTCTGTGAAAACGGCGCATTTCATCTTCCAGGCCTGTGTGAGGCGCTGTGACACTAACTGATAATAGAACTAGATGTAGAGGCGCATGCGCAGTAAACTTTAGTGGAATGTAAACAGTGAAAATGAAAATGATTCAAGGATTTACGATCTACAGAGGAGATGAGGAGGCGAGTTTATTCTTCAGACGTAACGGGACTGAAGCAGAAAAACCTGTCAGTGACTTTTTCTGTCAGTCCAAAAACACAGACTGACTTGGCCATGTGAGGAGCGCAGTAAAACCATCATAGATCCATGAGTAAAACTCATTATAAGGTCAGTAGATTATGGATGATAGACACCACTCTGGCGTTAAGGAGTTAAGGAGACGTTGTAACCACGGCGCCACATAAACGGCGTTTTGAGATCTTTCCACTCTGAGAGCTAGTTTGGAAAATGTTGGTTTACAAAAGCCGGGCTCGTACGGACGATACACTGGATTGACAAAATATCTTTGCGTTTGGTCCTCAGCTTGACTTTGTATGGACAGGGCCTAAGTCAAACTAAATTTAGCAATGTCTTAAATACAAGGGGTAAGTTATCAAGGAAGCATGTGTTTGCACCTAATCAACCATTTGAAATTGCATGAATTACGGTATTGAGGCCCCAAATCTGATGTAAAAGAGAGAATGCCGCATGACACTTTGTAAATGACCCTCCAATATTGAGGCACGGTATCTTTTGTAGGAAATCATAATAAAGGTAAAGTAACTATACCTGATATTTTGTGTCATTTGTTTTGTCCTTCAGCGTATTGTAGAAGTAGATATGGGAAAATAATAATTATTAAGCTTTTTGTGAACAAACAAGCTTGTACTTTTTAGCATGATTATGACAGTGAGCTCCACTTTTCTGAAAGTTGTGAAACATGCTCATCAAACGTGCGTAAGAAAGGTGCTACGAAAGTTAGGAAGGGGTGGGGACTTCACATATAATATCATGTGTTTCCAGTTTCATTGTAATTAAACAAAAAAAACAATCAGGTACAGGGTCTCTAACGCCACATTCATTATATCTGCAACATTATGTGTGTGTATTACTGTATGTGCTGTGCAGAGAAAAGTAATGTCATAAAACTTAAACTATATGAAGAATAAATAAACAAATTACAGTGGTTCTTCAAGTCATAACTGAGAGCATGACAAATATATATTTTTCATTGCTCATTATTGGATTGCTTGATTGAATCTCCACTGGAATTGTTTATGTCCTGATTGGATAGTTTACATAAATCCAGCGGTAAGCACTTTTCTGCCCAACCATACATACAGTAAGAGCAGCATGCCTACTGCTGAACCACTGATGATTATTAGCCCAAAGTAAAGCACAACAATGGAAAAAAGACCATCTTAAATGAGATAAATGATTTCAAATTGCTTGAATTAAAGTTCTTCCATGTTGAATTTGAGTCGGTTTGAACTAATCCAAGATACAAATGCTATGGTGCCAATGGAACAAGAATAAAACCCACTTTAAATCAGACAAATAATTGTTTTTCACTTGAAATGACACAAAATTATCAGAAAATTATCTACTAGAGGTTTTTATCTCGTCTAAGACCAGACCAAATCTACTCAAACATTAGATTGTATCTGTTAATTCAAGATTTATGTCATTTCTTCCTTAAAACGATTATTCTTTTTCCAGTGCACTTCTTTCAAATGCCAGTGTTGTGTATAATATATGACCTAATTGGGTGTATTGACATTATTTCTACCTTTTTTTCTCCCATTTAACTCTAATAATGTTAAAAGTACTCTTTGACGTGTGTAATAATGTTTCTCAAAATCATCTCGAGGGCCAGAGGTGCTGTGCTGGAGGGCCGGATTTGGCCCCCCGGCCTGACGTTGCCTACCCCTGCTGTATACAATGGATATATTCTATAAACCTCCTTGTTAAGCTTTGAAGGTCATTTCATCTGTCACTGGCATTTTCCACTCGAGGCAGAAAAGTGGTGTGGCCTCATTTGATCATGGCGCTGTGATCACTTACCTCCACGGTAAAGAACACATTTACATAGCATTTACTTTCCTGGACAGAAGAAAACATCGGTCAGTAATAAATTACACAGACCTTCAGTTTTTCATTTCTTACTTTCATTTATTTGTATAATGTGTCATGTCGTTTTTACACTTGCAGCATTTGTACTTGAGCATCATTATACTTTTTCTTCTAATTTTAAAAAATCTCAGCTTGTGCACCCTTTCACTGAAATTGAGTTGTGTTCTGTGATGGGTTTTGTCAAAGTCATTCCCTCATCAGTCTTCAGGATCATCCAGACACAGAAAACAAAAGCAGAAGAAAATAAAAAACTTTCCTGTTCTTACTTCTTCTCTGAGCCCTATTTGTTCTCACCGCAGGCAGCCATTTTTTTCCTGTTGATAAAAGTTTAGGTATAGAATGTACTCTTCGAGAAAAATCGACTTTCTTTCCAAGTCTGACTCTTAAAAAGCTGCACAGGGCCTCGAAACCATTCCGTGATATCCATTTCACCGGACGTCTCATACCGTAAGATTGATTTTTGGACTGGCTCGACTCGGTGCTACATGCGTGGCCCACGGCGGCACAATAATAACACCCTATCCAGCCTTTCCCCAGCAAACAAATGAATTATCCCGCTGCCAGTTAGCGCCGTACTTGGGCACTTTCACCATTATACATCTCTATTAGGCCATGAGGGCTCATCAATGCGTGTGTCGGCGTATTGTGACCGCATTTTCTAGACACCTCGCCCAATGCGCACCCTTGCATCCATCAACATGCCAATCTTCATCCAGGAAGTCATTGAGCCATTCTCTGCAGCATAATTACCCGGTTAAGACTCACTGCTACACACGGTGGCTTGTGAAGGCGGCTATTCAGGCATATCGCGGAAAAAAAGAATGCAGACGGATGTGAGGACGAGGTATTAAAGGAATTTACCCCGAACATGTGGCTACATTCATGAGCTTTGATGTTAGCTTAGTGTTTCTAAAAGAGATGGGTTACACAATACAACATTAGAAGGGATTGATCTTGTGTCTCTTTTTCTCGTACGTTGCAATGCTTTGTCTCAATCTTGACGGTTACATGAGTAAACGAAATTGGTCCCACCTAGACCAATTTCTAAAACCAGCTACTCAGCAGGATTTTGCCAAAGATCTGCTTCCACTCCTCAGATGAAATGACCACAGAAACAGAAAACCCTTCACGTCCAGTTGCATCGATTAAGTGGACTCTTGTAAGGAGAGGCTTTATGCATTCAAACAACCAGACACGTGTGCCTGTCAGTTCTACAGAGCAGAGCTATGACAAAAGGAGTCTGTGCCCATTTAGCATTCAGCAGTGCAGGACAATATTCAGCCAGCAAATATTAAGACAGGTGTTCGGAGGAATACGCACGCGCTTTAGATCAGAAACATCAAAAGTCACTGGCACATGTTGTTTTGATCCCCCTGGTTTAAAAGTGAAAGCAAAGATTGTGTAACTTGGTTCAGTCATGGAGCAATGAGAGTGGAAACTAATAGAACTAAAAGTAGATAAATGATAAATGGAAACAGTTATATAGCTGCCTGCTTTAGGCACTCAAAGTGCTTTACATCAAGGAACCTGTCACTCATTCACACACCAGTATACGCACACACTGGAGGCAAGTTGAGTGAAGTGTCTTGCCCAAGGACACAACAACAGTGTGCACCTGCCACCAATTCTCCGATCACAAGACCACCCGCTCTATTCTTTGCGCCACCATCGCCCCTCGAATAACTAAGTGTTCAAAAAAATAGTAGTCATTGCTCAAAGTGGCTTTACAAATTTGTGTTTATTCATTCACTTCATGCTCGGTGATGGTAATCGAGGCAACCAGTCTGCGCAGATCAGCCACCACCACCAACCACTCTCTCACACACTGCATTCGCCAGGCTTCCTGGTGTTACCAAACGGTCTCCCATCCAAGAACCAACCAGGCCCTTCCCTGCTTAGCACCCGAGGTCTGACGGGATCAGGCATAGCAAGTGCCACTGTATGGCCACTTAAAGGTTGCCTAAAGGTATAAGCAAACATTTTCACTCTACAGTCCACGGGGTTCAACTGACTGAAGAACAGCGAGACTGTCCTTTCCTTCAGCTACTCCCAACTGTGTATAGCCTATATATATCATTCAATATTGCCCTCTATGTAGTGTGTTAACTAATGTGTTTTGTTGTTTCATATCAAGGGTATGTGATAACACACCTTTGATTCACAATGTGATTTGATTGACAATGTAACTGATGGCAAAACTAACTGAAACTGAAAAGATGCTAGGGGGATAAAAAGGTTTTCAAAGTGCTACTTTCATTAGCCTTTGTTTAACTGTTACAAATCAGCTCCTGACATTGATTATAAATCCATCAGACTGAGGACAGCAGCAGCTTATCACAACACTGATCAAAGTCACATGCTGAAAACACAGGGAAGTACGCACGATATTAAATAATCAATCACATTTAAAGGCCTGGTCGTGCAGCGTTTCTTAAACGGTGGTAAGCCTCCTCATCCGGTCTAGATTTTTATTTGAAGATAATTCATATGTTTGTCCTCTTATAGGTTAGCTCTTACAACTATTTCATTCATGGTTCTTAGATTTGATTTGGGAAAAGAAAACTCTGCAGAGATCAACAATGTAGGTTGATATTAGCTTTAATCACATCTTCAAAGCTGTCATCTGGACTGGGTTATTTGAGTTTTGTGGAGGTTTTTCTGAGCAAGTGTCGGGCTCTAAACTGTGTGTGATTATCTAAGGCTTCTGCTTGTTGGCTTGTAAATTTAATTCCTCTGGGACCAATATCACTGACCCACTCTGCTTCAAACTAACTGAACAACAGACAAAACATTACAGGGCACCCTGTCATCAAATAAACCAAGTGTAATAAGTCCTGGATATTAAATCAAGCCACATAATATGGTTAATGACCCTGGACAAACAGAGCTCCACCATAACTACATATAAAAGATTAAAAGGCTATAAAAACGTGATTGATTGGATTGCCTTCTATTAGGCATCGTGGAGAATGAAACATTTCGGAATGGCAAATCATCAGCACGGCTAATTGTAAGAGTAGTATTCTAGTGGCGTTCTAGTACTCAAGTAAAAATAAAAGAATTGATTTCAACATGAACCTTCTGTCACCTACATTACGCTTGGTAGAAAGAGTGACCAATGTTTTACTCAAACAATAATAATCTGAAGAAAAACTTGACAAAAAACAAATCAGTTTAGAATTATTTTTTTTCCTTTAACATGGAGGTCAGCCTCAGAATCAGTGGTAGAGCTGCCTGTCAGTGAAGGGCTCTCTATGATGAAGGGGATCAGTGAAAGGTTAATTGGTCTGTAGAGGCGCTTGTGCACAGGCTGAGCATAGCACAAGTGCGTCCTCAGGGAGTTAGCCAAATGTTCCAGACGGGGCTGCGCACTTTGAAAAGTCAACTCACGCTCTTATCAAAAATCACTGCAGATGAGAAGGTTACAGTATTACTTACACAAATGGTGCAGAGATCTCAAAGCCCCTGTAAATCGGGCGTGTCAGTTATGGCCTAAACTTATTCCTGAGTTTCTAATGCATTCCTAATGTAGCATGTATAAAGTCAACTACTATGTGATACACGTACCCAGGAATCTAGGTTCTAAAGGAGGAATGTGAAATCAAAATAGACCACTGTTTGTAATAAGAAAGATGAACAAAGCCAGCATTTAATTAAACTAATCAAAAATAATGTCCACAAAGTTTCATTTGTTCACCCCTATTCTGTTTAGTCCTTTGATTCCCTACAGTCCTTAGATCCTTTGTTTATCCTCTGTTCGGTCCACAAACTCAAAAATACCAGAGGGCCCAAAAACATTAATTAAACAAAGAAAACAATTATCAGAGCTCTGATTTGACCACTACTCAGGTCCTATGACTTTTCGCTCTCGGTGCATAGCTGTTTACAATGGGGTCCTGGTCCACCAGGGAGAGATGTAAGGGCATCATCCTCAGCTCAGTATCAAGCTGTTCCAGTCTAGGCTCACACCAAAACAGTCAGTCTTTCTGCATAAGCAGGGTCATTGTAATCCCTTTTTTTAAAACTGCATTTTAGTAACTCTCTTTTTACACAGTGCACAATGTTTTACATTTAGCAACTGGTTAAAAAATTGTAGCCTCACATTGGGGACTATGAGAACACCATTTGGCTATTCTTTTTTTTTTTTTTTATAACTGTGCATGTGGACAATATTATGCCGTGCGGGCATTAACAACAACACAAGGAAAAAGACGCACTTTGGTACAAAAACAAGATACAGACATAACAAAAACACACACAAATAACAGACAGCGAGGGGTAACAGAGAGCCGAGTAAAGCATACAGAAGAGACAGATAATACGTAGCCACAAAGGGACAACAGCAAACAGATGAGGAACGCCAGGAAAAACAATACAAAAATACAAAAATACAGAATAGAGCAATAGAGCAGTAGGAGCCATGACAACCACGAGGTGGCAAGCAGTGTTAAATTTTAGTTTTGGTCTTAGTCTTTTGACTAAAATGTAACGTCATTTTAGTCGATATTTAGTAGAACAGATCTTTTCAATTTTAGTCTAGTTTTAGTCGACTAAGATTGCATGTCAATTCAATCGACTAAATTTAAGACTAACTTAGTCGACTTTGCTTTTATAATATTCATTATAATCATATTTAATCTTGCTCCTCTGCTGCATGGAGCTGCTCCACATGAACAAAGAGGATATTATGAATAAAACTGCAGATCAGAAAGACGGATAAAACAAAGACAAAGCGACAGAACGATAAAAGAAGGGACAGCCCTTTTACATAGTTCTGGTTCACTCTGTGATACCATACTTTTGGCAGACAGTCATTGCTTTCACTGCTTTTTTTTTGTTCAGAGTACTTAGCAGTACTAATATATTGTTCCAAATCCTTTTTAAACACAAGAAACAGAGGTTTTGAGTTGGAGAATTTAGCCCTATGAATATGAAATTTCGCAAGAATAATGATGAGATTGATCATGAATACCTCATTGTGAGAGGTTTTATCCGCTTGGTAGCCAAATATGACATATTTGTAGTACAGCACAAACGAGGGGATAACGTGAGTGCAGACAAGCGCCTTGACATCCTTCCAGAAAGCCTTGATGACAGAGCAGGACCAGAATAAGTGTGACACTGTTTCAGGGCAGCTCTTACAGAACGTACAATTTACATCGATATCTTTTTTAAATTTAGTAAAAAATTGGTTCACTGGGTAGAATCGATGTACCAGTTTGTAAGAAATCTCCTTGACTTTATTGGTTAGAAAAAATTCCTGTGGCAAGGTCCACACATAGCGCCATTCAGCATCAGGGGCAAACCTGGCCCATTTCTGCCATTTTCTACGGATGAGAAACAGATTTTACCGACGTATGTTTGGGTAGGGTTTGTGGGTGGCACTGATACTGGGGCCTGAACATTTGAGCTTTTACATAACATCTGCAAACCGGAGGGGATTGCGTCGAACACAATAGCATATTCTCGTGGGGGAACTGGTATTTTGAACCTTTCCAGAAATTCTGTATACCCATATAGGCCACCGTTGTTGTTAAAGAGTTGACTAATTAGAGTAATACCATTTCTGAACCAATGTTCAAAAAATAGGGATTTGTTTTTAAAGACAATGTGCCTATTATTCCAAATATAACACGAATGTGGCGAGAAATTATGTTTGTAGATCAATGCCAAGAAAGCAGAGCCTGCTGGTGGAATGTAGACAGTTTAGTGGGAATTTTCTGAATGCTGTAGTCGCAGAGTAAAACAAATTGTAAACCCCCCAATTGAGTGAATACAAAATGAGGAATAAAGTTCCAAATGGAGGTAGGGTTCTGGAGGTGCTGGCGGATCCAGTTAATTTTGAATGTATTATTTAACGATGCCATATCAACTGAGTTTAAGCCGCCTTTTTCGTATGGATTCAGTAAGACAGTTTTTCTTATGTAATGAGTTTTATTCTTCCACAGAAAATTGTTCAGCACTTGGTCTGCTCTCTTGCACACTGTTGCATCCAGGGCTAATACCTGGGCAGCATAGGCCAGACGGGACACACCTTCTGCTTTGGAGAGCAGTACTCTGCCTTTGAGGGACAGGTCCCTTTGCAACCATTTGGCTATTCGCAATGGGACGTATGGGACGCAACGACGCAACGGATACGCAACCATGCCACGCAGTGTTGATAGGCTAAGATTGGAGTCACGTGATTGGCAGCCGCAATGGCAACATAGCTAACAGAAAACTAGTGTAGCATTTCAGAACATGTCACTCACCGGGGAAAGGATGAAACAAAACTGGACGAATCTTATTCTCCAGCACCTCTGGCAATTTGCTTTGCTCTAAAAACCCAAAATACACTATTATAAACACCACTTAGTAATAATTTAATCACATTTTCTTACACAGAGTTGCTTACGTGTGCTGTCCTGGTTGTTTCACAAGATGGTGGTGCATTTACAGCAAACCCTGCAGCACGCATTACTCCTGTGCGCTCAAACGGTATGGTAAGTATTGGGCTAAATTGAGGTTGATTCTTCTCTGAATTGTGTTAATAACCTACTTCCACAGCAGAAACACCCAGTTTTACCATATTCGCCTCCTCCATGCACATTTTCTTTATTTTAGCATCGGTGCTACTTCCAGGTTTACTATTGCTCATAATACTGCATGAGCCCATTGTCTCTTTATCCAAAACACAATATCAATCAATCAATCAATCAATCAAAACTTTATTTATAAAGCGCTTTTCATACAAGGTTGTAACACAAAGTGCTTTACAGATTAAAAGCAGTTCCCGCCCACCCAACCACCCACTCTTCCAAACAGACAACACTGCTCTCCCCACCCCCCTCCCCATAGCCACACACACACACGCAGGCACACACGCACACACACACACACACACACACACACACACACACACACACACACACACACACACACACACACACACACACACACACACACACACACGATGAGGTAATGGACGTAGTGCTGAGTCTGGGTACAGATGAACCAGGTAAGGAAATGCCATCAGAGGAGCCGTCTGCACCGGGAGCGGTACATCAGCCACAGCCACAGGACACCCACCGGACACCCAGCGGAAGTGCAGCAGAAGCACCACACCTCCATCCGGGCACCCAGAGGACAGTGCCCACACAGCCACAGCCGACCACCGCTCCCGGGGCAGAGGGCTCCCTCAGAGGAAACACTGGAAATTCTAAAAATGCAGAACTGCAATATGCAAATAATAACATTAGAATAATAAAAACATATATATAAAACTAACTAAAAACTAGTATAATAAGATAATTATAAACATAAATAATAATAAAAATAACTGAATAAGTAAGTAAGTAGAAATCAGCTAAAAGCTAAGCTAAAAAGGTGGGTCTTGAGCCTGCTCTTAAAAACATGAACGTTCTCTGCAGCCCTGAGCTCCTCCGGCAGGTCGTTCCAGATGCGAGGGCCGTAATATTGGAAAGACGCCTCGCCATAAGTCTTTTTGTTGACTTTAGGAATAACAAGGAGACCTCTGCCAGAGGAGCGAAGGGGCCGTGAAGGTTCATAGGGTAAAAGCAGTTCTGAAAGATAAGAAGGACCAAGACCATTAAGACATTTAAAAACCATTAAAAGAACTTTAAAATCGATCCTGAAACACACGGGGAGCCAATGCAGCGATTCTAAAACCGGTGTAATGTGGTCCCGCCTCCTGGTCTTCGTCAGGACACGAGCTGCTGAATTTTGTAAGAGTTGTAAACCTGAGATACTCTTTTTGGGAAGACCAGAAAGCAGGGCATTACAGTAGTCGATACGACTGGTGATAAAAGCATGCATGAGCGTCTCCGTGTTGGCCCGAGAGAGAATGGGGCGGACTCTGGCTATGTTCTTTAGATGGTAAAAACCTATCTTTGTGATATTCTTAATGTGTGGAATAAAAGTCAGCTCAGAGTCAAAAATCACGCCCAGGTTCTTCACCTGTGAGGAAGGATTAAAAGACAATGACTGCAGTTTGGGTAAAAGTTTCTCTCTCTGGGCCTCAGGACCGATGACTAAAACTTCAGTTTTGTCCTGGTTAAGCTGGAGAAAGTTTTCTGCCATCCAGGATTTGATATCTAAAATGCAGTTAAAAAGTGCATCCATTGGCCTGGTGTCAAGGGACATGGAGATGTATAACTGTGTATCATCAGCATATATACTACAAAGCAATATACTACAAAGGAGAAAATAAATTCCACTCGATAACAAGAATCGAAAGAGGGACTCTCAAAAATCAAAATTGTGCTCCATCTGAAAATCATGGGATAAGTCTCATGCCAAAATACAAATATCTGTGTCCTATGCACTTTTCTCCGACAGGGTAAGTGTCTTGCCCAACGACACAACAGCAGTATACGGTGGAGATTTGTTTTTGTGTTATTTTGCATATGCTCTCCCAATGAATCACAGCCACCCACAAAGCACTAGCACTAAAACCACAGGACCAGCGAGTGATATTACTGTATATGCTTTTCACGGCACGGTTACTCTCACCGGTTCAGCCACTGCCCTTGGCCTGCAGCAAAATGTCAAAGAGACCGTTTCCACAAGTCCACTGGGAGCCAGCTGGTGCAAGTGCATGAGTTCAGTGCGAGAGCTTGTTAAGTTCCATAGGCATAAGAACAGGGATAAAAACATCTAAGTTGCATTTTGAGCGAGTACTTTTTTATAAGCAACAAAATCCAGTCATGAAACATCTACTGTATATAATTTTGCTATGCATACATATCATTAAAAGTACTCAGTAATCCAGGAGGCATATCATCTTGTAACATTAAGACAGAATACCCTTCAATAGGCATGAAGTATAGGCTACTTTCCTGGTGTCACACACCTAGGATAGAGCCACATAAATTGGCTATATTAGTACATAACTTCTTTTTCTGTTATAACAGGCAGCAGTAGTAGTAGCAGGATGTTAAAAACTAGCTTCTTTTTCCTGTGACCAGCTGTAGCCTTGTGTCATATTCAAGTCCAACACTTATCAATAACATAAACTGACAACTAATAGTCCATATGTTTTAGCCTTTGTAAAAACATCAAGGGATTTTAGCTGGTAGCATTCCTTAATCTCTCTCAAACCCTCACATTCACAGCAGACCTATAAATGCTGCAGACATACAGTGTCAGAGCAGGTATGAAATAATAAAACCCCTAACCCTCTTCAAAAACAAAAACCTTCAAGCACCCGCAAGCTGCATGTAACTAACAATGAGCAATTTGTATGAAAATTTGTCCTCATGGCAGGGAGCTGACATTGCTGTACTACCAGCCCCTGGAGGCGAGGGGCGGCTCCAAAAGACACTTGGTAAACAGTGTTTTTATGAGCACTTAGACCTTCCCTAATACTGCTTAAAAGCCTGGCTCCAGAGAGGTTTTTTTTTTTTTTTTTACAAAAATTGCTATGACCCATGTGAAAACGCTGGGCTGGGTGTCATGTTTTTAACCACGCTGGTTTTTGTACATCAGTACTAAACAGTGGAAGCCTTTTCAGTGCTCCAGAGCATGATTGACAGGCTCTAAGCACTGTAGAGGCTCGTAGCTGGTCCGTCTGCCCCTGGAGAGCGGGGCTTCTCGTCTTTTTTGCCCTTTTAAGGAATAGGCTTTGTAGGAGGAGATTGAGCAGCCATGTTAATTTCACAGACCACTCGGGATCATTACTATGAATGGGGCTGAATAGATAATCATCGATCTCTTGTATACTATACATATCAACTTAAACTGTGAAACTAATAATAATAGCAACTGAATCACAGAAATAAATGAACATTTGAATGATATTCTAATTTTCCAAGTTTCACCTGTATCTATGAGCGGAACATATGCAAGTAAACAGGAAGTGGAGTAAACCAATCAGCAAAGGGCGGCTCCTGTTATTGTTGTGGTGTTATCAGCGGTTCCGTGTAATATTTAAAACAGGCATATGAATCACAAAACTCATCTACTGTCGAAGTGTTTTTGGTCATTCACCACCGATTTACACTTGACTGCAGATAAACTCATCTGATTGCACGGATCGGTTTGAGTTTGGCAAGAGCTGCAAAAAAGGGCGTCCTGCCCAGACTGAGCCCATGTATAAAAACTACAGAGGGGTATCATTCAGGACTCACCAGGCTATTCTTAAAATATCTTGTATTTGCTAGAAAAAACATTTGCTCTTATTTTACCATCCAAATAATTCCTTCGAAGCTTCAGCTGAGGTCAAAAGAGACTGCACAAGTTGTCTGAGTCAGCCCTTTGCAATGTGCATGATTTATGGACTCTGTTAATTAGGAAACTCTGTCAGTAAACAGCGAGAAGTTTTTTCTCCCCATCAAATGGATTTTTCATTAGCACCTTTGTTGACTTTTGAAGAGACAGAACTTTTAACAGTCAAAAGTCCTAGAAATACTTTGAAGGAAAGGGACACTTTTCCTGATAAAACAACCAGGTGTGTAATATTTTGATATGAAGGAAAAATAATAAGAAATTCAGTCAAGATACAGTGACATTTGCTTTTATATTTTCCAATTTTTCAATCAATTTTATTAGTTGTACGAGATTACTTTTTTACTTCACCTTTATGAAACGAGACAGTAAGACAATTCAAGGCTTTTATTTAATGTATGCATGACTCCACATTCTGTTGATGAGCAGTCGACTGTAGGAAAAAAGCCGTAGCTAACTAAACTTCTATATTTCTTTTATACTTCAACGCAATACTAAAAGCTAGTGCAGCAAGCTTTCTAAGCCTATTGGGCCAACAGTTGGTACCATTAACATAACGCTTAACTGCTTCATAACACAGACACAATAGGATGAACATATGGCTGATGCTACTTAATAGTGTCTTAAGACAAATGAGATTTCCTTTAACTGCTCAAGTTCATTCTCCCCTGCATGCTCCAAAGTACCTCCAACCACAGGCTGCTAGAACAACCATAACATTTTGCTAAAGCAGATATAAAAAAAATTCTAAACCTAAATTGACAAAGGTAATTAATTCCATAACCACATTTTGTGCAGAATTGTTTTGGGGAATAAAAACTTGCTTTCAACCATAGAGGAAGATCTTCAATGAAGGTTCTTGAGTGATCTTCTTACTCTGTGGTTGAAGCATCGATGCAGGAAGACTTTAATTCCTACCTTGGTCCTACTTTTAGTTAACTGCCCTCTTTCTCTCCATAACAGTGTGGAAGTTTCTTCTGCTGACGTCTAAGTTCCAAATTTGTTCTTTGGCTGTGCGTCACACCTCACTTTCTCACGCTCTCGGGACAACATACTCTGAAGGAAACACCTACAGACGCCACACATTTCAGTTTTCAGTCCTTTCAGTAATTTACAACAAATGTTTCAAAGGGACAATGTTTTGTCCATCTATTCACCTTCAGTATCTGGCCTTCATCTTGTCCAAGTGCTTTCTCAAGGCTTGTACTTTACTTTGGTAGCGGTACGTACATAAAATTCAGGTCAAATTACTCCAATAAAAGTAAAAGTTACTCAAGAGAGCGTCTTTCAGACTTTAGTGAAGCCCAACAGGAAGCATCAAGTTAGCATTTTCTGTTGTTTATGTATTTATGGGCTGTTGAACCACTTTGCTCCTCTCCAAGTCTTGGTATCTTTGTTTAGTGGAAAACTGTATTCATATTTTTGTTTAAAAAAATATGTTTAAAAATGTTAAAATTATGTATTTTCCTCCCCCTACATGTTCCAGCCATGTCCTAATGTGTAGAATGAGCTCAGACCTGTTCGCCACAACTGCCTCTAAAATCCTGCACTGTCACTCAGAAAGGTGTCACTTCGGGTCCGAATTGGCGTCATGCACAAGCTTAATATAGAAGGTGCAGTTACACATATGGCCTGAGGCGGCAGTAGTGAGTGTAAAATGGCGAACTTGCATCCAGCCCCAAATTCTTTTCCCCCTTGACTGTTTTCAAACATACAGACGGTATCTCTGACTCGCCCATATATGGTCATGTTTGAAAACAGGGGGAAAACAATTTGGAGAAAAATCTAAACTTTCTCTAATTATTCAAAAACTACTTTAACAAATACTGAATTATTAATATAGTTTTATACTAAATAAAGATACAAAGACATGGAGAGGAGCAAAGTTGTTCAACAGCCCATAAATACATAAATCACAGAGAATGTTAACATGATGCTTCATGTTAACATCGGGCTAATGCTAGCTAGCGCTAGCTACAACTGCCGTTTTTTCACCTCTACTGAACAATCTGTTGTGAGAAAATATCCATATGGGCCCAATTTACACTTGACTTTATTTATGTGTGGTAAATATGTTCATATTCCACCAGAAAATAGCTAAAAATAGCGAGGCCACGCCCCCTTCTATTTATACTTATATGAGTATGACTTTGTGGCTTCAAAAACATCAAGATCGCAGCCAGTTTCACCTGCTGTACGGCAACATGACGGCGACAAAGCTTCTGCCTTGTCAGGAGTCAGTGGCATTAACAGTACAACGGCACAGCGCCTCCTACTGTCCTGGAGTGTGAATCATAGCTCACACAGACAACGTTTTTACAATTCACTTTGGCCTTTATAGAAATGTAGAGGAGCGTTACATTTATCAAAGTTCATCAAATGTATCGGAGTAAAATTAATAAGTTCTCAATAAAAAATTCTACTAAGTAAAGAACATCAAGTGCCAAAACGTAGAATCACTGGCATGTGGAGGCAAGAGGGCACCACCTTGAGTAACCCTACATTTTCAGAACCATCAGTCATCAGACGCTCTAAAGTTGGCAATTGATTGTATCTGTGAATGAATCCTAAATGCATTGTGGGTAAAAGGCCCAGGAGCAGCGTCGAGGCGGGAGAGAAGTTAACGCAGACAAAGGAGGAAATAAGATGGAGCAGATGGAGAAGAGAGATTGGGTGAGTGTGATATCGTAAATCACCTGGCTGCACAAAACAATTTAGGCAAGAAATTTGTCTGCTGGGACACGGGGAGCTATCTCTGGGCTTTGGGGCAAGGAGAAGTGAGTTCAATTTATCGATGCCTTTCTTTTATGACCGGTCGAATGCCATTGTCAATGAAACAATATGATCTATTTGTATTTTTGAATGATGTAGGAAAAGCAAGGTCGATTGTAGCTCAACGGTTCATTCCTCTGTGCGCGGTGTTGGTGGAATTTACAACCAAGACGTTGGTTTTATGGTGATTAAGTTGACAGAATGAATGGAAAGTTCCCGAAAGCACAGAGGTCTTTTTTTTTCTTGCCAAGTGCACACAGTGATACAGAAGATGGAAGAATCTTGGAACTCAAACCCAAATGTTTTTCCGGGTTGTTTTGGGCTGTCAATTGCAGGAGGATTGAGAATAGACATTCATAAGATCCTTTAATAGTGGACTTTCCAAACCTGCTGTCTTAAATTTCTGTGGATTATTTAAAATCAATACAAAATAATGAAAACTGTGCCATGCTGCCTTTGAAATCAATGTTGTGAATTGACTGCACATTTAGTTCCAAAACTGAAAAAGACAAAATTACGTTCAACAAGCACGTTCAACTTGATTCATTCTAATTCTCACCGTGAAACAAGCCTTTAATAATTATAATGGAACTTATAAGATTAATGCAACCCCCAGGCTATGCTCCTGCCAGGATCTTGTCACGCCAGGATGCCCTGCTCCTGACAGGTAGCTATAGTGCCTCTGCCTGAAGGCTGGAACTACAGTAATGATCAGAGATTTTATTTGAGAGCTGTTCATCAAATTGCCATTTAAAAAGCTCAAAGGCTGCAATCATTTTGGTAGAATTTACAGTCTTTTCCATCCATCAATTTTCTTCCGCTTTATCCGGGGCCGGGTCGCGGGGGCAGCAGTCTCAGCAAAGATGCCCAAACTTCACAATCCACGCACACCTCCTCCAGCTGTTCTGGGGCGACCCTGAGGCGACACCAGGCCAGCTCGGAGACATAGTCCCACCAGCGCCCGGAAAACAAATCCCTTGGCAAAAAGCCTCCAGTTCCTGTAAGTTCCTGGGCTGTTTTGCATGAACTACATGTTTGAGCTCTCCCCACAGTGGTTATTGAGATCCGGAGACTGAGATGGCACTAACAGGACCTTCACTTTATTCTGCTGGAGCCACTGGCATCAGCAAAACGGCTCTATATTGATATGGTGCACTTATTTGTTGTCAACGAGGCCTATGATGAAATTCTGCCGGGGGATGTAGACCTTTGAGCACAAATGTACGTGTTCTGAACTCGGGTAGTATTATGGCAGCTAATATTCAAGTCTTCTCTAAATAGTAAATACTTCTCAATGCGTATCAAATGTGCACAGAAAATCCAACTTTCAGATTGAGAGTCAAAATAAACAATGTTGTTCACCAACCATCACCCAAGCCATGCTTCCCTTTATTATCAAGTCCTCTAACTTAGCATTGTAAATAATAAAGAAAGGAGAAACGTAGATTGCAGGAAAACAAGCTCCAAGAAAGTGACTTCAGATCTCGGCACAGGGAGAAACAGAAAGTGAACGATTTCCTTGTTGCTGTGTGCAGGGGGGGTGGGGGGTGGGGTGGGGTGACTTTCTGGCATTTATAGCAGGGATACCGTGTGCTTACGTGTGTGTTTTTACAGCACAATCTGTCCGCTGTATAAAGCGCTGCTCCTCCTGGGTCATAAAAATTAATTCACTTCATCTCCTCCGGTACACAAAGCTCACAGCTGATTTCACACGGAGCAGGGTCAGCGCGGGGAGAAATATTACCCCCTGTATTAGCACAATGCCTTGGCCAAGCATTGTCCTGTTGGCGACCGCGTAAAGAATGGTTTCGGTGCAGTAAACATGGCGTCAGGGAAATGTAATCACAAAATGCAGCTACAGCTTGAACATAAAAGCACTGTTGACAGTTTGTTAGTCCGAGATTACACCTGGTAAGGTTTAGCTCTTATGTAGACTGGGTTTAGAGTAGTTCTGGGTACCTATTTGGTTTTCGATACCGATACCATGAACGATACTTTTTCCGATACCTATACTAAAATATTTGTCATCTAGAACCAGAAGACAGAACAATAACGTGTGGAAGATCTGCAAGTTTACATTATCGGGTTATATCTCAGTGTCAAGACGTGTGAAAAATGGGGAAGAGTTTTGGGGAAAATCGAGGAAAATTTTGAGAAATTGCAGGAAAAATAAGGAAAAATTGTGTAAAAAAAAAAAAAGGGAATATAAATTGGGGAAAAATAGGGGGGGGAAAGGGGTGATATAGGGAAAATATTAGCAATAACAAATTAGCAATAATGATGGGAAAAAATTGGGAAAACGTGAAAAAAATGCGGCAAAAAATAAGAAAAACTGGGGCAAACATTGGGAAAAAAAATTGTGGGGGGGGGCATAGATGTATATTTTTAGCTGAAACAATCAAGTCACTTAATTGAATGGGGGGTCCTCAAACTTTTTTTCTCTGGGGGCCACAATATCGTTCCTGACTGTGTTGGGGGGCCGGGCTGGGTTGGCTATAACATAGAATTGTATGACCCAGAGCAGAATGCAGCAGTAGAGATGTGAAGTAGAGATTACTAGCCTGGCACAGTCATCCCCACTACTATATCCACAAGATTAACACTTGATTCCAGGCACATATTTGTTTAGCTGTAGTGGTTTCCAAAAATAGTCATCAAGTCTTCACACTTTGTTTTAATTTGAAATACTACATGTACAGACGGCATCTCGCCAAAGAAGGGGACGGGCAGCGCTTAATTTGTAAATTAGTATTTTCAGGAACACTTTTGGTCTGATGTGATGGATTGGAGGAACACTCTCATTAGACACCATTATATCAGATAATTTTTTGCCGGATCCCCCAAAATATTTCCTGGATCCTTTACCCTGAAAAAAATTGAATTGGGGGAATGCGTTCCCCAAAACGGGGTATCAAATTAAGCACTGGGGACGGGGCTTCGCCAAGGGGGAAAATAATATCTTTAGGGAAACAATTTTCCACTCTGGTGAAAATGTATTTATCACATAAATAAAGTCAAGTGTAAATCAGGCCCATATGGATATTTTCTCTCAGCAGATTGTTCAGTAGAAGTGAAAAAACGGCAGTCGTAGCTAGCGCTAGCTAACATTAGCATTAGCCCGATGCTAACATGTAGTATCATGTTAGCATTCGCTGTTATTTATGTATTTATGGGCTGTTGAACCACTTTGCTCCTCCCCATGTCTTTGTATCTTTATTTAGTAGAAAACTATAGTCATAATTCAGCATTTGTTAAAGTAGTTTTTGAATAATTAGAGAAAGTTTAGCTTTTTCTCCAAATTGTTTTCCCCATTAACTGTTTTGAGATGCCGTCTGTATCTATTCCATTCATTTTTATTTTCAAATAAAACATCATTGTGCAATGTGACCAAAGTAATAACTGCTTACACTTGTATTGTGCTTTACAAGCCTGTGTCACAAGTTTCTCAAAGTTCACTGTAGTCATTAAGCTTCACGTGGCTATAATGTGTTGTTTATATCCTGATCTCTTATGTCAGTGCCCTCTGCTGGACACATGTGGGATTCTTTTTTATTTATTGAAGTTGCCCCTAGTGGTTGGAATATGTATACTGGTTATTTTGTAAAAAAAAAGAAAAAAAAAAAGAAATAACTCCGCACAGAAATGGGCTAGAGACAACTGACTTTTTTGACATACTCAGGGATTTGTGCTCTATTTTTTCAATACCAATAGTACCTAAACCTTTTTTCTGATGTCATACAGGTATCGCTTAACGGTGCCGTCCTACTTTATAGTGATTGATGTGTGGTTGTAGATCTTATCGACCATCTCTTTATCTAACCAACTTTCATGCACACTATTTATTGTCTCTTTTATAGATAAAGTGGGGGAGAGTTTATCTTCCTAACAGCCTTGGTAGATGAAGCCGTCTTTTAGTGAGGTGTAGACCGGACCCTGAGACTGCGGATTCCTCCCCGAATTACCGGTGTGATGGGTGAGTTGGATCGCCCGCAGAGCTGGGGGATATACGGCACATGTGGCGCATACCTGTCTTCTGCCAGTTTCAATCAATCAGTCAACTTCTATTTATAGAGCCCTGTACAACACACAAGGCGGCCGAAGTGCTTTCAATTAAAATCAACATCAGAAAAGAAAAACAATTCAATACAATTACAATAAATACAACCACTATTTCTGCCCCTTCATTGTACATAAGACACCTTTATTTATCTTGTGAGATCATGCTGCCATATAAACGCCAAGCTGAATAGGTTTTGAGCCTGGATTTAAAAAGGGCCAAAGTCAGTGATGGTGCACATTTCAGGGGCGAGCTTTATAGATTCTGGGACCGACAAGGTCTGATTACTGACATGCAAGGGATGAAAACGTTATCACTTTCAATTAGAAAATTTGCCTGCAGCCATTTCCCTCAACCAATAGGATGTAGGTTTTCCTCCAGTGCCCTTTCCAATAGCCAAGAGTTATACGCTTTGTTTCACCTTATGTATCAAGACATTTGCATTTTCTCCAAATGGTTTGGTTCTTAACTTAAACTCCGACTTAACCAAGCACATTTTCTTTCCCAAATCTAAAAGCTTCTCGACTGGAGTTTACATGCCAGGGTAACGCCCCATTTGAAAGTTGACAGTATCTAGTATCGGTAGAGTCAATAATATCGTTTATCGCGATACTTTCCTGCCTCAATATATCGAATTTCAAATTTCTTATCGTGAAAAGGCCTACTCTTACCCCTGCCTTAACTGAGCATATTTTCTCCAGTTCGGCTTTACCCAAATCTAAAAGCTCTCACCTCATTTGAAAGCTAAGGCCTACAAAACAGATCGCAACTTTTTTGTGCGTTTTTGTCACATTTTTGAAGCATTTTTGTCATGTTTTCGTCGTATTTTTTGTTGCATTTTCTTAGGTTTTTTTTGGTCATGTTTTTGTTGTTTTTTCTTTGTTTTTTTTGTTGCTTTTTGGTCTTGGTTTCATCACATTTTTGTCAAGTTTTTGTCACCCTTTTGGTGCTTCTTTGTGGCTTTTTTGTCACTGTTTTGTGGCTTTTTGCCCCCGTTGCTTTTTTGACGCATTTTCATCCTCGTTTCCGTTGCTGTTTTGACGCTTTTTGGTTGAAGTTAAAGTTCAGTTCAGGTGGGGGTTAAGAGGTTAATAAAGTGTCCTCAAAGCATAAATGACTTGCTGCCCTTTTTATTTGGACTAAGTAGCTCACAGGGACACAATAAAAAAGAAACCCCTGCGAATACGCCTATCAGAAAAAGTAAAACTGTGATATCACATACTGCCCGTCCAGTAAAACTGCAGCCTGAAAAGTAGGTGATAACACCTTATCTTCAAGTGCGGATTTTGCTGATATATTACATCCCTCAAACGCTTCACATTTTTCTAAAGGTCTGGGAACTCTATCAATCATCAGCATATCTCGCCTTCATCTCGCCGCGTGCACTTCTGTGGTAGTGGCGTTCCCTTCCTGCCATTAGCGCCGATTGTGCGAGATACGAAACACCTCCATGTTCAGCTACTGTTTTATGCAAATTCTGGCTCTATTCTTAGCCGTGCCATACGTGCTGCCATGCTTCTTCCCCCATTTGTGTCTCGAGTTATATCGTTTCGCGTACAGTTCTTGGAATTGATGTTTGGCTTCTAGGGAGTGGGGGTGGAGGGGGGTGTAGCTTCCCGAGGCGTGTATTGAAATCAGTGTCCTCTAAAATAAACCAAGACCTGTCGGAAATTGAGAAGAGAATTTATTGAGGTGTCAAGATAGAGATAAGAAAAATGATTCAATTACGTTCAAAGGACCCCCTGGTGGTCGCCCGAGGCAGGATGAAAAGGGGTGCGAGAGACAAAAGCAGGTCTTCAACAGAGTGAGGGATTGATCTCTGATGTGCAGTGAATAAGGCAAGTGCAAAACAAAGGGTATACTGTTGTATGAGGGTTTTTTCAGCAGGGTAGATTGTAAAAAAACAAACAAAAAAATAAATAAAAGATAAAAATTTAAGTGCAGGTATCCTCAAACCTCCTGTGGGATGTATTTCGATGATTTTGGGGGCTCCGGAAAAACAAAAAATTTCAGCCCCCCCCCCACCTTAACTGAGCATATTTTTACCCAAATCTAAGATCTTACAGCCTATATGCCAGTGTAAGGCCTCATTTGACCAAGAAACCAACAAAAAGATCCAAGATTTTTTATGTGTCAAACCATTTGTGAATGATTTGAAGCTACATTTCTCTCATCCTTGATTGTGGAGCGGGAGATGGGGGGAGAGGAGTGGGAGCACAGGGAGGGCAGGGAGTTCAGTAGCCTAGCTAACGCCAGACTGTCTGGAGACCATGGCCGAAATTTTCGCATGGATTTGGGGCACTGTTTGACATACGTAAGCTTGTAGTTTGTTTGCGGATGAAATATATATATATTTTACGGATCCAACATGACAGCAGCAGACGCAACGCCATCTTTCGATCAAGCTTTAGACCATGTTCTAAATAGTTTAGCTCGAAAGTTTACAGCAGGTACGTCATAAGGCATCTGATACGATGATACGATTGGCTATGGCTACGACGCATATAATAGACATTCGTAGCCCCAGTAAAAGGCTATGTACCATCGTAAACAAGGCCGTGAGAACCCAGGGTGCTGAGGGAGCTGCAGCACCCCCTGGTGGATAGTTTGGAAACAGCAAGCAATATTAATAAATAGGACATATGCGCAGAAAAAGCGTTTTGGGGATAAATTTTGTCCCTCAGCACCCCCTAACTAAAATCTCTTCCCACGGCTCTGATCGTAAACCACACCTCTCCTACGAGAAAATGAATTGGTGGTCCCCAGACTAAACATCTTGTGATTTTAGTCTGGTGTTAGCCAGGCTAGGAGTTCAGCTTCCTGATGGCCTGGTGTGTGAAACTGTTCTTCAGTCGACTGAAGTTGGCCCGTGGATTTTAAGCTTGTTACCCTTGTGGTTGTCACTTTTTCATAGTATTTTTGGTGCACATTTTTCTTGCTTTTTTGTAACAGTTTTGTTGCTTTTTCATAGCTTTTTTTGTCGCATGTTTTGCTGTGTTTTTGTCACTCTTTTGATGCTTTTTCATTACTTTTTTTGTCACAGCTTTGTTGCCTTTTCCTCACGAGATTATTACGAACTTGTATTCAGTTCAGGTTTTCACAACTACTTACGGTGTTGTTTGGTGACGTTCTATGGAGCTGTAACTCCCTCTGTTTCCCACTACAATAGCACAATCTGCTAGTGTCACTGGTGTCTACTACTCAATAGTTTTAGAGGAAAGACACAGCTCTAAACCAGTGTGCTGGATCAAAAAGCGTTCACTGTCTGCTTTACTCAATGCCTGCAAACTTACACACAAGCTTAAGTTGAGTTTACACTATGTGATCAGTCTTTAAGAGATTTAAAGCAATAAAGAGCTTTAGAACATATAAATACTTCCGCAATCTTATCTTCTTTTGTGATACAACTGTTTAAAACACCAAGTTCAAACTTTCTCTGCCAATGTTTTCCCCGGATACAACTCAGTAAAACCGTCTCCAGCCAGTCTCTCCTCCTGCCCCTCTCCGGTGCCATTTTTGTCTCGATAATCTTGACTAAATTAAATCTGTTAGAAATAAATTGGGACATTCTCGAGACGTTGTCAGCCAAATCAGAGAGGTTAAGTCTGCACTGGAGTGGGGGAGGATAATTGCTCCCGTGTGACATCACTCAGGACACTCTCGCAATCAGTCTCCAATGTCATGTTTCCTCTGTCATCACGAGTCTGTGGCACTATTTTGGTAGATTACAGTGGGGGGGAAATGCCTAATTATGCTAAATGGTGCATGTATGTATCAATATTATCCTCAAATGTGTGTCTGCAGTGTTGGTACATCCATCTGCGCAGTGACTCTGCTTTAGTTTCTACAATTTAGGCAAGGCAAGTATATTTGTAGAGCACAATTCATACACAAGGCAATTCAAAGTGCTTCACAGTTGCATAAATACAAGAAAGCAAATAGAATCAATAAATACATCAACATAAAATTAATCAATTACAGTAAAAGGCAAAAGTGCAGATAAAATACTTTCAGTCATACACTGTAATCCCGAATAGCTGTGTTTACTAATGCTGCATAAGGAAACTCGTTCCTTCAATAAAGATTAGTTTTACAAATACCATAACTAAACAATATAAGCTCATTCGACATAGCCAATTATTAGTCTTTACTAACACTGATTAGCTCACTCCACTAATTTCCAAGTTATTTGTACTAATCAGTTTTAGTTCAATGAAATGACATAATTGTGCACGTTTAAGTAATCATGTGTTTAAGTTACAGCAACTTAATGTCATGTTTACATAACTAATGTTTAATATTTATTAACATTGTAATATTTATCACACATAAACAAAGACACGGCAACATCGCGTTCAAATGGATGTTTTTTCACAGCAAATTTCAAATAAAAACGGCTGTCGTAGCTAACATTAGCATAATTAGCACGAAACTAGCTTTAACTTCCTGGTTAGCAAATATACAGACAGCAACGGGGGCGTGGCCAGGCCAAGGGGGAGGAAAACATCTCATGGGAATCATAATTTTCCCCTCATATATTTATTACTAACACTTTCTCCATTTACCCCCATTTCTCCCAAAATTGTTCCCCATTTTTCACACATTTCCTGACATTGGAAATGAACCCAATATTATAAATCTGCAGATCGTCCATACATTTTTTTTGAGTTTTCTGATTCTAGATGACAAATATAGTTATTGTTGCAAGACGGGTAAGTAAATAAATAAGTAAGTAAGGAGGTAAGCTTTATTTATGTCTGTCGTAGGTAACGTTAGGAAATGTAGCATGAATCTAACTTAAAGGTCCTATATCATGCAAAATCGACTTTTTAGAGCTTTTAGCCATGTCGTTATGCTATTTCCTTATCAAAAGTGGTTTGTGGCTTCATTCACGCAGCTCTCAGTAATCCTCCTGAATCGTGTCTCTGAGCAGCTGCGCCGCCCTCTCCTGGTGAACGACTGAGTGTTCAGTTGTGTCGTAACAGCGGAAGTGCTCGACGTCTGTAATGTAATGTCTTAATTCTATGCTTACGGCCGGATTTTAATTTGTAAAACAGCTTTTTCATTGTTTCTGTCGTAAGAAAGATGCAAAGAGTGTATGCATTGGTAAAAAGATCTGTTTTCATCCTGGATTTGAACATTGTCAGAGTTGAGGCCTGTTTCACATCCTCTTGAAGACTGTTCCACATTTTAGCTGCATGAAACTGAAAAGCAGCCTCACCGTGTTTATTATTGACTCTGGGAACCACCAGGAGACCCCTCCCTGAAGTTCTCAGGGCCCGAGATGGTTCATACGGCTGTAACATGTCAGAGATGTACTTCGGCGCTAAACCACTTGTTCACAAGCAGAGCTGTTTTAAATTCTATTCTCTGAGTGACAGGAAGCCAGTGCAGAGACCGGAGCACTGGACTAATATGGTTGTATTTCCTGGTTCTTGTCAGGACTCGAGCAGCAGCGTTCTGGATGTACTGCAGCTGTTTAACAGTGAGCAGCCGTTACAGTCGTCTAACCTGCTGGAGACAAATGCATGGATCAGTCTCTCTAAGTCTGGTTTTGACACTATTCCTCTGATCTTAGCAATGTTTTTCAGATGGTAAAAAGCTGCTGATGTTATTCCTTTGATGTGGCTGTTTAAGTTCAGGTCTGAGTCCATGATTACTCCTAGATTTCTAACCTGATTTTTTGGTTTTAGAGAGAGAGACTCAAGGTGACTGATAACGCTTTGTCTTTGTGTCTGTGGGCCAAAAACAATGACTGACAATGAGTGAGTTTAGCTGGAGGAAGTTGTTTTGTATCCACAAACTGATCTGTTCGATGCAGTGACAGAGTGTATCTACAGGCCCATGTTCACTATTATTATATTCAATTTAATCCTCTTTTCAGACCCTTCTTTGCAATGAACTGAGTAAACCACATTGAGTTTTATCTTCTACAAAGCAAGGACCAACAAGCTACAGAACCAAGAAGAAAAGGAGTGTCTTTGCTTTGTGTCACTTGCCTTATATCAGAAAAGTACCATTTGTAAAGATATAAGAGAAACTTGGGCTACACTTCCACCAAATAACGACTTAAAAACGTATGTCTTTAGAGTAATTTTCAAGAATAAGTTTCCATCACTGCAACAGCGCCAAGTAATGAAACTTCGGCTTATTATTATTTTTATTTTTTTCCTCTACATGGATGCACACCGACTGCAAAAACAAATCCCGGAATAAGTAAAATGCTCTTGAATTAAGAATATTTGAGATCGTTGATGAGTAAAGAATGGCTCAAGCGAAAACATAGCTCTGCCTCTGTCAAACGCTATACGAGGGCAAAACGAAGAAAATAGGAGGTTTGTGGGAAAAGCAAAGATGGCAGAAGTTAATGGGCATAAGAGCGGCTGAAGCTTCTCCTCGGAGTATCATTTATCGCTGCATCTTTGTCATGGACCCTGGACCTGGAGCACTGCAGCTTCTGTGGATCATTATTGTTGAGCCAAATCACAACAGCCTTACACAGTTCACTGAGAAGAAGGGTAGTCCAACTTGATATCCAAAGGGCATACAATGGTTGGCACAGGGAGCATATAATAACTGAGTGAGTAGTTGAGGCTTTGTATAAAATCTATTCTTAATCCTTCTCCCCCAATCCAGCTCATTTCTAAATTATGGGCAAACAATGCTGTCTCTTTCCAATTCCCGACTCATACAGTATCTCCACCCTTGTGGAAACACATGCACAAAGGACTTGCCTTTTAACTATTCAGTACGTCCTCACGCAAACTTTATTGCACCTCCCAATTAAGTACAGAAGTGTAGAAAAAGGGAAAAGCCTGAGCCTCACCATAAATGCCTCATTAACAGCTTTAAAAATACTTCTATCTATCAACACTATGAAGATGATCTGAGGATGAGGCAGGGCTATTCCAGTTGTTCAAGTGGAGGGGTATGGTAAGCAGTAAGTGGCTGTCATGTCTGTCAGTGTGTAAATACTTCTTGTTAACCTTGCAGACCCATATCCGAGGCGGACGCTTTATGCAAGATTAATCACACTTTATACACAATCAACAGACTGTGAAATGAGAGGCTCTGGGGCTGCCTGGCTGGCTGTGTGAGCTGGGAGGAATGCCAAGCCTGTCAGGTGTCATTGCACATAGATTGAACGATGGGTAGATGGAGCCACATGGACGTATTGTGTTACTCGGTATATGGTTCTCCCTGCATCTTTCACATGTACAAGGGCTGTATTAAGCACAATTGACTTTCTAGAGCTTTGGGACACTCAAGAGGATTCTCCAATCTTCTGCCACTTCAAAACGTGATACAAAGTGCGCCACACCTCCCACCTACAGCACTGCCATCTAGCACTGTGCCTGAAGCGCACCCCAATCCATAGCTGCGCTAAACACAGGGCTTGGATTAGGGCTAACAATGTAGATGGTTAAGTTGTACTATGGTCATTTCTTTACCTGCTCACGAGAGCCCAAGGCTACACCACCTCCACACCAGGCAGACAGACAGAAGAACAAGGGGTCAGAGGTCGAACGCAGTTAGGCTGCCCCTTTTTATCCGCCGTCCCCCAGCTGACGGGCGGAGTAAGACGGCGCCAACTGTTACAAGTGCACGCTGCAGCAGTCCTGTGACTGACACCATACCGCTCTCCACTCATCCAGCACTGCCTAATAGCCTCTTTCCTGGGCCAGCCTCAGTGACATGAGCCGGGGCTGGGTCCACCAAACCACAGATTATAGCCTCCTATCCTGTAGACTGTATGAAGTTTGGGCAAACAAGACTGTGACGCCTTCCTTGATTTTTTAAAATCAGCTACATCCACTCCTTTTTCTCATTTCCACTCCCACAGCCCTATCGCCAGGAAGCACTCAGCCCTACACTATACGTTACTTAAAAACAGGAGTGTCCAAGTCGTGTAACAAGAAAACATGTGGAAAGTTCTTGGTTAAAATCCTTTAGTGATTTAGTGTGCGAACAATAACTACAGATTTACCAAACTATTGTCAATACGTATATCTCATAGGGATGAACATTTTATTTTAAAATCCAGAGTTCACCCTTCACTACATTAAAACCTATATTTATATTTGCACAATGCTTTTGTGTTAATACGCCAAATGAGATCTCACAACACTGTATTCTGGCAGACAAGGTTGAGAGAAGTGTCCTTCTGAATGACACATTATCATTAGTGGGGATGCTCTCGTGTGAGTGAGCGAACATCAGTCTGACAAGCTTCTAGATTCTGACAGCTACAAGGAATACTATCTACTTCTCTTAACAAAATGTAATTCAGAGTGCATTATTTCCTTGTGTGTGATCTTCAACCTAACTCTTTCCTCCTACCTCCGTGTCTGGAGATTATTTGTGCTGGAGCTGGTGCATGCTGTGTGCAAATTGGATAGAAATGGTTTCGAAAAGAAGTTGAAAATAACGAAGAGTGAAGATGTAGCGGTGGACTGTATATGGAAGCTTCACGAAACATCAAAGTAGTTGTGGCAATCGTGCTTTGAATCAGAGTTTGCTACAATCTCTGACATGTAGTTGCAATGTGTGTCATTCACAGTGTTTCAATCCATGGTATTGATACATCAGTGAGCAATTCATTTCCCTGGATGCTTCTTTTTGCTATTCTTGGCCAGTCTTGTTTAAAACACAGCGTTGAGGTTGAATGAGAAAGACTGTCCACGAACTACAGTATATCAGAGCTGGGGCTCGTACCTTCACAGCTGGCGTTAGAAGAGCGTGTCAAACATGGAGAATGATGTGAAAAGCCTTGTTCATCAGGTTTGACTAAGGGTTTGACACAGGCGCCCCGTTGTGAAGTGTTTTGAAACAATGATGTTTCATGAAACCTCGATCAGCTGACAGTGATCACATGACATTGTTGACCAATCCAGACGTGCATGTGTTTCCCACACTCGCAAACAGAGGCATAACTTTGCTGATCTGGGGTCAGTTTTTCTCCCCCATGAAGAAAAATCGAGCAGGAGAGAAGACAGATATGCACCGCTGTACTGTATTATAACACAGCAGCATCAGTTGTTTGACAGCTGGTGCTTACCCACAGGAAAAAGTGGCCTTTAATAGAGGGGAGGGATGTAGCCAAGCTTAACTCCTCCCTGTGGTCTTATTTAAAAAAACGTTAGTATCGCTGACAGGGTGGCTGAGAGGCGAAACGTCCCACACTTCAACTACAGAAGATAGTACAGAAGATAACTCAAGAACATTCATTGAAGATGTACAACTCCTGTATGACCGAGAGCCTACACAGACATGTCTTACAGACTTGTTTAGTGCGGCCACTCTCATTATTCTCACTCATTATGTATAAACCCCAGCCGTACTACAATCACCCTAAATGCAGTCATGTACTGTGGAGCCCTATCTTTACAAAATCTAAGACTGAAAAAAATCCCGTAGTCTGTGCTCAGCTGAGGTCACGTCACATGAGCTTTAGGGCTTCAATGGACTGATCCATCCATATCCGGTGACAAGAGCGAGAAGTTTAATGTCAATGTCAGTATCGGCGTCGACTAAATTGACCCCAAAGGTAATCGGCATCATGTGGGATTGCCCATCACGCTTTCCTTAAGGTTTATGCTTCTGATGAGAAAACAGTGTTACAAGACGGTTAAGAAAGTGGCTTTTACATAAAGTGTCCCCTTTGAAATCTCCCGGTCGGCTAAATGCTATACAAAACCCCAAGCACATGTCATCTGCTCTCCCCTGACGCCGGCGTAATTGGTGATCTAGATGTGCGGGGCAAGCGGACCTGCCGACACTGCTCCTGTCTCTATTCCCTCATCACATTCACTGGGCCGTAACCACATCTGTGTCGCCATGGAGACCAAGATAAGGTGACTCATGATTATTCATCAAAGGCCCGCGGTCTGATTGGTCAGCCCCCGAGCACTCTGGGTGTTATGCTGTACTTGCTCCTGCATAAAATGACTTGAATTTTTGAATCTTGAGTTGTGCACAATGTTAACATTACGATGCCGCCTTCCTGCCTCTTTTCATTTACAAGCTCTCCGTGTGGTCCCGTACCTCCCGATAGTCTGTCCTTACGAGTTCCTTGTTGATTAAGCCGCAGTTTGACAGGAACTATGGCAAAGCTCGCAGAAAATTTCACGGCTACTCTTTACAAATCTCTTCACTCTCACATTCACAAGCCAGTTGGCAGACACTTCTCAGTAGGCAAATGTCGAATTAAAATAACCATGTATTTTTTTCAACTGAACATGGTTTTAGCACTATTTGCTAAGTGAATCGTCTGCTTTCAAACCAGATATGAGTCATCCAGTAGGTTTTGCAACAGATGATGATGTTTATGTATCGTTTCAAGGGTCATATAAACTCATCCCCCCCCCCATTTATTATTATGTGTTGAGCTATATTCATTTAAAGCTACACTGTTTTCATCCAAGTTTGGGATTTTGCATTTAGCTCGCACAAGATTTAGTTTATTTGCTGTTTGTAGTAAAAAAAAAAAAAAACATTGGAAAAGAGGTGCACGTACAGTACACAGTCACCCATCTCCCTATTAAATAATCATGCCAGCCGATCATTCTTTTGTGTTACATCTTTTACAAAATATGATTTCAAAAGGCAGACATTGACAGACGAATTAACTAACAGGAAAAACAAGAAGCAGCGACCACGTTTTTGGTAAACAAACACACAGTTATCATTATCTCTTACCCTTACTGATCTTATCTCACTCACTCTGAATGGAGAACCGCTAAGGAAATCGCTTCCTGGATGAGTAGGGCTTGAGAAGGAGCATATAATGGAAACAGGTGTGAAGAAAAGGCGCCGGGGAAGATTCAAAGATTGCTCAAACATGTGCGAGTGGCTTATATCACAACTCCAGGTATATTTTTGATGAGAGAACAACATTGTATTTCGCTTAAAAGCTCTAAAAAGTCGATTGTGCATAACACTCCGCTTTAAATACATTAAAGGATCTGTATCATGCTTTTAGCCATTCCAAAGTAAAGTATAAGCATTTATATGATATATTGTACCTCTACCGCTATGGAGCACTCATTTTTGTGATAAATATTAGTTTTTTCAGGAGGTATTTCTATAACCCGGAAGACAAAACGCTTAGATTCAGTTAACTCCGCCCCCTCTCTCTGCTCATGCAACTTTTGCAGTAGCAGAAATATAAATTCACAGCAAAAGGTGAAGTTACTTCACAATGCAGTTATAAGGAGTTGACATTGGCAACACAGCTTCATATATGGCTAAAACCTGTTTTGATTGACTCACCGCTCTGGTCCATCACTGTTTACGTTATGGGACTCGCGTTGGTAATAAAAGTTAATCCACTTTGATTCTAGTGAAGGTTCACCAAGCATCCATCAAAAGACAGTCACAGAAAAACACCATTTTGGCTGAGAGTTGCCGAATCCCGGAGAGAAATTCCAACTTCTGGCGAGTGGCCTCTTCTTTAGGGCTTTTCTCTGACATTATCGTTAGGCAAGAAAAAAAAACAGGGGTGTCCAGAGTAGGTTAGAAAGAGCTCCATCATGACATCTGTTCAGACGCTCAGGGGGGTTTGATAAGGACATAGCATAACAACATGGTTAAAAGCTCCAAAACGTCAATTTTGCATGATATAGAACCTGTAAACACAATATCCTCCCAAACACAGTGCTTGTTTTTGGTTCAATATCCCAACATTGAAGCAAAGAAACAATATGACAACAATAATACAGATAAGAACCAGTTATGGAATAAATAGAAAACAACGTCCAGGAAATTCAAAGCATTAATTTTGCAGATAAAATACTAGCAGAATTCCTTAGAAAATACCCCATGGGAACTGCTCCAGCGGCAAGTAAGATATTTTCAAGTGCATAATATAAAATGTGCTATGTCTCAAATGCCTTTTACCAAGCAATACCTTTGAAAATGTTTGCTTTACAAGTAAACCTTTGAATAAACCCCGTAAACAGCGGTGTTGTAAATGTCTCAGGAGGCTCCCAGGTAGGACGCTCTATTCCCCCTCCTTCTGAGAGCATGCATAATGGATTTCCTGCCGGACCCCGGGTCCGTCTTGCCGTCTAAACCTCTCCGCGAGGTCAGCGGTGGGCCAGGATGATTGAATATATCCATACAAACTCTTGGAGCCTACCGAGCTGTGTGGTCACCCCGACCCTCGTTAGACATGACAGTTTCGACCTGCAGAGTGATCACTTCCCACCCACCTGTGTGTGCGATGTTGACTAAATGAGGATACAGAATGGTTGACACCTCGTCTCAAAAGAATAATTGCACCTCGCTCATCTGTCTATGTCTGTTGGAGTCTCTTCTCATTGAAATATTTTTTTTAAAGGTTTAATAATGTGTGTGTGTTTTTTTTTTTCATATCTATCTGCTTATATTATGTTGAAATGTTACGCAGAATGGCTTTAAATAGGAAATGGAAATGAGGAAAAGGAGACCGGAAATTAGACGTCTCAGGCTATACAGAACAGGGCTTGTGTGAGCACCGCCCCGAGTCATGGTAAATGTCACCCGCCCTGAACAATGCATGGTTAGGGCTAGTTTTATAAAGAAAATGGCAGCCTTGTGATATCCATATGCATAAAGTATGGAGACTACTCACCTCCTCCAGCTGGTTTGCATCCAGGGCAAAGTCATTCTGTTGCATGGCGTCTGGCTTTTCTGAAACAGGCACATGAAAGTTTGTCAGGGGAAGAGGCTTAAAAAGTTGGAAAACAAGCCAAACGTGGCATTTTCTCAAAACATGCGCGTCAGCTCATTCCGCTGTGTGCTTCCAAAACGCTAATTAAACCTTTTAGCTGATTGCTGTTTTCTTACTACTTCGTGTGGCATCAAATTCAAACAGAGCTGTTACACAAACTTTGACTAAGAACATTTAGGGATGGCATCGTAACATTGTCCATCTCAATTGATCATGCTTTTCAAAGCAGAGTATTTTTTTGTGGATAAAAGAAAATCTCGTGAATTTGATTTGATAACAGTGACATGCCGTTTTGTACAACCCCAGGCTTTGCATCATACCATTAGCATTAGCACTCGTTTTGTTATAATAGTTTAATTAATAGCTCCCCTGGCAGTACATTGTTATGCTAACATGTGAGGAAATAAAAGAGAGCGTTGCACTCGATCTGTGGCATAATATGAATTATTTTTAGCCATCGTAAACCGGAAGTAGCACTGAGCACCGTTAGCAGGCTAGTTGTTGCTAGTTGTTGTGGGATATTTTAAAGGGACTATACAGAGTTTAAAAATGTTAAAATTATGTATTTTCCTCCCCGTACATGTTTCCCCCATGTCCTAATGTGTAGAATGAGCTCAGACCTGTTCACCACAACTGCCTCTAAAATCTTGCACTGTCACTCAGAAACGTGTTACGGGTCCGAACTGCCGTCATGCACGAGCTTAATATAGAAGGTGCAGTTACACGTATGACCTGAGGTGGCAGTAGTGAGTATAAAATGGCCAACTTGCATCTAGTCCCTTTAACCCCCACCAAATCGAGCACATTTTCTCCAGTTTGGCCTTCCCCAAATCTGAAAGCTTCTAATAAAAAAGTGTCAAATAGCAACAAAAGAGCAACGAAAAACTGTCAAAAACTGACAAAAGTATCACAAAAAAAGGGACAAAAACTTAACAAGTAACAAAAAAGCGATGAGAAAAAAGTTTAGATGAGTTTCGTAGGTCTTGAACTGGAGAAAATGCACTTGGTTAAGTGAAGAATCAGTGTGTATGGACTGCGTTAGGAAAGTTAGAAATAAGTTTGGACATACAGGAAACAATTGATACCAGATCTTTCCCCCCCTCCTCCATTTTAGAGAACAGTGGTCCTTCCAGATTGAAACAAGTGCTGCTATTGCCCGCGTTTACTTGCAGACCAAAAATTTGATCATGATCTGATTTCTTCCCTCCTGGAACCGCCACCTTAACATGGTGGAGGGGTTTGAGCACATGAATGATCCTGGCAAACTGTTCCTAGGTGACGGGTCAGACCAAGAGCGGTTCAGAAGCCCCTTATGAGAGACCAACAGGCCCGGTTAAAACCATGAGGCCGTCCTTCCGTGGACCCACCACCTGCAGGAGGAGCCACAGGGGGCTGGTGCAATGTGATTTGGGCCCCCATGATCCGGCAACGGACAAGTGGAAGAAAATGGATGAAAGGATGGATCTGATTTCTGGAGTTTTCACCTTATTGAAGTGTCATGTAAGCAGCATAATCTCATATTTATTTTCTGATAGATATATTCAGATTTCTTTCCGATCTTTCACAATAAAGGAAAAAGGCAACGTGATGTACCAAAGATTAAAAGATATAATAAAAGCATTTGCATAAATGAATAAATAATGAAATAAAATGAATTCTAGACTTGTTTAAAGCAGAACTAAGTAACTCGTGCCCCTAGAGGCCATAATCGCCACTGCAGGTGTCGTAGCATGTTACGTTTTTATACTCATTAATTGTCTGTGAGAGTAAATACTACGCTGACAGAAAAGACAAAGGGAGAAAGGGATATTGTACATCCAATTACACAATGGAGATAAATTTTGTCACTCAAACTTGGTTGTAAATACTGCTAAAGTGGTGCTAGCCCACAGTTAGCTTTGCCCGTTAGCCTGTTAGCGCCTTCTTCATTATTATACTAGTGTGTATTAAGTCTCCGGGTCGGAGCAGGGAAAGTTGCAAGCATGGTTTTCTGGCTAGAAACACCAGAGGGAGATGAAAGACCCCCCAATCAACCCATAAACACTTGTAAAACCCCCACGAAAAGGATTTATTAAGGTGAACAAGAGAGAGGCAACTACAATGAACAGGCGATGCCCAAGTGGTTAAGACTGCTAATAGAAAACAAAGATAGGGGGAGGAATATTGAGGAATATTGGGCTGACCCTACAGGAGATGTAATCAAATACTTTTTGACATACGTTTTGAAACAACTTTCACAATACACGATTTTAGATGTTGTTTTATAACATGTACATTGGGTGAAGTCTCACTCTAACCCGTTCTGAATAAAAGGGTGAATTAGATCTTAGTTGATATTACAGTTGAGTAGACTTGTTTTGGACTACTTCAAGTCTATCAGTGAACCATATGTAAAGCAAAATTCCAGTTACAACTTCTGTCATTTCTCAAATTCATACGTAACGTACTCGAATGTAATTGTCCACTGTGAAGTCAAAATGATTAACAAATCTAATTGCAATCACCAAACTTGTAATTTTCTTTCACTTAAATGGTTCTTCTCTGTCTGATCTCATTCATGAAGAAGCGGCCCATACACGTACCTATTCTAAATTTACACCACTCCACTTTACAAAGGCTGCCTCTCAGAACAGCCAGTTTGTGTGTGTGGCAGAGAAAAGAGCCTATTCTGATGCATTAGCCTGTGAACGCTAAAGGTCAGTGAATTATCAGCCAGAGTTACACAAGCGCGCCCTGTTTACCTGCCGGCCTAATATCTCTGGACATACACCTGTCTCTCCTTCAGTCCTCACTCAGAGATGGGTGTTCACTCATTGCCATGCATGTAAATGAACACACATGAGGCTGTTCAATTCCCAATAAAATTTTGGGTTAAATCTTTAAAGACAAGGGCCAGTCCTGGTGCCACCTCTGGGCCATCCCATAGAAAAGTCTGAACACCTCCACCAATTTGTGCTAAAAAATAGTTAAAGGGATATTTCAGAATTTTTGACATAGGGCCTCATTTCCTAGTTATCCAGAGTGTTGCTGATTTCTGGAGATTTTTTTTTTGTAATTCAAGTGGTTCTTATATTTGAAGAGTTTTGTGGCGCTAGGCTAGTGCAAGGCTAGTGCATTTCTATGGTATCAGCTAGCCTGCATTAAAAACAGTCTGACCCACTCCACAGAGCACCTGAGGAAAATCACTTATAACACCAGACTAACCATATAAATGTTTAGTGCCACGTAACTCTTCAAATATAAGAACTGCATAAATTACAAAAAAAAATATCTCCAGAAATCAGCAACACTCTGGATAACTAGAAAATGAAGCCCTATGTCAAAAATCCTGAAACATCCCTTTAACACAATTATATTTAAGATTTTGCCAAACATTTTACCCTGTTTTCTTAGGTTGACCATTTTTGTGACGTTTATACAGTAGTTTCACTTCCTTATTGTACACTGACAGAAAGTGACATAGATATGCAAACAATTTGAAACTGTTTGCATCTATGCAAACAATTTAAACTGTTGCCGTGCCGACCATGTTGTGTCAATAGGAAAAATGAGAGTCACTTCCTCCCAGTAGCTTAAAATTTCGGATAAAGATAACTTTTCTGGCCAACATTTCTCCTTTTATTTGCTGCTTCACAGAAATAAAATGATTATTATTACATACAACAGATATTATCCACATAAATAAGTCATATTTTCAAAGCATTCCAACCTGTCATATAGGTTGCATAAAACAGTATGTTGCAAATATGTGTATGAGAAATCTTATAACGTCAAGGCCTGATTTGATTGGAGCTGACAGTGTTACGGCAAAAGCCAGAAGCCACTCTCTTATGCAGAATGTTCCCCTATGCAATAATATTACTTATGCATGTTGCTGTCACTTGCTGTTTAGTCCTAACTTTCCTCTGAGAGAGACTCTCACAGCAGCCCTCTCTGTCCATCAGCCGTTAATGTCCTCTGAATGGGTGATCAGTTAAACGGACACACAGTACCTCATGTCTCCTCTCTCTCCTCTTTAGAGACGTGGGGTGACTGGGAGCTCAGGTAATTACCACAAACTGGGAGAAAAAGGCAGACGGAGCAGCATTTGGCCTATATAAAATGGATCTGCATGAGGCGGGTATACGTATGAGGGTGTTGACCAGTGTCATTTTAAGCCATGTTATGCTGTTGTTCCCCCATCAAAAACAAGTAGGATTTCACTTTAATTCACACAAGTTTAATCCTTCTTCAACAACACCAAGTCTGTTGTTTATCACTTCTTGCATTTTATCGAGTAATTGATAAAACCTGGAGCTGCTCTCCAAATTTCTCCACAAAAGTCCAAAAAACACTTCTGACCAGTTCTGCACTCTAAGGGGGTCATTTATCAAAACAGATTTTAAATTGCGTGTGCAAGCATGAAAGTTGCAGATATCTTGCTGTGAGCCTGTTAACATTTCAAATCAACTGTTTCACATTAATAGGGCCCCAAATCTGATATATAAATGAGAGAATGTGGCCTCTACTAGTTTAACACATGGGCAAACTCTTAGTAAATGACTCTCAAAGTGTGTTTATTACCACACTATTGATTTGCTATAAAATGAAACCTTGTTTTATCTGTCATATTATCATTCCTCTCCAGACCAGTTTAAATCCTGGCCAATACTTTTCTTTACACAGACATCCTTCTGAGTAATAATATCAAAGCTGATCATGTGCCCAGTGCTTGATTTGTGAACTAGAAGTTTCAGGAACTCTTTTGGAGTGATTAATCAGAAAACAGGCCAAAACAGTTACACTCTACACAACACAATTATATCATTTCAAATCCCGGATCCTTTACTCTGAAAAACTGAGAGGCGATCTCCCCCAAAAGGAGATCAAATTAAGCAGTGGATGTGCCCAAAAGAATGTTTATCACTCTCACTATTTTGCATGTCAAATTTAAAGTTGAATTCATGAATATTGATGATGAATGATGAAACCAAGATGTGTCGAGATTCCTGATCCGTTTATGCATGTTGCTGACACATCACTTCTCATTTCCTCTTTTTTTTATCTTGGAAATGGAATGTTTGTTTGTCCTTGAGCGTAACCCTATTGCAGAGGTAGGCAACGTCAGGCCCGGGGGCCATATCCGGCCCTCTAGCATAGAACCTCCGACCCTCTCAAGATTAATTGGATAAATATAACTACACAAATAAGAGATTAAATACCTGCTAAAGTATGGGACATTGGGCTAAGATGCGCCACTTTCACTTGTGTAAAAAGATTATAATATAAATACATAATTTTACTATAAACATATACATTTTGGGATTCAAAAATTGCCTGGAATATGTGTTTTAAGTTGTTGATCTTAATCTTGTGGCTCCTTTCACCCCAGGAGCGGGGTAAATTAAACCACCAGATTTAAAGGTGAAATTGACGTCATAAATTCTTATTTTTTATTTTTTCTAAAAATAAAAAATGCTTTTTTTAAGGCCATTTTTCTTTTCAAAATGTTTGGTTTTCCAAAATATACCAGGTGGTTCAACCTACCCACTGGGTCGCCTTAAAATGTAGAAAATACTGTCTTAAAAAAATAGGTATAGGTCTTTACTTTGGTCTTCAATAGTGAGGTTCGGCCCTTGTTGATTTGGCAATGAAGAAAATCTTCCCTCCATGATACACACTTGCCTAACCCTGCCCTATTGTATTGGCACTGTGAAAGTAATCATATGTCGTGTGTTTGAATGACCCCCTAACGCAGCGCCCCGAGGAGCCTCCTCCATACCTCGAGCTATAGGTTCAAGGTCAGGAGGAGCTGAATGGTAAATTAATCTACTGAGAATGTTTTTTATAAGGCTGACAGCGGACAAGGAGAAATCATTGGAAACCCATATACACACACATATACAAAATAGCCATTGCAGTGTTTTTGTTTTGTTTTGGGTACTTCCCCAACCTTTGCGTCTTTCTCAAAGGTAGTGGTTCTCAACTGGTACGGCATCAGGACCCATCATCACCCTGGGATCACACGACCCAAATAAGATGTGTCGAATACACCAGACCCACCAGTGCCATTGCTTTAACATATCCCTTCACTTGGGATTTTGGTGACATTTTGGAAAGTATACGCAACTAACACAACAATTTATAAGTGACAACTGTTATGAAGTAACCTGGCTAACGCCATGCTGCTGTGTGCGCTCAAATTATTTCGAACTGCACAACAGTCTGGGGACCATGGCCGAAATTTTCCGGTGGATTTGGGAACCAATCACAGAGCGAGGAGAGACGGCAAGACGATGACGCGCTATTCGATATACGGAAGCTTGTAGTTTATTTACGGATAAAAAAAAAAAAGTTTATTTACGGATCCAACATGACAGCAGCAGACACGATGGTATTTTTCGATCAAGCTTTAGTTCTAAATAATTTAGCTCAAAAGTTTACAGCGGGTACGTCATACGTCATCTCATACGATGATACGATTGGCTATGGCTACGTGCAGACGCATGATAGACTTTTTTTTTTTTTTCGTATCGCCCAATAAACGAGTATGGAAGATCGTAAACCACACCTCTCCTACGAGAAAATGAATTGGTGGTTCCCAGACTAAATATCACTTGTGATTTTAGTCTGGTGTTAGCCAGGCTAGTTATGAAGTGCTTTTCATTCAATAATGTTTCACGTTTCACAAGATGGCAACTCCACTCGGTCCAGGAATCAAAACTCTGGACCTTCTTACTGTGCAGCTGGAGTGCTATAGTGATTGGTATTTGATGGAAAACAAAAAAGCACGTAACAAACATCACCAAAGCAACCAAGAGAATCAGCAACGCAAAACACATGCCTTATGAATAATAAAACTGACAAACACGCGCTATATTATATCACGCTAACTTACAAGAATGTACGATAGTTTGTTGTGCCGCACGTACCTTGTTGCGTCTCCATTGATAACTTCCTACACTTTCTACTGTGTGGGTCATGTGACCAACAGACATAAAAAGGACTACCTCATCAGGTTGAACCGCAAACCTGTAGAAACCTGTCTACGCAATACAACACAATTGTAATACCTGTCTGTCATTCAATCAGGGAGTCTGTGGAGGAATGAATGAATGCTGTTCTTGTTCTGGCAACAGGAAGTTCTATGTATTGAAAACAAAAATGTATCAGTTATATAACATTTTGCTTGGTCAAATCATTTTCACGTGTCATTGTCATTGCTCTTATAGAACCACACGGAAAAGCACAGGAATTCAAACACATTTTCTGCCTTGATTTCAACATTTGTATGAGTTTACCTGCAGTGTCAAAGGAATGGGCAACTGTTTTTGCATACTGATATATGTTCTTACCTTAGCTTAGACAAGTTGATGCGTACCTGCGTAAAAAAAACATTAAAAACTCTTACAAACAACCATCAATATTTCTGAAACTCAACAGAGAGTTACTGAACCTACTTATTTCTCAGACCCATTAGCCAAAAATGCCGCATCTACTGCTAAAAAAGTGATATTTACTAAAGTCACTCACTACTTCTAGGGTTAGCTGTTAGCATTTATCTCCGCTAACCTGGATGTACCAATTTTGGCTTTTATAGCAGTAGGTACAGCATTTTTGGCTAATGGGCCTGATAAATATGTATGTTCAGTAACTCTCTGTTGAGCTTCAGAAATATTGATTGTGGTATTAAAGAGTTTTTTGTAGTTTCTCGCACATCTCGAGACCCGGAGGTAGAACTAACTGGCAAAGCTAACTGCGGGCTAGCGCCACTTAGTATTTACAGCCATGTTTGAGGGATAAAAATATTATCTCCATTGTGTAATTGGATGTACAATATCCCTCTCTCCCTTTGTCTTTTCTGTCAGCGTAGTGTTCACTCTCAAAGACAATTAATGTCCTGGGGAAGACCGTCCATTTACTATGTGGCTATATAATGTGGTGTTCTTATCCTGAGCTTTTTCCTTTTTTTTTTTTACATTTAAGACCCCCTAGTGGCGAGAATGAGCACTCTGGTTATTCTTTTAAAAACAAAAATCATAACTCCACACAGGAATGGGCTAGAGACTTACTTTTTTTTTTACATACTCTGGAATTTATGCTCTACAGGGCAGGGGCGGAATTGAATCATCTCGTGGGCCTGATCCGGCCTGCGGGCCGTATGTTTGACAACCCTGTCCTAAGGTATTATTACGCCTTACAATATAGTACCCCTTTTTATCTGCTTAGAAAATCAACATGTTTTGTTGGATCGTGTAAATGCTCAGCATGCAAAAACGGTGGCCTATTCCTTTACGCTATTGCCTATCCATTGTGTGCTTCAACTAAGAACCATCGCTTCCATTTCATAAGTGGAGGAAGGTGAGCAAACGAATCCAGACCTGTCCTTCAATGGCTTTACCGTTAATAAGCCCGTTTCAGAGGGCAGTTATTGGATTCTCTGTTAGTCATTCAAGTCTGGTCTCTTCTAAAAGTGAATGCGCCTCCATTTGGTATGTACAATATGTGGATCGCTGCGGCGCGCTCACAATGCCACAAAAGCTAATTAAGACGTTGCCCGATAAAAGCGGAGCTCCCCCCAGCATTGACATTTGGGATCTGCCACCAATGTAACCGGCAAACACGCATCACCCTGTCAGAGTGTACGACTTATGAAAAACAGTCATGATCTAGGGGAGATGCGAGTCGATAAAAAGGTCTATTAAAACCGAAATTAAAAAGTGGTAATGAACTTGAGAGTATCCTTTGGGTGGCAATGATGCTGGAAATATGATAAATGTTTTGCCTTGACAAACACCAGACTAATCGAAGAGGGGAATTAGCAGGAGAGAGGGCAAACAGGATGCGATGTGGAGTGAATGAAAACAAGTCTCGTTTTGGGATCACTTTGCAGCTATGGTGCAGATTTGTTTTTGGATGCAAATTCTCATTTTTACACAGTTTAAAAAATAAAAAATAAACTACTTTTGGACACCTTATATTTAAAGCAGTACTAAGTAACGTGTTTATCTTAAATCCTTTTCGTAGTCCCTGTGGGGGTAATACAAGTGTTTATGGGATGACAGTATTTACATCCATCCATCCATTTTCTTCCGCTTTATCCGGGGCCGGGTCGCGGGGGCAGCAGTCTCAGCAGAGATGCCCAAACTTCCCGATCCACACACACCTCCTCCAGCTGTTCTGGGGGGACCCCGAGGCGACACCAGGCCAGCTCGGAGACATAGTCCCACCACCGTGTCCTGGGCCTTCCACGAGGCCTTGTCCCACTAGGACATGCCTGGAACAGTATTTACAGTTTGAGTGAAAACTACTAAGTAACTCTTGCCCCTAGAGGCCATAAGCGCAACTGCAGGTGCCGTAGCAAGTTGCGATTTTTTTAACTTGTTAATTGTCTTGGAGAGTTAATACTACGCTGACAGAAAAGACGAAAGGAAAGAGAGATATTGTACATCCAATTATACAATGGAAATATTTTTTTTTCACTCAAACTTGGCTGTAAATACTGTTTAAAGTGACGCCCACAGTTAGCTTTGCCCATTAGCATGTTAGCTTCTTCTTCGTGATTCCATGTGTGTATTGGTGGCTCCGGTCCGGTGGCAGTCAAGTTGCAAACATGGTTTTCTGGCCAGAGACACCAGGTGGAGATGAAAGACCCTCCAATCATCCCATAAACACTTGCATCACCCCCACAGGGACTACGAAAAGGATTTATTAAGGTAAACACGTTACTTAGTACTGCTTTAATGTATTAAAATAAGATTAAGGCTATATGATGTCATACATAGTGCCAGCAGGGGGCAGCAGTGAAAGGTCTAAAATGCTATAATACTGTTCGGACACTTTATTTTCCAGCACCTAAGTTTTCAGTTACAAAGAGCACGTTTAGATTAAGTTGTACAAAACCCTCTGCTGTTAAGAGTTGGGTTTGCACTCGGGATGCACCGATACCACATTTCCTAAAACCGATTCAAGTACGAGTACTTTGATTAGAGTGCTTGCCAATACTGAATACTGATGCAAGTACAAGGCATCTTCTTCAACATACTTTTCAAACAGACTTTTGCACAGCAGATTAGATTAAACATGCCATTTTGTGAAATATATTTTTGATTCAATATAATTTTTAATTCCATTATCATTGTTTCCCGAGGTTTGTGATTTGTTTCTTGTTGTCTCACTTCATTGATTTAAGTTCACAGAGAACGACAGAACAGCCCATTTCCTAAAGTTACTCAATGCCTGTGCTCTGTATTAATTTACTTTTTATTCAATAATGGGACTGAGATGGTTGCTTATTACTACTAATTGGCCTCTTTTTGCATTTGCCTTATAACAACTCAGTGTGGATTTTCTTGTGTGTTTGCGTGTTACAACCCTATGTCCCCCGGTACCTATGTTCCCCAGGTCGGGTGTTCCGTCAAAGTGACATGACACAGAGCACGGCTGAAAATAGTGAACATATGCGATATTGTTTAACCCAATTAAATCCGGAAATTAGGCTACATGTTTGCCAGTGTTGCCAGGGTTTTAGCCTATGATTTAGCGCATGTGGAATTGCTTCAGAGGGAGAGAGAGAGAAAGAGTGAAAGAGAGAAATAGAAAGAAAGAGAGAAAGAAAATAGGCTCGTTGGAATTTTTCTCTAAATTAACAGAATGTGATTGGGTCCACAGTTCCCCGTCAATGGATGTGGGGGAACATTGGTACACACCCGTGCTAGGAAACAATGAAGACAACGTTTTGCACTGGTGGTCTGTAACAAAGTCAGCTCTATGTGGAATATTGTATTTCCATAATAACTGCCCTTTGCGCTCCTCAGCGCAGAGGGGGTGCCACATATCAAATGGCATCGGTTTCTGGTATCAGGACCACATTAAAGGGACTATACAGAGTTTAAAAATGTTACATTTAGGTTTTTCCTCCCCCTGCATGTTCCAACAATGTCCTAATATGTAAAATTAGCCCAGACATATTCACCACAACTGCCTCTAAAATCCTGCACTGTCACTCAAAAAGTTGTTACTTCGGGTCCAAAGTGCCGTCATGCACGAGCTTAATATAAAAGCTGCAGTTACACGTATGACCTGAGGTGGCAGTAGTGAGTATAAAACGGGCGAACTTGCATCTAGCCCCTTTAATGAGTACAAGTATGAGTATAAGCATGCGGTATCGAGCCGATACTGGAATCGGCACCGGTGCATCCCTGGTATGAAGCATTTTGAAATGCTGAAGAATTAGCAGCATGGCTTTTGTAAATAAAGCTTGTCTGATTGTTTTTGTATTACGTAACAGCAGTTGTGAAGAAACAGTTCCACAACAACACAGACATCAAACATCCAAACCGTTCACCCGCATCGCACACTCCTGTCACAGTCTGAGTGGTTATTTGCGTCAGGAAGTTCAAAATGTCAAATCACCACCCGACTTGCTTGCTGTGACAATCTCAGCCCGCTAAAGGAATGGGCCAAAAGACACATTAAAAGACTAGTCTGTATTTTCCAAGTGCAAACTGCAAGCTGTGTCGTAGCCGTCACTCCACGGTCCGCCAATGCACCGCTCCATCTCCACAGGGGGCAAGATTTCACTGTGATTGTGCCGTGCAACTTGATCCCTCCCGTCCACCTACCCACCCACCGGCTGCAGATATGAGAACTGCCCTTTTGCTGATGCCTCGCCTTTCCCTGCCTCCCTTTGACACATCCTCTGTTAGGCTTTTTCAATTAACTTGCCATCTTCGGGAGAGCGATGAGACGTTGTCCGCTGAGCTCACATTTAGATGGTTTGCGAAAATGAACTTTGCAATAGCCAAGGTCAGGGGGTGTCCAGCACGCGATGGAGCGCTTGGTAGCTGTGTTTATTGAATAATCGCTCAAAAGTAGTCAGGCTTTTTATGGTGTCCATTCAATCAGCAGAAGAGCAGAGCGAGGAAGGAGCAGTGCTGAGCTGGCAGCTGTGGAGGCCCTTAAGTCATGGCACGAGATGAACTATAAGCTCATTGGAAGTTTTGTTTGTCCTCTATTACACTTTACTAATAATTATCTGTCTTATGCAGAAAAATACATGCTTTCGTTCAAATTTGTAAAACACCACAAAGTCCTGTGGTATACAAACGTACTGTCCATATACTCCTGAGAAATTTCAAAGCCACAACTTGCAGTAGTTCAAGTCAAGACACCAGCCCCATTCTATAGTCTTCCCTGTTGGAGAGGTATTGACCAGCCCTAGAGTTGTAGTTGCTGCAGAGCTATGGATTTTCTCTCTGGGCTTCTCACGCTTGATAGTTAAAGCTGTCCGATCTCACCTGTTCTTGTTTTCAGGCAGGACAGCTAAAGATCAGAAGACTTTCATGAGTATCAACAGGGGCATATGTTAACCATCGTATTTCTGTCTCCTATCACTTGTGTGTTGCCTGAACAATCTCCTCTTTCTGTCCGACTGATTCAGCCACAACCCCCTTTTCTCCACCACAGCAGCTGAATCACCAGCCTTGATATCGCTAGCAAGTTTGTTAGCGATACTAAACATGGTATCGCTAACAAACAATACCATGTTTGTTATAGCTAAAAGATCCATCCATCCATTTTCTTCCACTATATCCAGGGCCGGGTCATGGGGGCAGCAGACTCAGCAGAGATGCCCAGACTTCCCGATCCACGCACACCTCCTCCAGCTGTTCTGGGGGGACCCCGAGGCGACACCAGGCCAGCTCGGAGACATAGTCCCACCAGCGTGCCCTGGGCCTTCCATGAGGCCTTGTCCCAATGGGACATGCCCGGAACAGCTCCCGAGGGAGGCGACCAGGAGGCAGCCGAAACAGATGCCCGAGCCACCTCAGCTGCTCCTTTCGACGTGAAGGAGCAGCGACTCTACTCCGAGCTCCTCCTGGGTAACTGAGCTCCTCACCCGATCTCGAAGGGTGAGGCCCAGCCACCTTGGGAAGGAAACTCATTTCGGCCGCTTGTATCTGCGATCTTGTCCTTTCGGTCATGACTCACATCTCATGACCATAGGTGAGGGTGGGAACGTAGATCAATCGGTAAATTGAGAGCTTTGCCCCCGACTCAGCTCCCTCTTCACCACGACAGTCACAAAACAGGGACAAAATTTACCCCAAAAATGCTTCCTACTATCCACCAGGGGGTGCTGCAGCCCCCTTAGCACTCTGGGTTCCCACGGCCTTGGTCCGATTCAGCGACCGCATCACTGCTGATGCCGCACCGATCCATCTATTGAACTCACTAATCTCGCTAAAAGATATCATCATCATTAGCCCTCTATTAATATTACTTTTCCCTTCCCTTGCAGCCCAAGGCTGGAATTAACCAAATTTCCCTGTTGATGTTTCAAGCACTAACAAAGAAAATAACATATTAGTTGCATGGGCAAGTTTGGGAGTCTCACTGAAGCTATCTGTAAACAGATCAGGTTAAAGGCGTTCCATCTTGGCGCCTTCAAATTAAACCCAATTACAATCCATTACTGGGGAAATTAGATCTTTCTTTTATTTTTAGGCACTTACTAAAAGCTCCCCGCGCATCATCCAATCAGTCTGAGTGAGTGAAGTGCATATGCTCGCGATACTTTGGAGTGTAATAAGTAGTGAAGCTGTCTGTGTTATTTTCATATGAGAGGTGTGACAGTGGAGCACTGTATTAGCATAACGCCAGGCTATTTTAGGCCTCAATTAAAGTGTCGCGCAGGGTTGTCAACAATGTTATTCCAAGTAAGTGACTGCATTATTTCAGTGATGTTTGTCTCTCTACGAATCAAGTAAAGGTGTTTCATGTTTCAGTGCTGCCGCGTAAGGAAAGACAAAACATAAAATAACACAAAGATTCGATAAATAACTTTTGGATGCTTTTGAAAACACTCTGCAAAGTGATAAACGCCGTATAAAGGGAGAGGTGTGGACAGAATATCTGGATAATTATTTCTCCAAGCTGCGCGTATCCATGGCACCGTTATCAGTGTGACCAATAAATTGTCATCTCTGGATTTTTGTTATTTTGTTTTTTCCTCATTTATCAACCAGTTTTGTTGCATTCCTGCATTTTGGGTTTTAATTTCCTCACACCACCTCAAACCATGAGCTGCATCATTCAGTTTTGCAAAAAATCTGTCGTGCGGACAGAGATAGATTGTTGTATGGTTGTTTGGCATCCGCCCAGTAAAGTGAAGATTACTGCGCGGATTTCGAACTACTCCTGGTATTACTACGCCTTACAATATAGTTCCCCCTTTTATCCGCTTATAAAATCCACATTGTTTAATTTTGTGTAATTATACTTTGTAGTGTAACACTTCACGTAATCATATTTAAATAGGGAAAACGTGGAAGAGCTTGGTAGCTTCTATCTTGACCTGTTTTGGAGCTATAGAGGAGAGAGGGAGAGGCTAAATGCTAACGCCGTCTGCGCTGTGTTTACGTGATTGAAGACCAGACAGGTCCTAAAGAACTCGTCAAAGCTCAGGTAAGAACATATCTCAGTATGTAAAAACGGTGGCCTATTCCTTTAATATAGAAGGTGCCGTTACACCTATGACCTGAGATGGCAGGTATAAAATGGCAAACATCCAAGTAACGTGTTTACCTTAATAAATCCTGTCTGTAGTCCCTGTGGGGGTAATACAAGTGTTTATGGGATGATTGGAGGGTCTTTCATCTCCCCCCGGTGTCTCTGGCCAGAAAACCATGTTTGCAACTTGACTGCCACCGGACCGGAGCAACCAATACACACTAATAGAATCACGAAGAAGAAGCTAACATGCTAACGGGCAAATCTAGCCTTTATTATATAATATCTATGTCTAGGACGCTCCAGGATCAATTGTTTTGAAGGTTTTCACTGCTGACGGACCCTCTCACCAGAAAACCAACAAAACAATTGATCCTGGAGCGTTGTAGAGACCACTGTGATGGGAAGTAGAGGCGCCATGCTGACCACTTATACAGCTGCTTGGTCACTACAAGGTCAAATTCGCAAAAATATCCTCATAAAAAGCAGTTCTATAAACGTTCTACAATAGGGCTAAACGAAGGCTAAACCATGTCTAAAATAGGACATTGAGAACTGCGCTTTCTACACAATGTATTAAAGTTTGGTGTCAGTTCAGTGGTGGTTATTCTCAACACTGAGAGATGTTGTCCAGGCTTAACTGCTTTGCGCATCAGAATAAAAATTAATAGGCCGCATGTGGTCCCCGATTCTCGCTTTGTCCTGACCTCAGCCGTTTTACTGAAGCTCATTAGCCCCAATTGCAAAAGTCCCAAATCCTCCCAACCCCATCAGACACTCGCACACTACGTCGTTCCATTCCTGCAGATTCACAATAATGAAGACTTCAGAGGGGGGGACCTCTCAAGTCTGGCACAGAAGCGTCCCACTGGCGCCCCCAAGTGGTCACTATTAAACACACTTGGAGAAATCGTTTATATTACGTCAATGAGAATGAAGAGTAGATGTTTTGCAGCTGATGCGCTTGACCTTATCACGTCATTGGTCCGGAAGTCATGTTTCGGAATGAAGCAAATGAAGCTGAATTGAAAAGGATACATGAGAAAAAACATAATTAAAAGCTTAGAAAAATGCACAGCTAGCAAGTGTGCCCTCGTCTAGCCTCACTTTCAGATCCCGTGTGGTTTCAGCTGAGATTATAGCAGCTGACTTATCCCCTCTGCTCCATATTCTGTGTCTCTGGTTCGCTCATGCTTGTGGATAAATTATCTCCCTCCCCTGTGGCGCTGGGCTGACAATGACAAGGTGTTAAGTATGCTGAAACTGAACCAAGGTTGAAAATCCCCCAAAAACGTTCGGTTGATGTAATGGCTCTCCGCAGAAATCATTGTCAACTCATTTTGTACCGAGTGCTGTAAAAGCTCCCCTGGGGGCCTAGACACTGATGGTGAGATTCCCTTCCCTTTCCTTATAGATCAGGGGTAGGCAAGTTTGTGGCATGGAGGGCCAGTTTTCATCATCGCCAAAACACCAGGGGCCGAACCTCACCATAGTAGCCTAAAGTAAAGAACTTTCCTCTGCAAATGCCAATGTTTTATCAGTGGTTCTCAAGTGGTACGGCTTTGGGACTCGCCATTACCCTCAGATGACAAGTTGCGACCCAAATAAAACTGTCATTTGCCATATATCGTATGGAATATTGTTTTTTCCACAAAGGTTTTTATTTAACAAGCCGTAGATATGCTTTAAAGAGATCAGAACAACCCAATAACATTCCTTTTAATCTCTTGCCCTCCGCCTTAAGCAAACATATTTTCTCCAGTTTGCCTTTACCCAGATCTACACGAACAAAGCGTAAAAACGAGGATGAAGACACAGCACAAAAAGTGACGTAAAAGTCACAAAAACATATCCAAAACACGTTAAAAAAAAGCAAGGAAATTATAGCCATGAGGAAAGCAACAAAAACCAAGAACAACTACAAAAACCAGACCAAAAAAAGAGACAAAAACGCGATCAGTTTTGTGGGTCTTAGCTTTCAAATGAGGCATTACACTGACACACTTTTGGGTCCTGACCCACCAGTTGACACTATTTCTTGCATTTTAAGAGTACTTTAACTGGTATTTGAGCTCTTATTTGCATAATAATATTTCTCAAATTCAACCTTAGGGCCAGAGGTTCTGTGCTGGCGGGCCATATTTGGCCCCCGGGCCTGACGTTGCCTACACCTGATATAAATCGTGAGGCCTCTGTGGCTGACACTTGTACACAAAATGTCACAAAGTGGAGAAAGACTGCACTTTTATGAAAGACTTGACAGGCGAAGATTAAAGCTAGAGATTGGATTAAGATATACGTATCTTCAATATTTGAGTATAAATAAGATTATAAAATGAGCTGTTTACACATGGATAAACTTGTCTGTGATCTTATTTTTGCTTGTTAGTTCCAAACACGGAGCGAGTGCCTCATCATCCCGCTTTATGAGACTCACTTGGCAGGATCTTAGCTTCAATTACATCTGAGAAAGGGGAAAGGAGCTGCAGCTTAGCCTCCCATATGCCTGGCATCGGCTGGCTGGCTGAGCTGTCGAGCAAAAACGCATCTGAATTTGTATTCCTCTGCTCTTCCTCTGGAGTGTAGCTTTGACAAACTTTCACCCAAAACTTGAGTGAAAAAGGAGAAAATAGTGACTTTGTGATTTGCAGTCAGCCACGCGGCCAGAGACGGTCACAAATCAAAGGAGCGGCATTTCCATACGCTCAATGAAAGTCAGATTTATGGAAATGTTCAGGGCAGTTTCTCCGGCTTCACTGTCACATAACGTCCACATAATACAAACCCCATTATCCAGGCCATGTGTGTTGGAATAAGCTGCTTCTGGACACATCCTCATGATCGACTTCACTCTGATCACCATAATCTCAAAAATCATTTGTGCGAATCCCAGCTCCTGAAGATACACACTGTTGTTGTGTGCTTGGGCACGACACCTTGCCTCGAATGTCTACATACATTGGTGTTTGAATGAGAGTTTCTTAGTTTATTCGACAGGGACAGTCAGTACACATTAATGATCATTTCTGTAAATGTGTCAGTATTAGTTACTTTTTCATTATTTTTTAGTTACTTTTTTAATGCTTTTTCATGACTTTTTTGTCACTTTTTGTCACTTTTTAATTATTTTTAGTCACTTTATAGTAACTTTTTTTGGTGCTTTTTCATCACTTTTTTGGTAATTTTTTGACACTTTTTAGTTACTTTATTGTCACTTTTTTGTCACTTTTTAGTTTAAAAGTAATAATTTTTTGGTTACTTTTTTAGTGCTCATTCATCACTTTTTTGTCGCTTTTTTGTCACTTTTGAGTTACTTTATATTTATTTTTAATTACTTTTTGGTGCTTTTTCATCACTTTATTGTCACTTTTTGTCACTTTTTCGTCACTTTATTGTCACTTTTTGGTTACTTTGTTAGTTACTTTTTTGGTGCTTTTTCATCACTTTGTTGTCACTTTTTGTCACTTTTTAGTTACTTTATTATCACTTTATTGTCACTTTTTCATCACTTTTTAGTTTATAAGTAATTATTTTTAAGTTACTTTTTTAGTGCTCATTCATCACTTTTTTGTCGCTTTATTGTCACTTTTTAGTTACTTGTTAGTTACTCTGTTTTTATTTTTAGTCACTTTTTTGTCGCTTTTTCATCATTTTTTTGTCACGTTTTCATCACTTTTTGTCACTTTTTTGTTGCTTTTTCATCATTTTTTGGTCACTTTTTTGTAGCTTTTTTGTTGAAGCTTTTAGATTTGTTTAAAGTCGAACTGGACAAAATGTGCCCTGTGGTTAAATGTGGTTAAAGGGGCTGTAATGATCGGGTGAAGCCACTTAAAAACACTGAGGAGCGTGAAGGGGGGGCTCCACCTGATGACATCAGCTCGTGGAAAAGTGTGATATACTGTATTTCAAAGCAGTAACTTGCAGTACATTCTTTCCCCTAACATCTACGCCAATAATCTAGACAAAAATAAACATGATGCATTAAATCGACATAGCTGGAGACTTGGTGGCAGTTTAATTTTCAACACCTGTGCACCGGTCTACACCCTGGTTGGACTTATCATCTATGAGTGATTCTCGAGAGTTGAATGTGATTATATGAGATGTGTTGCAGTCCTTTGTATAAAAGCAGCCGGTAGTATTATCGGTTTGAATACTGAACATTCATGAGTCACACTGCTTTAGTCCACATGTATGCAATTAACAGTGCATAAAGTGGAGTAAGTGCCTATTAAAATGGCACTGTGATGGACTCTTGACATTACGCCCATATGTGTCTTGGTTCAAAGCTGGATATAATTACAGAAGTCTGTCTTAGCAGCAGGTTATAACCCTCAGTGGAACAGTTTGACTCTCACCCCCATGTATCCTCATGACAAGAGCAGTAATAAAGTGCAGTGATGTGCACAATGCGAGACCAAGACACGAGTCGCCACAAGAAGCAAATTATTAAAAATATTTCAGAAATATTGTCTGTCTTGAGAATGGGTTACACAATTTGGTCGCCAGATGCTAAAATGTTCCCTCTCTGAACTAAATGCCAGCAGCTGTATCCCAAGTCATGCAGAATGTCTGAGACCAGTTTCTGGAGGGTCTGAGCTTTCAAATGAGTCATTGCATGTCCACATAGGTTGTGACTGTAATGTCTTTTTTTTTTTTTTTTAACAGTAAGTTTTATTCCCTGCCTTTGGAGAGTTAAGGGTGAAAATAAATATTGTGGTGCAATGCTACAGATGTCCAGCAGAGGTCTGTAGAGAGCCACAGAAGTTAGTTGTTTTTTTCACTCTGTAACCTTTTGCTATACTGCTGTCAGGACACACAAAAAAGTATTTCAGAAGCCTGCCATATAGGTTTAGGAATACATGTTGTATATAGAAGATGACAAATGACAAAAAACACCTTTTTAAGCAATTGAAACATGGATAAAACGGTTTGCATGTATTTTACTATGCCACGCAACAAAGAACCTGACCCACCTGTTGATGTTGCAGGACACGCATTAGCAGTGGTTCAAGAATATAAATATTTAGGGGTCATTATTGATTCACATTCAAATCCCAAGCCAAAAAAGTAACAAATAAAATAAAATTTACATTGGGAACTTTTAGACAAATACGGAATAATTTAACTGCAGATGCAGCAAAAACGTACTTTAGCGCCATGATTATGTCACACATTCGCTACTGTCTGACGACATGGAGTCAAACAAGTAAAACAACACTACAGTCAGTGGAGAGAGTTTATAAGCAGTCACTCAAGGTTTTGGATCAAAAGCATAACTCTTACGATCATTGCCATGTTCTCTCAAAATATATTTTTTTTAGTTCGGAGAATATGATACGGTTTCACGACATTGTACTGGACTGGTTTATAGAATACTGCATGGACTGGCCCCGCCCCCTCTGCAGGAATTCATCCACCTAACAGACAGTGTGGGCACACAAGCCCAAAGCAGAGGAGACTGTGCTGTTCCTTTCAGGAAAACATCTTTTGGTCAGTTTAGCTTTTCAGTGAGGGCAGCTCACACCTGGAACACTGTTCCAACCAACATCAGGAACATCCCAACACTGAGAACCTTCACTAGATCAGTAAAAATTTGGCTCCTGGACAATCAAACCTGCAGTCACAGTGTGAACCAATAGTGTTTAAAATCTCTTATTTGTCTGTGTCGTTTTGTTTATAATGTCTTTTTACTAACCATTTTAATCTTGTCTTTTGTTCATGTCTGTTGTGCTTGTTCTGAAGACAGCAACCCGCCCTGGGACTACAGATGAAAATTAGCCATTGTCGCTAACTCTGGCATATTTACATGTGGACTTTGAGGACTCATGTTAATTAATATGCACTGTCCCATCTTTAATAAATAAATAAATAAGATTCTGAGAACAAAACAAACATTTGCCCTGACTAAGCCCATGTGCTTTTTATATATCGGCAACTGTTCGAGAGCCTCATTTATGTTCTTTTGTTTTTCTTTTTGGTGAAACTGAACCCTGCTCGAAAGTATGCTGCACATATCTTATTAATTCAACCTTTTACAAGTGAGAATAACAACTTTAGCATAGCACAAATTTGGATTGTAAATCTTAGTTGCCATATGTATAGATTACTATATTATAGATTGGACCAAACCATATAGACACATTGTTTGCTACCAATTAGCGGGTATTGTCTGAGTGTGTATACTAATGCTGTGCGGTGCCGGCTCCAGGCTGTAGGGGCCTTATTGCTGCCGATGACTCACTCCTGTCCACTGCCCAGGCCTGTGTGTGTGTCTATAGCTGATCCCCTCCGGACGTAACGACTGAATGAACAGCCCTATGGTGCCTGGCTGCTGTCTAACAAGCCACTAACGCTGTCCACAGACTCATGCCTTTCATTTGCTGTTGTTTCGGCTTGTATCAGTAATATTATACCTTTTTAAAGCCACATTGCAGAACATTCTAACTCACATGATCCAGTAGCATAGTGTAAAACTGTAATTTCATGAACAGACTTTGCAATGAATGATCAGACAGACGCCGACGATGCTGTTTTTGCAGATAGTCATAAAAAATGGCATTTGTAAGAAGGGCCAAATGTATTCAAACCTAATGTTCAGCCTCCTGTAGTGAAATCAAAGCAGCCACATCTCCATGGAGACGAGCCGGTGACGTCCTGCTCCCGGCAACATAAGAGTCGCCGTAAATAAACATGTTTTTAATGTACAGGCATAATGAAGCGTATGTTTGTATTAAAGACAATTTGCCACATGAAATGCTACACAGTGTGGCTTTGATGTCATGTTTATGGAAAGATCATTTAAATATTTCAAGCGCTATTACTATAACCAGGACTGATTAAATAAATAAATGGGAAAAAAAAATACTGATGGGAATTTGAGCAGTGCAAGAATGTCGAGTCGAGTGTTTGAATACTAAAGAAGGCCATCACACTTTATGTTTTAAAGCAGTGCTAAGTAACTTGTTTTCCTTAATAAATCCTTTTCGTAGTCTCTGTGGGGGTAATACAAGTGTTAATGGGATGATTGGGGGGTCTTTCATCGCCCCCTGGTGTCTCTGGCCAGAAAACCATGCTTGCAACTTGACTACCACCGGGTCGGAGCACCAATACACACTAATGGAATCACGAAGAAGCTAACAGGCTAAGCTAACTGCGGGCTAGCGTCACTTAAACAGTATTTACAGCCAAGTTTGAGTGAAAAAAAAAAATGTTTGTACAAAAAACGCAACATGCTACGACACCTGCAGTGACGCCTATGGCCTCTAGGGTGCACAAGTTACTTAGTTCTGCTCTAAAGGATTTTATGGAGTTTAAAAATGTTAAGTATTTTCCTCCCCCTACATGTTCAAGCCATGTCCTAATGTGTAGAATGAGCCCAGACCTGTTCACCACAACTGCCTCTAAAATCCTAAATCACTCAAAAAGTTGCTGCTTCGGGTCTGAAGTACCGTCCTGCACGAGCTTGATACAGAGACTGCAGTTACGTGTAGGACCTGAGGTGGCAGTAGTGAGCATAAAATGACCAACTTGCATCTAGTCTCTTTAGGTTTGTGAGAAACAACATTAGGACAGTGTGTGAAAAGCTTAAAAGTGATTTTGGCATAACAGGTTCACATATAGGGCTTTAGCTCGGTGCAAACATGCAACAAGAAACATAGAAATTGAGATAGTAAATTACCAATACACAAACCTTACAACTATAAAACTATAAGGGCAATACCAACAATACTAAGATCCCCAAAAGCAGGCTAAAAATTATCTATGACATGTCCTCTTTAACATCGGCATCAACCCGAAATGAAATGTGTTGATTTCATGAATGCTCGGTCAGATTAGTCAAGTTACACATGTGTTTTCCAGCCTGGGGGGAGGTGTGGAGGAGAGAGGGGGCGGGTCCACAGTCACATAAGATTAGACCCACCGAGCTCAGACTAACATGTGGGAAAGAGAAATAAAACACACATGGCGTCTCGAATGAAAACATCCACGATTTAATGCGAAGGGCTGAGTGTGAGCTTTTAACCATGTTCTAATGATCTTTACGCCTATAGCTTCATGAGGGTTTTGTTACGCTCACATGTTTGGATTGTCCTGCAAAGACCTTCCCCACAGCTCCAAATGCTTGATCTCACTGCAGTGAAAAACCAGGGGCCGCTTCTGAAACCCGTGCATCATCGATCACTCAAACATTTGTCTTCTTTTGAGAAAATGTTGGTGCCATGTAGGCTATTCGGCAACAGATCCAGTGGTTCTCAACATAGTATCACAACACACCACGTCTAACAACTTACTTAGAACCAGTGCTAAAAGATCTGGGAACTATAAACGTTTTGAGATGATATAATGAGGTGTAAATTCAACCGGAAAGACTCATTTGAGCGTCACCTCCAGCCAATGATTGTGTCTGTGAGGGTCACGCCTCCACCTCAGCCTATCAGTGCAGAGCCACACCCTCGGCCCTGCGTTTAAGCCTCCAGTGTTCATGGCTTGTCCGCTTCCCAGCTGTGCTGTGACCCAGCTCCACCTCTTCACCGCCTCTTCTATCCTCGGCTTCACACTGCTACATCCTTCGCCGGCCTCCTACCAGTGCCCAGACACATCACTAGACATCACTAACGCTAACCTACCCATTCATACTAACCTTAATATATACAGTGGTGAGAAAAAGTGAGTACACCGTTTGGAATTTCCCACATTCTGCATAAATTGGTCACTAATGTGTGAATGTCTCAGGTTTTTCTGCAAAATATTGTGATAAACTATTAATTTAATTAATTAATTAAATTAATTTGTCTATTGATGATATCACGTTGTCCAGGCCCTAAGGCAACAAAACAGCCCATAATTGTCCCTGCAACATACTTCAAAGAGGGGATAGGGTTCTGATGTTGATGTGCTGTTCCATTTGTCTGTTTTGTTGCCTCTGGCTGTTTTGTTGCCTCAGGGCCTGGACAACGTGATACCATCAATAGAAACATTAATTCACAAGTTTATCAAGATATTTTGCGGAAATCCTGAGACATTCACAACATGAATGGAAAAAGTAAGTGAACCCCTGTATTAAACATCTGGCTGACTCTTCTTTTGTACCAATAACTGCTCTTCTGTAGTTGCAGATTAGACGCTCACAACGATCAGGATGAATCTCGGACCATTCCACTTTACAAAACTGCTGCAGTTCAGTGAGAGTCAGGCGGTGTACTTACTTATTCCACGCTTTCCTGTGAATGTTTACACATTGTGGCCAATGTAAATATGATCAAATGTAAATGTTTGGGTGGTATTAGTTTGAGCAGACACTGTTTATACATTCTTATGATTTTGATGAAGATCAGACCACATTTATTGACCAATTTAAGCAGAAATGACAACAGAAATTCCAAACGGCGTACTTCCTTTTTCTCGCACTGTATATGTCAATAAATCTATAATGGCTGCATTTGTCTGTTTGAGTCAGTCCAGGTTGAAATGATGTTTATTGAATTCAAGTTCAGGCAACTGTACACTATCACTGTAATACCAGCAAAAACTAGCCAAGCAAGCTCACAAACAAGAATGCTTTAAAACTACATGGACAGTCTTTTTACACAAACCAAAGCATTATTCAATATACTGAAGGAGGGCAAAAATAATTCCACTACTATAAAAATCTGGTACACAGGGCTTTAAGTGGGTAAAACCCATGTGATCTGTGATGACGCACGGTTGTGATTGTGTTGATGTTTTTAAACCAGTAGGGGAGCATGTATCATTCTCCGCTGGGAACAGTGGGAAGTGGACAGAGCTTATTACCCACTCCCGGGCAGTGTATTCTTGCATTCCACAATCTACTATTTATATCAGAGAAATAATTACTACAATAAACAGCGTGGGTCTGTCCAGTTCAGCAGGAAACACTGTGGCCACCTCCCTCTACAGTTTCAATCTCCACATCAGGTTCAAACTCTTCTGAGGCAACACTTAAGGGGAAAAAAGGTGGTTTCCTGGATATTTTCGACAAAGTATTCTTTCTATATTGCTTATTATTATTTGCCGTTTTTGCACTTAAGTTTTAGCATGGCTGTCTTTCTGTGGCTTGTTTTTGGTTGAAAGGGATAAACAATCTTTCTGTAGAGATGGCGATCCCAGGCCCGGGTCCCCTAAACTAGGAAGACCAGATTTTCCAACCAAAAATACAGGAACTGGATGCAGGGAAGCCAAAAATCAGCATCTGTATGAAAGATATTAGATTTTAAGTTGGTATATAATTGGCATTCACATGATCAACAGCACTGATTTTCAAGTGATGTCAACAAATCCATGCTTTTTAATGCAAATTCAATCCCCTAATACATTTGAAAGCCACAAATGCAGAGGTTCTGTGCGTATATCCCTTCTTAAGATTTGCAAACATTCCATCCAACAGAGAAGCGAGGGCAAATTTCCATATTCAGAGGAAAAATGGGACACAGCGGGCAACCTTTTGGTCAAAACTGCATCTGACTATTTGTGCTTTAGATGAAGTCATGCAGTAAAGATTGTTCACAACATTTTCCCTTGATTTATTGCCAGTTTGAATCCAGTTTAGTGCTTTTTAATGCTCTGTACAAACACTGGAAGCTTGTTGCTTTGGGGATCACATTTGCCAAAAAGAAAGGACACCTGGGACGGCAAAAAGCCCCCAAAACTGGGACAGCGGACAGAACAGGGCCCCTGAAAGCCATGAAGCAGCTCTGTATTTCACAAAAGTAGATAGTGAAGAAGATATCATGTCATAAGTATGTGGAGTCTGTGACATTTGGGTTTATAAGCTGAAATGAAAATCACAAGAGTGTGCCGCACAAGGTTAAGGCAATTTTGGACAGATGTACTTATTACCTTGGTTGATTACGCCGAGAGGGAGAGATACTGTAGTTCTGATCCCGTTTTAAACTTGTTTATGGAAAGAACTCTTCTGTATTTGTTACACACAGAGACAGAAGGGGGTCGAGACAAAAAGGATGAAGAGCACATACCAGCAGTCTCTAGTGAAAACACAGGCACGATATGAATACTGGGGTTATTCATAAAAATGGCATTTAGCCGAATTTGTGCGCTATCTGTCCAGCGAAAACAAACAGTGGTTTTCAATCGAAGGCCCAGGTTTTGATTCTCCCCAACATTCGTAATACATTTCCCATGTGCACTCAGGAACAACGTCCATCTTTTAAATTAGAAAACAATTATAAAACTCCTTATCCTGATGAGTAGGGATTTTAAATTTAGATGTCCTTCTAGCCTCAAGTTTGTTCATTTTGGGGGAGTAAATGGAACGCACAGATGTGGTTCACAACGGATCTACCCATGATGCATCAGCAATACTTCCAAGATGCGTTATTTTTTAGGTATTATACTGTATATAAGGCCACTGAACAGATTTAGAAATTAAGTTTTGATTTACAGTTTTTCCTTAATGGCTTTTGAACACATCTTTGGTCCACATTTATATGTATTCTCCCGAGTTTTCTTTTTTACTCCAGTTCATGTGCCCTCTGTTAGCAACAACAGTGTTTTGTACATGCAGAAATACTAGTTTAAAAGTAAAACATAAAATATAAGTTGCTAAAAGGCAGTTTAACCTCTTAACCCCATCTTAACTGAGCACATTTTCTCCAGTTTGACTTGACCCAAGTCTAAAAGCGCAAAAATAGCGACAAAATTGAGATGTAAATGAGGATTAAAGACTGACAAAAACGCAACAAAACAGACGACAATAAAGTGACAAAAAAGCAACAATGTAAGCCACAAAAAAGTGCTGAAAAAAAAGTGCTGAAAAAGCAACAAAGTGGCGACAACACAAGGAAAAATCTTACATCAGTTTTGTCAGTCTTAGCTTTCAAATGAGCCGTCACACCGGCCTAGAGGCTGAAGCTCCTGTCGAGAAGCTTTAGATTTGGGTAAAGCTGGACTGAACAAAATGCACTTGGTTAAGGCGGGGGTTAACCACTTCATCCACTCAAACACATCTGTATCACTTTGTTGGTTAGAAAATGCAATATTGATCTAAAACAGCTGAAGCTAAATATCCAGTAGTTTCACTTCCTGAATTTCATACCCTTAACCCTCCTCTTGCTCCCCATCGCTGTGCAGCTGTTTCATTACAGAGAAAAAGAAGGAAAGGCTGTAGTGAGGCTATGGCGAGTGTTTTACTTTGCGATGAGAGGAATACGCTTTGTAGAGGTGAGGAAAGCATTTCTTGGATACGTAAGTGTTTGGGAAAAGGAGGAGGCTATTTGAGAGCTGCCCGGAATGCTAAGAATATAGCCTCATGGGAAAGATGACTCAAGGTTAAAGCAGAACTAACTTGTTTACCATAACAAATCCTTTCCGTAGTCCCTGTGGGGGTAATACAAGTGTTAATGGGATGATTGGAGGGTCTTTCATCTCCCCCTGGTGTCTCTGGGCAAATTGCAAATCGCTGCCTACGGGTCGGAGGCCCCAATACACACTAATGGAATCATGCAGAGGAAGCTAACAGGCTAATGGGCAAAGCTAACTGTGGGCTAGCGCCACTTAAGCAGTATTTACAGCCAAGTTTGTGTGAAAAAAAATATCTCAATTGGATGTACAATATCTCTCTCTCCCTTTGTCTTTTCTGTCAGCGTAGTATTTACTCTCATGGACAATTAATGAGTAAAAAACCACAACTTGCTATACGACACCTGCAGTGGCACTTTTGGCCTCTAGGGGCATGAGTAACTTAGTACTCCTTTAAGCGAGTGGGTCGAAAAAGGTTTGTTTTGATGATAAAAAGCTCTAAAAGTTGTTGTTGCATAATACCACAGCCATCTTGTTCTGAGCAGTTCTGTTGCTCATAGTGTGTTCATTACGTTTATTTTCTAGCATGTTGTTAGCTAAAAAGATAACCTTGTATTCCTTGCTTTTATGTTTCTTATTCCCACTGCACATCCACTTCAACCTCTAACCCCTACTTGAACTTGAGCACATTTTCTCCAGTTTGTCATTACCCAAATCTAAAAGCTTCTTGAAAAAAGTGCCAAAATAGTGATGAAAACAAGGATGAAAAGGCAAAGAGTGACAAAAAGCCACAAAAGAGCGTTAAAAGAGGTTAAAAAAGCACAATATTGGCCTTTTGTATCCCTCCTGGTTGAGAAAGCTCTTCAATGAGCTCGAAATTGGCAGGGTGCGGACAGCTCGCATCTGCACAGCTGAAGCTTCAGATCGAGTGATGGAAACAAGGCGGATGGAAGGAATTATGCGGCCACAAAACCTCCAAACACCTTGTAAAAACGCATTATACTTTTTACGGCGCATATGCGAAGCGATGGGGACGTCAAGATACTCCAAACCAGAGTGGAGATCTGAGGCAGGGCCTGTTTTAAGAAGCAGAGTGTGATAAACATCTGAAGGAGGGCTGTCAGTGCTGTGGATAGAGATTGTGATCGGATGTTGTAAATTTAACGTTATGAGCTGAACCCAACATGTTTTTTTCCCGACGGGCTACACTGTCGGAACAATACAAAAGAGCACCCATATAGCGTTTCTGACTTGATTGAAATTGCAGGGTCCCCTCGGCCTGTGTTGGCATTGCTGAGGTCAATGGAAAATGCTATCATTCACGTAGCACGTTCATGACTTTAATAAAGATGATGTTTGTTTTGCCTGGTCTATTTTTGCAGGAAGCACGACACGCTATTCTCCCATCAGCAATATATAAATGGACTACAGTTACATTCTTAAATGTGTTTTTTACTGCACTCGCTGCTGCTGGGATCCTTTTGCATGCCTGATGCATGTGTAAAAACAATGAAACAGAAGTTTGTTATTTTCACATGAGCTGTTAAGAGATCACTGTCATGTTTGAGTTTTTGTATTGAAAGAAACAGTATGCTAATAGTGACCATTATGAATTTACTGAAAATGCCTCTGTCGGGGCTGTAAGTAGAGCCTGAAAGAAAGAGAAATGTCCTAAATGTTTTTTGGCAGTTGAGTCAAATATTGAGTTGGATGTTTGAATTTTTTTTTTCACTTGTCCCCACCTGAGCACATTTTCTCCAGTTTGGCTTTACCCAAATCTAAAAGCTTCAAAATATCAACAAAAACGAGAAGAAAACGCAACAAAAAAGCGTTGAGAAAAATCGAAACTTTTCTCCAATTATTCAAAAACTACTTTAACAAACGCTGAATTATGAATACAGTTTTCTAATAAATAAAGATACAAATACATGGAGAGGAGCAAAGTGGTTCAACAGCCCATAAATACAGAAATAACGGAGAATGCTAACCTGATGCTACATGTTAGCATCGTGCTAATGCTAGCACTAGCTAGCACTAGCTACGACTGCCGTTTTTTCACTACTCCTGACAATCTGCTGTGAATTAACATCTATATGAACCTGATTTAGACTTGACTTTATTTGTACGTGATGAATAAGTTCATATTTCACCAGAAAATGGCTAAAATGCCACGCCCCCTTCTATGATGCATCTCTGGAATTGCCCATATATGGTCATGTTTGAAAACAGTTAAGGGGGAAAACAATTTTTCTTTTTTTCTAACTTTCTTTAATTATTCAAAAACAACAAAAACAAACGCTGAATTATGAATATAGTTTTCTACTAAATAAAGATACAAAGACATAGAGAGGAGCAAAGTGATTCAACAGCCCATAAATACATAAAAATACGGAAAATGCTAACATGATGCTACATGTTAGCATCGTGCTAATGCTAATGCTTGCTATGACTGCCGTTTTTTCCGCTTCTACTGAACAATCTGCTGTGAATAAATATCCATATGGACCAGATTTAGACTTGACTTCATTTGTATGTTATAAATACATTTAGGTTTCGCCAGAAAATGGCTATAAAGAGTGAAAAACAGTGTTTCCCAAAAGATGGCGTCTGTATCGCGGCAGGAAGTGATCAAGAGAAATAAGATTAAAATAAAACTAGCGATAAGTGTATAACTACAACTAAAAAATGTGGTCCTGTTGTGTCTTATGGTGCCAGAACAAGAGGAATGACATTTGAGACGATAAAATAAGGTTTATCTGATATATCCAAAAGCAGTTAGACATTTGTTTATTGTTACTATGACAACAGCTACAATGGAAATAGATAGGACTCTAGCTTCCCGCCTCCAGCTAAACCTGGAATATTCACAAGCTATACCGGATATTTTCCATTTCCATAAACTGCAGCTCCAATTAATTCAACTCCTTTTTTTTGCATCCCGATTGGTAACTTGAATTAATGATGTGAACGGTAACAAAAAGATGTCAAAGGTCAAAACTAATTGAAAGGAACGACAAGACCATGAGCAGAAGAAGTCTCTTGGGTAAGCGCTAAACCATCGTCAACTTCAATGAAACAGTTGAATCTTCCACAAAAAGCTCTCCCCCTCCATCTCCATCATTGGTTAACGGCGTGCCTTTAACGCCGCCATTGTTGATTCAGCAGCGGCGGCCACTACTTCACGTAATCTCACTCTAATCTGGATGCGCTGTTAGTTTTAAAGGAAGGTGACTGAGGTGAGACAACAGGCTCAGTGTAAATACGGTGCACATGCAGAGGAGAGCCAGTACGTATTTGCATAGTAGAGGTCAGGTAACACATGGGGCGCTGACAAAAAGGAATTAGCCGTGTTGTAGCGGGGCTTTGTAGAGTAAAGACGGCCTGTTTGTCGAGGGAGTGGATCTAAATCAACATTTTTATTTTATTTTTACTCTTAACCATGTAATAGTTCCTGCATAAAAGACATACAGTACTATTGTTATGTTTATGCGTCTGTGAGTAATCCTGCATATCCTGTTTCCTTTAAAATACTTTTTTCATCAGCTTTTTCCTCTTCAAAGGAAATTCTATTTACAGAATAACTTGCATCCTCAAATTACCTAAGAACATCATGCAAATAGCTGTTGTTGTTTTTAGTTAAATTTGAGCTGCTTCACCCTGGTCAGCGTAAACCTCAGGGTAAGATGAGAGCAATAACACTATAGACCAGGGGTGTCCAAACTTTTTTTCATTGATGGCCAGTCATTGCAGAGAAAATTGCTAAACTGAGTGCGTTTAGCAAAGTTTCAACCCTTGCCCCACATCTTTATTTAGGCTAAGAACCTTAAAACCAGCTCATTCCCACAATAAAACAATACATTTTGAGATTATAACTGTGTAGAATTATGAAACTTTTTGTATAATGTACCATCTCTGGCATATTGTGCCGATTCAGCAAGACCCTGAGGGCCACCAAAAATTGGTCTGAGGGCTGCATTTGGCCCCCGGGCCGCACTTTGGGCACCCCTGTGCTAGACTATCAAAACAATGAATCAACATTGATTTTCGGCAAAGGACTGTGACCCACTGAAAAAGGTCTCAAAACCCGCTTTAGGGTCCTGACCCTCCAGTTGAGAACCATAAGTAAGATAACATTTAACCTTTTTTTTTTTTAGCATGGTGGCACAGCATTTATACCTCGTGCCTCACAGTTCGAAGGTCCCAGGTTCAATTCCCTTTCTGTGTGGAGTTTGCATGTAGGCTAGTGGTAAAAACATGTGCAATAGGTTAAGCCTCCAGCCAGGTATTTCTGAAGACCAGCCTGGCTCCACATCATGGATATGGGTCCCCGAGTGCCAGCCCATACTGGCAGCTCACCGCTCCTACAGATCGCCCGGCGACATTGAGGATGGGTCAAATGCAGAGAACAAATTTCTCTACAGAGAAATGTATGACTTAAAAGGGACTATACAGAGTTTAAAAATGTTAAAACTAAGTATTTTCCTCCCCCTACATGTTCCAGCCATGTCCTAATGTGTAGAATGAGCTCAGACCTGTTCACCACAACTGCCTCTAAAATCCTGTCACTCAAAAAATTGTTACTTCGGGTCTTAAATGTCATAATGCACGAGCTTAATATAGAAGCTGCAGTTATTAGACCTGAGGTGGCAGTAGTGAGTATAAAATGACCAACTTGCATCTAGTCTCTTTAACTCAACTTCAAGATTGCAGTTATTATTTCAATTACTTTACGGGAATCAATTGCATTAAAACATTATTTCATTTCATTAGTTCGGCTTTACCCAAAAACTGGAGAGCAACAGTGTAATCCCTCATTTGAAAGCTAAGACCTACTAAAGTGATCATAACTTTTTTTGTCATGTTTTGGTAGTTTTTCATTGCTGTTTTTGGCTGTGTTTTTGTCACATTTTTTGGTCACATTTTTGTTGCTTTTCCGGCACATTTTTGTTGCTGTTTTGTCACTGTTTTTTGGGTTTTTTGTCACGTTTTCATCACATTTTTGTTGCATTTTCACCTTGTTTTCGTCGCTATTATGATGCTATTTTGATGCCTTGGTTATTTCTCTTTAACCAGGGACCACGGATGGAAACTAGCCATTTAGCTATAATCTGGTGCAGTACATCTCTGTGTCTATGAGCTTAATGTCTCTGTACATGTCATACTCTGTCCCTTTAATGAAGATTAAATTAAACAAATTCTTCTTTTGAAGCTTTTAGATTTAGGTAAAACAAAACTGGAGAAAATGTGCTCGGTTCAGCTGGGGTTTAAGAGATTAACATGCATGCATATTTAACACTGTCATCAAAATCATATCTCATTACTGGATTTAAAATATACATGATTTTTTAATGCATTTTAGAATATACTTGCACCGATCTGAACAGGTTAGCGAGTCAGGAACAGCATTTGAAAACCCAAAAAAAAGGCAAAGTCAACTCCACTTCATCATGAGGGATCCTGCCAGGACTGTCGCTTAGCTCAGTTTTCCGCCACAGCCTCCACCTACTCCGCACAAGACTTATAAACAGCCTCATATGTTCTTCACTCATGTCTCCGGGGAACACTAGTGCTCGGTGACATAATGTAGGCCTAACTTCCTCTTCTTAAAAGCGTCAGGAAACAAACAGCAACTCCTTGTAGGGCCAGTCGTCGCCACATGCTTCTTTGCTTAGTAATGTGATAAAGGTAATGAATGGATGGGTGGCGATTTTGCGGTGATAGCTACACGCGCAATAAAACTCGGACAAAACATGGAACACCCTAAGAATGGAAAAGCAGCCAACGATACGTTTTAAAGGTCCCATATAATGCTAAATCAACTTTGACATTGCTGTTTGCGCCTTTTGGCAGTGACGTGTGGTCAGGGGAGGAATCAGGGAAGTCAATACAATAAACTCTATTAAACTATAGGCCAGGGGTGCCCAAAGTGGGGCCGACACAATTCTGTTGGCCCGCCAGAGAGTGACCTACTTTTGCGCTGCGTGTGGTTAATACCAACTCTCTTCCATTCATTCTCAATGGTAAATATGGATGCAGTACACTTTTTGACCACGAGGGTCAAATTGGGGGCGCTGTTTCACACCTTTCGCAAAGTGGTTCAACAGCCCATAAATACATCAATCACGGAGAATGCTAACATGATGCTTCCTGTTAGCACCGTGCTAATGCTAACAGCTAACTAGCTAACTACGACTGCTGTTTTTTCACATCTACTGAACAATCGAAAATATCCATATGGGCCCGATTTGCACTTGACTTTATTTGTATGTGATAAATAAGTTCATATTCCACCAGAAAATGGTTTAAAAGAGTGGAAAATTGTGTTCCCCAAAAGATTCTATTTTCCCCCTTTGGTGAAACCCCGCCCCCTTCTATGACGCAATGCCGTCTGCATCTATACACATAACAGCTGAAATACTTTGTCCTATTTTCCTTACTATTTCAAGTATAAAACATATGTATACAATGTGTCCAAAAGTATCTCAAGAGGCCTGATGAGTGCAGTAATGCAGGACCTTCAAAGCAGAGATGCACCAATCCAGCGTTTTTGATTCCAATGTACGATATTGGCACATTCACGAATTGTAAAACTTACCGAGCAACTGAATTGACTCTGTGCATAACAAATCATAACAACACCGCCCAAGAAGTAACTTCCTGTTTCGATCCAGCGCATAAAATAAAAGCACCATCTTATTCATTAGTTCAGCAGTTCATTAGTTCAACTTTTTTTCTGCCTAACTATTAAAAGACACTTAAAATGTGTGTATTTAATTCTTGTAATGTTGTACCTGCTGAACTAATCAGTGAGACGAGCTGTGTGCTTTTATTTTAGCGTGCTAGATCGAAACAGGAAGTCACTTTTTGGGCTACGTTGTTTTTCTCCAGATTCCGAAGAGCATGTCCATGTGGCTGAAAGTTTTGTTTTTAAAATGTTGACAGCCAAAACAAGTATTTGTGTAGTATCAGATTTGTAATCAATACCAGATACAGTATTTTTTTCCCCCAGGATCGGCTCCATATCCTCCGATATCTGATACCGATATCGGTTTAGCGCAGGTTCCTACTTACTTTAAAGAGATACCAAATCGACTTTTTGAGCCTTTTCATTGTGTCTTGGGGGTGTTCTGTTTCACCAAACTTCTGATCCTGTCCGTGGTCAAGCCCACGTTGTGTTATTGCTTCACTTCTTGCACTGCTTCCTTTGTGGCCTCTGCTGGCGTTTTGTAGAATTACAACATCTTATGTCCAAAGAGTAAGATGTTGTTGTAAATGTTGCATTATTACAATGCAATAACGCACTGTAAAATAATCCAATGCATTACTTTACATTGTACTACAAAAAACGGTCCGAAGCGTCTTCAGTAGTTATAAGTAGCCTGAGTGAAGCATATTGTTTTTCCAAATAAGGAAACACTTGATGACATTTGAGTGGAACTCTACAGAAATGCACGAAGGACACAAACTCCAGCAGGTCATGTCATGTTTGAGTTTTTTCTGACTGCAGCACAATTTAAGCAGATCTATTTTTAGCACAGCCATCAGCGCCACTCTCCCCTCTGATGATACAAAGTCAAACGAGCTGATTTTGGTGGAACAACTGTTTTAGAAGATTTTTTAGAAGATAAAACTCTAATTTTCAGCAGAACTGTCATGGACATGAAGCGGTTTAATTAAGGATGTGAGACATTAACGAGACATGCTTTTAAGTAAAGGCAATATGAGTGCGGAAAAGATCCATGGAGGAGTACACAATACATTTGCTACGGTTTGAAATATGTTGTTTAAATACAATGTAGTGTATATGTATTTCATTGTGGTGACAGCATCTCCACATGAGTTACACCTAAGGAGACCAGATTTGTCTTGTACTCAACAATATTTTGATGGATATATTAGATATAATATATGTTATATATTTATTGGCAAGTTGATCTTTGAACCTTCAAAAACAAGGAGAAATTTGACTTTTTTTCCCCACTGACACCTAGTTTGTTCAAAGATAAAATAAAACATCCAAAATGAAAAAAGAAAGAAAAAGAAACCAAAAAACTTGTTTGTAGTATGTTGAGAAAAATAAAATCCCTCCTGAACCGAGCACATTTTCTCCATTTTGGCTTTACCCAAATCTAAAAGCTTCTCGAAACAGAAAAGGACAAAAACATAATAAACAAGTGACAAAAGCACAATTAGAAAGTGATGAAAAAGCAAAAAAGAGCCAGGAAAAAGTGACAAATACACAACAAAAAAGTGAGAAAGAAGCAACTAAAACATGCTGGAAAAGCAACAATAACACAATAAAAAAAAAACTTTCACTTTGACCAAAATGTGCCGACAATACAACAAAAAGTCACGATCGGTTTTGTGGGTCTAAGCTTTCAAATTAGTCGCTACGCCGGCTTATAGGCTGTAAACTCCATTTGAGAATCTTTTAGATTTGTGTCATTTGGGAACTGGAGAAAATGTGTTCGATTAAGGCGGGGTTGAAGTGATTAAAAGCTGGCTCTGTACATTATTCAGATTTTGTCATAAACACAGTTGTAAGGGGCGAATCTTATTTCCATGTGAAAGAAAAGTTTCATACATGAACATTTATATCAGTTTTCTCCTGGAAAAGTTTCAAAGTGATATCAACTTTTTTTCTTCCTATCAACCTGCGGCGTCTTGCCTTAAAATGTCAATGTCAGTTTTATCTGTATAGCACATTTAGAACAACGCTAGGCGCTCAAAGTGCTTCACATACAAGGACATGCAAAAAGACACAATATAAACTATCACAATAGAGAGCAAAAAGATAATAAGAAACACAGACTTATATAAGAGTTGAATAAGAGTATTATTGTAATAAAGTGCTGTAACACTCAAGGAATTATAATTTACTTAAAAACTTACTATAACTGACCAAGCTGGAGTTGTAGATGGAGTAACGTAAGACACTGAGAGGAAAAACCCATACATGGTCATTTGCATTGACAATAAGGTCCATTATTTAAGCTACATATCTGGTAAATATACAAGATAAACCACAACACACATTTTGCCAAGCTCCCCCTCTGTAAAACGTGAAGTCATTGAGGAACAGACATTTTAAAGCAGCTGTCACCTTTAAACTGTGAGTAAGTAAAACAAACTTACTTTAGTGCCCCCTTTGCTCCAATTCCCCCAAAACGTCCCGCTGTATCCTGTGTCGTCCCCAAAGTCAAAACACAGCAGTCACTCAGTCAGTCAGCTGTGCACATCCCTGTCACTGTGCACGCTCAGCCCCAGTGATCCTACGGTCTGGGATGAAAAAAAAAAGAGGGAAGTCCACATCGCAGCTCCCCGGGGCGCTGGGCCAATCACGTCACGGCGTCCTCAGCCTCTCAGCCAATCAGGGAACCGCAGGGCCGCAGCTGAACACGCCTCCCTGGCTCTGCTCTAAGTTCCCATGGAGAAGAGAGGAGTTTGTAGTAGAAGGGGAGAAGCCAAACAGACTCTCAAAAAATGTAAAAGGGGAAGTAAAAAAAATGGGAAATTGTGACATATGTTTAGTATTTAGCTTACGCGTGGATTTCTTTAGAAATTTTGGATTTTTGGATTGACATAACTATACTGCAAGTTTTCATTCATTGTGCACAAAACTAGGGGGTATACAAAAAGTAAAACTGGATGAATAGTGAAAGAAAGAGGGAAAAAATGGCACACACATTGGATTTTATATATATGGTATAGGCTAGTAGCAATATTACTAATATTACACACCTCGTTTTCTACTATTTAACTGTTTTTGCACACTCTGAGTGATGTTATTGAATGCCGATTGTAACAAGTGAATTTCTCCGTTGTGAGATCAATAAAGGATCTTAGTAGCAATATTAGTCCATTTTGCTTCAGCAGTTTATCTAGCAGTGGTTCCAAAATGGCGCCTGTATCCATCATGGTGCACATTAGTGGGTGTTAATTAGATCCAACTTAATTTCTGTTTTCATATCCTAGTATATCTAATATATATATAATATCCTATTGATTTATTACAGCCTACTTGCATATTTATTCTGCTCTCAGTGACGTCTGGTGTGATTACAGTGCAGCACAATGCCGGATAGTAAGATATAGTAAATTGCAATAATGCGCGACATTTCCATCTCTGGCATGCTCTTTGGATGACGCTCTTCTCTGTGTGACTGCTGTGTGGCCCATTTGACTGCAACGTCAGGAAGCTGAACTCTCCCCTTCCCTTCCCCTGCTGCCCTGTATTGTACGTATTGGATATTGTTCTATATTACGTTACTATTGTTTGTTTGTTTTCATCCATTTTTTGAGAGTAAGACCATTTGTGATTGTCTGCATGTGCTTCACGTGTAGTAATTGACAATAAAGTTCAATTGAATTTGGAAATACTCGGCCACAGTCACAGACAGAGCACTGTTGGTTCCCAAGTGGGTCAGGATGCACAAGTAAGTTAGTGGGTCGCCAGCATTTCCTAAAAATGACTACAGACACGTCAGGCCGAAAACAACAGAACTTTGTGAGGAAACACAACTATTTGGGCTGCAGCTTGACCATACAGGTTGAAGATGAGTCTCAAAAGCAGCACTAATATTGCTCCTGCTGAATTCCTCTTAGACCAGGACAATGAGTTGTTATCTCTTATGCAAATGTTACTTCTCCACAGTGTATTTGCGTACAGCATTATCTATACAACCTTGTATTTGTATATGGACTCCACGTCATCCAATTTCTTTAGAAGTATCAAAGCTTTGAACCCTATTAGAATAAAGGCATAGAGTTGGCTCCAAAATGCTTTGAATATTATGGGATGCTTCTCCTTTTTCTTTTTCCCTTGGCCAGATTGTGTATCAGCACAAACAGACGATTGGAAGCCTAGAACAATGTGCTGTATGACCCGATAAACATTTTTCTTAACCTCTTAACTCCCGCCTGAACCGAGAGGATCTTTTTCCTCACGTCATCAGATTTTTTTTCAATCATTTTCGTGTTGGGTATTCAACTCAATTTTGTAACTTTTTTGTCACATTTTTGTCATTTTTTCGTCAATTATTTGTCACATTTTTGTCATTTTTTCGACAATTTTTTCGTCCATTTTGTAAATTTTTTGTCAGTTTTTTGTCAGTTTTTTGTCACATTTTTGTCACATTTTTGTAATTTTTTTGTAAATTTTTTATCGCATTTTTGTCATATTTTTGTAATTTTTTTGTCACATTTTGTCACATTTTTGTCATTTCTTCGTAAATTTTTTTGTCAATTTCTTCAATTTTTGCCACTTTTTCATATATTTTTCGCCACTTTTTTGCCAATGTTTTCTCACTTTTTTGCCATCATTGTTTTCGTCTCAGTTTTGTTGCTATTTTCACCGCTTTTTTTTCCAGAAGCTTTTGGACTGGGGTAAAGCCAAACTGGAGAAAATGTGCTCGGTTCAGGTGGGGGTTAAGGGGTTAAAGATTGAAGAAGAGTTATTTCATCTTGTATTCCTCTCTGTTTTGAAATAACTCTCAAAAGTATGTCAGGCTGACTCCGAGGCTTAGATTACGCACAATAAGACGTTCAAAACAGCGATATGTGCTGAAGATACGCATGCCCCTGACGTGCTTTTCATCAAAAACAAGAAGAAACTGTACACACCAAAGATATGGCACATGTGCGTAATCCAGCGTATGACATAATAAGATGTGATAGAATCGGCCCCTTCTCTGTCAGCGCTTATGTAACACGTGGTGCATGGTAAACATCAGGGGTAATCATGTCAGGGGACACCTGGAGAGGGGCCCCTCACTGCGAAACGGGGCATTCTGCTGCTGTCCTATAGTGAGACTGTGGAGGGCGCTGAAAAGAAGGTGGGGAGAAAAGACTGCATTTATTTTCACTCGAGTGACGTATAATTTCTCTCACGTGATTAAGTTCCCGAAATCATTTTATATTTGTGTGAGTCAGCGGGCCTTCCTTTTGAGCAGGACAGATATTTGAGTCATTTCGAGAAGGGCACCGTCCAAACAGTGTCTTCCTGTTTTTGTTAGCGCCGCGGCTCTTCTCAAAACAAATATGATTTTCATGTTTGAACCAGGTTGGCCGGTGAAGGAAGTCTCTGTTGAAATTATCAACACAGACAGGCCCGAAAGCTTGTGTTTAGAAGGTTTGAGGGAGAAGGGGGATAAAAAGGGAAGAGAAGAAAATAGCAAACAGCATTTTAGGATCTTTAATAATGCTCATCTTTTTTCTTTTATAATCTTCAATCCACCTTTGACTTCCCGCAGTACATACATTTTCTGGATTTGTAGACATGTGTGTCAGGAACAGGCACTGCATAAGAATAAGCAAAATGCAACTGTACGTGGCTAACTTGGCCCCAGGCTAATCAAACTCATTCTGCGGATGATGCTGATGCTAATGCTAATGCTACTGGCTAGAGCGCCACTGTTTCTACTGGCTCCTGTCACATCATATTATTGTTCACAACAGCGGGCATAAATCAGCGGCATGGAAAACTGGAGGTAAAGAAGAGTGTTAGATGGGGGAGTTTCCATAATGATGCTTGTTGCAGTGTGGTTGATGTCTGGTTTTCACTCCCTTCAAAGCAAATAACAATTAAGCTAATTCTCAAAATCTCATAATAATCCTAAAGGGAAAGACCATAACAGCGTATAATACTTTTTAAAAATGTATTAGACGGATTGTCCCTGGGGCCTTTTTGTGTGGAGTTTGCATGTTCCTGCTGTGGGACTTCTCTAGGGGATCAATTCATAACATGCACAGTTGGTCAATTCTCCTGGTGATTCGGAATAGCAACCTCGTAGATCTGGAGATGAGCCCCAGTTCCGGACAGGTTGTCATGGTGGCATTGAGGGATTGGCCAAATGAAGAGAGGATTTCCTTGGAGGGCAAGGCTAAATCTTATGTCCACTCTGCATTTGAAATATCCTCGACCAATGCCTCAGCGCATCCTACAGAGCTCAACAGTCCCGCCCACTATCCGGTCACATGTCTGGACGTAAATTATCCCATTTATTTTTAGCATTGACTTTAAAAAAAAATTGAAATGTTAAGAGTTTAATAGCGCAATGCCGGCTAATCAGCAACGTGCAAAGTACAGACCTTTGCGCGGATATAACACAAGAAATAAAACACAATACTTCAAAATACGGCAAAAGGACTTTGAGATCTTGCCAATCCCGACTTTGGAAGTCCAGTCCAATCCAGGCATTTGGGAAGTACGTGGTGGGGAAACCCATGCTCATTGGAGATGTTATGTTCAACAGCCTTTTCCTCCAACAAGACTCTGCGGCCGGGAAGGGGTGAGGGAGGGGGAGGGGGATTGTGGGGGTGAACATGTGCTTTATTTTGGTCGCGTTACAATTACGGCTGAGCGAGTGCCGACCCACACCACAGCAGGATCAGCTGTTGGGCCACATTTCTTTCTTTCGGGACACAAACATTGTTTATGATGGGGTTATTAAAGCTTTTAGTTTGACCTGTGAGAGCCTATAATGCTTAAGGAAGAACACAAGGCTATCTATCTATCTATCTATCCATCCATCCATCCATCCATCCATCCATCCATCCAATATCTTGTTCTGTTTCATTGTTTGGTGCAATTCCTGTTGTGACATTTTGCGCAGGTGCCACTATTATTTGTGTCCGCCCCTTCACTCCTATTAGTTTACATCGAACTGCAGATGTCAAGAGAAAATAAGCTACTACACAATACTTTTTGAAGTACTTTCCGTTAAAGGGAGTGAGTTTAAATGTTTTACAAATGTAATTGCGTATAATTGACCGCTTGGGTCTAAAATTTGACAAAACATCAGTAATATTGAAGTCCCTCCCTTGATTTCAGCGACTATCTGGAATCCTCGGGCTATCACTTTGACCAACAAGGCGAGCTTTTCCGTGAACCAGCCTGTCAGGTCCAATCAGGAGGGGAGGAACTTGATTGTTTACTTTCGAACTTCACTCTCTCCTCCCTTTGCAGACTATCACTTAAAGTAGAAAAAATGGCTGAGCAACTTTTCTTTTATTGATAGAACTTATAGTTTTAATGAAGTTTCAACCACCCTCCCCACAAAGACTCCCAGGTGGTTGAGCTGTAAGTATCCCTTCATCACTGACCCAGGGGTGAGTAGGTTGCATTGTCCTGGCAACAGTTTACCTGGCTTTAGGAGTCTGTGTTTCAGTGTTCCAGATACAGCGTGACTTGAGCACTGTGGTCCCCTCAGCAGAGGTGTGAGGACGCCATGTTCCTCTCCTCTCTCTCCCTCTGGAACAACTACCCAATTACCTTCCAACAGCATCACATCTGCAGAAAAGTCCACCACTCCAGATAAAAGTTGGCTTGTCAATGGCAATTTTAAAGTTTATCCCTAAAAATGTAATTCATGTTGTTATCAGGGCTTATTTATTTACCGTGTTTCTAGATTTCTCAGAAACATTCACAAGGTAATATTCAGCTCTCCAAGGGAACAGATGATCCACAAGTGCATCCTTGGTTAATGAGCCAAACAGAGGAATCGAGCTGCAGAGAGTGTGAGGGTCTGATGACGTCGTAGTTCATATGCTGAGGATCCGGAGAAACACCCAAAGAACCATACGACTCAGCTGGCTGCCAAGAAAGAGAGTGGACGACGAGCAGGAGAGCGCCGCCCTGAAGAAAAGAGTAAAAAAAACAGACAATAAAACCACAAGATGCTCCACCGCAAAATGCAAAAATCCCCTGATCTGACCACATTTACTTACAAACAAAATAGCTGATCAAATGTGAATCTTAGGATATAGCAGTCTATGGAAATACACCATAAACATAACCCCGGACCCCTATGTCCAAATCATATCAATGTTTTGTTGATTCATTCACAATGACAAAATAATTAACATTTAAAACTTGTTACATTTTTGATTTGGTTCTCAAGATGATTGTCCAATCAGAAAGCAGAATAAGCCCCACACTTAAGGTTGCCAAATATGGCTAAAACCAGAACCAGATGAAACATATAGGGACACCATTCTGGAGGTCCTTAGCTTTCAATCACTGTGAAACTATTAGTTGTGCAGATTATGCCACTTATTTTAAAGGTTAGTGATAAACATCTCTACATTTTTTTTAATCAATATTCACACCGCCATAATACATTTGAACTGTTTAAGCTTTAAGAGTAGAAGTCTTGTCTCACATTAATCATCACAAACCTGTCACACGCAGTAAAACATTTTAGTTTATTTTTTTGGTTCAGGGGGGCAATGAACGAAGACTCTGCAAACTGTTTAAGCCAAAAATTGAGCTAATGAAACTGGTTAAGTGCCCATTTGTGTCCTGCACAAATGGCTATTTTGCTGAAAATTTGAAGAGTGGAACACTTATGCCTGAAAGAAAACTCAAAGCCCGACCCGGAGAACAGATGTCTTTGGGCGAACTATCATTGTACATCGTAATTATGGCTAATGTGTACTCTGATAAAACCAGCGCTTTCACTCACACACTGTTTTTGTTCTGGTCTCATGATCTGGGGAAATGTTATTGCACTTTTGCATTTGAACTTTATTGTAGCCCATCTTGAGAGCTTCCGAATTCAATTTGGGCTCACTGCCAATCCCACTGGTGACACAATTTCATTACACAAATTAAAACCTATTGTTCTGTGAACAAATAATTTTTTGACCATTGACCAAGTCTAGTAAATTCCATCCATCCATTTTCTTCCACTTTTCCATTTCCGGGTCGTGGGAGCAGCTGTTGGAGCTGCCCAAAACACATTACACCAGCCCCTTATGGCGCCTCCTGCAGGTGGTGGGTCCACGGGAGGACGGCCTCACAATTAAACGGGCCTGTTGGTCTCTCACAAGGGGCTTCTGAACTGCTCTTTGACCCGTCACCTAGGACCTGTTTGCCATGGGAGACCCTACCAGGGGCACGAAGCCCCCGACAACAGAGCTCCAGGATCAATCGGGTGTTCAAACCCTCCACCACGTTAAGGTGGCGGTTCTAGGAGGGGTCTAGTAGATTCATGGAGCCAAAATTTCACTTGCAGTAAGGAGTGCTGGTTGAGAATGGCAAGACTGAACTTAATACATTCCATTTATATTGCACTTTACATAAAGGAAACCTTAAAGTGCTAAATGCACTTCATTTAGCTGAATATTTGCATCTCAAGTGATTAGGATTAGTGCTTGCCAATTAGAATCACACTGGGAAAGTAAATAAGTCCAGTTGATTTTCGCCTAATGGACATAACACAATCGGGATGATAAAGTTAATAGGGTGGCAATACTGTGTTTACCATGAGTAGTATTCCGCTATTTAATCTAACCCTCACAGCCGTGCATGATTTGTATTTTTATAATTATAGAGTGAAGATATTACAAATGACTTGTTTATTGTAGCGCAATGAGGCGTCTGACACATTAGGCCTAATTTAGTTGCAGTGTTCAGGGTCAGACCAGGGGGCGGCCTGTTGAAACTCATCATTGTGAACAGATCATGCACAAGCCTGAAGGTTCTGCAGCCTGTGCTCACAGCTCCACTCAACCCAACACCTACACCGCACAGGGCAAGGGCAAAAGGAGTGGCTTTGACCAGAGTGCTGCCTGCTACACTAAGGGCAAGGCATATTACCCAGTTCAGACTCAAGTTCCCCAGACGATTTAGAAGCCAATCGCACCATCTAGTGGTAGAAAAGGCGTATTGCAGTCATCCCTCAAGAACGATTATGCAGCAGTTTTTTTCTTTAGACGAGCATAATTCCAGTACTGACAGAGCAGGAGAGGGCAATGTTAAAGAGTACAAACATTTTATTTTCATATATACACAATAAAAAAAAAAAAAAAACACAATATACACAAGTAATTAAACCTCAATATTGAACCAATACAATGAGTGCATAATCACCAATATAGTTGCATATCCAGTGTTCTATGGTCTGGTAGAGAAAGGGTTCTGCCTTTTCTGCATCAAACTATGGCCGGTCCTCAATCACTAAAGGAGCAGAATGTCATATCACTTCAGTCAAGATCATTATAACAAGATAGTATAGACTACTCCAGACTTCAGTGCAAAAGCATGGCTTTTATACAACACGTCCACACATGTAGCATCACTTAGGCAGGAATTAAGAGTCAGCGTATTCAAAAATAAGCACTTCTAAATGTCAAACCCTGTTTATGTTAAGCATTCTGTGTTTCAGGAATAGTTTAACTAAAGCTCTCCTTTGGATCCTACGAGAACCAGCACTGCAGGTTTCCAGTGGAAACCTGTCACGGTGCTTCATAGGAAGTTAGTAGTAGACTCAACCGTCAGCAGCTGTGACCCAGGCAAACGAGTCCTAAAAATCATTCTTATTTAGGCCTGGTAAAAAACTAGTAAGTGTTTAGTGCACAAGTGAACCAAAGTTACTAAAAATCTTCTAAAAAGATCAAGTCCCAAAGGTAAAACGATCACTGATCACTTGGTAACTACTAAAGATGAATCAAAGGCAATTGTAATAAATAAAAATGTGCTTAAATAATGTGTAAAAGTTAACTGACACTACAGAATACAAAAACAATTGAAATTTTCATCCAAGTATCCAAATATAAATAAGACCCACAGACTGGGTGTATGCAGCTCAAATGGGTAAACTTTAGTCTTTCAAGTTCAGGGCCAATGTCAGGTTCTTTGTGCAGAGACCAAACCCTGGACTGTAGAGGCCTCAAGCCTCCTTGTGGTGGCCGATGAGTCCGTTCGTGTGGCCGTTGGAGTGTCCATTGGCAGCACTGCTCATGATTCCGTTGGTGTGGTGTGCCCATGTCTGAGCCTGCAGCACTTTCGGCAGCCTCTTGCCTTTGGTGTAGGCGTGGTAGTAGAAGTTGAGGAAGAGGAACAGGAAAATCATGCCGTACGAGCCGATGATGTAGACAAAGATGGGGAACTGGTATGGGCAGTCACTCAGGAAGAAATACTGGCAGATGTGGGTGGTGACCATCACAAACTGAATCTAAAGGCACAAGGGGTGTATTACAAAATCAATTTCATAAACCAAATGGAATTTTGTAGTCATTTTCTTTACTAAAAAAAAGGAAATGCATAATCACTACAGAAATGAAATCTTTGAAAAATGTCTAAATGACATACCAACTGAATGGTGGTGAGGTGCTTCTTCCACCATAAGTATTTCTGGTAATTTGGTCCCATAGCAGTCAGGCCGTAGTATGTGTACATAATGACATGAACAACACTGTTGAGGAGAGCGTGGAATGTCCCGAGACCACCTGAAATGGAAGGTTGTATTAGATCAAGTCTGATGTGAAGATTTAATAAAAAAAGATGAATGATGAATGAAATAAAATAAAAGCTTTTACCTGCAGAAAAGCGGACTCCAAACCACCAGGTGAAGGGCATAATGGAGTGATGAAATACATGGAGAAATGTCACCTGGCTGTATTTCTTCCGCAGTACAAAGAAGATCTACAGAGGAAGACAAAGTCAAGTCAATTTGTCTCATCTGAGGTCAAACATGTAACATAGAATGCACTGCGTGTAGCCTTACCGTGTCCAACATTTCAATGAACTTTGAGAAATAGTACAACCAGCATGTTGCTGCCATCTAGCGGAGACAGAAGATCATTTAGTCTAGAGAAGCTGTGTTTGTATCATTTTGATAGACCCAGGATTATAGCCTTACCCTTACGGCCTGTGGGGAGTCTGAAAAGTCCACCAAGTCACAGCGAAAACTGTATCCCGTTCCCCAGCCGGACATCACAAACTGAAAGACAATACTTTAAAAAAAAAAGACCAAACATGGCTTAAGGAAGTGACTAGCACTTTTGCATTCAGGTTTAGCCAATACATAAAACCCGTCAACCATGACTGATGACTACTGCACGAGTCACTGGCCCGAGAACACCAGAAACATGCAAATTTGGGGCATTACTCTGAAACGCTGCACTGAGACCTACCTCGTAACAAATGTACACGGACAGCCCAACCACTGCAAAGTTGTACACTATCAATATGTTCTTGAGGTCAAAGGCTTTGCGGTTCTCCATTAGCCGTGGGCCCACCAACGTGACAAAGAGAATATATGCCAGTATGATGGTGCCCTGGGGGAAAGGAGAGGGCATGAGAAACCAGTCCGCTGTCCTGGAGTCTGCAAACAAGCATAAAGAGTGTCAATAAAATGTACTTAAACTTGCGAGATTTAAACTTGTTGATCAACACTCACCAGCATTTTGAAAGAAACGATCATAAGCAAGGGATATTGTTGACTTGATATCGTTGAACTCCATTTTGCAATCTACAGAAATACAAAGTATAAATGTTAGGCATAAAACAAGGCCATTTCAATCCCAGCACTATCCTTGCCTACTGAACATTATGTAGCGTTATAAAGATTTACAACTTGAAATGCACTAAAAAGGGAGTTAAAGGTTACAACATCTTTTTACCAGCGGACACAAAATACTCATGCAGAAGGGTGTCATAGTGTCTGAGAACAAAAAATAAATAAAAATGCCAATACAAGTCTCGACACGCCGATCAATCGCCTGGGCTTAGTTATGATGTAAAACACCTTGGCACACCTAATTATTTCACCTGTGGTGCTATAGAGCCAACTCCCAAAGACGAGGAAGCACGAGCTGGGCTATTGTAAAGTTCACAAAACTATCATGTAGCGGAGATGAGTCCACTACTACCACAAACTAAGCCAGGGCCAGGATCACAGGGACTTTATTTATTATACAACAACCGATACAATAAATGCATAACGTTGGCAAAGAAGAGGCATATCTTGTTCTAGCGAGTTCTAAATTTCAAATAAAACACGTGATAAATTGAATATAAATAAGTTAAATTAAGGATTACATCACCGCCGGCGAAAGCAATCACAGTCCCAATCTGATAACCCGCTATACCAGATCAACCACCCACTGTCAAACGCATTTTCTTCCTTTTTTCTTTCTTTAATAAACCTTTTCGAAATCAAGCAAACATATATAGACCACAAACCTTCTCTCGAGGATAGTCTTCCCAGATAAAAGTCGTACTTCTGCTCAAAAAATGTCCCAGTAAATCACCTGCGCCAGTGCGCCTCTGCCACAGGTGCGCTCTTCTTCTCACTGATAATGATGTGCACGAGCTTGCTCCCCGCACGGCTTAAGTTAGGAAGGGAAGGCGGGGACGTGCGTTCTGATTGGTCGGCACTAGATTGCGTAAAAAAAAAGGTCCCTTTGCGTGATGCGTCATCGAGCAACTACTGAACGAAACTTCTGGGTACATGTGCGATTCGGAAGAGATTGCACAATAGCAGTGGAAAAATTACAGGGATGTAAAATAGGCTTTTTGGGATTTGTGTAGAGAATTGTAGCCAACTGAAACGAGAGTATCTGCCATTATTGGCCTGTTTCGCAAGTAGCTATAGGCTAGTAGAAAAGAAAAGTGTAATAATTGTTGACAACTTGATTTAGACTAGTCCTAATCACATAAGGTAAAAAAAAAAATCCCCATTGTAATAACTTCAAATGAATAGCCAAAGTTTGTGTAGAAATAGTGACTTAGCACCGGTGTTAATTTTGTCCACTGAATATTTAGTTGTAGTTATTTGCTGACTAAAATTGGACTAAAACTAAATTTAAAAGTTTTCCATGAGACTAAAACTATGACTAAAATGTACAGATATTTTAGTCGACTAAAATAAGTCTAAATAGAAATGAAAAGCAGAGACTAAAATCATCCAAACCTCTATTGACATAGCCTCATATCATGTAAATTCTCTGCCAAAGGATCAGCTCTGAGCTTTGTTCATGTGGAGCAGCTCCATGAAGCAGAGGAACAAGATTAAATATGATTATAATGAATATTATAAATGCAAATGTCTTAAATTTAGTCTGCAAAATTTACTTGGAATTTTAGTCGACTAAAACTAGACTAAAATTGGAGATGTTTTTTTGACTAAATCTCTAATCTAAGCCTAAAATTAAATTACATTTTCGTCAAAAGACTAAGACTAAAACTAAATTAAAATGTGTTGTCAAAATTAACACTGCTTGTGCAATATATAGGCTAGAAAGTAACAACACAAACAGCACATGAACGTAAACATCTCAAGTTATAGGACTGTAAGCTTTCAAATCTTCTGTGTATGTGTTTAGATGACATCATAATGGAAAGCAGTCAAAGATATGACTAAGTCGGGCTGAGGTACAATTTCTTTAAAAAGTTAATCAGGCTATTGTGTTTTTAAGTACTACCTACCTTAAATGTTCAGGTGTGAGATACTTAGGCCTGCCAAAATGAAGATAAAAGAAAAAAACAGAACCTCAGCAAAAGAGTGCACCTTTTTTTCTATAAACAATAGGATTCTAAACTATTAAAAAAAGCTACTGTGTGCAACCAAGTCGGGTTTCACTACCATTCTCTGCTGGTTTCACTGATGCTGACAGCTTTGAGGTTGAAAACAAATGCAAATTCTCTTGGGAATGTTAACAGCATGGTCGTTTTTCATGAAGGCGGGGATCTCCCTTGTGGACAGTGTGACGACTCTCACTTTCACTGCTGAGAAAATCTCTAATGGGAACCAGTTTACATAATTACAGCATACATTTCAACACAGTACAGTACTAAGGTAAAGCTTCATGTTTAATTCCAATACAAAGTTTGAAATAACATAACTTGATCAAATGCAGGTTAAAAAAATGAAACAAAATCGGACAACTGTATAAATTTTAAGGCGGTGCCATAATTATCTTTGAGGATGTCCCTTTGTCTGTGTTGTTTACAGAGTGAAGTGAGTCACGCATTAGTCTTCGTCGCTGCTCCATGCGTCCTGAAAGGCAGGGTTTAGTGACGTCGGCCCAGCAGCAGTCTGTGCAAAAATGAGACATCCGGCTTGATTAAATCGCCAGTAGTTATAACATTAACAACAAAGCACATATAATAAGCACTTTCTGTTGTTACATGGCATTAGGGTAACGCCATGTAACAACAGAAAGTGCTGTTATTGACACCCCAGATATGATGTGTATGGTTATGCAGATGGTGCTGTTTTGGTAACTTCTCCTTCCTAGAATAAAATTTGTTTTGTCCTTTTGGTAATGTAAAAGTAGACATTTTCTGTGCATCTAATTATAAAGTCTTTGTGAATAAAGGCTAATTGTTATTTACATCATTATGTCCTGAAATTCGAGAAGTATGCTTACAAACTCATCCCTGTGACGATACATTAGGAAAGTAAGAATACGTTTTGTAATTACAAACTATTTTAAATTAATCAATTCCCCCTTTCATTGTTTGTCTGAGCAAAACATCCATATATGACAACTTCCGGTGTATCTCAAATATGACCTCAAAACTATGTGACTGGACAGGTAGTAATAGAATAAGCATTAACAGAATGCAGCTCAGCGGTTTAATAGAAGCGCCAAGAGTGTTCCTGGGTTTGTATGTGAAACTGCTATGTGGCATGTAACACCGCCATGTCATAATCAAAATACCAGTCCAGTGGCGAGTGAGGTTCTCTCTACTTTTTCATGTGTCTGAGCAAACACTCAAACTCCCTGAGCAGCCCTTTGCACCACTGGGAGCGACGTGTGCACTGTGGCCTTAGAGGGGGTCAGGGGGCCCTCCCTGGAGGGATTCTTGATGTTACATTTTAGTACAATAAATAGATTTTTGCCTAAAATGATTACGTTGATTATTGTAACAGTTTATTGAATTTATTGATTTCATTTCTGTATGCTCCATTTGCTGCAAATGAAGAACAATAATTTTCCTATTGCAACAACTGTTAATTTACAAACTCATTGGTTTAAATGCAGTCTGAATCTCTAATCATCTAGGGCCCCTGCTACAATAGGTTGCGTTCACGTTGCATCACAACATTCTGAAGAGCTCATAGTTTAAAATTGAGGTGGAGCCACTGACGGTAACTATGGTAACTGTGGTAACTGACAAAATGGAAGAATGGATGGAAGAATGGAAGAATCCACATGAAACAAAAACTGGCACAAAGTTCATTATCTCCTCTGTCAGCACAAATGAACTAATGTCCAAATGTTTTCTCTAAAAAACGTCAAAAAGTGGTGACAATATGCGAAAACATGAGCATGATGTTGTCCAATAAAAAGGACTTTCAGACAAAAAAATAATATTACAGGTTTGTGAATCCAATCACGATCAAATACTGAAGAGGAAAAACATTTGTCAATTTTCGTTTTGGAGATTTCTTACAAAAACTGCATTTCTCCCATAGAGTCGCCCTCCATCTGACGTTATGACATCATCACATGAACGCCACCTGTTGCCTTATTGCCCATCTCATGGTGAAAATTACACTTGGAAAACTTTTTGGGTGTGGACATTGTTTCAGAAGTAACATTTTTATGTCCACTGTTAGTTTAATGTAACCTGGGAAAACCCATGCTCGCTCAAATCATCTCGAACTGCTCAGAAAGTCAAGTCCGAAATCTTCGCCTGGATTTGGGGACCAATCAAAGTACGCAGGGCTGGCAAGACGATGACCCACTATTCTTGGATATTACGGATCCAACATGACAGCAGCAGACGCAAAGCCATCTTTCGATCAAGCTTTAGACCTTTAGATAGTTAATTTGAAAAGAAGGACACCGTTTTACAATTACAAAAAAGTAAAGTTGCAATTGATACGATTGTCTATGGGCGACGTGAAGACGCACATGACAGACATTCATAGCGCCAAATAATTAACGGCTATTGACAATCATAAACCTCTCCAATGAGAAAATGAATGGGTGGTTTCCAGACTAAATATATCTTGTGAAATTTTGGCTGACGTTAACCAGGCTAAGTTTAATGTTAATGTCAAATATAATAGATGTAATTTGCAATGCAAGAAATAAACAACAATGAGATAAAAGGTAGTAATTTTAAGGGAATATGCAATCTTTATATCTTATCATATGTGAACATACATCTTTTGTCACTTTTAACTCAAATACATACTTCAGCAAGATTACTGTCGTTTCTTAAAAGAACATGACCAGCCAGCATATATTTATTTATTTAAGTTTTAAAGTGATAATCTGGAAGTCTAAATGTCTAAATTGTAGAACACCTGGTCTTGCATTTTGATGTAAAGTAAGGAATTTCTATTTTTTTTTTGTAAAGTCCCTCCTTCCCATATCTCGGAAACTGGTCTAGTCTAGTCTAGTATCCTCCTGTGTTGACCAATGAGACGAGCTTTTCCTGTGAACCAGCCTGTAAAGTCCAATCAGGAGGGAGGGGGAGGGGCTTGATCGTTCACTTTTGAAAATCCTGTACCTGCTCTCCTCATTTTGCAGACCAAGAAGGGCTTTCTGGTTAAAAGAAGAGAGGAATGTGATTGTTTACTCCATCTCTCCTCACTTCGCAAGCTTACAGAATTTTTGACATAGGGCCTCATTTCCTACTTATCCAGAGTGTTGCTGATATCTGGAGATATTTTTTTGTAATTCATGCAGTTCTTATATTTGAAGAGTTTTGTGGCGCTAGGCTAGTGCAAGGCTAGTGCATTTCTACAATATCAGCTAGCCTGCATTAAAAACAGTCTGACCCGCTCCACAGAGCACCTGAGGCAAATCACTTATAACACCAGACTAACCATATAAATGTCTGTGTATAGAGTAATTTTAACCATTTTGCATTTAAAATACCTTATATTTGAGCAGCATCAGCTTCGTGGTTGTATAAGCTACGCAGCGGCGGAGTGATCTGCTAGAAAATAGTCCCTCAAAATGCGATCATTTATGTGATGCAAGGTCAGTTATATTCCAAAAATTATTCTATCGACAAAAACATTTATATGGTTAGTCTGGTGTTATAAGTGATTTGCCTCAGGTGCTCTGTGGAGCGGGTCAGACTGTTTTTAATGCAGGCTAGCTGATACCATAGAAATGCGCTAGCCTTGAACTAGCCTAGCGCCACGAAACTCTTCAAATATAAGAACTGCATGAATTACAAAAAATATCTCCAGAAATCAGCAACACTCTGGATAACTAGGAAATGAGGCCCTATGTCAAAAATCCTGAAATATCCCTTTAAATATTTTGTCTCTCATTAGTTCGGACATTTGTATGATTACCCTTCAAACACTTCAGTTTTTGTGAAGTCTGCAATCCTAGTCATCTACGATAAATGTAAGTGTGTTTTTTTCAGTGTGCCGTGAAGTAGTTAAAGATTGTTGGGGGTTGTGTGAGGGGGTGTCGCTTGCCTTATTTGTGCTATCAGTCTCTTCTTCTTCCTCTGGGGGACGAAGAACAGGAACCCAGGCCAGAATGTTGCAGTCTTTACCTCCGCTATACAGTTCCTGAAAACACAAGTCATGTTTGTTTACTGACTACAATTCTACACATCCCGATTGCAAATTCTTAAAGAGAATTACATCACTACTGAAAACGGCATGATTGACAACAAGAGGAAGCAAAGGGAGTTAAAATGCTGTAAGTGTCCACGGGAGGGACAGAAACATGACCTAATGGAGTCAGAAAACGCCATGGCAGACAGCTACTTAACCATGTGAGAAAGGTGTTCAACTGCATTCTCCGCTGCACACACAAAGGAGACAATGGGACAATCTCGAATGGCTTAAAAGCGGGTATGTTCCAAAGAGACAACTTTGAGAGTCTAATTGATCAAATATCCAAAACAGGCAAAAAAATAAACATGGAGACAGAGAATGGCAAATGCTTTAGCAAAGGTATGGGCAAACATTTAAAGGGATGTTTCAGGATTTTTGACATAGGGCCTCATTTCCTAGTTATCCAGAGTGTTGTTGACTTCTGGAGATATTTTTTTAATGTAATTAATGCAGTTCTTATATTTGAAGAGTTTCGTGGTGCTAGGCTAGTGAAACGCTTGCACATTTCTATCTTATCAGCTAGCCTGCATTAAAAACAGTCTACAGTGCATCTGAGGCAAATCACTTAACCATATAAATGTCTGTCGATAGAATAATTTTTGGAATATAACTGACCTTGCATCACATGAATGATCGCATTTTGAGGGACTATTTTCTAGCAGATCACTCCGCCGCCGCGTAGCTTATACAACCACGAAGCTGATGCTGCTCAAATATAAGTTATTTTAAATGCAAAATGGTTAAAATTACTCTATTGACACAGACATTTATATGGTTAGTCTGGCGTTATAAGTGATTTGCCTCAGGTGCACTGTGGAGCGGGTCAGACTGTTTTTAATGCAGGCTCGCTGATACCATAGAAATGCACTAGCCTAGCACTAGCCTAGCGCCACTCGACTCTTCAAATATAAGAACTGCATGAACTACAAACAAAAAATTCTCCAGAAATCAGCAACACTCTGGATAAGTAGGAAATGAGGCCCTATGTCAAAAATCCTGAAATATCCCTTTAAGTCTAAACAACATGAAAAACAACAGCATCAACAATATAGCTGAAAGTATTCATTATCTTTCTTTAAGAAGGGGGTATTATGCTGTTTTCAATCACATAGCACCAGTCTATAGCACACTACAATGATGACGAAACCTTCTGTTGGTCTGTAAATGCAGTATAAAATTGCTCTCTCAAAATGGCTGTAGTGAATGTCTTGAAATAGGCCTCTGTCTCTTTAAGAACCTCTGACCCTTTCCGACACGCCCCCTCCACACGCTGTCTGTGGCATCAGTGGGGAGGGGGTTCTGCTGAGGAGCAGTGGTTGGTTACTGGGCTGGTGACGAAAGCTCGGAGGCGTCTCCAGGAGGTGCGGGCGTTCCTAGGAGGACTCAGGCAAACCTATCCCTAAAATGGCTGCCATCAGAGTTTTTACAGATTACTCAAAAATACGTGAATGTGCCAAGGCAACACTTCAGGCATGTTTTTAATGAGGGAATGACATAATAACATGATGTAAAGCTTGAAAAAGTCGATTTTGCATAATACCCCCCTTTAAGTCAGTGAGAACAATAGATGGGTGCAGGAAGTCAAATGTAAGACCCTCACAAAATATGTGTAAGACTTTGTGCCACATTACCCCAATACCCAGAAATGCACTTTTAACTAATTGTTGTACTTAATAAAGTGCCCAAAGAAAGATATTTTTATTTATTTATATTTACTCGAATCCTACGATAAGGGTGAACACGTCAAAAAGTTGTAAAAGTGGTGGGATTTGGGGTGACATGATGGGACACAATCAATGAAAACTGCCCTTTTTAAGTTCATTCATAGTTTACTCTATAAAATGATTTGTATTTATTAATTCATTTAATTTAAGGTAATATTGCTGGGTTGCTGTACTTAATAAAGTGCCCAAAGAAAGATGTTTATATTTATTTATATTTACTGGAATCCTACGACAAGGGTGAACACGTCAAAAAGTTGTAAAAGTGGTGGGATTTGGGGGGACATGATGGGACACACTCAATCAATGAAAACTGCCCTTTTTAAGTTCATTCATAGTTTATTCTATAAAATAATTTTTATTTATTAATTCATTTAATTTAAGGTAATATTGTAATAATCTCTGTATCAGCTGCACTTTATTAACTCTGAGTGATCTTCTTGAATGCCGACTGTAACAAGTGAATTTCTCCTTTGTGAGATCAATAAAGGATTATCTTATCTTATCTTATCTTATCTTACATCACAGCGTTCTAAAGGCCTATAATATTATATAGAGGTGAAATTATTAGTCTTTTGAGCACATTTTTGGACTTGCACAGAGATCGTGGACCCAGTGACTGATAGTAATGATCATTTTTGTTATTCATAAATTTGCTTTATAGATACGACTTGTGAAAGTGAATGCTATAAATAGGAAAAACTGGCTCCTGCCGCCCACTGGGTCCTGTGACATCATCACATCATCACAGAACCTGCAACCCAGCAATAACACATGCAGCTACGTACGGCAGGTGTTTTGAACTGTCAATTATGATGACAATGAAAAAGCAGGATATTATCTAGATATGCAGGACACGGGCAAACGTTCAAACAGCTGTGCAGTACAGCCGGGTGCAGGTGGTCACCCTATCCTACAAAAGCTTTTAGAGGGCGGGGAATAGGTTTCTAAAATGCAGAACATGTTATTTCTAGTATTACAGGATCACACATGTGTTTCTGGAAGTTCTTTACAGAATTAAACCGGTTGACATTTGAGATATGAATGTGTTTATAGGCCATTGTCTATTCATTGGGCAGTTAGAGTGTATTAGGGATGTGATAAAGCCTTGTAGTTTAAAGTTTTAAGGCTTATTTTTACTTAGTTTGTGACTCTGTTCTCAAACAATGGCAATAAAAACTATTCTGATTCTGATAACCTACTATATTAACAGCTTTATTAAGTTTACAAGAAGCTAAGATCTTATCTGACATGTATTAAAATCACCTCTCTTCAACTTTATTTACAGAAAATTATATATTTATATCAGTTTAGCACATACTTCAGAATTACCACATTAGTGCTTTTTTACTCAGTACAGGGAATATTTAAAAAAAACAAAAAAACAATGTGTCTATTGCCATCATTTAAAATCTGACGAAGTGTGATCTCTCCAGTCCAGCTTCTCTCTGCTCCTTCACTGCTTCTCACTCTTTCTCCTTCCATGGTGTATAAATGTGATGAAAGTTACTCCACGGTCGTTTTTGTACTGCATTTTTTCCCTCAGGTCTCGTCCCGCTATGATCCAAAAGTTTTAATTGAAAATCCATTCTTATAAATTTGTAATTGAGTAAAAAATTAAATAACATGTTTCCCTACTGTCTGTGGATTGTGGAATATTGTGTTTTGTTCTAAATCATCAAGCTGCTGTAGCTTTAGAGTGAGATAGATACAGATGGCATCGCGTCATAGAAGGGGGCGTGGCCTCGCCGAGGGGGAAAACACAATCTTTAGGGAAACACAATTTTTCACCCTTTTTAACCATTGGCAAAATATAAATAAGTTATTTATCACATACAAATAAAGTCAAGTCTAAATCAGGTCCATATGGATGTTTATTCACAGCAGATTGTTCAGTAGAAGCGAAATAGCAAGCGCTAGCTGGCGTTAGCATTAGTACAATGCTAACATGTAGCATCATGTTAGCATTCTCAGTTTTTTTGTGTATTTCTGGGCTGTTGAACCACTTTGCTCCTCTCCATGTCTTTGCATCTTTATTTAGTAGAAAACTATATTCATAATTCAGCATTTGTTACAGTAGTTTTTTTTGAATAATTAGAGAAAGTTTAGATTTTTCTTTAAATTGTTTTCCCCCTTAACTGTTTTCAAACATGACCCTTTTTGGCCGATTCCAGAGATGCCGTCTGTATTTATTGGGCAAACTGTTAGAGCCAGGACTGAGAGATGAGCTATAGAGGCGGGTACATTATAACCTCTTATCTACACAGCGTCACTTCATTTGGATCTTCTATTAGATAAGCATTAGCCAAATACTGACACTGGCTCACCTCCTACATATTTGCATTTACCGAACCTCCATAATGTTGACTTTCATGCTTATCTTTACACAGGCTCGTTGGTACCGCCATGGTGACTGCAAATTTTGGAGCTGTAAATTAATTTAGGGCCGAAAGCGTCCCACACCTGAGATCCCTGAACAAACAGATGGTGGAAATGCAAATAAAGGCCACAGAGGGAGAGTCATGGGGGCAGTGATGGCTTGTGCAGAGACCGGCCCTGCCCCCAGCGCTCCCCCCTCCTCTCTCGCTCTTTCTCCCGCTCACCTGGTAGTTGGGGTGAAACTCGCAGCAGTCCACGTTGTTGTAGTGCCCTCGCAGCGTGGTGACCAGCTCCCCGGTGTGAAGGGCGTACATGGCCACGGAGCTTCCACACGGGACGAACACCAACTCCGGGCTGCAGCCGCGGGACACGCAGAACTGGAGCCTCTTACGGCTTTCATTGCACACTTTACCGTAATTTACCTAGGAGAGACTAGATTAGATTAGTTTCATTCAGTCATCAAATTGTATTAAAACATGGACATCATCTGGTAATGTTTTGAGCAATGATGGCTTATGTTATGTATTCAGTTCGGTTGAAGGTAAATACATTAAAAAAAAAAAGAACAGAATGCACAAGTTGTTTAATCTGCTTATACCGTGGTCCCACAAAACTGAAACTGTTCATTTAGGCCTGTTTGCTTTGTTTAAGTCCTGGGCAGGAGTTATTTCACTTTTTTTACACTGTTTTACCTGAAACTAGTTCCGGCTCAATTGTTTGGCGTTACTATGGAAAAAGCTGCAGTGGAGTGATGTTACTTCTGGGTCCAAAAAGTTTGAGAGCTCCATAGATAAACACAGCAAAATAAACGCTACTTTATCTGAATCTCCTGCTGAAACAACAACAGATAAAAGCCTGAAAACTGTTTTACACCTAATTAGAAGAAAATATCTCACCATTTCTCTGGCGAAACGGAGATATTTTTTATATTTAAAATAAGCCTTCACTGTGTATGGGGAAAATAATTTGATAGTTAAAGGGGCTGGATGCAAGTTGGCCATTGTATACTCACTACTGCCACCTCAGGCCATATATGTAACTGCACCTTCTATATTAAGCTCGTGCATGACGGCAATTCGGACCCGAAGTGACACCTTTTTGAGTGACAGTGCAGGATTTTAGAGGCAGTTGTGGTGAACAGGTCTGGCTCATTCTACACATTAGGACATGGCTGGAACATGTAGGGGAAGGAAAATCATTAGAGGAAATCCAAAGTAAATAATAGTAATATTTCTGTGTGATCAGATGTTTAGAAAAAGCCTTGAAGTCGGCTCTACAGCAGGTTAAAGTCAGCTAAATAAAAAAAATGAAAGAGCCACACATCTGTTAGCTCCCAAGCTTTTCTACTGCAGGCTCACCAAGTGACGTTTCGGACAAAAAAGACCTTCTTCAGACAAATAGCAGCTCAAACACACCTGTATACACAGAGCTTCATTGCATGGGTCATGTGTCAGGACATGTCACATGATCTAAGTCCGGAAAAAAATACATACAATGTTTGAGATACAGCGACCAAAGCTATACAGGTCCTTGTACTGGACAATAGGGACAGGTGTGTGTTGGCTCATCTAAGCAAAGGCAAGTCAGTAACAACCACACAAGGATAATATTAAGAGTTGTATTACGGAGTTTCCTTTTTCCTCATCTGGACCTTCACTTCCCGCTGTGTGTTTCCTATGCACCGAAGCAGGACAGACCCTTCTTCTTCTTTTCAGAGTGAAGCTTCTATTTTGATGCTGAAGTTTGTGAAGATTGAATCATTATTAACATGTTTGTTTCTTCATGTTCTATAGAGATATTTGTCCTTTTGAATCGACTTTATCAACCCTTTAACGACGATATGCAAAATAAAATGATAAATGCCGTAAAAAAAAAGAAAAAAATACATATACACATGTATACCAATGTACAATATTTACAAATAGTTACATTTATAAACATTGAAATACAGTTGCCCCGGGGTAGATATTCTCAAAAATGAACATGGATACTGCAGTGATACTGTGTTAGAACAAAAGACACAAGTAGACACTCGAGTGTACCTGTCAGCATTGGGAAACCAGTCAGAGAAAGGTCTAAGGTCAAATTCCTCACTAAGGCCTTTGGGACTCATTGTGTCCAAGGTGTTTATCCAAAAGGCCTCCCTTTTTAGTAGTAACGTTTATTAAAGTCTTTATCTTTTGTGTGAAATTGCATTGGGTGCAATGTCCGCACCTGTAATTGCCATGAGGAATGTCTTGTAAAAAGTGAGAGTACGAGGGGAAAGTCTGCCCTCACAAGCATATGGTTAAGGCTGGGCGGTCTTTTGAAAACAATAATATGCCAGTGTGTCTGTGGCACATTATTCAATCGGATCCAAACTTACAAAACTTGCCCTACCACCTCGAGTTGTTTTCAAAAGACCGCCCAACCTTAACAATGCTTGCGATGGCAGACTTTCCCCTCGTACTCTCACTCCCCCCGCCCCGCCCTACCCCCATACTCACTTCATGTTCATTTTTGAGAATATCTACCTGGGGTAACTGTATTTCAATGTTTATAAATGTAAATATTTGTAAATATTGTACATTGGTATACGTGTATACATGTATATATATTGTAATATCATCCTTTTGTGATTGTTACTGACTTGCCTCGCTGTATCTCAAACTTGGTAACATTGTATATAATATTTTCCGGACTTAGATCATGTGACTTAGAGCATGGGTCATGTGATGTATCCTGACACATGACCCATGCAATGAAGCTCTGTGTATGTAGCTGCATATAGCTTGGTGGCTAACAGTTGTGTGGATCTTTCATTGTTTTATTGTTCCTGTATTTTTGAACCTGCACACTGACTCAGTACCTGTGGACGTGCGTGTCTTTACCCACAAACTGTAAAGTCACGTATAGAACGTGATTTAACTGTTACCGGTGTATAACTGTGAATGAATGCACGCCAGGTAGCATTAGTATTATTGCTGACCGTGGTATAACAACTAATAACACCTACAGTGTATCCGGAAAGTATTGACACCCCTACACTTTGCACAAATCTTGTCTGTCTGAAAGGTTCTCCCATTTCCTCAGAAAAACTGGAGACCATCGGGTTCCTGGTCACCCCCCTGACCAAGATCCTTCTGCCCCGATGGCTCCGCGTGGACGGGCCCAGCTCTAGGAAGAGTCCTGGTGGTTCTGAACATCTTCCATTTACGAATAATGGATGTCACTGTGCTCTGCGGGACCTTCAATGCTGCAACCGTTTTTCTGTACCTTTCCCAGATCTGTGGCTCGATACAAACCTGTTTCTGAGTCAACAAACAGTTCCTTTGACTTCAGGGCTTAGCTTCTGCTCTGACATGCATCTGTCAGCTGTGGGACCTTACAGAGAGGTGTGTGTCATTCAAAAAAAATCAAGTCCAACCCATTTAATTTAGCACAGGTGGACTCCAGGAGAGCTGGAGAAGCATCTCAAGGATGATCAGTGGAAAATGAATGGGCCTGAGCTCAGTTCTGAGTGTCAGAGCAAACGGTGTGAATACTTATGGACTTCTCACCCTGGACACGGACTATTCACCCCTCTCCCCTCAGGCAGGAGGCTACTCACACCGAGACCTCCTGCCACATGAACAGTTTTTTCCCCTCCGCCATCAGACTCTGTATCAAACTCATGACCTTAATAACCTGTTCCAGCCATTTGCACAGCTCTATTGCACTATATGGTGTGTCCACACTCATATCTGTATTTACAGATGTGCACCTGCACATCTGTAAATACACTCACACTGTTGCTCCACCTCAGATTGTTGTCTTTATCATATTTTAAATTTAATCTTCTTATGCATGCCCTTTTAGTCTTATCGTTTTAAGTTTAATAGTTTATTATTTATCTAAGTTATGTGTTGTATGTTTTTTTGTTTCATGTTACACGATTGAAGGGGGAAAAAATGGTAAATGGTCTCCAATTATATAGTGCTTTTCCACCTAAATTAGGCAAGGAACCACTCACCCATTCACACTCTCATTCATACACCAGTGTACGAGACACCAGTGTGGGACTCAGAGGTGGGTTAAGTGTCTTGCCCAAGGGCACCACCCGAAGGCGTGATTCGAACTCCCGACCTTCCGATCATGAGACGACCCACTCTACCAACTGTGCCACTGTCACCCCTAGTTGTGAACCTGTTCACTAACAATGGCAAACAAAACTATTCTGATTGTGATTTTAAAATAAAGAAAACTCTTCAAGTAAGCCTTCAAACTTAGAGGACACTTGTCAAATCAATTAAACAGACTCTCATCAGAGAGAGTGTGAGAACCTTGAGTTCATTGTAGCCCCAGGATGGAAAAATGTCCGCCATAGCAACCTCATTAGGAAGCAGCAGAGCAGGAAATTGAAACAGGAGCCCTGTGTAAACCTTTGCCAGGGACATAGGCTAAGCCTGTGTTTTCACACTGCACTGTTGCACGGGCCACATTGTTGCATTGGCTTTACATTATTAAATGACAAGAAGTACTGTATGGTTATCTTCACACATTTTGGACTTCAAAGTAAGATTTCTTGTAACAGATCTTACGAGTGTGTTTTCCCCTGTGGCGCTGTTCCATAGCCTCATTCGGTCATCTGTCCCGGTGGTGAGCAGGTGCAAGCCATCTCCAGTGAAGCACAGGCCATTCACGCGGCCATTATGAGCTGTGTTTGCTGGGCGATAGACAAGACACAAAATATGGTTTTCACAACTTAATAAAACAAATCTCAACTTTGCTCAATCTCAATAAACGTCATAGGACATTATATCAGGTTTACAGACAATTCTTTGGCAGGAACAGCACATAGTTTTGGACAAGCACAATGGAAGACTTTGTGATACTGAAGAGGAAATGATTAGTTTTTCGTTTGAGCTGAGGTTTGTATAAAAGATCTGTCTTGTCTATGTTCATGATCAGCTTTTTGCATTTGACAATACAAAATTGAAGCAAAAAACAACACAAGAAAAAAACATATCTTCCAGCCCTACTGGAACATTTTCAGCAGCGACAACAAACGGATGAGGTAATCCACATTTAGTGACAAGTTTACTTTTTGTTTTTTCTTTGGCTTGAAGGCAAACATGAACAGGAAAGACCGATACTTTGTGCAGAATGTTCACCTCTCCTCTAGTAAAGCAAGAGAAAATCTGTGTCAACCTGAATAACCAGACAGGATTTCCATCCCACTAACAATAACAACATGACTGCAGAAACAACCAATTCTGCTACTTTTAAACACTGGATTTGGATTCTACTCAGCAAGCTAAACATAAACAAACATATAACCAGTGTCTCGTGACCCTCACACACTTAAGCGCTAAGGTTTTTTTTCTCCACAATGTATCACAAAACTATTATTAACATGCTATCAGTGAATGCTGCATCCATGACACAAGAATGACCATATAACAAAAGATTTTACTCCCACCATCCCTTTATATAGAGCATGATGGATTTGTAACTTAGAAGCCTGATATGAAGAGTATTTAAAATGTCCACTTTTAGTCAGTTGTAAAAGCTTAGCCTCACACGGATACATACACAATTGAAAATAAAAAGTAGATTTGTTCTGATTGATCAAACTCAGGTGCGGATCTACAAAAAAAATCACGGGTGGCCAGCAGGGTCAGGGATACATTTTTGAGTGGCAACACATTTTACAATGTTGAATGTTTATAGCAAATGTTTAGCTTGATCGCAAAGCAATTTTTCTGTTTAGATGCAGGCTGAGCCCCCCCAAAAATAAACACAAATAGTAGCATTGTACATAATATAAGTAGGGGGTCTAACTCAGGTAAAACTGAAACTTTTGTAATAAAAAAATAAAATAAAAACAATCAGCATCTTTGGAGCCACAGGAGTTGCACCTGGCACCTTATTTAGCTCAAAAGTTGTTCTAACTCTTTGTCCTGTCAAAAAAGTAGCTTCTAGACCATATGTGAGACTTCACATGACAATGGGGGGGCAGCTGGGGTGGCAAGACCTTAACTAGGGGCGGCAGCTGCCACCCCGTGCCACCCCTCTAGATCCGCCCCTGATCAAACTGATAACATGCTGATATTCTCAGGGTTAAAAGATGCAAATAACACATAAGTAAATATACTTAAATATGAAGCACAGAACTTTCTAGTACCTGATGGTGACAATATCAACAAAAATAGGTATTAGTCTTGCGGCTCAATGCACATCTTTGAACCACATCACATTTATCTCTCTGTTAATGACTCACTTTTTGAGGAAAACAATCTACTAAATCTGATAACATCAATCTCTAGACGTTTCTTTACTTCCTGAACCATGTTTACAAACTAGCACAGTGAATACGCAGCCAACAGTGTATATGAACAACAACATATGGAACAGCCTTACCTGCCTCCGAGGCCGCTTTCGACTTGTCCCCGTTGTGCTGGTCCAGAGTGAGCACGCTGCCTGCGGCCCGTCGCACGTCCCACACCTTCACCTTACTGTCTGCACTTGGAGAGAATATTACAGAACCTGTTATTTTAAGCCATACAGCACAGATACCGTTACAGGAGCTGTATAAACATGCTAAATAAAACACATCTGTTAGCATCTCGCTGGAGTGATGCTGTGAACGAGTGGAGACGGACAAAAGAGCAGTTTTCTATTGGGATTGTTTTAATAGAATAGTGTTCATTTATAGGTTTACTTCTGCATCAGTTGTTTTGAAACTCAGTCGGCGTCCGAAGGGATCAGAGAATCCCTGTGGGTTAATTAGCGAGCCTAAAAGAAAGGAGCAATTCAGATGGGAACTGTACCTACATGTGCTGCTGGCAGGGATTATAGATATGGGCTAAAGGGCGAGACAACTACGAGCTCATATCAAACATGAGTGCGTTGTCTCCCTAAGGACTGATCACGTATGAAACTTGCTAACCTTGTAGTTTATATTTCGTTATACAAATACCCACTCGAGCTGCTGGTTATTTAGAAACTGATCAATGAAAAACAAATGTATAGTATATATAAGTATGTTGTGTTTAAAATCAAGCGAAAATACTCCCCAACCTTTTCTGACAGAACATTATAACAACTAACTTTCCATTGAAAATAATATTGCAATGCTGTTCAGTGATTCTCGTATTCGTTTATCAGTTCATGTTTATGTTTTCTGTGGTTAGCGGTAATGTAAGTTACTTAAAATGTGCAGAGTATAAATAGATAGAGATAAAATGTTGAAAGATTTTCAAACTTTCTTCACAATTTTTTTCTGAATATATTTTTGAAATGAGCAGATTTTCCCATTGTTTTGTTTTTCTCCCAAAATGTTTTCATAAATAATTTAAGTAATTTATAGATATTTAACTAGTTAGTAGTAGTAGTAGTAGTAGTAATAGTAGTAGTAGTACTAGTAGTAGTAGATAATTTCATTATCATACAGGAAACATTCTCCACTACAAATCCAGGACATTGCAAAAGGCAACAAGCCTGAGCATAAACCACACCCCCACCATCAACCTTACAGTTTCAAAAAGTAAAAACAGTCAATTTTAATATTAGCTATTTAAAAAAAATGATCACATTTGAAGAACGTCTTGTAGCACAAATGAGTGCCTGGTCCTGCTTTTACTGGGGAGCAGCTTAAAGGGGCTAGATGCAAGTTAGCCACTTTGGTACCATTGGTAAATGGTAAATGGTCTCAACTTATATAGCGCTTTTCCACCTACATTAGGCACTCAAAGTGCTTTACAGCAAGGATCCACTCACCCATTCACTCTCTCATTCATACACCAATGTACGCAGACACTGGGGGCAATGTGGGTGAAGTGTCTTGCCCAAGGACACAACGACAATGTGCACTTTCAGGAGGTGGGATTCGAACCCCCGACCTTCCGATCACGAGACGACCCGCTCTACCATCTGCGCCACTGTCGCCCCACTTTATACTCATTACTGCCACCTCAGGTCATACGTGTAACTGCGACAACCTGTACTAGGACTGTAAACTTTGCACTGCCAATGCTGACTTTGATAATCTACTTTTGTCTGTTCTAATTTGTATTATTTATATTCCTGCCTCTTAAGATTTTTGCTTTTACTCATTGTACATAAGATACCTCTTTTTACTATTCAACTATCTGCACATTTTTGTCTATTTGCACACCCTGAGAGCCGAACGGAACAAGTGAATTTCTCCATCGTGACATCAATACCTGATTATCTTATCTTAACTCTTTCCTGAGAGTTCTTTTGCGCCTCAGTCATGGCCCTGTGCCAACACACATTACCAAAAGTCAGAGCACTCGCCACAAGAGCACTGTCAAACATTTCCAGCATCTAGAAATTAATTAGAAACTTAGACATTATTTTATATGTAAATTCTAATTGGCTGTAACAACATTTAGAGAGGTGCGATGGGTGTAGTTGCTTGTCAGTTGCTTTCTCTTTTCACATTGTGCCAATTATTGAGTTCCAAAGAAAACAAAGAAGAGTGCATTGCTTTCTGCTTTGAGAACTGCATTGCTTTCTCCTTAGAGTAAACAAAGTGCCAGTAGACCTGCTGCGAAAGGTGCACACTATTTCTACTTCTGGCCTCTTCCAAGTGGTCGACGATACTATTTTTTATTTTACCTACAAATATTAACTCAGACTCAAAATAGCTGTGCTTTTTCTTCCTCAAAGTGAAATTATTTCTGCTGTACTTTTTCATAAGCTTCTGTAGTAAACCCAGCACTTACAATTACAAAACAAGAACAAAATCAAACACTGCGTACCTGGCACTGGCCAATATGTACTCGTATCTGGGCGACCACCTCACAGACAGCACCTCCGCTCTGTGTCCTGAACACAACAAGTTTGTCAGTTTTGATCACACACACGTAAAGGTGAATGAATGTGGTTCACTAACCTTGAAGAACATGAATCTTTGAACCAGACTTCATATCACACAGCTGGATCTTTGGGTCCTTCGAGCCCACTGTAAACAAGCACACTGCATATTAGCTATGATACACGCTAAACCTATCCGATATATGATTACGATCATCAAATACTTCCATGTTTATTAAGTTTATTAAGTTTCAAAGTTTGTCATGGAGGATGTCTGATATTTTCTATCGTCCTTTCTCCATAATAGCAACAGGAATGGTGTCATCAATGGCAATTTTCTCTACTATTAAATATTGTTTAAGCAAAGGTCAGTCTATATAAAATGTTGGGTAACACTTTACATCACGGGCCGGTAAGTCCATGGTACTTACAGTGGTAATTAAAAGTAATGACAGTGGTACTTATTGTGGCACTAAAAGTGGTAATTACTAGTAATTGGGGCTAGGGTTAGGGAGTCACAGAGTTACCACTGTATGTCTCATTACTAAGAGATACAGGGGTAACTCTTAGTAATGAAGGTTGTACTTCTATTTACTATGGTACTTACTGGTAATTCAAGGATACTACAACAGCAATTCATAGGTAGTAATGAGGTACTTCTACAAACAGAAGTAATTTCTAGGATTTTGTGACTATAAAACAACATAAAACAGCATTAGGGAAAACAAGAAGTACAACCTTCATTACTAAGAGTTACCACTGTTTCTAGACGTACTTCTCACTATAGTATCCTTTAAGTACCACCATAAGTATCTAGAATTACCACTGTAAGTACCAAGGACTTACCGGCCCGTAATGTACATTGTACCAAATTATATTTAGTACAAAGCAATGTGCTCTGTAACAATGTGTAATAACTTGTACCTATGTAGTATATTTACACAATGGAATAATGTGTATTAGGAGGTACATAATCTAACAAGACAAAAACCCTTAGCGTTAGAGCTTAGGGTTAGGGTTAGAGTCAGAGTCTTATGTGTTATTACATTATGTACTTCCAAACGACTAATACACATTACTCCATTGTGTATGTAACACATAGGTAAATGTTATTACACAGTGTTACAGAGCAGATTACATTGTACTAAATGTGGCAGGTACAATGTATCAAGGGTAAAATAAAGTGTTACCATACGTATTCCCAAGCTGATTTCAAGATAATATCTATATTATTAATTTGTTTTTACAACGGGGGTCCCAGATTGTTTGATTGTAACTTTGGGGGTCCCGGGCTGAAATGTTTGGGAACCCCTGTTATATGAAACATTTTGATATTGAATCTAAAGATCTAAATTTAAATAGACTTCAAACTTGTTGGAACGTTTATGTTTATCTTGTCCATGCTGTTTTATGATCACAGTTGGTTGAGTAAAAGAGGAAGGAGTGGCCATTTCAAACTGTGAAGCAGAACCAACTCTTCAGATAAGGTGTGGTAAACATGGAAGATCACTGACACCATTTTCCCACAAACATGATACACAATTCACCAAAAAAAACATATTCACACATTTTTTCCCCCTATTTTAAAGACAAATACATTTGCAAGCTGGTATTGCTTTTCAGTAACAACATCTCTTAAAGGCTGGAATTCATTTTAAACATTGAGTGGATGCTTGCAACCAGTTTGACGAGCATGCGGGCAGGGAAGGGCAACCTGAAAAGGCTACGCCATTGTTGTAGAATGTTTCCATTAAAAAAAAAAAAAAAGGTGTGTCACAGAGGCCATGTGTTCTAAAGAGTGTGGCCGATGATGACACACACGCTCCGAAGGAATGAGAACCTGCTCATCCTGCTCTGTCACTTAACAACTTCCGGATTCCTTCTTATCAGCAATGTTGACGCCCCTCGGCACACATGTCCCCTCTGACCAGTGTTGGGGAGTAACTAAACACATGTATTTAGAAAACATGTATTCTAACTGTAGTAACTGCCCCTCCTGGAACCGCCACCGTAGCGTGGTGGAGGGGTTTGAGCACCCGAATGATCCTGGGAGCTCTGTGTAAACATTAAATTCTAGCTCCATATTGCACAACATTATTAAGAAAGAACTTTTATTGTTGACCTGTTTTTCCTCCTAAAAATAAAATAACGATTTAAAGAAGAGTTCATCATTAATGTTAAGTGAGTTTATAACAGGTGTTCCAACAATCATAGTCATTTTAGTAATTATACAACATATTTATACATAATTACAATGACAATCAATATGAAAGTATTCTAAAGGTATTCAAAGTATTCAGAATACAGTACTCTGATTAGACAAAGTAACGGAATATGTTACAAAATACATTTTAATATTCTAATATATATATTGCATATTAATATACTGTATGTAGCTACTATACTTGTATGTATAGTAACTACAAACAAGTATTCTCCCCAACACTGCCTATAACCTGGAGTAAAAAGGTGGAGATAAGGTTAGCATGTAGCATTTAGCTTAGGGGCGTAAGCTAATTCATTCAAATCGCTTTAGTCTCTACAGACTGTCGTTAGATTTGTCAACAGGCTCAGGCTCAGAGTGTGATAAATGTAACGGGGCGAAATAATGCGAGCTGCCGACCTGCAATAAGGCTGTGTTTCTGAGCGATGGGCGACAGGTGATGGCTGTACACGTTGGTCTCAAACTCAAAGACTTCGGCAGGCTGCAGAAACACAAAGAAAAAAAAGAAATTTTTAATCATTTTGTTAAGGCGAGACACAGCGGGTCAATTAGGGAAATTGGAAAATAGGAATATGCTTTAAAGACTTTTGTTGTAATGAATGAATGAATTAATAAGTTTTACTTATTTAATGTTTTTGTATGGAAATATAGAAATATGACATTTGATTTATATCGAAACTCCATAAATCAGATCAAAAGGCTTAATTAAATAAGTATCAACTCAACTTTACTCTCAAATCTTTATGTAAATGTCCAAATGTTATAAATACAACACTGAAACACTGTAAAGGTAGATATTGTTCTTAGAGTGTGAGGGGAAAAAAGCCTTTTGAGATTTTAAGAGATTTTTACTTTGAAATAATCTTCTGAGCCGACGTTCATAATCCCCGCCTCATTCGAGCACATTTACTCCAGCTCAACTTTACCCAAACTTCTCGACTGGAACTCACAGCCTATATGCCAAACGCCTCATTTGAAAGCCAAGACCTACAAATCTGATGAAAGATTTTTCCTTGCGTTGTAGCTTTTTGTTGTATTTTTTGTTGTTTTTCGTCACGGTTTATAGATTTTTGTCGCTTTTTGTCGCTTTTCATCACTCTTTTGTCGCCTGTTTTGTTGTGTTTTTGTCGCTATTTTGCCGCTTTTTTCAAGAAGCTTTTAGATCTGGGTAAAGTCTAACTGTAGAAAATGTGCTCGGTTAAGGCGGGGTTAAGAGGTTAAGTTGTATCTTTGCCGCTCTTTGGTGAAGTAGGTTTTTTTAATCAATGTTGCTTTACCAATGTTTAAAGTTAGGATTCGTACCCTTCAAGTACACAGTCACTATTAACTTAACAATCATAAATGCCTTTCACTCGTGTGACTTTTGTTGTTATGGTGGCCATTTTGAAGTAGAATTATGCAGTACCACAACATGTAACAATATCTCTACTCACAATGAAAATGAAAGACAACTGATTGACAGTGTCATTTTTATGTACTCGTAATCATTGCTCAAGAAGATAACAATAAAAACACGGCCCCAGAGACGCACGTTTATGTGAAGAAACCAGTGAGTCAGCGTTTAAGCTGCTCAAGACGTTAGCATGCTACAGGTTAGCATCTAGCTTCAACACGATAAGCCCCTCCAAGCCCTTAACCACATTCAAAACATCTAGCCTTGGATACAACATGTGACAGAGGTCAGAGCTGAGCTGTTGCTGTAGTATTTCCTCAGTGTTAATAGATATGAATCAACTGTCAATAGTGTCAACGGTAGCATGCTAATGTCTTGAGCAGCTTAAACACTGACTCTGACTCACAGAGAAAGGTTTTCTGTTTGCTCTTTGATGAGTGAAGCTGATCTTATGTAAATCCTGCTGTCGCTCGACCGACAGAGCTGCTACGTCTGTCGTCTCTGGGGCCGTGTTTTAACTGTTATCTTCTTGAGCAATGACTAAGAGTACATAAAAATGCCACTGTCAGTCAGTTGTCTGTCATGTTCATCCTCAGCAGAAATATTGTTACATGTTGTAGTACTGCATAATTCTACTTCGGTATTCAAAATGGCGGCCGGAACTATGCATGATGTCATTGGTATAGCATGTATACTCAGCTAGCTATGATAGAGCACAGGTCAACTGGTATTCCTGGAATAGTCGAACTGCTAAAATGACAACAGGCACACGGGGAAAGCTCGCTCTCACAAACCACAGAGACTGTTGTAATTCTTGAAACATAAACAACCTCTGTCCCCTCTGCACTGTGCTCGCTCTGTCAGCGAGTGCCAGCCAACGCTCTCAACACTGGAGCCTTTGTTTAAGACAGACGACTACGCACATGCAGTAAGAACTTCAAAGCAGAAGACTGTGCACAAACATTCGATTTTTAGATTAACAATTTATGTTTTAAAGTTTTAACAATTGAGTTCCGAGTGCACATGTCCATGGCATTACTAGAGAAAGGGCTGAACTATGAACTGAAAACCAAACTCTACAAGAATCATATGCATTTCAGAACATGTTTGTAGTTGTCTTAACTACACAGTTTTTTGAAGACACACTATTTAGCAGACTTTGTTACTTGCTACCATGAAGTGGTTCTTTAAGTTTGCTCTGTTACATTTAATGATGATTTTATAAGCAACTAATAGAAAATGTACATGTATACTACTATACTTTTGAATCAGATCCTGATGTAGATACAGCCATCTAAAAATAATAATCATAATAATATTATTTTTTTTAAATTGTAGCGGTTGGTGCTTGTGCTTTACAGTTAGAAGGTCCTGAGGTTTGATCCGTGTGGAGTTTATGTGTTCTCCCTGTGTCTGCATAGGTTTCTTCCGGCTACTCTGGTTTCCGCTACCACTAAAAACAAGTACAATAGGTAAATCCTCCAGCCAGGTGTTCCTGACCATTAGCCTGGGTCCCTGGGTGCCTGGCTACTGCGGCATTGAAGTATGGGTCAAATGTAGAGAACGAATTTCCCAGTGAGGATCAATAAAGTATACCTTAACCTTAACCTATCAGACAGTGTAAATAAAAGTGTAGGATTCAGCTAAAATGGTTAGAAACGATAATCATATAATCTTTATATGAAGATTACTGATGAAATTAAACGTTTACAGAAGCAGGCTGCAAAGTCATCCGATATTAACCGATACCAAGAGACTTTCTTAAAGTTGTTTTCTCTGAATGAAAGGTAAATGGTCCTCTTACCACCAGTGTGAGATCAATAAAGTTTTATCTTTTCTTGTCATGATGTTACAGATTAATTATCAGTTATATCTATTATTAAACTAATTGAAAAACATTTAACAAGGATCACTGGATTTTTTACACTATCATTGGGACCGCATATTTTAAATTCATATAAACAACTCACATAAAGGTATCTGATCATTGCAACTTATGCAATACAAATATGTTATAACAGCATTTCATAAACTAAAATACAATCACTTGGCTCCAGCAGTGGCCGGTTTTATTTTATTACACTACTTTAGGTGTTAGATTCTGACCCAACCTTGATTAGCTGCATCTAGCAATAGCATGCTGCAAAACTGTCCTGTCTAATAGATCCCACGGGCCAAAAGAATCTTAAAAATAAGCATCAATATGACACGGTGATATGCAATATTCAGTATAAGCATGCGATGTTTTGGCTTAATGGAAAAGCTGACCAATGCTATAAGAGGGCAAGTGGGTAGTCCTCTGTCCTTTGAGTGACCTTTTGAGGTAACTGTGATGCCAGTGTAACTCTAGCATCACACAGCCTGCCATATGGGACCAAGCGGCATAGAAGGGTAGAAAGCATGAAGCAGCTGAGGGAAAGTTAGCCGGACAAAGGGAGGCTAATTTGTGATGCAGTGTGAATGGGATTGTTTTGATACTAAAACTAATATGATTGCTTGCTGTTTGTGCCACCTTAAGTGTCTCAGTGTCCCAGATCTTCATGGTCTTGTCGAACGAGCTGGAGACAAACATCCCTGTGTCATATGGATACCACTGGACCGTCTCCACGCTGAACTTGTGCACATACCGACTTGACCTGAAGGAGAGGGCACAGGAGTCCGTATCAGTATTGTCAACCCTCCCCACGCATTCCTCTGCTGCTCCCTATTGGATACAATCTGATATTGTGTGATACTGTGTTAACTCTTTTTGCATCAATGAGAAACAAAATGTAGTGAGGATGTTGTTTTATGTTGTATAATTAACAATAAAGCTAATTGAATTGAATGAATAAAGAGTAGGTAGGAAAAAGCCACAGTATTTATACACACAAAGTCAATTTTCTCACTATGTTTATCGACCTTCAACCACAACACCTCAAAATCAACTGTAATTGTAACCTAATCCCCATGTCAAGGTAAACCCTATAGGTATGAACTGCTGTGACATCATCAGCAATTTAGCAATACCAGTAATAACAATCTAATAAGAAAACAAGCCGTCCAAAGTAAACTTATAATGACAACCGTCCTAGTATAACATAATCTCAATGCATGGCTACCCCCTAGTGGTCAGAGTGAGATTGTACAATAACATGTTTGGATAAAAGGAGCGAAGGAAAATGACCTTCCTACAGTACAAACAGCCTTGCAGGTGTACTGTGGTTTTCCAGTGAAGTTTTCCAGGTCGTAGATGACAATCACACCATCAGCGCCTCCAGACAACATGCTGTAAAAAACACATAAATCAGAACAAGCTGTGTAAAAGTAAACCTTTTGTTACCGTTTTGTAGCTTGTTCATGAAGCTCTAGTTTTTAGATTTGTTTTGGAAAATATACATACATATATGTGCAGTAACATCTCCATTCAATAATTTCTAAGATGGGGAATAATTGGGATTTAATATTTACGTATTTCCATTTTCTACTGTAAATGCCACACAAAATAGGGAATAAAAAGTGATGCAACTGACAACAAAATAGCAACAAAAGGAGTGACAAAAATGTGACAAAAAAGTGATGAAAAAGGAACAAAAAAAGTGATGAAAAAGCAACAGAAGAGTGAGCAAAATGTGACAAAAAATTATGAAAAAGTTACGAAAGAAGGAACAAAAAAGTGATGAAAAAGCAACAAAATAGTGACCAAAATGTGATTAAAAAGTTACAAAATAGCCCAAAAAGACCAACACAAAAACCTCAAAACGAGCAACAAAAGAGCAACAAAAAACGGACAAAAAAGTGATGTAAAAAGTGACACAAGAGTAGGGCTGAAACAACTAATCGATTAATCGGCAACTAATCGATTACTAAAATAGTTGTCAACTACTTCAGTAATCGATTAATCGTTTTCTAGCAAACACAGACTAAAATTGAGCAAAAAAGACATAACAATTATGTATTTTGGATGAAAACCTACTTTGTTTTTAAATTTAGGGTCTGTTGTGTTTTGTACATTATACATTTCATAAATATCTGTCTTTGTCTCATCCAATCAGAAAGCAGAATTAGCACAAAGAGCCTCCTACAAACGTTTACTTTAAGTTTACCCCATCAACATGTCCTCAAGCTCCGTCACTTTAGCTTATGTGATAAAAAAAATGAAGAAATACAATTTCCATGCACCTTTCACAGCCAAGCGATTAATCGATTAATCGTAAAAATAATCGGTAGATTAATCGATTACCAAAATAATCGTTAGTTGCAGCCCTACACAAGAGCAACAACAGATCAACAAAAGAGTGACAAAAACAGCAACACAAGGGAAAAGATCCATTTGTAGCTTTTGAATAAGGCATTACATTGGCCTATAGGCTGGAAGCTCCAGTTGAGAACCTTTTAGATTTGGGTAAAGCTGAACTGGAGAAAATGCGCTGGGTTAAGGTGGGGGTTAAGAGGTTAAAAACAGACTTACTATCGGCCCTCTACCGCATCAATGTCAATGGAATTGATGCCATTTCCATGGATTCGGTCTACATCTCTGTCCGGATTCAGCTGTAGGCTCAGGACCCTGTGAGGAAATAAACAGGAGAATAAACAGAAAAGCAGCTGCAAAATCGTGGAATTGGGGATCGTTGTCTACAGACAGACATCGCACACACATCAAGCACAAGAAAAGAAACTGAGGTACCTTCTTGTTGATTCTGCGCGCCTTAATCTCAGAGGATCATCCAAGCCAGCCTGTCTTGATGAGAGATATCCCAGCATCGTATCAATATTGTAAATTAATATTTTTTGAAATTATTTTTTATGATGCTTTGATTTTGTTAATGCTACAATTAGCGAACTCCCCCCTAAACTCGTCCATATTACAAAATATGATCGAGACGTGATGATATACACAAGGCATTGACGTAAAACATATGACACGCCATCTACTGAAGGCCGATTAATAGCAAATCAATTCATCTTAATTCATTTTTCCAGACATTTCTTTGTTTAGCCTGCTAGCATTTGCACCCAAACAACACAAGACCCGCCATGTTGAAACGTCACTTCCGTCTTATGAAACCTACGCTCAATCTCATTGGCTAGTCTACGACGACCATCCAATCAGAGAACAGCTTATTGCTTTCTACTTCCTGGCGTGCGCACTCGCATAAACAAGGAGACTGCCAAGGAAAGTAGAGCTATATTGCCAGCAAAAACGTATTTATTTGATGTAAATATGAACAGATTAGCAAGTGCATTACGCCGAAGCTTTGGAGTCGTTCGTGACCACGTTGGGACGGATCATTTGGGAAATAAATACTACTTTATCCCACAGCAGAAGACATGGACAGGTAATTATCTCATCTTGCAATGTAATCTAGTGTTTTGTGGCTGTACTTGTAATATTTTTATACTTTCACGCGTCCAAAATGTGCATAATTTGACTTTACCTTCACCTTATCAAATTGTAATAAAAATAACTTTCCACTAGATGACGCTGTTGCTATTCTCATGCCCCTGCAGTGGAGTTGTTTTCATGCATAAGTCTGCGCTATAGATAGTTTACTGGTTCGCATAAGAGAGGAGGGATATATAGGACAAATTTAACACACTTGGCTCCGACTTCAAAGAAAACGAGTAAGCTAACTGCTGGAGATGTACCGATTAGTTTGTCTGTGGTGAGGATTTAGAAGGAGGTCATCTATCCCTACTGAGACATGGCACTTCAGTTGTATGCAAGGCTCGAGCCAAGCACTGGATGTGTGTCATCTCACTAATCTGTGCTAGGACGCCAGGGGTGTCCTTTTCTCTTCTTCTTCTTCTCACTCATATCTTTGATCGTATAAACACCAAGGACATATTCAAACATTCCAGCTTTTCTTACTTAAGAATATGTATTGTTATTGCAACAGGTACAACAACATTTTAAAGGGGAGGCAATGCAGGCCAGTTTTCAAGATTTTGTTGTTTTAACATGTACACTCTTACTTGGACACAAATAGCTGAACTGCAAAGAAAAAAGGTGAAATTAGAATTGTTGCTGATATTTTCCGTAATACTTAGAGTATTCAAAAGCTAACCAAAATCCACCTCGATTTTTTTTATCTAAAAGGTTGAAAAATATAGTAAAACTGGCCTAATATTCAGATTTTGTTGCAGAAAGTAGACTACTTTGCCTGATTTTATGCATTAAAGGCCTTACGTCAATTAACAATAAACAAGAAATCTCATATTAATGTCAATCATTAGTGGCACTTGCTTTTTAGGCTAATTTAAAACAGTCGTGGTATCAGAAATCGTTCATGGTATGCAGACTTTTTCTGGTGGCGTAGTATGTTTTTTCCTGATCTATAATTGAAATTGTCTTAGTACTGTAGATCTGGGTTAGTCTGGGGCTGCACATCACACCTGGGGATGTATCACCAAATTATCGTAAAACAAGGTCACACAATAGCCATACCGGGAGAACTCCAAATATAGCAAATGTGTCAAACCAAGAAGACCTAAAATGGAGGAGTAAATAAGGAAACATGTGACCAAAATGTTTAGATCTTTCTGTAAATCTAAATCAGCAGACCTCAGTGTCAGTGATGCTGCTTTTGTGACTTAAGGCTAAAAACTCAGTGCTTGTTTACCTGTTTACATTGGTGTGGTCAGTGTTTTTTTGACTTGCCATTAGCAGAGCACAAGCCTGGGTGAAGTGATGTGTTTAGTCTATTGTCTTCATCATTAACACCATCAGAGGTCAGAGCAGATAACAGGCCACAGGTCAGAGGTGAAAGGGAGCAAGGCCAGTGTCTGCTCCAGATATGACACATCATTTGTTTCTAGACAGACAGCTTTTATGGATGTTTTACCTGGTATTACTGTATTCATCTTCCAATGAAGGAACAGAGGAGCCTGTAAAGTGGTGACGATGAAGATGATGATGAGGGGGTTGTTGGTTTTGCTTCTGCGATGGTGTTGGGCTGGAAGTGGATTGTGTGATGCATAATGAATGACTTGAAGAGATCAATTGACAATCAAATTGCATGATGGCATATTAGAACGATGGTGAGGAGTAGCACTACAAGAAATTAAAACTTGAAAAAACTAAACACATCACTATTTCCATCCATCCATCCATCTTCCACTTGTCCGTTGCCGGGTCGTGGGGGCAGCCATCAGAGCTGCCAAAATCACATCACACCAGTCGCTTATGGCTCCTCCTGCAGGTGGTGGGTCCAGGGGAGGACGGCCTCACGATTAAACGGGCCTGTTGGTCTCTCATAAGGGGCTTCTGAACCGCTCTTTGTCTGACCTGTCACCTAGGACCTGCTGTTTGCCATGGGAGACCCTACCAGGGGCACGAAGCCCCCGACAACATAGCTTCAAGGATCATTCAGACGCTCAAACCCCTCCACCACGTTAAGTTGGCGGTTCCAGGAGGGGAAAATCAAATCACTATTTAGTTAGTTATAAGCTTTTGTTTTCCCTTTCACGTTTCCACAGACTGGGAACTCTACTTCAGTCTTCATCAGAGGTAAGGTATTTGAACAAAAGCTTTTTGTTATACCTAGTGTCTTTCTAAAAGAACCTTAAAAACTAATTTGTAAACAAGAAGACACAATGAACGTAATTAAAGGAAAACAAATCACTGATTATTCTGATATTCAGTGCGGTGAACAGTGAAGAATTACTTTTTCTGTGGAGAGTAGGTGAAAGCCAAAGGACTTTATAAAAACCCTGGCTTATCTCACATCAAGAGAAGCATATTTGTTTTACATTATCCCAACAAACATCTTTCAAAGAAAACCAAACCGTTTCTCCTTACTTTCCCCTGTAAGCCGCCAGACCTAAGGCACACTGCAAATCCTGCTTCTTTTCCGCTCAGCTTGACTTTGTGCTTCACCTTTCCTCAGCCATTTGCGCCCACCTCATATTTATAATTTATTACAAGACTGCTCCACCACCCTTGGCTGTCAGACTATTTAAATGAGACATCGCACAAACACTATATTTCCTGCACGCTAACAGCTACACGCCACAGTCCAACCGCAATAAAAAAAAAAGAAGAAGACTGAAGCGTAAATGTATAGGCAAGGTGCAGTAAACGAGAGCCACACCATGAAAGACGTAAACACTCCCAAGTTTATAGATCCCCCTCCCAAGGCGCTGGGACTATCTCGCAATGTCAAAGATATTGTGTGAACACCTGGACGGGAAGGCCTTCTGATTCAGGCCACATTGTTCAAAACTCCCACAGATCTCTCACTGTAAATGGGAAAAAGATGCCTGACCCATAGAACTATAACGAGTAGCTTTACCCTTTTTCCCGCGTGCACCATTGCGGAAATAAAGCCGATGTATTATTCAGTCCATATGTCTTGCTAAAGCAGGCTCTTTTTGATCTTAAACTGATAGGCCGAGTGTGGGCTGGGAGGGGCCTGAAGGCATGGGCTACAGGGCTTTCCACATGCATTACAAACCCACTTCAGACTCCTCTTTCTTCTTCTTTTTTTTTTTTCTTCTAGTATTCATTTGTCCTGTTCTTGCTCGGTCCATCCGCCACCTTTAGCCATGCTTTAGTGCTCCCATTTTCTACCTCTCCCCTCGCGTTAACTTCAGAAAACTGGGGCGTAAGCAATCCTCCATTCGCTTGGGTAAGACGGAGACGCTAATGGCCCGGTCCGAGCCAAAGACCAAAAGTAAAGCGATTCCACGTACGTTTTACATGTTTTGTCTGTTTACTGAATCTGTCCTTCTTTGCTCGTCTCTTCCCTTTGTGTTGTCTCTTGATTTCTCCTTCTATTTTTTTTTTCTCCCCAAACCTGCTTTGAAGCCGGGCGAGTAAAGATTTCTATTGAAAGCATCAGAGAAGTTGGGAGCTCAGGGGAGAGAGATTTCTATTCCCTGTGCCAGTTCTTAGTTCACAGTCCTTCGCTCTGGCCGCTGCCCTTGCTGCAACATCAAAACGAGTATGCTGTGAAGGGGCACACCAAGGAGAGCTGTGCCCGCGATTGTAATTTCATTTTAAATTGCATAGCTTTGGCTGCTTTTTCGATGTAAATTTCATTCCGTTTAAGGGTCGCAAACGTACTAGAAAGACCCTTGCCATATGCAGAACCAGATCTTTAAGTTTTTTGAGTTAAGACTTACTTTTTGTTGGCCACTCTGCGTTTGACCTATATCCTCCAGTGCAGTCAGCAGCGGTTGGTGGAGCTGCAGTGTAGCACTCAGAGACTCTTCTAGAAATCTAGAAAGCTGTTCCACGTTTTGAATACAGTTACGTCAGATAAAAAGGGGTACTATATTGTAAGGCGTCTGTCCAGTAAAGTTGAGGTGCTCCTAAGGTATTAAATATGCCTTACAATATTGCACGGTAGCTTGGTAGCTTCTAACTTCACCCCAGTTTGGAGCTATACCTATGCTAAGAGAGGCTAAATGCTAACACCATTTGCGTGTCTGAGCGCACGCACAAAGACCAGACAGTTACGCATCAGCTTGTCTAAGCTCAGATAAGAACATATCTCAGTAGCCTATGTAAAAATGGTGGCCTATTTCTTCAAAGGTTCCATACAGATAATTGTTCTTGCCTGAGTTTAGATGAGTTGATACATACCTGTCTGGTCTTTGTGCGTGCCTGTGGAACAGCGTGGTAGCTTCCAACTTCATCCCTGTTTGGAGCTATAGGAATATGCTGGGAGAGGCCAAATGCTAACAACATCTTTGGTCGTTTTGTGTGACTGAGGGCACGCACAAAGACCAGACAGGTCCGCATCAGCTCGTCTAAGCTCAGGTAAGAACATATCTCAGTATGGAAAAACGGTGGCCTGTTCCTTTAACATTAGCCTATTATGATTGTTTTATGTCGCTAGGGGAACCCGGAGCACCCACGAAGAGCCACTCAATTTAGAAATTGAACTTGAAACATTGTTGCTGCAACCACTCAGCCAACATGACCTGGCATTTCTCTGCGATGAACTGCAGTGAGACGTGAGTTTTTATTTTATTACTGCAAATATTCCATCCCACGTTTTTGGGACGGCAACTGTTGCTCATTAGGGTGAAACTTTACCCCCGTAACTGAATGGGTAGAAGTTTGATATCCACTAAGAGCTTGAGCATGACACATCATCTTTTGCCTGTGTACGCTGTGTGAATGTGAGTGATCTGTTCCTTGTAACATGCTGTAAATGCCCCCTGCAAAGACCATATTGCCTTAGTAGAAACTGTTCTAAAGTGCTCTATAGGCTGTGGTGGAACCCCGCTGTTGTTAATAGCAGATTCAGGACTGATCTGAATCTGAGAAGCTCCCCCCTTGGCCCTGGCTCCTCCCTCTCCTCAGTGTGGTGTGCGTCCGTGGGCCGGCTCTCCCTCACTCCACATGGGGCTGGTGTCACGCCGCCCGGGATGAAAGCGAGCCGTTCTCCGATGGGCTCATTCGTCTTCGGGCCTGGCGCTCTGACGCTCGCCTCGCCTCCCTTTATTTAGGGAGAGAGGCGCGCTGACATTATCGGCCGCTGCAGGCACATTTGAAAATAATTGCCTGTATGATTGCTATTTTTCTTAGCTCTTTGAGGAGGTGTTGTCTTTGTCTTGGAATCAATGGCTGCTCAATAGTGGACAGGGGAAAGGCAGTTTCCTTTCATGTCGCACTGAAAAGGATGTATTTTTAGAGCTATTCATTTTAGGAGTGTGTGCCATGCAGTTTTAATCTATTGGTCCTCTCCAGTATGCGGAGAATGGAGACGATCCAGAGGTTCTTTAGAGCTGCATCTCAGAGAAAAGATGCATTGACTTGTCGTCCTATCACCATCCTTCTTTCTTTGTCTATTATTTATTTGCTTCCCTGCCCTGTCTCTGGAAGAGAAAGACTGAGGTGGCGACAACCTGCTGTTACAGGTTGGCCAACAAAAACAGCCTTATCACACAAAATGGAATATTGTGTAGCCCTACGTAAACAATATTCATGAAATGTGACAATCTGCTATGTTGGAGAGATCGCCGTATTGCGATTCAGTGCTTCATTGTTTAACTCTTTTCCCCTTACACTTCTATCAGTCTTTTCCCCTGACACTTCTTCACTGTGACCAATCACAGTGAAGCGTTGAACCCTTAGAAAATGCAGGGATGGCTTAAGATCTTGCTTTCAGGGAACATGAATTGTAATCTAAAAAGAAAAAGAAAAAATATATATTTTCCTTCGCAGTGTTTGGATTGGCTTCTGCAGTGTCACAAGACTTACAGTACTTGGGTTCAGTGTTGCTCTAATTTTTCACCAGGGCTGGACTGGCAGAAAAAAAATTGGCCCTGAACTTTTTGGTCAAGACCAGTCCTGTACCGCTTTTTTTTTTTCCTTGTACAAAAACATAAGCTAAAAAACAACAACAACACAGGACTAGACAGCCGCATGTCATTTCTGCCGAATTCAAGCTAGCACCTCATGGCACTCACGATATTAACCTTGTGGTTTACAACTTGCTGGAGCATTTGCAAAATTACTATCCATCCATCCATTCATTTTCTTCCACTTTTCCGTTTCCGGGTCGTGGGGGCAGCTGTTGGACCTGCCCAAATCACCAGCCCCTCATGGCTCCTCCTGAGGGAGTTACCGCGGAGTTAACTCCACCGCGGAGTTACGGAGGTGTGGAGTGAGAAAAGAAGTCCCGAAACTATAGTAAATCCTTTCAGTGGACACAAGAAGTTATTTCCAACGGACAATGAGGGGCAGGCGGGATCATCACCTGACAACTCCCAACATGGGTCTCGAACTCTTTTCACTTGGCAAATATGAAATGGGGAAGCATGAGTGATGTTATATCCAAGAAATTGGCCCCATTGCTCATTATAAGAGATTATTGGGGAACCATGAGTCAAGACCGCATGCCAACGGAGGGGTATAAAAAGTGGCAGATGGTAGAAGTGGACCAGTTGTGTAATTACATCCTAATAATAACCTCTGCTACAGTGGGTAATGTTGTTTCTATTGTGGGCCAGTGTGGTGCAATTTGGGCCTGTTCTACATCTGATCTGAGCGGCCCACTGGGAAAAGTCCTGGTGCTTCCGATCCGCCCAACCCTGTTTCTCACTATGATATTGTATTGATGATGGGAGAGTTGGACCACTGTGCAAATCCCTCTCCAGTACATCCCAAAGATTTGATTTGGGGTTAAGGTCTGGACTGTGGTGGTCAAAAGGATAAAACTTACTTACTTAAAGGAACAGGCCACCGTTTTTTCCATACTGAGATATGTTCTTACCTGAGCTTAGACGAGTTGATATGTACCTGTCTGGTCTTTGTGCGTGCCCGTGGAAGAGCTTGGTTGCTTCTAGCTTCACCCTGTTTGGAGCTATAGGAATATGCTTCGAGAGGCCAAATGCTAACAACATCTTTGGTCTTACTGTGATATGTTCTTACCTGAGCTTAGACGAGTTGATACGTACCTGTCTGGTCTTTGTGCATGCCCGTGGAAGAGCGTGGTAGCTTACAACTTCACCCCTGTTTGGAGCTATAGGAACACATTGGGAGAGGCCAAATGCCAACAACATCTTTGCTCGTTTTGTGTGACTAAGGGCACGCACAAAGACCAGACAGGTACGCATCAACTCGTCTAAGCTCAGACAAGAACATATGTCAGTATGTAAAAATGGCGGCCTGTTCCTTTAACTTCCTTTTCCTCGCTTAACTATTTATTGTGACTGTGGCAGCCAACAGACAAAATACTTTTTTTTTCCATTTTGGAACCGTATTGACAACAGACGGACTTCCGTACTCCTCCACTAAGACCATAACCTTCCTAAATGACGACAAAATTTGAGCGACGGTGCATGTGTGTTTTTTCCAAAGCAGAATGTGTGTGTTTTTTACCTCTACTCCATGCCCCTAAACCCGCATAACACAACAACAGATGGCGGCGTGTCATCAGAGCCTCCATTCAAGTTGCATATTTCCACGGAAAGAGTCGCAGCGGAGAGAGGCGAGGGTCCAAATGGCTGTTTATTCTGCCACAAGTCGTCCCCCGGGTGCGATGAGCGGAGGGCCGTCCTACCGGAGGACAACTGCGACGTTTACCAGCGCGCGGCCATGTCCTGAGCGGGCCACACTAAATCATACTAATGGATCGGCCGCCTTCTAATTCACTTTAAATGAAGGTTGTTGAATCATTATAGGCAGAGCAAGTGCGTTCAGCTCATCTCGCCGGATAGTGAGTGCCAAGTGTGCGTTTGTTTGTGTATGCGGGAATGTAACTACTTCATTAAAAAGGCATTCGAAAAGATAGATGCGAAATGCTCGTGCATGTTTAATTTTATGCTACAAATGGGCCTCGGTCCAGCTTTTAGGACGTGCTGCTGAACATTGCCCCGCTGCATGTTGGCGTTAGGAGCTTTTCTACTGCCTTTTGATGCACATTAAACACTGGCCGAGGTTGAAACGCCAGTTGACCTTGTGGAGTTGTGATCTGTGTCAGTGTCACCAACATCATTTATCCCAAGTTTTTTTAAATTACTTTTAAATACTAGATAATAGCCCCTCGTGGAACCGCCACCTTAACGTGGTGGAGGGGTTTGAGCGCCTGAATGATCCTGGGGGCTATGTTGACGGGGGCTTCGTGCCCCTGGTAGGGTCTCCCATGGCAAACAAGTCCTAGGTGACGGGTCAGACAAAGAGTGGTTCAGAAGCCCCTTATGAGAGACCAACAGGCCCGGTTAGAACCATGAGGCCGTCCTTCTGTGGACCCACCACCTGCAGGAGGAGCCATAAGGGGCTGGTGCACTACAAAAAGTAAACATCAAGCATTGGCTTAAATGACTTGAATTGAGGAAATGTATCTTGTTTTGAGCGGTTTTCACTCATTTAGACACTTTTCCTGATCGGACCAAGTTTACTTTGCTTGTTTGAGGACATTTAAGACCAGTTCTAGGGTAAATCTCGCTTGAAATAAGAAAGTAAAATTGCCAATGAGATAAGACCAATTTTCTTACCCCATTGGCAAAGAAAATTACCTGAAATAAGGTCGAAATGTATCGAAACGAGTCAGAAACATCTCAGAACAAGTGAATTAATCTGGATGGATACTAGATAATAGGACAACATGAAACATTTTGTACTAACATCGGTTGTAGTACGTCTTGTCAACGACTATATTTGCATTAGAAGCTGCCATATAAGGGAAGAGAGCATCCAGCCAATATGTCAGTCCTGTAATATTTGGAGGAAGGAGTAGTTTGTACGGTGAGAGATGGAAAAAACGCACACAGTTGAAACTATGGTTGTTCTACTAGCGCATACATTTTTCAATCTGACCCGATATTGATACTTGGGCTCAGAGAAGCAACCAATAACTAAGTATTGCTAGTCTGATACAATGAGCACAAGCCATAGTATCCAATATAACAACAGGAAGCCTGAAAAGATCCTATTCACCTTATTCCGGAGGTTCGCGTGGGCGCCGCCATGAATTTAAGTTAACATGGGACTGGAGAAGTCAACATAAAATCAGTTACTACATGAAAACAAAGACGTTTTTCGGCCGCGCTGAGAAACGTTGCAGTGTTGACATGTTGCAAGTGAACATTGGACATTTTACACAAGTCTCTCGTTCTCCGTTTGAATGAACGGGCTTTGTACAACGGAAGTGCCGAGACAAAGCAAAGAGTGGCAAAAGTGGGGAGCGGGGCGGAACAAGGTGAATACAAGCGCCAGAGCACATGGTTAAACTGCATAACAAACTGCCAAAGTGTGAACACACCATCTACAAGTCCTCTGAAAGAAAAATATGGTGTATAGGATTTGTTTGGGTTCCCGCCGTCTCCAATACCTAAATTGTGTATTGGCTTTACTGGTACATTTTACCCTTTAAGTAAAAACTTATCCATCCTTTTTGAGAGATGTAGGATGTGTCCTTTGTGGTTTAGAAAAGAGACTAAAGCTACAACTGATTATGGGTTCATAAGAGTTCAGTCACTGAGCTTTAGTCAAGGCCTTGCACTAATTGGAACTGGGTGGGAGAAAGGTGCTGGCTTTGAGGAAGTGGAAGGAGATTAAATGAATTTTAAAAATGGAAATTTAAACCCCATAAAACAGGTCATCACATCATTGATCATTGATTCATTCATTCAAATGATAGAGATACGATTTTACCATTAGTGAGTGTTTGTGGTTTGGACCAAAGCATCGCGCAACGCCAAGTGTGGTTGGGACGTGGATAAATGTCTCAATAACCAAAGAAAAAAAGGCACTTTTATTTTTGAATGTGATGTAATGTTTTGAAATGTTTACAAAAATATCACAAGTTATATTTAGTCTGGGGTCCACCAACTCATTTTCTTGTTGGAGAGGTGTGGTTGGAGTCACAGCTGTCATGTTGGATCTGTAAATAAACTTCTAGTTATTGCCTAGTCACTTTTAGGTTTTTATTATTAATTTCATGTGACTTGTATCTCTTCGTTTTGCTTTGTACTTAACTACAATGAGTACAGTTTTTTGGTGTAGCACATCTGCCTTTCATATTTTGATGACTGAAGCCGTGATTTAGAAGGTTGTTGGCTTACTGCGCCACATGCTACGAGTGATATTTCATGTGTCTTCATGCCCATAAAGAATGAATGGGACGAGTTTGACCCAGTAACTGTGTACTAGTTCTTCTAGTTTGGCGTGGTTACTGGCCGCTGTCAAAGTCTCTCGTGGTGAGACGGCCCGTGCGCTGTTTTGACACTTCTGGGCCTTGTTGTCTGTCACAAACCCAGGCAGGAAAGACTGACGCGTGAGCGCACATCTCCTCCAGCCGCCCGCATCTCTACTTATTCAGCTTCCGAATATTTTAATGCAGCAGACAGGCAGAGCGAAACCAGGCTGCCGCCACAGATACGGCGAGACGAATAAGACCGAAGGAATAAATCCTTGTGGAGGGCGGCGGAGAAGGTGGGGTTCGCCAAGTGAGTGACAAAGAACAACGGGGATGCTGACATATGGGCTGAAATTATAGACTGGGGGGTAGGACGGAGAAAGAGTCCCACGTGAAGGGGAGGATTTGTGACAGAAAGAGGGTGAAATGAGTGGGTGGGACAGGCTGCCGGAGCGGAGGTGGAGGTAGGTTAATGGAATGAGAGAGCGGGCGATGGTATAGGTGGAAGGGGGTTGGAGGAGAGTGATGGAGGTGAATAGAAAGGGGTGGACAGCTCAATGGATGGACCTCAGCGCAGGAGCAGTGGGGAACATGGGGGTAGCAAGGAGAGGTGCATGTGCGAGACTTCCAGGTTTTTGGTTAAAGGAAAGGGGAATACCAAGAGACTCTATAAGGTGTTAAGAAGGGTTAGGTACTCGTCGATACCTGAAAAATCTGTTGTATCAATAAAGCTAGATGCAGAAGGCAACTCATCATTGTAATGGCCATGGCCTAGCAGAGGGGCAATGAAGCTTGTTATAAGAATCATAATTTTTCACTCTTTTAAGACATTTTCTGACAGACTATAAACATTTAGCACACACAAATAAAGTGGAGGCGATTTCGGGTCCATGTGAATGACTTTCTTTATTCTGGTTTTAGGAAATTAAGCAGATTGCCCAGTAGTGCAAGTGAAAAGCCAGCTAGTGTTAGCATAAAGGTTAGCGTTCGCCATTATTTAATGCTTTGTACTGTATTTGTGGGCTGCAGAACCACTTTCGCTCCTGTCCATGTCTCTGTATCTTTATTTGGTCATGCATACAGTATATTCAGTATGTATTAAAGCATCCATCCATCCAACCACTTGTCCGTTCGTGGAGGCCGCTGTTGGAGCTGCCCAAATCACATTGCACCAGCCCCCTATGGCTCCTCCTGCAGGTGGTGGGTCCACGGGAGGACGGCCTCACGATTCAAACCAGGCCTGTTGGTCTTTCATAAGGGGCTTCTGAACCGCTCTTTGTCTGACCCGTCACCTAGGACCTGTTTGCCATGGGAGACCCTACCAGGGGCACGAAGTCCCCGACAACAGAGCTCCCGGGATCATTCGGGCTCAAACCCCTCCACCACGTTAAGGTGGCGGTATAAAAGTAGTTGTAGAGAAATCTTTGTGTGAAGCCCTCACAAATCCAATGGCAATATTAATCAGATAATTTGCACCAACAAAAGACAATATGTTTCACTCATCTCCATTGTTTGTCCCTATTAAAAAAAACAATGATATTTCCATCTCATGTGCTTGTGTGAGTCAGGCCTCACTGGGATCTTCATGGACAAACAGAACAAATCCCATAGACGCCCATAAGCTCCTCCTCCCTCCACAGTGGATGCAAAACAACGGCTGGCCTTTTCCCTCTAAACCTCCATCCATACGTCACCACGACTCAGGGGCTAATGGGTTTCCATGGTTACAGCCATCACACATGCCCCTCCATATTTTTTTCTCCAGTGGGGAGAGCGAGAGAGAGAGAGAAAGAGAGAGAGAGTGGGGGTGTTGGTACATACCTGGTTGCCCTTGCACTGGTGAAGCTTATGGGATCACTCTGTCTTCATAAAGCTGTCCTAAAGTGTGCCCGGATTGGTCTACCCGTCCCGCACACGCCGATGTCGGGGAAGAGAAGCCCACTATATAGGATGATGGGGCCAATGCTTCCGTCTGTGCTTTGTTCCCCCACAGTCGCAAGCCCACAACTTATAATCAAGAGCTGTTGATTCTGGAGGGCCAAACTCGATATTGAGATGATTGTATTTGAAAAATAGAACAGTCTCTATATTACAAGTTACTGTTTTGCAAATGTCTAATTGAATTGTTTTCTGATTGTGTGATTGCGATTACATTTCTAATGTCCAGTCATTCAAACACAACATTTGGACGGAGACCAAAATGCAAACTGCCAAACCAACACAAGAATCCAATTATCCCATGTATTTCGGGACTTGCTTGTTCTAGAGGTTTAAATTACATTAAGTTTTATATAAGATAGGACTCCATGGACAAGATACATTGTTGTTTGTGATGTCGATTCGATTGCAATAACTGATACTACAGTATTTGACTTTTCTTTTACCCTAATCCCATTTAACCAGCATGGGGTTAGGGAGGACCTCAGGGGATGGGTCCAATGTTAGACATTGATGTACCGATCCTTTCATCCTGGTAACACCTGGTAAATGTCCCCAACTTTGATGAGGAGTAATTGAAGAAGTGGTAGATGGTCTATTATTGTGGATTTTCTGTTTTGTTTACAAACCCAGACAAATGTATTAATCCAGAGACTGTCGTTCTTATGTTTAGTTTAGTTTAGTTTAGTTTAGTTTAGTTTAGTTTAGTTTAGTTTAGTTTAGTTTAGTTTAGTTTAGTTTAGTTTAGTTTAGTTTAGTTTAGTTTAGTTTAGTTTAGTTTAGTTTAGTTGTCAGGGACAATGTACAAAATACATTAATCTAATGAAAAGATGCTTTGTACCAGGTTTAGCGAAAGCTAATTTCCATCTTCAGTCCCCGGGCAGGTGCACACAGTATTAAAACATTAATACAAAACTGTCAGTAGCACTAACAAATACATGCAATATTAACAGTAGTCACTGAAAACTAATCAGATGAGTTTTTTTTCAACAAACCATCACAGCCTATAATCTGTAGAACATAGTAAAAAACGTTTTGCTGTAAACTTTAACTGTGCTGATACTGACACAGCTGATTATCAAGGATGTATTTGTCAGGGAGATGATTCCATTGTTTAGTGGTTCTATATGAAAAGGATCCTTTCGGGGCGGCAGTGGAGCGGGATGTTCGGGTTGTTTGTTCAGAGTAAAGTTTTATGAATTATTTCATTGGGGTGGAGCAGTATTATTAACAATTTTGAAGATCTTAGATTTGTATATTTAATTAAATTGTCAAACGTAATATTTCATAGTTACTGAGAATATTGCAGTGATGATAGCAATGCTCAGTACCAACAAGGGAGGGCTGGGTAAAATAATTTCAACAATTAAATTTGAATTATTCTGTTTCTTCTTCTGAAACTCTGAAGAGACACCTAGAGTACAGTGGAGGCGTCACAAGAGGCGCAACAGGAAACAAAAAAGTGACAACCGAGGAGTTATCCGGGCAAGACTCGCAGCTAAGCCACACATGCCTTCTACTATTGTTCTGGCTAATGGACGTCCACTGGAGGATTAAACAGATTAACTGCTAAACTCTTCCCAGAAGATGGTGAAAGACTGTGGAGCGGAGGGAGCTGCACAGGAGGAAGAGGAGAGAGGAGGTGGAGGAGCTGACCAGTGCAGGACACCACGCTCTGAAACAAACCCAGTAGGCGGTGCACCGTTTCAGAGGAGACTGAAAGCAGCTAACCAAGTGTCCTCCGGGTGCTACAGTTTCCCCTACCTCCAAAAACATGCTGGTCAGGTTGGCCCACAGTCGTCGCGGCTCAGTCACAGTGGCTCAGGACTAACACCTGAACACAATTTCATTGTGCAGTTGTACAATGACAAATGAAGCTTACTTACATACTAACTATTGAATATTAAGGCCCAATGATTTAGAGGCATCTACTCATTGTTCTGGAGAGTGTATAGACTTAGTATCTTGGCAAAATGTTGACAGCCTTGGCAAAGCTAAGAAACTTTTTATAGATTTTGAAGAGCTTTTAAAAAATTCTGTTGAAGATTTCTTTTTTTTTTTTCTTCAAGTAAGCTTCTTCATGCTAATTTTTAATGTTTTATTGATGCAAAGTGCCACAAAATGGTTTAACAGGTTAATAATTCATTGTGACTGCAATTAACCAACTAATGCTTAATCCTATCCCTAGACGGCGCAGTCCGAGCATACCTCCCAACTCCGCACTGCTTGTACTGATAACCACGGAGCAAATTGCCTTGTCCCTCATGAGGCCGGCTACTTAACATGCAACTAGTTATATGCCAAGAAAATACTTCAATATCCAATGTTTGTAGCCAGTTGGAAGGGGGAAAGAAATTAGGATGTAATAGAGGTGACTTTGTCTGGAAATATGTTATTAAAAAAGGGAAAGTTGAGCTGCCGTAACCTGATACAGTCAGCAATAAGTTCTGGTCAAGCCAAGTCTTTTGTGGGCTTTCTGATTGGGCGATTTTGGCAGTGGGAGGGCTCAAGAACCAAGGAAAAAATGTGAAGAGAAACAACTTTTAAAATGTGTTGCGATTGCGAATAACTAGCTTTAACACTGACAGTAAAATCAATATTTGATTCGAACAGGTTCACATGGGATCGAGGGACTGGAAAATCCTCCTTTATCCTCTGCAATGTTTTTATTCTATTTTGATTGTTAACAGATTCTAAAATGTGAAATATTTCTTAAATGGAGGCAATATACTTCACGGACTATAATGGACTTTCATCACACCGTTTTATTTTCATTACAATACACCAGGGGTAGGCAACATCAGGCCCGGGGGCCAAATCCAGCCCTCCAGCACAGAACCTCTGGCCCCCAAGATGATTTTGAGAAATATTATCATGCAAATAAGAGATCAAATACCGCTTGGTCACATATAATGTTCAACAGTGATTCTCAACTGGTGGGTTGGGACCCAAAAGTGGGTCACGAGTCTATAGGGAACTTTTATTCAATATTTTCCATCTGAAACTGCACAGAAACACTAACTGTGTCTGTTAAATTAATGTTATTGGGGTCTTAATAGGATATCTACTGCTTGTTCAACAAAAAACTAAATGAAAATACAATATTTTATATATATATATATATATATATATGACAAATTACTATTTTTATTGCCATCCGAGGGTAATGGTGGATCCCAAAGCCCTGACACTTGGAAACCACTGATGTAAAACATTGGCATTTGCAGACAATAGTTGTTTACTTTAGGCTACAATGGCCTAAAGCCTGGCCCTTGCTGTTTCGGGAATTATGAAAATCGGCCTCCACGATGCAAACTTGCCGACTCGTGCAATACACATTCAGAAAATACAATAAGGTTATAGCAAAGAATGTAATATTCAAACCTAACCCAGATTTCAATACTCAGCTTACACCTCACCTCATATCTGTAATCAAAGACAAAGCAGTGCAGGGGGGAAAAGGCGCACACATCGCCCGGAATGACATTGCCGAGGTGAGAGAAAAAAAAAAAACACTCTCTCAGGTTGCCCCCCTAGCAATCCTCACCTGGGACCTCTCTGCCTCGTGCATGTGCGTGTGCGAGCTTTGTGTACTTGTGTGCGGCGGAGCAGGTGATGGCGTTTATCAAGGTGGGACAGAGTTCAGAGAGCGGGCCCCTCGGAGCGCGTCACGTCTTATTCTAACGAGCCAACACCTGCCGTTTGATTGGTTAACGGTTCCAGCTGCCACGGCAACCCCCACCCACCCGCCTCCCTCTGGGCTCACTTTCACAACCAGGATGAGCGGTTGCAGGCAGGTGAGATCGCTCGTGAAAATGAATTGTCATTAGCATTACCCGCTGTGGTTTGCGTTTTCCTCGCCAGTTGGTTTGTGTGTTTGTGTCTATAGGGATGGAACAATATCGACGGTTGGAAATGTTGTAGTGACATGGTAGAATGGCCGCGATATTCTGCCGACATAAAGAAACTGCCTTTAACGTCACACTGTGAAAGAAGGAGATGGCGGAGTTTACATTATAGATACAGACGGCATCTCTGGAATCGCCCATATATGGTCATGTTTGAAAACAGTAAAGGGGGAAAACAATTTGGAGAATAGTCTAAACTTTCTATAATTATTCAAAAAATGCTTTATTAAATGCTGAATTATGAACATAGTTTCTACTAAATAAAGATACAAAGACACGGAGAGGAGCAAAGTGGTTCAACAGCCCATAAATACATAAATAACGGAGAATTGCTTGCATACTATCGGGCTAATGCTAACGGTTAGCTAGCGCTAGCTACGACTGCCGTTTTTTTTTTTCACTTCTACTGAACAATCTGCTGTGAGAAAATATCCATATGGGCCCGATTTACACTTGACTTTATTTATGTGTGAAGTAAGTTCATATTCTACCAGAAAATGGCAAAAAAGAGTGGAAGATTGTGTTTCTGTGGTTCTGTGATTCTATTTTCCCCCTTGGCGAAGCCACGCCCCCTTCTATGACGGAAAATACAATCTTTAGAGAAACACAATTTTCCACTCTTTTTAGCCATTTTCTGGTGGGAGATAAACTTACTTATCACACATAAATAAAGTCAAGTGTAAATCGGGCCCATATGGATATTTTCTCACAGCAGATTGTTCAGTAGAAGTGAAAAAAACAGCAGCTGTAGTAGTGCTAGCTAACATTAGCATTAGCCCAATGCTAACATATAGCATTATGTTAGCATTCTCTGTTATTTATGTATTTATGGGCTGTTGAACCACTTTGCTCCTCTCCGTGTCTTTATATCTTTATTTTGTAGAAAACCATATTCATATTTCAGCAATTGTTAAAGTAGTTTTTGAATAATTGGAGAAAGTTTAGATTTTTCTTCAAATTGTTTTCCCCCTTAACTGTATTCAAACATGACCATATATGGACGATTCCAGAGATGCCGTCTGTATCTATCAGGATTGTTTGCGAATTCTGTTCACATCTCAGCTTGAATGGTGGAACGATGCAGGGCGAACCATTAGAGAAACAAACTGCTAATTGAGACCTTCCACGATTTTTTTACACAAAACCACAATGACAGTTTGTGCCATAATAGCAAAGGTTGTTTTACAGGCTTGCTTGTGTTGTTTGTGCAGGCTCTCATTGTTACAGGGGAAAGGGAGTGAAGAGTGGGGAGAGGCAATCAGCAAACTGTTGAAGCTGTGACTTAAAGCAGTACTAAGTAACTTGTTTACCTTAATAAATCCTTTCCGTAGTCCCTCTGGGGGTAATACAAGTGTTTAATGGGATGATTGGAGGGTCTTTCATCTGCCCCTGGTGTCTCTGGCCAGAAAACCACAATTGCAACTTTCCTGCCACCGGACTAGAGCAACCAATACACACTAATAGAATCACGAAGAAGAAGCTAACAGGCTAACTACGTTAGTTTTTTGGTTTCTTTCAAAAAATGTTTAAATACCTACCTAGGTATTTAAACATTTTTTGTTTCTACCTAGTGACTTTCAAAAAGAAACCAAAAAACTAAAGTTTATTACTCAAGAAGACATAATGAATGTAATAAAAGAAAGCTAACTGCGGGCTAGCACCACTTAAACAGCATTTGCAGCCAATTTTGAGTGAAGAAAAATATTTCCATTGTGTAATTGGATGTACAATATCCCTCTCCCTTCGCCTTTTCTGTCAACGTAGTATATAGCAACTTGCACCTGCAGTTGCGCTTATGGGGCTTAGGGGCAAGAGTTACTTATTACTGCTTTAATAGCAAAGTGCACCTTAAAAATAACAATTGTGGTCATGAGACTTTAAAGAGTCAGTAAGGGACTTAGGAAGAAATGTATCTGAAAATAGAAATGAAATGTACTCATTATACTTCACCATTATGAATATCTCCTGTGTCCTTATATAAGCTCTGAACTTCACAAACTTCCCCAACTTTGTCGCATTCGATTTGTTCCCAGCGATGCGTCCCCGCACCTTCACCTCGCGATTGGTTACCCATCTCAGCTGCCGTGGCAACCCCCTCCGCCCGTCCCGTCTCCTCTCTCTCTCTCTCTCTTCTCCCCTCCCCCCGCTCCCAACCAGGCGAGCAGATGAGTTGCGCTCAGACAGGTGAGATGGCTCATGAATATTTATGGCCTGGGATTTCTTGCCTCCTGACTCCTAGCCCCTCCCCCCGCTCCCTCGCCGCCTCCCTCCCTCCCTCCCTCCCTCTCGTATCGCGGCGCTGGGTTTGTCCTTCACGGTGAGAAGCAGCGTCCTGGCTCCTGCCCTGTCCCGGGTTAATCTCGGGGCCGCCTGCGCGCGAGTGTTGGGGATGCGCCGGTGTGTGTGCGAGGCGCCGGCGTGTTCCCCTGGTAAGTAGGTTCTCCCCAGTGACTGATGAGAAGGCAGAGCTGTCACACTGGGGCCCTGCTGAGATAGAGAGCTCCTAACACCCTCGGCAGCTCTGCCCCTGCGCAGACAAACGCACGCGCACGAGCAAACTCGCACCTCGGCACTCAATCTCTCAAGGTGGGGGTGAAGGAGGACGCAGGGTGGAAGCAGTCTGCGCGCGCTGAGCTGTGAAGCAGAAATCTCAGCGTTAGCACAGGTTCAAGCTTCAGCGGTGACTAAAGTGTCAATTAAAACGCGCAAGAGATAATAATTGTGCATTGTGGGTTTTATGATCAAATTGGATGCATTCTCTCACCTTTTTTTACCCCGTGAAAGACTTAAATATAACAAAAATAGTGATGGGACTTGTGGCTCTAAATCTTTAGGACCCATTCATTTCAAAGAGCTGTTCAAAAGACTTGCACCTTTTATATCACTTTTTTTTTTTTATGTTAAAATTAAGTTTTTTCCTCCCCGTACACGTTTAAACAATGTCCTAATGTGTAGAATGAGCTCAGACCTGTTCACCACAACTGCCTCTAAAATCCTGCAGTGTCACTCAAAAAGGTGTTAATTCGGGTCCGAAGTGCCGTCATGCACCAGCTTAATATAAAACTGCAGTTACGCATAAGACCTGAGGTGGCAGTAGTGAGTATAAAATGGCTAACTTGCATGTAGCCCCTTTAATACACCCCTAGTAGAAAACTCATTATCCAAGACCTGATCGCTGATATTTTTATACAAATTCTCTGCTCTCTGCTCTGCTGTTCTGCTGATTCTATAGTAATATTCAAGGTAACTTTTCACAATTGAGATCTGGTTGGAATTGTTCACCTTAAAGAGAAATTCAAAAGTGCCAATTCGAACACATTCCTGAACAGTAGCTACATGCTTGCCGTACTTGCCATATAGTATGTGTTGAAATATCATATTATAACTCTCCAGATAACGACACAATTAGCTCCTCTTTTACTATATTTATCTAAATAATTGGAGATAGTGTGACCAAAAAGGAAATGCATCTAAATTTCAACTATCAAGAATATGTTGACATAGCCTGTAGAACAGAGGTGGGCAAACTACTTAGTGTAGTTTAGTGTAGTTTATTTGAGCAATTCCAAGTTCCAAGTTGTTAGAAAAAAAAGAAAAGTAACACAATAATGCCCAAATGGGACAAGGCCGAAGCAAACAATGCTTATTTATGCCTACCCCTTTAACTTGACCAGGCCACGAATGTATCAGCTGAACAAACCATACCAAATGTTTTCATTCATCAAGAAAGATGAATGAAAAAGGCAAAACTGCTGCTATTTTGTAGTTTTTTTTAATTGTGTTTCGGCAATTATTTAAGAATTGTTTACAACAAACTGCCCCTGGCAAGTTTAAAAACCTAATGTGGCCCTTAGATAAAATGCCTGCTATAGAAAGTAGAAAGCATTTACCGTGTTTTCCAGACTATAGGTCGCACTTTTTTCATAGTTTCGCTGGGGGTGCGACTTATACTCAGGTGTGACTTGTATATCAAAATGTATAATTTCACATGTTTGTTATTTTCACACTGACAGCTGCTAGAGGGCGCTTTAGGCTTGTGTAACCACTGAAGATAAAAAAAAAACCTGTAATCGAGCAGCAGAAAGAAAGTTTGGGTGTGTGAGAAACTTGTGAGGGACTGGCGAAAAGCAGAGGTTACTCTTACTGCAATGAGGAAAACAAAATAAGCTAATGGTGGGCTAAAAGCTAGATGGCCACAGACAGAGGAACGAATTCGCAAATGAGAGCTTGAACAAAGTGATGCCGGGAGAGGCTTGTTACACCTCCAGGCCCAGGCAGTTGCCATGGCTGATGCGACTTATACTTCCATGTTTTTTTTTCTTCTTCATTAGGCATTTTTTGGATGGTGTGTCCGGATAATACGGTTCTGAACTACTGCTGGCCATCCCTACATCAGAAAATAAAGGAATGCAATGGATACAAATGAGTTCAGCAGACCAAAAATAATATAGATCAAAGTTAAAGCTGCATATTGTCTCGTCAAATTATTTTTATCATAATATTTGGAGACGCAGTATCCATAGTAGCCCACCTTGTGTATTTCTGACATCACTGTGTTGTTAATCAGTAAAATTAGTAAGTGCTTCTTGTTGTTGTATCGTGATTGGTCCGATCCGCCAGTGTCCGTGAGCCTGAACATATCGAGCATTTCAAGATGGATTTTTGCGTGACTGAAAAATCAGATCTTGTGACAGTCCAACTTACAGTGCAAGGTTGCTACTTTTTGCATGTGTAAACTACTCTGAGCTGAGTTATGCGTGTTCTTCACTTTCTGTTTTCTTCCAAAGTTTCATATTTTATTCAGCTGGATGATTTTTAGGGGTAGAAACGATCTGCAAATTAATTGGTAATGACAGCAATCGTTAGTCTCCGTGAGCCAGTCCCGGGAGCTGAGAAATCACTATGCAAAAATTGTGCCAAGCCAGCCAGTTGTGTTATGCTACATTAAGTTAAGATTAAACTTATATGCACTAATTGCTTTCTTGGATAGGGCCAATCCCCAGAAGTAAAATAATTAATGGTTTATTTTTCATTTTATCCTATTTAAAATATTAGTGTAAGCAGCCTCCTTACACTTTAAAAGTACATTTATTTTGTGAAGTTGACATGGCACGAGCGAGGGAACGGCTGGGTGCGTACAAGTCTAACTATGGCAGCTCGAAGTAAAATCTCTTTAGACTCATTTTCAACTGCAGACGCATCAGATCAATGTCTTTCTAATATTCAAAACCTGATCACCTTGGGGAAGCATCCCTGGGGCTGTCAGACCAGAGATGTGGCGGCTATAGAATAGAGATGTTGCTGTAGAATAGCCATGGATTAAATGAGGGTGGTTTCCCCCGTAGCTTTCATGCTAGCAATTTGGCTGGGTTTAAGAGACTGGTTCTATATTCTCCATATTAAGTAAAATTAGCAAAAGGAAAAACATTGGACAGTAAGAAGGAGGTAAGAATGAAAAGCCTGTGCTCAATAATTACTTAAAGAGGGGCAAAAAGGTTTTAATCGAATGTCCATTAGAGCAACAAACTTCAGAAACCTGCCCCCATTTCTTTTTGGCTTCAGCTGCTCTCATGATGCTACGTCCCATCTCATGGTGGATTTCTATGGTAGCATTCTATTACAAACTCTATTGTGACTTTTGCTTTGGTGTTTGTGTTTGGACTGTTCAGACCCCAAATCTGTGAGAGAAAAAAGCAGCAGTAAGTTTAAGGTATATTTTTGTCCCAAATTTGTACACTTGACCCATCCTTTAATATTTTGTGAAGGTTCTCATTCATCCAGGGAGAATCAATCGTAGAAAAAAGGTGAAATTTTTGAGTGGACTGGGTTTTGGTAAAGTTGAGGACGTTTCGCTTCTAGTCACAGAAGCTTCTTCTTCAGAAAAGGTCATAACAACTTGAGTTGGGATGTTTGGCAGTTTTTGGTTCCCGCCTCCCTGGGTGGAGCCTGTGTCTTATATAGACTGCTCCAGTTTGTGTAAAAAGTGTCTTTTATGACCTAAAGAGCTAAGAAGAAGCTTCTCAGACTAGAAGCGAAATGTCCTCAACTTTTGGCAAAACCCACTCCAGTCGATGATTTAAAGCAGTTCTAATCAACTTGTTTACCTTAATAAATTCTTTCCGTGGTTCCTCTGGGGTTAATACAAGTGTTAATGGGATGATTGAGGGGTCTTTCATCTCCCCCTGGCGTCTCTGGCCAGAAAACCACAATTGCAAGTTGGCTGCCTATGGGTTGGAGGCCCCAGCACACACTAATGGAATCACGAAGAAGAAGCTAACAGGCTAGCGGGCAAAGCTAACTAGTGAGTGAAAAAAAATATTGTCATTGTGTAATTGGATGTACAATATCACTCTCTTCCTTTGTCTTTTCTGTCAGCGTAGTGTTTACTCTCACAGACAATTAATGAGTAAAAAACTGCAACATGCTACGACACCTGCAGTAGCACGTATGGCCTCTAGGGGCATGAGTTACTTGGTACTTCTTTAACTTTTTCTACGATCCTGTAATGCAACCTGTTTGGAGCAATGGGCAGCGGCAGTGCCTGGAGATCCATCTTAAGCTCGGGTTGCTCAGAACTATCTGGCTGGAGGATTTACTGTATGTAAATGGCAAGAAAATGTGATTCTGATTTCGCCTATTGTGCAATTTTTGAGTTGCTGAGAAACCAAGGTACCCATAGAAACTCCACTCAAACACTCCATAGGCCTAATTCAAATTGACACTCTAATTCCATGTTATTTTGTTTTGTTTATGGCCTTTTTTTTAAACCAGGAAAATCCCACAGAGATGTCAGATTCCTACACTGACAACAAGAAAACGCACTAACTCTCAGAATCCAACCTGAGACCTTCCTGCTGTGACACAAGCACGCTAACCATTCCGCCACCATGCTGCTACCATGCTGCTCAATAAATATATTACATTTCCAGAGCCACTTGGGAGAATAATAAATCACTGCAAGGAATTGAATGACTTTTTAGAAAATGTCTGAGCATAACTAAAAGGATAGCAGATCTCTGTGAAGATAGAATATTATTGTTCTCTGCAGAAAACGTCTCCTAAATTATTTGCGATTTGCTAAATGTCGCGATTAAAACTTCAATTTGCTTCGTTGTTCGGCCCTAATTGATCATTTAAACGCCCACTTTACGACAATGGCCCATAAAGTGCAACATTTCAAAGTCCGCATTCTTGCTTTACACCTCCTATTACCCAGGCCTGTGCTTTTCTTTGTCCTCGATCAGCAATTACCAGGAGACATTCACCCTTCCGAAGACTCCCAACCACCTCCCCATGTGCACACGCTAGGAGGATCAAGTCGCCTTTCATAAATTTATGTACATACTGTATTTGTTATTCAAATCCAGCCGTGCGATGGAAGGGCTTTAGTCATGCTGCGGAGGCCGCCATGTTCAGGGGGATGTTACCAGAGACACAGGCAGAAAGTGGGTGCTTCCCTGTACGCTTATTAGTTCGGCATTAGGCACATCGCTGGTGGGGGGGCTGTGCCGTGCCATTCGGGTGCCACCCACGCCCACTGAAAATGCACAATTAGCATACCTGTTAAATGTATACTGTGCTAGCATTAAAAGCCAGGGTGTATGTGCCGCTAGCTGTTTGTGTTCGCTGCTCTCTCAGAAAAGGGGTTTTCGAGGATTTCTCTGAAGACTTCGCTTACATGGAAAACACATTCACTGGATCGAGGCTGTAGAGGTGGTGGTGTTTTTCCGTTAAGTGACTGCGGCAAGGATCTTTTTATTTACAGATGGGATACGTGGTCTGTGCTGCACAAACAAACCTAATTGAAATCGCAATTTCAAAAGGTTGAACGAATCGCATCGACTGCAGTGTTACAGGAAGCACCATTTCCTTTGAATCTCTTTGAGTCTCTATGGACTCGTCTTATCAAACTTACTGCACAAATGTTAATGTTATAGTTCAGTAATGTTCGATTTGGAAAGGCAAGGAAACTGGTGCGTAAAATTGGTGCGGTGTGGTTGAATGGATGCTTTGGGATAATTGATCTTGATCATATTCAGTATCAGAGGCTAGGAAGTAACTGTACTTCCTAGAGTAGTTTTACCATATGGTGCCTTTTTCTTTTTTACATAACATCATGTTAATTTATGTCACTTCTAAATAATGAAGTCTGAATTTACGCTCAAACAGTTACTCAATGCTAGTCGAGTGTTGTGAGTACTCTCTCCTGTTTTTTTTATTTATTTTGGTGCCTATGATTTACTTCTTCTTGAGTACAATTGTTTCAAAGTAAAATGACTCTTACTTAAAGGGATATTTCAGGATTTTTGCCTCATTTCCTAGTTATCCAGAGTTGATGGTACCTGGAGATATTTTTTGTGTAATTCATGCAGTTCTTATGTTTGAAGAGTTTCGTGGCGCTAGGCTAATGCAAGGCTAGCGCATTTCTATGATATCAGCTAGCCTGCATTAAAAACAGTCTGACCCGCTCCACAGTGCACCTGAGGCAAATCACTTATAACGCCAGACTAACCATATACAAATGTCTGTGTCGATAGAGTAATTTTAACCATTTTGCATTTAAAATACCTTATATTTGAGCAGCATCAGCTTCGTGGAGTGATCTTCTTAAAAATAGTCCCTCAAAATGCGATCATTCATGTGATGCAAGGTCAGTTATATTCCAAAAATTATTCTATCGACAAAGACATTCATATCGTTAGTCTGCCATTATAAATGATTTGCCTCAGACTGTTTTTAATGCAGGCTAGCTGACATCGTAGAAATGCGCTAGCCTTGCATTAGCCTAGTGCCATGAAACTCTTCAAATATAAGAACTGCATGAATTACAAAAAAAATATCTCCAGGTACCAGCAACACTCTGGATAACTAGGAAATGAGGCCCTATGTCAAAAATCCTGAAATATCCCTTTAAGTAAATGTTTTAGCTCCCCACCTCTGTTCAATATGGATATATGTTAATTTTCAGATACTATATCAGTGACATCTTGCCCAGCAGATGAGCATGTCTGTTTCAGCTATTTTTCCAACCACACCAGGAAGTTTTGATCTAAATTAAATCCCAATCACCAATTTCGGTTCCATAATATTCTCATCAAACCACAAAATATCATTGCTTTTAACTCTACCACAAAATCTGCCGACCCGCATCTCATACAAGCCCAAAGAATTCTCTGCTGTCGTCTGAAAGCAACCAGTAAAATGCTTCCAAGATCGACAAAGTCCAAGCAGTCTCAAGACAAATCTGACTCCAGCAGAACTTTGAGACACTACCACTGCATCTTCTACTGTCTGGGTCCTCCATCACTCAGCCATTCTTGCGCTGTAGCTATCTGTTATGGCTGAAGTAAACATTAAGGCCATCAGTCTGCGCGGCGCGTGGAGGTGGTTGGCTCCATTTGTCCATGTCCAGTGAGCTGCGGCGAGCGCGCTGATGGAATCCTGACAGATCGTCTGTGTTTTGGAGCGTGTTGTTTTCCTTGCCCTCCCATTTCTCTCCTCCTAGGCGCGTTTGCCATGCATCATCACTCTCACCTTCTCTCTCCTACCTCCTGCCTCCTTGCCTCATTTCTCAAAGAGGACAGAAGCGGTAGATGGACGTCCAGCTGTACCGGCAATCAGGAGCTACAGGCCTGTGGAATCACGGAGGCTCTTCTCGGAGAAGCCTGGGCTCAGGTCCGGGGCCTCCCTGAAACAGAAAAGCATAAAGACCACAGGTTGTGCTTGCAAACATCCACTGGTTAGTCAGTTCATTGAGCCACTGACACAGACAAAAGTAAGTTCTCTCCGGTCTGGTCACTCCGCCCACAGAGGCCTCTGGTCAAACCAAATGGATCTGTGCAGTCGTGTGAGTTTTCAGTGATTCATGCTTGGTGCATGCTTTTCTGACAGATACACTCTGACAAAGTGGACGAGCAAATGAAACGAGACTTCACTTATTTAAAACAAGCAAGATGGCGACTGGGGCTTTGTGAGGTTTTTTTCCCTTTGGGTCACTTCTGTTTAAAATGACCATATGACCATATTGCTCAACATACAGCTCCGTTTTGCATCGCGTGTGCTATATGCCTGATTGGTGTAGTCCATATTTGTAGACAAAAATTTAATTACCAAAAAAGCTAAGTGCTTATGGCTTTATTTTTTGCTTGTACAGAATCCCTGTTTAAAGTCTTCAAACTTTTCTCGCTAACAAATGAACCTCTAACAAAAACAATAACGTTCATTGTATATAAAATGCAATCATTCAGTCATGTTTTTGTCCTTCTTAAAGGTGCATTATGCAACTTTTTTAATGGAAAACAATAAGTTGACATTTGTGTGTAGTTGACCCGGTCAGTAGTTGAGTGGTCATCATGGGGCCTTTGCTTTCCGTCACAGTGGTCTCTAGGACGCTCCAGGACCAACTGTTTGGTAGGTTTTCACTGCTGACGGACCCTCTCACTGGAAAACCTACAAAACAAGTGATCCTGAAGCGTTGTAGAGCTAACCGTGATAGAAGGTAAAGGTGCCATGCTGACCACTCATACACCAGCTAGGTCAAAAACGCACAAATACCAACTTTTTTTCCCGCATAAAAAGTTGCATATTGCAGCTTTAAGCATTATCTACACTTTAGTTTAGTGTTGGCGCCACTTTGAACAGTAGCTTAATATCAGCGTCCTTTTCTATTGTGGTATTCGATTTAATTCGATGTTTGTTCCCTTGGGCTCTTGGCTTGGTCAGGATAACCAACCTGGGGGATTTCCCAGGTTTATGTATAGACGTCCCCTCCTGGAACCGCCACTTTAATGTGGTGGAGGGGTTTGAGCGCCTGAATGATCCTGGGAGCTCTGTTGTCGGGGGCTTCCTGCCCCTGGTAGGTCAGACAAAGAGTGGTTCAGAAGCCCCTTATGAGAGACCAACAGGCCCGGTTAGAATCGCGAGGCCGTCCTTCCGTGGACCCTCCATCTGCAGGAGGAGCCTAAAGGGGCTGGTGCAATGTGATTTGGGCAGCTCCAACAACTGCCCCACGACCCGGAAACGGAAAAGTGGAAAGGTTGGATGTATACGTTTTCAGTTGGGAAAGGTATGAAGTGTCCCGGGCTGAAAGCGAAAGGCCTATAGGTGCCACTGTACCAAGAACAACTAAAGCCATGGATGTATTTCTATTATTGAGCTTCATTTTGTCCCCCCTTCCTACGAAACCATCTTCATGTCATTGCGTGCCAGCCGAACTTGTTTAATCAGCAGATTGAGCCGAAATAATTGGCGACGGACTTGCCTGCTAGCGAGTGCCGCGCTGTATACCGATAGGGAGAGGAGCACTTAATATTCCGGGCTGCTCGTGCCTCTCCTGTTCCCTGTGATATCTGACCTCTTTTGTCTCCCGCTCGGCTTGATGTTGATTTTGGAGGGCATTGTTAGCCGGAGCGCCGCGATTGGTCAAAGCGGTCGGGGCGAGGGAAGGAACGAAGTGATGGGAGGGGGTCCGCGGTTGGGCGGGTTCGAGGGATGGGCTGATTTGCATAAAGGCTTAGCCCAGATTTGGAGCCACTCAGCAGAGATCTGAGGAGAAGGGGCCCCGGGGCCACGAGGTAATCATGAGCGCCCTGTCACGGCTCTGTCACGGCGACGGCGCTGGTGTGTCTGTCTGCCAGTGAGGAGCGGTGACAGCATTGTGTCCAGGGTTGCCAGAGAGGAACACTAAGCTGGGCCCATCAAAAGAAAATGCAAAACAAAAAAACAAAAAATCCCCCTAAAATGGAATAAATACAACTTCCAGCCAGCTTGTCTGTGCATCAAACTTTGAAGCAAGATTTTAAGGCCTGCTCACTCTCTTAGTAATAGTCACATACTATATGACTGAATATGTTATAAAGACTATTAAAATTACTCGGAAAAGAAGCCTGGGCGACAGTGGTGCAGATGGTAGAGCGGGTCGTCTCATGATCAGAAGGTCAGGGTTCGAATCCCGGGTCCTGAAAATGTACACTGTCCTTGGGCAAGATACTTCACCCTCCTTGCCTCCAGAGCTGTGTACATTGGTGTATGAATGAGAGAGTGAATGGGTGAGGGGTTCCTTGCTGTAAATCGCTTTGGGCCTAATCAAGGTAGAAAAGCGCTAAATAAATTGAGACCATGAGACCATTTATCATAGTACCTGAACCTGTACCAAAACTGATCTAAGATTTTTTGACGTGTTTTTGTTGTTTTTTTGTCACCTGTTTTATGGCGCCTCTTTTGTTGTTGTTTTTGTCACCTGTTTTGTTGCTCTTTTGCTTTTTATGCTACGTTTTCCATCCCCATTTAAGTCTCTCTTTAACGCTATTTTGACACTCTTTTCTGGAAGCTTTTAGATTTGGGTAAAGTCGTAACTTTGGTTAAGGCAGGTGTTAAGAGGTTAAATTAACTACAAAAGGGAAACAGTTAAGGGTGGGAGATATATCGTCTACAAGATAATATGGAAATAGCAGTTTGGAAGATATGCAAATGTACAATATCGAATTTATCTCCAATGTTAAGAAATTGGGAAAATCATGGGAAATTATATATTTTTTAAAACGGGGGTGGGGTGGGTAACAGATAAAAAAAAATGTAAAATTGGGGAAAAACTTTGGGAAAAATCTATTTTAAAAAATGGGAAATGGGGAGAACAAATGGGGAAGAATTGGGGATAAAATGGTTTAAAATGGGGGTGAAAATAGGGAACAAATGTGTTTTTTTCCTGCCCTTTTGTAGTCTGTTCAGGACAATTGTCTTTGTGAGCGACAAAATGATGCAAATGAAGATATTTGCAATACAGTTTTGTATATTTCTGGCGGTTTGCGAAAATATCGCTGCATCATCGTTATCGAGAAAGTCCCCAAAAATATCAAGATATTGATTTTCATGAATATCTTCCAGCCCTAGAAACTGTCCTCATAATGGCGTGCATAACAGAGAAAAACGACATGACTGAAACCGATATGACCTATGAGAACCTATGTGCTCGTTCTCTTTCAGCTCTTTGTTCAAAACCATCAAAACCATGCGCATGCTCCCCCAAAACTGCAATCTGATCCCTAAAATCTGCACGACTTCCCCCAGAAAAGATGGCCTAAGACGTGATTTGGCCGCTCTGTGGTGTGTCCGTCTGGCTGAGAGGAGCTGTGACAGCATTGTGTCTGGGCTGTATGTTTGTTTGTCCTCCTCTGTGTCTGCCCGAGTGTTGTCAAGCACTTCTTACTCATCATCTCTCCACTGTCTTTTATTGTTTTTCTCCTTTCACAGGGAAGGTGGTCCGCGCTAAACGAATAGTTGAGGCAGCCAATCCTTCAGAGTTCGAGTATATGGAAGGCAGTATTCCTATGGAGTGGGACGGTGAGTCTGCACCACAGCGTCACTCTTCACTTCCTTAGTCATTGCAATAGTCTGGGGTGGTATTGTTATTATTATCTGAAACGGCCTTGAAATAACAGATATTCGAAAAAGCTAATACTGGAAAGTGTTTGATAACAGTAATTTCTTTATATTCAGTGCACTCTCTGAGACCTGAACAATATTTTTCGTGCCTGATTTGACTTCTCTGACCTTTACTTCTTGGTTTAGTTTCAATCTAGGCTCAGCTTAAGCCCAATTCTGAAGCCTAATAGTGCTGAAGTCATAAGGCGCCGTTTGTTTTCGTACATAATACTAGAAATAGACCGGCTTCACACTTGCTTGTCATCTCTGGCTCGTTGTCTGTGAATGATGTAACATGAAAAGTAGGAAAACTGAAGTATAGTTAAATGAAGGCAGTCAGTGAGAATGCAGGAAGCTATTATGTTAAGGGCTGGTGGCTCCGGTACACTTAAGTATTTTCATTTTCAAATTTCCAACAAACAGGGTTCACTGTCATGACTTAAAATTATATCAACTGCTCATTCAATTCATCTTCAATCATACATGATAAATGATGAGAATAAATAGGGCAGGGTGATATGGCCTAAAATCTATATCACAATATAATAAAGAAATATCACGATAACAAAATATATGACGATATAATTGACAATCCCATCTCAGCCTTATGCCTATTGGGAAGATTAATTCAGTGATATTTTATTCTTTTTTTTTATTGCATACTAATTTCCTTGCAAATATGATCTACTCAAGCAGTTTACATCCTTCATTTCATCCACAACGATATGAGAAATTACAACGATTGTATTGCGATGCGATATGGCACAACCCTAATAATAATATTATGGGACAGTGACATTTTTGTTTTAACATTTCACAGCTCTAAAGGAGCAGAAAGAGCTGTATATATATTAAACAAACCAGGTGTCCCTACTTTATGAATGAGTGAATTATGCTCAGGTAATAAAGACATACATGCAATGAATATCTTAAGACTAATAAATTAGTTCATGGTAAAGTTTAAGTCAAGACAGCTGCAAAAAAACTGGGGCAGAGTGGAATTGTTTTTACCTCTGCAGCGACGGCTCTGTTATCTGAGTAAATAAACTTGTAACTGCTGCTAATGATGAAAACTCTACTAGAATACAGTGCGAGGAGAGGAGAATATTTAGGTGCATGTCACACCCTTGAGCCCTGTATGTAGTAAAGCAGAGTCTCCAACAGGATTTTGTCCATGTGCTTCACTTTATGTACCTCAATGTTTGCAGAATCTGCTCAAACCATAAAAGCCATAATAATAAAAAACTCATAAAATTAGAATATTTTGAAAATGGACTGTAAACCATCATCATCAAAATGATAACAAACAAAGGCTTGCCATATGTCACTTTGCATGTAATGAGTATATCATATATTGGTTTCACATTTTGAGTTGAATTACAGAAATAAATGAACTTTTGACTGATATTCTAATTTTTCCGAGTTTCACCTGTATTTTAAAGGGACTATACGGAGTTTAAAAGTGTTAAAATACATGTTCCAGCCATGTCCTAATGTGTAGAATGAGCCCAGACATGTTCACCACAACTGCCTCTAAAATCCTGCACTGTCACTCAAAAAGTTGTTGATTCGGGTCCGAAGTGCCGTCATGCACGAGTTTAATATAGAAGCTGCAGTTACACGTATTACCTGAGGTGGCAGTAGTGAGTATAAAATGGCTAACTTGCATCTAGCCCCTTTAAACATTATTGTTCTGTTTTCTGGTTCTAGATCACAAATATTTTAGTACAGGTATCGCTAAAAGTATTGTTCCGGTATCGAAAGCCAAGTATCATTGAAGTATTGAACTTTCCCTTGCTTCATTGTTCACATAAAGGGTGTCCAAACTTTAGTATGCCGCTGTATGTTTACTGTAACATACCTTTTAAGAGTCATCTCAAAATATAGACTTAAAGAGGGGGTATTATGCTTTTTTCAATCACATAGCACCAGTCTATATCACACTACAATGATGACGAAGCCTTCTGTTGGTCTGTAAATGCAGTAAATTAGAATAACTGCCTTGTATAAAATTGCTCTCTCAAAATGGCTGTAGCGAATGTCTTGAAATAGGCCTCTGTCTCTTTAAGAACCTCTGACCCTTTCCGACACGCCCCCTCCACACGCTGTCTGTGGCATCAGTGGGGAGGGGGTTCTGCTGAGGAGCAGTGGTTGGTTACTCGGCTGGTGACAAAAGCTCGGAGGCGTCTCCAGGAGGTGGGGGCGTTCCTAGGAGGACTCAGGCAAAGCTGTCCCTAAAATGGCTGCCATCAGAGTTTTTACAGATTACTCAAAAATACGTGAATGTGCCAAGGCAACACTTCAGGCATGTTTTCAATGAGGGAATGACATAAAAACATGATGTAAAGCTTGAAAAAGTCGATTTTGCATAATACCCCCCCTTTAAAGATACACCAAAAAGTAATGGATTAAAGTAACTGTTCTGATCTGGAGCTGAATGAGATCAGCTGACGACCTGAACATCCCGATTGACCAGGTTATTCACCAATGGATTTCTTCTTCCCTGATGGCACATATTCCAAGATGAAGATGACAGCTTTAAAACTTTTCTACAATAGCCATAAAGTTATTAAAAGGACAGAAAACTAGGACATATTGACTAGAGAGACACCCAGCAGAGTCCACAAAGTGCCGCTTAAACAAAACAGCATCACATATTCATTCCGCATCTATCAGGGACGAGACTAATCCATGCTATTTTTCATATTCTGCCATGGGGGGGCAGGGACGAGAGCTCTGCCGGGTTTATCAAAGACGCCTTCTGCCGCTGTTATACAAGCGTGCCATAAAATAGCGTTTGTGATTTCTTACAAGCGGATACAAACTGTTCCCTGTGTCTCAGACTGGCTTTATCCACCTTAAAGCCCTCATCCTGCTTCGCCCCATCCCCTCATGCATTTTCATCAGGATGCAAATCAGAGCGGGATAAAAGAAAGCCCCACATCCCCGCGCTAGCTGCAGGAAGAGTTAGCTGAAAATCTCTGCCTCGGCGTGTTCCTGGCTTCCTTTAACCTGCTCCGGAGCGCGGTGCAGCCGGCTCAGCCAAAACACCGGGAACAGGGGAGGATGACAGGTGGAGAACGGAGATGCCTTTACTGAAGCAATGCCCTGCAATAGAAAAAGAGCTTGAGTTTAGAATCTTGATTTGCTTTGACAAATGTGGGATAGTTTAGCGAGTGTGTTTATGCAACAATGTAATTGATTATTGTGGGCAGTGATTGTCATCCTGTATCTGTTATATCTGTTATACAGCTAAATCTATGCATATATTATCAAGAAAAATATACATGAAAATGAAAATAAGAAGGACAAGTGATGAAAGGTGTAAAGCAACCACATCTATTAGACATTATGCTTTTTCTGGCATTTAGTGATCATCTATTACACACATACAACATGTTTAAACACTTCAAACATAGCAAAATTGACCTAAAACAACCTGAAAATAGAAACAAGTCATTCATTTACAGTCTAAAGCCTGCAGAGTGCCCCCTAAGCAAACGTCACCCCAGTCATCACCAAAACATAGCTTCAAGACTAAAATTCCACTGCCAAACCAAACCAGCAAAAAACTATCACCATGAATGTGAAGCATTAAAGGGATTTTTCAGGATTTTTGACATACATTCACAGTTATCCAGAGTGTTGTTGATTCATGCAGTCCTTATATTTGAAGAGTTCAGTGGCGCTAGGCTAGTGCTAGGCTAGTGCATGGCTATGGTAACTAGTAGCCTGCATTTAAAACAGTGCACAGTGCACCTGAGGCAAATGACTTATAACACCAGACTACCCATATAAATGTCTGTGTTGACTGAATCATTTTTGAAATATAACCATTTTGCATTTAAAATAAGTTAGATTTGCATCAGCTTCCTGGTTGTAAGGTACGCAGCGGCGGAGTGATCTGCGAGGTTCCCGGATCTACAGTAGTTTGTTTACCTGCGGCTGCATTACTACACGTGGAATTCACAAAGGAGCTTTCTACAAATCAGATATGGCAACGTTTGGAGGACGAACCGATGATTTTGAAGAGGTTTTAATGCAGGCTACTAGCTACCATAGACATGCACTAGCCTAGCACTAGCCTAGCACCAACAACACTCGGGATATTTCAGGATTTCTATAGGGCCTTATTTCCTAGTTATGTAGTTATATTTAATACCAGTTTTGGTGCCGATTGGTTTAAACTAAATAACTAGATATAAAAATACCTCTGACATTTGCCATTTCTAAAATGTTTTACAATGTCAGGCAGATTTATATTTAGTTTTTTACCTTTTGGAAACTCAACTTTAGATTTCTTATTCCATTCATTTAGGGATAAGTATTGTACATAATTTAAAATGGTTTGCAGCTCATCATCCTAGAGTAGTGGTGGGTCCCAAAGCCATACCAATTGAGAGGCCCTGCACTAGAGCATTACAATTGTATCGCAATACGTATTATATCGGGCCCTCTGCACAAAACACATGTCGGGCTGTTACCAATATCTGGTTAAATATATATATAGCATATGATCCCCTCCTGGAACCGTCACCTTAACGTGGTGGAGGGTTTGGGCACCCGAATGATCCTGGGAGCTCTGTTGTCGGGGACTTTGTGCCCCTGGTAGGGTCTCCCATGGCAAACGGGTCCTAGGTGACGGGTCAGACAAAGAGCGGTTCAGAAGCCACTTATGAGAGACCAACAGGCCTGGTTAGAACCGTGAGGCCGTCCTTCTGTGGACCCACCACCTGCAGGAGGAGCCATAGGGGGCTGGTGCAATGTGATTTGGGCAGCTCAAACGGCTGCCCCCATGACCCGGTAACGGAAAAGTGGAAGAAAATGGATGGATGGATGGATGGATGGATGGATGGATGGAATAGTATATGATATGATAATAAATGTTTTTACTATATTTTTAAGCTAACACTACTTATTTCACCTGCTGTTGTTTACCATGTTATCAAACAACAAACCATAGTCTGACTCCCAATCCCAACTAGGGGGAGAGCTCAGTAGGCGAACTCAACCCATGTAATGACAATGAGAGATGCTGTAGCTGTACTCGTCAAACATGACAGCGGCTTTTTGTTTGTGTGGGTGCACTTATCCCTCTTTCTTCTTCTCCTGCAGCGTGGATTCGAGGCAGACGGAAGGAGCCCCCCTCTATGGAGGTACGTCTCCCGAACCTCCCCGCTGCGCCCACGGTGGGGCTCTTGGGGACTGCACAGAGGGAGCAGAGAGGCAGAGACGGGGAGAGAAAGTGGCTTTGATTCGTTTCATCTGTGGGTTCGGAGCTGAATCCAGGAACTTGAGGGGACAGGTGTTAAAATAAACAGCGGTTGAAGTGCATTGACGGAGAGACTGAGCAGAGACAGGTTCTGAACAAGGCCTCGCTGACACCACGTCCTACTTTACTTCTCTCCTCCATCTCGGAGCAGAGTCTCGTGTGTCTGGCAGGCGCAGTGATGAGAATGGCAACGGAGTGCGGTTTTTCCCCCTGTGCACCTCGCTCTGGGTTTATTGCTCTTTAAATGTGAGAATGCTGGAAATGATTTGGCCGGGAAAACGTGGGCCTATAGGAAATCCCTTGGAAGGCCGGAGCGCAGTCAGAGCCCTCCACTCGCTCTGTCTGTGTCCTCTCTCTGTGCCAGTGGCCAATGCCATCTCCTACCTCTCCTGCCAGAACATTCTATTCCAATTTTCTGCCTCGCGTCTGCCCAATAGCTGCCATCGACAGCTGGACAGTGTTGATGTGGCCAAGGCTTCACTCCCAGCACATTACCCTAGCCCTTGTCACGCTCCCTCTCTTCCCGCTCCAAGCCGACATAAATTGATTGGATTAAATCCTGTCATTAACAGGCTGGAAAAGCAGCTCAGTATGTTTGTCTCCCTCCCCAAAGCGGCCCTTTTGGCCACCGCTCTCCCCTCTCTTTTCCAGGCCTTTAGTGATGCCAGCACGCCGCAGCATTATGCCCAGTCCTGTCTTTGGTTTGGGCCTCGGAGCGCAGGAGAGGCTAACATCAGTGGACACATACACGGGCCCAACTGGAGAACCGGTCCACTGATGAGTTCTGGTGACAGTGGTTTCCATGATGTTGAGAATATCTCCTGTCACATTTTGGTTTGCACGTCTCTTCCAAGCACTACATCTTAAACAGGGTTGAGTGGACCAGGATTGGTAAAGTAAACATTAGTTATTTTCTTATTCGGAGACACTTACTGGACTTGTTCCTGAAACCTTTCCAGCCTTTTACTCAGCAAAGTGGCAGTTAAATGTCATCCATGTTTGGTGTTAATCAAAGTGGGTTTGGTTTAACAAGGCAAAATGTTTCCAGTCTGATTCTCGTCTATGAAGCCACTTTATAGCTGCAATCCTAAGTATAAACTGTCTCGTCACCAGATCTGTCAACAGTGCATGTGTTGGTGTTCCCCACAGGAGCTGATGAAGAACATTTCGTACAGAGAGCAGATCACACTGAAGGCGCGGGAAGTGGAGGAGAAGGATCTGGCGTTACAGAGAGAAGAGCACAAGGAGGGACTGGTGGCCACTCCCAGAACATTGGCCACGGGACATGCAGCAGCCACCAGCTTTGGCAGAGAGCAGATCAGTGAGGAGCCCACCAGCACAGCCAACACCTTTCAGCCCGGCTCCTGGATGCCCAAGAAGTGAACTCACATGCTGCTGCTATATTCAGACTAACGACAAGAGCTGTCAATAAGTTGTATTCAGAGTTTGGTGTCATAACTTCAGGTGGGGGCAGAGGCATGTGACGCCGAACTATTCACTGTTCATCAGGGAAAACAGAAAATCCATGTTTATGGTTAGTGGCTGGGTCCACAAGTTGTCATTATTACTATGACATGACGTTTATTCAACCAAAAATCACATCAGTTATTAGTGTTTGTAAAAATGGAAACATTGCAATTCTATTATGGCACACTTGCTGAAAAGTTAGAATCTATCTTGATCTTGACTTCTAACATGTTTTCTGGCACAATAACGGTTTACTTTGATGCTTTATGGTCATCAGGCTGCAAGCAAAATGACAAGTAATGTGTAAGGATTGTCATTACAATGGTATAACATAATAAATTTTCATAGCTGCATATTGCATCTTCTTCAGGGATGGGGTTGTGCAATGGCCAAAACTTTCGTGTGTTTTTGTGTCCCTGGGTAACACACAAACCAACATTGCCCCATCCATCTGACATATATACAGTTTTGTTAAGAGTTGAAATTGAAAATGTAACTCATATGTCATGACCTCCCTTTAATGATATGGCATTTGTTTCGATTTAAGGTGAGACTGCAGGTGAAAGGGATATTTCAAAAGAAAAAAAACAGCAATACCAATTTGCAACTTCTTTTAGATAGCTGATACAAGTATTACGAATTAGAAATACAATTGTCATGTAATAGTTTCATTAAAATGTGTGAGTGAAAATGGCTCATTCTGCTTACATTTTAGAGCAACTTTATGTTAATAGGTGGAGTAAGGTTTAATCTTATGGCTTTACTTCATGGACTTTTTTTTGTGTGGTAATTTTTCCAGGTGAAAATTGAAACTGCTGTGTCTTCCCTTGATTGAACTTTGTGAAAGATTTGTGTCTATTGAAGTATGTCTGAAAACTTTATCCTCATATTGTGCAGCTCTAGTAAAATACATGTCAAATTATATTAGAAAAAAACAATATTTACAAGGCCCATCTACAACAAGAATATGCTTTTATTGATTAAAAATTACTTTGAAATGTTGCCATTATTAAATTACTAAATTATAATCAAATTCAAAACCGAAGCGTCAACAATGGAATGCAATATGTCACAGTAGCAGTGGGACTCCATATAGTTTGCTTCCTACAGGTGACCACTGTGTCCGTTCTGACCATCCCAAAGGGGTAACCTTTCTGTGGGCAGTCCAGTCCCTCTCTCGGCTCCGTGGTCTGCTCCGGGTCCCTTCGCTGGACTCTGGATGACGAGGACAGAGTTCCATGTCTTTACAATCCTCATCCTTGCCTCAGTCCCTCTTGGCTCGTTTGGCTTTCGCAATGTTCTCTTGCCGTTTCTGTTTCTTCTTCTGTTCCCGGTCACGTGCCTCGATCATTTTGGCCAGTTTCCAGGACAACAGGGCACTGGCGATGAAGAGTGGCGTGAGAGCGAGGATGACCGTTGTGAGGAAACCGTAGGGGTCTTTGGCTGCCCATTCCACCACGTACTCGGCCCAGGCACGGAAGTCAATCATCCCGCTTGGCAATCAGCCTCTAGCACATCTGAAAGAAAAAGTGCACCTCTTTATGTAACATGCTTTTTATCTTTTGGTCAGTTTATATCTGATTTAGTCCTGGCAAGTTCTACTTCAGTTAAATATACCTCAACCTACAATACGACTTTCAAGACTTGGTATAGTCCCAGTACAGGCAGTAATTTCTTGATTTGAATTATCATAACTTCGTTCAACTTTACAGCATTTAAATACAGTTTTGCAGGTCCAAGCGTACACTAATTTAGTTAGTATGTGTGCTAATTATTCTTTTTATTCAGGACGCAAAAAACATGGTCCATAGAGTAGTTTAAAAAGTTTCACAATTAGGTCTACTACTGCACATTGTAACATTTTAGGTCATGCTCTTGAAGATCATCAATCAAAATTATTTTCCACAGTTACCATGGAGATCCGCCATCTTTGTAGCCGTTAGCATACATTTCCATTGACTAACATTAGCTAAAAACAGTATAAAAAGTGGAGAAAAAAGCCGTGGAACAACTCCATTAGCTGCAGAGTTACTGCTGGTCAATACATCTAACACACTGTGGCGCCCAAGTGTTTTAATGTGAGCAATAACTCCAGTATTTACTTAAAATCTCCAATAGTTTACAGTTGCTGCTAATCCCACAATGCTTAGCAATATGACATCACATTCCCCAACTCTATATTCCGACCAAGACAAACAAAATCCTTGACAAAACTGAAAATGTAAAAATATATATCCATAATAAATAATTAAGTAAAAATATACAAACTAAACCACCCACACAAGAATAAAATACACATAGTTTGGGAGTGTGACGTCATATCGCTAAGCATTATGGGATTAGCAGCAATTGTAAACTAAGAGATTTTAAAAGTTAAAATACTGGAGTTATTGTTCACATTAAAACACTTGGACACCACAGTGTGTTAGATGTATTTAACAGCAGTAACTCAGCAGCTAACTGAGTTGTACCACGGCTATTTTCTCCAATTTTTATACTGTTTTTAGCTAATGTTAGTCAATGGAAATGTATGCTAACGGCTGCAAAGATGGCGGGTCTCCATGGTAACTGTGGAATTTCCCGAACGCTAGGATATAACGGAAAAATAAGAAAAGCGTATGCAGCACTGTACAGAATAGCTTGCAATAACTTCAATTTCTCACTTATTTATGACTTAATGGATAAGTGTCTTCTAAAAGTAGGATAACTCGTCTTGGGCAATACTTCAATGAAAGAAAATAGACTTACGAAGCAGTGTAAACTATACACTGCTTCGTGTGTATAGTTTCCTTGTATCAAATCCTTGCATGTTTACACTTTTGCTAACAGATGCTAACACACACGATCAAGACACTCTTACACTCTTATACTCTTATACTTTTATACCTTTATACCTTTAAAAACTCTGCTTTCTCTTGTACACATCGGAACACGTTGAAAGACTGAGATGAAAGCACAAAAACCGCCGCTATTTTGTAAGTCTCATACAGAATGCTAAGCTAACACACCCTATCATGAATAGACGGCCTTCAACACATTGAGAGGAAATCTCCGCACGCGCCTTAAACACATACGGGCTAAATAAGAATCCCGATCCACGCTTAACCCAAACACTATTAACTGTGTTTTTTTCTAAAACGAAAATGCAGCTCACCAAATACCCAGATACTTCTTTGAAACGACAACAAAACGGCTTCTTTTTGAGGAAGTGCAGTGTGTGGCTTGTCACGGAAGTCAGCTGACGTGCTACGGCTCCCGGGGAATCATGGGAAATGTAGTCTTTCACAGCACATGACTACTGCGCTCTCAAACTACGGAATTTAAGGGGATTTTTTTTTAATATTCCTGTGCCAAACAGCCCATTCATTCTACATAAGATAATAAAATGGACAATGATAAAAGTGTTTAGAATTTATTTGCTAAATTAGTCGTCGCCTATATAAATGGAAATGAGGTTTCAGGTAAGGCAACAACATTTTTTAGCTTATCACAGACAACACTCCCATCCAACTATCCGATATATGGGACTGTCTGGCTCCTAATGAAAAATCTGTAGATGCTATAGACCCCAGAAATAGAAAGCTAACATAACAAAGAAGGATCTGCAGGCTTTGTGAACTTCCTGTGGGGAAGTATGAAACCAAATCAGGTTAGGCCACATCTGCTGAGTCCATACGACATGGATCACTTTCAGCACGGTTCAAAGGCCAGTCTTTGGACCTGTGCTCAAAGGAGAGGGGCAGCTGTGAACACATAGCACAGATAGACTACTGCAAACACTTTAGCTGTTCAATAGTTTTTGTTATTTTAAGACACAACAGGCTCAGTGATGCTAGTCCTAAGAAACACCGGGCAACTGAGTCACAACACTTTTTGCTCCTGTACATAGCAGGTTAAATGACTGATGGTTGAATGATAGCCTGTGGTGTGCAGCCAATAAATCCATCTCTCTTGCTCGCTCTGTCCAAAAAAATAGGCTATCCCTGAATGCTATAGTTTGCCTTTTCTGAAGAGACCCGAGGTTTGGTCTGTGTGTTGTGTGTTATAAAAAGCCTGTAATTAATTTCCCATATAGGCTGAGATGCCTATGCTGAAAGGCTGACCAAAATGAGTGCCTAATGAGTAGTACACAGGACAAGCATGTCCAGCGCTGTTCCTCCTCCCACGCCCTCTCAGTCTTTGACAGCCTGCAGTTCTTTGGACTAAGCCTGAAAAACAACCATCACAGAGTTATTGAAGAAGCTGGAGCCAGCGGTAGGAGCCCTGAGTGAAAGAAAAACAGAGCGTTCTCTTGCCCCCTTTTACCCCTGTGGGAAACTGCAGTCCGCCCCTGGATTAGTCCCCGCCTTTAAACTCAAAGAAGAAGAGAACTTCAAAGGCCGAGGGCCGCGTGGGCCCCGCCTCGCGCTCCCGCACGGCTTCACAAAGGATTTGCCGACGTTCGGGAATTCCGCCTCCACTTCCTTTTATAGCGCCGCTCGTGCGCTGGCAGGGCTCCAAGCCCCGCCCCTCCTGCTTACTTTGACAACACAAAGGACTTCACGGAACTCAGACGCGCCACCCACTTTTCCAAATAAGGACAGCTTTTCCATGTACGGCAAACAATCGGCGCGAGATTGCCCTTTTCTCTTCCTTATCCCGTTTATATGATCGGAGAGGAACTGCGCTTCAGGTTGAAGCGGTGCGAACATGGCCGAGCGAGTCCAGCAGCCCCCAGCCAAGCGGCTCTGCTGCCGGCCCGGCTACAACCCGGCATGCAGACAGGGCCAGCGGGCTGGAGGTATTCTGTGTGGCGGCTCAGGCTCTGCTCCGGGAGGCTCGGGCAATGGGAAAACGCACAACCCGGAGTCGCTGCTCGATATCGCGGCGCGGAGAGTGGCTGAGAAGTGGCCGTTCCAAAGGGTGGAGGAGCGATTCGAGAGGATCCCGGAGCCCGTCCAGCGGAGGATCGTTTACTGGTCATTCCCGAGAAGTGAAAAGGAGATCTGTATGTATTCGTCCTTTAACGCCGGAGGAGAGGAAAGTGGAACTAGCGGGGACAATAATGACGAGAGCCAGCTGCCTTTCCTACGGGGTGTCACTCTCCTGGAGGGTGGCTGGGTGGACAACGTATTACAAGTCGGTGAGTGGGCTCTACGCGACTCTAACCCAGGGAAAAGCAGTGTTCTAAACAAAACCCCACACTCTCACACTTGCTCTTTTTCCATTGAATCATGCCAGACTTTTAAACGCTTTCTGCACGGACTCTGTCCACTACTATAAACAATGCTGGGTTTCCATTTCCATTTCCACTCAGTCCACCTTATAGCTGTGAGAACAGCCTATTTTCAGATAAGCCCTTAATAGTAGTTCACTTCTCCTTGTTTTTGCCCACATATCTGCGCGTACTCGATTGCCCAGAGCCATCCCAATTGGAAGCTTAGCACTTTGTTCCTATTTTTGTGTCTTTCCAAGGCTCTCTATGCCCCCACCAATGGGTACACACAGACAAAAGCCCCCTATATCTTTTCACCGCTGGCTAAATAGACGATATTTAGAAAGCGAAGGGAGGGACGGCGATTTAAAGCCACAGTGCGTCTATTTTGTTTGCCAAACACCTTTGTGAGACAGACTAAAGCTTTTTGCTGCTGCCAGCCCCAACCTGCTATATGGAGCGACTAGTGACAGCTTATAGCAGCGTTATAAACAAAGTAAACAGACGTGCTGTGGGCTCTGCAAACCCCTGCTTGTATGCGCGCTGCCTGGCCCACTGCCTGTACCACAATATTTCACTGTAGTCGTCAGTGCAATAGACTCAGCTGTCAATCCTGCTCCCCACCCTTGGAAACGCTTCGGGATTCTAATCTCATTACCCTCCCCAGTTCATCTGAATCTTAATGCATTCTGCAAACAAGATTTTATGCATGATCTTCCTCCTCCCTCCCTCCTACTCTGTCCCCCTCTCTCTCCCTCTCCTCACTTCTTGGCTTACTATTTCTCCAAAGAATCCGTGTGGAGATGGCTGGAGCTCTTGTGGGCTTGGAGAATGTGCAGTGCACAATAGTAGCCATGGAGCAGACAGACAGGCAGGCAGCTTTCCCTCTCTCTCTCTTCCCCCCTTTCTTCTTTCTTTCCCTGGCTTGTTTACCAAGATTCCCAAGCATTGCACTCATTTATGGGTGCACTCTATTGGGAGGCTCTTGGAAGCAGACAGCCAGAATGGGGGAGAGGTGCAAGAAAGAGGAGCAAGTGCAAGTGTGGGAAGTGTAGGCAAATGAAAAGAGCTTTCTAAATGACCACTGTGCCTTTAAATCCGCTGGCCCAGCAGCACGAGGACCCATGGATTTATTGTTGATTTCAAAATGGACAATGCCTTTCAGTTTTCCCTCTATAGATCAGACAATTTGAGTTGGATTGTATTTACTTCTTGAATGAATGCTGATGTGAAGGACATTGTTGATCCAAAGGGTACATACTTCATAGATATTTTAGTAGCAGCAGCGGACTGGTGTTTATTTTAGACGAGGCATAGCAGAAATAAGGCAAACGTTTCTGTTATAACACATGCGAATAAGAAAACAAAGGGTAAACAATGCACAAGATCGATGCTGCTCGGGAAATTATGAGACGCCGTATTAGCATCACATTGACAAAACACACGATTCCAGAGGAGCGGACACAGAACAACCTCCATGACGGGTGTTTAAAACTTCAAATGCAGTGTTGTTGTTTTTTTTAGATCTGGTTTCGACCAAGGTTTCCCCTTCAATTCAAATCCAGTTGGTTCATAGATTGTGTGGAAAAAAGCTTTTGTCAAGACGTAAGTTATTAGTTAGCACACATGTTCTTGAATCTCTCTCGTTTTATATACACATTTGGAAAGACATGACTGAAATTTTGCTCCTAGTGATTTCCATTTTTAGATGCACATCATTCTAGAATTTAAAGTCAGCGGGAGAGTAGACGCCTGTATAACTCTATGGGATCCGTTGTTGTTGTTTAACGTCAGCACTTTTATATTTCTTTCTTTTCACTTTGTGCCTGTTTCTATTCCATGCAGATCGATCCATTACAGAGCAATGAACCACATCTTAACATTTGCATTTCAGTTAAAAAGCAAATACTGCTCCACAATTCAGCCCTGCCCTGCACCTCAGTGGGGAACGTAGCAACACAATAAATAAATAACAAAATATATGGTTTAGTTCACTGTCCAGAAGAAAGAACAATGGAGACATTTCAGCTTTTACACATGAGAAGGCCATTTGGAATTGTATAATGAAACAACAACAACAACAACCCTCGCTTTGAACTACATGAGGAAAGAAGCATCCATCATTAAAACACAAATATCTTTATCACATTGTGTCAAAACAAGACACATCTCAAACCTTCTTCAACCAGACAAGGCTAAAATGGAAAATCTTTCTTTTTTTCAAGCCACCGTTCGATTCTGTGTCATGCTGTGGTTGTAAAACTCGGTCAGAGGGAAGACCTCAGTTATTTCTCGATATATTTTGGTTCCCTGCGATACTATGGACATCCCGTCACGTATCATATGAACCTCATGTTAAACCCGGGCCTATGCATCCATGTATCCCTCGCCACTTTGCAGGGCGTGTGTATGTTTACGCTCCGAAATAGTATCAACGCGAGGAAGAGAACGGGGTCACTTTTGTAGCGCCGGCGCACTTGTGTGTGAAAGCGAGCTTACGTGGGGGGAAGTGTGTCAGTGTGTGCGAGGGGAGGGGGGGGGGCTCCATCAACACATGGGAAGAGGGAAGGGGAAGGGGGTGGATTGGGGGCTAGCTTGTGCATGGCTTGTCACTCTCATCCCGCGTGCTCACGGAAAGTACGGCAGACAGCTAACGCGCGCAGCGGGGAGGAGGGCGGCCAATCCCTGTTATGCTGATTGCAATTTTTGACCCAGAATTCCCCCCCCCTCCTCCCTCTGATATGAAGAGAAAAGAAAACATAAAAAAGAAGAAGAAAAGGGGGGGGAAATATAAATAAAAGATGCAATCTACTCCAGGGGACAGGCAAGCAGGCACTGGAGGATGAGGGCTTTAAAAGCAGGGCAGCATTGGAACGCATTGGAAAGCACTGGCGGGCGAAGGGAGTTGGGGGGGGGTTGTTCTGTCAGCCACATTGTACGCCATGTTGCCCCATCAAAAATATACACAGTGTCTGGCTCGGGAGAGCAGAAAAATAAGACGAAAGCTGCCTGCAATGGTTGCTTTGTCGAGGGGATGTGATTGAGGACCAGGGATGAAAGGGAGCGAAGTGGAAAATGCACTTCGCTGAGGCCGGACCCGGAACGCGGGGTTAAAACTGGGCCCGTATCATTCGTGAGGTTTTGAGCATGTTTTAAAATCGCATCTAGGGCTGCACAATATATCCCCCCAAAAATATATATCGCGATATGAGGTGATGCTATATCCGTATCACGAGAAGCCACAATACATCGCAACTAAGGGTGGGCCATATCGTTATCGCGATATCATTTTTTATGCCGTTATGAACGCCATATAATTTCATATAAACACTGACTGTAGAACACGGGGACAGGTGCTTAAAAAGTAAAATGAAATGGAGGATGTAAAACTGCTTGAGTGGATCATATTTGCGAGGAAATTAGTATGCCATAAAAAAATAAATTTTAAAAATATCACTGAATTGATCTTCTCAATACGCGTAAGGCTGGGATTGTGAGTCATTTGTCCATTGTCAATTATATCGTCAAATATATCGTTATCATGATATTTCTTTTTAAATCGTGATATAGATTTTAGGCCATATCGCCCTGCCCCCGATCGCAACATCACTAAAGTCTTCACCGGACTGAGAAAACTTAAAGCCACACCGTGTAGAATTTTACCCAATAAATAAAATTGAAATACAAGCATGTATCTTATGGCAGATATTTTCCTCATTGGAAAGTACCTCATAAATGTACAAGCAAACATTTATGAGGCTCACCCCTCCTAAGATATGACTGTAAACTTTACCGGGAGTGGGTGCGTCTCCAGCTCGTCTCCATGGAGATGTGACTAAAGGCAGTAGAATTTGAGATTTAAACAGGTTAGTTTTTCATCCAAGTCCATTTGTTTATTAACCACTGCAGTAATGGCATGTTCAGTGTTGAGCTGGTCATTAGGAGCATGTTTTGTTTTGCCTGGCAACAGTATAGCCCAAAATGTTACGCAGTGTACCTTTAACTAAAACTAACAACAAAACTTTTTTTTTGCAAACTCAGCCAAAAGATGCACTGAATTTATAAATGTGTGAAAGTTCTTATTAAAGTATTGCGATATTAGGTGATGCAATATCCGTATCACGAGAAGCCACAATATATCGCCACTAGGGGTTGGCAATATCGTTATCGCGATATAATTTTCTTTCATTTATGTTCCGCTCAGCTCCATCAGAGCAGCATGAACACTGACTGTAGAACACGGAGACAGGTGCTTAAAAAGTAAAATGAAATGGAGGATGTAAAACTGCTTGAGTGGACCATATTTGCGAGGAAATTAAAATATCACAGAATTGATGTTCCCAATAGGCGTAAGGCTGGGATTTTGAGTCATTTGTCGATTGTCAATTATATCGTGCTGAAACAATGAATTGATGAATCGTTTACTGGTTCACACACACTCAAATAGAGCAAAAATTACATGGAATTTTGTATTTTTGATTGTTCTGGGTCTGAAGTGTTTTGTTCATTGTAAATTTCATGAATATCTGTCTGTGTCTCATCCAATCAGAAGCAGAATTAGTGCCAAGAGCCTCCAACAAACATGTACTTTAAGTTTACTCCATCAACACATCCTCAGGCGGCGCCACTTTAGCTTTATGTGATATAAAAATGGATAAATTAATCGATCACAAAATAATCGTTAGTTGCAGCCTTAATATCGTGAAATATATCATAATCACGATATTTCTTTTTTATGTCGTGATATAGATTTTAGGCCATATCGCAACATCACTAAAGTCTTCATCGGACGGAAATCTAAACTTTTTTTTTGCAAACTCAGCCAAAAGATGCCCTGAATTTATAAATGTGTAAAAGTTCGAGTTAAAGTTTCAGTTAAACATTTCTTAATTGAGTTGTTGCGCTGCTGATGTTGTGTTTTTTAAGTCTTGTTTTTAATCAATTGGCTGAAAAACTAGTTACTTCCAACTTGTGTTTAATTAGAATGGAACACATCGACTGAAATGGTTTAGTGCGAGGTCGCTGTGTAATATCACATATTATTATACGGCTCTTCACAACGTAAGTAGAAGCTCCGTTGATTTGAATGGGATTTCCCAACGTTCTACCGGTCATTATTTTCTGATAAAGGACCTCTGAAAAAAATGATGACCGCTGCCCATGGCAACGGAGTTCGTGCTTTCATATCACTCCGCGCGTACGCAGTAGCGGACACTCTCTCTGTCCCCGTCACTGAGAGAGAAGTCGGGGAATCGCTCGTGAAGTTAGCGTGAGTCTGACTTTCAATTTACCCAAAGATTCACCACCATTCCTCCAACTGCGCCTTCAACTAAGTAGCTGGGCTAGCGGCTAGCCTCGCTTCTTCCAGCCTAGCCAAACGCTGCAGCGCAACGCGCAAACTTTTGGGAACTATTTGTCGCGGATGTCATTAAATAAACCTTTCGGCCTTCATAAAAGTGTACGAAGTTTATGTTGTGTGTGTTCAGTTGGCAAATGGCCGTATAATAAGCGGGCCCCCTCCGCTTCACGTCGGGGTCCGGTTCGCCCTGTCGGTACTTATTTTCCCGATAATGACCAGCGTTCTATACATTATCCCTTACTTATTGGGTTTGCACAGTGATATCGCAATATTACTTCAATATTTGTTTTGTTTCAGTTGAGCATGTCCGTTTCCCTTTTCCACTCTCGAACGCCAGCCCATACTCTGCAAAGTTCCTCAAAGTCCGGAAACTACATATAATTACATTTGTAGGGTCATACATTTGTACATTATGTGATATAGGACCCATTTTTGGCTACAATAGGCCTTTGTAGTATTGTAGACATAGCGATCTGTGGAAAATGGAAAGTGCTATGTTGTGTATTGTTAGCCTCCTAGCATAATAGCGTTCATGTGAAGTCATATTTTTGAAATATTTTTGAAAAACACCCAGGAATCTTCATGAATAAGTGTGCTTTTGTTAACAAGCATTTAGGTCAGAGAGAGACCTTTTTAGATTTGTTTCTAAACTGGTTTTAATCATTGGAAGCCTAAAGTGTGTCTGCTTTCTGATTGGATATTTGTCTCATTGTACATCATCGGAAATGCTTTCTTTTTTGTTATTGTGCAAATCAACATTGCAGTTGTTTTCATTGTTTGATATGACCATGTTTAGGTCAAGTCATGGTGTCATAGACTGGTAATGTTTTATAAATGATTTACAATAATATCTTGCATTTGCTGCTCACCCATCTACAAATCTTGAGCTACAATACAGGTCAGGAGTCGTAATCGTACCAACGTAGCTGGAGGATTCACTCCACAAAATATGCACTCTCTGTGGGGGGGCTCTAATTCAAGTTTGGGAAGGTCGCAGTAGCCAAGCAGTCTGCACTTAAATGTATTATAAATGTTAGCACTTTGAACTCTCGCAAGTCAATATGAGATAGCTATTTGTGGGTGTGCATAGATCATTAATAAAACTCTAGGACATGATGCTCGTTGATGTTGCAAATGTGGCAGCCATCTTGTGATTGGCCAGTGAGGCTAATGCTAAGAGCAAGTCATAAAAAATGGGAACAGGATAAAACGTCATAATAAGAAACACAGCCATTGTTTTTGATTTGTTGTATTGCTGGTCGAGGCATCTCAGGGCAATTTACTGAAAAAAATACTGTTGTTTTGTTTCTTAACACTATTTTGCACCATTCATTCTACGGCTTGGAGGTCGTTCACCAAGTGTTTGTTTACATGTTTGCATTTTTGACACACACTGCATACTCTCATTTGCGTATCAGATTTGTGGCCCTAATTCTGTAATACAGGATATTTCAAATGGTAAATCAGGTGCAAAATGCCCACAAAATAGCTAATTTTATTATTTGGCTTTCGCTCGCTATTTAGCACCTGTCCCATCGCCCCCCAGTGTATTCACTGTCTCAAGTTAACCAGCAAACATATTGGTCAGATTCTGCCTATTTTCTTTCTTTCAGCCTGTCCTTACACTAAATGATTGTGTGGGAAGAGGAACATTGTCAATTTGCCATTTTCTTTCCTTCCGTGACTTAAGAATTGATCAACACGGCTTAATGTTGTGTAATAAAATATGCAATACAATTGTAAAAAGGTAAAATAATGATTATTAATAATGGCAAAACTGTGTTCTGTTTGATTAAAAATATATAAATAAAAATGCCAAATTTCATTTCCTTTCTTCAGTAGGCATAAGCTGTAATGGTTTGTATGGTTTTTATTTAGGCAGGGACAGTGCACAATGTAACATTGACCAAAAGGAAGCATTGTTATAGCAAAAATGCTAATTTCCACCTGTAGTCCCTGATGTTACAGGACAAATACTACTTTTTAAATGTAGATGAGTATGTGACCAAGGATTTATACACTTTAACATCATCATTTCATTTAAAGCCACACTGCGTAGAATTTTACCCACTAAACAAAATTCGAATACAAGCATTTTTTTTATGACAGATATTTTCATCATTGAAAAATACCTCATAATTGTGCAAACAAACATTTATGAGGCTCGCCCCTCCTAAGACATGACTGTAAACTGCACCGGGAGTGGGTGCGTCTCCATGGAGATGTGACGAAAGGCAGTAGAATTTGAGATTTAACCGGGTTAGTTTCTCATCCAAGCCCATTCTTTTACTACACACTGCCGTAACAGCATTATTACAGTCATTAGAAGCGTGTTTTGTTTTGCAGCAACAGTATAGTCCAAAAATATTGCGCAGTGTACCTTTAAATAAGTTTGAAACCTTATAACATTTTCCACCAGTCCTTCTCCCGAGTGAACGGCCGCTCCCTCATGACGCCGTTCCTGATCATCACCAATGCACGGTGTTTCCTATTGGTTTGCATCGCGCCAGGTTCGAAAGGCCAATCACAATATGGCCGCCAGAATGCATCACTAAGACGACGTCCTATCCAGAGCTTTATTAAAGATCGTTTGGCGATATCAGTATAGCCGCCGCCTAACATCGAGAGGTGACAAACATTGGGCGATCATTCTTCATCCCTTTGTCGTCCCCGTCCTCTCGTGTACGGGGTCAGGCTCGGAGAAGAGACGGGCGCCGCCAGCTTGGACGGGGGGGGTAGGATTCTGCTCTGATGATGAAAGACACGAGTGCAATAGAATACATGCAGAGGTTATTGTGCGTATGGGGAAGGGGAGGGGAGGGGGGGGGCTAATATACTTGAATGGATCTTGTGTCGCCGTATTCCCCTCCTCCCCCCGCCTCCACCTCTCCCAAGTGAGCAGCTATAAAACTCTCCATATTTACTCCCCTAAGGCCAACTACCAGCCCCCAGTCTCTTGTGATTATTTATCTTTTTCTCAAAGACATTAATCAAACGCTTTTCCCCCCCTTCTCTCCTTCGCGCTCTCTTTCCCTTCACCCTTTCCATACATCAGCACCACGCAGCCGAGGGGATCGGCTCAAAGGGGTGCAGGGGTAGAGCAATAAGATAGAATGGTGATACGAAGCCAAGGAGGGAAGCCTGCAGGGGACATGCATGGGCGGAAAATGCAAAAAAAAAAAAAAGAAACGGAGGGGACAGAGGCATTGAAATGGTGATTGGAAGAGAAGGGATGAGTGAGGAGGAGGAGGAGGAGGAGGAGAATGAATGAAGGGGGGAGAAAGCGGGAGACGGATAGCTCGTTTCTTGCTCCCATGCGGGCTCATCTGTTCCGGTGCCAGCCTCTCGGATAAATATTCATATACCAGTGCATGCTTTATCAGGCGCTCCAGTGTTCTGCCATTGTGGTGTGTTGGTATAAACGCCCCAGACGTCTCGCGTTTTCCACCCGTGCAGTTGACGTGGATCCCCGTCCGTTGGTTCAAAGTGAAAAATGTAGAATCGTTGCAGTTGAAGTTATTGTTTGCGGCATCAAGAACCTTCAGAACTCGCTTTGAACACCGGCTGGTTGCTCTGATTAGAACTTGATTGGGGGCATTGCGGAATTGTTGAAGTATTAAGAGTAGAGGTCGACCGATATGGGCATTTCGAAGGCCGATGCCAATATGCACGGCCGATATCTTTTTGGCCGATTTTTCCGAATGTCTTGTCTTCAATTCTGTGAAAACATAGGCCTACAGCAAATACTTGGCCACTCCAGCTGTGGACGATTTATTGTATTACTTCAGGTGATCCGATCATAGTTTCTGTCCCAGCTTTGATTAGTTGCCGTTGTCATTAGCATGCTACCGTTAGCATTAGTATAGATACAGACGGCAGCGCGTCACACAAGGGGCCGTGGCTTCGCCGAGGGGGAAAATAGAATCTTTTGGGAAACACAATTTTCCACTCTTTTTTAGCCATTTTCTGGTGGAATATGAACTTATTTATCACATAAATAAAGTCAAGTGTAAATCGGGCCCATGTGGACATTTTCTCACAGCAGATTCTTCAGTAGAAGTGAAAAAAAAACGCAGTCGTAGCTAGCGCTATCTATCCCTTAGCATTAGCCCGATGCTAACATGTAGCATCAGGTTAGCATTCTCCGTTATTTATGTATTTATGGGCTGTTGAACCACTTTGCTCCTCTCCGTGTCTTTGTATCTTTATCATGTAGAAAACTCTATTCATAATTCAGCGTTTGTTAAAGTAGTTTTTGAATAATTAGAGAAAGTGTAGATTTTTCTCCAAATTGTTTTCCCCCTTAACTGTTTTCAAACCATATATGGGCGATTCCAGAGATGCCGTCTGTATTTTGTGCGACAAAAATACAAACTGTGCTTCAAAAGGACATGCAGCGTGTCCATATTCACTGAGGTTTTGTTGGTGAAACTTGTCTTTAACAAATTTTCATCGCGGTGTTCCTCTGTTCCCCTGAGGCCTGAGTTGTGGGAGGACTCATTTTAAAGCCCTGATTGAGCTCTTTCCAATGCAAAAAAAAACAAAAACGGGAAATCTCTATCACGTCTGGAGATATCAGCTTTAATCTGCGCTAGATAAATTGGTCGACCTTTAATTAAGAGTCCCTTAATTAGTTAATTTGATGAAAATGTGATTTGAACATGTTTACCTCATGGCTTGGGACACAAATAGGTCACGTTTATGAAATGCCTCTTGGCCCTTGGGCAAATCGTCCGGAACAGTTGGCATTGTCTCATGTCTCCACGTGCAGGATCTCCGCCAGGACAGGAGCACCTAGCAAGACGATTGTTCATGTTTTAGCTTGATCGGAGGCAAGAGTAGAGTCCCATCCACACACGGTGAGCTGTTGACCCCCATCCCGGATAGGCCTTAGAGTTCATAAACAACCTTGGCTGTGTCGTCGCATGCTCTCTGATTGTCACGGTTGGGTTTTACCTTTTATTGTGCCCACAGGGAAATTTACCCTCAGCATTGGACCCATTCTTGATTTCCATTGGGGCAACCTTGTCAGGAGCAGTGAGCAGTGCCAGGGGACCATCCTCCTGACCTAGACCTGATCTTGGTCCGGAGCCGCCGGCTGGAGGATTCACTTATTGTGGTTGTCTTGGGTTAAACCACCTTTCACAGACATGGAGAGATTCAGGGCTGCATGACTTTGGGAGAATATCTAATTGCAATTTATGTGTTTGAGAATGGAAATCCGCTTCACAGTGTGTCTCAGACGGGCTTTTTTTTTTTTTTTTTTTTTTTTAACTTGTTCCACGCTGTCACAGAACACTGCAAAGTCTCTGCGGTGTTTGGTCTGTCAGTGCGGAACATCAGTTACCGGTAAAGGAAACGCTCGCCACGCTGCCAGTCCTGATCCTATAGCATCTGTTTGCCGGGGCCCCTGGTGTAATTTAGCCCCGGCGTCTCATCACGCTGAAAGGAAGGTCTAGTATTATGGCGTCCCATCCTCTAATTATAGAATTCTAATCCTATGGCTTTAACATGGCATGACAAAGCATGTTAGCACTTCATTGCCCTCCTTCCGGTGTCAGTGGCTCGAGTCTGGGTCAAGTTCATGCACCTGATTCAGGATTATCTGCCCGTAAGTCGTTGTTGCCACGGCCTGTTTAAGTTTTGGCACATTCTTGGTCTGTGTTATTGTTTCTATTTGTTGTGAGCAGTATTTACTTTACTCTTTTGCGTGTCCCCAGCAAATATCCTGCCCGAGCCCGCAATTCATTATTTCCTAGCAACAGTATATTTACCAAAATGACACATAATCAGGCTTGAGTGGTGTAGGGAAAAGAATTCAGCATCCAAAATGGCAGATTGTGAACAAACAAGCTAGTTCTGGAGAATTGCCACTAACGGTTATTGCTGCACAATTAATCACAATCAAATAGAAATTGCATTGCATTAAATTGAAAAAAATAATAAAAAAAAAAAATGGCAGGACAATATCATTACATACGACGATATATCCTTTCCCCGTGGGGTCTTATTGTGATAAAGCTGTAGTTTAGTCATCTGCAAATAGGTCCTCTTACGTTTGGGGGATTTTTGTATTAGTTTACTCTGCTCCGCTCCTGGACATTTAAAGTGGGCGCAGTGAAATTAGTTTAATTTAGTATAAAACATAAATCAAACTGCAGCACTCGTGAGAGAAAGAAATGAATTTGATATTTTTCATTTATTCCAGCCTTGGTAAGTTATGGTCGTTGCTGGAGACTTTCAACATGATGACAGAATAAATATATCTGCCTACTTGTAACGGCGCCTTTAATAAACAAAATGAAAAACTGGTGGATTGATTTTTTTTTATTTTTTTATGCTTGTTGATGGATCTCAGGGTCAAGTTCACGCACCTCTCGCTTCATTCATTTCTGACAGCTCTTGACTGACTCCTCCCCCCTTTGACACTCCCGCTGCTCCTCCTCCTCCTCCTCCTCCTCCTCCTCCACGTGCTGTCTGCCTGCGGGGCTTTGTGCCAGGATGTCAAAGATACACACACACACCCATCACCACATACACATCACCCCCTCGCTTTGACTATCCCGTTATGGTAAGGCCCCGTGTCCCACAGGAGTGACATACTGATGCCTGGCATATGTCGCTCTGTGCAATGTCATTAGCCCAGGATACTCGCTCCTGCCTATTTATCCCGTGCTCCTTGTTAGGCAAATTTGATTTTTTTTCTTCTACACAATGCTAGCAGCGTGTCATTTTATCATGTGACTGGGGGCAAATCTTGTTGATGAGCTGCTGGCAACACCCCCCCCCCCCCCTTTTTCTTTTTTTTTTAAATGTACTTTGTATGTGTGTGCTGCTTGGTGTGGGGGGATGTACATCTGTGCCTTTGGCTCATGGTACATGCACAATAGGTGTTGTTATGGAAAAAAAAATCTCGAATTGACCTTGCTGCGGGAATAACCGTGCATGTAGGCACAGTCGTTTCCAGCGTTTTTTGGGTTTGTGAACCTTTGGGATTTTCGAGTGCTTATTGAGAAAGTGCTCAACTAAAACGGCAGAGTTACTCATAATGGAAAAGGCTCAGTCTTTCGGATTTAAAGGGATATTTCAGGATTTTTGACGTAGGGCCTCATTTCCTAGTTGTCCAGAGTGTTGCTGATTTCCGGAGACATTTTTTTTTGTAATTCATGCAGTTCTTATGTTTGAAGAGTCTAGTAGCGCTAGGCTAGTGCGAGGCTAGCGCATGTCTATGGTAACTAGTAGCCTGCATTAAAAACAGTCTGACCCGCTCCACAGTGCACCTGAGGCAAATCACTTATAACGCCAGACTAACCATATAAATGTCTGTGTCGATAGAGTAATTTTAACCATTTTGCATTTAAAATAACTTTTATTTGAGCAGCATCAGCTTCGTGGTTGTATAAGCTACGCAACAGCGGAGTGATCTGCTAGAAAATAGTCCCTCAAAATGCGATCATTCATGTGATGCAAGGTCAGTTATATTCCAATAATTGTTCTATCGACACAAACATTTATATCATTAGTCTGGCTGATATCGTAGAAATGTGCTAGCCTTGCACAAGCCTAGCGCCACTAAACTCTGGAAATATAATCACTGCATGAATTACAAAAAAAAATATCTCCAGAAATCAACAACACTCTGGGTAACTAGGAAATGAGGCCCTATGTATAAAATCCTGAAATATTCTTTTAAGTAGTTCTTAATACTAGGCCTGTCACAATAACAAATTTGAAGTTCGATGTATTGAGGCAGCAAAGTATCGCGATAAACGATATTATTGACTCGAACGATAGGCCTACTAGATACTGTCAACTCTCAGGCATGAGATTTAAAGTTTGTGATTTTATACTCACTACTGCCACCTCAGGTCATACGTGTAACTGCAGCTTCTATATTAAGCTCGTGCATGACGGCACTTCGGACCCGAATTAACAACTTTCTGAGTGACAGTGCAGGATTTTAGAGGCAGTTGTGGTGAACAGGTCTGGGCTCATTCTACACATTAGGACATGGCTTGAACATGTAGGGGGAGGAAAATACATAATTTTAACATTTTGAAACTCCGTATAGTCCCCGTATAGACAATGATGAAGGACACTGTTATAAATTGGCAAACTCTTTGATATAATGTGAAACTTATTGTACGCAAGATCTGAACCTCACCTACAGCATTCTTCCCGCTTTGCGCCAACGTGTATAACCGTGTGTCAGTTTTTCTTTTTACATATACAAATTACAGTTCGCCGGCTGAAATATTGCCAAAAGTCCCTGGCATTCACGCCTCTTAGAGTGTGAAGGTCGTCCTCTTCTGCTCCACCTCTTTCCCAGACAAACGTGCGCATGTGAGTGTGACTGTCTCGCGCTCTTGCATCTCATAACTCAGGTTAATTTCTTCACGCTCTGGAGAATCTTAATTAGCTTTCTGCGTCATGTACCTCCCCCGTTCTGCCTCTTTTTTTTTATCACGTCGTCAACGTAAAACCGCGGAAAATCAACAAAGCCTTCTAGTACCGGTACTTTCCTTTTGTTTTCCAACTTTCCCCTTCACCCAGACCTCGGTGTGAAGAAGAACCGAGAACGCACAGCTTTTGTTGCTTAGGCTCCAACGGTGTGTCCTTGCTAGCACGCCGTTGTAGTGTCAGGCAATCTACCCGCGGTGCAACATTTCATGAAAGAACATTTGCTAGCATTGTTCGGATGACAAAGAAGCGAGATGCATGCCAAGGTAGAGTGGCCCTTGAGAGTGGAAGAGTGGGCATGTTTTGTGCAAGAGCAACAAACACGCTTTAACACTTTCACAAAGAATTCGCAAGGGTTCACAAAGAGATTTTTGAGCGGGCGACCTCTACATTTCAAGCATTTGTCCACAAAGGTGCAGAATTTAAGATGCCAGCCATAAATCTTGCAAGAGCATGTCGTGTGAGACGCTATCGGGCTGCACTGGGTGTTTTAGTGGCTGAGGGCTTCTGCTTTTTGTTTGTGTGTGGGCTGGTTCTATTCATGAGGGTGGATCTGGTTATATTTTGCTGTTAGGGAAAAGAAGAGAGAGGTTTTTTATCTTTTACAGCGCTCTCTCTCAGAAAAGGCCCACATGCCCGCTGTCAGTGAAAGAGAAAGACAAAATGCTTTTGAATATGCTATTTGTCTGCATGAAAACAGGAAAGTGGCCTCAACTTGTGACTGGATTTCAAAAGATGTTGACACAACCGGGCTTTTCCACAAAATAGTCAGCCAGGATGCTTTCATCTTTGTTTCGCTGTCTGTTTGCCGCAGTTGACTATGTTATCCTTCAGGACCCACGAAGTTGCTCATTCAAATTAATATGGTAATGAGAGAAGAAATTATACCTTTTGGAAATTCACATAAAGAGTATACGGTGGTAAGGTCCCAGGTTCGATTCCCACCTGGACAGGGATTTTCTGTGTGGAGTTTGCATATTCTCCCCGTGTCTACGTAGGTTTCCTCTGGGTACTCCGGTGTCCCCTACCACAAAAAACATTGATTCTGAACACCAGCCTGGCTCCACATCTGGAGAAGGGACAAATATCGTTGTACAGTTCTTGTATAATGACGTATACAGTACCTTAAAGGGGCTTAGATGCAAGTTAGCCATGTTATGCTCACTACTGCCACCTCAGGTCTTACATGTAACTGCAGCTTCTATATTAAGCTCGTGCATGACGGCACTTCGGACCCGAATTAACACCTTTTTGAGTGGCAGTGCAGGGTCTGGGATCACTCTCTGCCTTAGGACATTGTTGAAACATGTTGGGGGAGAAAAATAATTAATTTTAACATTTTTAAACTCTGTATAGTCCTTTTAAGGTCTATTAACTTTAGCCTTGACTATACAGCATTGATCTGAAATGAATGCTTCAGTGTGTCCTTACACACAGATTTGGAAAAGCTTAGCATGAGCCAATAAATTACATATAAATGGTAAAACTGTTGACTTGTACATTTTTGTTTGCTATAAAAGCCACTAAATATCTTAAGCAGCTGGAGGATGGGATCTCTGCCACTATTTTAAGGCTACACATGCTAACACAACATTTCCTGCATCACAGGGGTGCCCCAGGGGTCAGAGTTATGCCCAGTCATTTTTCTTTCACTTTTTCACTTGGACGTACTGTAAGCAAGCAGTCAATATTTCAAGACTTCCATGATTTGCGATTAACTTGTTTTAGTTATTTTGTTTAAGAGGCAAAGTCTAAGCCTTTAAATAAAATGTTTGAGCTACTGGCTCAATGCTCAAGGAAACAAAACCACTTACACCATAAATATGTTGCGGTTAGGAGGATTGAACTGTAATACTGTAACAACAAACTCTAAGGCTGCAAACACTTTAATCTGTGATGCTGACATATTGTACAATAACAACAGTAGAAGATCCATCTAGCGTCTCGCAGTTGACAATGTGCGAAGCCTGCATTTTAAATATGTCCAAACTCCACAGATAGTGAAGCGCCGCGTGAGAGTGGTTTGTTTGAGACCACTGATCCCCAATCCAGTGCATTACCCCTGGCCATGTGACAAACAGCGAGCCTCTATCGTCATGGAAACATGGCTGAGCCCCGAGCTAGTGTAAACATCTGGCTATCCATGAGGGAGCAATGGGGGCAGCGCAGCCATCCGAGTGAGGAGAGGTGTGCCGAGGGATAGTGCTCCAGGTCTGCGGCACATCTGAGAGGCCGAGGCCAGATTCCATGTCTCTGTCCCATTATGTTGGCTCAATGGAAAGAGGATAGGGTGCATTTCGGCTTGAGTGTAATGGAAACATTTCAGCTAATGTGAGTGTGGGCAGAGATGCTTGTTCTTTAGTCCAAAGATTTAGCGCGTGTCAGGTTCCGGATGTTTTTACGGTCTCGAGATTGTATGTACCACAGAATATTTAGATTTCGCCATCTCGCATTGATTTTTGAGGGAAGTGCATTGAATAGAGCTCCTTCACAACATAAATGACCCAATCTTTGTCTTGCATCTGTCACTTCTTTCTCTCCTCGTGGAGTCAAAATTGTGTGTGGGTGAGACCTGTTAGCTACATGCTAGTGTTGTTTATTCTCTACCAATGTGTAGTTGATTTGTTCGGAGAATCAACATTTCTCATGAAAGGGAGAATGTGCCCTGCTAATGTTCGCCGAACCCGTCAGCACAGGCTCCCCGAAATGCAACCACCTCTCACCTCTTGTCTGGACGCTAATCTAGACCGTGCAATACAAAATAATCCCTAAATATCCATGTCCAAATAGTGAGATGTCCATGCAACATCTGTCTTGCCTATTTGCTTCTTTCTCCTGCCTCTCTCTTTTCTAAAAACACCCATTCCCAGCTTTAAGAACCAGCCATGCCCCACCCCACCCCCCCCACCCCCCTCGCAATGCCCCACAAACTACCACTACCGTAACGTTGCCACATAGACGCTTAATAACTTCGACATGCCTCCCCAGTCATAGGTCATAAAGCTCTGCCCCTCATGATGTCCCCATTCCAGCCTGACTTGTCTCCCGTCCCAGACTGTGGCGGGCCCGGCTGTGCGTCAGCAGCTCTCCCCAGCCTGGCTCGGGCTCCTCTACAACCCACCCCCTCTCCTTCGCGTGCACAGGATGGAGCGGCGGGAGCGGGGCGATAGAGAGGCTACTAAATCCAAAATGACAAGGCCCTATTAAAAAGCGCTTTTTTTTTTCTATTCCGTTTAATGACTTTTATTACCAGCCGCCTTTCTCTCTTCGATTTGGCAATAATAACAACAGGGGAACGCGGCACTCAGCGTTCTACAATGTGATGCTCCCTCCAACCCCCCTGTTTTTTTTTCTTTTTTTTTTTCTTTAATGAATTCTTCTTTGCACCGATGGGCTGCTGAAATAAGCACAAAGCCGGGCCAAGAGTGTGTTGGCTGCAGCGGGAGGTTCGATATACCGCGCGTACTGTATATGGTGTGGGATTATTTACAGCGACTAGACATACGGACTGCACATGCTTTTACTGCGGCCACAGAGCGACATGCTTACGCCGGTTTTTTGTTTTTTTTCTAGAACGGTGGGAGAACTGCAATTGGACCCAAATGCTCAAATTGGGTGTGTAGGCGTAACGTATGCAAGTAATGTCGAATGCTGCTGTACAACCCGAGACACGGCAATATAATGCGATACAATTACAGCTTTGCCCACCGGCGCGAAAGAAGATACATGCTGTACTTCTGCACTTGCATCTTTTCAGGAGTCTCCAAATAAAGCCTCATTATGTTTAGAATATAGTTAGAAGAGTTTATTACTTTCTTAGAGCTTTTTACTACACTACAGCCAAGCGGTCTGGTCTGTTCTCCCCCCCCCCTCCTCTTTTTAGAAACAGCTGTGCAGCAAATGGGAGCAAGAAGAGGGGGTGGGACGGTTTGGATATTTTGTTTCAGCTCTAACCAAGTAAGATAGTGATAAAGACGTGTTTGACATTGTTTTGACCAAATACCTGCAAAAAGCCTAAAATTCTCTCCAATTCAAAGCAGAACTATGTAACTTTTGCCCCCAGAGGACACAAGCGCCACTGCTGCTGTCGTGGCATGTTGCTTTTATTTGACTCATTAATTGTCCGTGAGAGTTAATACTACGCTGAGGAAAGACAAAGGGAGAGAGGGATATTGTGCCACAACCCAGTTCTACCATCGACATTCTTTTTTCCCCGCTCAAACTTGGCTGTAACTTCTGCTAAAGTGGCGCTAGCCCACGGTTAGCTTTGCCTGTTAGCCTGTTAGCTTCTTCTAATCGCAGTAAACCAAATAACGTTTTGCAAAATGAGAGCAATAGACAGAATACAGTCAGGACTTACCCGTCTGCCATGTCATAAACCTCAGACATGGAAGCCACTTGTGTATTGGGCTGCCGGGTCGGAGGCAGGGAAAGTTGCAAGTGTGGTTTTCTGGCTAGAGACACCAGGGGGAGATGAAAGACCCCCCAATCATCCCATATATACATGTATTGCCCCCAGAGGGACTACGGAAAGGATTCATTAAGATAAAAAAAAGTTACTCAGTTCTGCTTTAAGAATCTAACATCAATGCATTCAACCATTTAAGTTCAACTTGTCTACGATTATATTGTGTCAACATTGCAATAACTACCGTATTATTCAGCGATTCATTGTACAGCGATATTCCTCAATTTGTTCAGTTCGTCTTCTGAAAACCTAGCTGCCTGTTAAGACTTTTGTCCGATATTTTTCTCTCTGGGATTTTCCGTCATTCAAAACTGTTGAGCAAACAGGCATTCATCGTAATAATGACTGCCTATCCAATTGTGGAGTAAATGTAGTATACTTCAACGTTTCCTTACAAATTGCTTCTTCGCTCAGTCTGTGCAGCCGCCAAGTGAAATCAAGTCATTTGCCGTCGAGGCATCGGTGGAAGTCACCGGTCACTGTTGGCAGGGCGCTTGAGCGGTTAGTGTTCTCGCTTCACAGATTGAGGTCCCTCTGTGTGGAGTTTGTGCTCGCTGATGGATAATACGGCTCATCAACCTAAAACATGGTAAATGTGGGTCATAATAATCGGGGGAGAAATGCCACGAGGGACCGGTTTATCATATCCCAAAGTACAGTCTCAGTGAAACAAAAGTAAGCTGCAAAAGTAAGCTGCAAAAGTAAGCTGCAAATCTCCGTCATCGCCACCTCAGTCGCACTCTTGCCGGTGAGACGGGGTGAATCCGGAAGCATATGACAATGAGCGCTCGTGTTAATAGTCCTGCTAATGTGCGTACCGCAGTGTGTCAGGCTGAATAAGGTGAGGAGTGTGAATGATAAGAGGCTGAATGACATTCCTGTCTGTCACCATCCTCTCCTTATCTCGCTCCGGCGCACACACTCTGCCGGGACGCCGCCGACTTGACTGCCGTGGCGCCTTAGGATAAACAACAACATGCGATGGGGGGGGGGGGGGCGGGACTTACCTGCTTTTGACCCCCGGCTCGCTCATCGCCTGTAGCTCCTCCCTCCTTCCTGTCGAGCTGACCTCCCCACTTAACCTCCGGGGATCGGCTGGGGTCAGGGCGGGGGCCGGCGCGGTCAGGCTCGCCCTTGAGCGGCCGAGGGCTTTACATGCTCGAAAGGAACGGGGCCTTCTCACATTATTGTTTTCCAATAAACACGGGCTAATCAAAGGCTGAGACTGCGCGGGTGACTGGGCTGCTGCTATGTCGAGTCGCGCCGTGTCCGGGCTGGGAGGAGGAAGTGGTGGTGGTCAAAGTGTAAACAGTGGTGCTTCTTTTAACATTACAAGGCTAACAGTTATTGGTATTTATTTGCTTTTCTGTGTGAATGGAGTGAATTCTTCATGTTGGAGTGCCATGTTCTGGACTTTGGGAATGGCTGGTTTATTGAATGGACAAACTTTGGCAACTCGATGCTTGATCCAACCAACTTCCTGTTCTCGTAACTCTTTCCTGTCCTTATTGTATTACTATGGGGAGTTAGCTGTGTCTAAAAATATATGTGTGAAGCTGGCGGATCGCTTACAACACCTTAAAGACTTTACGTCCGACATCTGTGTTCATAGATGTTGCTGTTTTTACTCTTAAAACGAAATGGCTAATGTTTATGTGATGCATAATAGATGTTGAAATTTCACTTTTTTATGTCATTCTGTTTCATTTTTATTACAAAATGGGGACAGTTACACACACACACAGGATGTTGATGCCATGCAGAGATCGAGCCTATAGTTTAAATAAATGAATAAATACTGAGGTGCCTGACGTTTCTGCTGCTGTTGTAAAGATCGTGTGGCAGATTATGGCATCACATGGCCAGGAGAAGGAGGGGGAAGAAGAAGGCAGCATACAGTCTTCTCACTTGACTTTTTGATTGCGATTGTCTGCAGACCGTCCCTGACTTCTATGTGACTGTGTCTTTCAGTATTTCCGTCGCCTCCCATTTGCCTGTCAGCTCTGTGAGTCAGGTATGTGAGGAGGCTGTACTGAGAGGGCTGCCTCTGGCGGTACATAGCCCAGCCATGGCGTAGTTGTGTGGCATCTGAGACGTGCATTCACTGCTCTGTGCCACAACGGCACAGCATCAGGCGGAGGTGAGGGAGATGCCAAAGAGAAGCATTTACAGGCTGATCAATAGTACTTTCAACTGCAGTTCATGCTCCCCAGACTTCTCCATTCTACATTCCTTCCGTGTGTGTACGTATATTCCTTCCCATCTCAAAGTTCCGGGTCAATTTCCCAAGCCAGGCAATAGAAGCTCATATCTTATTTACACTGCCTCTATCTAGATACAGCATGTTTCCATAGTGCTTCCTGTGTCTAAACTCCCAGAGGAAGCTAGCGGGCTAGCTAGCTCTACTCCCAGTGCTGTACTTCTCAGTGCGAGCAGACTGTATCCAGACCTCAGGGCTAATGTGCTGTCTACATTTAGAGGCTCTGTGTCCCCTGGCCTATTTGCCATACTTTCCTAAAGTTACATCTTTTCCTTTACAAGGTCTTCATGCTTATTTTGCTATATTTTTTGGGATCATGGGTTAGGTGTGCGCAAACATTTTGACATAGCGGCCACATTGGGTTTTTTAACTTGCCACTTGCTGTTTAGGGCTCTTCAAACAGACTGCAATTGCCTTAATATTTTTTTTTGTTATGCACTATCCTTCTTTATGTCAGTATGTCATTTGGTCAGGTTTTGCAGGCCAGATTGAAGGGCTTGGCGGGCCACATTTGGCTCCCAGGCCGAGGTTTTCACACCTCTGTGTCAAGATTTACTTTACTCCTTATGTCCCTATTTCTCCTCTACCGAACCCACAGGTAGGAACAACTCTGACCTATGACATTACTAGTACAACTGTGGACGTGCTAATCACTGCGATCCTGAGCCGCAGCTTCACACAAACACACATTTTAAAGTACGGGCAAAGAGGAGCGTTTCCGTTTTGCCACACGGGACTGTCATGGATGCCTGCCACGACACGTTACTGCCACTCAGATGCGGATGCCCATTATATGTGTGCGCCTGTCCCTCTTTTCTGTGTGTCTGTCTGCCAGGCACAGCGGTTGGCTAGCTGTTAGCCGGCTATCTGTCCCTCCTGGGTGGCTCCATCACCTCACCTCCTGGCCCCCTCGCAGCCAGTGACAGCTCAGCCCGGAGAGACATGGGTAATGGTCCTCTCTGATGTACAGCCTGACTCAATTGGACCGGATGGCAGACACACGCCTAAAATAACAAAAGGAGGGGAGAGTAAGAGTCGGGGGGTGGCCGAGGCGAGCGGGGGAGCTGAGGAGAGAAGAGATCGATAAAGCAGGGACACATCGCCTAATAAAGATTTATTCCTCTTTCCCCCTCACCATCCTCCTTGGCAGGGGCAGGAGGGAGGGGGGGATGTGATTAGTGGACTCCTTCTCCCAGGGTGCATCAGTGCGCCGCAGTATGTATACCCAACGTGCTGTGTGTATTTTTGCATCTCGGTGTGTTTATCGCATGTGCCTGCGCCTCTCCCCAGAGCAAAGGGGGTTAAAAACAGTCCACGTCGTTTGTTCCGCCGGCAGTGGCACCCGCCGCCGCAGCTGTGTCCCTGCCTCTATCTCTTCCTGTCAGCTAATATTTAGTTAATCTTTGGTCTGGGACCTACGGGACTGGCCGGAGCTCCTGGTGCCCCATCCATCTTGCACTGATCTATATTCCACGCTGGATCCCGGTGCCATTAACCGCCGCCAAGGGAAGAGAGGGGAAGGTGGGTGGGGGTAAGGGATGGAGAGGCACAGAGGTAGAACGGTAGGAGAGGCAGAGCCATGGAGAGGGGACTGGCCTGAGGGGGTTCTCCTGGCTCTGCTCATAGGTAGAGGAGAGGATGGTCAGCTGCTACGGCCAGGCAAATAATTGTCTGTAAACTAGAGTGGGCTTACAAAGAATGACATCACCGTTGGGCCAAACAAGGGAGCCTATTCAGTTTATGGACTTGTGTGCCATCACTTGGAAACAAGCAAAGTGGGGTAGCTTAAGAAGAGGTCAAGTCCTTGTGCCAACAGAATGTACTAAAACAGAGTAACCGGGCTAGATTGCAAAATGCATCAAAGCTTATGTAAATCCTAACGACTTGACTGGCATTGTTGCATGTGGGCTCAAATGTGGCCATGTGATAAGTTCCATTAAAGGGATATTTCAGGATTTTTGACATAGGGCCTCATTTCCTAGTAGAGCGTTGCTGGTACCTGGAGATATTTTTGTAATTCATGCAGTTCTTATGTTTGAAGAGTTTCGTGGCGCTAGGCTAATGCACGGCTAGCGCATTTCTACGATGTCAGCTAGCCTGCACTAGCTGCAGACTAACCATATAAATGTCTGTGTCTATAGAATAATTGTGATCTGCTAGAAAATAGTCCCTCAAAATACGATCATTCATGTTATATTCCAAAAATTATTCTATCGACACAGACATTTATATGGTTAGTCTGGCGTTATAAGTGATTTGTCTCAGGTGCTCTGTGGAGCGGGTCAGACTGTTTTTAATGCAGGCTAGCTGATACCGTAGAAATGCGCTAGCCTTGCATTAGCCTAGCGCCACGAAACTCTTCAAACATAAGAACAGCATGAATTACAAAAAAAATATATCTCCAGGTACCAGCAACACTCTGGATAACTAGGAAATGAGGCCCTATGTCAAAAATCCTGAAATATCCCTTTAACTTCTGAGGCGTGAGACACTCAATGCTGACCAGCCATTGCTCCGTGCCCTGGGGACTCCCTAAATTCGCTGCATGTCTCTCAGTTGGGTGTAGTTTAGCAAGACTTTGCCATTAATAATTAAAGTTTAGGGTTAGGAATTTGCCATAATGATCAGCCATCTTGTTGTAATAGAAAGTTTAAAACACTCTTAATCTTAGAGCCAAAAACAGAAACATAAAGATTAGCGTTTCAGTTGGATTTCCAAGTCATTTGTACAGTTTCACTTGCGCCTGGATGAAATGCTGAACACTTCTGGCCCTCCCCTGTCCACTGACGGCTTGTCCCCCTGTTGTCGATGCAGCTCACACTGACACTTTCTTCTTTAATGCCGCCGTGATTGGAACGGTCACACTGAAGAGCAGCCGTAATCATCAAATCAGTGCAGGAGAGGGGCGACAATGGAGGAGCTGGGAATGGCGTCGCCACAAGAACGTGCGAAAGGTCAAGGAGGGAGAAAGACGGCGGGAGATGAGGCGTGGTGCAGAGTGATCGCACACTTCATTGATATGCATTGTGTCGTGGTGAAGGGGTCCACCTGCGCCGGCCCCGAGTGCTGAGTCACTCGCTAACGCACAGACTAAATGCTTTTATCCCAGACGCCCGCACTATCTGAATGGAATATAATAGGCCATAAAGTGCTTTGCTAGCATCAGCTACTTGCCCCGTGGCCAACCCTAACCCCTCAATCCCCTACTTCAAATCTCATTTCAACACTTTTATGGAAACAAAGCTGCTACGCGCTCGGCTTTAATTACATCCCTTTTTCTTCTCCGTTCGGTGTTTTATCTCCGCCTATTTGCACATTATCTTGTGGAGTTAAGTTATGCGGAGGCCCATCCAGGGAATATAAATTTTTTAGAGGCTTTTTATATTTATGTTTTAAGTATTATCACAATAGGCAGAGATGATACACAAAGAAAGTGGTTGAAAGTAGTTGTTCGCAGCAATGGAGAAGGAGTGGGTTCTGGGTTTTATCAGTTCATCATTGCAAACCTCAAAACGTAAGTTCATCCCAGCCTCAGATGGTCGCAGAAGTTTGTCTCAGGATGGGCATCTGGGTTTAGCTAAAAACAGTAAACAAAGGAAACCCTCCGAGTAGTGAAAACTAACGCTAGACTTTTGTCCATCAGAGGAGCAGCTTTCAATCGAGGCTTCAAATATACAGTTTTACAATAACTGAGGTAACCTAAACTAGAGGCCGACCAATATTTTGGGATTTTTCCGGGACTGAAAATGATAGAGAGTTCCTTTTTTTGCATTGGAAAGAGCGAAGTCAGGGCTTTAGAACTAATCCTCCACAACTCCCTAGGCCTCAGGGGAGGTGAGAAACATCGCATTGAAAATTGGTTAGCTACAAGTTTGTTAAACACAAGTTTCACTAAACCTCCGTCAATATGGACATGCAGAATCTGGAGAATTCAATCGCTGAGTTCGTTTTAACCTCCGCTAGTGTATTTTTGATCGCCGCGCAAACTGCCGTGGCTAGTAACAATATGCTAAAGCTGACAACAACATCAAAGCTGGGACAGAAAGGATTGAATCACCTTAAGTAATAAAATAAAATCGGCCACTGCTGAAGCGGCCAAGTGTTTATGTTTTTACAAGATCATAGAGCAGATATTTGGAAAAATCGGGCCATATCGACCAATTAACATCCCAAATTATCGGCATCGGCCATCATCCATCTGGTCTTATTACGTAAGTAAAACCCCTGATAATGTAGTTTAGACTTTCTCAAATGTGTGATGAAGAGCATGAGATTATGTATTAGTTTCCCAATTCATATCTCAGTCTTCTCAAATGTTAATTCTCATAGACGTGCTAAACATGTGCATAATGAATAAACTGAATCTCCTTTGTTTGAGTGGACCAAAAGTACCACAATATCTGATCACATTTCCATTACATTTTCCAGTGAAAATACCGTTAAACCTGGCTATACCCCTACAACAAAGACTATATTGTGGGCCAGCTGCTATTGTCCGTTAGCATGCTATCCAAAACCAGTATGTTTTTTCACTCTGGTGTGATGGTTTTCCCTGCACCACCACAGCCGCCGCCTCCGACGCTGCTGCTGCTGCTGTGAGTGAGGAGGCACCTGTTTGGGATCTGAGTTTGTTTGGGGTCACGCCTGCAGGTCGCCTCTAATGAATAGCAGGACTGTTGCCGGAGCACAACTGCTGGAGGAGTTAGCCAGGAGAATAGCATAGCAATGACGGAAAGGAGAGGAGGAGGAGGAGGAGGATGGAAGAGATGGAAAGCCGAGCCACTGAGCCCTAACCGCCTTCTGTCGGTGTGTCTGCTGCTTTTTATTTCATTGGAATCTAATGGCTTTTCCACCATGCAGCTTGCTTTCTCGCCATCACCAAAACCCAAAAATGTCTGTCCCCCCCTTCCCTCCACCCTTCCTTTCTCCGCCCACTTTCAATGGCTTTCTTTAGAAGTTCCAAATGCATTCAGGCGGGACAATACATAAGGCATTGTTCCAAATACGAGTGCCCTTCAGAAAAAACCCGGCTGGCGTAGACCAACGAGAAGCGCCGCACTTGTCCGTGGAATTTCTAAGAAGTGGTTTGTGAAGCTGCAAACGAAAGAAGATTCCTTGTTGCGCCGATAAAAATGGCAGCGCGGGCTAATATTTGACTGGAAACCTACCTTTGTTTGAAAGCTGTGAGTGCATCGGAGAAGTATTTCATTTCTGTTTGCCATCTTAACTACTTGGCAGGCACAGTCGCCCAACTGGTCGCATAGCTAGCTATCCGACACAACACATAAACTATTGACTGTAAACGCCACTTGATCCGCTCCCGATGCCTTGGACTCGCTTTACCACACTGCATTCTTTTGCCAATCCCTTCTCTGCATTTCATTTCTCCCCCCAGAACTCGCTCTCTCCTCCGCAAAACCCCCCCACCCCCCCTCCTCCCTGTCAGCTTGCGTTCCTTCCAGCTGCTGGCCAGGGGAACAGCTGACTACATCTGAAGCTGCGGGGCCCCTGGCTGACTGCCCCCCTCTACTCCCTCGCTCTCTTTCTCTGGCCCCCAGCCCTGCCTGCCTCTGCCTCTCAGTGGTTTATTCCTCCATCTATCCATCCACCCATCCATCCATCGCGCTCGGTCCAAAAAAGCCTCAAAAGCCCTCTCGTATTCTCTTTTCTGTTTTGCCTATAAGCCTGCATGCTGCCTTCCTGCTTGTATCCCCCCCCCCCCTTCTTTCTGTGTGTCTTTTGCTAATGCACTCGCTCCCTCCTGGTTCTGCCGGTTTTGTAGCCGGGCCTGTTTGGTGCCGTCCCAACCAATCTGGACGGAGGCCTCTTGCATGTTGGCTCCAGTTCAGTATTCTGGCTTGTACACCCGCGCTCCCCAGCCAGCCATCTTTCTCTCATTGGCGAGGCGAGTTAGCCACTGTTACTCATTGTGCCGCTCTTCACTCCAAGCTACGTTCAGATTGTACATTTGGCCATTGTGCCTAAACAATCTTCCACCCAAGCACTTTGACTGCCGCTGCCATGTCTTTGTTTTTGTGAGCTGAGTGCTGGTAGTTCTGGGCGGTTAGCTGATTCAACTTTGCAAAGCTTTTAAGAACTAGTTTACTTTTCCACAGGCTGTGTGCTAGCCAGGGCAGCGCTACTCATTTTTACATGCCCTATTTCCCGGCGGTGCACGCTCCATCCCCAAGCTACGCGGAGCTAAAAACAAGCCTGTCCACTAAAGACTACCGTTTGAAAAGTGTACTATTCTGTGAAACCAAACATTTGGAATCATTTGTACTTGGCTTTCGGCAACCTCAGAATGATGCAGGCCAACACTAGCTTCTGTTCAGTGTATTATCTTGACGTATTCTAAATGTTTCTGCAAAAGGCTGTACCTTTCCTGTCCGACTTCTAGCAAGATTTGCAAATTTAAACCATGCTATTTACAATATTGGCCTGGTGCATTTTAATGACACCTCCATGCCTAATTTGGTTGACTGTTCTTCCATTGCAGTGGAAGTTTTCAAATATCTTCGACTGGACTCCAAGTTGTTGAACAATGTCAAATCGATGATATTTGAAAACCTCTTCTATGATGGAAAATTCTCAGACGACTGAGGGCCAAAGTCATTAAAGGGATATTTCAGGATTTTTGACATAGGGCCTGATTTCCTAGTTATCCATAGTGTTGTTGATTTCTGGAGATATATCTTTTATTTCATGCAGTCCTTATATTTGAAGAGTCTAGTGGTGCTAGGCTAGGGCATTCGAGGTCAGTTATATTTCCAAATATTATTCTATCGACACAGACATGTATATTGTTAGTCTGGCATTATAAGTGATTTGCCTCAGACGCACTGTGGAGTGGGTCGGCCTGTTTTTAATGCAGGCTAGCTCTTACAATAGACATGCGCTAGCCTAGCACTAGCGCCACTAAACTCTTCAAATGTATGCACTTCATGAATTGAAAAAATAAATAAAAAATCTCCAGAAACCAACAACACTGAATAACTAGAAGATAAGGCCCTATGTAATCCTGAAATATCCCTTTAAAGCAGTACTGAGTAACTTTTGCCCCTAGAGGCCATAAACGCAACTGCAGGTGTCGTAGCAAGTTGCGATTTTTTAACTTATAAATTATCTTGGAGAGTAAATACTGTGCTGACCGAAAAGGCGAAGGGAGAGAGGGATATTGTACATCCAATTATACAATGGAAATCATTTTTTTCACTCAAAGTTGGCTCTAAATACTGTTTAAAGTGACGCTAGCCCGCAGTTAGCTTTGCCCGTTTGCCTGTTAGCTTCTTCTTCGTGATTCTATTAGTGTGTATTGGTGGCTCCGGTCCGGTGGCAGTCAAGTTGCAATAGTGGTTTTCTGACCATGACCCTCCAATCATCCCATAAGCGCTTGTATTGCCCCCACAGGGACTACGAAAAGGATGTATTAAAGTAAACACGTTACTTAGTACTGCTTTAACTATTTTCATCGTCTTGTGTTGCAGCAGTGCCTTTGATGAAGTAAGACCGCCAAGTAACCTTTACCTTTCCTCCATTTCCAGATTTTTATCATGGGTAAAATGGAGTTTGCTCAGTGTTTGTTGTCCATTAAATCTTCTTTAGTTCATCCTTTGTGTCGTATATCAACTAATGTGCTCTGTGTACCCTTGAGAAGCGGCAAAGTGATGTACTGCCAATTTCAAAGTTCAATTTGGACACTGGTTCTCATCTGGTAGATTGGGAACCAAAAGTGGGTCACAGGACTATTTTCAGTGGGTCAAAAATGGACCGTTGAACTATTTTGATCGCTGTTGGGTCGCCGCTTATCGCATGTTGAAGTCAGGTCCCGAACCACATTTACAGGCGACCGTGACTTTTCTTTAACTTAAAGAGGGTGTGCTTTAAATGCTTGGCGCATTGAATCAGCACCGACAAACCGCTCTTGACTTCTCATTTGTCCGTTCGACTCACCTTTACTTGTGCAGACAGGCTTGGCCCTGGTGTGAACACTGATTGCCCAAACGCTTGTATGGTGCGAGAGTGTGAAGCATGTGACACATGATTGGCAGCTCGGATGGGGTGAATGCACTGAAAGAGGAAATGGGCTCTGGCATGTCTCCAGGCAAAATAAGGACCCAAGTTTGAATACTGATACCAACCAAGCCGCCCCTTATTGTTGTTATTTTATTCTTTTCTTCGATAATCGTAGGAGCGGCACTGGCCATAACTGTAATTTAAAGAAGCAGTTCCAGCTGTGGCATCAACAAATCGCACTGTCTTCTCACAGCTATCCTCAATCCAGGTGCAATTGTTGCATCGAAGGGAATGGCGGATGCAGATTCAACTTGTCCAGAAAGTGTGAACTTGTGACACATGATTGGCAGCAGGAGTGGGGCGATTTGATGGGGGCGAACGCATTGGGGGCGACGGGCCTTGTCGCGTTTCCAGGCAAGTCAGGGATCCAGGTCTGATCACTGCCCGGAGAAGACAACCCCCTCAAACTCTCTCTCTCTCTCTCTCAAAAAAAAAAAAAAAAAAAAAGCATGGCTGTCAAGGAGGATAGGGCACGGCGTGATTAGCTCGGGGTGCGGCAGTCAGTCGGATGTCAGTGCCGCTCTTTTTCCCCCCTCTGACACACGGAGAACACTTGGAAGAGTTGACAGAGCAGAGTCTTAAGAGTGGGCTTCCGTCAGCTGCGGGGGTTCCACTCACGTGCGCACTCCCATGCAAGTGCACGCGCTGCCTTTGTGTGCGAATCCAGGTCAAACAAAACCAGGCAGGAAGGTAGTGATGCTTGCATGAACATCTGAAATTGCATTGTAAGAGTTGGACTCACTTCCCAGGAGGGCATGAACAGACTGGTCAGTTAGTCGACTTTTGTGTAAGAGTCGACTAGTTGTGTGTTTATCTCTTTCTCCTTCCCTCCCTCCCTCCCTCCCTCCCTCTCTCTGCCTAATTTCAACATTAATGTCAAGGCGGAACCCCTTTTCCGTGTTTCGGTGGGACAATAAACAGCGTTGCACCATAGCAGACCAGCGGCTAGTTGTTTTTACCGGTTAGCGTTCACTTTTTAGTGTCTACATAGAGTTTTTCACGCGGAATCAACTACGAGCAAACACTCAGGGACCAAAAGCTTGTTTACTTCAGAACTTGGATTTACAAGGAAGATGATCCTACAGTACAAAGGAGTCCAGATGAGGCCAGGAGGAGAGCGAGACAAACGGAGCAGGAGAGAGGGGAGAGGACGCGGATCTGTTTGTTTCTGGAGGCGCAGGTAAACACTGAGCATTGCCTAAAAATAAAGTTAAAACTTAGGAAATGGTAATAAGCCACTATATCGTATATTTACTCAAAAAATACGCTGCAAAACCTGCTTACGTGTGAGCCTAACGGATTTGGACGTGAACATAGTGTACTAGCAAATGTCTTGAAATAGGCCTCTGTCTCTTTAAGAACCTCTGAGCCTTTCCGACACGCCCCCTCCACACGCTGTCTGTGGCATCAGTGGGGAGGGGGTTCTGCTGAGGAGCAGTGGTTGGTTACTCGGCTGATGACGAAAGCTCGGAGGCGTCTCCAGGAGGTGGGGGCGTTCCTAGGAGGACTCAGGCAAACCTATCCCTAAAATGGCCGCCATCAGAGTTTTTACAGATTACTCAAAAATACGTGCATGTGCCAAGGCAACACTTCAGGCATGTTTTTAATGAGGGAATGACATAATAACATGATGTAAAGCTTGAAAAAGTCGATTTTGCATAATACCCCCCCCTTTAATCAGGCGTTATCCTGACGCCAACATGCTACAAACAGCACGTTTTTAGGCAGATCGAACTAGATTTAATGAATGAAAACCACACGGAAACTCACCAAAGACGCATACGGCGGAAGCGTGGTTCAGTTGCGCGGCCTTACGCAACTGAATCGCGTGTTTGGCACGAGACGCTGGCCAAACGCAGCAGCTCCGTCCCCAGGCTAAGCTACGTGACGTCAGAGGCGAAAAGGAGGGCTGAAGGTGAGATGCGCCCCTAATATAGCATCGGACCTAGCGGTGATTGGTTTGCCAGCGGAAGTGACGACGTCATCGCACGACTAGTCGACTCTACATCGACTTTCTTGACTATAAAGTCGACTTCTAAAAATCAGTAGTCGTTCAGGCCCTACTTCCCAGTCAGTCGCTCGGTAACGCCGGTCCCTGCTATATTGCTGTTGTTTCAAGGGCAAAACACCTCAACCGCCTTGTCTCTGAACTGGTTGTTTGAAATTCTGCACATTTCTTCAGATGAATAAGGGTATTGCGTCACCTAATTTCCCGATAATGATCATTTTTGTTTGCGTGATGTACTGTGAAGCCCTACTTTAAGCCATCTACTGGTCTGGCTTGCGTACTTGCAGCATAGTTTCTCTCCTTTGTTTGCTAGCCCCCCTTTATATTTCCACAATCTGACACCACATCAGACTGTTCCGGAGCACGCATTATTATTCATCCCACTGCTTGTCTGTCCAAGGCCCAATGCCTGCCTTTGTCATCCCCCTGCTTTCCTCCGTTGTCATTTGGCTGTTTTGTTTTCAAGGGAAATCAGGGGGGTGTGGTGCTAAAAGTTTTCTTTGGAGTCACATTTTTCCTCGCTGACGGACGCTCGCGGGACGATGAAAGCAAATCACGACGTGCCACCGGCTTCAAAGGCCCCTATGTTCAGCCGTTTATTGGCAGCAACTGGCACCAACCCCAGCTCCCAGAAGAAACGCATGCAGATGACAAAGACCTTCTACAGGGAGGAGAACGAGAGCGAGGGAGAACGGAGGAAGAGCGGGAGGAGGGGCGCTAAATAATCAGACGTGCGCACTGTAACCGAATCGGACTGCTGTTCAAAAGCGTTTTCAATCAAAATGAGCTTTTGATGTGTACACATTGTGATACCAGGGGGATATTTGAGGTTCTATCGCGCCGCTTGTGGAGATTTGCCTTGTGTTGCCTTGTTTCTCACTCACTCAGAGCGAGGCCTAGCTTTAATTAACCAAATGTCAAGGAAGAATAGAGGGAAGCCATTTTTGCTTTGTTTCCTCCCAAGTAGAATATCTCGGAATTCGGGACTTGTATTGTTTACGTATTTGTGCCAATCTAGAAGCAATTTCCAACCTGTGTGGGGCGATCAAGGATATTCAGCGTTGTTCCACGGGCCTCTTAACCTCTTAACTCCCACCTGAACGGATCCCATTTTCTCCAGTTTGGCTTTACCCTAATCAAAAAGCTTCTTGGGAAAAAAAGCACCAAAATAGCCACAAAAAATGAGAAGAAAACAAGTATGTAAACGCAACAAAAACGTGACAAAAATGTGACAAAAAATCAACAAAAAATGACAAAAATTCAACAAAAAATGTAACAAAAATGTGACAAAAATGTGACAAAAATTCAACAAAGATGTGACAAAAAGTCAACCAAAAAATGACAAAAATTCAACAAAAATTTAACAAAAATGTGACAAAAATTCAACAAAAAATGACAAAAATTCAACAAAAAATGTAACAAAAATGTGACAAAAATGTGACAAAAATTCAACAAAGATGTGACAAAAAATCAACAAAAATGTGACAAAAATTCAACTAAAAATGACAAAAATTCAACAAAAAATTTGACAAAAATTCAACAAAAATGTGACAAAAATTCAACAAAAATGTGACAAAAATTCAACAAAAAATGTAACAAAGATGTGACAAAAAGTCAACAAAAAAATGACAAAAAATCAACAAAAAATTACAAAACTTCAAGAAAAATGTGACAAAAACTCAACAAAAATGTGACAAAAATGAAAAAAAAAAACATACAAAAGGTGACACAACACAGCAACAACGCGGGGAAAAAGCTCAGTTTCGTGGGTCTTAGCTTTCAAATGAGGTGTTACACAGCCAAAAGAGGACAGAATGCATTTGGTTTAGGCGGGTGGTAAGAGGTTTAGGATTTGAAAGACTGTTTTTGACGGAAATGCGGCTTAAATCATCCCGCGTATCCCTCTGCCTCTTGCATTGTTCAAGAACTGGAACGTTTCTTCTAGGAGTGAAGTGCGGGAAGGAGACATCAACCAAATTGTCCAAACCCCGACACCAAGGCCATAAGAGTGGCTCATACGGTTATACCCAGTAACACCGAGCCCTACTCCCCCTGAAAACATTCTCACCCGATATCCTTTTAGTTCCACCACCCATCTTTGATCCGCGGTGGCACCCATTGACTGTCGCTGACCTAATTTGGGCCAATTTCAATGACCTACTTCATGGGTGAACACTGACTTGCCCACAGGAGGGGATTCACACCAAACATGACACCACAGTATATCCTCTCATGTGTTTTTTTTTTTTTTTTTGAACCAACAAAGACCTCCCCTCACCGGTGCCCCTTCAAAACTAAACATTTTTGTCCCCTTTAAGTCCCTCGGTGTATAGGCTCTCATTCCTGACCTGCTTTGCAACTCCCACCGAGACAAGGATCTAAAGTACAAGCGCATAGTAAAAGATAAACAAAGCATTTGGCCTTTGTGCGTACAGTCTCATGGGTGACATAGTCTTTCACTACATGGGCCCCGGAAGAGACATAATCGTTATAATTGCACGGGGACTTTCTTTTGTCTATTGCGAATATTTCTGCAAGGTTTCAAATTGAGCGGACTACTGTCGATGAAGCAGTTCCGTCATCTTTAACCTACTTTCGAATGAAATTAACTCCCGTATCATTACGTTCTTGCCACCGATAAATTCCCAGCGGAGCAGAAAGAGGAGATTCTCAAGAGGCCATAGTTTTAGCCTTTTTTTTTTTTTTTTTTATGTGCAGATGATTAGTAATAATAGCGTGTCGCTTTCTACGAGAAGCTAATCCAACCTGATTCATTGTCTTGGTGGCGTGTGGTATCAGTTTCGTAGCATTGCTTTGTGTCATTGTGCCTGGGCTAGCGTAGACGGCTATGTTACGTTTGGACTCGATGCAGAACCTCACCAAAGCTACAAAATATAACCAACGAAGGAATTGACAATAATAATAGAAAGATGGTCACAACATTGCAGAATACTTTCAAATTGTATTTAGTTTCTGAATACTTGCCTTAAAATGTATTTTGTAACATATTCCGTTTCTTTATCTCATCAGAGTACTGTATTCTGAATACTTTGAGAATACCTTCACATTGATTATCATTATATTTATGTATAAATATGGCGTATAATTACAAAAATGAAGATTACGATTGTTGGAACGCCTGTTATAAACTGACATACTATTAATTAGGAACTCATGAACTCTGGCTGTGGCATTTTATTTTAGGACGAAAAACAGGTCAACAATAAAAGTTCTTTCTTAAAAATGTTTTGCAATATGGAGCTAAAGTGGAATGATTGAGTACTGGGAGGTATTCCCTTGATATCTGGAAAGTAACAGTATTCTAAATACTCTCAAGGGAAAGAGTAACAGAATACAGTTACTCTAAATCAGCATGAGTGTGTTTCATGAAAAATATTTCAGATAGCACTTGTTAGTAGGGCTGGGACAAAAAACATCAGATCAGACTTGGATCGCAATACTTTGTGCTGCAATTGCTGGGTTGCAGGTGACATCACAGTGTTGTAAAGGCCTATACTTTTATATAGAGGAAAAATGATTTTGTCTGTGGGGACATTTTTGGTCTTGTACAGAGAGATCATGGACCCAGTGACTGATATTAATTATCATTTTTCTAATCCATACATTTTCTTTTTAGCTACAACTTGTGGAAGTGTAATGTTGTTAATAGGAAAAACTGGCTCCTGCCCCCGCTGGGTCCTGTGACATCATATTCTAGAACCTGCAACCCAGCAATACCAAGAATTGATACTTTGTCAAGTATGGCAATACTTTCAATACTTGTGTTTGGAGGCATTTTATACTCTTTTTTTTTTTTTCCAGTAACAATTACGCAGCACTTGGTTATATTTTGTGCTTGATTGTGTATGCACTTTTCAATCTAAACACTTAGGTTTAAACTTAAAAGCTTTATAAACTTTGGACACATGACCTTTACACATTTTAAGATAAACATATCACTTGTTATAGTTACTTACTGTATAGCAACACCTATCGGATCGGCCCCTGGGTATCGGATCGTGACAAAAGGGGATCGTCCCAGCTCTACTTGTTAGCATCATATATGCATTTATAAACACAGACGTCTTCTCCAGTTAAAGGCGCATTATGCAACTTTTATGCAAAAGTTGATATTTGTGTGTATTTGATTTTGCAGTGATGGTGGTGCCTTTACTTTCCATCACAGTGGTCTCTAGGATGCTCCGGGACCAATTGTTTGGAAGGTTTTCACCAGAAGACCGTGATGCTAACCACTCATACAGCCGCAAACCAGTCATATTATATTTATGGCTGAAAGTCCAACATCACGCATATGTTTTTGAATCTTTATGAGGAAATAATTAGACCTCAGTTCAAATGTGCTGGAAGAGCTGACTTTGAACTTTGCGGCAGTTTTCGTTTCATGTGAATGGGACCTGGAATGACAGAGAAATTAGCAATAAACTTAAGACTAAAAATCTGCATTTTCACCGTTACCATAGTTACCGACATGGAACTTCCAGCTGCTCAATTTTATAATGTTGTGACGTCACGTGAATGCAGCCTGCGGGAACTTTCAGATAGTATTGCATTTGTTTCAAACAGCACTCTTCAAAGTTAAAAGTCAATTTACAATTTCATGTCTTTAATTCGCTCTTCAATCGCCCTGAGGTAGCTTGGTGGTCGTGTGGCTGCCAATTTCCGCCAAATGATCACCCATAGACGCATCAGTGTTGAATTAAATTTGTCGTTCCAAAAACAGAGTCAACATTACAGTTTATTCTGACCAACATATTGCATAACCCCCCCCCCCACTCCCATAGGTCACTGTCAGAAGTTGTGAGCCCTCTTCAAATTTGCTTTCTATTTCAATGTGTACAACCAATATTGACGAGGCTCCAGCCGTGAACACACATGTCCTCTGGACCAAGGGGAGGCATGTGCGTCTCCATGGCAACCCATACATGTGTCAACGCAAGGACGAACGCCGTCTCCCTCTTGTCCAGCAGGGTGCAATTTATCTCAATGAAGCCATGAAAGGCGGCTATTTACATGAAACGAGAGCTCTTTCTGGGAAGTGGGGGCTCCCTCTGAAGGTTTTTTTTGTGTCAGCTGCGGAGAATGGAAACCTACACCTTCCCGAAATGGAAAAAAAAGGGGGGCAGGCATGCAGGGACATAGGCTGTAAAACTACGGTAAGGGCTGGGGGTTCCCATATGTGGCTGTTGCTGGGCTCAAGATGCACGCAGGTTTGTGCGCGGAGAAGCTCGCCCAGCTGCGCTTTACGGCTTATCCTTAAGAGAGTGGTCCTAACATCAACGTCAATATTTACAGGAATCGCCCGAAGGCAGCAGCATCGACCGCCACCTCTCGGCTGAGGCGCTCTCTACCTTTGTCCGGCACAAGCTCTCCCTCATCCTTCTCACTCTTGACTTCAGTTCACTTATGTTAAGGGTCTTGTGCTCTTTTCAGGACAAGGGGGTATAGGTTCATGGTGAAGAATACCTATTGTTGGATATTAACCTTTTGTTATTGGTTCTAATAATAACATTGTGTCTTGTTGTATCCTAGATGCTGTTTATCCATTGATTTCTAGTCAGATAACATTCAGATAGCATTAAAGGGATATTTCAGGAGTTTTGACATAGGGCCTCATTTCCTAGTTATCCAGAGTGTTGCTGATTTCTGGAGATATTTTTTTTGTAATTCAATCGGTTCTTATATTTGAAGAGTTTCGTGGCGCTAGGCTAGTGCAAGGCTAGCACATTTCTACCTGAGGCAAATCACTTATAACGCCAGACTAACTATATAAATGTCTGTGTCGATAGAGTAATTTTAACCATTTTGCATTTAAAATACCTTATATTTGAGCAGCATCAGCTTCGTGTTGTATAAGCTACGCAGCGGCGGAATGATCTGCTAGAAAATAGTCCCTCAAAATGCGATCATTCATGTGATGCAAGGTCAGTTTTATTCCAAAAATTATTCTTTCGACACAGACATTTATATGGTTAGTCTGGCGTTATAAGTGATTTGCCTCAGGTGCTCTGTGGAGCGGGTCAGACTGTTTTTAATGCAGGCTAGCTGATACCATAGACATGCGCTAGCCTTGCACTAGCCTAGCGCCACGTAACTCTAATTACAAAAAAAAAATATCTCCAGAAATCAGCAACACTCTGGATAACTAGGAAATGAGGCCCTATGTCAAAAATCCTGAAATATCCCTTTAAGATTGTGGATGTAGCGATAAACAATTCGAAGAATCATTTGGAGTGTCTGCTATGAAGTATATCTTCATTTTAGAACTACAGAACCTTTGACATGGTTTTCCTCATGAATTTACATAGAAGCTATTTATTCATTCATTGCAATAACAATATTTTGGTGATCTATTGTCCAGCCCTAGTACCATTCCTATCAAATAGTACTAATCGACCAATAACATCAGACTTTATTCTAAACACTAGCGAGAATACGCCGCATTCTGTGCCGTACTGGACCACATCTAACCTCAGACTTGGCGCAGTATGCTTTTTGTTATTGGTCCTCCTTTGTTGTGCGCGTCTTGGCCAGGGCTCGGCGTTGACACGGGCTCCACAGCTCTCTGAGAGATGCTGGGTGACGTGTGTCAGGAGATATTAAACGTGAGAGAAGCTCGCCTCGCCCCTGTTCTCCTCACTCCCTCTATTTCTCCCCACCCTTTACCGTGCAGTCAACCACGTCCGCCGTGGTTAGCCTTACGGTACTCCCTTGGCTATTCCCAAAGGTACCACGTCTTTATCTTTACAGCTAAGGCCTAGACTTGAATGGCAAAAAGGTCTGCGTGTTATATGAAAAATGGCAGCGCAAATGCAAAAAGAATATGCTTCATATTACAATGTTTTATCTGCTCATTGCTGACATAGTAAGCTCTATATAATGGTATTATGAAATATCTGGACCCCATAGAGATCAAGGATGTGCTCTCACACTGTGTTGAAACCAATGGAGATTTTAAAATGTAAAATTCTTTAGTTCACATAATTATGACATTATAAAGTGGCCAGTAATAGAGTTGTTCCTCTGCTCTTTTCTTTGCTAATGTTTCTCTTTGGATGTTCTTTGCTAGTTACAAACAAAATGTCAGATTTTACATACAATGTTGCCTTTATAACATTCGATCCCACGCGAGTATTTTATTTATATGATGTTTTTTTTAACTACTTGGGCAGGTCAAATTAATTCTGACTTATTTTCTTAGGATAAGACAGGGGTCCCACAAGGTTCTGTTTTAGGGCCTACACTTTTTTCTGTGTACATCGATATAGCCTGCCAAATGTCTATCAAAATGTTGTGGAGGAGTGGACGAGTGTCTCGGGGTCACTCTGGATCTAACACTCTCTTTTAAAAAGACATATTAAGTACAAAAAAGTTCAATTTACAGAAATTCTCAACAAATCAGGCCAGTAATGACAGTAAACTCAGCAAAACTGTTCATGCATTCAATGGTATCCTGGTCTCTCACAGGAGAAACAAAGAGAAACCCTTTTTGAATAACATTATGGATCAAAAGCCTTGGTCATATCATCACTGCAATATATATTATGTAGATGCCAGTTATAACCAAGAAAGGCTTTGTGCAAGGAAGCAATATGAGTGCTGAAGTGATTGACACAGGTCTGGCCAAGGTGAACGGTCTTTAAGAACTGACATCAGCAGGTGTGGAGCAAGTGTTTTTTAAGCAGAAGAACTGAACATCTTTGATACATGTTGTTTCATGCTTGCAGAGTCTTCTACACTTTACCTGATCGAGTGTCGTCGCCCACTTGTCTGCCACCGTTTGTTTCTGTTATAGCTACGTGTTGTTAATGAGCTACGTAATTGCTCCGTGATGGGTGTATGTTTGAGCGCTTTTATACTGTTCGGACCTCAGAGAGAAAGAGACACCGCTCCGAATTGAGGTCACTCTAATGTAATTTTAGATTTGAAGGTACAAAACAAAGCCGCTTTATTTTGTCATCAGCCGCTCTGAAAACCAGTGCCTTGTTTGTTCAAGAGAAAAACCTTAATTTTTCCTCAGCGTCATGGGATGCGTACGAGTGCCTTCTCATTTCGTTTTGAATGTTTGCCTCTTTTTGCAAGTGAAATGATCATTTTCATTTGGGTGGTAATGCAGTGTTAGCTATACTAGAATGAAAATAAAAGAATATTCTATCAATCTAATTCAATGCAATGAAGTAATGACAATAAAGCCACTGATGCTACAGTCAGCAATTGCATTTTTATCAGAAATATCCTTATATGGTCATAAAGAACAGATTTGAAGTATAGAATATTAATGTCATTGGTGTTTTTTTTGTCCACCAAGATGAAAAATTGGACTGAGTCAGGTTTAAAATGTATGTATATGTCAAAAATGGAATTAAACCATGAATGAAGTTCTTTAACAAGGATAAACAATAAACAGGACAAAACCCTTACCAAAACAGTCTCATTTTATTCTGTTTATTAAAGTAAGTAATGCTCTGACATGCTTAGACATTTTATATTCCCGTAAAGACATTTATCAGCTCCATCTGACCCTCATCGCTGCTGGGTTAATTCGTGCCAGTGTCAGTAGCATCTCGCTTGGACATTTGCCGTGCAGTTCTCAGGTGATTCTTGTCCAGATCTTGAGCGATAATTTCATGGTCAGGCGTGGCCTTGCACATTTACCCATTGTGCCGGTCTTCGGAAAACCCAGAGCGCCCTCCCTTTGCAAATGTATTTAAAAACAAGCCTTGAAGTATGAAGCCCTTCGCCACCCGCCGAACTCGGTGACTGCAGGTACAGGAAGGGGTTAACGCCGGTCCGGCTGCAGCAGTGCACACAGGATCTGCCTGGGCCGCGTTACGCAAAAGCCACCAGCGGCTGGCTGGAGCTGAAAGGGGAAGTGCTGAGCTCAGAGGAACACTGGCCCACAGCCCGTCTCCTCTCTCTCTCTCTCTTTCTCTCTCTCTCTCCTCCCAAAACACACCCCCCTGCTACATTACCCCCCCCCCCCCCCTCCCCCTTTGCTACAGCTGAGCGATCCCTCCCCTCCCTCCCTCCCTACACCCCTCGCCCTCCTCCCCTCCCTGCCTCCACAACCGCCAGGCGTGCAGTGTGTTGTGTGAGTGCTGGAATGTAGCTACCCCCCATCCCCCCACACCCTCCCTGCCTCAGCTGGGGCCTACCCGCCGCTGTGGTGCATGCTTGCATAGGCCTGTGTGTGTGTTTGTGCGTGTGGATATGTGTGTGTGTGTGTGTATGTGAGTGTGCGCGCCGTCTGGAATGATGCCTTCCCTTGTCTACTGTGTGACGTCAGGATACGCTCTCCGGGTCAGCTTAGGGCTATAGGATGGGTTCCGCGCGCCGCCGCCGCCACGGGAGGGGTGGAGTGAAGGGGAGGGGAGGAGACGGGGTGGAGGGAGGAGAGGGGGGGGGTGAGGGCACGGGGAGGGGCTGTGTTTGTGGAGCAGATGAGGGTGGACTGCAGGGAGCCAGTGCACCGCAAAATACACTACGTACACGGTTTCTGAATAGGAATCTTGATGTGATTATGGCCGGATTTATTTCCACGAGGCGAAGGTTATTTCAGCCGCTATTTTTTTTTTCTTTTTGTGTGTAGAACATACATATAAGGTAGCCGATATATTAACAACTCAGGCTGCATCATGTTAGAAAAACTTGCAATTTCAGGTCTTGAGAATTTTCAAAGATATCCGTGTTGTGATGTTTTTTGTTCCTTGTGGTTTTGCCAAATATTTGTCAAATTAGAGCTGAAACAAATAGGAAAATTACTCTATTTTTGTATCGTCCTGCCAGTGTGCGTGAAAGCATGGAAGCATTCAGAAGCCAAGGGTGGAGTAGTATGTGAATTTGAGGGTGTGTGTCAACTGACTTTCCGACTGGAATGAGGAGAGTGTACGGGCATTTCCTGGTGTGGACAAATGAGCTGCCCAAATGTGCACGAGTCATTGGCATTTGTGCATCAAAAAGTCACGCAGTTCTACGCGTCTTCTTCAAACAATGAAGATGATGAATAGATGTTTTCGTGTTGTGTGGTGACGGAGAAGAGATGAGAGATGAGAGGCTGAGGTGGCGGTTGGTTTTGCTGCTTTAGTAGAGATGGGTTAAGGAGGAGTTGTGAGAAAATGTAACTGAGTGCATTGCATTTATACTGACTTGAGTTGTGGTTTGTTGAGGCTCAAAAGACAAAGGTTGCAGGCAAGTGGCAAAAGGTAGGAACGAAAAGAGTAGCTGTTGAGAACAAAGCTGGGCGGTACTTCTTGAATCAGTGGCCAAACCATAGACTGTAGAATAGAGATGGACTAAGTAGGAGGGTTCAATAGTGTTCAGTGCCAGCTAATTTAAGCTAGTTCGTGCTAGCAATTTGGCTGTGTTTTTGGAGCCAGCTTCTATATTTGTTTTGTTTGTAGTTTATTGTGCCCGTAGGGAAATAAGTCCTCTGCATTTAACCCATCCTTCGATGCCACTGAGGCAACCCGTAAGGAACAGTGGTCAACGGCAGTGCCCAGGGACCCATCTCCATGATGTGGAGCCAGGCTGATGGTTAGAATCACCTGGCTGGAGGATTCAGCTGTATTAAGTGTGACGTCACGACTTCCGCTTCCGGGTCTGAGCAGACAAAAACATTAAAAAAACATTAAAAACTGTTAAAAACAACCATCAATATTTCTGAAACTCAACGGAGAGTTACTGAACCTTCTTATTTCTCAGACTCACTAGCCAAAAACGCCGCACCTACTGCTAAAAAAAGTAATATTTACTATAGTCGGTACTTCTGGGGTTAGCGTAGCTGCTGCGCCGTTAGCATTTATCTCCGCTAACCCGGATGTACCGATTTTGGTAAATATTATTTTTATAGCAGTAGGTACAGCATTTTTGATTAATGGGCCTGATAAATAAGTATGTTCAGTAACTCTCCGTTGAGTTTCAGAAATATTGATTGTGGTATTAAAGAGTTTTTTGTAGTTTCTCGCACATCTCGGGACCCGGAAGTAGAGCTGTGACGTCACCACTTAACAAACGAATAGCACTTTTTTTTTTGGTGGTAAACATGAGTACCCGGAGGAAAACCTACGAAGACACAGGGAGAACATGCAAACTCCACACAGAAAGGCCCGTCCTGGTAGGAATCGAACCTTTTAGCTAGCTGTGCTAACCGCTACGCTACCGTGCCGTCATATTTAGATGAGTCAAAGGCAGAGTTCTCAGGTTGAGTTCTCCATCGCAAACAATGATTCCTAAGCCGTCATTTGTACTAGTTTTGGTATTTTATGTTTCGCCCATAGCCTGTAAAAAACAAACTACTCTAAATTGCTGTCAGCTGCTGAATCGGGACCGACTCTGGAAGTTTCTCGCTGGAGTGGACTTTCCATTGAAACGTTTTTGCCACTGTTAACGTCATTATTGAGGCCTGTCATCCTTACCTCCACGTGCTAGCCTTAACCTGAGCAACGTTAACGTGTCTGCATCCAGATCTTTTGCAAGGATCTCAGTCAGAATCAGGATGTTTTGTAGGTTGATGGACTGGCAAATTGTGCATCCTAAAGTTTATGCTCCAAAGTCAAAGTAGCCAAGAGACACTCGCCGAACGCACGCTAACTGTCCTTTAATGGTGATGGCGCGGACGCCGGAGACGCCACTATAGCCGCTTAATTCTGTCTCCCCTCTGTACATTAACTATACATTATCCTCATCCACGCGCACGCTTCATTAGTGCGAATGAAATTACAGCTGGCTGCAAATGAATGTGTGTAATTAGCCGAGGTGGGTCCCAGCAGAGGCGCGCCAGCTATAGACCAAGGTAATGGGATCTATCCAAAAGCCATTGTCTGCCACTCGGAGGGCGGGAATATCTTTCTAATGACAAACCTATAGACTTCATGGGGACATTATAGCATGCTGTATATAGCAGCGACAGAGGCCCGAGACAGGGGGAACAGCCCCGGAGCGATCAAATAATGGCGACAGTAAATTAACGTCAGCCGCATGGTTTCGTGGGTTGTGTTCCGTGTAAAATTATCAAATGGTGACAAATCAATAGTTCTGAAGTAAACAACCAGCTCCAAAGTGGTATAGGTTAAAGGGATGTTTCAGGATTTTTGACATAGGGCCTCATTTCCTAGTTATCCAGAGTGTTGCTGATTTCTGGAGATATTTTTTTTTTTGTAGTTCATGCAGTTCTTATATTTGAAGAGTTACGTGGCGCTAGGCTTGTGCTAGGCTAGTGCATTTCTATGGTATCAGCTAGCCTGCATTAAAAACAGTCTGACCCGCTCCACAGTGCACCTGAGGCAAATCACTTATAACGCCAGACTAATGATATAAATGTCTGTCTCGATAGAGTAATTTTTGGAATATAACTGACCTTGCATCACATGAATGATCGCATTTTGAGGGACTATTTTCTAGCAGATCACTCCGCCGCTGCGTAGCTTATACAACCACGAAGCTGATGCTGCTCAAATATAAGTTATTATAAATGCAAAATGGTTAAAATTATTCTATCGACACAGACATTTATATGGTTAGTCTGGCGTTAAAAGTGATTTGCCTCAGGTGCTCTGTGGAGCGGGTCAGACTGTTTTTAATGCAGGCTAGCTGATACCATCGAAATGCGCTAGCCTAGCACTAGCCTAGCGCCACGAAACTCTTCAAACGTAAAAATATCTCCAGAAATCAGCAACACTCTGGATAACTAGGAAGTGAGGCCCTATGTCAAAAATCCTGAAATATCCCTTTAAACTGGGACATGTGGTTTCCCTGCTCCTTCCATGTTCCTAAACTCCCTCTAAAAGCTTTATTTACCCAGTGGTCACGTCACATCCACAGCCTTCTTTGTACTGGGACAAAACTGAAAATTAAACCTTCATTTTTGTCGTCCCGTGTCTTGGGTAGCAGTTGAGGACAACTATACGAGTCAAGTAAGGGTGAGGTGGGCACATGTGACTAGCCAGAGCTGCGAACAGGATGAAAGGCAATACTATGTACTGGTTGAAGCCTAGGGATTTCTAAGAACCATATCTCGTCACCTTCTTACATTGCAAATTTGAGTATTGGCTTCTTTTGAGCTCCCTGCTCTCATTCCTAAATAGAACCGTTCCCGTCTCTCTCTCTCTCTCTCTCTCTCTCTCTCTCTCCGGTCAGCCGTCTGCAGCATGCTACCAGCCTCTGGGATCAGTCAGGAGCTCTCACTCTGACAGGCCCAATCCGGTAAAATTAGCATCTAGTTTGAAAGTGATAGTTAGAAAATTGCAAGTCATTCCTGATGTACGGCGCGGCGGCGAAGTGGCAGCAGCCCAGAAGTCGCCTGTCATTCGGAGCGCCACATGATGACAAGTCCAATCACCCACACAGCCTTCGGAGCGCACATATACACGAACGTACAGCTATTCTATGCACCACTTCCCTATCATTAGTATGCAGATTCCGCTGTCAGAATGGCAAATCGGACGTAAAAGCATTGAAATTCATAGAATGGCTCTAAACATTAATTTATGCTTGTTTGTGTCTGTCGCCGTGTGCATTCAGATTGTCACTGCCTCGGAAATTTGATTTGTGCTACATGCTTGCGAAATGTATACAAAATGAACAGGATATGATTTGAAAATGTGGGGGGTTCGGTGGTTATTTGTTGTTTGTGGTCCGAGAGAGTGAAAGATGGGGCAGACATCTCAGGCCCTGTTTTTTATATCGAATAGCCTATGTACTGTATGTTTGCGTCCTTTTTCACATTTTACAGTAAAATTCAGTTTGGTTGTTTTTTATGCAGCACATCTAAACATTTCCTCATATCAGAGTAAACTTCTCTTACTTCGGATGTGTTTAATGCTTTGCCTGTCGACTCAGCAGCAGGCGTTCAAGATATATGTAGGCCACCACTTTTGTCTCGACGCAAACTGGCCACATGTTTCTCCGGTCTGCTAATTTACCTGTCAATCACGCCCGTCGGAACTTGGAGAAAATAAGACACAATTGCAGACAGCAGAATTAGCTTTTGTTAATGTTCTTTGAGCGCTTAGTCTTCCATCCATCCATCCATTTTCTTCCACTTGTCCGTCGCCGGGTCGTGGGGGCAGCTGTTGGAGCTGCCCAAATCACATTGAAGAAGAAGAAGAAGAAACTTTATTTATATAGCACCTCTCACAGATAAAATCACAAAGTGCTTCACAAAGGATCACTGAAAACATTACATCATTTACATTGGAACAATCACAGCCTTGTCAACTAAAAGCTCGTCTGAAAAGCAGCGTCTTCAGCTGCTTTTTGAAGGAATCAACAGAGTCAGCTATACGTAGCGACAAAGGAAGGTCATTCCACAATTTAGGAGCAACGGCTTCAAAGGACAGATCACCTCTGGTTTTAAAGTGGGTTCTTGGGACAGTGAGGAGGTTCTGGCTCGAGGACCTAAGGGTGCGACCCTAGGAGTAAGGGCACCAGCCCCTTATTGCTCCTCCTGCAGGTGTTGGGTCCACGGGAGGACGGCCTCACGATTAACCGGGCCTGTTGGTCTCTCATAAGGATCTTCTGAACCGCTCTTTGTCTGACCCGTCACCTAGGACCTGTTTGCCATGGGAGACCCTACCAGGGGCACCAAGCCCCGGACAACAGAGCTCCCAGGATCATTCAGGCGCTCAAACCCCTCCACCACATTAGTGGCGGTTCTAGAAGGGGGCGCTTAGTCTTGCCTTGCTAAAATAGACTGTACATGAACATTTTCCTTAAAGTTTTGTCCCTCTCATTGCATACCTTGGTTGTTTTATAACAAGCGTTTTTGCCGGCATGCAATCCCTAATTGAGCCAAGGCTGTATTTTTTAAACATAAAAACTTCCTTTATATTGTCACATTTCCTTTCAAAGCTATTTCCCGACAATACACTGCAATCCACAACAAACCCAGGACATTAAATATGCATGCGAGCGGAATGTAAATTATGCTACATATTTTCCCATTGCTTTGCGGAAACCGTTTGATTTAGTATTGGCCCTGGTGTGTTGTGTGCACAGTCTACGGTGATGAATACAGGAGCAGGGCTTTTTCCTTATTACACTGGGTCTAATGCGTAAATATGGCCGCCCCCTGAGCTCAGCTGTGTTATTCCGGCCCCTTGCACACCTCAGACGCACACACTCTCGCCTCCAGCAAGGTCTCCCGCTCCACGCCATTGATCTCTGTTTATTGCCTTTGTATGGGCTTCCTTATATAGGGCCACACACACGCATTGTCCTGGATACAGAAAACCAAGCATTTCGTAATATTAAGGAGTGAACTGTCTTCGGAGGTGCAGGCGGCAAAATTATAGACTCTTCGTAATCGTGTTGTGAAAGCCTACTGCACCAATGAGGAATAATTTCAAACACTCACTCCCGCAACTATAAATATATAGGACAGAGGGAGGCAGGTTTGTTATGTGAGGGACCGATTTCTTCCTTGTGAAAGACCAAGGGCCAAACCGCCCAATCGTGGCCCAAAACAGCACTTTCTTCAAATCCCAGTGTTGTACATCGCATATGACCTAACGGGGGGGTTTCGGGGGTTGCCCCTCGGAAATTTCTATGGTATTTAGATATTTTCAGCAATGGAGGCTTTGATTGACAGGCACTGGAGCACCGTGTAGGCTTGTTGCTGCCAATGGCCGCTGGTTGCACTGCTTTATGACTTTGACGCCCACCATTGCTGCAGTATCTCCATATATGGGCGGCAAAACAAGCTAGTTTTCCATTAGATAGCATTGCACTTTAAACACGTTTTAAGCAACTGTAAAGCCTGGTTTCTCGTATATTAATGAGGGCGACTTTGATTGACAGGCCGTTAGCATTAGAGCTAATGACGCGGTTACAATCGAATTACGTGCCCCGTAAGGGCCAAGTCTGCAGTGAAGATCCCGCCCTTATGCCCTTTTTAGAAACATGCACAGTCAGAGCAGGGTAGGAGGAGTCTGTAAATGTGGTCATTATGGTAAATGGGGAGGAGTGAGGAGGCGGAGTCTATTATTTCTATGGTTGCTGCTCAGCCCAGCTCCCTGGGGGCGGAGTTTCCCACCTTTTTGTCCTTTTTGGCACATGCTCTGTAGGAGGAGATTGAGTTGCCATCATGAATCCACAAATGAAGTAATTAATGTTAATGGAGAGGAGTGATAATTATCCCTGTGAAGATTTAACTGTTTTTTAGCCAATTAGTTCGACTGATATTTTGGGACCAATATGTAGTGCCAATTAGAATAACATTTTAAAGGTGCTAGATGCAAATTGGCTATTTTATACTCACTACTGCCACCTCAGGTCATACGTGTAACTGCAGCTTCTATATTAAGCTTGTGCATGACGGCACTTCGGACTCAAAGTACCAACTTTTTGAGTGCAGGATTTTAGAGGCCGTTGTGGTGAACAGGTCTGAGCTCATTCTACACATTAGGACATGGCTGAAACATGTAGGGGGAGAAAAATACATAATTTAACTTTGTAAACTTCGTGTAGTCCCTTTAAGCCATATAAAAGAACTATTAACAAAATGAATGTGAATTATGTGGTCTGCTATATACTGCAAGAAAAACTATTGTCTGTCGCAAGGACTTTTTAGCATCCAGTATGGACATAAAGCACTCAAAGAGATCATTATGGATGTTATTTTTTCTAATTGCCGGCATGATCAAAACACCTACATTTTTTCATAGTGTTATAGAAATGCAACCTTTTCTCTAAAAGATTCTGCGTCATTTTTCAAAGTTTGTGTGTGGATTATTTATAAAAAACACTAATTTTGTGCCCTAAATCTACTATAAAGTACTGTCCAATCAAGCAAAGCTGTCCAAAAGAAGAGTGATAGCCGTGGAGGTGGCCCAAAAATGCTCGACCCCTTCCTGACCCGATGGGATACTTGCTTTTTTTTCCTCGACCGTGCCATGGATCTTCTTTCAAGCGAGGGGCCTCTCACTTCAATCCAAGCAAACAGATTGTGTTCCAGTCCAGTAGCCTTTCCCTGGGTGAAGCTTTAGCAGGCTATCTTTGGTCAACATGGAGCCAGATTCAGTGTTGGGATCCAAGCGTTCGCGCCTCAGGTGATCTTTCCTGGATCACTGACGCTGTAGCGGGGCAGACTTGCGTTTAGCAATGGCTGTGTGTGTGTGTGTGCGAGCGCGCGGGGCTCGTCAGATCGTTTGATGAATGCGCCAGGCTGAAGGGAATCAGTGCAGACGAGTGGGCCTTAAATATCTATTTGCTTTTCCCGTTGCACTGCGCTTTGCTTTCGCTCCAGTTCATTTGTTTTTATTTGTTGTATGGATGTTTTTGGTGGTTTTCCGATTCTGGAACGTAGCTGTAGTGTTTGTGTGCTAGTGTTGTGTGTCCAAGTCAAAAATGCACAAACGTTGGCATATAGCTTTGGACAGAGAGCAACTGAGAAGTAATAGTATGTACTGTATTGCTGGGTTGCAGGTTCTAGAATATGATGATGTCACCGGACCCAACAGGGGGCAGGAGCCAGTTTTTCCTATTAACAGCATTACACTTTCACAAGCTGTAGTTAAAAAGAAAATGTATGGATTAGAAAAATGATAATTAACCTCTTGAATCCCATCTGAACGGATCCCATTTTCTCCAGTTTGGCTTTACCCTAATCAAAAAGCTTCTTGGGAAAAAAGCACCAAAACAGCCACAAAAAATTAGAAGAAAATAAGGATGTAAACGCAGCAAAAAAGTGATAAAAATTAAACAAAAATGTGAGAAAAATTAAACAAAAATGTGACAAAAATTAAACAAAAATGTGACAAAAATGCAACAAAAATGTGACAAAAATTAAACAAAAATGCAACAAAAATGTGACAAAAATGTGACAAAAATTCAACAAAGAGGTGACAAAAATATGACAAAAACGCAACTATTAACCTCTTTAAGAAAATAAGGATATAGACGCAACAAAAAAGTGATAAAAACTCAACCAACAAGTGACCAAAAAAAAAAAGGGACAAAAACTCAACAAAAATTTGACAAAAACTCAACAATAAAATGACAAAAACACAAAAAAACATACATACATAAAAAAGGTGACGCAACACAGCAACAACGCGAGGAAAAAGATCAGTTTTGTGGGTCTTAGTTTTCAAATGAGGTGTTACACAGGCCTATAGCCAAAGAGGACAGCATGCATTCGGTTTAGGCGGGTGGTAAGAGGTTCATATCAGTCACTGGGTCCATGATCTCTCTGTACAAGACCAAACATGTCCTCAAAGACAAAATAATTTTTCCTCTATATAACAGTAAAGGCCTTTAGAACGCTGTGATGTCACCTGCAACCCAGCTATATCACAACATACCTCATTAAGCTTTATGTTTTCATCTCTTTGTCTTTGGGAACGGTTTCGGAAATTGAAGGGCCAGACAAATCAGGCTAGAGAAAGAATGTCTTAAGTCTTAATCTAATTGTGTTGTTTTTGTTTTCATGTTCTTGGAAAAACAATAGAAGCCCTGTTCCTTTTTGGTGTCCTATATTGTGCAAAGAGAATCTCATCTTTACACTTGGGTGCCATATTGGATTTAGGTGACAGTCGTTCATGAACCAATTGAACCAATAAACTTAATGCCCTTCCTTCACTGCCGCGCCTGAATTTTCTCCATTCACTTGGAATCTTAATTTGATTGTGGAAATATATGTATGTTGCTCAATCGAATTTGCCGCAGTGATTTTGGAACAGTGAGAGCTTTTGTGCTTAGCCGAGCAGACCCTTTCAGAGCCAGCCTCGATCTCTCGCCGTCTGCCTTCATGTGGGAAGCTAATTCCTGTTTTATTGGAGAGCCCCATAAAGGCGGCATTCTCCCGTCACAGAAGACAGTGTAGCCGGCCTGAGTAGGGGTCTCTATTCTCAAATAAGGCCACGTTTTTCCCTTGAGGCCCCGTGACGTCGTGGCCGGAGCGGGTCAAGAGTGCACCCGCCGCTATAACTTATCTATAGTTTTCCAATCGCAAGACAAATAATGAGCCAGAACTATTTGGTAAATATTGATGCTATTGGCGCTTTAACATAGCAAACAGCTTAACATGGGGTTGACTCACGGAGGCTCAGGGATTGACTTGAGTTTTTGAAATAATCTTTGTGCCGTTAATTCTATAACATTTATATCATTCATTTATTTAATTAGACCAAAAAAAAGGCTTATCGACAGACCAGATGTTAAAGTGATAGTTTGTAAGTTTGCAAAGTTAGGAGAGACTGGAAAGTAAACAATCAAATTCCTCCCCTCTTAGACCTGAAAGCCCCTCCTAGTTTGCAAAATGAGGAGAGTAGGAACAGAATTTTCAAAAGTAAACGATCAAGCTCCACCCCCTTTCTCTGATTGGTCCTGACAGGCCGCTTCACAGGAAAAGCTCGTGTCATTGGTCCAAGTGGTATCCCGGGGATTCTGATTAGTTGCTGAAATCAGCAAAAGGGAGGGACTTTAGAAAAATATAATTATTTGATATTACTTATGTTGCGTCAAATTTCGAAGCCAGGCGGTCAATTATACACAATCTATTACATTTGTAAAACATTAAACTTACAGACTATCACTTTAAATGGATTAAAAATAAGACATACATGGATCACCTTTTTGAACTTTTAACAGTGTTATGTTGTATCCTCATCAGCTTGTTTGGCAGATTCTATAGTTTTAAGTTTTTTATCTCTGGGGCAGGTCTGCGCCATCTGCTGGTGTTTTGTATAACTGCATGTTATAACAACTTCACTTACAGAGATATTTTCCAAGGCTAAGCTGTCAATTTGTTGTTATAGTTTTAGACACCTGAATAGTTATTATGCCAGTCTGTGAATGTAAAGTTTTTTTTTTATATTGACTATATAGTATAGTAAGTATCTTACTTACTATCTAATGTATCTCTCTCATGTTATTTTTATACTATACTGACTACTTTGGCTATTAGCGACAAGTTGATATTATATTTGGACCCTTGATGCACAATTTGTGCCAATGCTATGAAGTGGCCCTCACGGGTCAAGCTCTGGCCGCTTATCTGCTGTTTTAAGAGCAGAACAGAAAGATAGACCAAAGGGGGAAATGCTTTCATGCGAGTCCCCCTTTAAAAGAATGTGGGTGGTCTTTGGGCGCTTTGTGGGATTTCAGCTCACATATATACACATAGGCCGATCCCTGCGCAGTCTCTCACAGGCTGTTCCCACTCTCCTCATGCACAAGCGCTCTGGGCCAAGTGTGATTTCACCGGGGCGATCAGGAGGGGTTTCTAGGGCAACCTCACACAAGCCTCGTTCTAAAAATGGACGCCATGGTTACTTTGAAAGCCAAGCCTGGCCTCTCGAACACGCATTGAAGAGAGGGCCTGAGCAGCGCTCGGGGAGGGGTTGGTGAGGCTCTTTAATAGCTAGCACATGAGACATGGAAGGTTTCACCCAAGTGGGAGTCATGGGAGGGGTATGTGTATGTGGTATGTGTGTGTGCCTAAACAGTAATATCCCTGTACTCAGCGCTTGGCTAAATTAAAAGGGCATTTTTTGGCGTGGGGGGCAGGTTTTGGTGCCCAGACGATTGGACGGGGAAAGGCGAAACTCATTACCTACCCATCTGTCAGAGAGCGGGAGAGAGAGAGAGAGTGCTGTGGGATCGCGGATAGAGGCATGGAGGGATGAAGGGGGAGGGCCTGGATGGCGAGAGAGTGAGAGTGTCCGCTGGAGTGGACCAAGGCGAGACACACATGCTTCGAAACAAGAAGTCTCCGAGCATCATGCCAACACAATACGAATGTAGAGATGACATGGACAATTTTATCGAATATGGACTGGACAAAAGAGAGCTACCCACTTACCCATCAAGCCTGGAACGCTGGCTAAAAGTAGTTCATTTAATTTGTTTATCCATTAGTAGCAACAGTTCTGTACTAAAGCCTGTCACATTTACTGCATCTTTCATATTTAGACCTATTCACATGAATTAGCACTCTCTCTCTTAATATATTTGCTTGATTCCAAGGCATCTGCAAATTAACACTCAAATTGAAAAGTTCTCCCCATTGTACATGCAGCTGCGCACTTTTTGGAGGGGGAATGATTTCGACTTGCATCAGTTCTCTCTTGACTCTCTTTCGCTGGCAGATGTACACATATAGGCTTTGATCGGTGCAGAGGCAAACCGCTGCCATATTCACATCCACGCCCCTCTTTTGTGGACACCGTTGACGAACATGTGCTTCCCGTGCCAGCTGGCTTCCCGAACGGAAAAAAAAAGAGGCATATCTCCACAGCAGTGTTTTGCACTGTTCCGAATCGGCAGCCAACAACTTCTCACATCTGTAGATAACGGCGAGTAAAAAGGGGCATACAGGCAGTCGGTGCGCGCTCGATTCTGTTTTGACGCGCTTTCGCCTTTTCCGCCGCATAATGGTTTGGAAATTTGATTGATAAAACGGCGCCAGAATCCTCCCGAGAGCGTACTGTAGTTTAATTTTTAAATAGCTTATCTGCAACTCCTTGAGGGTTACTACAAAGGAAGCGTGCGGCATACGGCCTCTGCAAACGGCTTGTTTTATTTTTATAAGCATCCTCGGGGCATATAGGCCGGGGTTGTGATCTTGCTGACTTGCCTTAGCTCCTATTTTTTTCCCCTTCCCGCTGCCTTCATCTTCAGCGCAACTCCCTTAACCATCAAGGAGGACGCATCGCTCATCTGACCTGACCTCTCTTTGGCTCGCTTGTGTACGGCTCACCCTCCCTTTTTCCACCTCAAACATGAAAAATTCAGCTCCCGGCTTACCTAATGCAGATGCACTGAAGTGGGTTTATCTATGCATTAATGTGTGTGCTCGCGGAGACCCTTTGGTAAACATGGACTTTACAAAGTTAGCATGCTTCACAGAGAAAGTTAGCCTTATTTATCTGTACTTCCAAAGTCACAAGCATGAATGTAAGGCTGGTAACTGGGGGTTTTCTGACTTAAGAAGACGACCTCAGAGCGTTCCAACTGAATAAAGTCGTATAGAAACAAACAGCTAATGCTACAACAGTTGATGCTAACGTTATATGAGCGTTTCCTCACACTAGTTATATTTCAAAACATGCTTAATGCCAAAATTACGTACAGTGGTTTTCTAAAAGTTTTATCATTAGCGACACTTCCACTGGGGCATTGCTGTGTTTATCTCGTATCTGAACTTTGATCACTCTGATCATTTCCGAGTTTACAAGTTGTAATTACCAGTTCGAGTGCCGTTCCCTGGTATTTTTCCAAGTTGGAGGTTGTGAATTTACCAGTAACCAGTAGGGCTGGGTACGATTAAACGATACCAGTGTGGTATCGAAATAAAGGTTTATGTACTACTGGTATCGAAAAAAATGTAAGTATCGAAGGTAGGGCTGAAACAACTAATGGATTAATCGCCAACTCATCGAGTATCGAAATAGTCTACAACTATTTTAGTAATCGATTAATCGTTTTCTAGTAAACACAGACTCAAATAGAGCAAAAATGACATGAAAATGTTGTAGTTTTTATGAAAACCTACTTTTTAACTTAAAGTTAGGCTCTTTAGTGTTTTGTACATTGAAAATGTAATAAATATTCGTCTGTGTCTCATCCAATCAGAAGCAAAACATTCACTTTAAGTTTACTCCATCAACATGTCCTCAAGCGGTGCCACTTTAGCTTTGTGATAAAAAAAAAAATCGTGATAATAATCGGTAGATCAATCGATTACCTAATAATCGTTAGTTGCAGCCCTAATCGAAAGTAGGTAACGAAAAAATATTTAGATCCAAGTTTTGATACTGTAGTGGGGGTCCCAACTCCCCCCCCATGTTTGGCCCATTATCTGACCACTATTTTCCCTGTTTCCCCCAATTTTATACCCAATTTATTCGCATTTTTTCTCCCATTCCCCCCAATTTATTCATTTTTCCCCCTATTTCCACAGCTTTTCCTTACATTTTGCAACAATTTCCCTCCAAATTATTCCCAATTTTTCACACGTTTCCTGACATTGGAGATGAACTCGATATTGTACATTTGCAGATCTTCTTTGCATTATTGTTCTGTTGTCTGGGTCTAGACGAGTATTGTTAAAGTATTGGTATTGGGAAACAATGTAACAGTACCCAGGCCTAGTAACCCGTTGCCTGGAATGCAGCTTAAGTCCCATAACCGCAAAGTATCTTTGTTTGTGGTTTCTTGTCTGGGTGTCGACTACCTGGATCAGCCCTAGATTAAGGTTAGGGACTATGTTTAGTAAAATACTTGAGGAACATATTGTTTTTATTGATGCCAAAGTGCTAACATCCAAAGAAATCGGGGAACATGGGTAATCCGCACACCCCACCACCCAATAGTTTTAATAATAATGTCTATATGGCAACCGCTCCATAACCTCCTGCTGTTTTGATGCCGTTAATTATGAAACAATCGATTACCACCAGTTAAAGCCTTAAAATCGACGCCTATTGTCTGCATTTTTTTTTTTTAACCTGACCTCTTATTTTTTTCCTGCGCACCTCATTTCATTCCATCCCATAAAATATTCACCCGGCCCCCCTTTTTACCTAACGCGGATGCCCCCAGAAGCCTTTGATATGTGCGTTAATACACGCCTGATATCACAGAAGTGCGTGCTGCGGATCCTTTGATAAACATATTTAAGAGCTGTTCCCCTTCAGCCGGCTGCAGACGCCTCTCCCGAGCCACATAAATGCATTCATAAGCCCCTCGCCGTCTCCCCGTTAACCACTCCCCGCGTTAATAAATGCATGAGCCCACGCTGCGGCGAGCTCTGCTTGGGCACGCGCGATGCTTTCATATGCCAATGAGCGCGGAGCCTGTTCCAGGACAGGAGCGAAGGACCCCGCCCCGCTCATTCATATTCATGTCCCGCGCATAATGACCGGCCGCGCCTCCGGATCGGGCAGGCAGCTGAGGATCAAACGCAGGATTCAAACAACAGGCTTTTATTATTTATCACGGCAACAACTGCGGGAGATGCTCATGTCTTCTCGTTGGGTCTTTTTCACTTCGCACCGAGAAGCTTCTTCAGTTCAGGTGTTTTCCTTGGTTAAGAAAATAAATGAATGTACCTGCCCAGCGTATACCATGTTGTTTGTATTAAAGAGATGATTTAAAGGTGCATTATGCAATTTTTGACCTTTCAGTGACACCGCGGCCTTTATTTCGCCTTCGTTTTCCATCACAGTGGCCTCTATGAGTTTTCACTGCTGACAGACTTGGCACCAGAAAACCTATTGATCCTGGAGTGTTGTAGAGGCCACCGTGATGGAAAGTAAAGGCACCATGCTAACCACCTATACAGCTAATTTACATTTTTTCCCACAAAAAAAGTTGCATTATGAACCTTTAAAGTGAACATATCATGCACAATTGCCTTTACCTGACTTATAGCATTTTGCCTCAATCACACGTTTTTGAATAATCCTGTTTACTTTGGTCATTTTTTCTTTTACTACTGTAGTGCTCAGTCATTTTTGGCATTGTGTTGTTTAACCTGTTACCCCCCGCCTGAACCGAGCACATTTTCTCCATCTTTACCCAAATCTAAAAGCTTCTGGACTAGGGCTGAAAACAACTAATCGGTTATTGAAATAGTTGACAACTATTTTAGTAATCGATTAATCGTTTTCTCGTGAACATAGACTCAAATAGAGCAAAAATTACATGAAAATGGTGTATTTTTTATAAAAACCTGCTTTGTTTTGGAAAATTTGTCAGTGGCTCATCCAGTCAGAAGCAAAAGTAGCACCTCCAACAAGGCAAGGCAACTTTATGTACACAGCGCATTTCGTACACAAGGCAACTCCATGCAAACGTTCACTTTAAGTTTACTCCATCAACATGTCCTCAAGCAATGCCACGCAGCGTTATGTGATAAAACAAAATAAATAAATACAATTTTCATATACCATTCACAGCCAAGTGATTAATCGATTAATCGTAATATTTAGATCCAAGTTTTTTGATACTGTAGTTTTGTACCTATTTTTCCCATTTTTTATTTTTTTTTCCCCCAATGTTTGGCCCATTATCTTACCACTTTTTTTTTCTTTTCTTTTTTTTGCCCCATTTTTTGCAGCCCTATTAGAGTCTAAGACCGACAAAAGTGATGGAAACTTTGCTGTCACATTGTGGCCGTGTTTTTGTCACATTTTTAAAGCATTTTTTTCGTGTCTTTTTTGTCGCTCTTTTACATGATTTTGTTGTTTTTTCATTGCCTTTTTTGTTGCTTTTCCACCACATGTTTTGTTGCTTTTTGTTGCTTTTTTGTTGCTGTCAAGTTTTTGTTGATTTTTTATTGCTTTTCTTGCTTTTTTTGTTGCTTTTCAGGGCACATATTTTGTTGCTTTTTGTTGCTTTTCCAGCACATATTTTGTTGCTTTTTGTTGCTTTTCCAACACATATTTTGTTGCTTTTTGTTGCTGTCAAGTTTTTGTTGATGTTTTTGTTGCTTTTTCGTTGCTTTGTTGTCATGTGTACGCCATGTTTTTTGTCACTTTTTCATTGCATTTTCATCCTTGTTTTCGTTGCTATTTTGATGCTTTTTTTTCAAGCTTTTATATTCGGGTAAAGCCAAACTGGAGAAAATGTGCTGGGTTCAGGTGGGGGTAAGAGGTTGATAGGTAGGTCTTGTTGTGCACTCCACGAATGCATGACTGATAGAATGAAACTTTTATTAGCCCAGAGGGAAATTTGTCTTACACCAAGAGCTTTACATAGAATTATCAAAACACAAGAGGCGGAACGGCGTGTCGCTCAAAGGGGGCTCTCAAGTCGATTTGTTAGCATGCCGTTAGCTGAAGACGACCGCTTTGATTGATTTAGCCTCAAAATGTCCCCCCCCCCTTCCTCCTTAACCACTTCCATAGTTTCCATTCTGCAGAAGAATTTCAGAGTCACAGGACTATGAAAGAAATTATGTACCAAATGTGTATAATTTGTATCGAGGGCCCTGACGCCGCGCCCTAATTTATCAAAGTTATCTACGTCTGGACATCTGGGTCACCGACATTGTCCGCTACCAATTCATTTTGCTTCATACTACGGCTGAACTCCGCCCCGACTGCGTTCACGCTCAATAAGATTCCCGCGCTAATGTCATTTGTAAAAGGGCAGATTCAATAAGTTCAATTAAGTCATTCAGCCTAAGTGAAAAATGTTATTGAGCGAGGAGGGAGCGGGACAGATATCCGACTTATCTTGATTTTACATTTGGTTCGCTTTCTGATCTCGTTACAAAAGGCAGGTTAAAGGTATTAGCTCTTATGTCTCTGCTTTCAGACAAGGAGGTAAGGATATGCAGGAGAGATGGATACAGGCGGCATCTCGTCATAGAAGGGGGCGTGGCTTCGCCGAGGAGGAAAATAGAATCTTTTGGGAAATGCAATTTTTCACTCTTTTTAGCCTTTTTATGGTGGAATATGAACTTGTTAATCACATAAATAAAGTCAAGTGTAAATCGGGCCCATGTGGATGTTTTCTCACAGCAGATTGTTCAGTAGAAGTGAAAAAATGGCAGTTTTAGCTAGCGCTAGCTAACCGTTAGCATTAGCCCGATGCTAACATGAAGCATTCTGTTAGCATTCTCCGTTATTGATGTATTTATGGGCTGTTGAACCTCTTTGCGCCTCTCCATGTCTTTGTATCTTTATTTAGTAGAAAACTATATTCATAATTCAGCATTTCCAAATTGTTTTCCCCCTGAACTGTTTTCAAACATGACCATATATGGACGATTCCAGAGATGCCGTCTGTGTCTATGGAGATGGTACTTTTTTTTATTATTATTTCTGTGTAAATATGTTACAAGATTAGCAGTGGCTTTTTCTGTTCCAAAAATGCTAAATTGGCATCTCTTACAGAACCATGTTTTTGGATAACTTGGCAAAGCAAACAGATTTGTAAATGATTTTATTTATTTTTTAAAAGAAACTGGTCATTAGTTAGATTTGGCAAATAAACGTACAAAAAGATTTTTACATTTGATGATGGCTGCAAACCGAACAGCTGAAAGGAGATGTTTAATCACAGCGAGTTTGTATTTTTGTATCGGGCTTTGACATTTGTGTAATTTACGAGCTTACGAGTTGACTGGTTTCTCAAAGTGCGACACTATAGTCATTATTCATTCACTCCACACTTGGTCGAGTACTTGATGCTACTCCACTAAGGCACTCGAGCGCGTTGCGTGCCTAATGTAGGTGGAAAAGCGAAAACATTTACCATTTACGCTGCTGCCCTGGGGTAGACTGACAAAATCCAGGCCAGCACTTTGCGCCATCAGCTCCACAGGCCACAACTCATACATGCAAACTATTTTCATATACAGTATGTGGGCAAGGTGGGTGAAGTGTCTTGCCCAAGCATACAACAATCATATCCACACGTTGCTGATAAAACATTAAAACCCTCCTTTTCCTGGTCAAGAAACATCAAAAGTTACACATAGTTATGAAAAAAACTTTCTTAAAGGGAGACATTACAGGGAAAACAGTTTTTTTGTTCCATTTTCAGGTTTTGGGCCAATTTGTTCTCTTAACATAAACATTCACCTGGAAAGACAATACCAAATGTGTTATTATTGCACTGACTCAATGTGTCTCCATAGGTTTAAATGAAAAATTGTAATTTCCAGGGCCTTTTTCTCAAAATGCATTTTTCTCACATTGTGGGGACAGTGTCTTCACATCTAGGGCCGGCCCTAGCCAATTATAGCGCCCTAGGCAAGATTTAACCCCCCTGACCCCCACCCCCCAAAAAAGAAAAAAATGTAGGCATTAAAGCAGTACTTGAGTAACTCTTGCCCCTAGAGGCCATAAATGTAACTGCAGGTTTCATAGCAAGTTGCGATTTTTTTTCCTCATTAATTGTAATACTACTAATACTACGCTGACAGAAAAGACAAAGGGAGAGAGGGATATTGTACATCCAACTACACAATGGAGATGATTTTTTTTCACTCAAACTTGGCTGTAAATACTGTTTAAAGTGGTGCTAGCCCGCAGTTAGCTTTGCACGTTAGCCTGTTAGCTTCTTTTTCGTGATTCCATTAGTGTGTATTGGTTGATCCGGTCCGGTGGCAGTCAAGTTGCAATTGTGGTTTTCTGGCAAGAGACACCAGGGGGAGATGAAAGACCCTCCAATCATCCCATAAACACTTGTATTACCCCCATAGGGACTACGGAAAGTTTTTATTAAAGTAAACTTACTTAGTATTGCTTTAAAGGCCTTATTTTTGTATGAAAGCTTAAAATGACCAAAATCTTGCATATATTTTTTTCTCATATTTATGTCTATTTACCTGCAGTGTCTTGCCTTAAAGGGGTCGTCTCAATTGCTCTAAATCTGGTCTTTAAAGCTGGAATAAGTTCAGTTAATTTCCAGCACTTGCAACATGTTCCTTGTAGAAGGAGCAGGGTTAATAAAAGCCCCTTTTCACAGGGCAAATGGAAAAGAGAGCAACACATGATCATTTGAACGTAAGCAGTAAGAATGAACACCTCTCTGAGTGATTAAATTACAGATGTAGGAGTGCAGTAGTCCAAGTATAGCCTTATAAATAAAAGTGCACCAATGTCCCGGCCTCCTTGTGGACTAAGAAGGCCATTGCACTCGAGAACACAATTCACAATGATGGGTCAAGGCTCTACAGTTTGCAATGAACCGTGTTTCATATCTCATCCTATTCCGAACCCAAAGCACTGACCTCCTCCTTCCCCTCTTTCTCTCTCCCCACAGGATTCCATCTCAGTGGCACGGTCACGGATCCGGCGACCCCCTCGTCCCCGGAGCTGGTGTGCAGCGTCAGCGTCAGCTTCGACCGGTGCAAAATCACCGCCGTGACGTGCACGTGCGGCAACAAGGACATCTTCTACTGCGCGCACGTGGTGGCGCTGTCGCTCTACAGAGTACGGAAGCCCGAGCAGGTCAAACTGCACCTGCCCATCTCAGAGACTCTGTTCCAGATGAGCCGGGACCAGCTGCAGAAGTTTGTGCAGTATTTGATCTCGGTGCATCACACTGAAGTCTTGCCCACGGCGCAGAAACTGGCCGACGAGATCCTGTCGCAGAACTCCGAGATCAACCAGGTTCACGGTGAGGAGTTTTTCTGTGTCCAGCCTCAAATGAATATGGAAAGTAGTTCCACATCACCTAAGCACAGAGGCTAGTGTATGTGAGTAATAGTACATTCATATCTCACTGGACTAAAAGCACAGTGCGTAACATTTTGGATTCTACTGTTGGCAATACAAAGCCAGCTCGACTCAGAAAAGGCTGTATTTGCAGTGGGTAAACGAGGAATGGATTTACATGAGGACCTAACTTATTCAAATCTCATATTTGGCTGCCTTTAGTCGACATCTCCATGAAGACGAGCTGGAGACGTCCTGCTTTCAGTAAAGTTAGAGTCAGGTCTGAGGAGAGGTGAGCCGCTCTCACAAGCACATGTTTGTTTGGTCTTTCTTCAAATCAAAGCCACTTTATTTACCCGTTAGGAACTCCACTTGCAGAGGAAGTGCCAGTACAGGCCCAATAAAAACAGAGATTAAAGAGGCTATATGCAAGTTTGCCACTTTATACTCACTACTGCCACCTCAGGTCATATATGTAACTGCAGCTTCTATATTAAGCTTGTGCAGGACGGCACTTCAGACCCGAGGTAACAACTTTTTGAGTGACAGTGCAGGATTTTAGAGTGGGTCTGGGCTCATTCTACACATTAGGACATGGCTGGAACATGTAGGGGGAGGAAAATACCTAAATTTAACATTTTTAAACTCTGTATAGTCCCTTTAATAAAAAAAATATATCTCTAATTAAAGAATGTCAAATGTTGCACGTTGTGGCTTTAAGTTTAAAACTGAAAACCTAAGTCAGGTTTTCTGCTCAAGCTTTTTCACAGTACTTTAGCATTTTCACTAAGTGCTTTTCTCAGCGGAGTGCGGACCTGATTCATCATTTGGGCTACGACTTGTTCTTCAACTCAAGTATAATTATGGTAAAAAATTAAAGTAAAAATGTAACAATAGTGGTAACTCAAACGCTTTTGTAAGCATTCTTCAAAGTAGTTATACCTGAATGAAATGTATTTTGTCCTCCTTTAGTATATTGTAAACTCAAGCGTTTGTGGAGAACAGTGTGTATCAAATTATAAAACATTTGCATCAATTATATGAACTTTCAGGTTCAAGTTGTAAAATGTGCCTATAAACATGTCCATGTAAAGAATTTGGATGTTACAAATATATTAGGAGAGATACGAATAAGTTTGGACCACAACTAACATTTTAATTTAGTGACTTCCTCTTTCATTGTTTGTAATAAAAAAATCAGGTATAAGGCCTTTAAAGGGACTATACGGAGTTTAAAAATGCTAAACTTAAGTATTTTCCTCCCCCTACATGTTTCAACAATGTCCAAATGTGTAGAATGAGCCCAGACCTGTTCACCACAACTGCCTCTAAAATCCTGCACTGTCACTCAGAAAGTTGTTAATTGCATGAGCTTAATATAGAAGATGCAGTTACACGTATGACCTGAAGTGGCAGTAGTGAGTATAAAATGGCCAACTTGCATCTAGCCCCTTTAAGGAAAAAAATAAAAAGCCTTTATCAATGGTGAGCTTCTTGCACTGTTGCAAAATACACCGTGAGGTTAATTTGATAACAAAGAAGATTAAAAGCTTTTTTCTGTTTGGACTTTTGTTATCATATGACACTGGTAATATTGTTATACAATCCCTTCTGAATGCTGAGCTCACATAAAGTAACTAACATAATGTTTGATAATGAGTTGAAGGACAGGTCAAAAGCTTGTACAGTTTTTGCCTTTCACCCAAAATGAATTATTTAAAGAATTGTATAGTTAAATATTGTAGGAATTATCTGCGAATGTTGTTACCTGAAAGGATTTGAAGATTAAAAATAATTCAGTTTTCTTCCCCATTCTTTTATGTTAGAAGTCCCACGTTTTCCAGGCTGTAAAGTTTTGCATGCGTGTGTATTGCGTGAGCTTGTGAATACTTTATTGACTGCATGAAGTAGGTAAAGCGTGGCAGGATCAATGTGGGTAGTTAGTGAAATACAGACAGTATAGAGGACACAGCAGGCCTCCAATCCACAGTATAGATCGCTGAGATGTGAAGAGGATACACAGGCTGATGAAGAGGCACGCGGCTTTGTCACTGCGACTCGACTTACTGCTTAGCTCCATCAAAGAGCCTGATTTCTAAAGGTAAATAAGGAAAATGAGAGCAATCGCGCGCCAAGGGCAGGAGAAGAAAACACATAAGCATGATGTATATAATCAAGTTTAGAGAAGAGCGCAGGGAAAGTAGCATCAGCGCACACATAGCTTTAAATGTAATGGTTAAATGTATTTTCTTATTTGTTGTATTTTAGAGATTAGGGCAACATTGGTAACGGAATATTGTGCTCGAGTTTTTGCGTTTGGTTACAGCATTCACAACATTCAGTGAGCTTTTTTCTCTTTTTTGTTGGGTTTTTGTCCTTTGCTGTGTTTTTATCGCATTGAAGTAGATTTTTTCCCCCGCATTTTTCTCAATTTTGTCGCATTTTAAAAACAAAACAAATGGACACATTTTTGTGGGTTTTTTGTCGGATTTTTCTGAATTTTTCTGAATTTTTCTGGATTTTTTTGTCGCATTTTTGTTAGTTTCTTTGTCGCATTTTTATGGATTTTTTAATTGTTCTTTTTTTCTGATTTTGTCGCATTTTTGTTGATTTTTGTTATTTTTTTTGTAATTTTTGTGGCTTTTTGGTCTTTTTTTTTGCTACGTTTTCATCCTTGTTTTCTTGTTTTTGCCACTATTTTGACATTATTTTCGAGAAGCTTTAGATTTGGGTAATGCCAAACTGGAGATCTACCAAGCAAATCTACTCATCACTAGACCCAGTGTGTGTTGTAAACTGCTGGAGGTGTTTCTTACTGACTGCTGCGACTTACCTGAGTGTTTTTAATAATGCTGATTGCCCTTTATCCGCTGTATTCCTCATCGCTCTCGTTTGTGCTTCGTGTGCACAGGGGCCCCGGATCCCACGGCGGGGGCCAGTGTGGACGACGAGAACTGCTGGCACCTGGACGAGGAGCAGGTCCAGGAGCAGGTTAAGCTCTTTCTGTCCCAGGGTGGGTACCACGGCTCAGGCAAGCAGCTCAACCTCCTCTTCAGCAAGGTACGAACAAACACACCCCCACACGCTGCTTTTTATTAACAGGAAATAACCATAAAACTGTTCAAACTCCAAACACGGGACACAACACCGCCCTCTGCTAATATTGACAACCTCGATAACAATGTGGTCGGATGTTGCCGGCGGTAACGAGGTTTTGTCATGACCCAGCTTCTGCAGTTCAAGCTTAAAGCGGTACTAAGGAACTCTTGCCTCTAGAGGCCATAAGCGCAACTGCAGGTGTCGTAGCAAGTTGCAATTTTTTTACTTATTAATTGTCTTGGAGAGTAAATACTACGCTGACACACAAGGCGAAGGGAGAGAGGGGTATTGTACATCGAATTACACAATGGAAATAATTTTTTTCACTCAAACTTGGCTGTAAATACTGTTTAAGTGGTGCTAGCCCGCAGTTAGCTTTGCCCGTTAGCCTACTAGCTTCTTCTTCATGGTTCCATTAGTGTGTATTGGGTCTCCGGGTCGGTGCAGGGAAAGTTGCAAGTGTGATTTTCTGGCCAGAGACACCAGGGGGAGATGAAAGACCCCCCAATCATCCCATAACACTTGTATTACCGCCAGAGGGACTACGAAAAGGATTTATTAAGGTAAACAAGTTACTTAGTGCTGCTTTAACACCTGAAACGTGTAGATTTGGTCAAAACTAAATGCTTCTTGAAAAAAGCTACAAAAACGCAACAAAAAAGTGACGGAAAAGCAACAATAACACAATAAACAAGAAAAATGTGTGAAAATGTGTTAAGTGGGGGGTGTTTTGGTCACTTTTTCACCGCATATTTGTCGCTCTTTCGTGACTTTCTTGTTGATTTTTTGTTGCTTTTTCATCACTCTTTAGTCGTGTTTTTGTTGCTTGTTCATTGTGTTATTGTTGCTTTTCTCGCACGTTTTTGTTCAATCTTTTTGTTGTGTTTTCCTCTTTTTTTTTAATCGCGTTTTTGTCTCTTTTTTGACACTTTTTTGCTTTTAGATTTGGGTAAAGCCAAGCTGGAGAAAATGTGCTTGGTTCATGCGGGGGTTAACCTCTTGCACCCCGCCTTAACTGAGCACATTTTCTCCAGTTCAGCTTTACCCAAATCTAAAAGCCTCATTTGAAAGCTAAGACCTACAAAACTGATCCCAACTTTTTTGTCATGCTGTCGCTGGTGCGTTTTTTTTTTTCATGTTTTTTTGGGTCTTTGTTGCTTTGTCATTGTGTTTTTGTGGCTTTTGTGGTTTTTTGTTTTCATCCTCGTTTTCATTGCTATTTTGACTCTGTTTTTCAAGAAGCATTTAGATTTGGGTAAAGCTAAACTGGAGAAAATGTGCTGGGTTAATGTGGGGGATAAGAGGTTCATGCATTTGGACAAAATGGACAAAAATAAAAAATCATAGCTCAACATATGCTTGTAATTTCTCTTTTTGTAGCAGTGTTTTTAAAGATCAGATCCACACATCCATACATCAAGTATTTGCTCATGTGAATTCATAAACGTGCTGTTATTTTAGCAAACATCTGTCAGGTATTGCATAGTATTGCATTTGGGAAACTGTAAGGTAATTATTTATGTCTTTTGAGATCAAATTAGACACATTGATGGTGTTTACCAAGGTTGTAGATTAGTAGAAGGCGCTGTATTTCCCCCACACACTTGAAAACACAATACTGTGGACTAATTGCTGTAGGGAGCCTGGAAGATGCGAGGGAGGAGAAAGTGTGCTCTGTACCCGCTGTAATTCTCAGCGTGGCCTGATATCGCGGTGTCAGAGCCTGGCCGGCGCTAATGTGTTGCTTGCTACATAAGAAGTCTCCGAGCAGAGGCCATTATCATCCTCCCCGCGAAGCTTTTCCATAGTGTGCGGGCTGTTAGCCGCTCCGCTTCCGCACACACTCCCACATACATACTGTACATTAGTGAACGCAGCTCACACGCCCACTGTTATTCTGCCGCGGAGATGGCCATGTATCTCAGCTGCAGGAACAAACAATGTAAACAGTGCTTGAAAATAAAAACATGGCTCTATATCATTAGCAAGAATAGATGATTTTATAAACTTAATATATATTCATTTGCATTTTAAGCTGTCTATTTTACTTATGATATTGTCAATATAAATTAGTGAAATTGGTGGGAGTGGGCTTCAAACACATTGTTTATGCCTGTAATAATATAGCCTTTATTGATCTTATTGATATGATAGATTATAAATATAGTGGTAGTTGGGTAAGTAGGTTTTACATACTGAGAAATGTTCTTCTTAGTAAGGGTGTGCTCAAAAAATCGACACAGCAATATATCGTCGCGGGCTTCTAGACAATACACGTATTGATGCGGAAGCCATAGTGTCGATGCTTGATCTGGCTCTTTTTAGACGGCGTTAAAGGGATATTTCAGGATTTTTAGGGCCTCATTTCCTAGTTATCCAGAGTGTTGCTGATTTCTGGAGATTTTCTTTTTTTTTTTAAATTCATGCAGTGCTTATATTTGAAGAGTTTCGTGGCGCTAGGCTAATGCAAGACTAGCGCATTTCTACAGTATCAGCTACCCTGCATTAAAAACAGTCTGACTCAAGCACACTGAACCTGAGAAAAATCACTTATAACACCAGACTAACTATATAAATGTCTGTGTCGATAGAGTAATTTGAACCATTTTGCATTTAAAAGAACTTATATTTGAGCAGCATCAGCTTCGTGGTTGTATAAGCTACGCAGCGGCGGAGTGATCTGCTAGAAAATAGACCCTCAAAATGCGATCATTCATGTGATGCAAGGTCAGTTATATTCCAAAAATTACTCTATCGACAAAGACATTTATATAGTTAGTCTGGTGTTATAAGTGATTTGCCTCAGGTGCTCTGTGGAGCGGGTCAGACTGTTTTTAATGCAGGCTAGCTGATATCGTAGAAATGCGCTAGCCTTGCATTAGCCTAGCGCCATGAAACTCTTCAAATATAAGAACTGCATGAATTACAAAAAAAATATGTCCAGAAATCAGCAACACTCTGGATAACTAGGAAATGAGGCCCTATGTCAAAAATCCTGAAATATCCCTTTATTTCATTGTAATCTGCCTTGAAGGCTTTCCCTCATGGTGCAGTACACATTTACGCCAGCGGTGGCGGTAAACTGCACACGCTGCTAGGGGAAACTTCAAAAAAACTTTTACTGCGGCGCTGTGCCTCGAGCCAAATTCAAGGAAAAATATTGGGGCACTACGCATTTTAAAAGGTTTACGAGATCGAGCCACTGCTAACACGGGAAAAAAAATTCCAACTCCGCAGCATTAATCATCTAATATCGGAATAAAAACACTCGCCATAGCTTCACCACAGTCGAGCCGTTCTCCCATTTTGTTTCCAGCGAAGCGGTGTAAGAGAAGGGGAAGTGAGGGAGGCTTTTTGAGGTCACGAGATAATCAGGAAACTACTGGATATTTAGTTTCAGCTTGTTTTAGATCAATAATCCATTTTTGTGATGAAGTTGTTATTACAAAACACCTGCTCATGTCCCTGTGTCTCCTGTCTGTTTCCTGTTTCCTGGTGCAGGTGAGGGAGATGCTGAAGATGCGCGACTCAAACGGAGCGAGAATGTTAACACTGATCACGGAGCAGTTCATGGCGGACCCGCGGCTGGCGCTGTGGAGGCAGCAGGGCACCACCATGACCGACAAGTACAGACAGCTGTGGGACGAGCTGGGTAAGTGCAACACCGTACAGTCAGCGGAAATACTGTATTTATATTATACTCCAGTGTAACTGTGTTTTCAGTTCACTTTCTCAGGCCACACACAATCCCAACAATACAACAGACCACAACAATATTACTGTATTCAGTCCCTTGTCTTGAAGGCCTCCCACACAGTTAACAGTTCCAGGCTCAGTCTCAGTGAATGTGTCAACTCCAGCACCTCCAGAGTCTGTCATTCTCTGCACATCACGCCTCATCACAACCCCAAATACAGTATTATCACCAGGCTAATATTTGTACCACTGTGATTGCCCTCCTCTAATACTGAGACCCGTGGCAAAGAAAGCTGTAAAAAAAGAAAAAGTCATTTTTCTTCTTTTTTTGTATGCAGGTACAAGCACAATAGAGGCTAAGTGTGAAAGATGCAATTGTAAACACAAAACTAAAGTGTATATATTCAATTAATAATGGATAAATGAATCTGTACATGGGGAGGATTGTTTAATCAACTTCAGCAAACATGCCAAGCAACAGGAAAGACTTTCCAACACACACACACACACACACCATTGGCCGCCATATCATATCGCATATTGTTATCACGAGATAAATTTTTGATATCGTCCTAATTTTTTATATCGCTGTGTGCACGATATAATCTATGTTGCGCTCAGCTCCATCAGAGCAGCATAAACACTGACTGTGTAGGTGCTTAAAATGTAAAATGAAATGAAGGATGTAAACTGCTTGAGTCGATCATATTTGTGAGGAAATTAGCGCGGCTCTAAAAAAATATAATAATAATAATAATGCGTTGGTTTATATAACGTTTTTCTGGACACTCAAAGACTATTCGTTCACTCCATACTCTATGGTGGTAAGCTACTATTGTAGCCACAGCTACCCTGGGGTCGATTGACGGAAGCGAGGCAACCAGTCTGTGCCATCGGCCCCTCCGACCACAACCACTCACTCACTCACTACATTCACACAGGCTTTTTTTTTGTTTTTTTGATTAGATCAAAAAATCCAAACTCTCGCTGAGACTTGAACAAAAGCTAGGGGGCGAACAAGGCTCTCAAAACACAAGGAGAGCATTCAGCAAAGTAAGAGCAATTATTACAATTATGGAGCAAGTTCTTTTAAAATAAAAGCAATTTGGAAATTTGTGGCTGATTGTCCGTGCAGTTTTCCAGTCTTTTAGTGTTTTTGGGGAGCTGTAAAACATTTTAAATTCATTGATAAAACAGGGAGGGCTTATGTCCCCTCCATTTGCAGCAATGAATATGATATTTGGCTAAAAGCAAAATAATATTAATGACATTTGATAATGAAGGGTCGAAATTGTCCATATAAAGCACAACGTGTGACATGTTAAAAGGGGGAATATTAAGCTTTAAATTAATCCAACTCCGGACATCATTCCAGAAAACATTTGAATAGTGTCATTCAAAAAACAAATGACAAATAGTTTCAACATCTTGGTTGCAGAAAGTACATGGGTCAACATCACATTTAAATCGTCTTTCAAGAAATTGGTTCACAGGTTATACATTATTTATTAATTTATAATGAGTCTCCTTTACTTTAGGGGAAACTGGCCATTTAATTCACCCAAGCTTCCTGTTGTTTCCAAACGATCTCCCATCCATGTCCTGCCAGGCCCTTCACTGCTTAGCTTCCAAGGTCTGACGGGATCGGGCAGAGCAAAGGCGGTTTGGCCATAATGAAATATCTTTAATCTTCCAAATAGGTGCAAGACTGAAATTTTGAAGTAATTTGTCCATTGTCAATTATATTGTCAAATATATCGTTATCATGAAATGTATTTTTTATATCGTCAAGGTCAAAGTTTATTTATAAAGCACATGTAAAATACAGTTGACACAGCCCAAAGTGCTGTATATACTGTACTTCAGTGAGAGAAAAAAATATATATGAAAGGTTTTAGGTTTGGGTAAAGCCAAACTGGAGAAAATGAGCTCCGTTCAGGAGAGGGTGAAGAGGATAACTTGTTACTATACAATCCATCTTCATCCTAAAGCTACATTTAGGACCTGTATATATTTAGCAACATCTGAAAAAGAAATACTGAACAATTATTACTGCAAACAAGAGGAAATCGCCAGTTACATTATTCAACAAACCAATAATGCTGTTACCCCAGACCTCCATTTTAGACTGTGTATGGAACACTATTATTTTTACTTGGCAAAACTTGAAGGGGCTAGACGCAAGTTAGCCATTATATACTAAAAATATATATATAATACGCAACAATATAGAATGTTCAACTCAGCTCGTGGTATAAAAAAAAAATACAACACAAAGTACCTGCATCACCGTTAATTTCCTCTGCCTAATCTCAACATGGCATATTTAGCCCCGTGTGAGCATGTGCGGCTGCCGTCCTGTTCGCGAGAGTGTGTAGTTCTCTTTGACGATTCAATTGTAGCTACACGGGAACATTTCCACCCGTCCACAGAAGCAGCAGCCCATCACAGGGACACACTTGTCTGCTTTGTACTGTACAGCGTTGTTGATGATTTTTGTGTGAGGATTTTTTTTTTCCTTCTTCATCCTCTCCCTTCGGTCTTGCTCTGCACTTTGCAAGGACAGCGATCTCATCTGTTTCGATCCCACGTACTCTTTTTTTGGGTGGGGGGGTGAGGGGAGGAAGAGTGTGCCGCCCAGCTTTGAAGTCCGCACTTCAAACCTTTTTCTTGCCGAGTCCTTATCACTCCCCTGATGTGCGCTGAATGCTGCCTCTGGGCTCCTCTCCCCTCTCTCCCTCCCTCTTTTGTCTCTCTGTCTTCTCTGCTCCTCTCCTCCAGACACAAAGCCCGGCCCGGTTCCCTTCTCCTGCTGTGTCCCCCCAATCATCTCCTCTCAACATTTCATTTTTTACATTCAATGTCCGTACCCCCACACAATTCTACAAGCTTTTGTGCGCTTTTGCTTGAGCTCCTCGCCTCATTTCTGTTCGGGCTCCCAACAAAATGATGTGTACACTCAATAGCGCCTCAATGCAAGGGGGTCCCAGGTTCAAAGCCCGGTCATGGCCCGTCTGGAGGGCGAACAACATCTTTGGTCTTTTTGCGTGACTGAGGGCACACAGTTCTTCCATACTGTGATATGTTCTTACCTGAGCTTAGACGAGTTGATACGTACCTGTCTGGAAGAGCGTGGTAGCTTCCAACTTCACCCCCGTTTGGAGATATAGGAATATACTGGGAGAGGCCAAATGCTAACAACATCTTTGGTTGTTTTGCGTGACAGAGGGCATCAACTCATCAAGCTCAGGTAAAACATATCTCAGTATGAAAAAATGGTGGCCTGTTCCTTTAAGCGTAGGACTAGGAAACGTTGTCAGGAATAATTGTCTTTGTTTGGCAGCAGTTCGAATATAAACTGAGCCTGTTGGATGGTGTCTAACCTCTTACCCCCCACCTTAATTGAGTGCATTTTCTCTGGTTCGGCTTTACCCAAATCTGAAAGCTTCTCGAATGGATGTCTCATTTGAAAGTGAAGGCTAACGAAACTGATTGGGACTTCTTTGTCATGTTGTCGATGCATTTTTGTCATATTTTTGAAATGTTCTTGTTGTCTCTTTTTTGTCTCTTTTTAGTTGCGTTTTTGTCGTGTTCTCATATTTCTTTTTGTCATGTTTTTGTTGCTTTTTCATCTTTTTTTAGTTGCTTTTTTGTTGCGGTTTCGTCACTTTTTTTGTCACTTTTGTGTTGTTGTATTGTTGCTTTTACGGCAAGTTTTTGTCGCTATTTTGTTGCTTCTTCGTTGCTTTTTCATCGCTTATTTTTGTTGATTTTTGTCGTGCATACGTCTCGGTTTCGTCACTATTTTGATGCATTTTTGAAGGAACCTTTTATGTTTGGGTAAAGCCAAACTGGAGAAAATGAGCTCAGTTCAGGAGGGGGTTAAGAGGATAACTTGTTACTCGGCAAGGCAAGGTAACTTTATTTATACCCCGCATTTCGTACACAAGGCAACTCAATGCGCCTATACACTACTACACAATCCATCTTCATTCTAAAGCTACGTTTAGGACCTGTATATATTTGGCAACATCTGAAAAAGAAATACTGAACAATTATTACTGCAAACAAGAGGAAATCGCCAGTTAAATTATTCAATAAACCAATAATGCTTTTATCCCAGACCTCCATTTTAGACTTTATATGGAACAACACTATTTGTATACAACACTACTCTTTTTACTTGGCAAAACTTGAAGGGGCTAGATGCAAGTTAGCCATTTTATGCTCACTACTGCCACCTCAGGTCATACGTGTAACTGCACCTTCTATATTAAGCTCGTGCATGACGGCACTTCGGACCTGAAGTAACACCTTTTAGAGTGACAGTGCAGGATTTTAGAGGCAGTTGTGGTGAACAGGTCTGGGCTCATTCTACACATTAGGACATTATTGAAACATGTAGGGGGAGGAAAATACTTAATTTTAACATTTTTAAACTCCGTATAGTCCCTTTAACTTTGGGCCACTGTCGAGCGGTTTGTCCCCCAATCTTTTCACTAAGAAAAAATTGAAGCCTTCTTGCTTTTCAACCATATGTCAGCCAAAGAATTCCCTATCATCCATCCATCATCTCCATTAACCAAAATAAAGAGAAATAAATTCAAAAAGTGACCTCTGTTAATCCATCTGAAATTGGAGAGATGTTGTTTTTCTTTCTTTCTCATCATTCGCCTGTGTCTTCTGTTTACTGAATACTTAGTCCTCTGTCAAACTAAGGTTGTACTAAGCGCTGGGAGGCTGCAGTAATGTAGGCCACGCGCGCTGCTAACACATGTAAACAAATGAGTGGAACACGCTGACTGGTGTTGAGAGCGATACCGAGGGTGCGATTTAGACCAGTGAGGAGGATGCATATTTAATGTCAGCGGCTAACTTGTTTGTCGGTTGTTTCAGCACATTAAAGATTTAAAAGGCAAAAGGCTACGAGGTGCAAAAGCGGAGCTGGGATTTTGGGAATGCCTTTTGTGTTTCGGGTTTTTTTGTTTTCAAATTACCTGTCGGTCTAGTAACAACGTCAAATCTTTAAAACATGCACGGTAAGCTTATACACATACTGCTGTTGTGTCTTTGGGCAAGACCTTAGCTTCCATCATTCCTTTCCGCTGTTTTTTTGTTGTAATATCTGGGGGAAATGAATGAGGAATTCACCCGAACTGGCTTTTTAACCCTGAACGATTGGATGCTACGTTGCAGAAATTCTAATAAGGCCTTGGAGGAGCTCTTCTTCTCGGCAACCCATTGTTTCAGAAATACAGACCCCACTTTATCACCGCATTAGCTTTTGCTTGGAAACCCATATAAACCCATAAAAACCTTCAGTGACTAAGCTCTGTGCGGAGTTTACATATCTCCGCCAGTCTTGAGAGCAAAAATCCCTCAACGTGCACTCTCTTCCCAGGAGACCAAAGCACTTTTCATATTCTGTTTGTTCCAATTTACTCCAAAATGATGTGTGTGCAGTCAGCGTAGCCTCGGGACTAGTTAACTTCTGTGTTTTCATAGTCTTGTTTTCTAGTGCAAGATGGCGGCCGCATACGAAATGTGCACCGCCGGAGAAAGCGCTCTGAATCCATCTCCAGCCGCCCTCCAGCGCCAACTCTCACAAGACAACTGTATTTAGGACTTGGGGAAAGTCTCGAAGGACAAGGCGATCTCCATTATGCGCTGATGTCATTGTAGCCCACAGAGGAGCCAGGCAGGTGCAGGCTACAACGTGAATCAGAGAAATAAGGAAAATCAACGATATACAGCACAGCCTGGGATCTGTAAATGTATCACTGATTGCCGAATGTATGTCTTGTGAAAGTTTGATCGAGGCCTATTACATAATAATGGTGAGCTCAAAAGCCTAGACAAGTAACAAGTCGTTTTCAAGTGACATTGTTGGAGGCACTGAGACACATTGTTATCTGGAGGCACTGTTTATAAGAATTACCTTTCTTGCACCTTTTATTCAGGTCAAGCCAGTTAGCATATTAGCATTAGCGTATTGGGATCTGATCAATAGCGATTCTAGCTCTGGGGCTCCCTTTAATGAAACTGAAATCACAGTTTTGTTCCCATCCTTGAGTTGTCTGGTCACCGAGCTGAAGCTGATGAGTGCATCTTGATCATTTGTCTTTTTACGTGAAGAAGCGTCACTGAAAACTATGTGTGGCGTAGCCTGGATACGAGGAAGTGACAGGATTCATAATAATAATAATAATAATGCATTGGTTTTATACAGCGCTTTTCTGGACACTCAAAGGCCCTTTCCTTCATTCACTCCATACTTGGTAATGGTAGGATACTATTGTAGTAACAGCTGCCCTGGGGTAGACTGACAGAAGTGAGGCTACCAGCCTCCACCATCGGCCCCTCCGACCACCACCAACCACTCACTCACTGTTGAGTGGTTCCCAAACGCTCCCATCCAAGCACCAGCCAGGCCCGTCCCTGCTTAGCTTCCGAGGTCTGACAGGATCGGGCAGAGCAAAGGCGTATGACCTATTGGGATGGGGACATACATAAATATTGATCAAAGTACCTGAGGTCATTACTGGAGTTAAAGTACAGATACTACTGCTCAGATATTACTCTTGTATGAAGGAAAGTTGCAAATTGTTACTAAATGGACTCAACTTACATAGCACTTTTCTACCTTTATCAGGCCAAAAGCGCTTTACAGTAAGGAACCAGTCAGAGTTCAGGCAAATGAAGCATCCAGGCAAACATAATGTCCATAATAAGTGCCGTTAGCAGGTGGTGACGAACTGCGTGTTCCCTGTCTTTAAATTCTCAGACACGGCGAGGAAAAACTCAATAACCTAGTGTGAGAAAAAAGAAGTGGAGGGTGCATTAAGAGGCTTTGAAAGTGAACAAAACACATGGCTAAAACATTTGGACTGTTTACATAAAAGTAGAGAGATGTGTAGCAAATGTAGCAGAGTAACAGAACAGAAATATTACTCAAGCAAAGTACAGAGCGTCATAAACTTTATTTAAGTACAGTACTTAAGTTGCTTTGTTGCTGACCACCTCTGCAGTAAGGGCAATGTTTAAAGCAAACAGTTTCTTAGTTGGTCTTTAACACAGAGACGACCTGCAGTGCTTCTGGAGTCTAGAACGTTTAGGTTCATCGTATTTCATGTATCAGTTGCTTTGTGATTTGATGAGGTGAAGTGTCTTGCCCAAGGACACATGGACACTCCGCACTCTGTAAGTCCTATCTTCTGAGTGTCTGTTCCTCCCGTGTGTGCAGGCGCCCTGTGGATGTGCATCGTACTGAACCCTCACTGTAAAGCGGAGCAGAAGTCGTCGTGGCTGCGGCAGCTGCGCAGATGGAACAGCGTGGACGTCTGCCCCTGGGAGGACGGCAACCATGGCAACGAGCTGCCCAACCTCACTCACTCACTGCCTCAGGGTGCCCATGGCAACCAAGGTTAGTGATTGACAACTTTTGGAGAACTGTCAATAAAACTTTTAATCCCGTGAAGCTGTCAGATGTAGCTGTATGTGTTTCCATCGAGACTAATACCGTACGTTTATGGTCCAACAACTGTTATATTTGCCAATTCTCACAGATTATTTAATTTGCAGTTTATACAGTTCTTTACTTATCGCAATAGTAATTCAATTAAAATATTATGCCGGAATCGTGTCTTGTGTCTGAAAAGGTGGAGGATGTCTTTTCAGCTCATCTCAGTCGAATTCCGCGTCGCCATTTGAAGAGAAAATGCTGGCAGCGTCTCCTCTGTGGAAGATAAACACTGCCAGTGTCCGAGATGTTTGTTTTTAATCATTTGTAATGCTAATGGCCAACAACAACACATTGCGAAAAGGTATTAAAAGACTTGAAAGGCTTACAAAATGGCCATAAGTGTGAGATTGAGAGCTAAATCACCTGCTTTCAACTCCAGCAAATTAATTTAATCCCCCCACCTACGGTGAAGTGGATTTCTTAAGCCATTACGAGGAAAATTGGTGAAGAAACACATTTTCTTTTTGAAAATGTCTTGCGAGATATATTCAATTGCTTATCTGAATTCATGCACAAAGTAAAAGCGACTTCTTTTACCAGACGTCAGTTCTCATTAATTGGAGTAGTTTGGCATGTCCGTTTCATGCAGGCATTTATGTCATTTCTATGGTTTCCCACTAACATATTATAAGATGATGTTTAGTGGCACTGAATATGATCAAGCTTTTAGCTCAGAGGCCAGTTTTATTCTCTATAAAACCTCATTTGGTCCTATGTAGGGCTGGGTATCGGGATAAAAAGTTTAAGCAGCAGTGCCAGTAAGTTCTGATGCTGTTGGTCCAATAAAGCTCAAATAAGTTCAAATAAATGTTTTTTTTCCCCATTTTTTATTTTAATTTTTTTTTACCTTTTTTTCTCATTTAAGAAAAAAAAAATTGCCCAATTTTTCTTATTTTTGCCCAATTTTTTTCTCGCTTTCCCTTTTTTTTCTACCTCATTTCTTTTTTACATTTTTTTTTCCATTTTCCCTCCAATTCCCCCTCAATTTATTCCCCATTTTTTCCATATTTTTGCCCCATTTTTACACAATTTTCCCGCAAATTATTCCCCATTTCATGACATTGGAGATGAACCCGATAATGTAAATTTGTAGAACTTTCAAACATTATTGTTCTGTTTGCTGGTTGTAGATGACAAATATTATATTATATTATATAAGTAGTATAGGCATCAGAAAAATCTCCATGGCGACGAGCTGGTGTCGTCCCACTTTTCGCAATAATAAGTCTGAGGAAGGAAAGCTGACTCATAGTAGAGATGCATGTTTGCTGAGTTAATTTTCACCCCAAAAAGAACCCCACAGGAAATAATCTGTATGTGTGTTTGATTCCCTTTATTGAGATAAATCTTACGCAGTGTGGCTTTAACACAAACACAACAAAGCCTGTTTCACTTGTGGCTTCTCGGCTTGTGATCGGCTGCCAAAACACCTGACAAATAAGCCCTTTCCAGTCCCGCTGATGATCCTGCTTAACACTTTTTTCCTAATTGTACGTCTCCTGAGTCAGCGGTAATCCACCTTAATCCACTTCACCCTCATCTCTTCATTAACCGTGCGTGTGTGCCCCCCCCCCCCCTCTCTCTCTCTATCCCCCCCACCCCCCCACAGAGATGCGCTCCCACCGGACCGTATTCACCCGGGCCATCGAAGCCTGCGACCTCCACTGGCAGGACCGCCATCTGCAGCACATCATCGCCAGTGACCTGTACGCCAACTACTGCTACCACGACAACCAGGACGGCTCGCTGTTCGACTCGCGCGGCTGGCCCCTGTGGCACGGTGAGGCACGGGGCGGCGGGTAGAGGGGTTTGTGACGCCTTGCTTTCACGGACAACACAGGTACAGAGGGGACAAAACATATTCAGTGATATCCATTTGAAACTTTGCTGTAGATCACAAATATACAGTAAATATGAGGGGAAAATGTAGAAAATAATGGATAGAGACAGGTTTACATTCATGATTTATTTATAGAAGAGGAAGAGAGGGAGCCGAGGCACTCTGGAATTAGCAAAACTGCATATCTTATTTACGGTGTCACCATAAACACACCATGGTGACCTTTTGAATAATAAGCAGTTTTGCCAGAGTGCCTCGGCTCCCTCTCCTCCTCTTCTATAAGTTAACTGGCCCAAGAGTCACTTCACTTGCTACCTATAGCATTTACTCTGCTGCTGTGAAAAAAAATCAAAACATTTCAAATTTTGCCTTCTTTTTGTCATTCAAAGCTCAATAAATCAGGAATACATATTTAAGAAAAAAAACTCTTGGTGAAGGAGCAGCGTCTCTACTCCGAGTTTGCCTCCGTGTTTCCCAAATCTCTTACTTCTTTCACTAAGATGTTAAGAGAGAAAATTTGCTAAAACTTTCAAGATTGACCACTGCATGAAAAGTGTTTGCTTTCATCTGCCATGTTTTGGCTTAAAGGCGACTGATAAATATCCATGCTTTAAAGGAATAGGCCACCGTTTTTACATACCAAAATATGTTCTTACCTCACTTTAGTCGAGTTAATATATCCCCGTCTGGTCTTTGTCCGCGCGCTCTGTCACGCAAACGGAGCACATACGCAGCCTCTCCCACATGTCACATAGCTCCGAAAAAGCTCACGATAGAAGCTACCAAGCTCTTCCACGTGTTCCCTATTTAAATAAAGTTACGTGAAGTGTTTTCATGCGAAGTATATTTACACAGAAATGTAGCATGTCGATTTTATAAGCAAATAAAAAGGGGGACTATATTGTGAGGCGTAATGATACGAGGAGTAAAACGTCCGCGCAGTAACTCCTAAAGGTTATTGACGGAAGTGAGCGGGGGAAGTCTTTAGGAGTTACTGCGCGGACGCTGTGCTCCTCGTATCATTACGCCTCACAATATAGTCCCCCTTTTTATTTGCTTATAAAATCGACATGCTACATTTCTGTGTAAATATACTTTGCATGAAAACACTTCACGTAACTTTATTCAAATAGGGAACACGTGGAAGAGCTTGGTAGCTTCTATCGTGAGCTTTTTCGGAGCTATGTGACATGTGGGAGAGGCTGCGTATGTGCTCCGTTTGCGTGACAGAGCGCGCGGACAAAGACCAGACGGGGATATATTAACTCGACTAAAGTGAGGTAAGAACATATTTTGGTATGTAAAAACGGTGGCCTATTCCTTTAAAACAGGGGTGTCCAAACTACGGCCCGTGGGCCAACTGTGGCCCACTTCTAATTGGCCCAATGCAAATCCTAAAAATATTTTTCTCTTATTTCTTTGCTTTAATTGAATATATATAAAATAAATGAAAATGCGTTAATATAAAGCTGAGATGAAGGCTGTTTCTTTTTTTCTTTTCTTTTTTAACCTTAAGCATAGTCAATTAAAAAGCATGGTTAACATTTTATTGAATTTGCTAACATTAATACAACAATATACAATAGAGGTGAAGTTATATATCTGACCTACTGAGTGCGGCCCAATTGTTTGTATATTTTCCTATATGTGGCCCTCAGTGCTCTTCGTCTGTAAATAAATGTGAAACTCCAATATCAAAATCCAAATTGGTGGTGTGTGTCCTTTTTGTCACAATTTTTGGCTACTTTGCCAATGGTTTATGGAAATTTTAAGAAGAGACATGGGAATCATCCTTTTGACTCTTCTGTGATATATATTAAGCACCTTATTATTTAGTTATTATTTCGTAAGGCATGTACAGTCAATTTTAGGATAATTTCTGGATGCTATTTATTTGACTTTAATTCTGTAGGCACTCTAATGATAGTCTAAAAATACTCTATTTACAGTACATGTAATATTTATTATTTTTTATAGATTATGCCCACAATTAGGCTGAATCTATTCATCATAAAAAGCCCTTCTTCTGATATATTATCCCGACTTCACACCACATCCCGTTTTTGATGCTGCCTCAAGGGAACAGAGGATGTGTGACACTTATCTTGTGCCTGTTGTTTGTGCAGAGCATGTGCCCACGGCCTGTGCCAGAGTGGATGCCCTGCGTTCCCACGGTTACCCCCGGGAGGCGCTCCGACTGGCCATCGCTGTGGTCAACACGCTGCGGCGGCAACAGCAGAGGCAGCTGGAGCACTTCCGCCGACACAAGAAAGGTAACGCCAGTGCAGGAGGCGAAACAAAAGCAAAACATGAACAATAGAAGTAAAAACTAACCCCCTATGGTTTGGGGGATAGTAGTTGGTTATCACAAGCTTACACTGTGCAAAGCTGGTTCATTTGACATATTATAACATAGGTTTCTTCATATTCTGGGGATCATGTTTACAGGTATTTCTACAAATTTTGAGGTTAAAGGGATATTTCAGGATTTTTGACATAGGGCCTCATTTCCTTGTTATCCAGAGTGTTGCTGATTTCTGGAGATATTTTTTTTTGTAGTTCATGCAGTTCTTATATTTCGTGGCGCTAGGCTAATGCAAGGCTAGCACATTTCTATAGTATCAGCTAGCCTGCATTAAAAACAGTCTGACCCACTCCACTGAGCACCTGAGGCAAATCACTTATAACACCAGACTAACCATATAAATGTCTGTGTCGATAGAATATTTTTGGAATAGAACTGACCTTGCATCACATGAATGATCGCATTTTGAGGGACTATTTTCTAGCAGATCACTCCACTGCTGCGTAGCTTATACAACCACGAAGCTGATGCTGCTCATGCTGCTCAAATATGTCAAAAATCCTGAAATATCCCTTTAATGATATCTTCAATGAGGGTATCTCGACTGAGAGCTTACACAGACACCCTTTAATGATTTGAATTGACTGACTAAAATGTTCATCCTTGTGTTTTTAGAGTATGGAAGTGTCTACAGGGGGAATAAAGGAAGGGAATAGAAGGGAAAGACTTCAATATTTTTTGTGTTGTTGCAGAGCTGCTTCAAAAGGGCCACACGTCTATAACCAACATGGAGGGCTGGGTGGGCCACCCGCTGGACCCCATCGGGACCCTGTTCAGCACCCTCACTGAGTCGGGCCGGGCGGGAGAGGAGGGCCTCAACACCTGCTTAGACCTCTCAGGTACTACTATGCGTGGGCTCTTTAAGCACAGCCTGGTTCTATGGCAACAATGATATTTCTGGGCAATGATACAAATGACCTTCGCTGTATACATTACATTATACAAGTTTCATCCTTTGACCGGTTTCTCATTTCACTTTCAAATACGACTTTGAATGCTGTTGGCATAGTTCGTATTCTCGACATAGCTGCGATGCAGACAGCGGCGGAAAAGTTGGGCTCATTCCAAATTCACCTTGTCTTATCTTATCATGCTGCCTGCCTCCCTCCATTTTAAAAGTTCCTCTCCCACGCTGCTCCGGCTCCCGGCCCTCGTTGGCTCCTCGGTCTGCTCACACAGAAATAGCCCTCTCCTCTGAGGTAGCAGCCAGCCTGAACTGAAGAATGTTCTCGGGGCGGTAATCTGTACTTTTGGGTGGTCACAGTTTCCAGGCCTCCGCTGGGTGACTGACACTCTGCTTTCCAATAGGTGACAGTCTAAACAACAGGCATGGCCTTGTCTTTATTTTACTCTCTTGGTAGAAAAAAGGAGGCTTGCGTTTTAATATTATGTAATCATATTGTTCCTTGTTGTTGCTTTTGTTTGTACCAAATACAAACAACAACAGAGCAAGGAGTTGATCTAGAGGTCGAACAATATGGGTTTTTCTAAGGCCGATGCAGATATGCTTGCTGATATTTTTGGCCGATTTTTCCGAATATCTGGTCTATAATCCTGTAAAAAACATAAATACTTGGCCGCTCCAGCAGAACATACATGGGTCTCATTCATGTAAACACGCCACACCGTATTACACTTATTACATTAGGTGATTCAATCATAGTTTCTGTCCCAGCTTTTGATTCGTTGCCGTTAGCGTTAGCACCCTGCGGTTAGCATTAGCATACTGTTGCTAGCCGCGGCATTTTGCGCGGTGATCAAAAATACAATTGCGGTGGTTAAAACTAACTCAGGGATTAAATTCTCCAAGTCCTGTGCTTCAAAATGACAGCAGCATGTCCATATTGACGGAGGTTTAGTAAAACTTGCATTTAACAAACTTAGCTAACCAATTTTCATCGCAATGTTTCTCTGTTCCCCTGAGGCCGAGGGAGTTGTTGGAGGACTCGTTTTAAAGCGCTGACTTTGCTCTTTCCAATGCAAATGGGAAATCTCTAACACTTTTGATCTCGCAGATATCGACGCTATATTGGCTGATAATATTGTATAATCCCCAAATATCGTCACAATATATCAGCTGGGCCGATATATCGGTCGACCTCTACGTTACTTCGGGTCTGAAGTGCCGTCCTGCGCGAGTGTAATATATAAGGTGCAGTTACACGTGTGACCTGAGGTGGCAGTAGTGAGCATAAAATGACCAACTTGTAGCCCCTTTAAACTCTGTAGAGTTCAGGAATGTGATGTCATATCGCTAAGCGTCATGGGATTAGCAGCAATTATAAACTAATGGAGATTTTAAAACACTTGTACACCACAGTGAGTCAGATGTATTTACCATTAGTGACTCAGCAGCTAATGGAGTCGTTCCACGGCTTTTTCCCCCCCCACTTTTTATACTGTTTTTAGCTAATCTTAGTCTATGGAAAATGTATGCTGACAGCAGCAAACATGGCTGATCTCTATGGTAACTGTGGATTTTCCCGAAGCTCTCACCAACCTTCCAAATGTATGAATAAATATACACAACTTACTACTTGCTGACCTCTCGGCTTAATTTATGCTTTGTTGATACATTTAAGATTGGCATTTTTCTAGTTTACATCCAGTATCGACATGATTTAGTCCATTTTAGGTTTATTTTTTACCGCTTTTAGAGCCGGTTTATCCCTGATTTGATTTTGATCTTGACCTGGTGATACTTGGAAGGCCATATATTGAATGAGGTGGTGAAATGTTTGCAAAACCACTGCCTTAGATCAAAACTGCACACCCTAACATTAACCGTGGCGCCCATGTTCGCCGTCCTCTCTCAGACTGCTCCAGTGTGGTGACCCGGGCCGACCTTCAGCGGTTGCCCGTGCAGCGGTTGCTCGGGGAAGGCGAGTCGTACGTGGCGCTGGCGGTGGAGACGGCGCTGATCGGGTTGGGGCAGCAGCGGGTGATGCCTGACGGGCTGTACGCGCAGGAGAAGGTGTGTCGCAACGAAGAGCAGCTATTGGCCAAGCTCCAGGAAGTCGAGCTGGACGAATCGCTGGTCAAGATTTTCCGTAAACAAGCCGTCTTTCTGCTCGAGGGTAAGACGCTTATTTTTCTCATGGGAAAACTAACCTGAGATTTTGCCTTTTTAGTTAGATATGTGATTTGTGTTTTATGAATGCTTTGACAAATCCTTATGGAGACAGATTTGTATTGTTATACCACTTGAATAGCCATTTTAACCTCTTACCCCCACTTTGACCCAACGCATGTTCTCCAGTTCAGCTTTACCCAAATCTTAAAGCTTCAGACTGTAGGACAGTGTAACATGTAACACCTCATTTGAAAGCTACGACTTGCAAAACTGATCGCTACGTTTTTGTTGCACTGTCGCCTCATTTTCATCATTTTTTGGTCCCTTTTTTTCATCTATTTTTTGTTGTGTTTTCGTAGTTTTTTTGTTGTGTTTTTATCGAGTTTTTGTTGCTTTTCCATCTTTTTTTAAAATTCCTTTTTGACACTTTATTGACGTGTCTTTTCATCGAATTTTGTGGCTTTTTGTTGCTTCTTCATCACCCTTTAGTCAAATTTTTGTCATCCTTTTATCACTTTTTCGTCATTATTTTTGACTCTTTTTTCTTACCACCCATCTAACCCCAAACTAGTTAAACCAACCGCATTTTCTCCGGTTTGGTTTAACCCAAATCTAAAAGCTTCTGGACTGGAGAGCAAAAGTGGAACACATCATTTGAAAGCTAAGGCCTACAAAACTGATTAACTTTTTTGTTGCTCTTGTTGTGGCTCTTTTCGCTCTTTTTTTTGTTGCTTTGTTTTCACTCCTTTGAGGTATTTTTATGGCTTTTTTCGTTGCTTTTCTGTCTTGTTTTTGTCACATTTTTGTTGCATTTTCGATCTTGTTATTTTGACGCTTTTTTCCAGGCGCTTTTAGATTTGGGTAAAGCACAACTGGAGAACATGGCCTTGGTTAAGGTGGGGGTTTAAGAGATTAAGAGATTGATTTTCATTCATCTGTGCTGCCCGATTCTAAAGCCACATTGTTTTACCAAGTGAATATATTTACTCAGAACTCATTTGGTCAAACGTGTGACATAAGGGACTCGAGTTTGCAGCTTTCACCTCGTGACCTTTCAGTGGCACATACCTCAAAAACCACACAGTGCCACTTTGAACAGGAAAAGGCACATTGGCCCCCACAGCTTCTTGTTTATTATGCTTTCATTCTGTGGCGCAAACAGAGGCTGCGCTGCCACGGCTTTGACCGAAATGAGCTCTTTACACCCTAAGACCGGGGGTTTCGTGTGGAGCCGAGTGCTCACACCGCACCGTCAGGGCCGAGTGGAACGCCACCGCCGCCGGCCGCTGCTTATGGGAAAGGGCTGAGGAGGAAGGGGAGGGGTCCGTCCCACAATCCTGTCCCACCCAAACCCACGACCACCCACCTCTGGCTCCGGAGCTAATGGAGCGCCAGGACTCGGGGCCCGAGACTGCGCCTAACCCCCCACCCCCACCTTAACCCCCCTCGGGACCCACTGCCCGCCACGCTCTGATGTGGTGTGCGGCTCACAGGCCTGGTGGGGGTTTAAAATAACCACCCGAGACTGAGGGGAAGTGGGGGAACAAGAGGGGGGGGGACAGAGCAGCGGGCCAAGTTCTGAACACACTGCCATATGGGCTCTGACGTCAGGGTTTGTGTCAGCGCCACGTGGCCCTGGGTCTGCCCGGAGCTGCGACTCACTGCTTCCAGGTTTCACGCGGAACAGGGGGATGGGACATGTTAGGGGATTATGGTCAGGGAGTCATAAATAGAAATTGCAGTTTTAATGATCGCACGACTAAATCGCAAAGGCGGCACACAACACACATATCTGTCTCCATAAGGATTTATCATTTACAGGTGCTCGTCATATAATTACAATATCAGGAGTTCATTTAATGCTGTAATTCAACTTAAAATGTGAACCTTATATATGATATAGACTCATTATTTGCAGTGACATATGTAAAGCCTTTATTTGTTAGAATTTTGATGATTATGGCTTTAATCCTAATGTGTAGATGAGCTCAGAATTATCCACCACAACTGCCTCTAAAATCCTGCACTGTCACTCAAAAAGTTGTTACTTCGGGTCCAAATTGCCTTCATGCACGAGCTTAATATAGAAGGTGCAGTTACACATATGACCTGAGGTGGCAGTAGTGAGTATAAAATGGCCAACTTGCATTTAGCCCCTTTAAAGTCCAGATTTTTAATTTGGGTTTTTTACAAGTTGAGCCATAATAATCAAAATTATAACAAATAAAGGCTACATATCTCACTTTGCATGTAATGAGTCTAGTTTCACAGTTTAAGTTGAATAACAGAAGTGAATGCACTTTTTCATGATATTCTAGTTATATGACGAGCCTCTGTATAAAGCCATTGTAGCTTCGACCTCTTCTAACATGTGCTGAAAGTTTAGTTTCAGTTTAGCAGTTCCTATTTCAGCCTTCTCGCTCGTTTATGCTTCTGAACTTTTTTTTTTAAATGTGCATTTTGGACCAACTCAAAACACAAGGAACAAATCCAATTGCAATAGGTTGCGTTCATGAGATTCTCAAATGCCACGTCATAGTTTTAGCTGGAGGGACCGGGGCCGATGTCATGAACACAACATATTTCAATATTTCAAAACTTTATTTGTCCAAAACCATGTAGTCCAAGTAGGGCTGTCACGATAATTACTATATCGACTTATTTTTCAATAAATAACAGATAAACAATATATGTTTGGGCTCAATATTTATCATATGACATTTATTAGCATTTTCCCCCTTTGTTTTCTTTGTAAAACTTAGATTTCTAACCGAAGCAAATTGAGTAACATCATATTTCTTGTTTATTGCAGCTTGTGTGGTTTACTGTCATTTTTATGCCTGGGAGTCGACAGTATCTAGTATCGTTACAAGTCAATAATATCGTTTATCGCAATACTTTCCTGCCTCAATATATCGAACTTCAAATTATCGTGACAGGCCTAAGTCCTAAGTCAATACGGACTTAATATTTTTATTTTGAAAGCAACAAGTTTCAGAACGTAAACTCACTAACAAGATGATTTCAAGGCATAAATGTAACCTTTTGAAAGTGTGAGTACCCAGTCTTCTTCACCATTGAGCAATTCACACCAAGGATTCATGTGAGACTTCATTTACATTATATATTTGTACTAAAACAGGGACCAGCACCGTTTTTTCTCTCTCTTTTCCACATAAAAAAAGCTTTGTTCCCTAAGCACATTCTGCCATCGTCTTGCTTGAGTTCGAGGACAATACCTCTCAAACGTGTGTGTGTGTGTCGTCCACAGCGGGTCCGTACTCCGGCCTGGGGGAGATCGTCCACAGAGAGAGCGTCCCCATGCACACCTTCGCCCGCTACCTGTTCACCTCGCTCCTACCTCACGACGCTGAGCTGGCGTACAAAATTGCACTGAGAGCCATGCGGTAGGTCTGCTGCGCTGTGTGGGCTTGTGGCTTCCTGTCACCTAAAACCTTTTATTGGCCTTAATTTAAAAAAAACAACACAAACTCTGCTTATCTTTGGATTACGACCGCGCCACCTTTATGGGCTGTTTAAAAGGCTCATGGGCAGCTTCTTTTTTAATTTTTAAAACCACGGGTCAGGTCTGAGGGTAAAGATGACTGTAAAGCCTTTTTGGATGCACCCTTCAAAGACAGCAAAGGAATAGGAATTTGACTATATTTGAAAGAATATGAAAGATAACATGACAAGTTTTTTTTCACTCATAGTTAGTGGTTATGTGAAGTCATTTATGGTGAAACAACCGAGTTTGCTCTTTTTAAATCATAATGAAAAAAGAAAGTACCAAAATAACCAAAAAGTTTACATACACCAGTTTGTACCACTTTAAAGGGACTATACAGAGTTTTAAAATGTTAAAATCATGTATTTTCTTCCCCCTACATGTTTCAACAATGTCCTCATGTGTAGAATGAGCTCAGACCTGTTCACCACAACTGCCTCTAAAATCCTGCACTGTCACTCAGAAAGGTGTTACATCGGGTCCGAAGTGCCGTCATGCACGAGCTTAATATAGAAGCTGCAGTTACATGTATGACCTGAGGTGGCAGTAGTGAGTATAAAATGGCTAACTAATCTAGCACCTTTACCTTTACTTGGAGTCTTTTGTGGTAGTTGTGGAGAAGATTCTGTATGTAATCTAATGGTAAAGTGGCCCATTTTTCTTGGCAAAAAGCCTTCAGTTCCTGTAAGTTCCTGGGCTGTTTTGCATGAACTACATATTTGAGCTCTCCCCACAGTGGTTCAATGATTATTGAGGTCAGGAGCCTGACATGGCACTAGCGGGACCTTCACTTTATTCTGCTGGAGCCACTGGCATCAGTGAAACACGTCCATATTTATTTTTTGTTGTCGACAGCCTTGTTGATAAAAAAGTACACCATACCTACTGTGAAAGATGTATGAGTGAAAAAAACAAACATTTTGTGTAACCTTTCATATTCTTTGAAAAATTGTCCCCAAAAAAGTCTAGAATTTTGCCAGGGTATGTAAGCTTTTGAGCACAACTGTAGTTGTTTCTAGCTTAAGCTTTTGTTTGTTTTTACAGTTTTCTTCTTGGTTCTAAAGCCCACCTTCTGCTAATTGTCCAATCAAAATGCCCACAGAGCTATTTGCTTGAATATTGATATGCATATGCGACCCTGTTGTTAAAGGGAGTTTAAAAATGGTAAAATTATCTAATTTCCTCCCCCTACATGTTCCAGCCGTGTCCTTGTGTAGAATGAGCCCAGACCTGTTCACAACAACTGCCTCTGAAATCCTGCACTGTCACTCAAAAATGCACAAGCTTAATATTCAGGTTGAAGCTGCAGCTACATGTATGACCTGAGGTGGCAGTAGCGAGTATAGCATGGCCAACTTGCAACTTGCCCCTTTTAGCCTCTTCTAAATGGTTATTTTTGCACATTCAGTTTAGATAATGAACACCGTACAGGGCAAATGTATAAATCTAATAGATCTACTGTGTATGAATATTTGGGAACCGATACTTTACATGAATGTACAACACAACATGTCCCCTTTAACAAAGATAACGATGATTTTGAATTGATCTGGACTGTCTTCTTGTGTGAATGCACAATATTAGTTCTGAATATCCGTTTTTGGAGCATACTGTATTTGGAGCAAATTTTCACAATGTGTAACCGCCGAAGTTCCCATTAGGTTCGCACCACACCAGAAAGCTGAGAGTGATTAATTAGTTTTATCTTCTCATAAATTAATACCTGCGCTAATTATTTTTGATTCATCTTGGCTGGATAAGAGGAAAATTGATTTCACAGAACAGAATTATCCGTAACATCCCAAGTCTCAGCTCGTATTTTGTACTGACTGTAGAAAGTGTTCCTAATCGTTGGAGTTCTTGACATTCTTTGCTGCATACTTTGAAGCAGCCAATACTACTTTCTATAGCGGTGGTTCTTTATGGCTCTGTATAAATATAAAACTTTCTATTATAAGGTGCAAGGTGGTAGATGCTGTCGTTCCTTGCTATAGGCCACATGGTCTTACAAGTTTTGAAATGCGACTAAAGAATGATGAACTCTTGAACCAGCTAACAGTCTAACCTACATGGCTAACAAGTTCTTTTTCATATCACTTAGTGCCACAGGACATTATATTACCAAAATAATTGTAACGAACTGCAATTTTGATTAGATTGTTTTACTTTCCTGTTGCTTCACTTGTTGATACAGCTCATGTGTGCGTCAGTTTCCTGTGTGTGTTTTGATGTTGTGACTGCAGGGAGCTGGATCAGTGAATATTAATTACACTAATGAGCCTGTAATTAGCGCTTCTGTAATAAGGAGGAAGCGCACACACACACACACACACGCACACACACACGCACACACATGCACATGCGAGGGGCCACTGGGACAGAGCGTTTGTGGTGTGGTACAAAGCCTGGCCTCTCGCAGTCCGGATTGAAGAAGTACATGGGTAAATGAACTACAAGTTATGAGTTTAAAGTGTGCGGCGCGGTGGTGATGACGGCGCAAATGGGTGAAGGATAAGAACTGGAGTGGCTGTGATAGTGCACATTTACCTTGTTTGGAGGAGAGTGATGAGAGAGTGAAACGGCTTTGCAGAGCTGCAATCTATAAATATGCTTTTTTGAAAGTGTCAGGTTTTATAGATACAGACGGCATCTCTGGAATCGCCCATATATGGTCATGTTTGAAAATAGTTAAGGGGGAAAAGAATTTGGAGAAAAATCTAAACTTTCTCTAATTATTCAAAAACTGCTTTTAACAAACGCTGAATTATTAATATAGTTTTCTACTAAATAATTATACAAAGACATGGGGAGGAGCAAAGTGGTTCAACAACCCATAAATACATAAATAACGGAGAATGCTAACTTGATGCTACATGTTAGCATCGGGCTAATGCTAATGGTTAGCTAGCGCTAGCTACGACTGCCATTTTTTCACTTCTACTGAATGGTAATGGTAAATGGTCTCAACTTATAGAGCGCTTTTCCACCTACATTAGGCACTCAAAGCGCTTTACAGCAAGGATCCACTCACCCATTCATACACCAATGTACGCAGACACTGGGGGCAATGTGGGTGAAGTGTCTTGCCCAAGGGCACAACGACAGTGTACACTTTCAGGTGGGAATCGAACCCCTGACCTTCCGATCATGAGACGACCTGCTCTACCATCTGCGCCACCGTCGCCCCAATGAACAATCTGCTGTGAGAAAATATCCATATGGGCCCGATTTACACCTCACTGTATTTATGTGATAAATAAGTTCATATTCCACCAGAAAATGGCAAAAAACTGTGTGGAAAATTGTGTTTCTCTAAAGGTTCTATTTTCCCCCTCAGCGAAGCCACACCCCCTTCTATGACGAGATGCCGTCTGTATCTATAGACCCTTTTGCTGCTGACATCATTAGTGGCAAATGCACTTTGTAGGAACACGCTCAGAAACAACCACAGTTTACGTGATTTTCATTGGTGAAACCTGCCTCTAAATACCAGTTTTGCGCATTTGCTGCAAAGACGCCCGTAGGAAATAATGGAACAGCTTCTACGACAGCAATATGGCGGACATCGCAACCAGGGGGATACATCATAAATACCCAGATTACCGTTTTCATCAGTGAGTTTGAACCACAACTAACCAGTTTGAATGCACGCCCACTTTCATTGTTTGTAAACTGGTATAGGGCCTATAACTTAAACATGGATTCTACTGTTAACAATCATTTATTTATTCACAATCACAGATGTGTTTTACATTATGTAAAAGTTGACCATGTTTACAGTTTTTGTCGATGCAGTCAGAAGTATGAGCCCCACACTTTGGGTCTCTCTAAGCGGCATATCAAAATCAAAATCCAAGTGCCTTTAGATAGTGGAGTAAAGAATGCAAAACCTGTGATGGCGTCCTCAGAATGGCGGTAATGGTTAAGTCGTGATTATATTGTGACTTTTTTGAACCCAGTAGTAGACATGATACATGTAAAGCGTGCATTATTGGTGGCCCACTTAGCTCTTTAGGGTTTAGCTTGTTTATTCTCCCTAATGCGCAATATACAAAACTGTAAACACAAAAACAACTAATAAAAATATTGCCTTCCTCCGTTTTCCTCTTAGCGTCTCTCCAGGGAGTGGCTGTGGTGCTTCAAGGTTACACGCATGTCCCGCGCCACCAACCCACCTCACTGACTCCCCGTACCATTTTCCCTGAGTCAGCCTCTCCCCTATCTACCCGCCCCCCCCCCTCTCCCACCTCCGCCCTGGCTCCCGGGGTGTGAAACCGGCGATTTAGAATAATATGGCCACTTACGGGTGCTCCTGGGAACTCTAGGTGTCTACTCAGCACGTAATGAATGTGTGTAATGTAGCGTAGTGTAATATGATAGCGTATACCTCCTGGCTCCCACGGGACGACGGACTGTTAAATATAGAGGAGGAAGTATAAAGAAGCAGGCCTATTCTAATGGGCCTATTATAACACTATCATTGATACAAGGGGAGAGGAGATGTATAGCTTTCCCATTCCCATGTTTTTTTTTCTCCCACTTCTCTTCTCTCTCGCGGCCTCGCAAAGGCATATTTCTAGTGACTTTAAGTGTTTGTGTATTTATGTGCCATAGCCGCTGCTAATTGGAGCATGTCTTAAAGAGAGCCAGCCCGCAATATGCAGGGACATGACTTGGTGTAAGCGGCCAAATAAAAAAACATTCTTGGACTATAGTCGCCGCTATCTGTCCACAGAGGAATGGTAAGAAGGGAAAGATGCTTAGTTGTCCTTAGCTCAACTCTGCACAAGTGCTGAAATCCCGTGCGGACGATATCATATGAGATTTCCATATGCGATAGCGGGCTTCCAATGTTAATGAATGTAGAGGCGACGGGGTAATCTGCAACCTTTGATGCACAGCCGAATCTATAATCTTTAAATATACGGCGCTGTGTACACAATATGCAAAGTTAGCATAAACGGAGACAATAGATCAATGACACGCGCGTATCGCTGACACCTACTTTTAAAGTGTTTAACCTCTGCCAGAAGATGCTTCAGAATGGATTCAAACTAAAGTAAAGGCACCGAGAGCCCGTTTTATGCTAAACTGACTTTGGAATATGGAAAGAACCGTTATGGAAAGATGTCTGAAAGTATTGCAGATAAGATTAGATTTGCAGATATGCCTCCTGTGGGAGCATTCAGTTTAGTTTAGTTTATTCGTTTTTTTGGTTTATTTGACAGGGACCATGTACAAAATGCATTAATCTTAAAGGAAGGATGCTTTGTACCAGATTTAAAATCCACCTGCAGGAACACAACATTAAAACACACATTATATATATAATGCTCTGTAGGTTATTAACATTAACTTATAATAACCATTTCTAATGATCACATGGGAACAAACCATCACAGCCTAAAATGTGTACAAAATACACATTTTATAGTTGACATTGATGTCTATACTGTTGACATCAACACAAAACATGCTCTCAATGACCAGCTCAACATAGAAAATGCATTTTTTGCAGTGGATAATCAAAGAATGTATCTGGATGAGGACCTAACTTGTTTAACTCTCAATTCTACTGACTTTAGTTGAGGTGAGCCGCTCAGAGCAAAAGCACATGATTGAATGGGGTATTTTTCAATAGTGAAAACATCTGTCATAAAATAAATGCTTGTATTTCAATTTTGTTTATTGGGTGAAATCTTACGCGGTGTGGCTTTAAGCTACTACTATATTACATCTGGGCAATTAAACTGGGCTGATGAGAAGGCTTGAAAACGTCTGAACTAAACCAAACTGAAATTGCATTTGTTTACAATTCTTATAAACTATATTTAGAGCTGTAGTTCACTTATTCTATTAAATAAATATTGCCATAAAATGGATGTTTGTGGGACATATTCACCAGCAGAATAAATATCGGAGAAATTGTCAGCAGATGATATCATAATGCCTTACATAAAGCGTGTTAGTCATTCCCACGACACTCCGATTGCTGCAGCTGCCTTGGTACAGGCTTACAGTAACATGGCTGCCAATCTGTGCCACACTGTTGGCCACACAGTTTGACTGGGATCACACCGGCAACCGTCCAGTTAAAACATCTCTACCACCTGAGCCGCCGGCACCCCAATGCCAACCATTAACATACTATATGAAATGCTTGGGATGTATCCAAAATCAGGTGCAAATATTACTGTAAAGCAAACAGATTTTTTAAAAGCAATAATTACAGAAAGGTCCGCGTCTGTTTGAGTGACCAGTTTAAAGGGATATTTCAGGATTTTTGACATAGGGCCTCATTTCCTAGTAATCCAGAGTGCAGTCCTTATATTTGAAGAGTTTAGTGGTGCTAGGCTAGTGCTAGGCTAGTGCATGTCTATGATAACTAGTAGCCTGCATTAAAAACCTCTTCAAAACCATGGGGTCGTCCTCCAAACGTTGCCATATCTGATTTGTAGAAATCTCATTTCTGAATTCCACGTGTAGTATTGCCGGCCGCAGGTAAACAAACTACTGTAGATCCGGTAACCTCGCAGATCACTCCGCCGCTGCGTAGCTTACAACCAGGAAGCTGATGCTGCTCAAATATAACTTATTTTAAATGCAAAATGGTTATATTTAAAAGATTATTCAGTCAAAACGGACATTTATATGGGTAGTCTGGTGTTATAAGTGATTTGCCTCAGCTGCACTGTGCTTGGGTCAGACTGTTTTTAATGCAGGCTACTAGTTACCATAGACATGCGCTAGCCTAGCACCGGCCTAGCACCACTAAACTCTTCAAATATAAGGACTGCATGAAAAATAAAAATAAATTGTCGTCCAAACTTAAATTTTTCACTGGGAATGAGTTTATAAGCATGTAAATGGACTCAAATGGTAAATGAACTCAACTTAAATAGTGCTTTTCTACCTTTAACAGGCCCAAAGCGCTTTACAGTCAGGAACCAGTCACCCATTCACTCTCTCATTCATAAACCAATGTACGCAGACACTGGAAGTGCAAGTAGGGCGAACAACAGTGTGTATTTGCGGGGCCCACGACATTCCGATCACGAGACGACCCGCTCCACCTGCGCCACCGTCACCCCACGTAGACTAGCATGTATTGCTAACAAAGGATAGCCTGCTAACTAACTTGCTAATGCTAATACAACATACTGCAAAGGGACAAAGTGATTTCACTCTACTACAACAACAAATAAATTGAGTAGAGCCCCTTTAACAATGGCTGACTGGAATTGAAGCTAAGGATTGTGGTCTATGTAGTTCCTTATGCATTGTCCCAGATTAGCCTCTGAAGCTTGTCATTTATTATTGTAAAACTCCTCTGTTGTTATTACAATGTCACAATATTGCAATACTTTTACGTCACTGTACGTACGTTTAATCAATTCCAGCTTCTACCCCCAGACCCGAAAACCTCTACAAAGAACGCATTTATTATTCTATCATCAGGCGTCTATGGGGTTGTGAACTTGCACCGGGGTTTTGTGCTTTCATGTCGAGTGCAGCCACACTGAAAAATTCTACTTTGTCTATTAGAGGGGGAGCCTACAGCGGATGTGTGATAAATTATACAAGTGCGGGGTGTTTAGAGTCAGGGGAAGCACCATGAGGTAGAGCGGGTCAGTAGTCAGACTGACGATGAGCAGACGCCAGCGCAGCCCTAGGATTTGTAGCTTCAAAACCCCAAATAACACTGGCTTCTATCATCGTCAAGCCTGTCTGTGTGGTGGAAATTTACCAAGACTGAAAACAGGGCCTGCATCAATTTATTATGATGGAGGTTGGAAAAACAATGATCTTGAAATTATGAATGTATCTATATTTAGGTAGGTTTTGTAATTTGTAAGGATTTAAAGTCATAAAAGGAACATGGCAATAAGACGGAAATAGCATGCTAGGGTTAGAGCTGTTCACATAGTATTACAGAAAAAGAAAATACTAATGTTTAACAGACACTGGGATGTTACCATTGATATGATATATTGAGCATCCAATTACACAATGGATTTTTTTTTTTTCACTCAAACTTGGCAGTAAATACGGTTTAAGCAGCGCTAGCCCACAGTTAGCTTTGCCCGTTAGCATGTTAGCTTCTTCTTTGTGATATTAGTGTGTATTGGTGACTCCGGTCAGGTGGTAGTCAAGTTGCAATTGTGGTTTTCTGGCCAGAGACCCTCCAATCATCCCATTAACACTTGTATTACCCCCAGAGGGACTACGAAAAGGATTTATTAGGTAAACAAGTTACTTAGTACTGCTTTAAAAGCTTCTCGACTGGAGCTTACAGCTTATAGGCCAGGGTAACCATAACTTTTTTGTCGCCACATTTTTTTCACATTTTTGAAGCGTTGTTGTGTGTTTGTGTCGTGTTTTTGTTCCGCCTTGTTCTGTGCTTTTTTGACGCTTTCTTTGTTGTGTTTTCATCACTTTTTCATCACATTTGTGTCACCTTTTTTTGCTTTGTCATCACTCTGTAGTCGTCGCTGTTTGTCGCTTTTTTTTGTATTATTACTATTATTATTTTCCTGTCTTTTGAGACTTTTTTGTTGCGTTTTCATCCTCGTTTTTGGAGAAAATGTGTGAAAATGTGCTCAGTTCAGGTGGGGGTTAAGAGGTTCAATCTTTTTCAGTTTATGCTTTCTTTCTGATTTAGAAACATAGTGATTAGGCACATGCTTGGCTTTATATGGTGGCAATACTTCGATCCACCCCATGCAAAATGCTGAGAATCCTCAAGTTTTGGAGCTTTCCCAATAAAGGTGTCGTTGACAATATAATTCTCTATGACAATTATATGAGTCCATCCATCCATTTTCTTCCACTTGTCCGTCTCCGGGTCGTGGGGGGAACTGTTGGACCTGCCCAAATCACATCGCCCCTGCCCCTATGGCTCCTCCTGCAGGTGGTGGCTCCACAGAAGGACAGCTTCCCGATTCTAACCGGGCCTGTTGGTCTCTCATAAGGGGCTTCTGAACCGCTCTTTGTCTGACTCTACCAAGGGCACCATGTCAAGGTGGCGGCTGAGTAATAATTCATACTGATGAATAATTTGGACGCAACATGAAATTGTTCCTTAAGAATAATAACAACATTGTATTAAACTTGTATAGCATTTTCCAAATTGGCCCCTCTGACCACCACATCATTCACCTTAAGCTACCTGATATTCCCTCAAAGTCTCCTGTCCAGGCACTTGACACTGGATCGGGCATTCACAAGGCGCTATGGCCTTTGATTTGTTGTTGTGCGCTGTCCACTGCTCTCCACTGTCACCGCTTTCTGTCTCTTTGCTCGGGTGCCCTTGAATATTTCACAATGGTGTGTCGGTCTAATAGAAGTGACAGGGTGCTACAGAGCCACTGCACCCGTTTCACACCACAGCTCCATCCCGGGATTTCAACTAAAAACCTTGCGTATCGGAGAGTGCACATCTTATCTCACTACCCCACTTGGATACTTGGAATTGCCTGTCCAGCTCATGTCTCTGATAGCCTAATCAAATTGTAGAATACAACCTATGTCTTCTTTATACCAAACTAATGGTGGCCAAGCTGTGTGTTTTAAAGTAATATGATTCTACTCCGCCATTTTAAGCGCACTTGTCACTGAGTGGAGCGTATCTGTAGTGCCATTGGAGAAAATGATTGTGTTGATAATCCCACGTTCAACGGTAAGATGCTCCATGCGCCGCACTTGTGTTTGGATTGAGTGCGATCCATGAGGGCTTTCTTCTTCTTCTCCCATCTTTGTCTCTGTAGGAACAATGGCCCAGTATGGATTTTCCTCCCAACATTTGGAGAAGGTTATTTTTCAGCCCAAGCCGTCCAATGGAGGCTCTCCGGCTCTCTGGTGAAAGCCAAACAAAGACAAGAATGTTGATGAGGGCTCCATCTTTACCCTGGGCCTTTTTTTTTTCTTCTTTTTTTTTGCTTTGCTACACCCCAGGAATCTCTCTCGAAGGCCCCGCTGTGGTGGGAGCTTTTTAGAGGCTCTCAGATGTGTGTGTGTGTGTGTGTGTGCGTGTTGCCAGGGCTTCCAAACATCTCCATTTTTGTCCAAGTGTAAGCCACTGTGGCAGCATGAAAGAAGCAAAAATCTGCTGGCCAGTTAGAGGTGGGTTACAGAGCATTTGGGCTGCACAGTTAATCAAATATCATTCAAATCGTGATTAAATCTATTAACGGGATTTTAATCAACAGGTGAATAGCAAAAGCTGTGAATGTCAGCAGAGAACTTGTTTGTTTTTGCCTCATTGTTTCTTAACAGTGGTGGTGAAAGTATTTCATTTCATCACTTGAGTTACAGTTTTGTTACTCCTAGTCAAATATTACCCAATTCTTATATATAAGAATATAATATTACCCATTACTTTACTTTTTTTTCCCTAGTTATCCAGAGTGTTGTTGATTTCTGGAGATCTTTTTTTTTCTTTGGAATTCATGCAGGCCTTATATTTGAAGAGTTTAGTGGTGCTAGGCTCGTGCTAGGCTAGTGCTAGGCTAGTGCATGTCTATGGTAACTACTAGCCTGCATTAAAAACAGTCTGACCAAGCACAGTGCACCGAGGCAAATCACTTATAACACCAGACTACCCATGTAAATGTCTGTGTTAACTGAATCATTTTTTTTTAAATATAACCATTTTGCATTTAAAATAACTTATATTTGAGCAGCATCTGCTTCCTGGTTGTAAGCTACGCAGCGGCAGAGTGATCTGCTAGCTTACCGGATCTACAGTAGTTTGATTACCTGTAGCCGGCATTATTCCACGTGGAATTCAGAAAGGAGATTTCTACAAATCAGATATGGCAACGTTTGGAGGACGACCCTATGATTTTGAAAAGGTTTTTAATGCAGGCTACTAGTTACCATAGACATGCACTAGCCTAGCACTATTAAACTCTTCAAATATAAGGACGATGAATTTAAAAAAAATCTCCAGAAATCAACCACAGGACATGAGGCCCTATGTCAAAAATCTTGAAATATCCCTTTAAAATCTTAATTTTGATCAAAAACCGTCTGTGTGACGCCCTCTTGTGGTTAAAAAATATACATTGTTTCAATTTTGAAATCAATTAGCTCTGCCGTGATAACTGACGTCAGCAGAGACATATACTGAATGTAGACGGAGTAAAGCTCGAGTTCGGGGGTTAGCTGTTCTTTAGCTGTTTTAAGTGGAACTGAATGATTTTTAGAGAGTGTGGTCAATAATAACTACATAGAACTCACACCCAAATTCAGCACCTGTACGGCAAGACGACGGGGACAAACCTTTCTTGTCGTGAGTCACTGGCATTGAAATCTGCACAGCGCCACCTACTGTTCTGGAGTGTGCATCATAAGGCTACTTTTTTTCCCACTTTTTACTTTGGAGCATTTATAGAAATGTAGTGAAATAAAAAGTATTATATTTATCTTTCAAATGTAGTGGCATAGAAGAAATACGTTCTAAACAGAAATACAATTCAAGTAAAGCACAGATTCGCAAAAACTATACTTAAGTACATGCATCACCACTGTTTCTGACTGAACTTGTTTTATTTTGCTCAGCTTTCTTTAACTGGGCACTGAAGTTGACTAATTGTGTTTTGTCTTACTCTCTTTGATACACAGTATCTACCGTTTGACAGTCTGTTGAAAAGGCTAAACTAAAGCTGAGGATTCGGTGTACAAGAGACAAACAGAAGTAGGTGAAGTGTCTTGCCCAAGAACACAATGGCAGTATAGTACATATAAAATCAGTATAAACATGCCAGATTAAAGCCTTGGGCTAGTTTCAACTTGCAAAACATGCCTTACTTGCGTGGTCAGACATTGCATAACTATTGGAAAAGAGGGATAATGTTTCCAGGTTTTCCAAAAAGAAATAAAAACGTGTTTGCGTTACATTTCCCCTATTACAAACTCAAAAGTCTGGGTGGTCATTATTGACACTATACAGTAGGGCTGTGCAATTCCGATTTCGATTATTACACTAAACGATTACAAAATTAGCATAATCGAAGAAAAAAATAAACTTTTTTTTTTCTCAATTTTTTTTTCTTTTTTTTTTTTTTTTGCAAAGCAGACTTGCATTATTTCATGGCGCTGGGATTATTTTCCCTTCGCATTTTACGTGCCATGGCTCATGCTTTTGCCTGACATAAAAACAAACAGCACTGTGTGATGATGTCATCAGGCCACGCTGCTCAGTTTACTTGCGCAGGTGTGAGGGCTGGCCAGCAGGGGGCAGGTGTGAAACAGAGACCTCTCCTTAACCGAGGCAAACTTGAAATCATTTGTACTTTTATGACTGTTCAGAAAACAGAAAATATTCAGCAGGTTTTTTTTAATTAATTATATATATAAATAAAATAAACACTTTTTTTTAAAGGCAACAAATAATCGTTTGAATAATCGTGATTTCAATTATGACAAAAATAATCGTGATTATTATTTTTTTCAATAATCGAGCAGCCCTTCTATACAGCACGATGTATAAGATATAAGAACAGTCTGACCTAAACTTCTGCGACTTCACACCAATGCTCGCGCCCTGCTGGAATCTTCTCACCCTCCATGTTATTATTTTCATATATAGGAACATGCATGCTGTCACACAGGTGGCAACACTATCAAACCCGTCCACGCTCTGAAATTGAAACTGGCATTTAGCATCACGTTGCCTTTACCGCTCCGCTTTGATGTCTCCTCCAAAGGGCAGGTGCGTGCGTTTTACCCAGTGTGTGCAGCGCCTGTGTGTGTGTATATGTGTGTGTGTATATGTGTGTGTATATGTGCCATGTGACTCCTCTCATTCATGCACCGGTATTTGTTTGAAGTGTGTCCAGCCTTACGGGGGCTGGAAGGTGAATCCCTTAATTTCCCCGTGGACTCAATTAGCTTTGTGATTGGCTGAGGGAAGGCCAGGTTGTGTGCCGTCTTCTGAAGCGAGAGGAGACCTTTCAAAGCGAGGTGTAGAGAGAGAGATAGAGAGGAGCGAAGAGGAATAGAAGATTAGCCGGCCACGTTGCTGCTGCTAGTGCTACCTCTGTCAAGTTGAAAATAATGAGACGGGAGAACTTCTTTATCCACTAGCAGGTGTTGCTCACTTCGGACTTCATTACGACCAATTAGAGTGAAGAAAATACTAATTATACTCCGGTTTCTAGGTGATTAAGTGGCGGGTTGGAGGTAAATTGCAGGGATAGGCTAACTTTAATCCCCCTGTGATCGCCAAAGCCATCTCCCCATTCTGAAGTCACTTTCAAAACCGCTCATAATGAAGGCTCCTCGCGTCTGTCGGCGGGTCGGCCTGTCAGAACAAAGTAGTGTTTTAAGTGCGCCGGTTTTCCGAACCTCTCCAACATCTCGGCCGCCTTTGCTTTTTGAGAATTATTCCGGTTTTGTTAAATATTTGATCACATGCGGCATTAGCGGAAGCATAATAGGCTGCTATATTTCATATCAGGTGTGGCTCCAGATGAAAGGTTCATGCTAAAGTAGGAGTTGCGAGGAGGACCGGTTTCATTGATCTCTTTCCAATGCGTCACAAGAGAGTTTATAGTTAACTTTTGCTTTTATGTTGGGACATTTGTTCACTATTGTCTCATTAGCTTCTTCTTATGTAACGGATTAGGTTAAAATTATGACCAAATGAACTTATACATTTTGTGTTCTAGTGGAATCTATTCCTTTATATTGTGCTGTGTTGCAGGGGAAGGCAACGTGGCCCTGTGTTGTTTTCCCCTATCTATCTAAAATGTGTACAATAGGCTCCAGTTGTTGGCAACAAATTTGCTCAAGATCTGGAGATGGGACACATTTCCTCATGGGGAAATTAAACTATTTGTCACCTCAGTTGACCATTGATCATATATCACCAGAAAATGTATTTCTTATGTTGAATTGGGGCCCCCTCTACATAAACTGTACATAGCTTGCGTTCCTAATTGAGCTCTGTCTCTCTTTTTTGCAGGTTGCCGGTACTGGAATCTACAGCCTCGTCCAGTGACCTGTCCCGACCTCACCACATAGTATCCGTGGTGCCCAACCGCTACCCGCGCTGGTTCACCCTCAGCCACATCGAGTCCCAGCAGTGTGAGCTGGCCTCCACCATGCTCACCGCAGCCAAAGGTATCCAGGCGGAAATTTGTCATTGATATGCAAGATCCTATATCATCCTACATTTTTTTTATAGACACCTTAGCCCCAGCACAGCACCACAAAAATGTGACAACAAAAGCAATGAAAGTGCAAAAAAAATCAGATGAAAAAGAAGGTGAAAAAAGCGACTACAACATGGCAACAATATGAGGAAAAAAATCTGTTAACATCAGTTCTGCAGGTCTTAGCTTTCAAATTAAGTGTTACACCGGCTGTAATCTCCAGTCCAGATGCTGTTAGATTTGGGTAAAGCCAAACTGGAGAAAATGTGCTCGGTTAAAGTGGGGAGTAAGATGTTCTTACATCACTTGCAAAAGCTTCTAGTCATCAAAGTTGGTCAAATAAACGGAGCAAATAGAATGGTCAACGCTTACACAGCCACAATGAAAAATGTTTTGTTAAGAACATTCTTTCTAAACAAAAGCTGGAGAGGCCAGATGGAGATACTGTAGTTTGGACATGAGTGGGTAAAGTGGGAGGCGGCCTGGAAACAGGACGATAGATGCAGACGGCATCTCGTCATAGAAGGGGGCGTGGCTTCGCCGAGGGGGTAAATAGAATCTTTTGGGAAACACATTTATTCACTCTTTTTAGCCATTTTCTGGTGGAATATGAACATATTTATCACACATGAATAAAGTCAAGTTTAAATCGGGCCCATATGGATATTTTCTCACAGCAGATTGTTCAGTAGAAGTGAAAAAACTGCAGTTGTAGCTAGCGGTAGCTAACTGTTAGCATTAGCCCAATGCTAACGTGAAGCATTCTGTTAGCATTCTCTGTTGTTTATGTATTTATGGGCTGTTGAACCACTTTGCTTCTCTCCATGTCTTTGTATCTTTATTTAGTAGAAAACTATATTCATATTTCAGAAAGTTTAGATTTTTTCAAAATTGTTTCCCCCCTTTATTCCAGAGATGCTGTCTGTATCTATAGACAAAAGAGGAGATCTATGGATGTAGAATCAGAAGACAGTAGACTAGTTGGATTAAAGGAACAGGCCACCGTTTTTACATACTGAGATATGTTCTTACCTGAGCTTAGACGAGTTGATACGTCCCTGTCTGGTCTTTGAGCCTGTGGAAGAGTCTGATAGCTTCCAACTTCACCCCGTTTGGAGCTTTAGGAATACATTGGGAGAGGCCTAATGCTAACAACATCTTTGGTCGTTTTGCATGACTGAGCGTACGCACAAAGACCAGACAGGTATGTATCAACTTGTCTAAGCTCAGGCATATCTCAGTATGTAAAAACGGTGGCCTGTTCCTTTAAATGAGGACACAGTCAGATGGAGAAGATGAAGACGTCTTCTGTGACAGAAACAACCACATTTTACATTACTAAAATTCTCAATAAATAAAATCCACCAGGCCAAAAAGTCCAGTGAGAGTAATGTGTCACAAGCCAAAATGGAAATCTCCCAGTATTTGGCCTGTTGGCTGGCGTTCATGTCAAGCCCTGAATGTACATAAACAAATGTGATTTGAGCACAAGTACGCACTGCCAGATGGCCCGCCTGCCTACATGCTGTACGCTAGTGTGCACTGGCGTAGGAATCCTCTGCAGCTTGTTCTGACGGCTCTGTGTGCTGCTCTACCTCAGGTGACAGTCGCCGGCTGGAGACGGTCCTGGAGTCCATCCAGAAGAACATCCACTCGTCGTCTCACATCTTTAAACTCGCACAAGACGCCTTCAAGATCGCCACTTTGATGGACAGCCTGCCCGACATCACTCTGCTCAAAGTGTCTCTGGAGCTTGGGCTGCAGGTATGAGCACTTAGATAACGTTCAACAGAGTTTTGGTCCAATATTTCTGGTTTATAATGTTTTCAGATCGTAGAATGTGATGAAGGTCACATGGGGTGAGCACCATTGAGTGTTTCCTAGTGCAGAGAGTTGTATCTGTTCTGTCCTCGCTTTTACAACATATTGAGCTTTTGATATAAACGTGCTGTGCTTTGTGAATCAGGTCATAAAAAGAATAGTGTGCCATGTGTCAGGAACATATGCTTTGGAAAATATGGATGTAGCATCACTATGAGCTGCTGAAGCCTATGGGAAATGGCGGCAGGCTGTCAAAGTTCCTTGCTGTAATGGACTTTCTATTGTAAATGTTTTGGCCCTCTTTAAAGGGACTATACAGAGTTTAAAAATGTTAAAATTATGTAGTTTCCTCCCCCTACATGTTCCAGCTATGTCCTAACCCAGACCTATTCACCACAACTGCCTCTAAAATCCTGCAAAGTCACTCATAAAGTTGTTAATTCGGGTCTGAAGCGCCGTCATGCACGGGCTTAATATAGAAGGTGCAGTTACACGTATGACTTGAGGTGGCAGTAGTGAGTATAAAATGGACAACTTGCATCTTGCCCCTTTAAGTCAATTTTTTTTACTCAGGCTTGTCATTCTTATCTCTACATGTTTGTCTCAACACGCACAATATCGTCCTCTCCTCTCACAGGTGATGAGAATAACTCTGTCCACGTTAAACTGGAGAAGAAGAGAGATGGTCCGCTGGTTAGTCACATGTGCCACTGAAGTCGGTAAGTGTCTGTAAATTCATTTTACTTCCTGTTACCCAAACTCCGAGTTAAAAGCTTCCTTTGTGCTCCCCTTGTGCCCGCAGGTGTGTATGCGCTGGACAGCATCATGCAGAGCTGGTTCACCCTCTTCACTCCGACCGAGGCCACCAGTATAGTGGCTACGACCGTCATGTCCAACAGCACCATCGTCCGCCTGCACCTGGACTGCCATCAGCAGGAGAACCTGGCCTCCTCCGCCCGGACCCTGGCCCTGCAGTGTGCCATGAAGGATCCCCAGAACTGCGCCCTCTCCGCCCTGACACTCTGTGAAAAGGACCACATTGCCTTCGAGACAGCCTACCAGATTGTACTTGACGCAGCAGCGACTGGAATGAGCTACACACAACTGTTCACCATCGCCCGCTACATGGAGCACCGCGGTTACCCCATGAGAGCATACAAGCTGGCCACGTTAGCAATGGCCCACCTCAACCTCAGTTACAACCAGGACACCCACCCAGCCATCAATGACGTGTTGTGGGCCTGTGCACTTAGCCACTCGCTGGGGAAAAACGAGTTAGCCGCTGTAATCCCCCTGGTGGTCAAGAGTGTCAAGTGCGCCACTGTGCTGTCGGATATTTTGCGGAGGTGCACGCTGACCACGCCGGGTATGGTCTCAGCGCTGCACAGTCGCAGGAACTCTGGGAAGCTCATGTCCCTGGACAAGGCGCCGCTAAGGCAACTGCTGGACGCAACCATCGGGGCCTACATTAACACCACACACTCGCGGCTCACACACATCAGTCCACGCCACTACAGCGAGTTCATCGAGTTCCTCGGCAAAGCCCGGGAGACGTTCATGATGGCTCACGACGGACACATTCAGTTCACACAGTTCATAGACAACCTGAAACAGATCTACAAGGGCAAAAAGAAACTCATGATGCTGGTGAGGGAGAGGTTTGGCTGAGGCGAGGCCATTCTAGGACTTTTCTATTAACTTGCCTTTTGAACTTCTTTTGAACTTAAAACTGACCAGTGAAAAGAGGGATGTGACTTGTAGAATGAAGCAAAAAGAAAAGAAAACATGAGAAAAAAACCCACAGAGCCACCTGCGGTATTATTGTTCTTGCTGTTGTTATTGTTATAAACATTATTACTATTATTATTATTAATAATAATATTATTACTACTATGTGTACAGAAGTGTTTTATTTTTCAGAAGAGAGGAAATTTGTCACGTTGTGAATGTTGTGTGTATTTCTCTACATGTGTGTGAGAGGAAAATGAAAAGTGAAATGGCTTTTTTTAAACATTTGGTTTCTTTTTATGATTTAAAACATCTTTTCCCCTTTTTCAATGTATATTGAGTTACATGTTGTCAAGTGGCTGTAGCCCCTCTACAAAAGCGCTCATGTAAAGAAAAATAGGAAAAAATATTACAAAAACTTGTCTCGGCATCCTCAAAGAGAAACTAAGGCTTTAAACTACACAGAGCACCTCCCTCTGGCACGGCCCGGCCCAGTGCGGGTTAGCACTGACAGAAAGCATCCGCATTTGTCCAGACTCCGCAGTAGCATCAGAAGCACTTGACAGCCATTTGTTTTCTCTGGTCCCTGACATTAGCTTCATTACATGACAATGCTCTTAGCGAACTCACGTTGTTGTTGGAATTGTACCTTCGATTTCAGACAGTAGCCTCTGCAGCTCTACAGCGACTGCACCATATAGGAATAACAACAGTATTATACTCACATCATGCAGTAAAACTATGGCCAAATTAGACCACATATTACATGTGATTCATCTTAAACCGAGGACAAAAGTCTACCTCATAATATGGTATTGAATACTCCCACTTTTTATCATCATATTTAGGCTGTGACGGCTTACAGTGTTAAATAACATTCACTTGTGAGATTACGGTTTGGTGTACTTCACTGCCATTAGCATCCGACCAAGAGGACTGACCGAGAAGCTAGCTAGCTGATACAAAACTGTTCAAAAATGCATTTAATACATGACTATACTGAATAATTCAGTATTATCTGGAAATATACATTTGCTACTGTCATTCCACCTAGATTTGGAACATTAAAACTGGCCAATTCCTACTGTCACTACGAACAAGGCTTGCTAACACGCTGCTAGCTCTGAAGGTTTTGCAGCACTTGTGTTTAGACGTTCCTCTATATTTTTTTGTGCAACAATCCATTACTCGTTATGCATGAATTTGGCTAACTTCAGTCAGTCTGTGCGCTTCCAAGCTTTACAAACTCCACCTCAATGTTTTGGGTTATTGTTTATTTTACCCCAGCACTTCAAATGTCTGTAGTCACTGCCCCTGCTCCAGTGTAACGGTACTTTATCAAATAGCAACTCTTTCCTGCTTTCTTCCTCCAAAATGGCCAGTGTCGATTCCCTCTTTGCATGTGAATTGTTAGAAATTAGGCTTTCTACTGTTATAGTTCATTGTGTGGAAACTTCAGTAATTGTCAACCAGAATGTTCTCAGGGATTTCTCTACACAGGAATTAAAGAAAAATGGCGGAACAAATGAAAAACAAACAAGGAGAAAAAGACAAAAACAGGACACAACATGAGCGAGCATTTATTGTACTCTGTATATATGCCATAGTATATGTCTCATTATGGAGGATCTGAAACTATATGTTAACTAATTTATACAGAGTATTCTATGTAATGTGAAATACTTGAAGCCGCTGTAGTTTGGTCTCTCGCGCTCTCATTTTCGTTCTAGTTTTGTCGACTTTTTACTTCTTTCATTTCAAACAACATATCAGAAGGACAAGTTGATAGCTCACCCAAAGCCTCTACTTAAAGGGATATTTCAGGATTTTTGACAGACATTTATATGGTTAGTCTGGCGTTATAAGTGATTTGCCTCAGGTGCACTGCACTGTGGAGCGGGTCAGACTGTTTTTAATGCAGGCTAGCTGATACCATAGACATGCACTAGCCTTGCACTAGCCTAGCACCACGAAACTTTTCAAATATGAGAACTGCATGAATTACAAAACAAATATCTCCAGAAATCAGAAACACTCTGGATAACTAGGAAGTGAGGCCCTATGTCAAAAATCCTGAAATATCCCAGTATTCGAGAGATACTGGATTGGGTGATATAGACAAGTCAAAATTATATATAAACACATTACTACTGTATAGAATGTGGGCAAATGCACAGTGTTTATGGCGATTTAATTATGCATGCCTATGTCTAATTATGAAAATGGGATACAATATCATTTCGGACAAATTCGGAGTTTATCTGATATTATGAATGTATGTCCAGCCTCACAAGCATCGAAAGGCACTTCCGTCACGTCTTAAAGTAGTAAAACAATTTGTCAGCTTAGCATTAAAACCATTGAACTTGTCCAGTGTCTCTTCAGCTGTCCGTGCCGTTTGATCCGCTAATTATTTCTGTGCATATTTTTTGTCTGTTTTGTTTTCTGGAGATGAAAGCAGCCTTTTCTCTTGCCTTGTCTTAACGCTTTAACGTAACCAAACAGGAGATCTATCTAACAACCAAACGCGTCTGAAAGAGGTGAGAGACGACCCACGCTGGTCCCAGCTTTAGTGTCCTTAATTAGTAAAGTTAATGGCTGTGTCTTTAACGAAGCAATCCCTCACGTGTGTTTGGTGAAACGTCCAGTGTCTCTTCTCGTTCTCCTCAGATTTCCTCTTTCTAGCTGTTCTTTTTTTCCGTTTGTGTAGGAATCTTCTGCTCTTACCGTTTTATTTATTACAACGACCCATGTATACATGCTTATGAAATTAAGATTTGATACACCGATATCAGTTTATTTATGTAACTAAATCACTGTTTTATAATCTTGTTAATGAGTCGATAATTGATTTTTTTGGTTGTTTATTTTGTTTTGTTTAAATAAAACTTAGTTTTTTTGAACTGTAACTGTGCCAGAGCTGTGTTCTCTTGCATTTTGGGTGGGAGTAGATTTATGGTTCTCAACTGGTGCGTCGGGGCCCAAAAGTTATTAATTTGCCAGAAATAAGCAGATAAAAATAGTTTTATCAGCCTCATGTGCCTTTGGTGCATGAATCAACAGAACACGGCAAATCAATGCTTCACTTTGATTTCAGATATCATTACAGACCTCTATTCTAATATAGGGCGTGCCGTACAGCAGTTAGCGCTCATAGATACAGACGGCATCTTGTCATAGAAGGGGGCGTGGCCTCGCCAAGGGGGAAAACAGAAATCTTTTGGGAAACACAGTTTCTCTTTTTAGCCATTTTCTGGTGAAATATAAACTCTAAAGTCTAAATCGGGCCCATGTGGATGTTTATTCACAGCAGATTGTTGAGTAGAAGCAAAAAAAAAACAGCAGTCGTATCTAGTGCTTGCTAGGGTTAGCATTAGCACGATGCTAGTGTGTAGCATCATGTTAGCATTCTCTGTTATTTATGACTATCACTGACCTATGGGCTGTTGAACCACTTTGCTCCTCTCCATGTCTCTTTGTATCTTTATTTAGTAGAAAACTATATTCATAATTCAGCGTTTGTTAAAGTAGTTTTTGAATAATTAGAGAAAGTTTAGATTTTTCTCCAAATTGTTTTCCCCCTTAACTGTTTTCAAACATGACCATATATGGGCGATTCCAGAGATGCCGTCTGTATCTATGCTTCACAGCTAGAAGGTCCGGTTCGATTCCCACCTGGACGGGGCCTTTCTGTGTGGAGTTTGTATGTTCTCCCCGTGTCTCTGGGTACTCCGGTTTCCCATACCAATAAAAACATGTACAATAGGCAAGGATGAATGAGAGTGTGTTTGAAAGTGCGCATGGGGGACGATGGATGGAAATTGGCCCAGGGCTACAATCCGGTGTGGCTTGTTCATTAATATGCAATGGCCCTACCAAATAAACCAATAAACAAATACACAAATATTTGGTTGTTTGTATTATAACTTGAGATATTTGGCCCTGTTTGTTGTTGTTGTTTTTTTTTTTTTAATTGACAAATGATGACAGAGAGAGGAAAGTTTACACTGGTGTGGTCCAAACTCCTACATCTCCAACATCGCAATTCTTCCCAGGTATGAGTTTATAATCATATTTCACAACTTTTTGGGAACAAAGTGAAGCTTTAATCTCACATGCAAGTTCATTTTCTTTTCTTTTTTAAAGCTCTACAATCGGATACACGGTGTCTTTTTCACACAAAACAGATTTACTTTTACTACCAGTGGTAAAATAGTACAGGGCCTTTAGTGTTGGTACTTTTGTGTACCGGGTGAGGTTGGGTCCAGAAGCAGCTGCAGTTAGAACCACTGCTTTAAATGATCAGGTTTAACATATGTGGATTTGGGACATTACTTATTAGAATAGTAACTGATAAAGTACAAGCTCCTGTCCCTGTGTGGCGCCATGAGTGTAGAATGGGAAACCTAAGGGGAAGTTAATATGAAGCACACTTTCAGGGCTGCTGCCAATAATCCCGCTTTCAGTGTGAGAGACATGACTCACGCCACACTCCTCTTATCTCAATCATGGACAATCATGGCACCAGCATTTCTGAACACTTTATTTTGTCAATGACATTTTCACAATTCCCACTTCACACTATAACATTGCGTTGCTGGACACAATTTTTGTTTTAAACTTTTATTCACCTTTTTCCATCTTGCCCACTTCTGCCTCGTTTTGCCATGGATCGGCACATCCGTTGTCATGACATTTCCTTTAGAGCCCAAAGTCTGTGCACTAAGTGGAGAATGAAAATTTCCGATGTTCATTTGCAACAAGTCAACACTGTGCTGTTTCTGTGGGCGGTCTGTAAACAGCTTTGTGTCCGTGTCATAACTGATTTCCTCTTGACGTCTGCAGTTCCTATGTAAACTATGAAAGGGCGGGCACAATTCATGGCGGCACCCACGCGAACTTCCAGAACAAGGTGAATAAGCACCTTGTGCTCCAAATGAAAAAGAAATGCAACATGAATACGCACACAATAATTAGTTTTAATGTTTCCGTGCCTGACCATCTCTCCTCCTCTCCAAGTCAAATCAATAGAATGATAGGTGGATTGCACTCCAGTCCATCTCAAGGACGATGTGTCTGAGCTCAGTTTTGACTGTCATAGCAAAGTGTGTGAATACTTATGTGCACATTATACTGTATTATATTCTATTTTTTTATAAATCGGGTGGGGAAGATGTAAAACAACAAAACATTTTTTTTCACCCTGTCATTATGAGATATTGCATATAGATTGATGCAGGAAAACAATGCATACATTTCCCCTTACAGATGTATTCAGTGGAAAGAGAGTAACACAATATTTCACTCATGTAAGCTCTATTACTTCAAATTTGCATAATTCATGTAGAAGTAAAAAGCACTGCGTGATTTAAGTACTTGTACTTGAGTAAATGTAACTGAGGACTACCCACCTTGGAAATTTTAGCATTATTATAATGATCAAGTGTCATAATGATCAAATGATACACGATACACGGCTCACAATAATGATAATCTCACAATACATATGCAATTTTGTAAAAAAAAAAAATCTCTGATCACAGCTCCTGTTGCTGCAAATAGTTCCCTCTCTCCATACAACTGTATATTTGCATATAGTTGTATATACAACTATGTATACACAACTATATACACATAGTTGTATGTATACACAAATATATAGTTGTATGTATACAACAATGTTTTTACCAGTGAAAATGTTGTGGTGTGGCAGGGCTGAGGATCTGGGCCTGCCCTTTGCCCTCACTTATTGCAATTGGGGCTAATTTTGCAAGTTTGTGATTTATTTCTTTGCGTTTGAGTTTTTGAATCGTCATCGCAAGCGGTCAAAAACACTACGTAAAATAAAGTTGTTTCTGAATCGGGTTAAATGTAATGTACACACCCTCAATGGGAGCTTGGGGGCGCTGTTTTAGCAAACGTCATATATGGTAGTAATTCAGGGATAAGACAAACGACCACTTGTGTCGTATGGATTTGGAGGACTTGAATTGAGCAAAAGTTCACTAACTGCATAGAGATCTAACAGTTGACCCCATGAAAGGTTAAGGATCAGGAGCTAGGGTTAGGACATAGAGGCTATAAGTTGATGGTTTCAGATGCAGCCTAAGGTTCTGGGTTGAGACGTCTATCTTCTTTCTGTGCCTGCTGATATTTCTCCTATCAACCCAATAGATCTTGGCTCAAGACTTAGATATGATTAACCTGATTAACCTTAATATGGGATCGCCAAGTCTTCCCTCCAGATTTAATCGGGGTCACACACTGGACAAAACTGCGTCCACAAAACAGTAAAGTCTTCTCTGTAGCCTTACCTTAGGTTCATGTGCAGTGAAGTAACCAGGCCTCCACACCCTGACATCGTCAGTCTCCGAGTACAGACCACGTCTCAGAACGCCTGTCAAGGACCATAATAAGTTGCGAAGTGTGCGTTGGTCTGCATATCGCCCATCATTCAGGACGCTTCAGATCCGCATCAAACGGCTGCATGTCAGAAGAAAGCCGGCGAGGGATCACTCTTTCTGGCAGCTAGCTTTCCGCGCTGTCGTCTCGGCGGTCCCGGGCAAGAATATGTAACGTTTCAATTGATATTCCCCTGGCCTTTGTTGCTACTGTCAGACAGTCAGGCCCTAGCCAGCCACTATAACCTGTTTATTCGACAGTCGTGGCGACGCTGGCAGCGCGACGGCTAAATCGCGGTGGGCTGTGTACTTTGTCAGGTAGGGTTCTGTGTTTGCATTAGACATGTGCTGGATGTTTGCGTTCTTACCGCGCGTGTGGCCTTTAGGGAAGGTGCTAGAACAGGTGGTAGTGCCAGACTTACGGGACGCTCCTGACAGCAAGGAAGGTCCCCCGACTCGGAGCCCCTCATTAAACATTGACACAAAAACACAGCTACTGTCTGTGAGCGAACAGTAATGAAAACGGCACTGCTGGCTGCTAGACTTTCTATTCTGCAACTTACAGTGAGAGCTCCCTAGTCCTTTAGTTCAGCATTTCCCAACCAGGGGTACAGGGACCTCCTTGGAATTGCCATAATCAGATTTAATAAGAAGATGAACATGAACACTAATTGAATGTTGTTTACAAAGGAAAGGAGTTTAAATTATATTTTGTAATAAAATGGTTGGATTTGAGAGCCTTGTTTTTAAAAATCAGGACTTTTGTTGATAATTTTCTCAATAATTGGCAGCAATCTCGAGACAGGGTACTTCTGAAGTACAAGAGAAACGTCTGAGACCAAAAAACAAAAGGTTGGGAAGCGCAAAAAGAAGAAAAAAAAGAAGGCATGACAAGAACATTTTTCTATTTTTTATTGGTAGCTAATGTGTAGTCTATGCAGTAGTTATAGTCAGAATAGTATTATGGTGAAAAGTTGCAAAAAATAGTACTTACCTTTACCTAGATCTGTTAAACAATTGATTGCCAATTCCCTCTCAGACAAAGTTGACCTGGACATTTTCTATTTTCTTCATTAACATGAAATCCATATTTCACAAATATCTATCCATAAATACTGAATGGTTACAGTAATTTTAATTGTCTTTATTCCAGAAATGTTAGCAAACTTTGTTTTAACGCAAGCATCAGATATATGTGAGAGTGGCCTGTCCAAAACGGCAACAGAATGATTGCACTACCTTGTAATTACTTTACTATGCAACTTTACTTTATGCTTGATTTTCTTTCTCGCTAAATGGCCATTGTGACCGAAAGTAAAGCTTTAAAGGGGCTAGATGCAAGTTATCCATTTTATACTCACTACTGCCATCTCAGGTCATACATGTAACTGCAGCTTCTATATTAAGCTCGTGCATGACGGCACTTCGGACCCGAATTAACACCTTTTTGAGTGACAGTGCAGGATTTTAGAGGCAGTTGCGGTGAACAGGTCTGAGCTCATTCTACACATTAGGACATGGCTGGAACATGTAGGAGGAAAATACATAATTTTAACATGTTTAAACTCTGTATAGTCCCTTTAAAGTAAACCACTTCCAACAAATGCACATGTTGTCCTTCAAATGTATTCTAACAATGGACTTCATGGGGGGAGGTTAAAGACTATACATCTTTTTAGAGTACTTAAAGGGGCTAGATGCAAGTTAGTCATTTTATACTCACTACCTCAGGTCTTATGCGTAACTGCACCTTCTATATTAAGCTCGTGCATGACGGCACTTCAGACCCGAATTAACCCCTTTCTGAGTGACAGTGCAGGATTTTAGAGGCAGTTGTGGTGAATAGGTCTGGGCTCATTCTCCACATTAGGACATGGCTGGAACATGTAGGGGGATGAAAATACTAAGTTTTAACATTTTTAAACTCCGTATAGTCCCTTTAAAGGTATTTGACCTCAGAATATTTCTCAAAGTCATCCTAGAGGCCAAAGATTTTATTCTGCAGGGCCATATTTGGCACTTGGGCCTGACATTTCGTACCCCTACTATATAACGAATGAGGGGTTAGGGCCTAGGGTGGACATACGAACACCGCCACGGAAAACTGTTAATTAGTATTCCATTTGTCGGTAGATGTTACAAGTATGAACCACTCAATCTGAACCAGCATGTTCTTTTTCCACAATGAACAGCCAATAGAAAAAGATGCGCCAGCGTGCACTTAAATTTGGTAGATCTCTTTGGCTTTTCGGCAAACAAAAGTGCCCATCGCCTGTCAAGAGAAGTAAGACGAACCTGTCCATTTGAGTGGTGATGGAGGGCTTTGGAGAGATGTGTGTGCGTGCGAAGACCACTTCCTTCCGCGTGCGTCTGACCTGGTCCCTGCTCGCTTGCCAGCCCGGTAATGATGTCCCTTGGGTGCCGGAGCGGTGCTGCATTCTCTCGCAGTCTGTCTCCCGGTATAGTCCTAATGACATCATGATCACACTGTAGCCTCTTTCATGCCAAGAGCCCTCTTCCTCAACCGCCACTGCCATCACAACTGTGAGTCTCGCCGCGTTAACTCTGCTTTCACACGCGCTTTGCCGGGACTTCACAGCACATCACGGCTTGACATTTTCTCCCCGCGCCGAGCAACTGTACGGTACATCCACAGCGTCTATAGGAAAGCGTATTAAAAAAGTCAAAACAAAAAGCGCAGCGTTTTCTGAGGGCGAAAGTGCTGCGCTGAGACGAAGATGAAAGTGGCAGGTGAAAACAGAGGAAGAAAAATGTGTATCTCACATTTCATCTTACAATGGAAGCGAGATCCGGTCGACGGAATTTGTTGCTAGAAATGTCATGTCCCAAAGCAAAGAAAAACCTATCAGGAAATATCTGCAGAACATGTCTGAGGTGTTTGATATGCTGTTTAAATGTCTTTACTGTGGATGGATATGTTAGCGCACAGAGCTATTGTGTATTCTAAACATTAAAGGGATCTTTCAGGATTTTTGACATAGGGCCTCATTTCCAAGTTATCCAGATTGTTGATGATTTCTGGAGATATTTTTTTCTTAAATTCATGCAGTTCTTATATTTGAAGAGCTTAGTGGCGCTAGGCTAGTGCATTTCTATGGTATCAGCTAGCCTGCATTAAAAACAATCTGACCCGCTCCACAGTGCACCTGAGGCAAATCACTTATAACATCAGACTAACCATATAAATGTCTGTGTTAATAGAATCCTTATAACTGTTTTGCATTTATATTTGAGCCGCATCAGCTTCGTGGTTGTATAAGCTACGCAGCGGCGGAGGGATCTGCTCAAAAATAGTCCCTCAAAATGCAGTAATTCATGTGATACAAGGTCAGTTATATTCAAAAAATGATTATATCGACACAGACATTTATATGGTTAGTCTGGCGTTAAAAGACTACACCTGAGGTGCTCCACAAAAACAGTCAGACTGTTTTTAATGCAGGCTAGCTGATACCAAAGACATGCACTAGCCTAGCGCCACTAAGCTCTTCAAATGTAAGAACTGCATGAACTACAAAAAAAAATATCTCCAGAAATCAACAACACTCTGGATAACTAGGAAATAAAGCCCTATGTCAAAAATCCTGAAATATCCCTTTAAATCTGCTCCCATGCCTCAAACAATCGTAATTACACTAGCAAGGAATGATCGCCGCAGTGAGAAACTTTTAAACATTTCTTTACCACCTCTTCCATCTTCCTCGTCTCAAATAATCGTTGTAATAATCTTTTTGTTGGGTTGGGCTATCGAGGAAAAGCGCCCGCCTCAGCAGTTCCACAGTCTGTTCAGCTCATTGAGTGAACGGCTGGGCCTTTGTGGAGCGTGGAGCATTATCATTACAGCAGTACAAAAATAGGATCATAGGCATGCCTTCTCCTCCGCAGCCTGCAGCAGCGCCACCACTACCACAGGGACTGGCTTCCTTTCCTTGTCTCCTCGCTGAAGGCCGCTAGAGTTTGATCTCCCCTCTCCCCCTCCGTCGGCCCCGAGGCGTCTGATTAAATGCTAATTAAAGCCGTTAGCGCTGCTATCACCGCTGCTAACTCTTCTCCCTCTGTCACAGAGATTAATGCCCCTCGTTCATCATCCCAGCTCGCCCAGCCGGAGTACCTGCCCGGCCCGCAAAACCTGATCAAGTCATCAGCCCCCAAAGCCCTGTCCTCGCCTCCTCCCACCGCGCCAAGATGGACGAGCGCTTTAAATTTTAATTTGAAAATTGCCCTCAATTACTTCAGTGGCGACCACTTGCTGGAGCTGCTCCTGTGGCTGAGTGGAAGGGTTAGGCAGCGGGTCAGTGGCCGTGATGAGCGATAAGGGGACATTAATAAGAAAGGCAGAGGTTCATTTAAAAGCAGAAAGGACAGTGGGAGCAGCTTTCTCATTATTTAACTCCCGAAGCTTTATTTAAAGGACTTTATTTAAGGATACCAAGTTAATGTGTCCTCCAGGACAGACGGTTAAAGCGCCTGACAGAGTGAGAAAGTTATGGTCATAACTTACACCCTGAGCACACACTGCGGTGCCATCTTTTTTATTTCCTCTGACATTCCCACTGTTTTCAGCCACAGTACAACGAGCCTCGGAGGGACATAAAGCTTTAGCACAAACTCACACACATCATTTCATTTTATTCTTTCACCATTTCTGCCTCACTAATGTTTTATTAGTTCCAATATTGCTAATCTTTATAAGCTATTGCAGGATATTGAACCTTGTATAACAAGTTAGCCAAATGTCAGCCAAAGTACCAAATCAGGGAGCGAGGAGGAAGTGACTAACTAGAAATCGAGACAAGAGACCAATCGTCATAACTGCACAAATCCAAGGTAGCCCCAGTTGTCGACTCGTAATGTCAAACAAAGAAGCACCCGTTAATACGCCGCTTCCCCAACTAATCTCAGACTGACTGTTTTTAGGAGAGAGTTGTTGATATAACCCTGGCTTTTTTCACTTTGGCACATAACATTGCTCGGCCAAATGGGTGGATTATTGGAAGTATTGAGAATTTCCAGAAACAAAATTGTCGGCTCTTCGCATAAGCCAATTTAACTGCGATAAATGTGTATATTTTGAGCATAGACAGTTAATTCCATTTTCCATTTTATCTTCTTTAAACGAAGAACAGAAAGGAACTCATCTTTTTACAACTGTGACGTCTGCGCTTTCACCCAAAAATGCTTTCTCTTCATGTCGGTGCCAACACTCTGCCGGAAACCTGTGCAAGTAAAGCCCTAAATCTGTCTGCTGGTGTTTATAAAGTCACAATCAATGGAAGGAAATGGCGGAATACTCCACTTGACTTCACTCTTTCTGCCCAATTTGTTTCACCCATGTCAAAACACCCAAGCTGTATGTGCACCGTTTAAACGTGACATGCCGTATAGGTTACAGAGGAGGACGAAGAGGAGGTGTGATGTGACATTCGCAGAAGACTTGTTGTTGCCAGCTTCAACATTTTCGCTGGATTTTAGTCCTCAGAGGCGAAGAAGGCATCGGATTGCAGCTAATGCGACATTTAATAGCTCAGACAACTGGGGACTGCAATGTAGACGCTAATGTAAAGGTAGCTTGATAATATAAACCAGTGTGTTGTTTCTGGGGAGTAGAATTCTCATTGCTGGGTGATTACAGAAAATCTGGAGATGGGTTCCCAGTAGGGCTGCCCCCTTTTGTTCTTTAGTCGTCTAATTGGTCGATGACGTCATGGTCGACCAAGATTTTCATTGGTCGACTGAATGCATGCACTTTTGCAACAATTAAGAGGCTCTTTATTTACATAACACCAGAGGTCTGTGGCAGGTTTCTCTTTTACCTTGGGCTAATATTTCATCATAAAAACAGGTGTACCTCTCCTTCGTGCGCAAACACAGCGGAGATCAGCGTCCCTGTGTCTTGGCCAGACTTCTACAGTTGTTAAAACCTCAAATACCCTGGTTCTACAGTGAAATAGCCGATACGTGAGTCTGATGCCTGTCTTCTGTCTGCGGCACTACTAAAGCACACGGGAGAACGAAACCGAAAGTAGCCTATAATGCAGCGGTGCCCAAAGTGGGGCTCGCGGGCCAAATATGGTCCGCCGGAAGCAGGTCAGAGGGTGACCTACTTTTGCGCTGGTCAATTCCAACTCTCTCCCATTCATTCTCAATTGTAAATATTGATGCAGTACACTTTTTGGCCACCAGGGTCAAATTGGGGGCGCTGTTTCACTCCTTTCGCAAAGTTAAGGAAACGCTGTTGTGGTGTCTTGGCTGTTTATCACAGAGCGTTGTAGCATCAACATTCCCAGTTTTCCAACTTTTGCTGCAAAGTTTTGTTGATATAAACAAAGTCAAATGTGGCATTTTCTTTGAGTCAACAAGTGAATGAGGTAAAGTCACTGTAGGTCGGCTACTGTAAAACTGTGTCGTTTACATTTTACACTATATTGCTACAATTGTTGATTTTGTTCAACTAAAACTAGGACATTGCCATAGTTAACTTTTGTTTTATCGTAGCATGTATAGCAAACATATACCGAAAGAAAAAATAAAGTAACTATTATTATTTGCAGCTATATGTGTTTCACGCTTGACAGCTGTATTTGGCCCACGGCCCACTGGCACTTTTTCATTTTGGCCCTCAGAGACAAAAAGTTTGAGCACCCCTGCTATAACGTAAAGCTCAGCAACTCAATGGACCCGCTTCATTTGGACTTTTTCCGAGATAAATACGACGAGGAGCTCCGCGTAACGTGAACCGATTTATCATTACACCGCGCAGCGCAAAAGTCGAAGAAATGAAGCGGCCCATACAGAACCATGCGCATTTCACAATAAAGCACATGGCTCGTGTTACCTGGAGGACATTTGAGAACAGGGACGATGATGGAAGAAGAACTACCACTTTATTTGGATTATATGGATGTATGGACAGCACATGCACATCAGCAGGTGCAGGACTGAGGAAGGGACCTGGAGTCTGAAGAGATTAAAGGTGAGATTAATGTGACATTTTACCCATAAATCGTTTACGTTGCTTCAATGTATTAAGAGTAGTTACAGCAAGAGCTCCTGTAATTTTATGTCTTATGAGTGTAGTTTGGGTGAGAAGGGGAAAGCTGCAGACCCGGAGCCGAGACAGAAATACCGTGAAGCGAATCCACCGTGATAGTGCGCCCTCTCCTGGTAAAGACAGATATACGACGGTATTAGGTCTTGGGGAGATTGATTTGATCAACTCAACGAACATGAGTAGACCGAGTTAACCGAGTTATTTCATTTTTTGATTTCTTGTGAACCAATTTTGAAATCGTAGATGCGTAGTTGTAAATTAGTAGGCTGTAAAGTAAATATATAATTTATTCATAATGATGTATTAAGGGTACCTTTACTTTCTGTGGCAAATTATTGCATATTTTAATTTTAAAGAATCTTGGCCTGGACACTCTTGAGATTTTTAATCTCGAGTTTTATCCTGGATAAATAAAGGACAAATATAATTTAAAAAAAAAAGTTATGGCACCATTATTAATGGCACATTGTTGCATGTATATGTCATTTCAGACTAGTTTTGATCGTAGTATTATCATTATCATTATTAGCCCAGAATTACAACATTTGATTTTTACACATTAATGACATCAGTGTTGATCTTTTGTTTTAGTGCAGTTGACAGAAAGATGCTGCTGATGACTGATTTCTCTCCTTTCTTTACTGAATACAGCAATGTCCTGTTACCACAATAAACATTTTATTTCGTTCCAAAATATTGTTTCTGTCCCTTATTGAACAAATGAACAAATTAAGGCACTGTCCTACAAAATAAAATGAAATATTGGAGTGAAACATACAGTTTTAATTTCATAAAATAACCCAAATGATAGCACATGTAAACTAAGTTACATGTCAACACTAAATTACACATAATAATCCCAACAATACAACTGTAAAACATGAGCTAAATACCGTTGTATATCCGTCTTTAACAGCAGAGGGCGCACTATCACGGTGGATCCGCTTTTCACGGTAGATCTGTCTCGGCTCCGGCTCTGCAGCTATCCATTATTGGTTTGGGTCAGAACATTTATTTTTCTTATCATATCTTCTCAGCATCATACCACACCCCCTGTTAGTCGACTAATGGCTGCACGGGGCATGTTTTGAGTTTTTGGTCGACCATGAAATTCTTTGGTCGGGGACAGCTCTTGTTCCCAGTGGCACCTTTTTCCAACCATCATTCCATTTCCATTTTGTTTCTTCACCACCCCTCATAGATAGTCTGGGAATCGAACCGGTGCAAAGTTTTGGCTGATTCACTTTTATTTCAAGGGCTCTGTCTCATATCGACTGGGTGTGTCCAGAATCGCACACCATCGATTCTGGACACACCCAGTTGTCCGGCCGCTACAATGCGACTCTTGTCAAGTCCACTTACATCTCTATGGCTTGCTACCTCCGTGTCAGCTTCACAGACCAAACGCTCACCTGCCGCCTAATAACTGCTGACAGGTGCTGCTCTGGCGCCATGGCAACGGGTTCTGCTCACCTGTCAATGCGTTTTATGCTCCAAGCGCACAGGCAAAACATAAAACGGGCTGGTCACACACAGAGAACAAAAGGCTCTGCTCTTCGTATTATATTTGATGGAATTCAAAGACACAATAATGGTTTAATCGAGGTAATGAAACGTTTGTGTGGAGTTTGTGTTCTCCATGTGCCTGCGCAGGTTTCCTCCACGACGTGCTCCACTATCCCCTGTCTAAAAAAACATGCACAATAGGCCAGGATGAATGAGAGTCTGTCTGGGTGTGACAACAGAAGACAATGTAGTCTGGTTCATTATATATGTTTAGATTTCTACTGTTGAGAGATTTTCGTAGAGTATGAAAGCTATATATTTTTGGAAACCTTAAGCCAGTGGTTCTCAACCTTTTGGAGCCGCGACCCCCATTATAACAGGTAAAGGGGTTCGTGACCCCCCGCCCAAGTCACACCTTTAATTCTTAAAGAGGGGGTATAATGCTGTTTTCAATCACATAGCACCAGTCTATATCACACTACAATGATGACCAAACCTTCTGTTGGTCAGTAAATTAGAATAACTGCCTTGTATCAAATTGCTCTCTCAAAATGGCTGTAGCGAATGTCTTGAAATAGGCCTCTGTCTCTTTAAGAACCTCTGAGCCTTTCCGACACGCCCCCTCCACACGCTGTCTGTGGCATCAGTGGGGACGGGGCTCTGCTGAGGAGCAGTGGTTGGTAACTCAGCTGTTGACGAAAGCTCGGAGGCGTCTCCAGGAGGTGGGGGCGTTCCTAGGAGGACTCAGGCAAACCTATCCCTAAAATGGCTGCCATCAGAGTGTTTACAGATTACTCAAAAATACGTGAATGTGCCAAGGCAACACTTCAGGCATGTTTTTAATGAGGGAATGACATAATAACATGATGTAAAGCTTGAAAAAGTCAATTTGCATATTACCCCCCCTTTAAAAAACAAAGAAAAAAAACAAATGGCTGAAAAAAATTAATCAAACTACGATCAAATAATGGCACTCTGGTAAAATAGCACATAACACATGCTACAATTCACCTTATTCCGCCCCGCCCACTTTTGCCTCTTTTTGCGTTGTCTCGGCACTTCCGTTGTCCAGACACTTCCGGTCGAGCGCGAAGCCTATTCATTTAAACGGAGAACGAGGGAAAATATTCTCCACTCAAATCTGATGTTTAGTAGATTGATTTGTGTAAAATGTCCAATGTTCATTTGCACCAACATGTCAACACTGCACCGTTTCTCAGTGCGGCCGAAAAACGGCTTTGTTTTTTCGTGTAGTAACTGATTTTATGTGGACTTCTCCAGCCCCATGTTAACAGATAGGAGAAAAGGGGCGGGCACAATTAATGGCGGCGCCCACGCAAGCCTCCGGAATAAGGTGAATAAAACATTATATTATATGCTAATGAAAATATGTATATTTTGTCTAAATGATCTGGTGACCCCTCCAATTTTGTCTCGCGACCCCCTTTGGAGGTCCCGGCCCCCAGGTTGAGAACCACTGGTATAAGCAATGAGAACAACAATGTTTCCATTTGACCTTGTCATTTGGTAAAATTGGGCAATTATACAATTTTTCTATTAGAGTAAAAGGGGAGTTCTGGTCATCGCTACGGTAACTCCATGAAACAAATTACAAGATTTTCATTGACTTTTTTGATTGGAACGACCAATGTTCTAGCCCGGCTAACCCCAGACTAAAATCACAAGCAATATTTAGTCTGGGGACGACCAACTCATTTTCTCATGTAGGTGTGGTTTACGATCGTCCATAGCCGTTCGTTGGGCTATGGACAAACATATGATTGACATATGCTACGAATGTCTATCATATGTGTCTGCACGTAACCACAGCCAATCGGATCATCCGATGATGTTCAACCAGCTGGAAACTTTCGAGCGAAACGATTTAGAACACGGTCTAAAGCTTGATCGAAAATGGCGTCGCGTCTGCTGCTGTCATGTTGCATCCGTAAATAAACTTTTATTTTTATCTGTAAACAAACTACAAGCTTCCATATGTCGAATAGCGCGTCATCGTCTTGCCGTCCCTCCTCGTTCTGTAATTGGTCTCCAAATCCATGCAAAGATTTCGGTCATGGTCCCCAGACTGCTGTGAAGATGTAAATGATCTGAGCGCACACAGCAGTCTGGCGTAATTTGTCGTAATTTTCTGCCACATTTCGTGAATTTCTGCCAAACTACGTTTTTTACTCTCCACATAAATGTTATTTTCACGATAAGTGCACTTTTTTTTGTACATATCAGAGCAAATGGAAACATTGTTTTTCTCATTGCTTATTTAATAACTTTTTCAAAAATGTCTTCATACTCACCACGAAAATCCAGCGTAATTACATAGTGACCCGGACTAATGGCTACAATCTGGCGTGGCGCCGTGTTTACATGCATGAGTTTCATGTGTGTTCATGAAATAAATAAGAAATAATAAATGCTCTTGCCTCTTCCCATTTACAACATAAGAATTTTAACTTTTCTTCATAAATAACCACTTCACTCGTGTAAAATTGATGATACATTATTCTATCAAATTAAAGTAAATTAAACACTGATAAAAAAAACATAAAAACATGCCATATCACTACAAGAGAAGGAAAAACACCCTCCACCCTTCAGGCCAGTATTTGCAGCAGAGACTTACGGTGATGTTTGGAGCTGGTGAGGCACATGTTGAACAGACTCCAATAAAAGTCAACAAAACTGCAAAGTGATGCAACATTGCCGTCTCCGGCAGCTTTGTAAATGTCTTTTACATTGAAATAACTGCATGCTTCAATAAAAAGCTAAAAATCAACATTCTCATGATATTGCAAAAGACAACATGGGGCACAAACCCCGCCCACCTACGTAGGTTGTTGACAATTCTGACGCACCACACAGACAGCATTGGAATTTTTTTTCTTAGGAGTACATAGGATTTATTTAGTTTGTATTAACATTGGGATTTATTTTCCTTATGATGACTATAAGGCACAGCTCGCCTGCCTTCCCTGACCGCACGTCACTTGTTTGGAGATATTAACTGTCATATCAAGAAGCTTTAAATTGAAGGTCTGTTCATTCATTGTATTCTATATTTCAGAATCTTCAATGAAATCGTATTCTAAAAAAAAATTTCTCCCTTTACATTTCTTTTATTTCAAATTTCCTTCTCCATCAGCTATATCGGGCCGCCTGCGTCCGGCTGAGCATCGAGAACAAAGACGGGGATTGAGAGAGAGCGCGAAAGAGAGGAGGGAGCGACAGGAAGAGGAGAGAATGGGCGCATATATCAAGGCCGTTTGCAGTGACATTTGTGCTCTGGGTGTGGAGAGCTACCATGAATATCAATATGAACCCATAGAGGGGAAACGGAGCCTGCTTTTTCTCGAGGCCGGGCTATTCATGCTCACAGGCAATCTATTCAAGTCAACGTAATGGCCAATCTCGGAGCGTGTGCATACGTCTGTGAACCGCGTCCCTTTCTCCCTCTCTCTTTCTCGTTGTCTTGGGCTCATATTAGCGCTTTATGTCAAGTGTGAATACAGTATGTAAATCAGATTGGATAAAACGCTCGCTCGCTCCTTACCCGTCAACGATTTCATTTGGTGAAATTAGGTGCCTGCAGGAAACATTGGTAATGCTCCGCTATATATTATAAGGCCTGGTGGCGCAGTGGTTGGCAAACCGGCCTCAAAACAGGACCAAAACGTGTGGTGCTTGTCCTAAAGTGGTGCTGGAGGGATGGGTCAAATGTACAGGACAACATTTCAGATCATTTATATGTATTTTCCAAACTGAGATATGTTCTTACCTGAGCTTAGACGAGTCGATGCATACCTGTCTGGTCTTTGTGCCCGTGGCGGAGTGTGGTAGCTTCCAACTTCACCCCTGTTTGGAGCTATAGGAATATGCTGGGAGAGGCCAAATGCTAGCAACATCATTGGTCTTTTTGCGTGACTGAGGGCACCAATGGCCACTGGCTGCTCTGCTTGTTGGCCACAACAATAGGGGCCGCCATTGCTGTAGTACCTCCATATCGCCACTAGTGCTCCATTGAAAAGCATTGGACTTTAGACACGTTAAAAACAACTTTAAAGCCTGGTCCCATTTTTTTTGGAACTACCTAGAGCTAGATGTTCCTCCTGTGATAACACTGGGTTAGTCACAATTAAGGAGACCAGGCTGGTTTTCGTAAGAAGAATTTTTGAAATCTTGTACTTAATGAGGGTCGGACTGTTAGCATTGGAGCTGTACGAGCTACACGTCAGGCAAGGGCCGAGTCTACAGTGAAGATCCCGCCCTTATGTCCTTTTTAGGAACATGCTTCATCAGAGCTGGGGAGGGGGAGTCTGTAAATCTGCCATGATTTCCCCCACGAGCGTGGTCATTATGGTAAACGGAGAGGATTGAGGAGAAGCTGTCCATTTATATATACAGTCTATGGAGCGCACACACAAAGACCGCATAAAATTGATTTGCCCATAGGCTTTATTATTTCTCTTGTGAAGTTTATTAGAAAAAGCAGAGACATTCAGTGAACTGTCAGGAGTCAGGTGTTGAACTCACCTCACCAGCAGTGACATCGGCTTGGTCATGTTCATTATGTGCACCTGTGACTAACTTACAAGGTTCTTTTAGATATTACAATGAGAGATGTTAAATTCTTTACCTTTACATGTTTCAGCTGCTATATACTGCAAAAGACACACAAGAACAAAAAAAGAAAAGGCAGAACAGGAGAATCTAAGATTAGCCATTTCGGATCACTGCAAAAGAAATAACACATCCTGGATGAGGCACGGGTCATCGGATCTGGAACAAAATCTACCGCTGGCTAAAAGAAGCCATCAGAATCAGGAAGCGGATCACCAACACCATCATGAAGTGTTTCTCCTGTCCCACACCTGTGACACCTTTCTCCTGTCGTCCTGAGACCACAGGGCAGCAGGGGGCCGGTGGTCAGTCTGATGAATAAGTCAGGACCGTAAGACTGGCCACGCTTTGAAATACCCCAATAAACGTATATTTAATTTAGCACTACCTTATGTTTGGAAATGTACCTTCACCGACTATGGCAATAAAATCCATTCTGATTCTAAAGAAAGAACAGCTGATGAGTGACACGCCACCGTACACCAGTGATACTTCTCTGGAAGACTCGCAGAAAGAATTTAACATCTCCAATTATAGTGTCTGACTAAAAGAACCTCATAAGTTATACTTGGACCGACATAGTTTCAGCATTAGCTATAAAAAAAAAATAGCAGGAAAAACCTCCAGTCCTGCCCGCTTCGAAATCCATGCCATTAGAAGAAATACAATTCACATTAATATTCATCATAGACTTTTCAGGAAAATTATTATATAAAGAGTGTCAAGGCATGTTCAAAGCAAATCATCTGTATAGTATCTAATAGAATTATGTTTCATTAAAGATAATAAAAACATGTAAATGTCTATGAGGGAAATTAATGGATATATACTTTCAGAATCGGTTATGAGGTTAGGCACTGCTCAGCTTCATATAAATGAGTCAGAAGTTTCAACGGACATACGTACCTAAAAATGACTACAGGCATGACACTCCATTTTATTTATACATTTAAGTCATCCTATTTTGGCCCTGTGGCAAAAATACTTTACAGTAAAGCTTGACTCAGCATCCTGTATCAGCCTTTACTGACTGTCAACAGCAACTTAAATGAAATGAAATGACTGTATATCCCCCTCTTTTTTCCTGCTTGCATTTCCTCCTTCTTCCTCACTCGTCTCCTCCTCTGCTGCTCAGAGATACAGAGTCAAAAGGATGCAAATCTGCCCACTTCCTTCCTCCCTTCCCCCATCTGCAAACAGAGATAGCTCGGGGCTAGTCCCAGGCCTTAACATGCACGAGCAGTGACAGTGAGTTACGCTCCATATCTCCTCTATAACAAACTGTTCCCTCCTTAAGAAGCAGACGAGCCTCCCTCTCACCAGGCTGCACAGGCGGAGCATTCTGATTGGACAAGGTTAGAAACGCATTTGCATTCCACCTCCTTTCTCACTGTACCTTTGTGGGTGAGTCCTTGTCCAATAGCTGCTTTAAAAAGAAGTTTCCAGATTGAACTATTTTCAGCCCATATCCCCGCCCAATTAAAGTGTATATTTGATTTAATAAATAAATCACATTTAGCCATATAAGTCGAGAACATGGACCATTGATAATACTCAGGCTGAAACAACTAAATGATTTATCAGCAACAAACAGACAGATTGTCTGGTGAGCAAAGCTGTCAGAGTCAGTACAGCAAACCAACGCTTTGAAAGTGTGTTATACTTGATCCATTTCAGCCGATATCCGACATAAAATACAGTATACGGTAAACCTGGAGGACAAAGCAGTCACCACAAAGGACCAGGAGCAAGATTGCAAAGAGGAGCCAAAGAGAAGCGAGGTTAACACATTCGATTCTTGACATTCTTAACAGATTCCTGACAGGACGTGACAATTCCCAATGGCCCTGCAGCAGCAGTGCTGGACAATACGTGACCATGCGTGCTATTCATTGCAACATGTGGTAACAGATCGCAGCAGTTTGTGACGGCGCGTGAAGCCTCTGCCCCGGATCATCAAATTCCATCCACACCCGTGATCCTTGGTCAGTGGTCGTGAATGTGGATTTGTGGCATTCGTTATGTGTAATGAAGCCTAGGCATTAATTCAACCTGGGAGACTAATTTCAGCATCACATGCCTCCAGCCAATGATCGTTTCTGAGAGGGCCGCACCTCCACCTCAGCCATCAGCGTAAGAGCCGCACCTCCGTAGCAGCCAATCATCGCCCTCTGTCCCGCTTTTAAGCCCCAGCAATCATGGTTCGTTTGCTTCCCAGCTGTGCTGCGGCCCGCCTCCACCCAATCTCTGCCTATTCCATCCACGGCTTCTCCCTGCTGCAGCTTCACGGGTCTTCCATACCACCACCAGTGTCCAGGCTCCGGGGGGAGACATCCCTAACTACAAGCTGTTCATCCATACTGACTTTCATACATCGATGTCTACCGCCGGGGTCTGATCGCCAAAACTAATATACATGTCAATAAATCTTCCTAAGAAGATTTATGCTTTTGTCTGTTTGAGTCTATCCAGGTTGAAATGTGCATTAGCTGGCCACTTGCCTCTGCTTCTTTGGTGCACCTTGATTTTTATTAAGAGCAGATTATGACAGTAAAGTTTCATTGTTAAATCGGTTCAGGTGAGTATGCTACTTCCTGTCACGATCTACTTCCTGTTGCCCTGCTTTGGTTTGTTTTCTTGTGTTTATGCCCCGCCCTAATGTGTGTCACCTGTGCCACATTCCCTCATATATTTCTACCCCTGTGTTTCCCTTGTTTTGGTCAGTTCATTGTCTTCATGTCCAAGCCCTGTTTGTGAGTCTGGTTTTTCAGTTGTTTTTATTTTGGGTTTTTGGCCATTTCTTGTTTGGACTTTCTCATTATCTTCACTAAATCAGTTTTGTTGCAGTCATTGCATTTTGAGGGGTTCTTTCCTTGTTTAACATCAAACCATGACACTTCCTGTCTGACTCAAAAACAGAAATGTAAATGTATTGGGAACAAATTTGAGCTAAATGTCAAACAATAAAAAGGTCCAGTATGACGTTCCACAACTCCTCTTACTTTCTGTGAACTGGCTATTCCTTTCGCTTTCTTCCTCTTTTGCTGCATGCCATTGTGGATTTCTATGGTTGCCCATGTGTGCGACTGTGCGTATGTGTAATTGTGGACCATTGGCTCTGGGCTTATTACTTTAAGTTGTCTCCAGCCCCTGCAGCTAATCCCTGTCTACTTCAGGGAGGGATAACAATAATACAACAAGATCTAGTGGTCCTAATGAAATCCTATCAGGTTCCCAGTCTGAATGTCAGTGGAGGGGTGGGGGTGTATATGGGGTATTGATTGAATAGAAGAGGCAGAGAATGGTGAGGAAGTGCAGGGAAGTAGTGGAATGAAGAACAGAGAGGTTTCAAAAGACTCAGTGGAAGGTTTTTTTTCAAAGGGTAGACTACATGGAGAAGAATGGCACTGGCCTTTTAATCCTGATTGAAAAGTGAGGCATGGTAAGAAAAGCTCCGTGTGCCAATGGCATCATTAGGAAACAGACAAAGTTTTGCAGACAAAGAAACAGAAATTATTTTATTTTACTTTTCGCATTGTTCAATCACCTTCAAGTTTTTGGTGCTGATTTCAGAGAAATCCGAACAAATAACACTTTCTGGAAATAAAATGAATGTTTGTAGGCTGTTGTTTGTTTTGTGGCAGCGCGTCATACTCGTGGGGCTGGCCTAGCGTGGAGGAAGGAAGACAGTTGGACATCATTATTGGTGCACTCTTGTCTGGCGAACTATAAGCATATTTCTTTTTACAGAGCAGATTATCCACCGGAAGGCAATCGAAGTTAGCCTTTATGTGGCATATCGAGGGGGGCAGCTAGGTGGCTGTTGATCCACCACTCAATTATTTAAATGATCCCCAGACAACGGCAGGACATTTTGCACCAATAAGACAAAAAAATAAGTTAACTCATAGGCAATGAAGGTCCACTAAAATGAACAGGACAAAGGCAAGTTACAAAAACATGGATTTATTCTCGTTGAGTTAAAGGTGCATTATGCAACTTTCTATGCAAAAAAAAAGTTGATATTTGTGCATATTTGACCTTGTAGTGACGAGCTGCTGCGTGAATGGTCAGCGTGGCGCCTTCACTTTCGCTCCAGGATGAATTGTTTTGTAGGTTTTCTGGTGAGAGGGTCCGTCAGCAGTGAAAACCTTTCAAACAGTTGATCCTGGAGCGACCACTGTGATGGAAAGTAAAGGCGCCACGGTGACTCATACATGGGCCCCGACAAGGTATCAACTTTTTTCCACATAAAAAGTTGCATAATGCACCTTTAAGTTCGATAAGGTTTTGTAAAATATCTTTTGACAAGTTCAGTTCTGTTCATAGAGGTTCACAATCATTTCGACAATCCAACATCGGTCCGTACAATCCAGGTATGAGTTTCACGAGGAGTAGAAGTTATCACAGCAGTTAAAACAGTATAGTTAAAAGGGGAGGTGGGCGCGCCATCAGGTCCCAGGTGAATGGTTGTGTTGGACTCTCTGGACGAGCCATTCCAGGACCCCTTGCATCTGACCCTGCCCAGCTGCACAGAAGCCTCCGGACCAGCGCTACCAAGGAGCAATGCACCATGGAAGTTGACGACGACCCAGTTACTGACTTGACGCTCCGAGACGACTTGAACAACTTGTAAACAACTCATCCAAGGCATGCCTAGAGAGGAGAGGTCAGGTACAGCAAAGAGCTCTTTTTATAGCACATTTGATTGGTTAACTGTAGGACTAAACCCCAACTCACTACATATAGCTTGTAGCATGAAGCTAACGTTATTTAGAATAATGGTAAGCATTCTCTGTTATTCTATTCAACGGCTGTTGAACCACTTTGCTCCTCTCCATGTCTGTATTTGGTAGAAACATCCAGGTACATCCATAATTCAATCATTCAGCATTTGTTATTAAAGGGGCTAGATGCAAGTTGGCTATTTTATACTCACTACTGCCACCTCAGGTCATACGTCTAACTGCACCTTCTATATTAAGCTCGCAACGGCACTTTGGACCCGAAGTCACACCTTTTTGAGTGACAGTGCAAGATTTTAGAGGCAGTGGTGAGTTGGTCTAGGCTGATTCTACACCTTAGGACATGGCTGGAACATGTAGAGGGAGGAAAATACATCATTTTAACATTTTTAAACTCTGTATAGTCCCTTTAAAGGAGAGAGGTGGAGTAACTTTTTTAGGAGGCTTAATGAGATCTGGCAGGGGGACCACCGAACAAATTACTAATGAAAACTCGGATTCATTGTCTTAATGTTCTTTGTCCAAGAACACACATGCACCATTGAATCAAAAGTACTTCTACAAGAATGACCACATGTATTATTCTCAGATAAAAAAGGTAAACATTTCAAGTGAAAGCAACTCTCTCTTCTCCAGTTTCCAACGCTTTAAACTTAACCTACTAATCGTATAGTTTAATACCGAAGGCTGAAATATTAAATCCCCCATAAAGAATTACAGAGGGTGTTGCCTTCATGGCCAGCCCTTCACTCCCTATAAATCTCTGGTGGGACTGAAGGAGAAAGAGGAGCACAGATGAAAAGAGGGAGATGGACAGTTCCAAGAGCAGAGCAGACAGACGGCGGGAGTGAGAGAGACGATCTGTTCTCCTCTCTTCCTTACCCTCCACCTCGTCGGAAATTCTAATGGACTCTTTTCCTTAAAACAGTCCAAAATAACATGTTAAACATATCCAAACAGGCCTCTTTTGGAATTTGTGCAACTGTGTCCAAAACAAATGACATGAGCTTATGAAACAGTGACACCTAAATATGTATGCCTAGAAACACCCATACCTCCCTCCCCCTGGCTGAGCATTGCTTTTTTCTGCGTTGTGTTGGTTGGTATTCCGCCGGCGTGCTCTTTACTGTGGGCAGGCCGGACCGCGTCGCTCCCCTCTACATGTCTGCTAAATGACAGTAATTATTTTCCGGGGCTGCAGGCGGCTCATGCATGTTTTATTCCCACCTCCCCCATCTGCCTGCATGGCCGTGCGTAGAGGAGACCATCATAGTGTGACAAAAGCCCTTTATGTCTCCCTGTACAGTGCTACTACAGTCCCCACTGGGCTGTGCGTCCGGGTGCCGTACTGAGGGGCCCGCTGTTTGATGGCACCAGAGGGGCCGCGCCGACTGCCGGTGTTAACCCCCCCCGCTCATGATGGCCAATACGCAGATAAAGACGTCTAATGGTATTTCAATATACTGCTGGCTGCTGCCGTAAGCATTGTGAGGCAAAATGGCCACTGTGTTTCACCTGAGGTCCATATCACTACCCATGATGCATCGCTTTATTATTTGCTCGGGGTTTACTGTCGGGAGGTTGGGAATAGCAAATAACACATGAACGGATCTGAAGGTGAAATCAAGGATATCTTTTGGATAAAAAAAGTGTTATGGGAGAAGGGGGGATTTATTTGTATAGTGCGTTTCATAGGCATGGTCACAGTGTGCTTCACAAAGGACAATTACTCATTCACACTCCATGTTGCCACAGCTGCCCAGGGGTAAACTTACAGAAGCGCGGCTCCTAATCTTCGCCATCACCATGTGACCTCTACCAATAACATTCATACCTGCAAAGTGGGTGCAGTTTTTTGCCCAAGGACACGAAACTGGTTGGACCTTTGTCCGCCTATGCCACAGCACCTGATAGTCCCACACGGTCTCCCATTGTGTGACAAACCAGGCCCAACATTGCTTAGTTTCTAAGATCTCATGAGATTGTGCTATGGCAAGTTTAATCAACAATGACCATTAACCTCTTGACCCCCGTCTTGACCGGGCACATTTTCTCCAGCTCAGCTCATAGGCCAGAGTAATGCCTCATTTGAAAGCTAAAAGTAATGGGGGTGCGGTGCCCTGTCTGACGTTTATGCCGTGTTTGGTCTTTATATGTTGCCTATTCGAAGAACCTTTCATTTCTGTTGATGGCTGATGGTTGATGTGAAAGACGATACTACCATCCATGTCTAATATGGATTTTGTACGGCCAAACTGAACAGGGTGGCATCGACGGGCTCTAAGATTGTGAGGAGACCTCAGAGACCTTTCAGTGAGCCATACAAGCTCGAGCGTCTCTGACTCTGCTCACCCTCTGAACCCTCAGTTTGAGCTTCTAACCTCTAGGAGGCGATACAGAGTTCCACTGGATGAAAAGGCTGTGTTTCAGAAATCTTTTGTCCCCTGTGCTGTGGGAATTCTGAATGAAGCAGCGACCTGAACACAATGGCCACAGAAATGGACTGAACTGTTCTGTCATACTTTTTTTTCTCCTATGTTTTATTTTTCTATGTTTCTTCATCTTCATCTTTTCTTATGTATTTTTCTACTGGGCATGTTTGTATGGTCCCTATAGTCTTGTGTTTTTATATCTCGGTGAGCCAAAGAGCAATTTCTACCTCGGTAGACAATAAAATTCTATTCTAAGACCTACAAAATGGAGGGATCGGCCCATTAGTCCGACGTCTCATCATTCTGAAAATATCCCATTGAGTAGGGGTTGAAAAATAGAATTAGGTTCAGGCAAGAGTCCACTGGGCCTGTGGTTGTATCTGGCTCACTGCTCGATGGTAATTTTTTGGAATAATGAGACGTCGGACTAATGGGACCAATGGCATGGCACCCAAAATGGATCTAAGATTTTTACTTGCATTGTTGTCACTTTTTTGTCGTCGCTATTTCGTCGTATTTTGGGGTATTATGTCATGTTTTGTTGCTTTTTCATTACTTTTTTGTTGCCTTTTTTGCTAAATTTCCACCTTTTTTTGTCGCCATTTTGAGATTTTAGATTTGGGTGATGTCGAACTGTAGAAAATGTGCTCGGTTAAGGCGGGGGTTAAGACCTTAAAGGGGCTAGATGCAAGTTAGCCTTTTTATACTCACTACTTCCACCTCAGGCCATACGTGTAACTGCACCTTCTATATTAAGCTCGTGCAGTGACGGTGCAGGATTTTAGAGGCAGTTGTGGTAAATATGTCTGGGCTCATTCTACACCTTAGGACAATGTTGAAACATGTAGGGGGAGGAAAATACTTAATCCGTATAGTCCCTTTAAGGGTGTCAACATACAAAATATATCCTTTTAGTTGCAATTGCCACAGTGACTGGTTTGTGCTGAATACACTTTCCATTGAAACCAGGCCTCAGTTTGGGTCCTGACCCCATGGTTTGATTTCCAGTGTACATAACTTCACTAATAGCATTTTTCTTCCATCTTCTATGCACTCTTGTTACTGTACTCCCAGTCTCCCAAAAGTCCCCATCCTCCTCTACTGTAACTGTCCGTGGTGGCAGCCGGCTCAGCCACGGCACGGCACGCTGCACTTTGGACGTTCATCTCTCGCCGTCCCACACTGTGACAGCCTCTGCGTGCCACTTGGCGTTGTTGGCAGGATACATCAGCTGTTGTTTTCCCCCCTGTCAGCCGGCCTCCGTGGCTTTGTTGCCGATGGTGGAAATGTATGACTGCTCCGCGCCCTGACAGAACACTTGATCATCTCCCCCGAAACAATAGAAATGCGTCGCTGTCACCACTCCGTCAAGGTTCGCCTGATGAATGCATCCTATTAAAACTGGAAAGCCGTTGTCTTCCTCCACCCCTCCTTGTTTTTGCAAGCACCATGTCGTGTGTCAGGCCCGTCCCGTGACATGAAGCTCGTTTGGTGCGACTCAGGGGATCGCTAATACCCCCGCAGCTTTCGTAATGAACATGTGGCTGCTCTCTCTTGGGCACAATTTGGTGTAATTCATAAGCAGAGGACGGGGCATTAGCCAGATGGAGCAGTGGGTGGCATCCCTTCTCTGGCCCATCCATTAGGTGACAGCATTCCGGCGCAAACAGATAGGCAGGCACGTATCGGTGACACCATCCATCCACAGGGTTGGGAGTGAGCGTGCATGAAGATGGTAGAAGTGGTTAAATGGGGGGAAGTGTCTCTTGGGGAAAGTCAAAGAAACAAATAGAGTAAAAAATGTAAAGGAAAAGAATGGGTCTGGATAAAAATACCGTAAAAGCAGAATTGTTTTCAGCTTGTTCTATGGCAGGCCAGGAACGATTCCTGTAGCCGAAGTAAGATGTTACTTGTTAGAGAATTAACAATGGTGTTCGAGAGGATAGATGAAAATAGGCAGCAGCCTGGATGTCTTATACAGGAGAAGTTTATTTACCATCAGTGCGGGACCCGGAGACATGAACTCGAGACCATTCAAGTCCGTCTATGCTTCCACAGAAAAGGGATAAATACCCTCTCAGAGCGTCATACTCATACGCAAGCAAACATTCAGTGGCTGAGAGTGGGCGCCTGAGCACCACAGTCAAGGCTATGACAGAGATAGTACAGCTTGTACAGCTTGACCCAGTATGATAAATAGCAATTTAATTTTCCATCAAATTCTGCAAAGTTTATTAGACTACACAATTTTTCTTTTAAACTTCAAATGACATCATACTAGGCCTACTATTTGGTCTAATTGAAAGGGTTGCTTAAGTATTATATATTTTTTGTATTTCATAACTAATACCTTTCTGTGTCAATTATGAAGTTAACTTACAATTATAAAAAAAAACGCTGACTGTTCCTGCAACTTATGTACACTTCAAGGGCATCAGGATTAGATGTTGATGAAATAAATGCCTGAGAGCAGCTGATACATGATATATAGTGTAATTACAATATATTTATGCCTGGGGGAGAGAGCTACACCAACAAATGAGACCAGCATTCGATGCTCTTCTTTCTTGTTTTCTCAGGGGTTTCAAACTTTTTTCCTCTGTGAAAAACCTTAACAAAATGAAACGCTAGAGAGAAAGTTTTCCTTTGGGGATACGTATATGAGTAACAATCGGGCTTAGTCAGCATAGGTTAAGATGTATGCATGTTTGCACTTTAAGTTTGATGCATACAAATATGTTGGCTTCTGTACAGGACAGTAATCAAATTTGACACATCGTTCAGAAGGGAAGGGGAGGAGATCCCTGCTCTAGATCAACTAGTCTTTTTAACTACTGCAATTAGGTTTAGCTTTTTATATTTTAAACCTGCAAGGAGTTTTGTAGTACTTGGGAATGTCTTGAGAAAACTTGTCTAGTCAAACTCCACACAATGCCCTTCCTGGTCCACTATATGCGGCCAATTGAAGCACCACTGTTTTTTAAAATGTTGACCCTCTTCCAGTCATGCTTCAGTGTCCTCCCGCACAAATCACATGGAACTATTTGCAGAGTGTGCATGAAAGTGTCTGATTGACAAATGGTGTCCTTATTCAAATGGGAAAAAAACAAAAACAATTTAAAGTGAGAGGGCTTAAAAGTGCTTCTCTGCAAGGACGAGGCTGATCGTTTTGTGTTTAGTCTTCTATTCAGTATAGTTCAGACACAGACTCAGACAGTTTTTCTGATCATGTTTGGGTTCTTTCACAGACATGTTCACAAAGCAATTCACATGGGACAATTTACATTCACTCCATACATGGTGATAGTAAGATATCTTTGTAGCCACAGCTGCCCTGGGGTAGACTGACGGAAAGGGATGAACTGGGGTAGAGCGCCATCCGCCCTCCGACCACCAACAACCACTCACTCTCACATACAAGCATACACTGGATACACTGGACTTTCATAAAAGATGCAACCAAAGACTGTCAGTAATTCCTAAAGACTTAAAGCAGTACTAAGTGACTCTTGCCCCTAGAGGCCATAAGCGCAAATGCAGTTGTCGTAGCAAGTTGCGATCTTTTAAGTTATTAATTGTCCGTGAGAGAAAACTACGCTGACAGAAAAGGGAAGGGAGAGGGATATTGTCCAATTACACAATGGAAATAAGTTTTTTCACTCAAAGTTGGCTGTAAATACTGTTAGCTTTTCCCGTTAGCCTGTTAGCTTCTTCTTCATGATTCCTTTAGTGTGTATTGGTTGCTCCGGTCCGGTGGCAGTCAAGTTGCAATTGTGGTATTCTGGCCAGAGACACCAGGGGGAGATGAAAGACCCTCCAATCATCCCATTAACACTTGTATTACCCCCAGAGGGACTACAAGTACTTAGTATTGCTTTAAAGGCCTTCATGTCTCACCACATCTTCTGTTAATGTTGTACCAAAGCCTCATCCAGCCTGTGTTACTGCACTGCTCTGCCTTTTATAACCATGCTTGCGCTCAAGAACCGGAACATGTTCGCCAAAATGACTGCCATATAGCAGCCAAAATCATCCCAACCTCACACAGTTAAACACTAAGATCATAACACGCATTGCACGTGCAATAACACAGGACAACACCCGCCCACTGCCCCATTGTTTTACTCTATTACCCTCCGATCGTAGATACAGGTCACTCATATGCAACAGAGCACATTTTCAAAACAGTCTAATCCCCACAGCCATCAACACACTTAAAGGAACAGGCCATACTGAGATATGTTCTTAGCTTAGACGAGTTGATGCGTACCTGTCTGGTCTTTACGCGTGCGCTCAGTCACGCAAAAACACGGAACATGTTGTTAGCATTTAGCCTCTCCTCCTCTCCTCTATGGGGCCAAACTGGGGTGAAGTTAGAAGCGAACAAGCTCCTCCACGATTTCCATATTTAAATACAGTAATGTGAGCATTTAAACGATCCAAGTATAGTTACACAAAATTAAACATGTTGATTTTGTAATGGATAAATAGTGGTACTATTGTAAGGCTTAATAATACCATTATTGTAAGGCTTAATCATACCAACTACTATTGTATGGCTTAATAATACCATAGGAGCACTTTGACGTCTACGCAGTAAAGTCGAAGTGCTCCTAAGGTCATGATGTCCAGTATATGTTGTTTGTAATGTATAGTTGTGTGTGCTCTGGTGCTTTCCTGCCTGTACAGCTGTGAAAAATAAATTTCCCCCTGTTGGTAATAAACCAAATTAACTAACCATATACACCCTTATGTACATGTTTTTAGTTGAAGGGGAAACCGGAGCACCCTAAGGAAATGCAGACACAAGGAGAACAGCCGAACTCCACACAGAAAGGCCCCGTCTAGGTGGGAATCAAACTAACTGTACTAACTATAATAATGTGGATGTTTGGACACAGCCTTTGTCCTCTTCCAAGTGCTTTGTTTTGCTTTTGTTTAGCTGAGCATTAGCAGCTAGACATTGCCAATGCGATTCTTTGGCAGTGGTGGAGGATGACTTTGATGCTTTTATTCAGACACCCTTGTGTGACATATACAAACCTCAAATGTTACACAGTGTGGCTTCAAGCTTGCATTTGTGAGTTTGAAGAAGGTCAGTGTTGTTGTTTCTTGCTGCAGGAAATTGCAAAAGACACCCCATTGCAGTTTGATGATTCTCGTTAGTCATTCAAATTTCTCAACTTTCCCCAAACAGTGCAATTAGCTTTCCAAGCGTAACCCGAGAGAACACCCGTGACGGACCAGACCAATTACACTGTTACCCAGCCCGTAATACCCCGCACACACACGTAGGAGCGCAGTCCGGTGAAGCGCGCCTCTCTGTTTGTCAGTGGAGGTGTCAAGGTCTCCAAGGCAACTGCATAATGGGGCGGGCCTAATGCAATCCCAGGGCCATGTGGAAGATTGGTCTGGGTCGGAAACCTATTCAAGTCAACCTGTTCTGATCTATTTGTAGAATCTTCAACCAAAAAGTAAAATCAAAAGTAAAAATAAAGTTTGCAATAGGTCTGACAATTCGGATAATTCAGTTGAACCACTTTTGCTCCTTATAAAAAGCCGCTGCCATATTTGAAATAATCAGTGGTACATCCTAACATTAAGGTCAGTGAGAATACAGAACGCCTCAACATCTGCCTCCAACATGCCGTAGGAATCTTTGAACTTTGCGTCCTCCATACGCTGGCTGTGTGATGTATGCTCCACTGCTTATTTGTGGGGTGTTATAACAGGCCACATATTGCGGGGGTGTGCGAGTCATACATACGAGCTACAGTGTATGTATGGCTGCGCTGCACTTGCTTCCCTCACAAAGGGGGGGATTTTGTTGCACGCATCAAAGCAGTGCAGCAGAACTTCAAAGCGTGGAGTTTGTCAAATACTTTTGCAGTTGGCCTTCGCACAAAGCGGGGTGCACGTGGTTCGCGTTTGCTTCCAGTTCAGATGTCTCAGGGACACCCAGAAGTGACCCAGGAAAACAGAGCAGTATGGTAGAGCTGGTGATGGTCTGATCAGCTCATCAGCTCGTGTTCCCTATTAGTGGGTGAACAGTCCAGTGCTTGGTCAATTCTGCTTCAAAATGATAGGAAAACCAACGCAGAAGCCCCAACACATTTCAGGGGGGGGAACTATTGTATACACAGGAGACCACAGACCAACAGGGCTGCTCCACCTGCAGGGTGGGTGGAGAAGAATCACCTGTGAACACTACCTAAGAAACACCACAGACTATACACTCAAATATAAAAAGTACAGAGAAATCCAAGTCCCCATAAGTCCAGGATACTTTGTGGTTTAAAGGGACTATAGGGAGTTGAAAAATGTTAAAATTATGTATTTTTCTCCCCCTACATGTTCCAGCCATGTCCAAATGTGTAGAATGAGCCCAGACCTGTTCACCACAACTGCCTCTAAAATCCTGCACTGTCACTCAAAAAAGGTGTTAATTCGGGCCTGAATTGCCGTCATGCATGAGCTTAATATAGAAGCTGCAGTTACACATATGGCCCGAGGTGGCAGTAGTGAGTATAAAATGGCCAACTTGCATCCATCCCCTTTACAGATCCAAAAGGTTTCTTTTTGCATAGAGTCTGGTATGTGATCAATCCCTTAGGCTTGCAGACTAGATGGATTGCTCTTCAAAAAGTATCTAACAATGTTGCCTGTACGGATGACATATTTATGTTCAGCCAACCGGTCTTGTTGCTTTACAGTTAATTGCATGTTTTATAATACAGTATATGCATTGTGTGAGTGTTGATCCACAAATGACTTACGCTATGGGCACATCAAACGTGTCAAATCGTATGTGTCGCTTGTGTTCGCTTCAGGAGAAGCTACCGCGCAATTCTGAGAAAACCTCTGTTCCTGAGCACGAGGTTGGGATGAAAAAATGTTGCCTGATTCTTTCATTGTGCATGGTGAAAGTGTGTTTGATCACAGTCGAATAGTTGTCCTCCAACACTTTACGCAAACCTTGCCCTGCTTTCAAACCTCCTGCCTCTCCTGGTCACTTGGAGATGCCCTCCTTGACCCTGTCTCTCCCCTAACAAGCCCCGTGTAGTGTGCAGGCGGCTTCTAAACCATGCCTCAACCCCCTCTCCTGAGCAACACGCAAATACACAGCCCCTTCATAACTAGGGTTTGGAGCGCCCTGCCCCTGACAGTGGGGACATCTCCCCGGTTTACTCAAGCACATACAGCGTAAACAAGTGTGCAGTACCTCTGTCCAGCGAACATGTCATGACAAAACCCTGTTCAAAACATGTTTGTAATCGAGTGCGTTCTATATTGTGTCTGTGGCCCAATCTTCCGCCTGGCGCAAGGTCAGTCTTGGTCGAGGCGAGGCTTCAATCTTGCGCAAACACAACTTTGCCCTAGTGCTTTTGCCGGTAGCATGAGGGAGTTGCTTAGGGAAAAAATTGGGTCGGCGGATGTGCTGCGTTGAAGAGAGCATGAGCGGTGGTCGTCGTAATAAGCCTCGTGTTTTCTTTTTGCATTACTGCTCCTCATGGACAGCTCAGTCCAACGATAGGTGCACATTTCACAAACAGGGCGCATAGCAAACTTTCAATAATTCAGCCCCTTCAAGAATCCTGGAACTGTTGCAACTGTAGCAACTGTAGCAACTGCTCCAATAAGCGACAATCGCCTTGCAACTGTACTTCTCCACAGCCAATAAGACAGTTTTAGATAAATGAAATCCTTTTTATTTGGTGCTGCCTCTCTCTGCTTGCCTCACACTCATCTCAGATCTGACTTTGCAGTGAGCGGCCTTGTGGGGAAGCTGGCCAATGTGGTCAAGTAGGAGGCAGACTCAAAAATAGGAGCCAAAATTTATTTCACCGTGGTTAATGTGGCTAAATCAAAAAATGTACATATACACAAAAAAATACTGCCAAAATGCTCAACAGAATCAACAAACAGAACTTAAAACTGAGCTCCACATGTACCCAGCTACATGGTTCCCCTGACTGATTGCAAGACACTTCTTTATAGCAGGGAGCCCCTCCCCCAGGTGAGTACATTTTACTCAGAGGTAAGTATAAGGGGAAAAAAACAGGAAACATTTGCCCCCGGGCACATGGACCTGTCCATGGGATGAACCATGGTTTTAAAATGGCTGCCAACGAGGACACACCTCCTCTTTGTGGACCAAGTGGTTAAGAATTACCAAGTTTGATTGTAATGCAATAATAAAATAAACCTTTTGAAATAATAAATAAAGCATTTAAGCTAAATGCCGTGTGTGTGATGCTGTGATGTTATGTTTAACTGTTTAGTTGGATATCGCAAAAAGTATGACTATGAAACAATGAATACATAACCTTATGAGTATAGTACCAAAATAACTTATTGGGACAAAGTAACCTAAGCCTGCTTTGTCACAGGCCTGCAGTCATTCCACTCTCTGTCTCATTTCTCTGCTAAACTGGATCCTAATTTGGCGATAGGGTTTGATCTGACAGATGAAGGACTGTGTTTTGTATAAGACCCAGAGCGACAGGTGCCACAGCTGAGCGGAGGCACAGCTCTACTTCTTTAACGCTTATAGTACTATACTGTAGGTGGAGGTCCATGCTTGTCTGTTTGGGTGTGGGTGGGTGGGTTGGTGGGTGGGTTGCAGCTGTAGAGCAGTTTGTCTTGCAGGGCATAGGCACTTTTTTTTTTTAACATTTTCTGTAATTTTCTATGTGGTCAGTGGACTTTTCTCTTGATTTATTGTGCACTTTAGCACCTAGAACACAGCCGAGGAGGGCAGCTTCATCATCTACAGACGCAGATCCCCTGGAACTTTTACATTCTGTCGCAGAAAAAGAGCTTTTGCCCCGTAGAAGCAAATAAGGTAGCGAAAAACTGGGCCAGTCAGGATTTATGAACGCGTGGTTTTGTGGGGTTTGTTTCAGAAATATTATGCACTAAAACAACAACAGCACACGAAGATTTGGTCCATTACATTGTGTTTTTTTTCTCTCTCAGACAACATGCCAAGAAAAGATTACACCAGATAATGTAAAATAGATTTAGCCATTCCAAAAGTGTTGGAAATAGTACTATTCATAATGCATGGCTTCAGGGACCTTTTAGCAAACGCACAAAGGATCAGACTTGTTGCTCTAACAGTGAGTCTGTATAGCTCCGGGCTTTTGATTGAAAAGGAATAAATTAAATTCAAACTGTTTCTTCAGGTCCTTGGATGAGCCGCATTTTATTCCATTCTTTTTCTTTTTTCTATTCTGTGCAGTTTTACTTGTTGTAGAAAAAATAAACCTATGACAAAAATATTATTAGCTAAATCAAGACTGGCTCCCTGGCCAAGACGCTTCATGTGTAAAGCTTTGAGTGTTTTGCAAAATGTATTTATGAAGCAGTTTAGAAAGCACCATATGAATAAAATGCATTATTATTAACAGACGTGGTCAGCAACCATATGCATTTACTTAAGTAGACCTACTGTACTTAAGGATCTATGCTTCACTTGAGTAGTATTTGTGTTGAGAATGTTCTACTATACTCCAGTTGAAAGATAAATATACAGTAGCACATTTCTATTAAGGCTCCAAAGTTGTCCATGTGTTTTTTACCTCTTAACCCCCACATGAACCAAGCAGAATTTCTCCGGTGTGGCATTACCCAAATCTAAAAGCAAAAATGTAGCAAAAGAGCAACAAAAATGTGCCAGAAAAGCAACAAAAAACACAAAAATTAGATGAAAAAGCGTCAAAAAAGCAATTAAAAAGACAAGAACAATTCATAAACACTTCCAAAAATGCACCCAAAAAAATAAACTTGAACACTACGAAAGAGTGACAAAAAGTGACAAAAATGCAATAAAAAAATTAAATAAAAAAATGACAAAAACGTTACAATCAGTTATGTAGGTCTTAGCTTTCAAATGAGGCGCCACACCGGTCTATAAGACTGTAGGCTCCAGTCGAGAAGATTTAGATTTGAGTAAAGCTGAACTGGAGAAAATGGGCTTGATTAAAAGCCTAATAATGCACACTCCAGAACAGTAGGGGGCGCTGTGTAAATGTACTGTTAAAGGTCACTGGGAGAAGGTTTGTCCCAGTCTTGTTGTTGTATAGTGTCAATTAATTTGGGCACAATTATCTTGTTTTTGAAGCTGCAAAGTTTTTTTTTGTACTTTCCACTTCCTAAAGCGTTTTCTACAGCCAATACTTTAGTACTGTAACTTAGGTAATGTTTGACTTGTAGTATCTATACTTTTACGCAAAAACAAGAACTTGAATGGTCAGACTGTTGCACTATATGGTCCCGTATTTCCAGCAAATAAACTTCTTCAGCAAAAGAAGTAGTTTGCCTATATCCCGTGCCTCCACCCATCCACACACATACAGTACACACACCCACTGCCTCCCTCCCATCCAGCCAGGCGGGTGGTCAGGGAGCAGTAACAGGCCCATTAGGACTCCCAGGTCCCCTATTGATCTGCGCATTGATCCCCCCATTGCCTATAGGCTACAGTCGGGACAAGTGAGGGGCTTTATAGAGCTACTCGAGTCAGAGGAGTGGGACTGTGTGCATGAGAGGACATGTCAGGACCTCCTGACCACTTCTATTTGAGTAATATTAAATGGAAGAAACTGTACTCTCCCCCTTATTAAACATTTGGTTAGTCTTTCCACACAGAGAGTAAATAGAATAGAATAGCTTTTTATGGCCATGGTTTGAGAACAGGTTCGCAAACTAGGAATTTTTCCCGGTGCTGATGTGCAACATAAAACATAAAATGCAGAATAGATAAAAATAAGTAAAACTTTAAACTATAAGGCTATAGGGGGCATGCGTAAGAATATTAAATGAGATAAATAATAAAAGGTAAAATATGATAAGACGTAAACATAGAACAACAGCAGGATTGTATTTACAGATGTGTAGGTATAAATGATGAGGCGATATAAAGTGATAAAGTGATAGCAGTGGATCTAAGTGTGGACACACCACACAGTGCAACACAGAAGATTACATCCATGAGTCTGTGCCTAAGCTATGGGTCTTGTCTTTTGTTCATGTGTCTGATGGCGGAGGGGAAAACACTGTGAGTGGCTTTGTGTTTACAAATAATGACTGTTTAATTAACCTAAACTTAAATAATATTCTTATATCTTATCTTAACCTCAGGCCACCATTTTTACATACTGAGAGATGTTCTTACCTTAGCTGTGACGAGTTCTTTAGGACCTGTCTGGTCTTCAATCACGTAAACACAGCACAGACGGCGTTAGCATTTAGCCTCTCCCCCTCTCCACTATAGCTCCAAAACAGGTCAAGATAGAAGCTACCAAGCTCTTCCACGTTTTCCCCATTTAAATATGGTTACGTGAAGTGTTACACTACAAAGTATAATTACACAAAATTAAACAAAGAGGAAAAAAGCGGGAACTATATTGTAAGGCAGGGGTAGGCAAGTTTGTTTGGTGGAGGGCCGATTTTCTTCATGGCAAAAATGGCAAGGTCCGAAACTAACAATTGTAGCCCAAAGTAAAGCACATTTTTTCTACAAATATAACTTTTACAAATCATGTATGACCTAATGGGGTGTTTTGCCATAAATGAATGAATAAATATGAATAAATGTTTCTTCAAAATTCTCTTGGGGGCCAAAGTTTTATAGTGGAGGGCCGAATTTGGCCCGCGGGCCTGAGGTTGCCTACCTCTGTTGTAAGGCGTAATAATACCAGTAGTTTGGCATCCGCACAGTAAAGTGAAGATTACTGCGCGGCTTCCGAACGACTACTGGTATTATTACGCCTTACAATATAGTTCCCCCTTTTATCCGCTTAGAAAATCCACATTGTTTAATTTTGTGTAATTATACTTTGTAGTGTAACACTTCACGTAACCATATTTAAATAGGGAAAACGTGGAAGAGCTTGGTAGCTTATCTTGACCTGTTTTAGAGCTATAGTGGAGAGAGGGAGAGGCTAAATGCTAACGCCGTCTGTGCTGTGTTTACGTGACTGAAGACCAGACAGGTCCTAAAGAACTCCTCAAAGCTAAGGTAAGAACATATCTCAGTATGTAAAAACGGTGGCCTGTTCCTTCAAGTTGTCCTTGGCTTAATCAAGCAAATTCTCTCCAGTTCCCAAATCTAATTACACTGAATCAGGTACTCATTACTCAAGCAGTATATGTGCACCATATACTTCAGTTGCAAATGTTACAAAGCAAACATTTCAAGAAAACATGGCATTTTTCTTTCTGTAGGCCTATGTGAACCAATAATCTTTTCATTGTTGGATTGGATTGTGGTAAATCACTTTTCATATTTGGACATTCATCCTCTACACGGGACACTCTGGGAGCAAGCTACACTTACAGGCTTAAGTTGACCAACAATACAATGTCGCCCCCAATGGACCACAAAGAGTAACTGTGGACACAATAAATCAGCACACAATTTCTCATGTTCATGTTAATGTTTGTAAAAAATGTTACATATTCCACCCATAAGGGGCAAATGACTGTAACAGCAAATGTTGTAATTCAATTATAACGATAAGGGATTCCTCCCTCATCTCCACATTCCACAATAGGCTATCATTTCATGGAGATTATTTGAATGTTTGCACATGATTTATGTAGTAAAAGAAAAATTAAGCCTACAAATTGTTTGTTGGGCCCAAACTTACCCTTTTGATCTTGTGATTGAAGTCCTTTTGCACTGAGCAGTAGCCTGACTGGCCTGAATGAAGGGGGCATCTATTATCTTCTGTGCAATGTGTGTGTTACTATATTCCTCAGAATTACTATTTGAAAACAACAAATGACTTTAACGACTTTTACTTCGCTGTTTTACTCAAAGCTTGTATACAGTCTAGCCCTAACGCAGATTTATGACAAGGCAAGACGGCAGCTCCTCATCATGTCCTGCAAGACAAATGACCGGCCTTTCACTCCTTTTCCCCGGCTAATGGCCCTCCATCTATAATTATCACCCGATAATGAGGTCTAAAGAAGGCCCGCCGTGTGGCCGTGTGTATGTGCTGGAGCTGGCCGGGGCTAATTTATGGGTTTACGCATTACTGCAGGAGTTTTAGTGTGGCGTCTGGATTTATAGCACACAGCAGTCCAGGGTGCTCTGTGTGCATCAGTGCTTTTGCTTACAAGGCAGGAGTGGAGGTCATATAAGTGGGTCTCAACTGGTGGAGTGTCAGGACCCAGCATCAGCGGTATTAAGATCGGCCGCACGATATTATCAGCCGATATAGGCACCGAGAGGAACATCGGCTGTTGAACAAAATTTTGCCTGTGTGGCCGATGTGAACTCGTCTCCTGCTTTTGTGAATTTCACCGGAGCAAAAAAATTTATAGACTTAGCTATAGATATAGAGCAGGGTTGGCAACGTCAGGCCCGTGGGCCAAATCCAGCCCTCCAGCACAGAACCTCTGGCCCTCAAGAAGATTTTGAGGAACATTATTACACAAATCAGAGAGTACTTTTAACATTATTAGAGTTAAATGGGAGAAAAAAAGGTAGAAATACTGTCAATACACCCACTTAGGTCATATATTATGTACAACACTGGCATTTGAAGGAAGTACACTGGAAAAAGAATAATCGTTTTAAGGAATAAATGACATAGAGATTAAATCGAAGGTTTGAGTAGATTTGGTCTGGTCTTAGATGAGATAAAACCTCTAGTAATAGTTCAGATAATTCAGATCATTTTGTGTCATTTCAAGTGAAAAACAATTATTTGTCTGATTTTAAGTAGTATTTATTCTTGTTCCATTGGTGCTATAGCATTTGTATCTTGGGATTAGTTTAAACCAACTCAAAATAACTTTGATTCAAGCAATTTTAAGTCATTTATCTCATTTAAGATTATTCCAGTGTTGTGCTTTACTTTGGGCTAATAATCAGCGGCTTCGGCCCTCGGTCTGTCTGACAATAAAGAAAATCGGCCCGTCCGCCAAGAAAACTTGCCTACCCCTGATATAGAGCTTTAAAATGAGCCCTCCCGAGTCTCCTCACGTAGAAGATTTGTGTCCAAAAGTGCTCCTTCATTTTACAGAACTGTTCTGCGCACATGTTAAAAATGGTAGGCCTATGAGGTTTTGTTTGTGACAATTAGCCCCACAAGCCTAAATGCTTAGAGCCAATAGCAGCTTGGTTTAAAGCAGGGGTCAGCAAGTTTGCGTTGTGGCGGGCCGATTTTCATCACTGCCAAAACACCAAGGGCCGAACCTCACCATTAAAGCCTGAAGTAAAGAACTTTTTTTTCTGCAAATGCCAAGTGGTTCTCAAGTGGTTTTGGCTTGACCCACCATTACCCTCGAATGACAAGCCACTACAAACAGTAGATATGCTTTTAAGAGACGTATTTGATCTCTTATTTGCATGATAACATTTCTCAAAATCATCTTGGGGGTCAGAGGTTCTGTCCTGGAGGGCCGGATTTGGCCCCTGGGCCTGACATTGCTTACCCCTGGTTTAAAGGAACTGGCCACCGTTTTTCCATACTGAGATATGTTCTTACCTGAGCTTAGACGGGTTAATGCGTACCTGTCTGAGCTTGGTAGCTTCCAACTTCACCCCCGTTTGGAGCTATAGGAATACATTGGGAGAGGCCAAATGCTAACAACATCTTTGGTCTCTGTGCGTGACTGAGTGCACACACAAAGACCAGACAGGTACGCATCAACTCGTCTAAGCTCAGATAAGAATATATCTCAGTATGAAAAAAACGGTGGCCTGTTCCTTTAAAGCTAAAGCTAAAACAGGACATTTAAAGCCTGTTGCAGAGTAAATGTATTTTTGCCACCTCAGAGTAAATGGTCTCAACTTATAGCACTTTTCCAGCTACATTAGGCTCTCCAAGCGCTTCATAGCAAGGAACCCACTCACCCATTCACACTCTCATTCATACAAATACACATTCATACAAGGGTCTTGCCCAAGGACACAGCGAGCGGGATTCGAACCCCCGACCTTCCAATCATGAGACGCATCTGCACAAAAAACTATACACGGGTGTGAAACGTGCATCTAATTAATTTGTTTGGACAATTCGAGCACTGCAGGAGGGATTGCAACAGCTAGAAACAAGTTTGGGCTTTAACCTCTTAACCCCCACCTGAACTGAGCCCATTTTGCTCCAGTTTGGCTTTACCCAAATCGAATAAGCTTCTGAAAATAAGCATCACAATAGCAACAGAAATGAGACGAAAATGTAACAAAAAGAGCAACAAAAACGTGAGAAAAAAATCAATGAAAATGTGTCAAACGTGTGATGAAAAAGTGCCGAAACCCAACAGAAAAGTGATGGGGGAAAAATGTGACGGGGGGAAAAAGATCAATTTAGATCCCTTTTCTGGGTCTTCAAATGAAAGATAAAGGAGAATTGAAGAAAATGCACTTCCGGCGGGGGTTAAGAGGTTAATATTTAACTATAGGCAACAAAACAACAACAACAAAACTTCATAACAAAGGATTGATCTTGTGCTAACCGTGGCTCACCATCAAAAAACTATTCTTCTACTCCATTCATTCTTCCTGTAACCCACTTTTCGGGCCCGAACCATCAATTGAGAACCACTCATCTAAATGGACCTCATTGGAAACTGTTCACAAATCACTTTTTCTTTTGCTTCTGGCTTCGGTGCATTGTTTACCAGACTTAGCACCAGGTCACCATTCTATTTCTGTCACAAAGATAAACACACGTCGCCTTCAGTTTGCGCAATGTGTCAAAACAACTTAATCCCACAATTACACTTTTTCCGATAGGAATCAGCAGAAGTCGTTCACCCTTATCTCCACCATCTGAACTTCCTAAAGCAACGTGGTGTTTTCCAACTCACTGCTTCCAACTCACAATGTCCGACACATAGTCCAGCCGGATATTAGTCTGGTTAATTAATTACATATTAGCTAGCTCTTATTCCGCTGGAGTAGATTCTTCTTAATGCTGTGTAAGCATAACAAAAAACTCAAACTATCTGCAGATACAGGCGCCGGGATTAACTGCTCACAGATAACAGATAACATTCATAAAGTCTAAGTGTGCCAGTAACAGCTGTATCCACAACAAGCTGTAGGGAGGTGTGAGCACGTCTCATTCACAACATCCGTTATAAACACAGCTTTGCTACCATTTACTAACAAGACAGTGATTGTTGAATAAACTGACCAATGAGGAGGGAGCAAAGCGAGGTCATGGCACAAGGTCCAGGTCTCTGTTTGGCCCACAGAAGTTCAGTAAAAGTCCAATCAGTCATTTCAATAACGCAGTATGCTATTTTTCCTATTACTACATTCTATTTACAATCACCATTTTAGGATGGGCGTTCCCTAATGATGTAGTCCGAGTCCTGACAAGAACCAGGAAATACGACCATATTAGTCCAGTGCTCCGGTGTCTGCACTGGCTTCCTGTCGCTCAGAGAATAGAATTTAAAACAGCTCTTTTCATAGTTTAACACCAAAGAGAACTTCGGGGGGGGGTCTCCTGGTGGTTCCCAGAGTCAGGACTAAACACGGTGAGGCTGCGTTTCAGTTTCATGCAGCTACAATCTGGAACAGTCTTCGTGAGGATGTGAGACAGGCCTCAGCTCTGACAATGTTCAAATCCAGGTTGTTATTTTTACTCATGCATATGACAACTGAAAGTGTTTTATTGATTTTATCTGTTTTCTTGTAATTTTATGCACTTTGAATTGCCTTGTGTATGAATTGTGCTCTACAAATAAACTTGCCTAGTTTTGTAAAGGTACTCCACTAGCCGTTGTAATCGCTATCACCCATCTTGAATGAGGATCAATGCTTTATTTCCCCCCTTGCAAAACGGTCCTGGAGCTTGGGGAGAGTCTTTACCTGATCCGTGTAGTAACATGCCATGTCAGGGTGAACTAGTTTAATGCCTATTCATCATATAAGTGGTTTATGCACTGGCCTGGTCCGCATTGTTCACACATACTGCAGAGTCATGCTGTAATAGTAGTTTAAGCTCTTGTTAGTGCTTTTGTGTTATGGCTGTTTTATCAGTGAGTTGTCTCTATGGCCTGATGCCAGAGTCTCTGGCACCCAATCTTACATCACACGTGTGTCTGGTCATCCAGAGAGGCCTTCTCTAGGGCAAAGTATAACCAATAAATGTTATGAATGGGCTGAGAGCACCATTCATAAGATGCTCTCAAAGAAATGTTCATGTTAAAAGGACTGCATGGGTCTTGGGTCAAGGGTAGTTACACCATTCATCATGCATTACTGGTTAGTCAAGTCAAGTTAACCTCAGGGGTAACAGTCTGGTTACCCAACAACAACCACCAACAAATTATTATTGGGAAAAAAACAAACAGATTATCTATTGTTATTTTTTTCTGGTGAGGCAAGTACAGCAAATTGAGACTTTTGTATCTGCATTTATCATCCTCTTACGGCTGAGTGAGTTACTCGGGCCTTATACATTTTCATTAATGGCATAATAACTGACTTTCTCACATTCCCTCATCTGGAATGAGAGTGTGCAAGGTTCTCAATGATAAATAATTGATCATTTAAGAATTTCCCCCTGAGGATCAATTCTGTGAAGTATCACTTATATGGGCCCTTAGCGAGAACTAGACCCGACGGTAGAAATGCACCATGATCATGGGCTCTGGAGGGGATGTGGGTGTAGATGTGGTCTGCATGTCAGAGTCCTTTACTACTTATTCAGTTTATTTATTATGACTATTATTGTTACACATGTTCTTCAGCACAGACACACACACCACACACTTACATTGACCACAACTGTGTGAGCCCCCGTGCTCTATGTTGTATGTTTCATTCAAGTTGTTCTCAATAAAATAAGTTATAAAATAAGGAAGAAGAAAAAAGAAATATACATTTTCCTTTCAGTGTAAATGAATACATTTAAATGTGGCCCTGGTGTCCTATTCAGTTCACAGCAATTTGCACAATACGCTCTTGCTTGAATGCTGTAAATAGGTGAGGAAGTACATTGGTGGTGAATCATTATTCCAAATGTGTTGCTCAGTGAGGACAAAGAACAGCTGGCTCGTTGATGTACAAATACTCTACAAAGTGAGTGTTTGTGGGCTGGCGTCTGCTGAGCCCCATATCTACAATATTATTATTACAATCTACAAATATAATCAACTGTTGAAAAGAATTAAGGGTGTTGTGGGAGTACTTTTGGGCCTTTAGGAGAACTTCATTGACGGAAGAAAGTATTCTACGTTTGCTCACAAAAATAATTATTGTTTATGAAATTTTGCAAATGGCTTTTTTTTGGTTAACAATACCTCAATTTCCTATATGTCTCTTGGGGTTTAGTTGAGATCTTCATTAATATCTATTATGAGCCAAAACTGTGGTGGGATACTGGAATACCTGACAGTATAAATATTGCAGTGTTTTATATATTATTTGTATATTTTTAAATAACATTTCTTTACGAGTAGTCTATAAATAGGACCATAATTGTCAGCCCCTGCCCCCTCTGTGAAAGTGACATTGGGAGTGTTTGTTGTGGTGTTAATATGCAACAGAGGAGGGCCGTCCCAGACACCTCCCTCTGTGCTGCTCCTCTGTGACTCTCATGTCCACACTGTTCCTCCTGGTCCACCCTCATGCAGACAGACATGAAACTGAAGAAGCCGCTCTGGTCCCTGGCCCGCCTGGCCCTCCCTGCGCTGGGCTTTGCTCTGATCTCCACTGGGGCCTGCATGGTTGACAACCCCCTCATGGAGGTCCCAGCCTACGTCATGATCGTCCTGGGTTTTTTGCTCATGGTCAGTGGGGTGTTCTGGAGCGTGTACCACAGCATGAAGAGCAAGATCTACCACAGAGGAGGCCCCCATCAGCGGGTGCACATCTTCACTATAGACAGGTCAGCATCCACACAGCAGGGGTTAAACGTAACTGTGAAACAATGTAGTGTTAAATGTTATGGTAATATTGGTACAGTGATGCACCAAGAAAATGTTCAGTGTTCTAAAATATCCTGCAAATTTGCCTTCAGTTTCATTCTAAGATACACAACATGGACTTCAGTCAGACAATGTGTACAACAGGTATAATCTGTGTTAATGTTCATTCAAAAAAATATTATAGTTATGTATTTAGAACTATAGAATTATTGCTCAAAGGCAATTCAATCCACAGACAAAATGCTTTATATGATGCAGTCACAGCTATTCTTTCATAAAATGTATGTATGCATAATATAGTAAATACTTTCAGTGTTGAATTAATATAAATTTAAAGCTACTGCAGATCATATAGTAACACTGAGGGACTAACAAAGGCTTTTAGTGTGTGCCTAAATGCTTAATTTGTAACCCTAATGTCTGTAAAAAAGCGCTCTTCCTTTTGTTAAAATAAAACACTATCATTTATAAGTATGAAATGTATCATATTATGGAAATGTATTGAATGTGGTTGGAACTGAGCTAATGAACATATCACAAAGTACCTGAATGTGTATTTACAGCCTTTGCTCCACTGAATCGATAGCACATTGTTTAATTTCAAATCCTCCTTGCAGACTGCTTTTAGTATTAAATATTCAGCGTATTGTAATACCTTTCATTTCAATGAAATGCAAATGAATAATGCAGAAATAAAAAGAGCTAGTCAAAATGAATCATTGCTCTCTGTATTGCAGACCGAGCTCTTTCCCTCCGTCTTACGAGGAGTCACAGAGCGGCCAGTTCCCATCCCCTCCATCTCTGCCTCAGCAGACCCTTCCCTCAGAGGTAGTGCTGCCCATAGACCACACAGTCCTGGCCCCTCCACTGTACAGCCAGGACAGCTCTGCGCTCCCAGACTGCAGCTGGAGCTGGGAGCCCCCGCCCCACTACAGCCAGGTGGGGCCGCCCCAGGACCCCTCACCTGCTCAGTGAGAGGCCGGAATGCCCTGTGTTGATCAGTGTCCACTAACAGAACCTCCACCCAGCCTCCTAAACACAGACTAAACATGAGGCCAATGTGAGAAGTGTCTGGGCTGCCAGAGAGACTGAGAGACATGGACATGTGTGTGATGTGTAGAATAATGCTGTTTTTCAAATGCACTAATGGACTTCACGCACTTTACAGTTACACTACTTTGCCACTTTTGTGCACTGGTATGTTTACAATGCTGTATGGTCATAGTTTTACTGATTGTATTTGTTTTTTGTTTCTTTTTAAATAAAAACCCATAATAATATAGATTGATAATTTTTTTTCATCAAGCTTAATCTCTAAGAAAAGCATTAAAGGGATATTTCAGGATTTTTGACATAGGGCCTCATTTCCTAGTTATCCAGAGTGTTGCTGATTTCTGGAGATATTTGTTTTTGTAATTCAAGCAGTTCTTATATTTGAAGAGTTTCGTGGCGCTAGGCTAATGCAAGGCTAGTGCATTTCTACGATATCAGCTAGCCTGCATTAAAAACAGTCTGACCCGCTCCACAGTGCACCTGAGGCAAATCACTTATAACACCAGACTAACCATATAAATGTCTGTGTCGATAGAGTAATTTTAACCATTTTGTATTTAAAATAACTTGTATTTGTGCAGCTTCAGCTTCGTGGTTGTATAAGCTACGCAGCGGTGGAGTGATCTGCTAGAAAATAGTCCCTCAAAATGCGATCATTCATGTGATGCAAGGTCTGTTATATTCCAAAAATTATTTATCAACACAGACATTTATATGGTTAGTCTGGTGTTTTAAGTGATTTGCCTCAGGTGCACTGTGGAGCGGGTCAGGCTGTTTTTAATGCAGGCTAGCTGATACCATAGAAATGCGCTAGCCTTGCACTAGCCTAGCGCCACGAAACTCTTCAAATATAAGAACTGCATGAATTCCCCAAAAAATATCTCCAGAAATCAGCAACACTCTGGATAACTAGGAAATGAGGCCCTATGTCAAAAATCCTGAAATATCCCTTTAACTAAAGAAATAAACAAGAATATTCTACGTTTGATTTATTACTATTCATAGTGGGAATTTCACATTTTATGGCACCTCAATGTTTTCAGGTGCCATCCAAAAGTGGTTTGGGAATGCAGTTGGTCAAAAGTAGATCATATGGCTTATAATTTGTTCAAAATTATGTCTTTGATATTAGTCATGTCTAGATTATTTGAAACACAAACTAAAGTCTATCTGGCCACTAATTGACATCATATTGTTATTTTCATTTGTGCGTTTTGTACCTGTCTTGCTCTTTATAACTTTGAGCCTAAAGCCATTTGTAAGTTCAGGTATCGCTTGAAGCTGATCAGGCAGAGTGTGACATTATAAAGTGTCGAATGGGGCAATAATGTGTAATGGCTGACAGATAAAGTGAGTGAATACGTCCTAAAGGATATAAAGGATATCCACTGCACATTATGCTCCACTGTTAATGACCGCAATCACAGCTTTATGAGTTCTACAGGCCTGTAAAGATCATCTCAGCCACAGCTTATCTGCAGTCTACAGTCGCACGGTCCTACAACCACTGGGTCTGTAGTCACACTGTCCTACAACCACTGGGACTGTAGTCACACTGTCCTACAACCACTGGGTCTGTAGTCACACTGTCCTACAACCACTGGGTCTGTAGTCACACTGTCCTACAACCACCAGGACTATAGTCGCACTGTCCTACAACCACTGGGACTGTAGTCACACTGTCCTACAACCACTGGGTCTGTAGTCACACTGTCCTACAACCACTGGGACTGTAGTCGAACTGTCCTACAACCACTGGGTCTGTAGTCACACTGTCCTACAACCACTGGGACTGTAGTCGAACTGTCCTACAACCACTGGGACTGTAGTCACACTGTCCTACAACCACTGGGACTGTAGTCGCACGGTCCTACAACCACTGGGTCTGTAGTCACACTGTCCTACAACCACTGGGTCTGTAGTCACACTGTCCTACAACCACTGGGACTGTAGTCGAACTGTCCTACAACCACTGGGTCTGTAGTCACACTGTCCTACAACCACTGGGTCTGTAGTCACACTGTCCTACAACCACTGGGACTGTAGTCGAACTGTCCTACAACCACTGGGTCTGTAGTCACACTGTCCTACAACCACTGGGTCTGTAGTCACACTGTCCTACAACCACTGGGACTGTAGTCGAACTGTCCTACAACCACTGGGTCTGTAGTCGCACTGTCCTACAACCACTGGGTCTGTAGTCGCACTGTCCTACAACCACTGGGTCTGTAGTCGCACTGTCCTACAACCACTGAGTCTGTAGTCGAACTGTCCTACAACCACTGGGTCTGTAGTCACACTGTCCTACAACCACTGAGTCTGTAGTCGCACTGTCCTACAACTACTGGGTCTGTAGTCGCACTGTCCTACAACTACTGAGTCTGTAGTCGAACTGTCCTACAACCACTGGGTCTGTAGTCACACTGTCCTACAACCACTGGGTCTGTAGTCGCACTGTCCTACAACCACTGGGTCTGTAGTCGCACTGTCCTACAACCACTGGGTCTGTAGTCGCACTGTCCTACAACCACTGGGTCTGTAGTCGCACTGTCCTACAACCACTGGGTCTGTAGTCGAACTGTCCTACAACCACTGGGTCTGTAGTCACACTGTCCTACAACCACTGGGTCTGTAGTCGCACTGTCCTACAACCACTGGGTCTGTAGTCACACTGTCCTACAACCACTGGGACTGTAGTCACACTGTCCTATAACCACTGGGTCTGTAGTCACACTGTCCTACAACTACTGGGTCTGTAGTCGCACTGTCCTACAACCACTGGGACTGTAGTCGAACTGTCCTGGTGGCTTAAAATAACTTCTACACTATGACCAGTTGCTAATACATTAATGTTGTATAAGATTAAAAAAACAACACAATGTTAAAGTACCAGAAACAGGGTTTTAACGTAGACAATGTAAACTCAAATGTTTATTTTGTGTGAAAAAGATAATAGCAGACTAAATACCCAATGCAGCATAATTAATACATTAAACCTTACCGGCTCATTCGTCCATGTAACAAAACAATTCAGTGTTTCTATTTTATTTTACATATTACTGTTTTAAAAGGACAACACTTAATACACAGTGGAAATAGTGAGTGAGGAGTTCTAAGCATTAGGACAAGTGAAATATGTGAGCCAATGACCTCATAATTAAACAGCCTTTTCCATTTTTACATGGCTTAATTATACTTGAACATTTTTGCTTGGTTTTCAGTCCACAGTCTGCTAACGGACATTAAAATAACATCATAAGTGCACAAGAAAATTAACACATTTGTTAAAAGTAGAAGTAAACTTTTATTTTCATGTCTGACCTTTGAACCCATTTTATATTATGTTGGGAAAGTCTGTTGTAAAAGTGTTACTGGAAAAGCAGAAACAAAACATGCTTTAAAACAATCTGCTTAACATTGGAACCGTATCTACTTTAAGGAAAATCTCAACTCGGGTTATTGCAAAAAACTTTTCTTGTGCACATGATAAAATTAACGCTAAGAACATTCAGAACTGTCTTCTATTTGCTGATATATAGGAAGACTGAAAATGGCCATGATAGTTTCGTGCTTGTTTTGTTTTTGCTTGTGCCCAGTATTGCAGATGCGTGCTGGTCGAGGCTAGTCTTGTGCCTGATCTTTGGTGTTCATGTGATTACGTTGGGTCCGCGCCGTCCTGTGCGTTCATGGATATTGGACATTTTTAGAGCGATGGCAATGAGAGGCCCCAGAACCACCTACAAGCAAGAAAGAAAAGAACACAACAGTGTCCGTGTGAGGCCTGGTCTGCAGTAAACCAGTGTTAATTTTTAAATAGTTTGTTCTCAATTACAACAATCTGGGTTACCACATTTAGTTAGTTTTTGCTTTGTATCCTGTTAGTCAGCTTCAATATTTCATTGACAAAAACAATGACGTAAGATGTTAGTCAGGGAAGTTAACCATACAGTAAACATTGTGGGACTTAGTGGACCTGATTTTACAGAGATTCCAGGATAGATAACCTGGAAACTATGTCATCTGATGTCAATAAAACATGTGTCAACAACCATATCAAGGGCCTTTTACAGAGCATTGGCCAATTTCTGTTCTCTAGAATAGTTTACTCATAAACATTATTATAAACACTGGTGCACTGTGGATGACCAGTAAAATGGGCCACACATGTGCACAGACCAGTGAAAAAGTGCCTGTACTTCACATAAACATATGGCATAGTAGTTTAATGAGGGTTCAATATGGGTCAAATAACAAAACGTGATATTTCTTCACATTATTACTATTGGTGAGAGGTGTGTAGTAATCAGCTACTTTTACTTTTGATAATAATAACAATACAAGAAAATAGCAGTTTTATCACACACTTTTGAAGCCACAGGCTGCTCACTGACAGAATCAAGACTGCCAATCAGCGCTCTCTGACCACAACCACACACTCACACATCACATTCATACAGACCAAGTGGGAGAAGTGTCTTGCTCAAAGCCACAACGACAGTCTGCACCGTCGAAAGGCAATATTTGAACAACTAACCTTCAAGTTTACACATTATTCAGACAGGATTGTCACCAAATACATCTTACTATGAATTATTTCATGTATTTAGTTTGAGTTTAAAGGGATATTTCAGGATTTTTGACATAGGGCCTCATTTCCTAGTTATCCAGAGTGTTGCTGATTTCTGGAGATATTTTTTTTTGTAATTCATGCAGTTCTTATATTTGAAGAGTTACGTGGTGCTAGGCTAGCGCATTTCTATAGTATCAGCTAGCCTGCATTAAAAACAGTCTGACCCGCTCCACAGAGCACCTGAGGCAAATCACTTATAACGCCAGACTATCCATATAAATGTTTGTGTCGATAGAATAATTTTTTGAATATAACTGACCTTGCATCACATGAATGATCGCATTGTGAGGGACTATTTTCTAGCAGATCACTCCGCCGCTGCGTAGCTTATACAACCACGAAGCTGATGCTGCTCAAATATAAGGTATTTTAAATGCAAAATGGTTAAAATTACTCTATCAACACAGACATTTATATGGTTAGTCTGGCGTTATAAGTGATTTGCTTCAGGTGCTCTGTGGAGCGGGTCAGACTGTTTTTCATGCAGGCTAGCTGATATCGTAGAAATGTGCTAGCCTTGCATTAGCCTAGCGCCACGAAACGCTTCAAATATAAGAACTGCATGAATTACAAAAAAAAAAATGAAATCTCCAGAAATCAGCAACACTCTGGATAACTAGGAAACGAGGCCCTATGTCAAAAATCCTGAAATGTCCCTTTAAAGTAATTAACTAGTTTAGTTACTCTACCCACCTCTGCAATTACTTAAATACTGCTGCCACTTATAAAACTGAACAAAAAAACTGAACTAGTAACGTTATTGTTATTCCTCTTATGAATGTGCACCTGTGTCTCGCGGCTGTGCCTCTCTGGGTCCCTCTCAAAGCTCTCTGCATAGATGCGGATGGTGGCACCACAGCCTCCGCCGCTCCCGCTCATTCGAAACACCAGACGAGATGCGTCATTGAAGATAATCCTCAGGCCCTGGACACATTAGGAACATGGGTTCATTAGAAATCTGAGAACACTCTGATTGGTTCATAATTCAGACGTGACCAGACAGGGAAGAACAGCAAAGGATTATTACGTATTACTGAGAACTGAAAAAAAAAAAAAAGTATAATAAACGTTACAGAAATATCAAGTGATTGTCATGAGCTGTGAGAGATTGTAGTTTTGTATATAACGACACATATATATTATGTATGAATATGAATGGTTTTACTTCCTGAATCATATTACTTTTTCTTTTCTGTTCATTTCTAGAAAATTCTAACAAGGTGATTATTCTTTAGGCACTTTGTGGCTGCAGTAACTAATACTCACCACTAGAGAGCACTGTTCTTCATCGAATCACTGTATCCCAGGCGTTTTATATTTAAGGTTCAGTGCAACCCGGCTGAGGTTGCACCCTGTTCTTTAGACGTGTAATCCTACTATTTCTCCACAAGAGGGCGCTGCTGCCTAGATACGTGTCTGAGATTCTACAGCGATGATACTGGGATGAGTCTTAGCAGTGGGGAATTCCAACAAAAACCCTCTTAATTTCCTCTCAAACTGACAGAAAGATCTCAATAAGCAATATTGTACAAATGGCACGTGTAGTCTCCATTGTTGCATGTTTGTTGTTGTTTATAGTAGGTGGGACCACCAGTTTAGGGTTTGATTAAGGTTCAAGGTTCAACCTTATTACTGTCGTGAAGGAAATTGCAATAACAGCAGCAGTTCACACATGACACAGTAAAACAACAATGATATGTAAACAAGGATCATACAGTCACAGCCTAATACATCAGTAGTCTCTGAACAGCTGAGAGCCAATCAGCATAAAATCAGACAATGATCTAAGGTGCTGCAGCTTCCTTGCTGAGCGACATAAGAGCATTTATTTTAACAACAGCCTCTGGAATAAAAGAGACCCTGAGTTCTCATCCAGGGTATTCTCAACCTGTGTCAATGTCATTATTTTGTGTAAACTGCAAAGAAAAAGCAGACGAGTGGTCACAACTCCAGTGTTAACCTATGACCTATAGCAGCACCCATTAGCAGGATTACAAAACTACCTTTTGGCTTTGACATTTTTTGTGATGTTCATTATTGAACTGTGTTTCAAGGGGCTCCTCTCCCTGCGCTGCAAAATGGAGCGTTTTAGGGATTGTTAGTTCCCACTGCAATAACACTGTGCAACAGCTCCATCTGTATGTGCACTTTCTCTATTACCACTGCCAGTACTCTTTATTTGTGTTTTTATGATCTACGTATGAATGTGTTGGTACTGGACACCTGAAGTATTTATTTATTTATTTCATGATCTATTTCCGCAACTTTTATGGAGCAGGCTGCTGTACCAACAGGTCATGAGCGAGCCAAGCTGTGAAAAATTCCCTCTTTGTTAAGGATATTTTAGAACTAAACAAAAGAAAACAGTTAAAACCACTTAATACCACACAATACCTACTGATAAATACTTAACATAGGCATTATCCTATCAAACTACAGTGAAAAGGCCTGTCATATGGGCTTAAAGCAGGAAACCAGGCAGATTGACTTTAACTATTAGCTGCAATGATTAGGACTGTAAAATACTAACCCCCTGTAACCTCTTTTTTTATTATACGTGCCAAAGCTAAAAGTAATGTACCTCCAGATCACTAGCAGCACTGCTAATCTGCTTTGGCCTGGTCCGGTTTCATTCAAAGTGCTGGTGTGGAGAGACTGTGTTAATAAGAGACGTCCGGACTGCCATCCCCTCCTGCTCCCGCCGTATCCACTGAGTGAGGACACCAATAATGCCTACAAAGCTCTGGGGCTGAAAAGAGCATATAAAAAGCACCGATGTGTCTACGACTATGTCTGTCTGTCAGCCTGCCCGGGTAAAATGCTTAGTGCGAAATGAGAGCGGACTACAGGGGTTGCCGTTCCACTCCCTGCAAATCCCCAATGCACTATGCTATTTTTGTGAGGTGCCAACACGGTATTCCCTCAACATGCGAAGAGCTCAAAGCCATTTCAGCCAAGAATGTAAGTGTATAGGATAATACGGCAGATGTTGTGGGTTTTGAGAATGCGAAAACCCAGTTAATAATGATGGATGTGAAATATTAAGATTTGAAATGACAAAAAAAAAAAAAAATCAAAAATGGCGTTGGGAATCTCGACGAAAGTTTTGATAGATCGATGGAAGGGCCGGCGTGTTGGAGCAACAACAGCTGATCTAAGTCTGTCCCAGAAGAATGTGAGCTGTGCAAACACACTAGACTAGATGTGCGGGATTACCTGAGAAGCAAACACGCATTTAGGCAGTAACCATAGCAACAACAAGCAAAGTAATGAAAGTAGATTGTTATTTTGATACAGCTTTATAAAGTGGAAGTGCAAGAAAATCTGTAAGGTGAAGCGTAGTTTGTTAGTAGTTCGAAATCTGCACAGTAATCTTCACTTTACTGTGCGGATGCCAAACTACTCCTGGTATTACTACGCCTTACATTATAGTTCCCCCTTTTATCCGCTTAGAAAATCCACATTGTTTAATTTTGTGTAATTATACTTTGTAGTGTAACACTTCACGTAACTATATTTAAATAGGGAAAACGTGGAAGAGCTTGGTAGCTTCTATCTTGACCAGTTTTGGAGCTACAGTGGAGAGAGGGAGAGGCTAAATGCTAACGCCGTCTGCGCTGTGTTTACGTGATAGAAGGCACGGGTGAAGACCAGACAGGTCCTAAAGAACTTGTCAAAGCTAAGGTAAGAACATATCTCAGTATGTAAAAACAGTGGCCTATTCCTTTAAAGATATGTGTTTTAACCTCTTAAAGGAATAGGCGACTGTTTTTACACTACTTAAATAATTTTGTGTAACTAGACTTGGATCATGTAACCATATTTAAATAGGGAAAACGTGGAAGAGCTTGGTCGCTTCTAACTTCACTCCCGGGAAGAGAGGCTAAATGCTAACGCTGTCTGTGCTCAGTTTACGTGACTGAGCGCACGCATAAAGACCAGACAGATACGCATCAACTTGTCTAAGCTAAGGTAAGAACATATCTCAGTATTTAAAAACAGTGGCCTGTTCCTTTAACCACCACCTGAACCGAGAACATTTTCTCCAGTTTTGCCTTATACATATCTAAAAGTGTCTGGAAAAACTTGTCAAATAACAACGGTAGCGCAGTGGTTAGCGCTCGTGCTTCACAGCTAGAAGGTCCGGGTTCGATTCCCACCTGGACGGGGTCTTTCTGTGTGGAGTTTGCATGTTCTCCCCGTGTCTGCGTAGGTTTACTCCGGGTACTCCGGTTTCCCCTACCACTAAAAACATGTACAATAGCCCAGGATGAATGTGAGTGCGCTAGAGAGTGCACATGGGGGACGACGGATGGAAATTAGCTCAAGGCTACAATCCGGTGTGGCTTGTTTACATGCATGAGACCCATGTATGTTCATTAACATGTACAAAAAAAACAAGGATGAAAACGCAACATAAATGTGACAAAAAAACAACAAAAAGTGTAAAAAAGTTCACAAAAACACGACAAGTGAGGAAAAAGCCACAAAAGAGCACCAACAAAGAGACAAAGACACAACAAAAATGTGACACAAGAGTGCCAGAAAAGCAATAATAACACGACAAAAAAGTGCTGGATGAATAACAAAAAAAAATATCTTCAGAAATCAGCAACACTCTGGATAACTAGAAAATGAGGCCCTATGTCAAAAATCCTGAAATATCCCTTAAGCTCGTGCATGACGGCACTTCGGACCCTAAGTGACAGTGCAGGATTTTAGAGGCAGTTGTGGTGAACAGGTCTGGGCTCATTCTACACATTAGGACATTGCTGGAACGTGTAGGGGAGGAAAATACATACTTTTAATATTTTTGAACTCTGTATAGTCCCTTTAAACAAGGTAATACTAAAAATGACTAAAGGGTCAAGTTTCTTTCCCCCTTTGATGTAAACTATGCACATTGTTATTGACAACTGTTAACATGCAGGGCACGCGCTTGGGCAGAGGACAACTGCGCTCCCGGCCCCACCACAAAGTGATTTTAGGAGGGGTCAAAGATTAGAGCCTGCGACGCCACAAGGAAGTCTCCACATTTCTGTGGTCAGCTGGGTAAACCCACAGAGCGGGGCCAAGAGGACAACCAGAGGTGGCCAAATATTTACTCAAATAAGAGGAACGGGACTTTAACATCATTTAAGTAGAAGTAAAACTGTAGTAGTCCAAAGTAATATTCATATAAGTTGTAAAGTAACTGCTGAAAATACACACATATCATTTTAACAATTTACTGTCCAATGCAATGGGTTTAATTACACTGTTTTTATTCGAGATGTGAGTGCCCTAGTTTATTGGCGAGCTTTTGTACAGTTAAAGGTGCACTTCATTAGTAATCTCTGTGGGGAATTATACTTGCCATGAATTTTAGTTTTGTTTGTTTTTTTGGCATGTTGTTTTTGCTGGAGAATGATTCTCCCACATCCAATCAATGCACAGCCCCATGTCGCTCCTCCCTTTGCAAAACCGCTACCAGAAACAAACTAATCCAGTGGTGCCCAGGCCGGCTCAAAGTAATACAAACACACTAAAATAATAATATTAGTAAAGTAAAAGTAAAATGCACAGAAGTCCAAGTTCTTTAAAAAGATATTCTGGGAAATGCACTTGAGTTAATGAAACTGATAACTACCGACCTCTGAGGACAATGACTCTACGGCGATGCTCTATCTGCACTATGCATAATGCTGAAAATGGAAAACAGATGCTCCCCAAACAGGGGACCTCACAGAATCACCAGAGACACATAACAGACTGCAGCACTAAATTGGAAGATTTTTCACATGTCCCTGGGCAGACATAACCTTATGTGAACCAACTCTCAGAGCATTTTTACATTTATGCAAAATGATTCCATTATATCAACACTGTGGCAAAGTTATGATGATCAAAATGCTCTTGTTGGGCCATGATCAAATAAAGCAACAACAAAACAAGTCAGGCGGCCGGTCAGGTTGTCCAAACTTCCTACTTAGCTTCTGCTTCAGTGCATGGAAAACTATAGCTTAGTTTTCGGTGAACAACATGATATGATTTCTGTTTTCTATTTATGTGCTGACCTGGTTGCGGGCCACTGTTCCATCCACAGGGTCGATGTACTCGAAGTTGTCGGCCTTTTCCACGGCGTATACGTGGTCCCCTACTGCAAACTTCTGGTATGTGAAGGCCTTGTCCGAGATCACTCCTTCCAGATCCTTCATCAGGTAGAAGGCTGCCCGCGGGTCCAAGCCCTCATAATCAAACCTAGGGTGTATTACAAAAGCATTATAAAGCTGCTTAAATAACTACAGTGCACTCCATTCATTTGTGTACGAGTAAAACTTTTTTTTTTATTTTTTTTATTTTTTTTATCAGGATATCAAAACACCAGCGTCGTATATCAATATGATGCACATTGATGTTTAGTTACGCCCCTCTGTAACACTCCATAGCAGGAGTATCGTGTACTTTTTCATTCGTTTTAGTGAGACAACCTATTTGCATATTCAACACTGAAAAAAAACGTCTTAAATTTGTTTAGTTCCCCCAACTAGCAGTGAATTAAAACGCTATCTGGAAAGTTCACTGTTGGAATATGAAGCATTGCACTCGCTCTACATGGGAACATTGGCAACTATCTCTGCCTCTCACAGGGGAGAGGATAAAAAAGGAGCACATGACGAGCGGTCAGGGGAGACATGCTATATCTGTTTATGGCTAGGACACAGGGAAAATAGACATTTGGGGATATACATCATGGCAAGTCTAGGCGGTTTAAACTTCACCTGCAAAAGTAATGTCGTCCAAACTTAGCCCAGTGCTCTCTGACAATCTGCTCCACGCTTTGTTTTCGAGCTGCCATTATAGACAACCACACCAGCACCGACCACAGCCCATCTTTCTCCCGAATGTGGTCTGAACCTGTGAAAGACAAATTACATCAAGCTTTCCAACTTCAAGACTTGTAAGCTTGCGATTTATCAGGCATTTTTCTGGCAAATCCAAAACAAGGTCAACCCAAGTTCTCCTTGGATGCACACAGAAGATCCAAACATAATTTTTGCCTTCACGTCCCACCCTCGGAACATAAACACTGCTGGGAGAAGTGTATACATGCCTTTCAGTCATGTGACTTTTGTTGTTATGGTGGCCATTTTGAAAACCGAAGTAGAATTATACAGTACTACAACATGTAACAATATCTCTACTCACGATATAAAATAAAGGCAATTGATTGAGAGTGACATTTTTATGTACTCGTAATCATTGCTCAAGAAGAAAACAGTAAAAACACGGCTCCAGAGATGCACGTTTATGTGATATAACCAGTGAGTCAGTGTTTAAGATGTTAGCATGCTATAGGTTAGCATTTAGCTTCAACAGCTCAGCTCCGACCTCTCCAAGAGAAAGCCCTGAACCACACTCCAAACCTTGGGTACAACATGTGACAGAGGTCAGAGTTGAGCTGTTACTGTAGTATTTCCTCAGTATTCATAGATGTTTATGTTGACAGTCGCTAACTGGTAGCATGCTAATGTCTTGAGCAGCTTAAACACTGACTCAGACTCTGTTGACATGACAATCTGTAAAAATCACAGAGAAAGGTTTTCTGTTTCCTCTTTGATGTGTTCATTTAGTCTGAGGAGTGAAGCAGATCTTTAGTAAATCCTGCTGTAGCTCGACAGACAGAGCTGCTACGTCTGCGCCACATTTTGCTGGTTTTATCACATAAACGTGGGCCGTGATTTAACTGTTATCTTCATGAGCAATGAAGATAAGCTAAGTAGAGATATTGTCACATGTTGTAGTACTGCATAATCCAACTTCGGTATTGCCGGAACTATCTGTGATGTCATTGGAAATGCATGTATAGTTTGAACTCTCTTCACTGGGGGGAACGATTAGTCGGTTTCCTTGGACAGCTGCTCAGTAAAGGTATCTGCGTTCAGGGGCACTTTGACATTTAATTGCTGTAAATATGTTCGTAATGTTTCCTCCCAAGAGCTTGGAGCAGAAAGAGCCGGTATAGTAAACAGGAAAGGACAATAGTTTGCAAACTGTCTTTTTTTTTTTACAGTCAAGTGATATCCTTTTTCCTCCCATGCAGTACATTGAGTCTACATTGCATCTTGACGACCGCTTTACAATCCGAGCCACTGTCTTGAAAATCACTGTAAAGCAAGAACGCAAACACCCGAGAGTGTTTTACGACATGTAATTGTGTGTATGTGAATAGGTCTTAGCACACAATGTGAAAGGGAAGTCTGGGTGAGCGGCTGCGGCGTTATACAGCTGTTAGGAAAGTGACAGTTGCCAGTGCCTAATCTGGGCCACGCTGTCTGTCTCCTTGTGTCTGTACCACTGCATAGCTGCTAAAGTTTTGTGTCCCAACTGTTGGAAAACAGAGCACACACCTCCAGGCGCGTGACAATGGAAGAAAGATACAAGATGCTTAATGGCTGTCTGCTATTGTGATAAAGTGCGTCCTCTGAACCACATTTGTGTAACTATGGGTATTTTCTGACACTTCAAACAATACGTTCAAAGGCTAAGGGTCGAGTTGTAAAAGCCTGAAAAAAGCAGAATCTAGGAACTTTAACCTCTTAACTTAACCCATAACTGAGTGCATTTTCTCCAGCTTTACCCAAATCTAAAAGGTTACAGCCCATAGGCCAGTGTAACGCCTCATTCGAAAGCTAAGGCCTACAAAACTCATGTAAATGGAGCTTTTTGTTGTTTTTTTTTGTTGCATTTTTGGCACACATTTTTGGCACTTTTTCATCACTTTTTAATTACATTTTCATCACTTTTTGGTTGCATTTTAATGGCTTTTTCGTCACTTTTCTGGTTGCTTTTTTACCCTTTATGTTGTGTTTTCATCAAACATCTTTGTCACTTTGTTCATCACTTTTTGTTTTGCGTTCTTGTGGCTTTTTCAACACTTTTTCATCACTTTTCTGTTGCTCTTTTTTGGCATGTTTGTCAAATTCTCATCACACATTTTCATAGTTTGTTCATCACTTTTTCGGCATGTTTTTGTTGCATTTTCATCCTTGTTTTTGTCTCATTTTCGTCGCTTTTCTGACTATTTTTACCAAGAACCTTTTAGATTTGGGTAAAGCCAAACTGGAGAAGGTGGGGGCTAAGAGGTTATCATCTCTGTCCAGCACAGCCCTTTGTTAGCTTGAAATGTTGATCGAAATGCTTCATTAGCGCTCAAATACTCTGTCTGTGTATGTGCACGAGGGAGTACTAGTGATGCACAGATTAGGATGATTTGTGCTTCCTGTGCTTTTACCCTTAAATGGCAAAGAAAACCAGTAACCTCCAAAATAACCTCTGCAGCTCTGACAGTGCGCCTTTATTTCTTTATCCCGTCATATTTGGACATCTTTATCAGTTCCACGTCTTTTCATTTGACTATTCCACTCTGTTTAACACAAGTAGACGTCTATGTTTTACATTTCCCTGTGAGAAGGTGCTGCGGTGGTGATTCAAGAGAGCGTCTCCTTTTATAGCAGAAGAATGGGGATTATTTACACTCGCAGTCAGGGTCGTGGCCCTCACATCTATCAGCCGGAGCAGGGCTGGGGATGCAAGCTCTGGAAGACACTACAGCAGTATTGAGCAATGGAAAGCAGCGGCAGATCCATTCTGACCTTTAACAGATGAGACGTTTCATTTATTTTTGTTTTTAATTCAGGTCTCTGTACAAAATGTGAAATATAATTGAGTGTAACAACGCCAGGAAAATTGTTAAATGGGTAATGGAATTTGAGTGGTTATGGAGTCATATGGGGCTGATCAGGGGTAAGTGCAGTGGTTCTAAAAGTGTGGTGTGTGTAGCCAGGGTCACCTGAAATCTAAGTTTATTTTCACTTGAGAGATTTTCATTCTCTCAATGCCCAGTTTAGACATCATTTAAGCATTATGAGACCTTTTTTAAAGCAGTACTAAGTGACTCATGTCCCCAACTGCAGGTGTTGTAGCAAGTTGCTTTAGTTTTTTTAACTCCTTATTGTCCGTGAGAGTGAAATACTACGCTGACAGAAAAGGCAAAGGGAGAGAGGGATATTGTGAAAAAAAAGTGAAAGTGAAAAAAAATATTTGCAATATGTAATTGGATGTCAATTACATATTGCAAATATTTTTTTTCACTCAAACTTGGCTGTAAATACTGTTTAAAGTGGCGCTAGCTCGCAGTTAGCTTTGCCCGCTAGTCTGTTAGCGTCTTCTTCGTGATTCTATTAGTGTGTATTGGTGGCTCTGATCCGATGGCAGTCAAGTTGCAATTGTGGTTTTCTGGCCAGAGACACCAGGGGGAGATGAAAGACCCTCCAATCATCCCATTAACACTTGTTTTACCCCCAGAGGGACTACGAAAAGCTACTTAGTACTGCTTTAAACCCGGATCGGACCCACACTGCGCAACATTTTGGATTATAGGCCTATACTGTTGAGAGCAGTACAAAACAGGCCCCTAGTGACAAGTGAGTAATCAAAAGGAGTTGGATGAGGACCTAACCTATTTAAATCTCATTTTTTAGGTATTTTTAATGAAAACATCTCTAGTGAATTAAATGCTTATATTTTATTGGGTGAAATGTTGCGCAGTGTGGCTTTAATCATATGAAATCAGCCTGTTTATTTGGCCACTATTGATGCATTGGTGCCGCGTTTTGTTTAAAAGTCAGGATCCTTTACATTAAACACATCACTGACAGTCCCCTAACAACCACGAGCCACTCCGCCCTTTTTGTTTATAGATCCAACAGCTGCGATTGAAGGGAGGGGATGTTTCTCACTCCCACGATGCCTCACTCCACAGCACATATGCACCGAGGACCTTCTTCTGGATTGAACGTGTTGATTAGCCCTGACCCTTACCTGTCCCGAAGCTCTCCTCCCCGCACAGAGAGCACCGGCCGGAGTCCATCAAGTTCCCAAAGTATCTCCATCCCGTGGGAGTCTCGTACAGCGCTAGCTTCATTGCCTTGGCGACCCTGCAACAAATCCAGACGAAAATAATCACAATCAAAATGAACTTTATCTTTCCGTTTTTCTGTCCATTCAGACTAAATGATCATAGAAGGAAGAGACACTGCACAGAAAAACATGCCTCCTGTGGTTCAAATAAATGAGAAAGTGGAAGAATACAGAGAAACTAAACAAATTGCCAAAATAGGAAAACATTGCTGTGCAGTTTGCTTGCCCTTGGAAATTGCACTGCTTACGTGACAATGGTGGGAATGGCCAAGCATATGTAAATAAACAAGTGTTATCTAAGGCAGCTATGGGAATTGACTATTTTAATACAACAGAAGAAGGGAATACAAATACTTCAATAAAATATTAGCTACTAATTTCACTCACACTTCTTCTACTACTCCAGTTAGGCAAGAAAAAGTAAGTACACCGTTTGGAATTTCTCACATTTCTGCCTAAATTGGTCACTAAATGTGGTCTGATCTTCATCAAAATCACAGGAATGATTAAACAGTGTCTGCTTGAACTAATACCACCCAAACATTTATATTTGATCATATTTTTATTGGCCACAACATGTAAACACAGGACAGCGTGGAATAAGTAAGTACACCGCCTGAATCTCACTGAACTGCAGCAGCTTTCTAAAGAGGAATGGTCCAAGATTCATCCTGATCATTGTGAGCGTTTAATCTACAACTACTGAAAATAAGTTATTGCTACAAAAGAAGGGTCAAGCCAGATGTTTAATACAAGGGTTCACTTACTTATTGCATGCATGTTGTGAATGTCTCAGGTTTTTCCTGCAAAATATCGTGATAAACTTGTGAATGAATGTTTCTATTGATGATATCACGTTGTCCAGACCCTGAGGCAACAAAACAGCCCCACACCATGATTCTCCTGCTCCAGACTTCACAGTGAGGATCGGGTTTTGATGTTGATATGCTGTTCCATTTGTCCTCCACACATGACATTGTGTGTTCCTCCCAAATTGTTCAACTTTGGGTCCAACAGTCCACTGAATATTTGTCCAGTAGTGCAGTGGAGCATCTGAGAGCTCTTTCGTAAACCAAAGTTGAACAGTTTGAGAGGAACACATACATCATGTGTGGAGGTCAAATGGAACAGCACATCAACATCAAAACCCGATCCTCACTGTGAAGTTTGGTGCAGGAGAATCATGGTTTGGGGCTGTTTTGTTGCCTCAGGGCCTGGACAACATGATAATATCAATAAAAACATTAATTCACAAGTTTATCAAGATATTTTGCAGAAAGACCCTGAGAAATTCACAACAGCTAATTAAGAATAAGTAAGTGAACCCCTGTATTAATTAGCTGCTGATTCTTCTTTTGCAGCAATAACTGCTTTTCTGTAGTTGCAGATTAGATGCTCACAACGATCAGGATGAATCTCGGACCATTCCTCTTTACAAAACTGCTGCAGTTCAGTGAGATTCAGGTGGTGTACTTGCTTATTCCTCCCTCTCCTGTGAATGTTTACATATTATGGCCAATAAAAATATGATCAAATGTAAATATTTGGGTGGTATAAGTTTAAGCAGACACCGTTTAATCATTCCTGTGATATTGATGAATATCAGACCACATTTAGTGACCAATTAAGGCAGAAATGTGAGAAATTCCACACAGTGTAGATACTTTTTCTCGCCACTGTGTCTTTTGAGTCTGTCAGGCAGAGGAAATTCAAAACTTGTTAACATTTTCAAAGTACAATAACAGAACATTGCATTGAAGCCAGCTACGTTTAAAATTAACTCAATCAAATCATTTCGATGTTGAGCCCTTGCCAGTACTGGTATAAAGTTGATCAGAGGAGTCTGTAGACTTATCTCCTCATCAGAAAGCACACACACTTCATAGAACAGACCCATGGACATCTGTGGAAAGAAATATTGCCAGCTTTTGGCCTTGGCTAAATATTTGACCAAACATAGCATCCAGTGCCCTCTCCCCCGGCCCGGCCCTCTGAGGAGGGAGCTTAAAAGCTTTAAACTGGCTTTCAGACAAGAGCAGGCTACAGCTCACTGGAGGTTTAGGGAGATGTCGATTTTGATTTCTACTTGATCTCAGCTGGACTTATCTGAGCTCATTCAGAGCATTCTTTACTAACTTCTGTTCAGTGTGGAGAAAGTTTTTTCCAAGCTGTATCACAATGTGATCCCACATATCAACATGAGGAGAAAGGCTGTTTGTCTTGGCAGCCCAGTGCATTTGCTACATGTCAAACTCTTCTGTGTAACAACGTCTGGGCCTGCAGCCATTTCACACTTTATCTTCTTTATTCTTTAATTTAATATCAGAACTCATATTTTGTTCTGCATTGCATGATTGGACCAAGTGTTTAGATAAAGGGCAAGGCTATAGTTCAGTGAGATGAGGTTAGCGTACTTGCTACACATTCATCATTGAAGTACGATTGTAGTACCAGCAAAGAAAGGACTGTGCTCTCCAATGTGCTACCAGAGTTAAACCCAGTCTATAACACAAGTATGATTCAGTATCCATGCTTTATGCTTTAAAATATCACTTAAAAGATTGAATATTACAAGACAATAATTCATAATGATGTTCTATGTCCTTGTGAAAAATCCAAATCATCCGCACACCGCGCTGGAAATGTTGGATGCAGATGTTTCCTCTACCCACTCCTTCCCCTGACCTCTGGCTGTCCACACTGGCCTTCGGTGCAGCGCCACAACATGGCAACACAAATGGTCTCTTGCACACTCGCGCCAATCGCTGTAACTTGTGCTTATCCACGCGCAGCACAGCAACCACGTAAACAATTGACTGTCATGCTTTCCGGAAAGTCAAGAAAACATTTGACAAAGTTACGAGTCAAGTCGGAGTGAAGATGTTTTCCACTGAATTAAATGAATGCTTGTATATAGTTATATGTATACATGCGTTTCCAATGACATCACGCATAGTTCCGGCGGCCATTTTGAATAGTAGCATTATGCAGTACTACAACATGTAACAATACCTCTACTCGGGATGAAAATGAAAGACAGCTGATTGACAGTGGCATTTTTATGTGATCGTAATCATTGCTCAAGAAGATAACAGTTAAAACACGGCCCCAGAGATGCATATTTATCTGATATAACCAGCAAATGTGGCACAGACGTAGCAGCTCTGTGTGTGGAGGTCCAGCAGGATTTAGTTCAGACTAAATTAACCCATCAAAGAGGAAACAGAAAACCTTTCCCTGTCATTTTTACAGTTTGTCAACAGAGTCTCAGTCTGAATCAGTGTTTAAGCTGCTCAAGATGCTAGCATGCTATCGGTTAGCAACTGGCTTCAACCCGATAAACCCATGTGTGGCTCACATCTATGACACTGAGGAAATACTACAGTAGCAACTCTGACCTCTGTCACGTGTTGTAGCCAAGGCGAGATGTTTGTGGTTCAGGGCTTTGGAGAGGTTGGCGCTGAGCTGTTGAAGCTAAATGCTAACCGGTAGCATGCTAACCCACTGGCTTATAATAAATGTGCGTCTCTGGGGCCGTGTTTGTACTCTTATCTTCTTGAGCAATGATTACGAGTACATAAAAATGCCACTGTCAATCAGCTGTCTTCTTTTATGTCCTGACTAGAGATATTATTGTTACATGTTGTAGTACTGCATAATTCTACTTCGGTATTCAAAATGGCCACCATAACAAAAAAAGTCACATGACTGAAAGGCATGTATTGGTTGAGCTGCTACATCGAATGGTGTGTCATTTAATTCAGCAAAAGTTTAAACACAACAGCTTGCCAACATATGACTGCAAATGTTTACTTTGAGAAATCGTGATATCACTACTTTGCCAATTCTATTACTTCCCCAGCTCTTATCAGCGTGCACCACGGCAACAACATCTCCACTTGAGTTTCATACTGTCCTTTGATCTTTTATCTCTCTGCACATTTGTCAAGTCTTCTATAACAGTCTGCCTGGCCCTGCATAAACACAAGCAGCGGAGAGCTCCCACTGTCTAAACACGGAGCCGTCCTAAAATGGCCTCTGTTTGGATGCGCTCCAGGAACAGGCTCAACACCTCGGAGTGCACTCTCACCTCCTGACTGTTAGACACACAGATATGGGACAGAGACAGGACATGGTTAAGTGTATGGTGTAGGATAAGAGGTGGACAAAGTGACTAACAATCATCTATAGGATTCAGAGATTATGCTACAAAAATAATCTCTTTCAACCAAAATGAATTTATCGTTTTTTTTCCTTATTCTCATCATAAATATGTTTTTCACTAAGTTGGGCTATGACCTTTTGAACTATATTATATATAGCGGCATCTCTATATAATCGCCCATATATGGTCATGTTTGAAAACAGTTAAGGGGGAAAACAATTTTGAAAAGACTTTCTCTAATTATTCAAAAACAACTACTAACACATGCTGAATTATGAATATAGTTTTCTACTAAATAAAGGTACATGAAGAGGAGCAAAGTGGTTCAACAGCCCATAAATACATGAATAACGGGGAAATGCTAACACAATGCTACATGTTAGCATCGTGCTAATGCTAACGGTTAGCTAGCGCTCGCTATGACTGCCGTTTTTTCACTTCTACTGAACAATCTGCTGTCTGAGAAAATATCCATATGGGCCCAATTTACACTTGACTTTATTTGTATGTGAGAAATAAGTTCATATTCCACCAGAAAATGGCTAAAAAGAGTGAAAAACTGTGTTTCCCAAAAGATTATTTTCCCCCTCGGCGAGGCCACGTCCCCTTCTATGACGAGATGCCGTCTATATCTATACTGAATTAACAATAAATCAATGTTTTCCACTCAAGAAAAAAGAAAATGTTTAATTTTGTTCCCTCAAAGTCCAAAATCCATTCCAACCGTCCAAGTCATCTACATAAGTTAGTAAAATCTCTTGCTTAGTTTTGAAGATAGTAATATCTTCACTTTACTTCCTTTAATTTTTAGTATTTTGGTAAACTTGCGTCAGTAGATTTTCTTATTTTGTAAAGTTTGGTCACAGCTTGTTCTCTCTCAATCCATACTACATTACAGAGGCTCCAAATCCTCTCCAAACAAATATTCAATAAAAAACTTGTTTCTTACTTGTTCCTTACTATTGTAACATTGTGATGAAATATTAGTTGTTAACCTTTGAAAGTTGACAATTTGGCACCACCGCTCCTGAGAGTGTTTGTGAAATCATGTGAAGCAGGACTTAGAACAAAACGAGCCTCCTACAGAGGACACTGCTGTGTGAACTTTTGGTCCTCTACTTTTGGAAAAGCGTCAGAGCTGCAGGATTTATTTACCATTAACTGTTAGACTCAATTTAACTTGAAGAAATGGTTGAAAGAGTCAGATTTGTGATTACGAGCACAAATCTGGTAATCATAGTATTTTAAATATTATGTAAATATTATCCCCTCCTGGACCCACCACCTGCAGGAGGCGCCATAAGGGGCTGGTGCAATGTGCTTTGGTGGAAGAAAATGGATGGATGTAAATATTGTGAAAATAATTAATGAATTAAGTTACTGTAAAATAATGAAAAATATCTGTATTTTATATTTTGTTTGGACTTTAGTAAGAATGCTCACTGCTCAATGTATAAACCCGCAGTCCCTTTGCCTCTGCTACTACAGATGAGAATCTCTGGTCTGTGCAACACATTGTGCAATGCCCTTATCAAATAAATAAAATGTATTGTAGGAAAAATTGAATTAAACAATAAACAATGACCCTATGTGACCCCTGCCCTGGGCACCCTCTTGACCTGCCCTTGTCAATACCTGCATCAATGTTAAGCTTTTCTGAAGTGACAAGGCCAACTTTTAATAATTATTACTTTTACAACTTGTGCATGCAATATAAGTTTGAAGATGCATTATGCAACTTTTATGTAAAAAAGAAAAGTTGATATTGTATTTGACCTTTCATTGACCGAGCGGCTGTATGAGTGGCTACCTTTGTGCCTTTACTTTCCATCAGAGTGGTCTCTAGGACAATCCAAGATCAATTGTTTGGTAGGTTTTCTCTGCTCACCATAAAACCTACAAAATAATTGATCCTGAAGCATTGTAGAGATCACTGTGATCAAAAGTAAAGGCGCCATGAAAACTTCTCATATAGCCATTGGGTCACACAAAGGTCAATTACACACAAATGTCAAGGTTTCTTTTCATATAAAAAGTTACATAATGCACCTTTAAGGTCAAGTGTTTTTGTTATACTTACAAGTGTACAGTGAACATGTTTTCAATAGAACAGAACTATTATTTTTTTTTTAGCCGAGGCGAGTGTCCAACACAAAGGCCATCAGGACACACATACTATCCATTATGCTGTTGGGCGTCACAGCAGCACAGCATTATACAACAGTTGATTAAGAGTGTGTAGCTTAGTGTTTGCACAACAATTCAAAATATCTGAGGGGCGCAACTTGCAACGTCTATCCCACTTCATGTCTCACTATTCTCCATGCAAACGCCCCACCAGAGTGAGGTCACGTACTGAGATTGGGCCAATAACATAACCAGGGGGGACAGAGGATTTTACAATGCACTCCTTGTTCGAGCAGTTAGCAGGAAAATGAGGCACTATCTTTACTAAAAATCACATGCTGTGGGGTGGCAGTAGTTTAGTGGTGAGATTTAACAGTCAGTCGTTGAAATCCAGGTCTGACCACTACATATGGTATTTTTATATGTGGGTTGCCAAACAGGTGAAAATGAAAAGACACAGAAAAGCAATAGAAAGGGGACAAAAAAGTGATGAAATGCTACAAAAAACCCCACAAAAGAGCAACAAAAAAGTGACAAAAAGCTATGGAAAATTATGTTTAGATGGGTTTAGATGGGTTTTGTAGGTCTTAGCTTTCAACTGAGGCGTTACACTGGCTTATAGGCTGAAACCTTTTTGATTTGGGTAAAACTGAACTGGAGAAAACGCACTTGGTCGTCTCTTACTGGCCAAATCCTTCACTTTACATACATATCGCCTTATATATAACTCATATTAATTCATTGAACAAATCTCTGACTAAGTAACTATTAAGCCGAGGAGTTTCATTTGACTTTCCGTGCTCTAAAATGGAGATTGGGCCCAATCCGCATCCTTGTCTGGGCGCCCTGAACCTTTCACACTCTTGCCCTATTGTCCCTGTATGTATGATTAGGCTGAAGAAAGCAGCTTAGGGCTCTTTTGTTCCCTCTAGCTTTGACATGCGTTCCCCTGCCCTTTCATGGTTTTATCCCCGCTTATGCTTACTATTCCTGTTTGTCTTTGGGATTTTTAACGGCTAATTATGGTTCGGGGTGCAGTACCGGGGTCCCCTTAACAATGCTAATAGCGCTAATCCCAGTGGTCCGCGCTGGTTGCCTCTTATATAAGATAGTACTGTATTTTTAGGCCCGTGAGTAAAAGGGAGTGGGAGGGCGGCCTGATGTCAAGTCTTATTCATAGTGAGTGACTCTTCAACTGGGACCGTCCGTGGAGCAAACAAGGGCTGTGGGAGCTGGGGAAATCTTCAAAAGAGCTCTTAGTGGCACTATTAAATTGTGTAAGCCTTTCCTGAATGAGCCATTAGTACAAATACATGGAAGTTTTTACATAGTTTTGCCCGTGGTAAGTAATTAAGAAACAATTTTAATGAGTAAAGATGATTATAATAAGAAGGAGAATCCCATATTACAAGGATAGGACTGGAGCTGTCGATACAGTACTTAAAAATGTATGGCCTTTGTGTACAGTGTGGTTGCACATCCACAGTTGGATTGATTTACTTCTTCTTATGCCACAATCATGCACTCTTTTCTAATAAGGACGTAAAGTTATAAACATCACAAAAAAATCAAACCAGGAAAAAAACACTTGCGTTAACTATGTTGTAGCAGTGAAATGGGTAGTCCAAACTGTCAAGCACTGACTAACTAATACAACATTTCGGCACAGTAAATATCAAAGTAATACACACGGTGGACACTACTAGCACCTTAATCCCACTAAAATTGACACTTTTCTTCTCCTTATCAAACTTAAAGGGACAATACGGAGTTCAAAAATATTAAAAGTATGTATTTTCCTCCCCCTACATGTTCCAACCATGTCCTAATGCGTAGAATGAGCTCAGACCTGTTCACCACAACTGCCTCTGAAATCCTGCACTGTCACTCAAAAAGGTGTTAATTCAGGTCTGAATTGCCGTCATGCACGAGCTTAATATGTAGAAGGTGCAGTTACATGTATGACCTGAGGTGGCAGTAGTGAGTATATAATGGCCAACTTGCATCTAGCCCCTTTAAGAGCACTTTTTGCGATTATCAACATGGCAAAATGGCCACTTACTTTTGCTTAATAAAAATATCTTACACTTACAGTGCACTAGAACTTCTCAAGATACCAAAACTTGGAGGTGGAAGGTCACGATTGTATAAAGATTGCACAAAATGAGGCCAAAACATTGCGTCTGTGCCAAAGCTGGTATTTATAGGAGACAAACTGAATGTGAAAGCTAAGGCCACACCTCTGCCCGATCCCGTCAGATCTCGGAAGCCAAGCTCGGAAGGGCCTGGCTGGTACTTGGATGGGAGATAGTTTAGGAACAGCAGGAAGTCTGGGCGAATGTAGTGAGTGAGTGAGTGAGTTGGTGGTAGTGGCGTGAGGGGCCGATGGCACAGACTGGTAGCCTTGCTTCCCTCAGTCTACCCCAGGGCAGCTGTGGCTGGTAGCTTACCACCAAGTAAGGAGTGAATGAATAACGACTGGTAATACAGGCTTGTAAAGAGCAATACAAGTGTAACATAGACAGATTAACACTGTCTTATGGAGACTTTTTTTTTTATGTAGTGGAATATTTGTCTTTCAAATGCAAATACAAGTGTAAGGCATTATTATTATAGCTGGTATGCTCTTCAAAAACACTGCAAACAGAGGAAGCCTGGTGTAGGATCTCATGTTTGGTCTTCAGAAATGACGAAGCAACAAATCAGGATTTTTTGGCAAAACATGTACAACTTGTCTGAATACTTTTACAAAGCGTTGTTGTCATCATTGGTGCATAAATGTGCACCCTCATACATGTACACGTATGCAAACTGGCGCTGGCTTAAACGGAAGCTTTTTAAACAGGAAACTCTGTGCTTTAATGAACTAATCTCTGGACATACAGTACAGTAAGTCTGACCAACTCCTGCTGTCTTGTTTCGCAATTGCACATGCTGCTGTAGCGTCTGCTCCTCCTTGTTAGAAAATCTCATTCATGAGGCACTTTGCATTGCCCTTTAATGGTGAAATGGAGGCGTTCAGAGGGCGTGACATGATGTCGGCAGCTTTCTGCTGTATGTGTGTGATCAGTGAAGGAGAGGTTGCATACTGCCGCATATGATGGGTTTTTATAAATGTACGGAATTCTAAGTCAGTTCTAGGTCAGAGTCTCGTGCACAGTTTTCTATATGAGGGCCCGGGGCTGCTGAGTGAGAGAGGGTCTGCTCCAATCTCCAACCACACAGGCAAGTTGCAAAGGAAGGAATCAATCAGATACCATTTCAAAGTGTGCAGTGCCAGTTAGTACTCAACATGTAACTGTGCCCTAAACAAGTCATTTAAAAACAAAGAGCGCCGTGTTTGAAAGACTGAACACTTCAAATTGGTGAGTTTGTGATAAAAAAAACTCCATACCTGTCAATGGCAGTGCTGGTGGGCATGCTCCTGGCAAAGCCCCTCACCCCCATCTGCTTGAAGCAAGGGATAGCGGACAGGTTGGCAGCCATGATGGCCAGTGAGTCCGAGGGGTTCACAAAGAAACCGTTCTCCCCGAGGATCATGTAGCGATCCTAGAAAGAGAAATATCAAATGTCATTTTTCACACTTCCATGACACATTTCTAGACACAGCAGTACAGATAAAACATGATCGTCAAGTCGCACGTAGTAGTTTGACATTCTCTAAACAACTGGCTGCATCTTTTACCCCGTCAGCATCAAAAGCCGCTCCGAATCCGAACTCCCCCCCTTTCATGGCCTCCACTAGTGATGTGGCGTAGGTGAGGGTGGGCTCAGGAGGCTGGCCCCCAAAGTCCTCCAGCGGAACACAGTTCACTGCCGAGTTGGCCGGGGCCCCCAACTCGTCGCACAAAATCCTACGCACATACGGTCCCATCACTGAAGACAAAAATATATATATATGAGTAGAAATCCAGCTTGCATCATTCTGATTAGATTCTCACCTCCATTCATGGCGTCTATGTGAATCTTGAGCTGGCCTGGTCCCGTGAGCAGACTCTTTATGGAGCCAAAGTCAAAAATATTCCGTAGAAGTTGGAGGTACACGTCGACGGAATCAACAATCTCAACTGCAAATGCACATAGAAGGGAAAAAATGGGACAGCTTTATATTTTTCTGTATATAATTAAAGTGGACCTGGTTGCTATTACCTCTGAAGGGCTTGAACTTGTTCTCCAGGTCAAAGTCTTGGCGCCCCAGTCGGTTGAGGTCGATGTGGAGGTCGGGGCAGATGGCGTACTCCTCCAGTGTGCGGCTCACCTGGGCAATCCGCTCCATCACGGTGTCCGTAGAAGGGCCTGCAACCGCAATCTTTTTTTTAGGATTTTCTATGAAACTTTGAGCTTTCACCTGACCCACACACTCACCTCCGTTTGCCACGTTGAACTTGATCCCGAAGTCTCCGCCCGGGCCTCCAGGGTTGTGGCTGGCAGTGAGGATGATTCCACCGATGGCCTTAATCTTCCTGATGATGCAGGACACAGCCGGGGTGGACAGCAGACCGTTATGTCCAATCACCAGGCGGCCAATCTGCACACGACAAGCATTTGCGGTTTGGTTTTCAGTCTCTTTTACCCAGGTTTGTCACGTAACATCACCACCTCCAAGGCATCTGGTGATTGATCATCTCCCTGACTAAGAGGGACCAAGTTTGGATGGGTGGCCAGCTCTAGGAAGAGTCCTGGTGGTTCTGAACTTCTTTCATTTGTAAACAATGGAGGACACTTTGCTCTTCGGGATCTTCAATGCTGTGGCAATTTTTCTGCACCCTTCACAAGATCTGTGCCTCGTTACAATCCTGTCTCGAATGTCTACAGAAAGTTCCTTTGACTTCAGGGCTTGGCTTCTGCTCTGACATGCACTCTCAGCTGTGGGACCTTATAGAGAGGTATGTGTTTTTCCATCAATTGAATTACCCACAGGTGGACTTCAAGTTGTAGAAACATCTCAATGATGATCAGTGGAAACAGGATGCAACTAATCTCAGTTTCGAGAGTCTTAGCACAGGGTGTAAATACTTAAGTACATGGGATATTTTAAAAAACATGTATCACCTTGTCAGTGTTGTGTGTAGATAAGGCTGTAAAAGAAATGTGGGAAAAGTTGCTAAAATGCTTCCTTTGGCCAACCATGACTACATTGCTTTTTCTTAATGAAGATAGATAGCTTGGGATCATCTCTTAACTATTCAAATTCCGATAGGGATGACTGAGGGATAGATTAACAAATCAGGGAAATGCATCGTCTGTTAATATCAAAACAAACCTGCAAGTTCAAATAACATAAATAGCTGACATCTTTTTTTCCTCTCTTGACCTCAGAGACATGGCAGTGAAGGGGCAGAGGATGTACGCAGGCAGCACAGGGTGGATGGAAGTGCTGATAAGGGCCACATGCACACACATTCAGCTGGGCCAGCACTAAACTAATGAACCCACTGATCTCCAAAACAAATGATCTTCCCCTTTAGCTTTTCCCCTGGAGCCTGCCCAAACACTCTCACCTCAGTCTTCTGCAAATATATTCCGGCCATCAGCTGTGCACATGTGAAGCTAGCTCTGTACCGGGAACAGACTGTTGTTGACTTGACTTGGAAACCTATCAAAAGTGGAAATAACTCACGAAAGAGTAAAACTTTGCACTTGGTGAATACACTGGGATGGGTATCGTTAAGAATCGATCACAGCCAGTTTTCCCTGTTGTCACCTGCAGTTTGTGTCCAGTGCGGCTCTGGGGCCATTATTAGCTGAGATGGGTTTCAGTACCTGTCCCAGCTCACTGTCGCAAAATTCAAAGCATGTGCGTTATCACAAAATGTATTTGGAAATGACCTATTTATGCTCCATATAAAGCCTAGGCGTTCCATATAAAGCTCCATATAAAGCCTAGGCTTTATATGGAGCCTAGGTTTTGTAGTCAAAACAAAGCATTTCGAAATTCAGAAGGATGAGGGCGATGTCCCGCTCCCAGCAAAGTTACATGTCAGGTCAGAGGAAAAGTGAGCCAAGTAAGTAAGTCATTTTTCATTAAATGTATAAAAAAGGTCACAATTAATACATGCAATTCATTCAACACAATTATAATTTTCCTACTGGGTGACTTGTTATGCAGTAAGTATGGCTTTAAAACAATATTACAGCAAAAGTAAAACGTAGACAGTGTTTCAAAACATCACAAAGAGAACTTCAAAAAGTTACTCAAGTAGACCTACGAACCTCGAGTAGCCTAAATGTGACACTAGGCAGACTTCTGACAATGCTCACCCCATTGGCCGCTGCCATCTGCACTATGACCTCGATGGCCGCGCGGCTGAAGTACCTCCCGTCGCTGCCCACCACCATGGTGCAGCCCTGGCGGTCCCGCAGGTCTATGGACGACAGCAGGCACTGGATGTAGTTCTGCAGGTAGTTCTTCTTCCCTTCGAACATCGCTGTCTTCCTGCGTAAACCATTTGTCCCGGGGCGCTGGTCTTCAAACGGCGAGGTTTGGACCGTCACCACCGGGATGGGACTAGTCTCCATCCTTCCTCCCCCCTAGCTTGTTCCCTTAAAATGAGAATTTAGGAGCAAAAAAGAAAAGTTATGTCTTGAAGTGTCTACAGAGCAAACAGCAGCATCTCCCTCGCCCTCCTCTGACAACTCCCTCTGTGCGTAAAAAGCGTCAACAACTGACTATAAGCAATAGGGGGAAAAATAGGGAGGGCCACAATCAGCTGAGTGAGAGGCCAAATATAGCTGGGTGACTGTGCAGGGGATTGTGCTGTGTAACCAGACACTGATGAAGAATGATGCTATGAATAGGATGTTTCTGTCGCTCCTATAAAAGTGTGATTTAAAATAAATGCCTAATTGCCTTAATATACATCAAAATGCTTGGCAGCTCTCTGGTCTTGTTTAAACTTCTCGCATAATTTAGCCACTTGGACCAATTGGGCTCGGATTGAAGAGATGCAACACTGCCACCTGGCGGTAAGTGAGTAGAATACGTAAAAGAAGGCACTGACCCGCAGCGCGCAGTCAGGCTGAAAATCGGTAGTGTTGTGTTCCAATCGTAGAAAGTGATGATGTCGAAAGTTTGAACTTCCACGGTCTATGGTTTGATCCTATAATAGCAGTTTACCAACACTTACATGTGTACATTTCAGCATTACACACAGCATGAGACGCCATGACATGTCCATCGTCCAGCTCACGTTCGACACGTCCGACACAAAGTGCGAATGTCCCGGTTGAGTTGGAACCTGCGCGCGCGCGCGTGTGTGTTTGTGTGTATGTATGTCTCTCCAATTTGGAATGTCCAAAAAATGTTTTACAGACTATTGTGTGTAGCAAGACATATCACCCAACATCAGATTTTTATCACAAGTTCTGCAAATTTTGCGCCATTGCAATAAAATAGCCTAGAAATTGGACTGTTGTTTTGTATTTTTAATTAGCTTAATTTAACATGTCAAGACATCAGAAAAACGTCTTGATGTTGATGTCAGCGTGACGGGGGCACTGTGACAAAAATAACAAAAGTCGAAGTGAACAAGGTAAGACCTTGCGTGCGTAAAACGCCTCCCCAAACATTAAACTCACGAAAGAAAAAGACTAATGCTTTGAAGGATTTATTTATTTATTTATACATTATTTAAAATCACACACATTGTTCACAGTTTTGCGGCACATGAGTGACACACAATATATTATAGCAGCTCTTATTTACATGTCACGTCACAGCTCATTATTTGGAGTATTGGATATACATAAATATCATGCAATAGAACATTTCTTTAAGAAACAATAAGCTCACGTACGCACAGTGTAGTGTTTAGCAGCGGGGAAACCCCATTTGTAGGGGGCCAGCCATTGGAGGGGCTGTGGTCAGCATTGGTACTGGACAGAACTGGGTCCTGGGCACGAGCGCAGGCACCACATATGACGCAGGGCCTGGCACAAGTTGTGCGTATCCGAGCGCGCGCTGCTGTGAAGGCTGGCTTGGTTTGTGAGAACTATTATTGGAAGCGGGTCTGTTCATGATGCTGTCGATACTGAACGAGCACTTTGGACGGGGCACAGACTTCACTGGTTCTACGGGCAGCGCCATTTTTAAGTCTGGTCTGAAATCCGCGTGAGCGCCGGTGGTTTTACCAAGGGTTTGGGTTTGGGGCAGGAGAGGGTAAGACGTGGGGATTAGCGGCCCCTCCTGTCCCAAGAAGGTAAAGGGAACAGCGGGTGGGCTCTGACGCTGTACGCAGTAAGACTGGGGGTATGGCCGGTATCCAGCAAAGTACATGAGTCCATCTTTGGGCTGGTGTCGCTTAAAACGCTTCCTGCGGCGGAGGAAGCTTCCGTTGTCAAACATGTCTTCAGAGGCCGGGTCTAAGGACCAATAATTGCCCTTTCCAGGGTTTCCAGGCTCGCGTGGGATCTTGATAAAACAGTCGTTCAGAGAGAGGTTGTGTCTGATGGAGTTCTGCCAAGCTGGGAACTTCTCGCGATAGTAGGGGAACTTGTTGCTTATGAAGTCACAGATGCCGCTCAAGGTGAGTTTCTTGTGCGGGCTCTGAAGAATGGCCATGGTGATGAGCGCGATGTAGGAGTAAGGCGGCTTCACAGCGCTGCTTTGAGCCTTCCTACATGTGGCTGCATCTGCGCAGAAGCTGCCCTCACTCTCTCCTGAGGACTCAAGCTCCGAAGAGTCAAACTCTGGTCCAGACTCTGCAGAGGAGCCCGGGTCGCTTGGATAGAAGTGTCTAGTTCTGGGCTCCTCCTCACCCACAATGTCGATTTCATCTTCTTCCAAAGACAGCGCCGCATGTCTCTGGGAAATCTCCAGGTCACTGGACAGAGTCATGGCAAAAGACTGATGACTAAAGCTCACTGTGCCAATGTGGCATTAACCGTTATCTGTGCGTAAAACCAAACACAAGTGTGGAATGGGTATCCTTGAGCTCTGCTGGTCACTGCTGTCCTACCCCGGGAGCACAGCTTTTATACAGTGCCCTCACGGGACAGTCCCATTAACCTTCTGCTCCTATCAGAGCGCCCTGCGCCGCGGGGCGCCACGCAAAGGGGAGGACGTCGCGCGGAGATCTCTAAAGTTATTCACAACGCAATTTACATCAAACCTTTTCCAATTTCCTCTGAGCAACAATAATAATATGACATCTCAGTATGTTACAAAAGTGAGAACAGGCAACTTTAATAAAGTTCAGTAAGAATTTACAGCAGTCTCTCACAAACACGCTGTGACTATTGGCCCAAGAGGCTAAAAGTCATTCCGAGATTCTTAAAGAAATAATATGGATGTGTATAGGCTATTGTTTTAAGTGTAACACCACTTTTTAATTATTCCTAGACTTCGAACGGAGTTTCATTGACTGAGTTTGGATAGCTGTGTCAGCAGTAGGCAATAGTACGAAGCTACAAACGAGCCTTTTCAAATGTGAAATCTTCGCACCACGCCTATAACCACGGCGTTTCCTCTCCGACCCCTGCGGCTCCGTTTAGTTTGCCACCTCTGGATGGCCCCGGGTGGTGTGACCATGAAAATGGCCGTGGTTGGGAACCCTGCGGGCCTCATTGAAAAGAAGCAATAGTGGCCTTAACGAGGCAATCAGCATCAGAATCAAGTAGGAAACAGCCCAGCTGCACGGTGCGCACAGCGCTGCAGCTCAGCGGCTTTATGACCTCAAAGCAAACCGCTCCTGCAGCGGATATGTGTAAAACCACGCTGCTTTGACATATCCATTGCAAATGATCAAGTTGGGAAAACTCCACCTATTTCCTCACCTGACAAGGCTTTGAACGAGTATGCATGAGAGTGCGCGAATGGTCCTCACATGACCAGCAGAAAACATAAATCACCTCATTCAAACGCCAAATCTTAACTTAAAGCAGTAATGTGAATTTTATTTTACCTCTTTAATGGGTAAGTTGGCATTATACACGGATTTCTTTACTTCACAATAAATCTTATTTAGGTACTAAATATATAAGCATTTATACAGCCTTAAAAATATGTTTTCAGGCAGGAGTAAAATGGTAATTGCGATGGCCATGTATATCAATTAAATGTTTCCTTTGGAAATCCCACAGGGATACCAACAGTCTACATCAAACAATAAAAGGGGCTAAGTTGTTAATTTAATAAAGTAATACAGTACAGTAGACTTTGTGGGAGAACTTAAACGTACCAAGACTTATTTGTTTCATACCTGCGAGTGTTGAAATACAGACACTGACCATAGACATGTATCCAAGAACTTTATTGTAGATTATGCATGGATAAATGACAAATAACAGGATGAAAGGTACTTTACAATCACAAATGCAAACACATAGTTATTAGATTCGTACAATTTTGCTAATACCAACATAATATTTACCTATAAAACTGTTTTATAAAATAGCACTAGTTGTCCAGTTTGTGCAGCACTCTTGCAAGAAAGTGTTCTTGTAAAACGCTCTTGTCCAGATTTCTGCCTGTGGAACAAATCAGACAGTCAGGCACAAGTGCATTAAAAACAATTCTTCAATGTGAACACAAAATATAACACACACAAGGCCCATAGATCACAATATGCAAATTTATGCAAAGCAAGGTCGCAAAGGTAAAGTAAATAAACCAGGCTTTAAACAAAAGGCTCGAAGTACAAGTCGTTCTCACTGTGAACGATCCACCAGGGATTTTCCGCATGTGTAAAGAGGTGTGAAGTTCTTATCTTTACCTATCAAAACCAGCCTGTTGATCCGCGCGCTCTCTTCCCACCGCTCGGGCGTTTCATTCAGCTCGTACAGCTCGTGCACTCCCTGCAGCATCACTTGATGGTCTTTACCTGCCAGCGCGACGATACCCTGAAAGCATACAGGTGGTTTCAAAGTTTACAGATTAAAGGGAAATGCGAAAGGTTTCGAGCAAATACGATAAAAGAAAATCTCATCACCAACTTATATTAGGTCATGTTTTGGTATCGCCTTAGATTAACCTCTTAACCCCCACCTGAACCAAGCACATTTTCTCCAGTTTGGTTCTACCCAAATCTTAAAGTTTATAGCCTTTAGGCCAGTGTAGCACCTCATTTGAAAGCTAAGACCTATAAAACAAATTTAAACAGATCTTTTTCCTTGCGTTATCACTTTGATGGCTTTTTTTTTGTTGCGTTTTCATCACATTTTTCCCCAACATTTTCATTGCTTTTTGTCACTTTTCTGTTTTGTGTCTTTTTAGTCACATTTTTTGTCAAATTTTTGTCGCTCTTTTGTTGCATTTTCATCCTTGTTTGATCTCGTTTTTGTTGCTCTTTTTCAAGAAGCTTTTAGAGTTGGGTAAAACCAAAGTATTAATAAGCATTAGTCATCATTTTAGGGTTAAGGCAAGGGGTAAGGTTAGGGTTAGGTTTGGGGAATGGTTGGCTATGAATAAGCGTATTATTAATGGCCTATTAGTATGTTAACAGATAAAAGTATAATAAGCAGTGTCTTAATACTTTACAAGCATATTATTAACACTTATTAATACCTTATTAATACTTAACAAGCATATAAAGCGTTAAATGGACTATATAGAGTTTAAAAATGTTAAAATTGTGTATTTTCCTCCCCCTACATGTTCCAACCATGTCCTAATGTGTAGAATAAACTCAGATCTGTTCACCACAACTGCCTCGAAAATCCTGCACTGTCACTCAAAGAGTTGTTACTTCGGTCCGAAGCTTAATATAGAAGCTGCAGTTACGCATAAGACCCGAGGTGGCAGTAGTGAGTATAAAAATGACCAACTTGCATCTAGTCCCTTTAAAAAAACTTATTTCAGTATCAAAAATATTAAATGAAAGATTATCAGTGATCCACAGCAAAAACGTCAAATGACCTTATTTTTCCCCCTATTGAGATAGAGAGTCTGGCAGCACAGTCCCGGGTTTGATTCCCGGACCGTGTGGACCTGGTTTACATGTTTCTGTTCTTGTGTCTGGATGGGTTTCCTCCGGGTGCTCCGGTTTCTCCCATCTACCGAAAACATGCACAATAGGTGAATCCTCCAGCCAGGTGATTCTGACCATCAGCCTGGCTCCACATCTGGAGACAAGCCCCCGAGCGCTGCACTGCAGTCGCCCTCTGCTCCTTAAGGGTTGCCCCAGCGGCATCCAGGGATGGGGCAAATGCAGAGGACGCATTTCCTTATGAGTATAAAGTACATGTTTCTTACTCTGTATAGCTATTCATTTAGTTTGAGTAGTTTCTGCAGTTTTTGTGGTAGTTATGGGGCGGCACGGTGGCTGAGTGGTTAACGCTCTTGCCTTAAGGTCCCAGGTCCGACATAAACTACATAAACCCGAGTCTTTCAACATTATACCATAGATACAAATAGAGAGGTATGAATACATCTTGAACCCACTGAAGTGAGTGAGTGGTCACATATTAACCAAGCTATGAATAGGACTGATTTATACAGACAGTAAAAACACTTGAAATAGATTGTCCTGCTCCAAACCTTTAGCCGAATGACAGTCATGGGTTGCCCTTCTTTGTTGAGGAACAGCTTTTCCCATAAAAGGTCCTGTAACGGTGGAAAATGGACGTTTACTTTTCAAAGAGGGCTATTGTGAGAAATTAGCAAAGGCAGCATGAGACCGAGGCATGGTGGACCGTTTACCTGGACAAAGAGGTTGAGAGCGTCTTCAGAGAGGTCCCCGGGCACTTCAAAAGTCACAGTTAAAATGCTCTGAGGGGGGACAAAACAGAATCTTATCATTATGGACAAACCGTGCTATATCTATAATTTAGACCACCATAAACATGCTCTAAAATGAGTGTGACTTGTATTAGATAAGCAAGTGAAATGTCAGTCTCCTTTCATCATATATTACTTCTCCATGACGATGTTGCACAATGAAGTGAATCTTTATCTACTCGCTACACTGAATAATTGCAATCAGATATTTCGTTTGAACTTGTGCACATCGAACCATAAAATCAGAGCAACATCTCCTGTTTTAGACGACTTAATTTGGCAGTTTAAATAATAAAAATAAAAATAATCACTGAAAGTAACATGTCGTACAAGGTCTAAATGATAACACCAATAATAAAGGAAGTTCTACCGTTTATTTTAAGATAAGACTGAGCTTAATTGATGATGATACATTTTAAAAGCAGATACCAAGAGTTAGATCATAGCGTTGAAGCAAATATTTATAGTTTGGATCAGGGTTGAACACTTTCTAATAGCTCTTTTTCTGGCAAGTGTTGCAATCAGATTTACAAATTACACAAACAAAACCGAGCACATTTTCTCCAGTTCGGCTTTACCCACATAAAAACTTCTCGACTGGAAAGCAGCCGTGTATATCGCCTCATTTGAAAGCTGAGACCTCCAAAAGTGATAGTGTTTTTGAAGCGTGTTTGGCTCTTTTTGGTCTCTTTTTTGTCATGTTATTATTGGCTTTTTTATTGCTTTTATTGATGCTTTTTTTTCCATACTTTGGCGCTTTCTTCATTGCTTTTTTGACATGTTTTAACCAAGTTTTCATCACATTTTTGTTCCTTTTCCAACACGTTTTTTGTCGCTTTTTTGTCGTGCTTTCGCCAAGTTTTCCTCACATTTTGTTGCTTTTCTTTTAAAGGTTTTAGATTTGGATAAAGCCAAACTGGAGAAAATGTGATCGGTTCAAGTGGGAGTTAAGAGGTTAAGAAAATGCCAAAACACTAACTCGTAGAATTTTACTTATAAATAAAATTGAAATACTTGCATTTATTTTATAATAGATCATTTTATCATTGGAAAAATACCTCATAAATGCACAAACAAACATGTGTTTTTGCTGTGAGCGGCTCAGCTCATCTAAGACATGACTGTATCTTTACCGCGAGTGGGTTCGTCTCCATGGAGATGTGACTAAAGTTAGTAGAATTTGAGATTAAAACAGGTTAGGTTCTCATCCAAATCCATTCTTTGATTATTCCCTGCAGTAATAGTGTTTTTCCGTGTCGAGCTGGTCAATAGGAGCATGTTTTGCACTGATGGCAACAGTATAGTCCAAAAGTTACGCAGTGTCCCTTTAAATTAATACAAGAACCACATACATTTCAGGACCAGTTTGTAAAAGTCTTAACAGTGTTTTTCTGCTTTGGTATTATAAAGACCACATGCAGAAAACTTTACAGACCTCTTACTACAACCACACCAATTTTATACAATTGCATATTATCTTGCAGGGTTACAGCTTTGCTTTAAAGTGCATTTATCAAATAAGAAACAAAAACGGAATAGAAATATTGAAACGTTTTCTAAAAGTAGTAAGAAAAACAGTGTGAGTGGAAAGTAATACCAATCTATTTACAAATACTGGGCTCCTAGCTTTGTTTAGGCCGCAGCATAATTGCGACTTAGATCCTTTTGTACTTTTATCACAGGATGAGCCGAGGTATTGGTCTTGCCTGTGAGCAAATAACTGCATTGTTTTCCGTTTTCTCCGGGACCCCCTTTCCCGCATTTAGCTCGAACCCCGACCCAGACCCCTCCTCGATCCAGCCCCCTCCGCCCTCCCTCCCAGTGTTGCTCTTTTCATGTAAATGAGAATGGTGTTTTTCTGTTGTTATACCAAATGACGAGGAAGTGTGTACCCTTCGCACTTCAACACAACCCCCCCCCCCACAACAAATATCTGTGCCTGTTTAACTGTTGTGAGGAAGCCTGGGAGAGGAGGCAGTGTGTATGTGTGAAATGAGGAGCGGGAGAGAGGGGGGTGTTGGTGCCGTGTGGACTTGTGGCTTTTCACGCTGCCATTCACAAAGTCATAAGCCGGTGCGTAAAAACACTTCGTACTTTTAAATGTTTCTAACTTAGGCTTGAGAAGAAAAAAATATGTTTAAGCTGATTGGTGTCACTTAGTCATTACACGTTCAATTACAGGATCCAAATGAGTGTTGTTGTGGGCACCAATACTTGAAAATGACACACATAAAAGGCAACACCATTGATTTTAACCAATAATTGATTAAAAAAAAATGATTTGGCTAATATGTACCGAGTTTGATCGTATGCTGTCAGGACCCACAATAATCATAGGATGGCAAGCTGCAATGTATGTAAAATACTGCATTTTTCACACAAATTCAGGTTGACTAAAGATTAAATACATCTGTAAAGCTGAAATTATGACCAAAAACAACACAGTTTCAGAGTTCTATACTTTTTATATACTTCTGTTATGTTTGGAGAGTTTCGTGGCGCTAGGCTAATGCAAGGCCAGCGCATTTCTACGGTATCAGCTAGCCTGCATTAAAAAACAGACTGACCCGCTATAATATAAATGATATATTACGATATAAATGTGTGTGTCGATAGAGTAATTTCAACCATTTTGCATTTAAAATACCTTATATTTGAGCAGCATCACCTTCGTAGTTGTATAAGCTACGCAGCGGCGGAGTGATCTGCTAGAAAATAGTCCCTCAAAATGCGATCATTCATGTGATGCAAGGTCAGTTATATTCCAAAAAATTACTCTATCGACACAGACATTTATATTGTTAGTCTGGCGTTATAAGTGATTTGCCTCAGGTGCACTGTGGAGCGGGTCACACTGTTTTTAATACAGGCTAGCTGATACCATAGACATGCACTAGCGTAGCGCCACGTAACTCTTCAAATATAAGAACTGCATGAATGACAAAAAAAATATCTCCAGAAATCAGCAACACTCTGGAAAACTAGGAAATGAGGCCCTATGTCAAAAATCCTGAAATATCCCTTTAAGGGATTGTGTCTTGTTCCCAAGTTAAATACAGTCTCATGATAAATAAATGTAGTACTTGGATTATACAGTTGCAAGCAATGCAAAACATGCTCCTAATGACCAGCTCGACACAGAAAATGATATTTTTCTACAGTGTTAACCTATTTAAAGCATATTTGGCTGCCTTTACTCAAAATCTCCATGTAGACTTGGAGACGTCCAAGCTCCCAATAAAGTTACAGCCAGGTCTGAGGAGAGCTAACACAGTTTTTTTCAGTTTTTAGTTATTAATGCTTGTATTTTATTCTTTAGACATTAATTCAAACATTGCAAGGCCTAATTTCTTCATTTAAATTATTGAGGCATCTTGCACATCACTCTGCTTATTTTGACACATTACTGAAACTGCATGTTTATGTAACTGCAATTTTTCTGGCAAGCATTGTTTGAATTGTGAAACTCATATAACAATCAGATGCATGTTTGTAGAGGTCTGCACTACAGGGTTAGCAGGTTTTACACATAAGATCTCATGAAGACGCGGCAAAATACATCATACTGCCTAAATAACTACAGTCTTTGCAATTTGCTATTAATCTTAGTCCAACCAATAAACTGATGTGTTTTAACCTCTTAACCCCCACATGAACGAGGTTGGCATCACCCAAATCTAAAAGTGGCAAAAGAGCAGCTAAAACACACTGGAAGAGTAAAAAAAGGAAAAAAAGAAAAGCAACTTAAACACAGGACTAAAGAGTGATGAAAAAGCAAGAAAAAAGTGACAGAATGCTACAAAAAAGCCACAATAAAAGTGATGAAAACATGACAAAAAAGATGAGGACACTACAAAAACACTTCCAAAAAGCAACAATAACGCAACAAAAAGAAGCGTCGAAAACATGACTAAAGAGTGATGAAAAAGCCACAAGAAATCGTCAAGAAAGACACGAAAGAGTGTGAAAAAAGTGACGATGATTTGGGTAAAACTGAACTGGAGAAGATGTGCTCCGTCAAAGTGGGGGCTAATAGGTAAAGGGCAGACGTTTGTGCTTGTATCGAGCTGCGAGACTCCTTCACACCTGCTTCAGAAACAGCAGTAAAAACCAAAACCACAGAGCGACGTGAGTCTCTGCTCAGTCTAGCCAGCTCACTGTGCCTTCGCCTGCTCCCCTGTCTGAGCTGTATATGACCAGCTCTGTCTCACATGTAACAGAAGAACATCAAAAGCCTCAACTAAAGCTAAGGTAAGGCAGGGGGAGGGACTTTTCACCCCTGTGTCGCAGCCCGGGGGGGTGTAGCCCCTGGTAAAGAGAGACACGCTCTTTAGAGGAAATGATGTGTTGGAATACATTAACAAACAAAACATGAGACAGACGAGCACGGGGAGACAGCAGAGAGGGGAACAGTACCTTATCCAGGTGGGGATGAGGAGATCTCATGAGATGCAGCTTCTCGGACAGACTGTGAGAGAGTTAAACAAGCGGAAGTTACTAAAAACTCACCAAATGATACTTTTTGCTGCTTGTATGCAATCCATAGTCTTCTAGTGCTACTCTACTACCATACTGTGCAGGTAATATAGTTTTAGAGTTTGGTTAGAGTTTTAATTCAAAATAACGCTCTCATTTTCTTTGCCTAAATGTGTTTTAGTTTTGATTATCTTAGATATTTTTGCTACTTGTGTAACATTCACATCCAATATCGAAACCAGTGGTGTTCTTGTCACATGACACTTAAAGCAGTACTAAGTAACTCTTGCCCCTAGAGGCCATAAGCGCAACTGCAGGTGTCGTAGCAAGTTGCGATTTTATTAACTTATTAATTGTCTTGGAGAGTAAATACTACACTGACAGAAAAGGCGAAAGGACAGACTGATATTGTACAATAAATAATTAAATAATTTTTTTCACTCACACTTGGCTGTAAATACTGTTTAAAGTGACGCTAGCCCACAGTTAGCTTTGCCCGTTAGCATGTTAGCTTCTTCTTCGTGATTCTATTAGTGTGTATTGGTTGCTCCGGTCCGGTGGCAGTCAAGTTGCAAACATGGTTTTCTGTCCAGAGACACCAGGGGGAGATGAAAGACCCTCCAATCATCCCATAAACACTTGTACTACCCCCACAGGGACTACGAAAGGATTTATTAAGGTAAACGCGTTACTTAGTACTGCTTTAAAAACTGATTAACAGCAGATGCAATTTGTCACCAGCAAATCATGTACATATGTTCTGGTCATGTCCAAAGCTAGGACCATTTTGGTCATACATTTTTGACATACTGACCAGAGCCTATGGTCGTGCTATTGCTCCAAATTCAATATCTGCCATTTTTGGTATTCCTCCTGTTTTGGGCCTGCCAAAAGCATTTAAACGTGTATTAGCATTCACCACCTTGCTGGCCCGTAGGCTGATTTTGCTTAACTGGAAACTTCCCTGTCCCCCATCACATGTTCGCTGGATACGAGAAGTATTGTACAATCTGAATCTACGACACATGGAATTCCTTTCTGCGACATATCGACTCTTCGAATATTCCTTTTGAGGATGACTAGAATGTGTGTACGTACCTACAAATAGTTTTTTTTTATATTGTTATTTATTTTTATAATTTTTTATTTATTTACTTATTTTATTTCTTTTTGTTTTTAGATATTTTCTAGATTTAAAGTCTGTATTATTTTAAGGAAGTGCGTGTGTGTGTGTGTTTTTGTGTGAGTGGTTGATTGGCCTTTGGTTGGGGAAGAGGGCGGGTGGAGTTTTTTTTACATGCAGTTAATTTCTAAAAAATGTGACACACTATATTGACAATCTTGCAACTGTATGTCGGGTTATATTAAAAAAGTTCAACAAATAAAGTTTGAAAAAAAACAAAACTGATTTACATATACCTATAAAGTAGAACTCCAACAAACATTTTGCTAATCCATTTACATATCAAAGTCGAGTTGCTTTGGTATAACTGAAAGCCATTCAAGCAGCCGGCCCACACCACCACCACCACCACCAGAGACAATAACCAAGGATAAGTAAAACAATAGAGTCACACCAGTTCCAAATGTGTTCGGTAAGAAGAGGATGAGAGGTTATGTGTAAAGTCATGAAGTCATATGGTGAGAGAACTGCTGCGCCTTTTGCGATTTAAAGTGTAATATACGACGTTGCGTATCAATGCCAATGACCCGCCCCTGAATGGAACGCTTTAGAAACGGCAATTAAATGGCACAAAACACCGCTGGGACCCCCAAACAAACTGCGGCCCCCCCTGTCCCCGCCTGACCTCACAAGAGGGCTAAATGTTGTGTCCAGTGTGCTGTTTGTACCACACAGGCGGAGGCTGCAGGGGGCCGCTTCAAACAGCCAGCGTGGGACCCCCGGGGAGGAGGGGGGGCTCGCGCTCTCAAAGGCAGCGGGAAAAGAGGCTATCTGTCGGGACAAGGGGGACTCGGTAGGGGCCGATGAACACACACGGTTCTAATCCTCTGCAGCTGGTGCTTGCAAAGGCACTGGCCTGGCTCACGTAAGGGAGCTTTAAACACCAGGGACGGGCCCATTCACGTGAAGGGCCGACACTGACGCTATTCATGAGCACAACTTTCTACGCAGGGCACAATATGATGCCCACCCTGGGGTGCTACAGGGCCGCGCTCATTGAAAGAGTCCGTTAATTAGCGGAGAACATCAGGAGCAACAGTATCAAAGAGTGTTGGGGATATGGTACGGAGAAGCACACAAAAGGCACGGCTCTGCATCACGGGGCTTACGGCCCGAGTTGGGTGTGGGCAGACTTTACATTAGCACTACAGTGGAATATTAGCATAAAGACAATAGAAATGAGCATATTTAAAGAGACATAAGCCATTATTGAAGTAAAAAAGTAAGCCGTACTGTTGTCTTCAAGCCTTGTAGGGTTAAAAATGCAAATGTTTCATTATCTGATATCAACATTGTCAAAACCGACCCATGGGTAAAGGCCTGTAACTAGAAAAGGCTTTAAAGGGATATTTCAGGATTTTTGACATAGGGCCTCATTTCCTAGTTATCCAGAGTGTTTTGAAATCAGACTGATTTCTGGAGATATTTTTTTGTAATTCATGCAGTTCTTATATTTGAAGAGTTTCGTGGTGCTAGGCTAGCGCAAGGCTAACGCATTTCTATGGTATCAGTTAGCCTACATTAAAAACAGTCTGACCCGCTCCACAATGTGAGGCAAATCACTTATAACACCAGACTAACCATATAAATGTCTGTGTCGATAGAATAATTTTTTGGAATATAACTGACCTTCCATCACATGAATGATCGCATTTTGAGGGACTATTTTCTAGCAGATCACTCCGCCGCTGCGTAGCTTAACAACCACGAAGCAGATGCTGCTCAAATATAAGGTATTTTAAATGCAAAATGGTTAAACTTACTCTATCGACACAGACATTTATATGGTTAGTCTGGCGTTATAAGTGATTTGCCTCAGGTGCTCTGTGGAGCGGGTTAGACTGTTTTTAATGCAGGCTAGCTGATACCATAGAAATGCACTAGCCTTGCATTAGCCTAGCGCCACGAAACTCTCCAAACAGAAGAACTGCATGAATTACCAAAAAAATATCTCCAGAAATCAGCAACACTCTGGATAACTAGGAAACGAGGCCCTATGTCAAAAATCCTGAAATATCCCTTTAAGTCAGGTTTAATCTGTAATGTCACTTCTCTTCTTCTATTCTGCTCAAGGAGTTGGATTGTATGGAACCTTCACTCAGTCCTGCAGTAGAAAATCCCTCAATTTACATCATATTATTCCCTCTCATGCTACTTTAGGGCAGAAAAAAACATATTAAAAGGGACTATACGGAGTTTAAAAATGTTAAAATTAAGTATTTTCCTCCCCCTACATGTTTCAACAATGGCCTAATGTGTAGAATGAGCCCAGACCTGTTCACCACAACTGCCTCTAGAAGGTGCAGTTACACATATGACCTGAGGTGGCAGTAGTGAGTATAAAATGGCTAACTTGCATCTAGCCCCTTTAAAATCAAGTTATTATGTACTGTATTAAAACTGTTCCTTTTTCATATTTGAAAGGATTTCACAATGTAACACAAAAAAAAAAAAACTTACTTGGCGGTGTTCTCGGTGTCAAAGGAATGTAGATCGAGCACTTCAGAGAGGTCCACCCTAGAACACAGAGTGACGGCGACATTTTAGCCTGGTTTAGCTGAATTAGTGGGAGACCAAAATAGTCCTGCTGACACTTTCAACTCGGCCACACCACGGAGAAGTTCAAACCCATTTGGAGCAGGTTGTGGGAATGTTTTACCGATTAACCCCTCGCCGCACGCCGTCTTTCATGTGCTCCCCTGGACTTCCACCCCGCCCGGGACCCTGCTGAGAGAGGCTCACCCAAACACACCCACTTTGATATAACAAGACCTTCTGGAGATACGCGGAGACGACATTCAGTCATATTGTATCGCTAGTAACAGACAATTCTAATAACAGAAACTAGGGCTGCTCGATTATAGAAAAAATTATAATCAGGATTATTTTAGTAATAAGTATTTTCCTCCCCCTACATGTTTCAACAATGTCCTAAGGTGTAGAATGAGCTCAGACATGTTCACCACAACTGCCTCTAAAATCCTGCACTGTCACTCAAAAAGGTGTTAATTCGTGTCCTTATTGCTGTCATGCACAAGCTTAAAGGGATATTTCAGGATTTTTGACATAGGGCCTCATTTCCTAGTTATCCAGAGTGTTGTTGATTTCTGGAGATATGTTTTTCTTAAATTCACGCAGTTCTTATATTTGAAGAGCTTAGTGGCGCTAGGCTAGTGCATGTCTATGGTATCAGCTAGCCTGTATTAAAAACAGTGTGACCCGCTCCACAGTGCACCTGAGGCAAATCATTTATAACGCCAGACTAATGATATAAATGTCTGTGTCGATAGAATAATTTTTGGAATAAAACTGACCTTGCATCACATGAATGATCGCATTTTGAAGGACTATTTTCTAGCAGATCACTCCGCCGCCGCGTAGCTTATACAACCACAAAGCTGATGCTGCTCAAATATAAGGTCTTTTAAATGCAAAACAGTTAAGATTATTCTATCGACACAGACATTTATATGGTTAGTCTGGCGTTATAAGTGATTTGCCTCAGGTGCTCTGTGGAGCGGGTCAGACTGTTTTTAATGCAGGCTAGCTGATACCATAGAAATGCGCTAGCCTTGCATTAGCCTAGCACCACGTAACTCTCCAAATATCCAAATCCAAATATCCAAAGAACTGCATGAATTACAAAAATAATATCTCCACGTATCAGCAACACTCTGGATAACTAGGAAATGAGGCCCTATGTCAAAAATCCTGAAATATCCCTTTAACAGTGGTGTTATGAGTCAAGAGATAGGTATAAAAAATATTTGTACGATTTTATTTACAGTTCTATCACACTGCGCTGGTATTTCAGCTGATCAGACGCGCTCACACAAACTGCGCAGGACGGACTTTTTGCGCGTTGTGATCGTCTAGTGTAATAATCGAAGTCGTAAATGAATTTTGATTAATTGCACAGCCCTACCAGAAACGTATATCTACTTATTTTATCCATCTAGGAAGGTAAAGTGCCAAATGAACAATCACTTTTTTCATATATTTGATGCTTTAATCACTACGAAACCTTAGAATAGAATAATAACGGCCATAATATTTTTCCTATCAGTATTGTTACTTTTAAGGATTGTTATTTTTTTATTAGACATTCAAGGGCAACATAGGCTAAAAGGGGTGAAAAGATAGACATTCAAAACCAATCACATCTCTAAGAAAAGAAACAAAGAAAAAAAAAACGTTTTGATTTGGGTCTTGAAAGCTGAAGACGCTGCACTAGTTGAGACCCGCTGCTTTATTCTACCCAGATGCTACAACGCCACCACAGAAAAACAGTCCCGGGGTCAGACGGCAAAGGCTTGTGGGTAATCGGACACTGCTGAAGGTTTGGAGTTTGCTCAGAGGGAGTGCGTGTGTGCGGGGGTGTCAGCACTAAACAACTTTGATACAGAGATCTGAGGTGAAGCCTGTGGAGCACGTCTGCTCACAAACAGATGCCAGTCAGAGCCGAGAGGTTTACCGTGATCGCTGCGTTTCCACGATCTTCACCAGGCCGTTGATGGACCTGAAAGCAAAGGAGTATTTTAATAGATCAAACTAAATGAAAATAACCTGGGTGTGAAGTCACAGTTTTGATCAGAAGACCTGTTTCTGATAATTACCTCACAATGTCTTTCACTCGAGAGAGCTCCTCGCCACTCACCAGGTCTGTCTTGTTGATAATAGTCAGATCAGCCAGGGCGATCTGCCTGTGCACAGAAGTGAGTGAGTGAGTGCTTTATTTGTCATTGCAACAAAATGGTGTTCAGGTGTTCGTCCTGAGCCGCTGTGACTGAGCCACGCCACCACTGCGGGCCAACCTGACCAGCATGTTTTTGGAGGTCGGGGAATCCGTAGAAGCACCCGGAGGAAACATGGATGGTTGTCTTCTTCTTCTGAAACAGTGCAGCTAGGGCTGTAACTAACAATTATTTTGCTAATCGATTAATCTACCGATTATTTTGACAATTAATCGGTTGGCTGTAAATGGTGTATGAAAATTGTATTTTTTCATTTTTTATTATCACACAAATCTAAAGCGGAGCTGTTTGAGGACATGTTGATGGAGTAAACTTAAAGGGGATGCAAGTTAGCCATTTTATACTCACTACTGCCACCTCAGGTCATACTTGTAACTGCACCTTCTATATTAAGCTTGGGCATCCCCAATTAACATGTTTTTGAGTGACAGTGCAGGATTTCAGAGGCAGTTGTGGTGAACAGGTCTGGACTCATTCTACACCTTAGGACATTGTTGAAACATGTAGGGGGAGGAAAATATCTAATTTTAACATTTTTAAACTCCGTATGAGTAGGTGTCTACCAAAAATAAAAAATGTTCATATCATTTTAGCTCTATTTGAGTCTGTGTTTATTAGAAAACGATTAATCGATTACTAAAATACTTGTGAGCTATTTCAATAATCGATTTGTTGTTTCAGCCCTCCTGGGTTTGTCCCTGTTTCAGAGCTTGGTGTCCTGCACTGGTCAGCTCCCCCACCTCCTCCTTCCTCCTGGTGAAACAGTCTTTCACCATCTTCTGGGAAGAGCTTTGCAATTCATTGATTTTATTCTCCAGTGAACGTCCATTAGCCAGAACAATAGAAGACATGTGTGGTTTAGCTGTGAGTCTTGCCCGGATACCGCCTTGTTTGTCCCTTTTTGTTTCCTCATGTTATACCGCCACCGTACTGTAGGTATGGGGGGTTTTGGTGCCTCTTCAGTGTTTCAGAAGAAGAAATTTGTAGATCTCAAATGTCCATAGCTCATACACTTGTTTATGTTTAAAAATCTGCCTTCTTCAGGACTATTATTGACTCTTTGCAGTAAAAAAAAAATCCTCCAAACTCCACAAAAACATAGCAAAGATGTACAGAAACATCCAGTCTCCACTTAATGTAACACAACGCTCATCATTATTTGTAGACCCAGATGTGCTGAACACCACCACATTAGCCTTGTGTGGGTGCGTGTGGGTGGCAATGAAAGAACAAACATGCCCCACATAAACATGTTTAGTTTAGAGGTGAAAACACAAACACAGATGAAGAATGCTAAAGGTCTTTTTCATGGGTCTGTCGGTTCAACAAGAGCCACACTACACAGCTGTTAGCAGGAAACAAACACAGCGAGGCGTCCAGGGAGACTGACCGCGGGAAAACATATTATAACAGTACCTGGCTGCTTCGTTGACCAGTCCCTCTGTCTTCTCTTCGGAAAGTTGCTGTTTGGGACAAAAGGGAAGAGGGAAAGAAGGTGTGAAGGCAGAAAAGGTGACAGGATTCGTTAGTAACACTTTAGATTACAGCCCGCAAGCTCCATGTGTAGGTACAGGTAACAAAGTAATTACACATGTAAGAAGAACAAGTAATTATTATACATTAAAGCGCAAGGTTTAATAACGATGTGCAAAGAGTAATGAAGGTGTACAACATGTAGGTGTATGGATAACAAAGGGGTATAAGGCGTAATAAAGGTGTACACAGTGCTTGACTTTAAATTACAGCCTGCACTCACGAGTAGTTACATATTACAAGGTTTCCACGGGACATTAAAAGTCATTAAATTGTGCCTAAATCAAGGCCTTTACATGTCATTATGCATTAAATTGGTTTCAAACTGGCATTAAATCTAAATTTGTCGGAAAATGATGATATTACTCAACAATAAAAAAGCTCATCCAAGATACTAAAACAATGGCCAAGACACAGTCAATTCATATGCCAATTTTTTTTAACTTTTTTTTTTACTCAAAAGTTTCCCGTTTTTCCCCTGTTTGCAAATCTTAAGAAATTAAATATATTCTCTCTGTTTGCGGATTTCAAATTTAACTCTACACTGCATTAGGTACGGTGTATTTGCGCATTAGATATTCAGCTTTCACGTACAACTTTGTTACACCTTGCACACATTTATTACACATTGTATACAGTTAATTACCGTCTTATTCCCTGTACCGACACATGGAACTTAGCGGGCTGCAATCTTAAGTGTTACTGATTTATTTTTTCATTTTAAAAACATGTCCCTGCCTTACTGGACCTGGAACTAATCTGTGTCTCCACTTGTGTTGAGAAAAATTAATGCTGAACCCTTTTTTTTTTCTTGGTTCCAGGGTACCCTTTTCAGAACCTATGCTACTTATGCCTATGCTACTTATTAAAACAGATAATGTTCAGTTTTATCATTAATTTCAGCAAGGACTCCTTTGTGACTTGCCGCAGGACCCACCAGGCATAAGAACTTGGCATCTCGATGCCGATTGTTTTTCTTCAGTACTACAATATATTTTCATACAAATCATATCTTTTTTCCTTTTTTGCAGGAGACGTAAACCTTTCACCGTGCTGTCAAAGTTAAGCAGGAAGATATAAGTGGATGGGACAGGCCTATTACAGCTGCCACACCGCATATATAAATGATCCTTTCCCAATGCCTCACTCCTGTCTGCTTTCTGTCTGTCAGTGTCGGCTATACCACAATATACTTGTCGCCGGTATAACAGATCAACACATCGGCACGAAATCCAGCCACGACACCTTCTAAAATCAGAAGCCTCTTGTCATGTCGTCTTCACATTGGGTGTGCCGCCCTTCGCACCCACTCACACCAACAGCTTTAATAATGGATATTTATTTCTCGCATGAAAACGCTACAGATGACTTGGAAGAATTTGCCAATAAATCCTGATATTTTCTCTATAATCCCAGTTAAAGCCAAATCCTAATGATCGGCTTGACAACAACTATGTTATCTATGTTAAAGCGCTATCAAAATAAAGCATTTTGGTAACTAAAGTATTAAACCTATCTGTCGTAAACTAGTAGGGTTAGGTTCCAGGGTCAAGCACATACCTGTAGTCCATACTTTGCATCGATGACAGTGACAATACCTAAGAAAAACAAAAGATTTGAGATCTTGGTCACATGCATTTCGCTTTGGACTTTGGAGCACTTTCTCAGGGTTATTTTAGGAAGAAGCTTATGGTGCGTGGTCTGTAACAACAAAGAGGACAGCTGAGTATTTACTGGCACACAAAACAAGATGTCAAGTATGCAAATTAAACAAATTCTTGTATTTTACCACAGGATATACTAGGGCAAGGGGATGTAACTATGAGTTATAGCTTTATACAACCATGTGTTGTTTGCTTTCGAGAAATGATTACCGGTAGTTAGAATGCACTAACTACCAGTAAGTTATTGGATCTACAATCTACTAACTTTGCACTTGCGTTATAAATGCAAAGTTAGTAGATAGTAGATGATAAACAGGAAAATATCTACACACTTTATATGTGGAGAAATACAAGTTTTACCATCTAAATAGATGTCACTGCCAAGCTCTGCATCAACCCAGAACATGGAGGCCACAGCTCCTGAAAGAGACAAATCAATCAAGGGAATTACTGACTTTAAAGGGACTATTGGTGGTTTAAAAATGTTAAAATTATGTATTTTCCACCCCCCACTTGCTCCAGCAATGTCCTAATGTGTAGAATGAGCCCAGACCTGTTCACCACAACTGCCTCTAAAATCCTGCACTGTCAAAAAAGTGTTCATTCGGTCCGAAGTGCCGTCCTGCACGAGCTTAAAGGGATATTTCAGGATTTTTGACATAGGGCCTCATTTCCTAGTTATCCAGAGTGTTGCTGATTTCTGGAGATATTTTTTGGGTAATTCAAGCAGTTCTTATATTTGAAGAGTTACGTTGCACTAGGCTAGTGCAAGGCTTAGCATTTCTACAATATCAGCTAGCCTGCATTAAAAACAGTCTGACCCGCTCCACAGAGCACCTGAGGCAAATCACTTATAACACCAGACTAACCATATAAATGTCTGTGTCGATAGAGTCATTTTAACCATTTTGCATTTAAAATACCTTATATTTGAGCAGCATCAGCTCGCAGCGGCGGAGTGATCTGCTAGAAGGTAGTCCCTCAAAATGCGATCATTGATGTGATGCAAGGTCAGTTATATTCCAAAAATTACTCTATTGACACAGACATTTATATGATTAGTCTGGTGTTATAAGTGATTTGCCTCAGGTGCTCTGTGGAGCGGGTCACACTGTTTTTAATGCAGGCTAGCTGACATCGTAGAAATGTGCTAGCCTTGCACTAGCCTAGTGCCACGAAACTCTTCAAACATAAGAACTGCATGAATTACCCACAAAAATATCTCCAGAAATCAGCAACACTCTGGATAACTAGGAAATGAGGCCCTATGTCAAAAATCCTGAAATATCCCTTTAATATAGAACCTGAATATATACGCGTAAGACCTGAGGTGGCAGTAGTGAGCACAAAAATGTAAACTTCCATCCCTTTAAACATCTATTTCTGCAACTATTCTAAATTCTATGCCATTTTGCTAATCTAAAACAGTAGTTTGATGGAAAAATGCCTGTGGCTAATCATAAAAGTGTTTTAGGGGATTTAACTACTACAATTACGGCCAAAACCAAAGAGCCAAACACAGTGGCAAAAGTATTTTCCACACCATACTTGTGTCATTTGGTAATGTTAACCATCAGACTCCTCGATGAAAGTTCTCTTTATTCCTTCTCATTAAATGTGTGCTCTTTTATACTGGCCACACTCACAATATAGCAGTTTATTCGATTGTTTTGTTTTTTTTTCACCATAAAATATTATCTGTTGTGGTGGGTTGCTGAACTTAGAAAAGGAACTTGAACATGAAAAACTAAATTAGACAACATCTTCAAGAAAGTTTGTTGTACTGTGAATGCTGAGTGCTGTGCTATAAATGCTCCACTGGACAACAGATAAAACAAATGTCCAAAGCTTGGAAATGTTTATCTCTGCTAGACTGCTACATGAGGTTTGTTTCCATTATCTTGTGAATGTGGTTATTCTGAGAGCTTGTATTGGCACATCAGCTGTAGCTTGTTCACTAAATGCTCTTTTGTCAAACTGCACGGACAGAATCGGAAAGGCTAGTCAATATTTGATAGCTGTGTAATGGAAACACTGTTTTTGATTGGCGTGTTTCACAAAACTCATCCAGCCCTCGACTGAAAGAAAGAGGCGATTCCCTGTGGAGCATTTATGACTGACAGCTCTTCCAGGGCCAATGACAGTCCTCATTGATAACAAGTCACAGCACACATGGATATTTATATTTCTTGGTTTTCAGTACCATGAAAACTACAAAATGGTTGGAAAGTTTGAAAAAATGAATTTGTGCTCATTATTTTGCCTCTCTCAACAGTTAAAGATATTTTCTTGTTTTCAAAGTTGCATGTACGAGTTGTGTGTGGGCCAGAGATGTCTTATTGGAGCCCACACACAACTGAGTCCTGCCAGACCAGCTGCTGACACCATGCAGTTAAGGCAGAGAAAACACCATCCCCACGCTCCCCATATAAGCTCCAGTGTTTTTGTAAAAGGAAAGTGACTCCAGTTGTAATAGCAAGCCAAAAATACAGCTGTAAATAGGTTATGTTCACGTGACGACGCTACATTCTAAAAGGACCCATCGTGCAAAACTGAGGTGAACAAGGTTTATGAAAATTAGTGCTGCACGCTTTAAGGAATAAAATCGAATCAGTGTTTTTTGGTCATATATTGCAATTGCGTTTACATTGGGAAATTGCATTTTACACAAGATAAAACATTATTAGCCCAATACTACTACTAGCAATATTAGCAGTACTAAGTAACTTATACCTTAATAAATCCTTTCCGTAGTCCCTCTGGGGGTAATACAAGTGTTAATGGGATGATTGGGGGTCTTTCATCTCCCCCTAGTGTCTCTGGCCAAAAACCACAATTGCAACTTTGCTGCCACCAGGTAGGAGTCACCAAAACACAATAATGGAATCACAGAAGAAGCTAACGGGCAAAGCCAACTTTTTTTTTTTCCATTGGTTTCTTTGGCCCCTCCTGGAACTGCCACCTTAACGTGGTGGAGGGGTTTGAGCGCCCGAATGACCCTGGGAGAGCTCTGTTGTCGGGGCTTCGTGCCCCTGGTAGGGTCTCCCATGGCAAACTGGTACTAGGTGACGGGTCAGACAAAGAGCGGTTCAGAAGCCCCTTATCAGACCCCTAACAGACTCAGATAGAATCGTGAGGCCGTCCTTCCGTGGACCCACCACCTGCAGGAGGAGCCATAAGGGGCTGGTGCAATGTGATTTGGGCAGCTCCAACAACTGCCCCCACGACCCGGCAACGGACAAGTGGAAGAAAATGGATGGATGGTTTATTTGGTCGGGACAGTGCATGTTAATGAACATACATGGGTCTCATGCATGTAAACACGCCACACCGGATTGTAGCCTTGGGCTAATTTCCATCCGTCGTCCCCCATGCGCACTCTCAAACGCACTCTCATTCATCCAGACCTGGACGTACAATATCCCTCTCTCCCTTTGTCTTTTCTGTCAGCGTAGTATTTACTCTCACGGACAATTAATGAATAAAAAAAACACAACATACCACGGCAACTGCAGTTATGGCCTCTAGGGACACGAGCTACTTAGTACCCATGAAACGAACACTCTAGAATATGTTGTTGTTTGCAAAAGGCTGCCAAAGCTGTATTTGCAGCCATTGAAATAGCGATTTTAATTTGATTGCAATTAATTGTACAGCTTTAAAAGTAATACTACTATCTGCAAGAAACAAAATCTAGAGCAAAGTTTGACATAACTGTACCTGGATCAGCAAGTCCTGTGGTTTCTAACAGAATGTAGTCAAACTTTCCCTTCTTCTCCATCAGGTTCTCGATGGCTTTCAGGCCGTTGTCCCTGTAGACCATTAATAAACTATTAGCATTGAATTTTAATAAAAAACAAAACACTGATACATTTTTCCTGTATGCAGACTAGTGCCCCTTCCGAAACCAGTAACTTGGTCAGAGGTCTAACGCCAACCCGGATGTGTGTCAGCGTCCGCCATGACAAGAAGCCTCCGAATTGGTCTGTCATTTAGGAAGGAGTTAGGGAAAGGAGCCTCAATGCTAACTATCATAGCCACATTAGCATAGGGACCTCTGGTGCAAACTAACCGGTGATTAGGAGCTATGTGCCATCCCATAAGCCTCTGCGCTGCCAATCCCCCCAGCACCCTCGGCCCCACCCTCGAGTGATTCATGCGCAACCACTGTTGAAGCACATTAAATAAAAATAATAATAAATAGGATAAGATTGTGCACAAGCCAAACTTGATAAAAGTGACAAAATACATGTCAGTCACATGTAAGTGTGTTAAAGAGCCGCCTCAGTAAACGGCTTAAATGAAGGCAGTTTGTGCTTTTGTGCATTTGCTTTAATTTAGTAGAAACTAAGCCACATGGTTAATTTGCATACTGTAGCTTTATGAAACAGCTGTTGAGATAAAATAAGGCTAAAGGGAAATGTGACGGCTCATCTGGATTTTTCTTTTTTTTATTTGGAGACTATGTTGTTGCATATGCAATACAGTAGGTGGCGGCGTGCACTTTTGTTTGCCTGCCAATGAAAGAAGAAAAACAGCTGTTGGTGATGTCACTTCCTCTTCCCCTGGGTAAGGACGGTCGAATTGTGCAAATGCTGCTGAAGCTCTAGTTCACGAACTGCATAGAGATCTAACAGTTGAGCCCATGAAAGGTTAAGGATTAGTTGCTAGTGTTAGTACTTAGAGGCTATCATTTTATGGTTTCGGACGCAGCCTAGGATTATTGGTGACAGCTTATTGCAAAGTGCAGGGATTTTCAAAGTGGGGCCAAAGGGCTAAACTTTGTGGAGTTTAATTTAGCCTGGGAAATATTTGAAAAGGGCATGGACTATGTAATGCATTCGTACAATAACTATCCATACATTTACATATTGTCTCTTTACAAGCACAACATTAATGTGTTTGGCCTTGGCCCACTAGAGTCAAGCCACAGCGGGTTCCCTCTGAGGAAAACCGTTTGAGCTGCTCTAGCTTGTGGTGTTAATATCCCCTCTTATTTCACAGTTATACATACTTGACAGAGCAGCACAAGCAGCCATTCCTCAGTTCCAGCCACTCTTCATACAACTCCCCAGCCTGGCTCACTGCAAGAGACTTCTCAAGTGCGCTCCCTACAGGCGAGAGAGACATCAGCCTTTATGTTAAAAAACAAAAGTACATGCAACTGAAGAAGTGGAATAATAAAAATATGAATGTATATTTACCCTCTCCAAATTCATTAAGTATCACAGCAATCCTCTTGTTGTGTTGTTCGGTCAGGATGTAATTGAGAAGTGTGGTTTTGCCAGCGCCTGAGAAAAAAAGCAAAAGTACTTTTATTACATTTTTGTGACATATCAAGTTTAAAAATAAAATAAAATAAAAAATCCTGACAAAATGCAAGCAGTGTGAAATCTAATTTTATTTCTGTTTTTAACCTCTTAACTCCCACCTTAACCGAGTGCATTACCCAAAACGAAAAGTTTCTTGACTGGAGAGCTATAGGTCAGAGTAACACCTCATTTGAAAGCTAAGACCAACAAAACTGATCTTTTTCCTTGCTTTGTTGCCATGTTGTGATTTTTTTTAGCGCATTTTTACAACTTTTTCGATAGCTTTTTTGTCACATTTTTTCCACTTTATCCATCACATTTTTATCACTTTTTTTTGGCCATTTTTTCTTTCTATTGCTTTTGCATTTTTGTCATATTTTTGTATTTTTTGTCACTTTGACACTTTTTCCATTGCTGTTTTTTATCTTTTTTTTAAAAATCTTTTTTAGTTGCATTTTTGTCATATTTTTGCCCCCTTTTCCATAGCTTTTTTTGTCATTTTTTTCTCAATTTTTAGTCATTTTTTCTATTGCTTTTTTAAATCTTTTTTTTGCACATTTTTTGTCATATTTTTGCCCCCCTTTCCATGTTTTCTTTTGTATTTTTCGTCACTTTTTCCATTGCTGTTTTTATCATATTTTTTTTCTTTTTTAGTTGCATTTTTGTCATATTTTTCCCCCCTTTTTCATTGATTTTTTTGTCATCCCCCCCCACTTTTTTGTCATTTTTTTCCTCGTATTTTTGTCAATTGTTTGTAGCTGTTTTTATGTTTCTGTTGTTGCGCTTTCCTTGTTTTTGTCTCGCTTTTTGCTGCCTTTTTCCAGAAGTTTTCCATTTTGAGTAATGACAAACTGGAGAAAATGTGCTCCGTTCAGGTGGGGGTTAAGAGGTTAACTGTTTATCCTACATGGAGACAGGCACTGTGGTTAAGGCACACATACAAAGGTCTGCAGCTCGAATCTAACAGGTGCATGTTGTTGTTATGACCTTGGGCAAGACACTTCACCTTTAGCCCCTTACCTAGATACCCAGTGATGATGGTGACAGGGATCTGCCCTACAGAAGAGACTGGAGGCTGGGGATCAATAGGCACCAACTCAGGGCAGTCATCCTCTTCATCCATAGTGGCTTTTAAATAAGAAACCTGTGACAGTGGAATGACGGTGAGTAGCTACATATATGACACCAGTGGGATTAGCAGAATCATTCAAGCCTGACATAACATTCAGTAACTCACTGGGAACAGGCATGTGTGTCAAATAAATGATGTGCTTACTTGTTAAATTCACGATGAACAGCCACAGGATGTTTCTTCACCTAATCATATTCAACAAACGTACAGCTGCACCGTGGATCTGTTATGAGCTGTACAAGCGTGGATAAAGCTTAGGGAAAATACTGCTGGCTCTGCAACCATGGAGTTTGACAGAGTGCAACACTACAACAAGTCCGTGTGGGAACAGGACGCATTAGTTCCGCCTGCAGTTAAATCAAAATGAACAGATCAATAAAGAACGATTAATATAGAAATGGAGAAATAACGACTTACAACAGAACATTTAAGTAACAGAGGATAGAATTAACTGGAGTTTTTTCTTTCCAATCGTTGTTCAAAATAACCTTAGTTGTAGTAGCCAGTAAATTCCACAAGAGGGCAACGTTCACCTACAAATCACACCTCCATTTTTTCCAGCAAGGTAGAAGTTGTTTTTTTGTGTGTGTTTTTTGCAAGAGATAGATTAACGCTCGTAACAAGAAAATTGCGACAGTGTATTTTTCGAACGTATAAACTAAATATGAAAATGTGTTAAGAAGCTTGGCCAGATATAGGTTAAGAAAAAACATATCATCCGATCTACCTATTCTGGGATGAAGTAGGCATAAAATGTTACCCTATTTATTTTATTTTATTTTATTTTATCTTATTTTATTTTATTTTATTTTATTTTATTTTATTTTATTTTATTTTATTTTATTTTATTTTATTTTATTTTATTTTATTTTATTTTATTTTATTTTATTTTATTTTATTTTATTTTATTTTATTTTATTTTATTTTATTTTATTTTATTTATTTATTTATTTATTTATTTTTTTGTTTTTTTGTTTTTTTACACAGCAGAAGCTAAACTCCGGTCCGGATAGCGGCTGCACTGTCTGACAGCGAGGGAGCGCACGCGGCACATCCTTCACTCATCATTCCGCCTCGCCTCGTGCCGGTGGGTCTGCACTCTGCAGCAGCCTGCCCTGCAGCTCCCTCGGGGATGGCCCAAATCAAATGCGGAAGTTTACACCCAGGGAAGCTGCCGCCTCCGCCGTCACTCGCCAAATGAGTGTTGACATGACAGTTGCACGGAGAGCTGGAGGAGCCGATGGTTCATGACAGCGAGGAGCGGAGACCTAAGGACTAGGAGAATCCTCAGTGTCCCGGGAGCCTCTTGAGTGAACTTCGGACGCACGCGCTATTATTATGGCCTCAATGGGCTCCGCTGAGAGACGGGCGTTCGCTCTCAAAATCAACAGGTAAGTTTGCAGTTCTGCCTGTAACGTGATTGCTTTGGCCGTCAGTGAACTTGTGCTCGGGCTGGGATTCGAGCTTTGTCTTGACAGGAGCTTCCACAGTGGAGCAGGCAGGCACATGTTTGCTAAAGGTTAGTTCACTTTCTGTCCCGTTAAAGGAATAGCCTGAGGTATATAACACTTCCCAGGACAACTCAAGGTAAAGTGTCTCTTTTTCTTTCAGCTGTATATCTTTATACCTTATTTCTCTCATATGCTCGCCTTATGCAACCAGTAACTTGATCTTTCAGTCTCGTTTTTCAAGTGTGAGGATGCAGATTCAATATCTCCTGATAGTAATACGATCATATCCTGTGAGTCTTTCTTTATTGTGTGACTGCCTCATGTGTGGTTGTTCTAAATGAGGAGCCATGTGTGGTCATAGTTCCTGTGACACTGGCCAGGTGTGGAGGAAGTATGCGTGTGGAAGCCTATTGTCAAAGTTCTTCTGTACAGCTTATTAAAACAAATATCTCTGACAAGGCTGTATACTGAGGGAAGGAGTAGAAGCAGAGCGAGGCTGATGTGTTAAAACGAACTGCTTCTCTGGTCATTGTTTTTCCAGATCACCACCACAATAGGCTTGTTAAATGGCTACTTTATTGCACTTAGCCGCCTCTTCTAATGGAGATATTGCACAATGCTGAGCTCAGCTGCTGAGGGATGCAAGGGATTTGGGGTCACACAGTCTGACTCCAGAGATGAGGCAGCAGAAACAGTGGGGAACTGCATGCTTTTGTTGTACAGCGTGTGGTGTAAAGCTGATTCTGCTTATACACTGTGGAAAGCAATTAGTTGTGCTTACTTTAGATAAATGTGAAATAACTCTAGTGACAACGCATTCCTGCAATGTCTGAATCACTTCAAATTAAAGCTAGTGTCATGGTCGCCGAACTTCTGGTTTCTCCTAAATTGACAAAAAGACACAGGAAGACTCTGCGTGGAATACATTTGCCATATGTGGACTTCCTCTTTACGTTTGGAAGACATTTGTAGGAAATGGAGTGTGGAACTTTTGTGCCCAGTTTCACTTCACTATTTTTTTTCTGAATAATTGAATGCTTGAAATACATGCCTGGATTTGTGTTTTGCTTATGTTGCTTTTGTTTTGGGCACCCAGACGAAAGTGGCACAGGGAGAACAAACTGCACACAAAAAGGCCCCACATATCCTGGAATCAAACCCGGGACCGTCTGCGCCAGCATGACACGGGCAGCGATGTGTTTTTAGCCCGGTCTAAACTACTTCATTATCGGTCATGCTCTGTCGGTTCACTAGCAAGGACCACGTGACGCCACAACAGAAGGTACAGTTTAAAGGCACACTGCGTAACATTTTGGGCTATACTGTTTCCATCAACACCAAACATGCTCCTAATGACCAGCTCGACACAGATAATGCTCTTTTTACAGTGGGTAATCAATGAATGGATTTGTATGAGGACCTAACCTGTTTAAATCTAAAGTTCCTCTGCTGAATTTAGTCACATCTCCATGGAGACGAGCTGGAGCCGCTCACAGCAAAAGCTCATGTTTGTTTGTACATTTATGAGGTATTTTTCAATGATGAAAAAACATCTGTCATAAAATGAATGCTTGTATTTCAATATTGTTTATTGGGTAAAATGTTACGCTGTGTGGCTTTAAGAATTTATTAAAGGTGAGATGATGATGATGATGATCGCTGGGTTTCAGACGAACATTGTTGAATGGGCTGGGCTAAATGGGGCATCTGGGTAATTAGAGGTAAAGGCAGGAGTGGTTGGTTGTGAGGAGAATGGGTTGGTTGAGGCGTTGTCCTGCTCCTGAACCTACTCAATAGAAAATTAACTAAGTGTGAACTGACATTAAAGGTACACTGCGTGACATTTTGGACTATGCTGTTGCCATCAACACAAAACGTGCTCCCAGTGACCGGCTCAACACAGTAAAGGCTATGACTGCTGTGGGTAATCAAAGAATGGATTTGGATGAGGATCTAACCTGTTTAAATCTAAAGTTCTTCTACTGACTTTAGTCACATCTCCATGGAGACGAGCTGGTGACGTACCCGCTCCCGGTAAAGACACAGTCAAGTAGGTGAGCCGCTCACAGCAAAGGCTCGTGTTTGTTTACATTTATGAGGTATTTTTCAATAATGAAAATATCGGTCATAAATAAATACTTATGTAAATACTTAAATAAGCAGAACTACTGTATGTAGGACGTATTCTAAGTATTCTTACTGTTTGCTGTAAGACGCCCCAATTTTTTTTTGCTGAATTTGAAATTGTCTTTGGCAGCTGGTCATGGTGTGTTGCAGACGTGTCCCAGGGTCACACAGGGTTGAGAACCATTGCTCTACATCAGTGGTTCTCAAACTGTGGTACGGATGCCCCAGGGAGTATGCAGGACGTGCAAAAATATTTTGGAGGGAAAAACCCTCACAGATATACGGCATATTTCGTTGTTTGCAGAGGATTTTGTGCTTCTTACATGATTCAATTGCAGTCTTTGTGATTTGCTTATAACACCCAATAAAATGGATTTTCTGTTTGTTTGCCATTAACGGTGCAGCTCTGAGCCCTGATGATATAGAGGCGCGAAACAGTACTTTCTGAAGCAGGAGGAGGGTTGTCCCGCTGAAAGTGAACAGAGGTCAGATCATGTGATGTTCTAGTGAGCTTATGTGAACAGGTGTGCAGGCAGCTGTGGACACGGGGGCCTCACTGGTTTTTTGTGTGTGTGGGCGGGGGCCTCACCAGTGGCAGCAGGCCCCGGATTGAGTTGCATATAATTTCCTCTGGGCACCGGCTAATGACCTCCGCTAAGCCTCCAGGCAGTAGGTGGGCCCTCCGGAGATGGCCTCTGGGGTGCCACCAGAAGAGGCACGGAGTGGGGCTGTAGTAAGTCATTGTAGTCATAAATACTACGTGATTTTTTTAAGGTCTGTCATGTGCTTCGGAACTAACTTACTGCTGTGAGGGATAAAAGCTAGAAATAATAGAGTAGTGCTTTTAATGCTAGGGATTTACGAGGTACAGAAAGTATATCAGATACATAATTATGTCAAGGATTTTCTACTTATTTCCTCTGAGCTTTTTCAAACAAAAAATTGCACAGATCTACTTATGTTTTCAATAATTTGTCACCATGTAGTTAACCTTTGTTCACACTCTTCAATGGAATGTTCAATCACTGCAGATCCGCTGTCCAAAGCATTTAGTCAAACATGTCGTGACGTCTTGTAGTCACTAGAAGCTGCCACGTCCTGCTAAATAACCTCTGTGTTAGTGGTCCTCCCTCTCACAGGAAGCTGAGTTGCGATGGTGCCGATAGCAGAAAAGACCATTAAGTCTGCAGACATGTGATAGGATGAGACTCACAGAGGGGGCATCTCTTTGGGGGGCTTCCCTCCCCCCCATGTCCTGAATGTACTGACCACCGTCTTCCTCTGCTTTTCCTGGGGAGAGGAGAAAGATTTGATAACGGGCCAACGTGTCCCTGCACAGATTAGCAAGTGCTATTGTCCATAATTCTTTCAATGTGAGTTTTCTTTAAAGCAGAACTATGTAACTTGTTTACCTTAATAAATCCTTTTCGTAGTTTCTCAGGGGGTAATACAAGTGTTAATGGGATGATTGGAGGGTCTTTCATCTCCCCCGGTGTCTCTGGCCAGAAAACCACACGTGCAGCTTTCCCTGCACCGGGTCGTAGTCACCAATACACACTAATGGAATCATGAAGAAGAAGCTAACAGGCTAACGGGCAAAGCTAGCTGCGGGCTAGCACCACTTAAACAGTGTTTACAGCCAAGTTTGAGTGAAAAAAAGGATTTCCATTGTGTAATTGGATGTACAATATCCCTCTCTCCCTTTGTCTTTTCTGTCAGCGTAGTATTTAGTCTCATGGACAATTAATGAGTAAAAAACCGTAACATGCTACAACACCTGCAGTGGCGCTTATGGCTTCTAGGGGCATGAGTTGCTTAGTACTGCTTTAAAGGAATAGGCCACCGTTTTTACATACTGAGATATGTTCTTACCTTAGCTTTGACGAGTTCTTTAGGACCTGTCTGATCTTCCCCCGTGCCTTCTATCACGTAAACACAGCGCAGACGGCGTTAGCATTTAGCCTCTCCCCCTCTCCACTATAGCTCCAAAACAGGTCAAGATAAAAGCTACCAAGCTCTTCCACGTTTTCCCTATTTAAATATGGTTACGTGAAGTGTTACACTACAAAGTATAATTACACAAAATTAAACAATGTGGATTTTCTAAGCGGATAAAAGGGGGAACTATATTGTAAGGCGTAATAATACCAGGAGTAGTTTGGCATCCGCACAGTAAAGTGAAGATTACTGCGCAGTAAAGTGAAGATTACTGCGCGGATTTCGAACTACTCCTGGTATTATTACGCCTTACAATATAGTTCCCCCTTTGATCCGCTTAGAAAATCCACATTGTTTAATTTTGTGTAATTATACTTTGTACTGTAACACTTCACGTAACCATATTTAAATAGGGAAAACGTGGAAGAGTTTGGTAGCTTCTATCTTGACCTGTTTTGGAGCTATAGAGGAGAGAGGGAGAGGCTAAATGCTAACGCCGTCTGCACTGTGTTTACGTGACTGAAGGCACGGGGGAAGACCAGACAGGTCCTAAAGAACTCGTCAAAGCTAAGGTAAGAACATATCTCAGTATGTGAAAACGGTGGCCTATTCCTTTATGTTCCTCTTTCACCAAAGCTGCACCCTCTGCTAGTTAGATGTATTATTACATTCGTAAAACATGTAGTAGGAGTAGGAGTATTTTATAACTCATTATTTGAAGTTATGCATAAAAAAAGAAAAAGCCACAATAAAACATGTTGGACAAAGTGACATAACTTTTTATCTCCAAAAAAAAAAAAAAAAGAAAATTTGCAAAGGCTGGATGGACTATTGTAATGTTTTATGCCTTGGCCTCAATGTCCTGCCAATAGGCCTCATTTTAGGTATGAGGTCAGTAAAATACTTCCGCAGCAAGTCTATTGTGTATGTCTCACTTGGCTGAACTTGTTTTTACCTTGTGCAATGTGCTATTAACACAGTGACGTAATAATAATATCCTTTGCCATTCGTAGTGTCCATCCTGTCGTGCAGCAGAGTCGTCCATAAACATAATAGTGGAACTACACATGAGTAAGCCTCTCTTTGGGGACTATTAATTAGCGTGACGATAGCGCCGTGGGTAAAGTTGGCTTGAGGGAATGCTTGGGCCATGATTGCAGAAACGCTGACTTGAACACACCATATGCACACACAGCAAGTGCAGGCCTGCTGTAGACACTGTGACGTCACAAAGGAGGCGGCCTTTTCTATTAAAAGATCGGAAAATAGCTTTGATGTAGGTAATCGTGGCCCATTTTCTACTCAAGGCTTTAATCAACAAAAATCTGTGTTTAATCACTTTGTTTTTGTATTTTTTGTTACGTAACATATAATGCCAAGACTGCGATCTCAAAAAGGTAGTTTAAAAAGTCAAAGTAATGCATAATATGAGCCTTTTGAAGAAATAACTGGGAAAATTCAAGCTGTGTTTGAGCAGACTGACTGCTGGCTGTTCAGAGTCATTTGCATGATGTGAAAGTTGACACCGATAGTAGACCAGGCATTAACATAACATTTAAATGCTTGGCAATGGTAATACAAACATTGTTCATAGACTAACATTGGTTAAAAACAATTAATTTATTATAGTGGAATATACTCAAGGAGGATCAAAAAAGGCTTCATTACCTTGCTCTAGGAAATGTTGATCTGCTTTAATCATGCCGTAATGTAATCCACACAGGACTGGTTTGTTTTGTTTACATTGAATGCAAGACCACATTTATAGTCTGCTTCTTGGCATTTAATAGTATCAAATGCCAAGAAGCAACGACTTTGGTCTTTTGCATAGAAATGTTGTCTATCCTGTTCTTTTGGTCAGAAGGTCCTGTCCATGAAGTTTCTAAAAGTGTGGTTGGCTGACCCTTGTTTGTGGATTTTATTTTAAGACGTCTTTGTGAAAGTGAAAGAGCCGCGTTGAACGACGCGCCTCCTGGGCTGGTCACCGCGGTCACTGTTGACTCTGGATCTCCGTAGCTCTATTTAACATCAAAGCTGACAGTTTTAGACAAAAGTGGTTTTAGTGGAAACAACCAATAAGTCAGCTGTTTTCCTTCTGACCTGGCCGTGCTAGTGTTTTCTCCTTCCCTTCTGCTTCTCCAGACGAGAGCAGAGGTTTGTTTGACAGGACAAAGGCTGCCAGGGCGCTGTGGTGCTGAAGAGAATGACAGATGCTGTAGCTGCTGCCCTGATGAGCTGTCTGTCTGCCAGTGGGCAAATAATGTCCGCCTGGCTCTGCCGGCCAGGCCTGATTACTGTTTTACTGGTCTAGTCTTTTTATAGGCTACAGACGCTGGGCGTGTTACACTGACAAATCCCACGTGCGCTCTGTTACGTCTGATCTGCCTTCAAACACTGCACATACACTCAAAAGAAGCACTTGAAAATACTACTACCACTACTACCTTAACCTTAACTACTACTTCTACTGCGGTGGCCATGTGTCATGCATTGGCCAGTGCGCTACTGGAATCTTTTTACTTGTACCCATCGCTTACATCATATTGACACTGTTTGATTTTCTTTTGAAGTGGTTGCAAGAGGATTTATATGGACTAAGAATGTCAACAGCAAATAACATCAAAGCTCTTTATGGACGGCCCAGACAATATGCCCTTGAGCAGATGCAGTGTGTGGGCTCGCTTTTTTCTAACCTCATTGTTTGCCCAATGAAGGTCAAACCCATTCCTCTGTTGACTTTGAGATTGTTTGGTGATCCAGTCACAGACCTGTTGCTCTTTTTGATTAATTACTCCAAATATATAGTTTTTAGAACTGCCTTGGAGTCTAAAAATCAGCACAAAAAACAACAAACAAATCGATCTCTAGCTGGGACGATTCCCTTTGTTAATATTGATTAAGAAGAGAATGATCGGATTGTGGGGAAACCAAGTACAGCTGCAAAATGTACAACCTGTTGTTGGACTTGTTTAGAAAAGGTGAATACATGTCTCCATGGTTACTGCAAGTGAAACAGATCCTAGATGACTGCGGTCTCAACTATATTTGGAGATCCCAGAAAATCACCAATGTTAACTGGCTGAAACTCAAAGTGGAACGAACCCTGAAGGACCAGTTTATACAGAAATGGAGAGGAGAATGTGGCACTATGTCGTCTTGTGATGTTTATGTGGAATTTAAGACCGTATTTGAATTAGAAAAGTATCTTTTGTGTGAGAATGTCTCCCACAGACCCGCCATCTGTAATTTAAGAACTGGAAATAATCGACTGGCAAAAGTAGTGGGCCGATACAAAAGCATTGACAGAAAATTTTGTTTTTGTAATCTCTGTAGTGATAATGTTGTCAGTGATGAGTTTCATTTACTGTTTGAATGTTCAAATGGGGAAGTTGTCATTAATAGAGAAAAATATTTGCCAAAATTTTATGTAAGACGCCCTTCAATGTTTAAATTTATTTCACTTATGCAAAATCAAAGTCAAAATGTAATCAGTAAATTTGGTACCTTTTTTGAAAAAGGTTCTTCTGTTGAAATGATATTTGTCATTACTTTGTTCTGTTTTGTTTTGTGAACTTGTGCTCCAGACCATGGGCATGGTCGTGAGCACTGAAATAAAGAAGGAAAGAAAAAAGTTCTAACCAGGATAACTGTTCAAGCATAACTGTATTGTGTCTTTTTCAGTCTTTCTGTATTGATACTTTTATCATTTCAAAGCCCAGACTACGCACGAGTCTGTGATTGGATCGATTAAAAACTCTGCACTGCTTCAAAGCCCATATCTCTCAGTAAACAAACTACTTACAACCAACACCTGCTGAATCACACTCTTTTGGTGATCACAACATGGGACTTGGATGTTACGTCACGTCATGAAAACTGCTGTAATTTGCACATGGGACATTGTTTTCACGCGTTACAATTGTGCCCTTTCATTCTCCTCTCAGACGTCCTCATGTCATGTCAGGCCATGCTACGTGAGGAGACAAGTCTGTGAATCATAGTCATCTCTTACCTCAGTGGAGCCCCATGCTGCAGTGTGCATGGAAGGTTCAACATTATCTACATGTATTGGAATAAATAATTATATAAAGGCCTCATTTTTTTCTCACGCTATAAATGCTGATATTGTGGAAATTCAACAGTGCTCTGACAAGCCTCCTAATGCTGTTGTTGTCAGTTGTTTATAAATACAACCGAGCAGACTATAAAAATCAATCGCCCTGAAACGGTCCCGACATTATTATCTCTCAATATGTGCCTGTATCTCCAGTTCCCGCTGTAAAACACTAATGCTGTTCATTTCCATATCTTTGAATGGAGCTGTCTCACAGATTACCCATGCTTTTGATGAGCCCTGGTCCTGGCATTCCTGCAGCGCATTGGAGTTCGCACAATACAAGCTTGTGGTGGTAATTAGTAACAGAACTGTCCTCCTAACCAGCCCAATGGGGACATAATGAGGGCCCAAACTCGGCTCATGGTCTGCTCTGTGACCCAGTTGTCTTTGCCTGTAGTTGTCTCATCAGAAAGGTTCCCATTTTGATTTGATGCAAAAGATATTTAAAAAGATACACCAGATATTTTACAGAAAGGTTTCTGGTGATATTCTATGATTTCTTTAGCTAGCCTGACAGAGAGTCTGGCAGTGTAAATCTGCTTGTGTACTAAGCAAACAATGAATAAATTCAATTGCCGCGGCTCAGTTCATGCTTATGCAATAGGAACAATGAACAGTCGGCAGTTAATGTTCTGCGACACGGTTCGCCTGGCGCGTTCGCCGTTCATGCTACCTTTTCTCCTATGTATGTTTACAGCTCCTCATAATAAGTATTTCCCTGAATTCCAGGCACTCCTCTGCTGAGATCCGGAAGCACTATGGGAACTATGGAGTCTATCACAGCAGGACAAACTCCAACGCGTCTGCCTCGGTGGCCCTCACTGTGGTAAGTTACCATCACAGACGGTATAGCTGCTTTTATAGTCTTTTAAGATTCATACAGCCGTACTATATTTTGTGTATTTGGTCATGTAGCTGTATCATCACTCAACCACCATCATGTCTAGTCCCACAAGGCCCGTGGAGGTTTATGTTTACAGTGTTTCGCTTTGTTTATTATGTGTGAAAATGTGTTTAGTTTCAGTCTTGCTGTGCTGTGGTCATACTCTATATGTCTCAATCTGAACGTTACTTTACACCAGGGGCAGGCAAGTTTGTATCGTGGAAGGACGATTTTCATCGTTGCCAAAACATCACCATTGTAGCCTCACCATAGTAGCCTACGTTTTTATTGAACAAGCAGTAGATGCTTGTAAGAGATCAAAACAACCCTATAACATTCATTTTAAAAGACTCCCGTGTGTTTCCACGCAGTTTCAGATGGAAAATGTTGAAAACTGAAAATAGTTCCGCAACCCACTGTTGGGTCCCGGCCCACCAGTTGAGAATCACAATTTTACATTATCCAGTATATGACCAAGTGGGATGTTCATTTTAAATTTGGACACTATTTCTCGCATTTATAGCGTACTTGAATAAGTGTTTGATCTCTTATTGGCAGAACAATATCTCTCAAATTCATCTTGGAGGCCAAAGATTCTGTGCTGGCGGGCCAGATTTGGCCCCCGGGCCTGACGTTGCCTACCACTGCTTTACAGTATGATCTATAGAGTTCGGGAATGTGATGTCATATCGCTAAGCATTATGGGATTAGCAGAAATTATAAATTAATGGAGATTTTAAAAGTTAAAATACTGGAGTTATTGTTCACATTAAAACACTTGGGCACCACAGTGTGTTAGATGGATTTACCAGCAGTAACTCAGCAGCTAACGGAGCTGTTCCACGGCTTTTTTCTCCACTTTTTATACTGTTTTTACCTAATGTTAGTCAATGGAAATGTAGGCCAACAGCTGCAAAGATGGTGGATCTCCATGGTACCTGTGGAATTTCCCGAACTCTATTTACCATTAATTTAAAGTGATAGTCTGGAAGTCTAAATGTGTTACAAAATGTTATAAAATGTGCAAAATCGACCACCTGGTCTTGCACGTAAAGTTAGTAAAAATATATATTATTTTTTGTTAAGTCCCCTCTTCCCACCCGGCAACTAATCAGAGTCTAGTAACCACCTGCATTGACCAATGAGACGAGCTTTTCCTGTGGACCGGTCTGTCAGGTCCAATCAGGTGGGGAGGAGGAATTTCATTGTTTACTTTTGTTCTGTTGTTCCTGCTCTCCTCATTTTTGCACACTAAGGGCTCACTGGTTAAACAAGGGAGGAATTTGATTACTTTCATATAGAGCGAAACTCTCACTTTGCAAACTTACAGACTATCACTTTAAATAAGGTTGTGAGATTTCATATGCTGAATAGCTTTTTGGCAGATACTTATACCAGGGGGTATAAGTTACCCTTGGCTTACAGGCCCAAATAACCCAAATAAAACCTTTTATTTGTCATATATCGTACAAAATGTTCTAAAATTCCATGCAGTTTCAGAGGGAAAATATTGAAAAAAAGTTTCCTATAGACTTGCGACCCACTGAAAAAGGTTCCGCGACCCACTTTTGGGTCCCGACCTACCAGTTGAGAATCACTGTTTTACGTTACATACTATACCAAGTGGGATGTTCTGCCAGGGCATTTTTAAAATACTGACACTATTTCTTCCATTTTTCGAGTACTGTAAAAGGAATTTGATCTCTTATTTGCATAATAATGTTTCTCAAAATCATCTTGAGGGCCAGAGGTTCTGTGCTTGAGGGCCGGATTTGGCCCGCGGGCCTGACGTTGCCTACCCCTGACCTATACTTTGTCTTTGAATGTAGTGGAATACAGTTTGTGTTGTCCTTCAAACACATTTTTTGATTGTGAGCTTGTATCTAGTTGATGTCGTTCACGTTCCTGTTGTGAATCGCACTTATTAACTGATCCCTGTGAAGACTTGGGATGTTAGAAAGGTTAGGAAAGAGCATGAGGAATGTGTCGTCTTGGGGAGGGCAGACATTCACAGTTCAAAGTGAAACTCAGCAGACAGAATCTTAACCTTTAGGCTCATTTGCAATTTTCCACCCAAGCGGTCAGTCCTGCATGTCCTGCTTCCACACGAGTTTACAAGCATATCCTCTTCTTCACAGTGAGAACAGCCGGCACTGTGTTCATGCAGAGTCAGTGGCAATTTACATCACTGAAATTCTGCTGCATCACATCCAACAGCTTTAAATCCTCCTTTCCTTTTTTTTTTTCCTTCTTACTTTTTCACCCCTCCTCTCTTTTTGACAATAGCAAGTGTCGCGTCATGGCTTAACAGGCTTTCACCAAACCCAGCCTGACACATCTTTGATTTACCCAGCTTTGGGAAAACCTAGCTTAGCGAGTTTTAGACACCATCACCGCGGATTGTTTTCTGTTTAGTCGTACCGGATTCCTGATCTCGGCATAATCCTTTGCCGGGATTGGTTGGCTGTGCAACATACTGTATGAAGCTCTGCCTAACACATGTCCATACTTCCTTACTTAAGCCGACATGTTTTTTTTTTTTCTTCTATTTTTGGTCTTCTTCTTTCCTGTCGCCCTACATCTCTCCCTCTTTCATTTGAAGTTTTGTAAAGCTCTTAGGCTAAGCTCCCTGACGCATATCTCCGTGCGTGACTGACTGAACTTGTGCACTTTCATAGCCCGCCGTGTGCTTCAGCTGACGGGCCCGCAAGGATAGGGAGCATCCACTTGCGTTAATCTCTAACCTGCTTGGGAAGTGGGTCAATGCCCTGGCCTCTTCTAACCGACGCTGGGTGGGGTGCTGCTTGCCTATACCTTGCAGCTTACGCGCAGACAGTTGTTTGTTATCATGCACTGGATTTGGAGCACACATAAAGCACAGGGCTCATAATGCCGTAATCTCCGAGAGGATGATAGGGGCGCATTATTCAGCACAGCAGTCACGTTTGGCCCCACTAGGAGAGGTTTGTATGTGACTGCCAGCCAGTCTCCCTGTGATTCTATTTATAGAGCCACGTATTAGTTCGACATATTGTTCAGTAGAAGTCGAGGCGCGTGAGATACAGCAAAGGGAAAAAAAAATTGAGCAGGAGTTTTGCATCATAGACGAAGGTTCTTGAGCCGTGTTTAGTTTAGGAACAGGCCACCGTTTTTCCATACTGAGATATGTTCTTACCTGAGCTTAGACGAGTTGATGCTGTCTGGAAGAGCGTGGTAGCTTCCAACTTCACCCCCGTTTGGAGCTATAGGAATACATTGGGAGATACATCTTAAAGGAATAGGCAACCGTTTTTACATACTGAGATATGTTCTTACCTTAGCTTTGGCGAGTTCTTTAGGACCTGTCTGGTCTTCAATCACGTAAACACAGCGCAGACGGCGTTAGCATTTAGCCTCTCCCCCTCTCCACTTTAGCTCCAAAACAGGTCAAGATAGAAGCTAACAAGCTCTTCCACGTTTTCACTATTTAAATATGGTTACGTGAAGTGTTCCACTTCAAAGTAAAATTACACAAAATTACACAAAATTAAACAATGTAGATTTTATAAGCTGATTAAAAAGGGGAACTATGTTGTAAGGCGTAATAATACCAGGAGTAGTTTGGCATCCGCACAGTAAAGTGAAGATATTGCTGCGCAGATTTCGAACTACTCCTACTACTTTTGACGTGTTTTGGAGCTATAGTGGAGAGGGGGAGAGGCTAAATGCTAACGCCGTCTGCGTTTACGTGATTGAAGGCCAGACAGGTCCTAAAGAACTCGTCACAGCTAAGGTAAGAACATATCTCAGTATGTAAAAACGGTGGCCTGTTCCTTTTAAGTGTTGGGTGTTTCAAATTGCCTCTCATCCGAGAAGCTTTATCAGCAGCACTAATAAACTTCTTCAGTAGGCAGAGTTTTAAAGAGCAGTGGGCAGTGGTGGTCAAAGTACTTGCTTTTATTACTTCAGTAAAAATACCGATGCTACTGATCAAATATATTACTACAATTAACCTCTTAACCTCCACCTGAACTGAGCACATTTTCTCCGGGTCGGCTTTACCCAAATCTGAAAGCTTCTCGATTGGAGCTCACATCCTATGGGTCAGTGTAACGCCTCATTTGAAAGCTAAGACCAGCAAAACTGATCCTAACTTTTTTTAGCATGTTGTCGCTGCGCTTTCTGTTTGTGTCACTTTTTATTGTGTTGTTCTTACTTCTCTGGCACATTTTTGTCGCTCTTTTGTCACATTTTTCTCAAATTTTCATCACTTTTTTGTCTTTTTTGACGCTTTGTCACATTTTTGTCACGTTTTCGCCGCTATTTTGGCGCTTTTATTCAAGAAGCTTTTAGATTGGGTTAAGCTGAACTGGAGAAAATGCACTCTGTAAAGGTGGGTGGTAAGAGGCTAAAAGTAAAGGTTACTTAAGTAAAAGTACTGAAGTAGTCGCAGTACAGAATGATTAAGTAGAAAGTACAAATCAGTTCGAGTTCAAATTCCCCTCCTGTACGGCAACACGACAGAGACAAACCTTCTTCCTTGTTGCGAGTCATTGGCATTGTCAGCATCATCTATGTACACAGCGCCAACTACTGTTTTGGAGTGTGCAGTGCATCATAGGGCTTTAAAACAGGACTTAAAGGGGCTAGATGCAAGTTAGCCATTTTATTCTCACTACTGCCACCTCAGGTCATACGTGTAACTGCACCTTCTATATCAAGCTCGGGCATGACGGCACTTCGGACCCGAATTAACACCTTTTTAGAGGCAGTTGTGGTGAATAGGTCTAGGCTCATTCTACACCTTAGGACATTGTTGTAGGGGGAGGAAAATACATAATTTTAACATTTTTTAAACTCCCTATAATCCCTTTAACTTTAGAGCCATTTTATAAATCATGTATTGGCGAAAGTATTATGTTTATCTTTCAAATGGAATGAAGCTAATCAACAAAAATACTCTCAAGTAAATACTATTCCATCATTGACCACCTCTGCCAGTGGGAGAGCTTTAACTTGTACTAGCACCACCCATGTTCATTCTAAAAAACAATACTCCAAACCTGTTCCAAAACAGTAACTCCAGTATTGCAGTATATTTGTGCAACTCACAGTTCATTCCCCCTTCACTCGTTTGTCTGCAGTAATTGGCCAACTGCACATGTGCCGCTCACTTCCTGTCTGTTGAAACACCACTTGATGGAGGGATGTCTCCTTTTGTCACTTCCTGAAAGGCTTGTGATTCTTTTTTTGCATCTCAACTCATATAAATCAACTTGCATTGCCAACCAAATCGACTAATGCAAAGTTCTTGTGGACACGTGTTACTGGATTAGCTGTAGGATTTTTTTTCCTGGTGTAGCAAAGCATCACCCAAATTTGTGGTTGGAGTTGAGCAAAAATCATCGAGTGTGAGATGTTGCATTTGCATAGGTTCCTATATCCGGACTGCGCCATTTTGTCTACTTCCTTTTTTTAGTGCAGTTGTGAACCGGGTGAGTAAACATTTCTTTATAGCTTGTGCTTTGCCGGTGTGGTAGAAAGCTTAGGCATCGGTCTCTATGAATGTAAAAAGTTGAAATCAGTGGTAAATAGCGTGTAGTTTCATTGCAAATCTAGCAGTTTAGCATCATTTTTGCAGGGTAGAATCCGTCTATTGACAAGCAAGTGCCCATATAACACACAGTAGGGCCCAACAATTTTGTAAACAAATCAAATTGAAATGATAGGCTGCTGCTTGCATATGAATCTGACAACCCTAAAGTCTGGTTTGTTTACATTTCAAGCTAAGTCGAGCCTTCGCATTAAGACTTTGCACTGAGGTGATGTCGCTGGTCTGCTCATGGCTCCACAGTGAAGCAGGCGCTCATCAGAAGCATGCATAGATTTGCATGCATTAGTTTTTGTTAGCATCCCCGCTGAATGAGAAGCGGGCCCAAGACACAATGAGTGTTTGAACTTGCAAGCTATATTATGCATATGGATATCACTGCTGCCGAATCGTCACATAGTTTTCTCCAGATATAAAAAAAAAAAAAGTTGACTCTATCCATAAACCATGAAGGAATAATAATGATGTTAGCATTTAATGTCACCATAGCAGGGCCCGGACAATTAATGCTATGACTGAGGTCTTTGTTGGTGGAGGAGAATATGTTCCCTACGGTGGAGTGGACTGATGTGTGGAGACATGTCTGAGCAGATATGGAATTTGCGTTTGCGCTTCAGAGTGGCTGTGACTAATCCTGCTGCTGTAGTGATATCTATCCGGTATAAGTTTACAGTAGGTTTATCAGTGCAGTGCTAGTAGAGGCTTAAAACGTATTGCACAGCAGGGTGTTTCGTTTTTGGGCTGAATACTTGAATTAAGTGAATAATACACACAATATGTACGTTTTTTGTTTATTTTGTATATTGCCCTGCCCTATTTTGTTTACATTTTAGATAGACTTGTACTTGAACATGAAGGACTTGGTCATGCGAGTCCCTATTGTGCAGCACAGGCCAAAAGTTTGGAAACTGTTCCTATCGTAGATTCTCGAAACCGTTCATTTATGAGTGAACACATAAGGGAAACATTTTTTTGACATAAATTCTTCCAAATGGCTGCCTGTCGCTTTGATTACTGCTTTACACTTTTACCATTTGCTCAGTTAGCTTCATGATGTCGTCACAGAAATAGTTTGTAAGTACCGCGTTGCCACTGTTCGTCAACCTGACCCGCATGACCTTGGAGGACGGAGAAACTGTAGCTGCCCTCTGTCTCCTCTGATCATCTGAAACGGTGCAGCGCCTCCTGGGCTTATCCCCGTCTCAGAGCGTGGTGTCCTGCACTGGTCAGCTTCACCTCCTCCTTCCTCTTCCTCCTGCACAGCTCCCTCTTTCACCATCTCCTCGTTTATCCCTTTTTTTGTTTCCTGTAGCTCCTCTTGTGATGCCTCCTCTGTGCTACAAGTGTGGGGGCTCTAGGTGCCTCTTCAGTGTCTCAGAGGAAAATATTTGTAGATCTCAAATGGGTTTAGCTGATAAACTAGCAATTTGTTTACCTTCAAAAAGCTGCTTTTTTCAGGACCATTTTGGACTCTCAAAGTAATCAAATCCTCCAAACCTCTGCAAAAACACGGTAAAGACATACAAAAGTATCCAGAAAAACAACGCGGAGCAGAAATCACAAATGCAGCTCGCTGAAAAAGGCAAACAATTCAGCTGCACAGGAGAGAGGGAGGTCACTTCCTGTTTTCACGTTGCCATGACGAACCACAATGACGAACCTCAATGACGAACCTCAATCACGAACCTCAATGACGAACCTCAATGACGAACCTCAAAACAATCTCAGAAGACGACCTTGTGAAGAAGAAAATGCTAAGAATTAAGAGCGGCAATTTTGAAGAATTTATAATATAAAATGTATAATATACTATTCAGCTGTTTTTGTTTCCTTCATAATCCCATGTGTTGTTCATTCATAGTTTAATGGCTTCAATGAGAATCGTAGTGTGTTAATCATGTTGGCAATAAAGAAAAGCCAAGGCATAAAAAGTGTGTCCAAACTTTTGGCCTGAATTGTACATGTTTTAATGGAAGGGGAAACTGGACCCTGGAGGAAACTTACTTCGACACATGGACTGTAGCATCCGAAAGGAATGAAAAGCGTACAAGTGGTTGTGCCGTTTATCCGTTTTATTTAACCATTGGTCCATTTTCTATCGTTAGAGCTAAAAGTTCAAAACACTGAGTCAATACAAAACAATACCGTGAATTACACCCATAAACAAACTTACCTTTTGTCCCCATTCCAACAAGGAGCTAGAAACCATGCTGCGTCCCCTCCCGCCATGACACATTTAAACACTTCCGTATACAATCAATGGGAAGTGACGCAGACCAAACCGGATGCATATAAAAAACAAAGTAAACCGTCCTTACATGGACATAGTAAGGCCACAGTGAGTTTATAAAAATCCAAGACCTTTTTGCTGTGAGGCAGGAGCTACTATGCCAAACTATGTTGCCCTAATGCACTCCTAATGAGTATGGATGTCATGTAAAAGTCTAAATAGTCATCCTTTCATTAAAACAAAGTATGTGGCTTTTGTCAACATGATTTTATCAGGCATGTTGGCCAAACCAGTTCTCCTGAAATCAAAAGACCTTGGTTTTGCCTGTCAATGTCCAGCAAAATCCAGCACAACAGCATTCTTGTCTTGGCTCCGATATGATTTTGCCAAATACTATTGCACTGCCTATCAAACAGCCTAAACATCCGTTAAAGCCCTACAAAATAAAATGAAGGAACTTATGTTTACTCCTTTCTGGGGGAGGACGCCCAGCCCTCAATATGTACAGACCATTCGCAAATATTTGTTCAAAAGAGCACATCAGGGTTAAATCAATAAGAGAACATACAAGAAGCAGGGGTAGGTACATTTGACTTGGGCCAATTCTTTCATAGTAAAAAGATGGGGGCACAACCTTGAACAAGACGTATATGTGTTATAGGCACATACAGACCATTCTCAGTCATGTGACTTTTGGTTGGTAAAAGGCTGTTTGGAACTGTGCCCAGTTAAATACAAATTAAAATGAAACCTCAAATGAATGGACAAATCAAATAATAACATAACATCAGGCACTGTGTAGTGGTGGGCAGAGTTCCAAACAGCCTTGTGCCAACTAAAAGTCACATGACTGAGAATGGTCTATATGCAGTCATAACACATATAGGTTTCTAAGGGTAGGTCTTGTTCAAGGTTGTGCCCCCATCTTTTTTACTATGAAAAAATGTAACCAAGTCAAATGTACCTACCCCTCCTTCTTTTATGTTCTCTTATTGATTTAACCCTGATATGCTCTTTTGAACACATATTTGTCTTCACTTTGCTGTTGTCCATCTATCAACGGGATCAGATTGGACAGCCGCCCTGCGCACTGTCAAAGAAACACCTGTCCTACGCTGCTTCTTCCTCTTTTTATCTCTGTAGATGTTATCGTTTTAGTTTCCCTGAGCAAACTCCATTCAGTCCCCTGCTCCTCTGAACAGCTTTGGTGATATGACAGATCTGAGCTGATTCAAGGACACACGTGAAAATTCAAACTGTTTGTACTGCACATAAAAGCAGCGGTCTTTTGAAACTCTGGAGTGAGGCAGGCTAAAAATAGACCGTGTCTGGCTCTAGACAGGTTTTTTACCATTTCTATCTGTGCTTGTGCGCAGAGGAGTTAGGCTTTAGAACAAGTTTGCAGGACAAGAAAATACAAGAATAAACATGTTTAGTCACACTGTGTGGACAATGTAAAGCTGCCATGTTTTTAGTTCACCGGGTTATGATGACGTACGTCAACAAATACCCATGTTTCCAGTGCCTGTAATGTGTAATCAGTGCAGCCCTAGTGCCATTGGAAATTCTATTACTTATGCCAGACTGATTTTGGGTCCCATTTCAGATGGAGAGATATTGTTTAATAGTGGAGATGAGTTGTCATAATGCTGTTTATAGGACCACAGTTTTTTTTAAATTTATTTTAATGTATTTATTTATTTTTATTTATTTATTATTTTTGTTTGTTTTTTAAATTATTATTTTTTTTATTTATTATTATTTTTTTGTTTGTTTTGTTTTTGTTTTTCCGGCGGGGTTGTTTTTTTGTTGTTGGGGGGAATGAAAAAAAAAAAAAAAAAAAAGACCTTTGTTGTATCTTGTTGTTCTAAAATGTCAATAAAAAAAACAGCCCTGATTGCAATGATTTCAGTATGAGAAATTCTTCTGTCTGGAGCAGTATGGTGGTTAGTGGATGATCTGAGCGCCTTCCTCAGATTTACCTTAACATATACAACCCTTGCTATAATGCTAGCATATCTCACACTTCTCTATAATGCATTTATAACACATACCTTTTAGAGCAGGGAGTTGCTGCAGCATTCCAATATAATCGAGGAGTGGGAAAAATGCGGGAATGATTTACATTAAACCTCAACAGTGGTTATTCCCAGATTAGTGCAGAATTATTTCCCCCCCAACAGTGTGACAGTGGCTTAGTCGGTTAGAGCGTTTGTTCGCTAATGGACCCAAATGTGAGTGGATGTAACTGTATCCCTGTGCCCCTCAGCCGCAGTCGTACGAAGCGGTGGAGCCGTTGGACCTGGAGGAGTTCCTCATGTCCCAGTTGCACAGTGGAGACTCCGCCCTGATGCAGGAGCTCGGAGACTTCCCCGACGACGATCTGCACGTGGAGCAGGTGGACAGGGAGTGTCGCACTGTCCGCCACTCTGTCCCCGAGGATGGGTGGGTCTACGGCTATTTATCATTTGCTCATTGGCACTGTATTATTGTACTTTTAGCTACTAATCTAACATTAAATAGATACTCCATAAGGACTGAGCAAAAAACAAAAGTTAAGACAGTTGTTTCCCCTCATCATAGTCGGTAGTTTACAGACCAGCAGTCGCCCCTGTCAAGTTCATGATTTGATTAAAATAATAAAAATGATCCAAAATGTGCTCAAGGCTGCTCAGTCAGTTTGAGTTATGTAAGTGTTGCTCCAGCCTTGACCATGACAAAAAAAGGAAAACACAAGAATGGAAATCTCTCTCTTATCTAAATATGTTAACAGTCAAGCTAATATATATTCTCTCTGCAGCGTGGAGTTGGATCCTCACGTGAGAGACTGCGTGAAGAGCTACACCCAGCCTTGGATTGTCGTCACTAGAAGGTAAACAATGTTCACTTCACGCTAGACATTTGGCCTTGTGATTAGGTGCATGTTCGTTTCAATGTGGTATTTACTCCAGCAATTAAATAGCAAACAAACTAAATTGTAGCAACAGTAATTATATTACATTTTTTAAAATAGTTTCCTGGTGTTATACAGTCTGATAAGCACATTAATTAATACTGCAAATTTTTTGACCTCATTTATGGTTTACTACAAATTAAAACAAAAACTAGTCTTCTCAAAAAGCACAAATATACAAAAGGCAGAATCATTTTTTCACTAAAGCTTCGAAATGTCTATTCTTTGATTGGCAAAAGCTCTTAAAGGGGGGGTATTATGCAAAATCGACTTTTTCATTCCCTCATTAAAAACATGCCTGAAGTGTTGCCTTAGCACATTCACGTATTTTCGAGTAGTCCGTAAAAACTCTGATGGCAGCCATTTTAGGGATAAAACGCCTGATTCCTTCAGGGAGCGCCCTCGACCTCCAGGATACGCCTCCGACCTTTCGTCACCAGCCGAGTAACCAACCACTGCCCCTCAGCAGAACCCCCTCCCCGCAGTGTCTAGCCCTAAGATGTAAACAGAGTCATCATGGAGGTTTAGCTTCATGTGTTGTGAACTAGAGTTACAGCAGACTTTTACAAAGACCGAAACACCCAGGATTCAAACCGGTGACAAGAACGCTTATTTCAGCGGCTGGTTCTGAGCTGGGAATGTCTTGGGCCTTGATGATGCACAGAGCCTCCGGAGAAAGCTAATGCTAAGCTAAACCTCGAGTCATCACGTGGAAACGAGAAATATGCACAAATAAAGTCAATAAAAGCACCACATACATAAAGAACCGTTTAACAATGATCACACACGGAGCCTGGCTTGTTGATTTGGAAGTTTATTGCTCACATTTCATCTACAATGGGTCATAGCCGAGTGGTTTTCTCCCGGAGCTAACAAGCTAGCCGCGACAAGCTAACGGGAAAATTCACTGAATACAAGCAGCATATTATGCATTGAAAACGTCACTAAAACAGGCAAGCAGCCTTTATGATGATCACACACGGAGCCTGGCTTGTTGATTTTGTAGTTTATTGCTCACATTTCATCTACAGTGAGTCGTAGCCGAGTGGTTTCTCCCGGAGCTAAGGCACTATTCGCCGCGACAAGCTAACAACCTTCACCTTCTCAACATTCATTGAAAACAGGCAGCATATTATGCACAAATAACGTCAATAAAGCAGGCAACTACTCGAAGCAGCCTTTACGATGATCACACAATGAGCCTGGCTTTACACATTTGTGGTTTATTGCAGACTTTTCATCAACAATGAGCTGTAGTCGATTATAACAAGCTAACGGGTAACCTCGAAAAACCACTGTCCACCTGCACAGATAATGTCCGCCTTTGAATCGTATGGGCTCCTGCAGATCCTGGTGTCCATTGGGGTATAGTTAGAGATCCATAGGGCATGGCAGTTGCAAAGAGAGAGCCTCCAAACAGCAGTTATTTTCCAGGCAAGAGCCCCTTCCAAGCGTCCGGGGTGGAAGGTTCGTCTTCAAATCACATCCTGTGTGGCCATTGTTCCCAAATTGATAAACAGTAGGTCCTTTCCAACTATAAAAAATAAAATGCACCGATCGTAGTTTCAATACTGTGGAGAAAGTGTTGTGATGCCACAGACAGCGTGTGGAGGGGGCGTGTCGGAAAGGGTCAGAGGTTCTTAAAGAGACAGAGGCCTATTTCAAGCCATTTGCTACCGCCATTTTGAAAGAGCAATTTTATACAAGGCAGTTATTCAAATTTACTGCATTGACAGACCAACAGAAGGTTTCGTCATCATTGTAGTGTGCTATAGACTGGTGCTATGTGGCTGAAAAAAGCATAATACCCCCTCTTTAAAAAATGTACAGAAAAAAGTATTTGTGTATAAAAACTTGGGCTGAACGATGTTCATGCCAGATATCTCGATATCAATACGATATAACTATGGGTTAGTGGAAAACCAAGCATTTTTCAGAAAAATAGACATAATAATAAAGAGTGCAGTTTTATTGATGAAAATCTATATCGTTTATGTCTTACTTTTTTCGATTTTAATTTTTGTAATGTTCATATCTTAATATCAATATGACAACGGTATATCATTGCTTGTTCCATATTAATATCTTGAATGTTCATATCTTGATACCGATACAATAACAATATATCTTTCAGCCCTAATAAAAACCCATAATTTTTTGTGTCTGCGTACATTGGTGTATGAATGAGAGTATGAATGGGTTAGTGGATCCTTGCTGTAAAGTGCTTTGACTGCCTAATGTAGGTGGAAAAGCCCTATATAAGTTGAGACCATTTACCATTTGATAGTAGCCAAATGAGTTGAGGTATTTCCTGGTTCACTGTTTTGAGTTGTATTTTCACACTGTTGCCAACAGGTTAAACCTCTGTCTAGGAATTTGCATTCTATTAAAACCGGAAACCAGTGTTACTCACTGTGGCAAATAAAAGCCATTGCGTAAGCTGCAAGTGTTAAGTGCTGCTACCTCGTGATTAGAGGTGCAGAGGTGTATCAGTAGCCACCATGCCTGTTTTTCCTAGTGTCTGCCTGCTCGCTGATGTCATTGTGTCTCTGTATCTCCGTAGGTGCCAGGGGGATGGTTGGAGCTCGTACTCGGAGAGAGTCGTCCTTCACAAACTCCTGCGTAAACAAACATTCGAGTCTGACGTCCTGCCCGAGAGACAACAGACACCTGTAAATACACTTCCATTCCTCTGACAGCCGAGAGAATTAGCAATGATAAACAACACAAAACGCAAGCCTCCATTTTTATCCAACTGCATGCTAACAAATTGCTGGTGCTTTGACGAACATTTTTTTTAGAGCAGGTTAGATACAAACGGCATCTCTGGAATCGCCCATATATGGTCATGTTTGAAAACAGTTAAGTGGGAAAACAATTTGGAAAGGAGCAAAGAGGTTCAACAGCCCATAAATACATAACTAACGGAGAACGCTAACATAATTCTACATGTTAGCATTGGGCTAATGCTAATGGTTAGCTAGCGCTAGCTACAACTGCTGTTTTTTCACTTCTGCTGAACCATCTGCAATGAGAAAATATCCATATGGGCCCGATTTACACTTGACTTTATTCTATTTTCCCCCTCGGCAAAGCCACGCCCCCTCCTATGACAAGATGCCGTCTGTCTCAGTGGCTGGAAAATGGTTCAATAATATTTATGGGCTTTGAAAATACTCATTAGAATGCTTCAGGAAACATAATTATCAACTCATCATTCAATCATGCAACTGTCAAATACTTCTCCAGACATGAACAAAAAATATTAAAGTAGGTGATGACATTTGGCATCACCTAGGCATGGTTGTGATAACTTTATGCAAGATGCTCATGAGTCAACAGATGTGGTTTTCCTGTGTGGGTTTGGTCATTCAAAAGGGTAAATCCTCTTTCATTAGCAACATTGTCCCACAGACAGTTGTCTTCATTTATATGCAACTGTTGTTGATGACAACGATGAACAAATATGCCAAATTAATGGTTGTCAAAACACTTGACACAACAATGTCACTTGACGTCCGTGACATCTGATCGGACTATTTCCAAATAAGGATGTCTGACTGAGAGGCAGCGATGCACAGTAGTTACCATGTTTGAGAAAAAAGAAAAATGGTTCCATTGTAAGAGTAGGTAGGTTACACTTCATAATAACTACACACTATTAAGGCATTGGTAAATAATTCATCCTTTATAAAACACTTGCAAAGCTTCTCGAAGTACCTGTTGGTCTGTTATATCACTGATTTGTGAATGAACATTACACATTCCTCCAGTACCAGACCCAATCTAATATGCATTTATAATCTACAGTGATCCATGGGTTCTTCTTCAACCCTTTCAACTTAAGCCCTTGCTAATTGTAAAGTTCCCACTGTCCGAGCGCCAACTCTTTTGTTTCCTAGTTAAATCCCTTCCCTCATTAAGTAATGCCAACCAATCCCAATGCTGCCCCGCTCTTCTCCTCCTGCGCTCCTGGCTTTCTATCCATCCACCCCTCATCACCAGCGCCCCCCACCAGCCCATTGCCAATTCTGGTCAGCCATCCCTGGCCAAAACGAGCCTATTAGAGCCCAGAGCTCCCCACGATGTGTGCATGCCAGTGATGGAGTGATGGAGGGAGAAAGAGAAGCACTGTTCGCACTTTAATGGCCCTCCTCTCGAGCTCCAGCTGCTTTAGAGCCAGCCTTAGGGACCGCCATGTGAGGGTTGTTGACCGGGAGAGGCTTCGGCAGCTCCGATGAGTGGTCAGTCCTTGCCTGTGGTGGTGGAGCAGAGTGATGCGCCATGGCAGCTAAAGAGACAAGGAGAAAAGATGGGCTTGTCATTGACTAGTTGTCAAACTAGCATCCAAACATAAACCATGTATCTTTTTCCCCTTTTCTTTTTTGTTATTTCGTGGCTTACTAAATTATTAAAATTTCCCCATAAGAGTAGCACAAAAATAAAAAGCTCCATGAATCACTTAACCCAATTTGTCCAAGAACTCCTTCTTTTGCCATAATTTACTGTATCTCCTGCCTGTTATTTACGGCAATAGTAGCTGTAGGGTCCTCTCTGTAATGCTTTCATTCTGTCTGGGAAACCAATAGCCTGCTGGGAGATCTCAGATTACAAACCTGGTCAGCTAATGTAATATCCGTCAATATTACTATTAGTGAGCTGTAACTAATACTATGTTATACGATCGACTGGAGTCAATGATCAAAAATATGAATACGGTTTGAGTGATAAAAATAGAGTATAATTTTACAAATGGCATGTTAGAGCGTATAAAACCCCTAACTACCATCAAAGAAATGCATATTAGCCAAATAGCTACATATTTCATGCAGGCAACACATGATCAGAGAAACTCAGGGGGCTGTTTCTGCTTTTTTTTTGTCTCCAGGCCAAAACAGTCTAGACATGGTTTCTGCCCATTGGCTGTTTACATATGCCAACTACATGAATTAAAAATATAAAGATGAGACTAGGAGCTAGCTGGAGGAACTGGAAGGGCAGGTTTGAATGGTTAGCAGAAATGTAAATGCATCTCATTTAATGGGAACTGTACAACTGTTTTTACATTTGCGTTCTGTTTTTCCTTTTCATCTGCTAACACCCCTGTCTTGCTGCGCCTTTGCCCCAGGTGAAGTCTCCCTCTCTGGCCGCTCTGAGTGATGACTGCGGGCGCACCCTGACCTCCTCCGACTTTAACCTCCGCTGTCTGACCCCTGACCCCAGAGTGGAGGGCCTGCTGTCGTTCAGCGGTCACGAGGAGCTGGACCGATTCAATGAAGAGGCCAGGCAGGGGCACAGACACCCGGAACTGTTCGCGCTGTGTCCACTGGCAGACGAGGTGTGAACGAGGTTTTGTTGCTATGTGACAAATTTGAGAGACTTTGATGTTTTGCATCAGATGCTGATTTGTTGGCTCATTTTGTCTTTGTGGGGGAGATGTTATAATCAAGTATGCAGTGTGAATACAATTTTTATATCCCAAATCATCTTAAAATTGACACAAAGTAGCCTATTACTCTATTCAAAGGAAACTGTTATTATTCTACAGCTAAAATAACAAACAGCAACATCGAGCAATGACTGTAGGCTAAATACTGGTTTAAAGGGACTATACGGAGTTTAAAAATGTTAAAATAATGTTCCAGCCATGTCCTTATGTGTAGAATGAGCCCAGACCTGTTCACCACAACTACCTCTAAAATCCTGCACTGTCACTCAAAAAGGTGTTGCTTCGGGTCCGAATTGCCGTCATGCACAAGTTTATATAGAAGGTGCAGTTACATGTATGACCTCAGGTGGCAGTAGTGAGTATAAAATGGTTAACTTGCATCTAGCCCCTTTAATATAGAAGGTACACTTACATGTATGACCTGAGGTGGCAGTAGTGAGTATAAAATGGCGAATTTGCATCTAGCCCCTTTAAATAGCACCTTTTTAGCAAATAAATGTAATTTCCTTTCTAAATCAATCTTATTCAAATTACTCGTTTTGTAGACAAGTTGGGGGGCCACAGAGGCACTACAGGGCCCCTCCCCTAAAGCTTGTTTACAACGCTAGTATTTTGGGAACCACTTGTGTTAAGAAGACCTAGAGATATCTTATATATGTGTACATGTATTAAAATCTATGCAAGCCTAACCCTTTTTGAAAAAAGGGTAAGTCGAGACATTGCTGTACTTGTACAATGTGAAAAGAAGAAGAAGAAAGAAACATAGAAACTTGATATTTTGCTTATTGAAGTGGAGATGGACTATAATTTCCTCTGCTTTGTCCTTCCAGGAAGATGCCGTGGAGATCCGACCCATTCCCGACTGTCCCAAAGAGCACAGTGGAGAGCGCATTCTCATCCGGTGCCAAGCTATCAAGTACATGCCATATATTTACATAATCTCTGTAGGAGGGTGACACATGTCTTCTGTTCCTGCCTTTACATGAACAGTTAGTGTTAAAGAAGATTGTTTCTCTGCATATTTTTTAAAAAGGAATTTTGAAAAGGCAGATGAGCGTGTGGGCGGAAGTCTATTATCCCTCTCTTCCTACATTTGACTTGGGAGTGGGACAGACACCACATCCCCCCCCCCCCCCCCCCACCCTTTCAATCTCCATCCCGCTTGAACTGCAAAATCCTTGTATTGACCTCAGTGGTTTTGGCAACTGCAGCCACTTTCTTTTCTAATCCCATTCTAACATGTTATTACTCACTGTAGAAGACTTTCTGCTTTCCGTATGACAATATACTGAAATAGACCGAAGACAGACCAGAGCAGCGTTGTTTTCGGACAGCCGCGTGCTTTATGATGTGTGTAAGCCTGTTTTCCCTTGTGACATCTTAGGTTCGAGATTGACATCGAGCCCTTGTTCGCCACAATGGCCTTGTATGACCTCAAGGAAAAAAAGAAGGTAAGCACAGTGAGAGATAGACATACTGCGGCCTTGTAGATTTAAATATTGTTGTTATAGTAATGTGTTTCATGTCTGGGTACTAATGTAATTTAACCATAATGCCATGCCCCCCCTGCAGCTATGGGGAGGTCTCTTAGTTTATTTTATTTCCTGTTATAGTAAAGGATCAGCGTAATCTACTCAGTTTTAGCTCTCATCATCACATATTGATGCCTCTGGGTGGTGGGTGGTGTTTTGGTTTTAGCGTGACCAAGGCTGAGTTTTCACTGTCAACTCGCTTCACTGTTTGTGCGCAGATTTCAGACAGCTGGGGACTTTTTAGGTGACGGGGCAGGGAGGGTTTAGACTGTGTTTACGTGCTACGCCTCTCACAGAAAGGGAGAGTTGGTCCGTGACCTCGTAGCCCAGCTGTTGGTGGTGGTCTGGTTTGTAAAGGAAGACTAAAAAAAAGAGTTACTCGCATTTCTATCAAAATTACAGGAATGAATACGACTATCTAGACTTAATTTTAGTCAGTGGTTTTAGCTACACATAATATATATATCAATCCATTAAATGTTGTCCGCTTCCTCATCTTAAATACACTTATTATACGGCTCATCACAATGCAAGTAGAACAGAGATACAGATGACATCTTGTCATAGAAGGGGGCGTGGCTTCACCGAGGGGGAAAATAGAATCTTTTAGGAAACACAATTTTTCACTCTTTTTAGCCATTTTCTGGTGAAATATGAACTTATTTATAACATACAAATAAAGTCCAGTGTAAATTGGGCCCATTTGGATATTTTCTCACAGCAGATTGTTCAGTAGAAGTGAAAAAACGGCAGTTGTAGCTAGCGCTAGCTGTTGGCATTAGTCTGATGCTAACATGTAGCATCAGGTTAGCATTCTCCGTTATTTGTGTATTTATGGGCTGTTGAACCACTTTGCTCTTCCCCATGTCTTTGTATCTTTATTTAGTAGAAAACTATAATCATAATTCAGCATTTGTTGAAGTAGTTTTTGAATAATTAGAGAAAGTTTAGATTTTTCTCCAAATTGTTTTCCCCTTAGCTGTTTTCAAACATGACCATATATGGACTAAGTAGTTAGGCTAGCAATAAGTAGCTAGCATTGCTGCAACTAGCCTATCCACACTGCCTGAAATCACAACAAACGTTGGCAAGCAACACGCAAACTTTTGGGAACTATTTGCAGCGGAAATCATTAAATAAACCTTTCAGCCTTCACAAAAGTGTATGAAGCTTATTTTGTATGTGTCCATGTGGCAAATGGCCGTGTAATAAGCGTGATAATGTATAGAACGCTTGACATTATCCGGAAAATAAGTACCGACAGGGCGAACCGGACTTATTTCATCCTGAAGGCCAGTGTTCTATACATTATAATGACTATTATCCCTTACATAATACATGTATCAGATTAGCTTTTCATATTCCACAAATATTAATGCCCCTGGACACGATTAGAATATGCACAATGACCTAAATCTTAAAAATGTATTTTAGACATATTTCCAAAATCGTTCCACATTTGTTAAAACATAAGTTTGTTCTGGAAGAGACCTAAAAACTGCTGTGTGTGAGTCAGTGATACTGTCAAGCTCATTTAGTCACTTAGATTTAATTAAAGTGGAACTAAAAGGCATTTGGCACTGACCTATTTCCCCGTTCTGTGAATGCCTCTTCCATCTTACTGGCCTTAAAATATTTGTCAGCTTTACACGGCCTGCAAACATTCATAGCTGTATCCCATTCTGTCTCCTAGGAAACCAATGGGATGTTTGTTTTAGGTTCACATCTGTAAAATCAGGAGCAGATGTTCACTTAATTCCACATAATGCGGTGCGATTAGTCATGTCCCTTTTATTTCACAGAGTAAGGTAGGGGAACACAGTTTGACCCAAGAATAACCATGATGAAGTTCAATGTTTTCTTCTGGTGATATTGTTCCTATTTATCATCAAAACTTGACAAGTCGATGTTGAAATCTTTAAACTAAGACTTTTTGCTTGAGAATATTCTGGTAAAAGGCTTATAAGGATTATTTTGTTGGATTAATGTCAATCGTAGCGAGTCGAACCTTGACTTTTGACTTGAATATCAGGCTGGTGCTTCTGCTCCTGCTATTTCTCCATGACAGATTTAATTTCTAATCGTTATAAACATAGAAAAATCCTCCAGTGAAGTCTTAAAGGGGCTAGATGCAAGTTTGTCATTTTATACTCAATACTGCCACCTCAGGTCTTATGCGTAACTGCAACCTCTATATTAATAAACTCGTGCATGACGGCACTTCGGACCCGAATTAACACCTTTTTGAGTGACAGGATTTTAGAGGCTGTGGTGAACAGGTCTGAGCTCATTCTACACATTAGGACATGGCTGGAACATGTAGGGGGAGGAAAATATATATATTTTTTAACACTTTTAAACTCTGTATAGTCCCTTTAAGCTCCAACGCAATGTTTTAACACCATATACCAGTCATATTCCATCAGTAATTCGACGTCCACCACGTAATTGTGAAAAATGCACTGTTGTGAGAGGCCCTAAATGGGAAAACATCAGGAGAGGAAGTCATGAATTGGCCTTTTCTCCCTTGTAAATTTCTTCCAAATGTTTAAAGTCTACCTCAAATCTGTTCACAAAACACATGTGATAGTACATCTGAAAAAAACCCTACTATTTGGCTTTCCACATTCTGTCATCTGATTATGTTGACAGCCAAAACTTTGAGCTGACTCTTTCTTGCCAAAAACTCTAAATACTAGACACTAGGGTCAGCACTCCTTTCAGAAAATATTTTGGATGCCTTGTTTCCTGTTGCGTCTTGGACACGGCCAACATTGACATGAATAAGAAGAGGGCAATACAATCGCGGTCACTGGCTTTTTGGATTCGGGTTAACATCTCCTACAAGCTTTGAGATGTGCTCTGATGCGGTCTGTGTAATACGATGATGGGACGACAGCGAGGAGTTAATAGATTTTTTACAGAGAAATATCACATGACATAGACCGCACCGAGCCAAACGGGACATATGGTTCTAATTCTCTTATGTCATGATAGAAGAAACGTGGCTGATGCAATAACAGATATCAGAAAGCTAATAGGAATTTACACGCCACATAGTCACATACATGTTCCTATCTCCGCAACCTTTTTTTGTTTTTTTTAATTCTCAGACAGACTTGAAATGACTTGATATAACCCTGTATCAAAGCGAGCCTTATCTGTCTTTTGCAGATTTCTGAGAACTTCTACTGTGACCTGAACAATGAGCAGTTCAAGAACTTTCTGAAAGTGCACACGCCTCACGTGGACCAGTCCAGCTTGGCCCGATCCGCCATCTTCTCCATCACCTACCCTTCCCCTGACATCTACTTGGTCATCAAGGTGCGTGCAGCTAATCAAAAACGGTTTATAATGTGAACAGTCTATTCAGCCCAGCCTTTAATGTTGCCACTTTCTCATTGTATCCCACACATGTAAGATAAAGTAAGCCTGGTACTGCTTCTTTTGAATGTCATTTTAAGAGAAAACCAGTCAGAGAAATGTGACTTGTGATCTCTTCAGTTCCTTCGGGATAAGGAGAGATGCTTCCAAATCTAGCAGTCGGGTAAAAAAGTTGTTTTGTTGTGGGCGGCCTTGTCCTTTAACACTAACTAAAAGCTCAGTTGCAAAAGTTTGTTCCAATCCGGCAGCAATTCTTATGTTTTCTTTTTAAAGGGATATTTCAGGATTTTTGACATAGGGCCTCATTTCCTAGTTATCCAGAGTGTTGCTGATTTCTGGAGATATTTTTTTTTGTAATTCAAGCAGTTCTTATATTTGAAGAGTTTCGTGGCGCTAGGCTAGTGCAAGGCTAGCGCATTTCTATGGTATCAGCTAGCCTGCATTAAAAACAGTCTGACCCGCTCCACAGAGCACCTGAGGCAAATTACTTATAACACCAGCTAACCATATAAATGTCTGTGTTGATAGAGTAATTTTAACAATTTGGCATTTAAAATAACTTATATTTGAGCAGCATCAGCTTTGTGGTTGTATAAGCTACGCGGCGGCGGAGGGATCTGCTAGAAAATAGTCCCTCAAAATACAATCATTCATGTGATGCAAGGTCAGTTATATTCCAAAAATTACTCTATCGACACAGACATTTATATGGTTAGTCCGGCGTGTAGCGCCCCATTTGAAAGCTAAGACCTTCAAAACTGATGGTAACTTATTTGTCGCGTTTGTCACCGCGTTTTTGTCACAGTTTTGACTTATTTTTTTGTATTTTTTTTGTATTTTTGTTGTGTTTTTGTACATTTTTGTCACTTTTTTGTAATTATTTGTTGCTTTTTCAGCGCTTTTTTGCCGCTTTGTTGTCGTGTTTTTGTCACTTTTTTATCACTTTTTTGCCACCTTTTTGTCACCTTTTTGTTGTGTTTTAGTCGCTTTTTTATTGTGTTATTGTTGATTTTGTTTTTGTCGCTCTGTTGTTTTTTTGTCGCTTTTTTTATCACTTTTTTTTCTAATCACTTTTTTTTCTTCATTGTCTTATTGTCTCTTTTCCGGCACATTTTTGTCTCTATTTTGACACATTTTTCAAGAAGCTTTTTGATTTCGGTAAAGCCAAACTTGAGAAAATGTGCTGTATTTTGACCCACTCGCACATCTTTGAGCAATCTTAAAATAATCTCCAGTAGTGGCAGCTCCCAAAAAGCTCCTTCTTTTCCTTCTTTTCTCCTCCTGTGGTCTCATGTATAAAGGATATTTCTTGCCACACCTCTCAAGTAGAGCTAGTACAGGGGAGTGGGAGGGGCTTACGGTGAGATCGTGTGACAAAAACGTATCTGAGATGATTATCAAATACCTACAAAACGCATAATACCCGCTCTTTGTGAAATCCTTTCATTGTCAAATCATTGTGGAGCTAAACCAGACTGACTTTCTCGCTGTAGACTCTAAGGCTACAAGCAAATAATCAACAATTTATTATACAGGTTTGTATTCTTTTTCAAGTGGCCCACATTTGGAATCATTTTGAGTCAGACATTGACTTGTGACTAATCCCCAAATAAGTTGCAGCCATTAACAGAACCTTGAAGAAAGCTTTTTGGCAAGCCGGGCTACGTTTCCCCATGGCGTAATAAAACCGGTTTACTTACTCTCATCTTATTTTTCAGCTCGAAAAGGTCCTTCAGCAAGGCGAGATCACAGCCTGCGCCGACCCCTACATGACCCTGAGAGAATGTGACTCAGCAAAGGTATGCGTGTCCTTCAGCATCACATTGTTGTAATATCTTTAGAGAAATACCTATACCCAACCTGTGGCATTGTGGTTATCAGAACAAGGACAAACTGGATAAGCTGCGGGGCCAGGCTGAAACTTTCTGCTACAGACTGGGCCGCTACCGCATGCCCTTCGCATGGGCCATGGTCAATGTCATGGAAGTCATCTCCACTGCTGCGGCCTCCATGGACATGCCCGACTCGGACAGCCTAAGAGGAGGCACGGGTTTTCAGCCACATAACATTCATCCATCCAGCATAGTATTTGAAGGGCCTAGTCTGGGATGTATTTTGACTTTAATGTATTCTTAGGCAAGTCCAGCAGCATAGACCGCCGGACGCAGTTCCCCAGAAGAAACTCGGAGCGATACAGCACTATGGAGGATCAGTTTTGCAACATTTCTGCCTTCAAACCGGCAACTATCAACATCAGCACTATCTTCAAACAGGCAAGCATTCCCAACAGAAGTTCACTACAGTGTTTCAGAAAGTTGTTTTTGTTATTTCTGTCTTGAAATATAGCAATTTGATTCTGCTAATCATACAGTATACATGATTTCTACACGCTTTTCAGTCATGTGAATTTTGTTGTTATGGCGGTCATTTTGAATACCGAAGTAGAATTATGCAGTACTACAACATGTAACAATATCTCTACTCAGGAAAGACAACTGATTGACAGTGACATTTCATAATCATTGCTCAAGAAGATAACACTAAAAACACGGCCTCAGAGAGTGCACCTTTATGTGAAGAAACCAGCAAATCACTGTTTAAGGTGTTAGCATGCTACCGGTTAGCGTTTAGCTTCAACAGCTCAGCTCTCCAAGAGAAAGCCCTGAACCACACTCCAAACATCTAGCCCTGGATACAACATGCTGTTACTGATGTATTTCCCCAGTGTTCATAGATGTGAGCCACACATGTGTTTATCGTGTTGAAGTCATTGACAGTTGATTGAATCAGCTGTCAATGGTTGAAGCTAGATGCTAACCGGTAGCATGCTAATGTCTTGAGCAGCTTAAACACTGACTCTGAGACTGTTCACATGACAAACTTTGAAAATCACAGAGAAAGCTCTTCTGTTTCCTCGTTAATTTAGTCTGAGGAGTGAAGCAGATCTTTAGTAAATCCTGCTCTAGCTCCACAGACGCCGCTGCTATGTCTGTGCCACATTTGCTGGTTATATCACATAAACGTGCGTCTCTGGGGCCGTGCTTTAACTTATTTAACGTTATCTTCTTGCGCAATGATTACGAGTACATAAAATTGCCACTGTCAGTCAGTTGTCTTTCATTTATATCCTGAGCAGAGATATTGTTACATGTTGTAATACGGCATAATTCTACTTCGGCATTCAAAATGGCCACCAGAACTATACGTGATGTCATTGGAAACGCATGTATACATCTTTTGAAATGCGTACTGTTCATTTTTTCCAGGAGGGCGATCGCTTGAGTGATGAGGACTTGTTGAAATTTCTTGCTGATTTTAAAAAGACGTCCAGAATCAAGACAATACCAGGTTTCTTTATGTTTGTTTTGTTTACAACATTACAGCCCTTAGCCTAGTAATGAACTATTATAAGAATATAAACACATTTGATCTAATTTAGGTTCCATCAAGCTGGACATGTCGCCGATTCACGACACTCCTCAGGCCTGCTTGTCCACAGAGCTTATCCCTCTTGTTCCCGTGGCTGAGAAAAACGTGCGACCGGTCAAAGAAGTGTTGGAGTTCCCGTCCAGCGAGGTCTACGTCCCGCACAATATTTATAGGTTTGTAACATGACTGTTAATTTTTTCATTTATCTCCCACTTTACCCTTCTTAAATACATTCATGAAAGGTTGAAAGGTAAAATAAGAAATGAACCTGGATTAAAGGTGCATTAAGCAACTTTTTTTGTGATCATTTCAATCATGATGATCTCTACAATGCTCCAGGATCAATGCAACGCTTCAGGGTCAATTGTTTTATAGATTTTCTTGTGAGATGCTCCGACAGCAGAGAAAACCTTCCAAACAATAGACAACAATCCTGGAGCATTGTAGAGACCACTATGATAGAAAGTAAATGCACCATGCTGACCACTCGTACAGCCACGGTCACGGAAAAGTCAAACATGCACAAATGTAAACTTTTTTTTCCACATAAAAGTTACATAATGCACCTTTAACCTCTGACCCCCCACTTTAACCAAGCATATTTACTCCAGTTCGACTTTACCTTAATCTAAAAGCTTCTCTACTGGAGAGCTTGGCCAGTGTAACGCCTCAGTTGAAAGCTCAGGCCTACAAAACTGATCGTTGTCGTTGCGTTTTTATCAAATCTTTGAAGCGTTTTTGTCTCTTTTCTTATCGCTTTTATTGTGGTGTTTTTTTGTCCTTTTTTTGTTGCGTATTTATCATGTTTTTGTCTGTTTTTTTGCCTTTTTTGTCACGTTTTTGTCATGTTTTTTTGTCACTCTTTTGAGGCTTTCATGTTTGGCTTTTGGCTTTTTCTTCACTCTTTAGCCGTGTTTTTGTCGCTTTTTCACTGTGTTATTGTTGCTTTTTCATTGCTTTTCATGAAGCTTTTTATCATATTTTTGTCAGTTTTTTCGCATTTTTGTCAGTTTTTTGTGGCTTTTTTGTTGAGTTTTTGTCACGTTTATTGTCACTCTTTTGATGCTTTTATGTTGCTTTTTAATCACTCTTTAGTCGTGTTTTTGTTGCTTTTTCATCGTGTTATTGTTGCTTTTCCGTTTTTGTCACACTTTTGCCACTTTTTTGTTGTATTTCATCTTCGCTATATTGACGCTTTTTTTCAAGAAGCTTTTTGGATCTGGGTTAGGCCGAACTGCGTAAAATGTGCTCGATCCTGGTGGAATATTACACATACATATTATACATATACATATTACAGTCATTTGTATCCTATATTTTCTGTACAGGGCTACAAGTTAAACACCACTGTGCCCCTAAACTGTTTTTCTACTTTACGTCATACCTGCACTTAAACAGTCCGCAGTGCAAACAGACTTAAAAAGACAAAAGCTTGGCTGACGGAGTAAACAGGTCTCTCTGCATGTCACTACAGCTAATGTCACTGCAGCGATGACGCGATAAAAACAAACCCAAAAAAGCATTACTCAAGAGCTCATTGCTTCATCTTCACAGTCAAGTCTATTTCCATGCTTTTTCTGTTGCTGCGCATTTGCAAAAGAAAGGTGTGGTAACAATTGCAAAGAATTTTAAATAAGCTACACACGGGTGACACGCACGAACATGTCCGGTCGATGTAATTACATGCTGACATCATGACTTTGTGGAATCTGTGGCATTTGACAGCATTCAGAGCAGTAAATGAGAAGGCGTTTGGGCAGTTCATGTGGCTTTACAGTCACTTAATTACCGTGCACCAAAAGCGCCATCTAGTGTCTGAAAGTGGAAGTCTAACAAAGTGTTGTGTACCTGTTCTGTAGGAATTTGCTGTACATCTACCCACAGAGGTTGAACTTTGTAAACAGACTAACATCAGCCAGAAATATCAGCATAAAAATCCAGTTCATGAGTGGAGAGGATCCAACCAGCTCCATGCCGGTACGTCAAAATAAAATGTATTGAAAACATTTTTTTTTTTTTAAACATTATCAACCTCAACAATACTTAATTTTCCAGGTCATCTTTGGGAAATCAAGTGGTCCCGAGTTTGTCAAAGAAGTCTACACACCTGTGACCTACCATAACAAGCAAGTGCTCCTCATTTGTTTACAAAAATCTCCAGTGTAGGCTCTTTTAATTGAACTTGTGACGTCTTTTGATGTTTTCCTTAGATCCCCAGACTTCTACGAGGAAGTCAAAATAGCTTTGCCAGCACACCTCACTGAGAGACATCACTTGCTGTTCACTTTCTACCACATAAGTTGCCAACAGAAACAAAACCAGAGCGGCAGCTGTGAGAATCTCATCGGATACTCTGTAGGACTTCATTATGTGATAACACACATTCGCAGATTCATGTAGTATTGGGTATTTCAATATTTATGTGTTTTCTGCACCTCAGTGGCTTCCAATGCAGCATAATGATCGACTGCAGGCTGGTCAGTTTTGTCTACCCATTGTTTTGGATAGACTTCCCATGAACTACTCTCTTCACTCAGCAGAGGTAAAGCACATGCTCACAGTCACTCCAGTGCATTACTATTTACCATGCAAAATGTCTGTTAACCTCCTTTTGTCTTTACATTTGATAGAAACTCCCTCCCCAGGTGCCTCCAGTCAAATGGATGGAAAGCCATAAAGGACTTTTTAATCTTGAGATCCAGGCTGTGTCGTCTGTGCACACACAGGTACAACTGCAAACAAGCTTGTGTTGTTGGGGGAAAATATGATGTGTAAGATTAAGCTTCTCCACATATACATAATACAAATTGCTTGCCAGGATGAGTTGTGGAAAACCGGAAAAATCTGCTTCTGAGTCCTTAACCCCCACCTGAACCAAGCACATTTTCTCCAGTTTGGCATTACCCAAATCTAAAAGCTTAAAAAAGAAAGCATCAGAATAGCGTCAGAAACCAGGATGAAAACGCAACAAAAATGCAACAAAAAAGTGACAAAAAAGAGCATCACCAATGGAAAAAAAGCAATGAAAAAGCAACATTAAAGGAATAGGCCACCGTTTTTACATACTGAGATATGTTCGTACCTTAGCTTAGACGAGTTCATTTGTACCTGTCTGGTCTTCACGCGTGCCCTCAGTCACGTAAACACAGCACAGACGCCGTTAGCATTTAGCCTCTCCTCCTCTCCACTATAGCTCCAAAACAGGTCAAGATAGAAGCTACCAAGCTCTTCCACGTTTTCCCTATTTAAATATGTTTACGTGAAGTGTTCCACTACAAAGTATAATTACACAAAATTAAACAATGTGGATTTTCTAAGCGGATAAAAGGGGGAACTATATTGTAAGGCGTAATAATACCAGGAGTAGTTTGGCATCCGCACAGTAAAGTGAAGATATTACTGCGCGGATTTCGAACTACTGGTATCATTACGCCTTACAATATAGTTTCCCCTTTTATCCGCTTAGAAAATCCACATGTTTTAACTGCTCTTTAGTTGAGAAGCTTTTAGATTTGTGTAAAGCCGAACTGGAGAGAATGCCCTCGGTTTCCCCCAATTTCAGCTTTGACTCATGGTTGTAGGACATTTTGAGCTCTTAAGAAATTAAATTGTGGTCTTTCCTCTCTCAGGACAACCACCTCGAACGGTTCTTCACGCTGTGTCACGCTCTGGAGGGCGGGGCCACGTTTCCTCTGCGGGTCAGGGACGAGAAGATCCCCGAGAACAAGCTGGAGCACGAGCTGAAGCTCAGCATCATCTCCCTTTCCTCCTCCAGCCTGGAGCCTCTGGTCAGCTTCCTCCACCTGGTGCTGGACACGCTCTTCACTCTCATCATGCAGCCTATGGTCATTGCCGGGCAGACAGGTGAGGCGCTAACTTGGTCACTTGGGCTTGTGGATAATGTGTCCGACTATGGAATATTTACATGAAAAATCCATAAGTTATAATGAATAGTGATTGGCCTTGTAGTCTGGTGATTAGAATTTCAGCAAAATTTGGAGTTTCGATCCTAGTTTTGTGATAACACATTTTACACAGATCTACATTGATTTCTGAACAAGATGCTTCGAAATACTGCGTCGGAGCCTCTTTCAGTAACATCTGGTCACGCGATTGTCTCGAAAACTGCTTCATTCTGTGAGTTGCGTGTCGTGTCTTAAAGAGGGTCATCGGCTCAGAGCGTCTCACTGAGCTGCCTTTAGCGGCGAGGCGCTAAACAACGAAGGTTTCCTCGTCCATATAGTGATGTAAATCATTAGTCATAGATAAATCAATGTGCTGTATTTCACCCATTTACCATTGGCGAAAGTGGCCGTGGGCCAGAATACATTTTGTATTTTCTTATTCTTTACAAAGTCCTGCTTTTGAACAGATACTAAAGCAGGCGTGGAGCTGATCAGGCGAGGGAAACGTAAGGAGCGCCATCTACAGCAAATAGTGCCATAGCTCTGACCGAATGAAGTAAAAAGATCGAGCATTGATGTCCTGCCTTTGAGCAGCAGAGAGTGACTGAGGCCCCGCCCACTGGAGCTCCGTGAAGCACAGACCCACGTTATAAAGAAAATTACTCTTATTTATCAGCCTATGATTGATTTGATCATCCAAACAGCAATATCAGGCTGCAAATAATAAAACTGCCACACATCTGTTTCTCTTCCACATGATTGTGTTGGTGCTTCAGTCGTGTTTATGAGAAGTCGCGATAATAAAGTTTGTCCACAAGAGGTCAGTGTTCAAAAAGAATGAAATGGCTCAGAGGCTTCAAAGCATATGACACTTTTTTGCAAGGAAAGCCTCAAAGTGTTACAAGGCTTCACTCGCCCATCACTAGTTTAAAGTATAAACTGCAGGGTTAGAAGGTTTTATACTTAGTAGAGCTGCAGATTGCCTAAATACTAGAACTTTCAATTAACATTGCAAGTTGGTCATTTTATACTCACTACTGCCCACTCAGGTCATACGTGTAACTGCAGCTTCTATATTAAGCTTGTGCATGATGGCACTTCGGACCCGAAGTAACAACTTTTTGAGTGACAGTGCAGGATTTTAGAGGCAGTTGTGGTGAACAGGTCTGGGCTCATTCTACTACACCTTAGGACATTACTGGAACAAGTAGGGGGAGGAAAATACATAATTTTAAACTCTGTATAGTCCCTTTAATCATAGCCTCACACTTTTAACCGCCTGTTTTTGTCTTCTAGCCAATCTAGCCCAGATTGCATTTGAGTCGGTGGTGTCCATCGTCAATAGTCTCCACAACAGCCAGGAGCTGAGCAGGGACCAGCAGGGCAGGAACAGCCTCTTGGCCACTTACCTTTACTGGGTCTTCTGTCTGCCAGACCCCCCAAAGGAAATGCATAACTCTGGTACGGACACTCGCAAATGCAACACCGTTTGTGGCTGAAATATTTTTGTAAATCTTTCTTTTTAATGCATTTATTTTCAGGTACAGGGAGCATGATGGCGTCCGTGGAGAGTCGTTTCAGCACTATGGGTCGGGCCACGGCGGCTACAGTTGGCAACATGCTCCTACAGTCGAGAATTCGCAGCAGCAGCAACCCGGACATCCCGGCGCCGCACACCTCTGTGGAGGACACTGAAGTGCAGAACATATTTTTGGCCAAGGTAAACATGCCATTACATAAATAACAAGACCCTTAAAGTCAAAAAGGGAAGTCTGAGCGATGATTAGTTCTGTTTTTGTTTGTATTTCAGTTTTATTTGCTGTTTGATATACTCTCAGTTTGGGATTAAGTTGAAACATTGTCCATAGGCTAATGCTGTATTAGTTAAAAATAATACAAAAGTAGTGAAAATAGCCGGTACAACTTCGTTAGCTGCCGGGTCACTACTGGGAAACACATTTAACATCATATACAGTAGTGTCCAATGCTTTTATATGACTATTTACTATTTTTACATTTATTATTTAGCTTATTTTTATGGGATGCGCCACGAATAAAAAAAAAGTAGTGGTTATAACTTGTAATGACACTATCCTACGCTCTTTTTGTGTCGTGCAGCTCCAAACATGACATCATTCTTATTACACTATGTTAATTTACACCTTGCTGTACATTTCAGTATTCCAGCAGACCAGTGTACATTCAAGTTGTTTATCATGCAAACAGGCTGTAGTATGTAAATATCCCAGCGTGCAGCATGCTTACTCGTGCACACAGACGGCCTCACAGTACATTAGGTAAAGTAATAGGCCGCTAGACAGCTGCTCTAATGAATCCATCCATCTCTTCTAACATGATGGCACTGTCTGCGCTTGTGTGTGTCTGTGTGTCTGTGTGTCTGTGTGTATGTGTGTATGTGTCTGTCTGTGTGTATGTGTGTATATGTCTGTGTGTCTGTGTGTCTGTGTGTGTATGTGTGTATGTGTGTATGTGTCTGTGTAGGGCCACAACAGCCCAGGCAGCAGAATGTCCACCTATGTGGAGGGGAACAACCACCAAAACGCAACAGGGAGCACCAGGCCATCCAGCAGGAAGGTGCAGGAACTCATTTCACCATTTATATATGAGAGAGAGAGTTCATTCATAGTGTACTATTACCAAATCTCCCGCTCTTAAAGAAAAGCCCAATTGTTAAACAAAAAAAATTACACATACATTTTTTATGGCTGTGACTTTTATATCTCAAAATCTGAATATTAGAAAAACCTTAGAGAATCTTGATGCAAGAGTCCAATGTTGGTCTTACACTGTTGCATTTCAAATTTAGACCCTTTATTTTTTATTATTTGGATTTAAATGAAGCGGATAAGCTGACACTTAATCACAGTGCAATCGCATGCTTTCCCCCCTTGTCCACTAGGGGGTAGTACAACACAGACTTTTGCTATGCTTGATGCAATCTCTTCTAACTCTCTATTATTCAACAATCTGACTTCGGAGATATTCTTACTTTTTAAAGAAGTCATGTTGTATCATTACAATAATAAAAACGTTTCATTTTTTATTCCTGCAGCAGTTTCACGAGGAGCTGGCTCTACAGATGGTAGTCAGCACTGGCGTCTGCAGGGAGAACTCCTACAAATACGCATGGTTCTTCTTTGAGCTATTGGTGAGTATTGTCTTATACTCCAAAAATACAGCAGAAGAATGAACTTTAGCAAGAGTGCAAAACAAAAACTTATGAAGACCATGAAGTGTAGTTTGTATGTACCACTTAATTATTCCTTTAATTATTCCTCTTTTATTTCTCTTAAACCTTTTGCACTCACAATACGAGGCAGCAGAGGGAGGGATGGGAGAGGTCAGCTTCAAGACAGCCTGGTGGACGAAGCTGTCGTTAGAACAGTTTTATCTCTGGTTCATGATTTTTATTAAGAAACAGCCAAAATGTTGACTGGACACTATACACAAACAAACAACTTCTATTTGACATCCCTAGAAGATATTTCTCCTACATTAAAGTCTAATATTATTAAATTACTAGTCAATTATTTACACATTCAATATGTCTGGCTTATTCATATCATTCATAGTATTCATAGCATTCAATATCTACAACAAAATGATATTACTATTAACTACAAAATATATACAGTACTTGTAAAAGGATTACTGAGAAATGAGTAACAATAATATCCTACATTACAGGCTTTCTCAGCACCACACATAAGTTCTATTGCTCCCCAAACTCTGGTGACATATTATAGCCACAGCTGCCCTAAAACATCTTCAATTAATTTGAATGGATTGGATTTCATGCTCAAACCACCCAGCCACTGTCCTCCCATTGGTTAACCTCATTACTAGGACTGAATACTTTTCGAAATAGTATTTATGATGATGGTGTGAACCTGCAAAAACACAAAAGACTTTTTCTTGGTAAAAAATGTGTTGTTTCATTTGTCACAGGTAAAAAGCATGGCCCAGCACGTTTCCCAACTTGATAAGCAACACGTCCCCCGGAGAAGCCGCTTTTCCGACCGCTTTAAAGATGACATCACCACTATCGTCTCCGTGGTTACTGCGGAGATTGGCACCATCCTTGTCAAGCAGCAAAAGGTAAATAAGAATAATACAGGATCAGACAATGGTAATTACTGGATATTAGGCTTGTCAACAGCTTTCCCAGATCGGCTCGTACTCGCCGGAGCAGGTGCAGACCCCGTTGTACACGTTGGCAATGTCCTCCAGACAACGGGGAGCTGACTGTGCTAATTATATTTGCCGATGTGGTATCAAAAAACTCGGCTTGCACAGCCACACACTCAGCAAGATCCAATCAGTGTGGCTTACTGATTGCTGTTTGTTGATTGCTGTTGTTTCAGGAGGTAGAACAAGCAGAGAAAGTCAACATCAGCCTGGCGTTCTTCCTGTACGACCTGCTGTCCCTCATGGACCGCGGATTTGTGTTTCAACTGGTGAAAAACTACTGCAACCAGGTGCAGTGGATGTGATATTCAGGACGATTGATCTTCTTTCCCCATGTTGCTGATCTCCCAAAACCTTGCACATCAGAGGTTTCCAGACTTTTCAGGCCACGACCCCCAAAATGACCATGAAAACAATTTGGAGCCTCCACAGTAAAAATGTAGCTTCAATCAAACAGTTAAATATTTCAAATAGGGCTGCTCGATTATTGAAAAAGTAATAATCATACTCATAATTGAAATCATGATTATAAAACGATTAATTGTTGCCTTTGAAAAAAAAAGTCTTTCTTTATTTTATTTATTTATTTATTAATCAAAAAAACTATGCTGAATATTTTCTGTTTTCTGAACAAAAGTACAAATGGTCTCTGTTTCACACCTGCCCCCTGCTGGCCAGCCCGCACACCTGCGCAAGTAAACTGGCCTGATGACATCATCACACAGCGCTGTTTGTTTTTATTTCAGGCAAAAGCATGAGCCATGGCACGTGAAATGCAAAGGGAAAATAATCCCAGTGGCATGAAATAATGCAAGTCTTCTTTGCAAATAAATAAATAAATAATCATATAATCGAATTTCGATTCATTGCGCAGACCTAATTTCAAAGAAATTTTATGTATACATTTTGTTTATTTACTTTCTATTGTATTAATCGTTTTGTGCATTGAGGTGTGTAAATAAAACATACAATTTGTGTATCAGGAATCTCTAGGAATTGTCAAAAGCATCGCAGTAGAGACTTTCCAATATTGTTGACTGGACTGGGTTGATTGTGGCAGGAACATTGTGCTTCTCTCTCGACACAAGCGAGAAAAGAGGCTTGTGAAGATAGAATCTGTATGAAACCTCCTCAACTTGATAAACCTAGTCCTGTTGATAGTTAATCAACTCTACTTAGGTTCAATAACATGATACACGTCAAAAATGCATAGATCCAAAATTTTATATCAAGCCTACAATGCAAGCAGCGACAAAATATATTTACAGTACAGCGTGACTTGTCTACAGAACAAGAAAATATTGCATTCTTGTCTCAATACACATAACCTTAAGCTGTTTGAAATGTAGCAATCTTTTACTCCATAGAAGAATCCCAATGACATCAACAAAATGTCATTGGTTACTCTCTTGGAGCAACAACTACAATGATAATGACCTGGGGATATAAGCAACAACGGGGCATTAGATCCACCTCTTTTTGACACGATTTCATTTCTACATGTTACATTTTTGTTCTGTAATATTTCCTTCCAGATGTCAGCCAAAAGTGTCTCGATGCCCACTCTGATCAGCATGCGTCTGGAGTTTCTGCGGATCCTGTGCAGCCACGAGCACTACCTCAATCTGAGCCTTTTCTTCATCAGTCCAGCCTCGGCCCCCGCCTCGCCCTGTCCATCCATCTCCTCCCAGGTCTGACCACCACACCGCAATCATCGCCTGTCATCGCACTCATTCCCCATACGCTACAATAATGTCTTAGATGGTTGTAATCTGTTAATTTATCTATCATCTTTGTTCATTATATATGGTACAGTACATTATATTTCAATATCTTTACATTGAAGTTTTGGTATCCTCAGTTTCATACCACGTGTCTTCATTTCCTCTCGTTTCAAATGGAAGGCATGAATGTTTTTAACCACTGGTTCAATTCCTCTTTTGTGTTTCAGAGTTCTGGCTCTTGCAGTTTCCAGGAGCAGCAGAGGATCTTGGCACTTTTTGAGCTTTCCCATGATTTCAAACAGCAGCACTATCTGCCTGGTTTGCTCCTGACAGAACTCAGCGCAGCCTTAGACATGGAATCAGAGGGGTGAGATACTGTCCTGTCTATGCTTTCCTTCCTACTTCCAACATTCATTATCATAAGCCGTCATTGAATCGACAGTGCATTCAGAAAGTTTCCAGACTTCATTGAATCGGTGTTATTCGTTATTGTTGCTCCCGACAGGGCCAAAGTGCAAAGAAAGGCCATCAACGCGGTGTACAGCCTCTTGTGTTCTCATGACCTGGACCAGCGCTGTATGAAGCCTGAAATCAGGGCAAGAATGGCTGCTCTCTATCTCCCTCTTGTGGGCATCATCATTGACTCCACCAACTATCTGGACTTCACTGGTACAGTTCACACACAGCCAAAGTCTTGTAATTATGATAATTTTTCAGTGAATGATACTGAGTTTAATGTCAGAGAGCTTGCTGCAGTTCATCTTCGATTTCCTTGTTATTAGAAATATATACAGTATGTTCTGAGAGTGATTAGCCCTTGAAAGTTGAAGTACTTTACTAGGGTAAAGTAAGTAAAAGTTGAGCATTAGAGTGTGTAAGACCAACTATTCTAAGCTTCTTCCTTGTTATGATTGTCATGGTTTCGTCCTATTTGTTTGTGTTTTCATCATGTTTTTGTTGCTTTTTTGACATGTTTTGGTATTTGGTGTTTTGGTTTTCGTATTTTTGTGGCTTGATCACAGTAACATCACAAAGAAAAAATAAATAAAATGTGTCCAAGATGCAACAAAAACGTGACAATAAAGTGAAAAAAAAAACTATGAAAATGTGGTAAAAATGTGGCAAAAAATGCAAAAAAACAACAACCCAAAAAACAAAAAAAGCAACAAAAACGTGACAAGAACGTGACTAAAACGTGATAACAAAACAAGGAAGAAGCTTGATGAGTTATGTTGGTCTTAGCTTTCAAATGAGGTGTTTCACTGGCTGTGAGCTCCAGTTGAGAAGAGGAAGAGAAACCTGGAGAAAATGTGCTTGGTTAAGGCGTGGGTTAAGGAGTTAATAGATACATTGACTACACTGAACTGGATTAAAAGTAGACATATTTCGAGTTTTGATTTAAAGCTGTTATTTCTGCCTTGCCTTCATTGTGTCTTTTTAATTTAATACATTTGAAAGCAGATAGTTAATATCGAAGAGCCTTTCTGGAGGGGTATTGTGCAACATCGACTTTTTAGAGCTTGCTACCATGTCAGTGTTCTGTCATCAAAAACATACCTGGAGCTGTGTTTCGACCCACTCTTTGAGTCATCTTTGAATCTTTCCCAGAGGCCACTCTTAGGGTTGGCAGCTCCCATAAAGCTCCTCTTGAGGTCCTATGTATCCTCACCTTTCGATCTCTTGCTAAGCTTAAATCATTCATGGTGAGGTAAAAACACTCGCCATAGCTCCACTTCTCTTTAGTCTTTATTGAAACAGTTGCGCTGCAAAGGGGAGCAAGAGGAGGGGGGTGGGAGGGGCTGACTGAGATCTCGTGAAAATCAGGAAGTGAAACTACAGAGTATTATGTTTCAGATGTTTTAGATCAGGGGTAGGCAAGTTTGCTCGGTGGAGGGCCGGTTTTCTTCATCGTCAAAAGACCAAGGGCCGGACCCTCCAATTGAAGCAATTGAAGTAAAGCATCACTTTCTACATATGCCAGTGTTGTACATCAAATACACTGTAAAAGTCTCTTTTAAATTAGATAAATTACTTAAAATCACTTGAATGAAGGGTTTTTTTTATGTTAAATTTGAGTCGGTTTGAAGATTAGATAAAAACGTTAATGCCAATGGAACAAATAGAAATCCCACTGGAAATCAGGCAAATGAACTTTTACTGTATAAAATGTTTATTATTCACAAATTATACAAAATAATCTGAATTAAGAAAAATCTTGTGCTTTTTCCATTGGCAAGAATAGGTTTTATCTGCTCTAAGGCCAGACCAAATCTACTCAAACTTTAGATTTAATCTCTTAATTCAAGTTGATTTAAGTCATTTCTACCTATAGATGATTATTCTTTTAGGATTATGGTCTAAAAGGGTGCTCTGCCAAGACATTTTAAGGAATTGACAGTATTTTCCACATTTCTAGAGTACTTTAACAGGCATTTGATCTCTGATTTGGGTCATAATATTTCTCAAAATCATCTCGAGGGCCAGAGTTTGGTGATGGAGGGCCGGTTTTGACGCTGCCTACCCCTGTTTTAGATCAATATTGCATTTTCTAACCAACAAAGTGTAAGATAGTGAGAAAGATGTGTTACCAAATACCTGCAAAGTTACCCCCTTATGTATCTGTACGTTTACTTCACCATTTTGTCAACAAAGATGCTGCAATTGGCCTAAAATTGCCATTACATATGATTTCAACTTTAAACCCGACCTCTTTTGCATTGTTTCCACACATAATTTCACTGTTAATTTCTGTTACAAGATCAGGTCTGTTCTAAATAAATGACCCTTACTTGGTTTGACCTTTTCCATCTCTAAACTTAACAACTAAAGTTTCCTCGCAAACCTCTTCTCCTCTTTCTGTAGTTTGTGACAACCGAGGTGGGAAAAACAAGTCGGGGGGACCTGAGGATGACCTTGAAAATGTCCCGCCCATCAATCAGTCTGTTGCCATGGCGATTGCCGGGAACCCCTTCAACACGCTCGGGAGAAATGTCCTCGTTTCCATGGCGTCTATGGTAAGTAATGTACATTGATTGTATGAATGTGGGTGATGAGGTTACGTGAGTCGCTTTACAGTTAAAAAAAAAAAAAAAAACTTGAGAATTGCTTTTATGCGGGTGTTTTTCTGCACGTGGGCGATTGTATCTCTGAGTGCCAGGCTCTTAACAGGTGAGCAGCGCTGAGGTAGACTGATTAGCTGTCAAAGCCGCGCACACACTTCATCCATCGTGGAAAAAAATAGTCCACGACGCACGCACGCTCACACTCACACGGGCACAGGAAATGTTTTATGGGCAGACTCGGCCATCATAAGTGAACAGGGCTGTCCTCTTTGACAAACACATCCATCAAATGTAGCTACAGCAACAACACGGCCACTTAAAGTCAATGCCGCTGTTCTGCTCTCATATTCCACACCACTCAGACTATTTCTTGCTCTCAGGGGCACAATTTTGCGTTGCACAGCAGGTCGCTGGTTCGGTTCTTGCTCATACTGTGGCTTGCATTTCACTGCAGAGATGAATGCAACAAGGAAAGCGGCTCATTGCAACCTTTGCCAAACCTATAATTCTCATTAATAACTATGTTTTTTCGCAACAAACCTGTCTGACCTGTGCCCTCACTCTGGCTGTAGTGGAGTCTGGCCCCGCTCTAATAGGGGTTAAATGTACTGCAGATTAATTTGGCTTCATTGGTGATGATGAATCGCTGCTATAGTGGGCCACTGCTGCTTCACTGTGTGGCAGCTTTGATGAATGTAGCCATTAACCTCCTAGAGCTCCCAGTGTCCCACCTTCAGCCCGCTCCTGAAGCTCTCTATTTTACAGCAGAGCATGATCTAGCCTACATAGGCATACTTCCCAATTTATGTCTAGTAGAAAGATTAGTAGCATCTTAATAGCAAATTCCCGCCTGCTGTGTGCACAACTCCATTATGAAGAACTGTAGTATTTCAGATTTCAAAACATCTATGATATGCAACGTGTTAAAGCCAGTGTAACATTTCCCCTTATACTGTGAAAACGGTAAACACTTTTCTTAATCCAAATTCTACTTCTAACTTCAACCCAGTGTGGGGCTAGTCCTATGCTAGCAGAGGCTGAATGGTAAAAACATTTGCGTGACTGAGGGCAGTCTGTAAAAACGGTGGCCTATTCCTTTTTCCAAGTACTTCATGTAAATAACCCACTGCAGAAATGTCATGTTCATTTCTGTATCACAATTTCCCAGTTTAGTTGCTTTTATGACATTTCAGCTGCAAACCCTGAATTCTACCTTAAAGTGATAGTCTGTAAGATTGTAAAATCCCCCCTGATTGGTCCTGAAAGCCACTCCTGGTTTGCAAAATGAAGAGAGCAACAACCAAATTTCAAAAGTCAAAGCTCCCTCCCCCTTCTTTCCTGATTGGATCTGACAGGGCAGTTTACAGGAAGGCTCATCTCATTGGTCAAAGCTCTGGCACTGGGGATTCTGATTAGTCTCAGAGATCTGCAAAATACTGTTGTTTGATATTACTTATGTTATGTCGCAATAGATACAGATGGCATCTCTGGAATCGCCCATATATGGTCATGTTTGAAAACAGTTAAGGGGGAAAACAATTTGGAGAAAAATCGAAACTTTCTCTAATTATTCAAAAACTACTTTAACAAATGCTGAAATATGAATATAGTTTTCTACTAAAGATACAAAGACATGGGGAGGAGCAAGGTGGTTCAACAGCCCATAAATACATAAAAAACTGAGAATGCTAACATGATGCTACATGTTAGCATCTAGCTAGCGCTTGCTATGACTGCAGTTTTTTCACTTCTACAGAACAATCTGCAGTGCGAAAATATCCACATGGACCCAATTTACACTTGACTTTATTTGTATGTGATAAATAAGTTCATGTTCCACCAGAAAATGGATAAAAAGAGTGAAAAATTGTGTTTCCCAAAAGATTCTATTGTCCCCCTCGGTGAGGCCACGCCCCCCCTCTATGACGAGATGCCATCTGTATCTATTAAATGCATAAAACATTTAAACTTACAGACTATCACTCAAGTTTATTTGCTGTTCACCGTATTAATATCAGTCTATGGACTGGAGTCTTTAGAAGTTAAAGTTGTGCATACCAGTGTCTGTTTTTGTTTCACCAGCAGGGTAAATCTGTAGCCACGTTGCCTGCAGACACAAGTCGGAACCTACTGGTGTGTTTCTTGTGGGTGATGAAGAACGCTGAGCGAAGTCTGATCCAGCGCTGGACTGTGGACATGCCGCCTTCACAACTCCAAAAACTCCTGGAGCTACTCACCATTTGTATATCCTGCTTTGAGTACAGGGTATGTTTGATGTTTCATACTGACTGTTTTTAACTCATTGACTGCCAGCCATTTTCAAATCATAGAGCTCCCCACTGCCAGAGGTTTTTCAGGATTTTGACTGTTTTTTCAAGACCCACAGAAAATGTAGGTTTAGGTCTATGTCAACCAAAAGAAAGATTAGACACTCTTCTTTCATCTAAAAAAAAGTTTGAACCTCTTTCCATTCTTTAATAATCGTCCATAGTAAATAGGTCAAATCACCCAAAATGCTGTTTTCTGACCAAAAAGCTGAGTAAACGAAAGAGCAATGCTGCCACCTAGTGACTCATTGTGTCACTAGGTGGCAGCCTTAGGCATCACAACTAAGATTTTAACACCAGACATGCTCAAGGATTTGCTGCAGCTGTTCCCATTGAAAAACCTAATTGACGCCTATAGACGTCATTGGCAGTCAACATTCGGATTTCCATTGACTTCTAAAGACGTCATTGGCAGTCAATGAGTTAATATTAAATGCCCAGACATTTTTAAACCCATCATCAGCCATCGCCGTGTTTTAAGCCCAGTCCTTTTTTGAACAGGGCAAACAGAGCACTGACAAAGTGAGTGCCCAGGCGCTACAGAAGTCTCAGCAAGCCAAGATGCAGCTGGAGGAGGCTCTGCTGAAGGGAGCTGGTGCTCGTGGGGAAATGATGAAGCGAGTTGGAGGTACAGCATGACCTTTTCAGAACAACTGGGCAGAGGTTTTCGCATTACTTTTTCTTATATTTGGCTTTGGACAGGATTTTTTCTGCTTAAATGCAAAACCTGTTGTTTGTAACCTAAAAGTAATAGCAGTAGTTGGTGTGTATGAAATATTTTAAGTTTGCGCAATAGAAATAAAACTTTTGTTCGAACAGGAATGGATAAAACTCTGGGTTATGGAGATAACCGACGCTGGAGGAAAGACCTTACGCAGTGGAGGCAAACAAATGATCGACAGGACAAGTACGTTAGTAATGATTGATGCTTTACGATGTTTCCTCCTTATGTCAAATGAGATTATTAGTCGAAGGGTAAAGTCATCTCAACTGTGTACTATATTGATTTCATGTTGTCTTTGTGATACCAGAACAAAAGCAGAGCTGGACCAAGAAGCTTTGATCAGTGGAAATTTGGCCACAGAGTCTAACCTCATAGTTCTGGATCTTCTGGAAACCATTGTGCAGGTGCTGCCCTAGAGACAAACCACATCTTGCTGCATCTTGAATGTAGATATAGAAACTGTAATGGAAAAATATGTTAAAGCTGTCATGAGGATAATACTTGCTCCTGAGGGTGAGCACTTTAATAATGTTAATTCTCCTAGATTTGTAATGTACTTTGGGATATGGTGATGACATTAACACATGTATGGCAAATTCACTGCCAGTCAGAAAAATTGCATTTCGACTTTTTTTCAAAAGCATTTAACTTTTTATGCACAATTCTCTCACTCCACTGAGTTGATATTCGAAACATCTTAAATCTTGAATAACTTTTGGTAACGCTTTAGAATACAGCCCGCGTTCCAGGTGTAAGTACGGGTAACAAGAAAGTAATTACACATGTAAGTACAGGTACTCTTACAATGTTTAATAAGGGGGAACAATGTGTAACAAGGGGGAACAATGTAATAAGGCAGTACAACGTGTAACTACGTGTCAAGGTGTAGTAAAGATATTCAAAGAGCAATTAATGGTATCACAGCTATTACATAGTTGTGGCAAAAGGGAATGTGGTATTATAAATTGTGCATTAATCTTAATGTTGCAGGACAACAGTATTACTGTTGTGAAAGTGAAGACATGACTTCAGGCATTTTTATTGATTGTTGTTTATTTTTTATAATGAGACATCATTGCCTGTAACAAGCAGAAACAAGAGTGAACAGAGAAAAAATAAGCAGAACAGGTCTCCAAAATGATCACACTATCAAAGTGCATATACACCATAAGTACATGTGACATGATGGTGCAGTGGTTGGCGCTTTTGCTTCATAGCTAGAAGGTCCCGGGTTAAAAAAAACAACACATTCCCTTTTGCCACAACTCTCTGATAGCTCAGCATATTAATTGTTCTGTTTCATTCATACTGTATTGGCGGCTTTGTTACGATTGTATGATGTAACTTTTGAATGAAACAAATAAACAAATTAAAATGAATACCTTTACTACAAATTGACACGTGCCTTGTTACACATTGTTCCCCCTTGTGACACTTTGTACTGCCTTGTTATACATTGTTCCCCCTTGTTACACATTGTTTCCCCTTGTGACACTTTGTACTGCCTTGTTACACATTGTCCCCCCTTGTTACACATTGTCCCCCCTTGTTACACATTGTTCCCCCTTGTTACACGTTGTACTGCCTTGTTACACATTGTTCCCCCTTGTTACACTTTGTACTGCCTTGTTATACATTGTTCCCCCTTCTTACACATTGTTCCCCCTTGTTACACATGTAAGAGTACCTGTACTTACATGTGTAATTACTTTCTTGTTACCTGTACTTACACCTAAAACGCGGGCTGTATTCTATAGTGTTACCTAACTTTTTTTCCCTTCTTTGTGTACACCTGAAAACCATCAGGTGTATTGGGCTTTAGTAAATAACTTGGAATGACAAAGCTATTTTTATCTGTCTTAAATCTGGAGAGCTCTCAAATCTTAAAGTGTTAGCCCTTTCTACCCCTTGACAATTTTGACAATCTCTGTATGCATAAGTGATCCCACTCTGCCACTTGCTTACGGGCTCTCACCAAACCCATATATCAAGTCATTACCGACCGAGTGCTTTTGCTTCTTGTCCAGGCGGTGCCACTGGCTGATTGTAAGGACAGCGTGGTCGGCGGGGTCCTGAAGGTTCTCCTCCACTCCCTCACGTGCAATCAGAGCACCACTTTCCTCTGTCACACCTTCAGCACTCTGCGGGCGCTCGTCGTCAAGGTACTCTCTCACACGCCTACAAATGTGTTCTCAAATGCTTGTAGACGTCTCATTATGTAGCAATTCATTTCTTCAGTCCTCTCTCAAATGTTGGTGTTAAAACATCCACTTCCATGTCAGTGTGTATGTGTGTTTTCATTTTATTTGTTTTTGTGCAGTTTGGAGACCTGTTGTTCGAGGAAGAGGCTGAGCAGTGTGCGGACTTGTGCCAGAAGGTCCTCCAGTATTGCAGCAGTCCTGTGGATGAGAACAGGAGCGAGGCCTGTGCCACCCTCTACCTCATCATGAGATACAGCTACAGTAACGCCAGCGTAAGCAAACCTCTTTCCTTCACACTTCAAACAAGAGCCGTTTAGGGCGTTAGTGTTTGTTATGTTGATCCTATAATATCCATCAGTGTTGAGTAGCGTTACTTTTAAAAGCTGCTAGTTTATTATGAAAGCAATGTGTTGTACAATTCTGCATCATCAATAATAAACATTTATTTATGGCCTTTATTAGGGCTGTCAGAATAAATACTATATCGACTAATCGTTCGATAAATAACAGATAAACGATGCATTTTTGGGCTCGATATTTATCGTCTATGCATTTATTAGCATATCCCTCTGTATAATGTAAACTTACATTATATTTCATGTTTGCAGCTTGTGTGGTGTTTTAGGATATGATTATGCACTTTGACAATATCCAGTATCGTCAGTCAATATTATCGTTTATCGCGATACTTTCCTGCCTCAATATATCGAACTTCAAATTAATTATCGTGGCAAGCCTAGCCTTTATTCGTGGATCATGTTTTCTAACACTGAAAGCTCCATTTTACAAACCAAGCTGCCATAGAAGCTAAACCTCATGAACAACAGCTTGTTGTCAGTAAATGCACAAATCCACTTCTTTGAACCTCAGTTCTGTATTTATACTGACACATTACAACAATGGTCTGCTATAGATGCTTCAACATGCTAACATGCTTAAAAAGCCGATAGTTAGCTAAAGATGAACACATTGGACAAACCATGAGCTGGACTGTGGAAAACACATAGATTACAAGCAAAATAACCTACTTTTAACATATAAATGCACTTACAGAGACTATCAATGCTGTAAAGGTGTTCAGTCGTTACTCCTCTTATTCCACTATGGCTATGCAGAATGAAGTAATGGGTTACTTTGTTTAAAAAGTAACTTTTACTAGATTACTATTGCGTTACGTTACTTGTTACATGCAGCCTCTATATGAAGCCTAATATTTTACTTCTTTTATGAAGGTATGTTTACTTTGGTCATTTCTTCTTCTTCATGTAAAAGTGCTCTGATTTGAATTTCCTGGATTTTGTCATGTGATAATCCAGAATTGCTGCACTTCAAACGATGTTTATCACCGCACCATCATTTTGCTAGCATAACATTGACTGAAAACGGTGGCTTGTATTTGACTTATTTTTATTTATTGACCTTTATTTAACCAGGATAGTCCCACTGAGATTAAGAATCTCTTTTTCAGGGGAGTCCTGACCCCAGAGGGGAATCTATTGTACATGTTTTTAGCGGTAGGGGAAACCGGAGTACCCGGAGGAAACCTACGCAGGCACGGGGAGAACATGCAAACTCCACACAGAAAGGCCGCGTCCAGGTGGGAATCGAACCCGGGACCTCCTTGCTGTGAGACTGCTGCGCCACCGTGCCGCCCAATACTTATACTTTTACTAATATTAATGCCTGCCACAATTATGAAGGAGATGACGACTTTAAGAGAACATAAGTCATCTAAAAAAAGATACAAAAATCTGTTAAATTCTACTGTATCTTCAATGGCCATGTCCATTGTTTTCCTCATTATATTAGTAAGGCAATAGAAACATGGAGCACTTTAAGATATCTTATAAACATCTTAAAATGCTCCATGTTTCTATTGCTTCACATAAATTACATTGTCAGCGTCAGTTGTCGACTATAATGTAATTTCCCTTTAAATTATTTTATTAATCTGCGTGTTTTGTTTTTGTATCCACAGCTGCACTGCTTTGAGTAGAAAATTTGAACTGAGTGGTTGAACCTGCTTTCTGAAATGGAGCCAATACTTTCATTCAAGCCACAGGGCAAATGTCAGGCATCTTTTACCTTTCTATTTCATGAAACCCTATGCTTAGGTCTAAGATTGCAGAGGAAATTGCATTTATGTCATATGAAATTGAATTTAGCCTCACATGTGATTTATAAATTACCCCGATTTATGTCATAATGCCCTCCACGCAGACAGGGGCAAGAGGATGCTCGGTCACATCCGATCCCATCTTTCCCACTCTTTCCCTCTCCGGCTTTAATGCCTTTTCCATGTCTATTTCGAGCCCGCCGCAGAAAGTTTCAGTTGAAGGATGTGTCTCTGAGAAGGGAATGGAGAAATTTGTCATTGTCTGCTTCCCTATGTTCCCTCCCCTCTTTAACTAATGACAGCCAGACCTCTGGAAGTGTATAGCTTGGTTCTCAACAATATATATATATATATATATATATATATATATATATATATATATATATATATATATATATATATATATATATATATATATATATATATATTACTAGGCCTGTCTCCGTATATCACTATACAATGAAGAGTAATATTGAAGTATGGCTGCAAAAATATTGGCATTGAAATCGCAATTTTAGTCTCAATTATTGACTAGCAGCGTTTTTGCTTCAGTAATGTGGGTTTGATTATTCCTCATTATGCAGTGATTAGAGCACATTAGCTGTAGAAGAAGAAACAACCTATTTTCTAAACTGAATTTACATCCTGAATCACACACATTTGTTTGAAAAAGTGAAACTACAGACAACGCAGACATAAGCTACTAAAGGAACAAAATAAGCAAAAAAACAGGCACTTTGTTGGTGTTTACTCTTCCAAACCATTGAACAAATGTGTTTAATGATTCATCCGGAAAGTATACCGACCTCACGTACAGCCGTTGTGTTAGGGCTGAAAGGAGGAAGTGAGAAAAGATGGTGGAAAGGTTTGCCAGAGGGAAATGATTGGATATTATTTGAGTTTGCTTTTTCCTGCTCGCTCAATAACTGCATTTCAGTCAATATTTCCCGTATTTACTTTCATAGATCGTAATATAAGTCACATGCAGAAGAACGCAGTTTTTTCTCCCCCGTGTGCGTGTCCCGCCGCCTGTTTGTTTACATGCTGTATACAGAATGAACTAGGAGCTAAATTAGCGTAGCAGCTCCATGAGTCATACATACAGAGAGATTAGTGTCTACTTCAGATTTTTTTAAATTCATTCTTACCCAACCCCATCTGTTAGTTACTGCTTACCATCATGCACCAATTTCAGCTTCAATAGCTTAATAAGATTGTTGAAGTAGACAGTAGTATGGCTGACTGGGATGTAGGGCTGGGCAAATACCCAAGATACAATATGTGTCACAGTATTTCAACAGTATAGAGCGTATCCAAGTACTGTAAGTATTGTGATTTTATTTTAAGTATTGTTAATTGTAGCACTTCACCACCCCGAATAACTAGTTAAGTTTCTGATTGCTTGAAGCCAAATGATAACCTGACGTTTATGTTTGCATAGAGGAATGATCTACCCTGTCCTGGAGGAATTTTTGAGTGATTGTGAAGATTGTGAGCACTGTACCCTAAATCAGTGGCTCCCAAAGTGGGGATTGGGATCCTCTTAGGGGTGGGTCGCGGGACACTGAAAGATGATTAGAGACATGTTTTTTTCTGACTGAATTTTAGTGAAATTAAAGTAAAATACAGTATCCAAACTCCAACCAGACTGCACCTTAAAGGGACTAGATGCAAGTTGGTCATTTTTATACTCATTATTGCCACTTCAGGTCTTAAAGGAATAGGCCACCGTTTTTACATACTAAAATATGTTCTTACCTCACTTTAGACGTGTTAATATATCCCCGTCTGGTCTTTGTCCGTGCGCTCTGTCACGCAAACGGAGCACATACGCAGCCTCTCCCACATGTCACATAGCTCCGAAAAAGCTCACGATAGAAGCTACCAAGCTCTTCCACGTGTTCCCTATTTAAATAAAGTTACGTGAAGTGTTTTCATGCGAAGTATATTTACACAGAAATGTAACATGTCGATTTTATAAGCAAATAAAAAGGGGGACTATATTGTGAGGCGTAATGATACGAGGAGCACAGCGTCCGCGCAGTAACTCCTAAAGGTTATTGACGGAAGTGAGCGGGGGAAGTCTTTAGGAGTTACTACGCGGACGCTGTGCTCCTCGTATCATTACGCCTCACAATATAGTCCCCCTTTTTATCTGCTTATAAAATCGACATGCTACATTTCTGTGTAAATATACTTTGCATGAAAACACTTCACGTAACTTTATTTAAATAGGGAACACGTGGAAGAGCTTGGTAGCTTCTATCGTGAGCTTTTTCGGAGCTATGTGACATGTGGGAGAGGCTGCGTATGTGCTCCGTTTGCGTGACAGAGCGCACGGACAAAGACCAGACGGGGATATATTAACACGTCTAAAGTGAGGTAAGAACATATTTTAGTATGTAAAAACGGTGGCCTATTCCTTTAAGCGTAACTGCAGCTTCTATATTAAGCTTGTGCATGACGGCACTTCAGACCCGAACTAACATCTTTTTGAGTGACAGTGCAGGATTTTAGAGGCAGTTGTGGTGAACAGGTCTGAGCTCATTCTACACATTAGGACATGGCTGGAACATGTAGGGGGAGGAAAATACTTGATTTTAACATTTTTAAACCCTGTATAGTCCCTTTAAATTATTATAAATCCTGATTACATTTTACAGAAAGGGGTCTCGAGTTGTTTGCTGAGTAATTTGGGAGGTCGTGGCCTGAAATGGGAACCCCTGCCCTAAATGATATCCATGATGTCATTTAAGTAATGCATTATTGTATTACTGACTGGTTTACGTGCACCTGATTGTAATTTCGCATATCTCTTTTGTAAGGCGCATTGAGTTGCCTTGTGAATGAAATGCGCAGTAGCCCATATATAAACATGTCTTGTCGCACCTTATTGGTTTTCCAAAGCCGTACAATATGACAAAAGGTATCACGATGTAACACAAAATTATGTATTGGTCAAGCGTTCATACCAAGAAGGCGCTGAAATCCTTCTTTGGATGTGGATTATGCATCTTCTTCCATTGTGGCTTCTTCCAGGTGCACCGGGGTTTTCCCCATCAGCCTGAAACATATGCAATACGTTTGTCTTGGGTAAACTTGACCAAACTTAGCTCAAGATTTGTAGAATCCCCGTGTACTTCCTAACCAGAATTGAAAGATGAAGCATTGAAGCACCAATAAAAAGTATACTTTACCTTAAAGGGGCTAGATGCAAGTTAGTCATCACGTAACTGCAGCTTCTATATTAAGCTCGTGCTTGACGACACTTCGGACCCGATTTAACACCTTTGTGATTGACAGTGCAGGATTTTAGAGACTGTGGTGAACAGGTCTGAGCTCATTCTACACATTAGGACATGGCTGGAACATGTAGGGGGAGGAAAATACTTAGTTTTAACATTTCTAAACTCTGTATAGTCCCTTTAAGTGATCCAAAAAGGGGTCATGGAATTAATGGGTTTTTTATTACCATTGCAAGTGAACCAGATTCAGAAAGTCGAACTTGTATTTGGTGAATGGGATCAAGCATTAAATAGATAGTATAGAGGCTAATAATAGGCTGTAAAACTGTGAATAAAGTGGATTTACTGAATGCAGGGGTGAGGTTTGATTATGTTCGCACCAGTATAGTCCAATTTACAAACAGCGCAAAAGAACAGGTGAAGACGAGAATAAAGACTAATTTATTGGGTTTGTGGAACCAATTACTTTAACAGCATTTCAACAACAAGTGCAAGATTTATGGATTTTCTGTTTGGAGATTTCCTTCAACTATATAGTATCGATTTAGCTTTGTCACACGCTGAATCCAGCTTATACCTTGGAACCGTAATTGCCCCATATCCCGGGTTGTCTTAAGCAATCACTTAGTCTCGTTTGAAGCACACACAGACATTTATATGGGTGCGCATTGAGATGGAGGGCAGTGACGGGTGGTTAGGCTTTGGCTCCATGCTCAGTTGAACAGAATGGGGCCGTAGAGATGATCCATGGGTGATTATGTCTGCACTAATGGGAGATCATTTCCCGCTTAGCTGCTCATGCCGGAGATAGATGGGACTTTGCACACAACGCTGTCTCACACACACACACACCCACACACACACATGCACACACACACACACACACACACACACATGCACACACACACACGCATCTCGCTGGGGAGGACGGGGCAGCGTTCATCAGCTCGGACAGGTAGAGGGATAGAAGCAATGCGAGGTTAGGGAAACATATATAAAACATGAGTAAGGCAAACTTTGTGTGCGAGAATGCTTGTCAAGGAGTTTTGCCTTATTTTTACTGTTGCATTGTTTTATGTTCGCAACAGATGAACTGAACTTTACTAATAGAACAAGAATGCAAACATAATGTAATAATATGTACAACAAGAATATTCATAATCAAATAACATTAAGTCCACAGTTGTTACGAGTCAAGGCCTGTTTCACATCTTGAGAAAAACAGTTCCAGATGTTTAGCTGCATTAAACAGCCTCACTATATTTAGTTCTGACATGTTCGTGCCATGTGAATCATCATCACAGATGATGATTTTAATGCTATTCTCTGCGTGACAGGAAGCCAGCGCAGAGACCTGAGCGCTGGACTAATATGGCTCTGGTTCTAGTATATAAAGTTATTGAACTCATAGTGCTACATTAGACCCTTATTTGATCCCTTTTACCTCTTTCTGTGGTTGGTGATAAGCCATAATTATCCTTGGGCTAGAAAGATGGATGCTAATCTGCGACAACAGCCTATTCCACCACCACCAGTGTTTTGCCCAAGGACACATTAGTACAAATTGGTCAGAGCTGTTATTGAATCTGCAACCTTTTAGTTCCAGTCATCGACATTATTAAAGGAATATTGGAGGACGTTTTGGATCATTTTTGACCATTCCTTCCTACTAACGGCTTGTATTGCACTTTACAAGCCTGTGTTACCAAGTTTCTAAACACACCTTAATCATTATTCATTCATGCCATACTCTGTGGTGGTAAGTTACTATTGTAGCCACAGGGGGTAGATTGGCAGAAGCAAGGTTCCCGAGCTGCGCCATCAGCCCCTCCGACCACCACCCATTCACACACTGCAATCATACTGGACTATTGTGCATGTTTTAGTGGTAGAGGGAGCCGGAGTAGCCGGAGGAAACCTATGCAGACACGAGGAACATGCAAACTCCGCACAGAAAGGCCCCGTTGCCCCACTATCTTTGTTATAGTACCCTGCTAACTGATGACCAAAAATAAATGTTACATTATGCATTTTTTCCTTGCTCGGAGGCAATGGTGTGAAGGTTATGGCTCATATCAAATTCTCTCTTTGCAAACATTCTGTTGTATTTCATATGTACCCAGGAGTTGTTATGATTAATTCATTGTGTGGTTGTCTGCTTGTAGGAGCGAAGCTGTGCTGGAATCACAGGCTTTCAAGGACAAATGAGCTTTAGGTCCCCCAAAGCTTTAAATATATACATTTAGATTTATATTACTACAATCAGGGAATATCAGACTAACTGTTGTGTTTACACTTAGAAAGACACAAACTAGTTATGCATTTATCTCTCTTTCAGAACTTCTCAAGAGTGAAAATGCAGGTGACCATGTCACTAGCCTCTCTTGTGGGAAAATCCTCAGACTTCCAGGAGGAGCACTTGCGACGTTCACTCCGCACCATCCTCGCCTATGCAGAGGAGGACACAGAGATGCAGAATACGCAGTTACCCTCACAGGTCTAAAAACACACGGATAAAGTTACAGTGCCTACTTTAACTGTTGCATATTGTGAACGTGCAACTCCCATTGCAGGTGAATGAGCTACTAAGAAATCTGAACAGCATTTTGTCGGACACAGTAAAGATGAGAGAGTTTCAAGAAGATCCAGAGATGCTTATGGACCTCATGTACAGGTAAAAGTCTTGTTTCATTTCTCTATGTGTTTATGGTGACTGTGGTACAAGTATCCCTGTATCCAAAACCATCTTATTTGAGAGCGGGGTCTGTTTAATTTAAAAGACTGACACACACATATACTTATACTTTGTGATAGAGTTTCGGTATAAAATATACTCAATTATTGGGTCTATACAAAAAAGGTGAGAAAATTATTATTGTAAACCAAATTCTTGCCATATTGTTTTCTTGATGGTTAACCGGCTCTGAAAGAGTGGGACCTAGAGAATTCATTACCGACTTAGCACATTGTGAAAACGCTCTAGATATCTTAAAGTTACAGTTAAACTAGTGTTAAATTAAACCATTGGCTTCATTAGAGCGGAGAAATGAAACATCCCCTATCACACTGTGTTTGTCTGATCATCCTGTTAAGATAAGAATTTGAAGAAGATGATTGATACAATTTTCGATTTTGTTCTTCCTGAGGCTACGATACAATTTTCATAATCCTCAAACCTGAATATTCTTGCTCGGGAGTAAATGAATAGAATGGTTTCCATGTAAAAACAGATCATTTATTCATTGGTGCATTAGGATTTAAGAACAGATTATCAAATTACTTTCTGATAGCAAGCATAATAAAGATGGAACAGAGCACCTTCATTTTCTCCGTCTAATTAATGCATCAGAATCATAACATGCAAAGTAAGCAGTGGCTGAGTGGAATCTCTGCATCTTAATAATTAGTCCTCAGTTTTCTCATTTGCCTTAGTGAAGATAACTTTGCTTTCTGCAACCTTCGTATTTGCCAATGCTTCAACTCAAAATTTGATTGTGTTGACTCTTCTGCCATCGCTGTCATATCTATATTTTAAGGCCATAATCCCAATTTCTCTCCGTGCAACAACATTGCACGATAACGGAGACGTAATTCAGATTTTTGTATGTGTGATTGGATTTGATGCAATCCTCTTAAACAAGGGCTGCACAATGAATCCCGGTCGAAATCACAATTAAAATGGTCGCTATTGGCAAATCACAAAAGCTGCAACCCTGTAGTTTCCAAACATGTTCTGAAATGCATGTGATTGTATTGTACTGAAGTTTTTTTTAATATTCAATTTAATCCATCCATGTCGCCCTGTGTCTGCCATTCCCCGAGCGAGGCGGCACTGTTTCCCATTTCACCGCGGTCTGCCTTGTTTTGCCTCTGTTTGCCGCCCTCGCTATGGTAACCATGTGGTAGCAGTTTAGTCGTCTGATCTAGCTTTGTGTATATGCAAATCAAATGGAGTGTGCGTGTACAAATGCGTGTAAAGCACGAGAGGGGCACGGCGAGACAAAGTGTGCTTGTACACGTCTTGTATGTTGACTTGGGCCCTTTTCCCTCGACAGACAGTCAACGTCACCTGCGTGTGCAATTCATCATGCACCGTCATGCTTGTGTTTGGATCACTCACCTGTTCACTGCAGACACGTGTGGGTAGTGAGTGACCTGCATAGTGAGAGCTAAATTTACATCGGGTCGCTGCAAAGTATACGGCAGTAATTCACTAAGAAACATTTGGACTCCAGATGCAGGGAGACACTGATTACATGGTCACTGACTGCTGAGCAACTTAGCCTGATCAGAAGTTCACACTGAGTTGTACTAAAGTTTGGCATACCTCAAAACATAAAACATATGTCATTTTATGCGTGTGCAGTTTGTATTCATGTAAAAATTTCGACCACTAGAAACATTGTCAATGCTCCTAGAAGTGAAATCAGGGGTAGGCAAGTTTGCTCGGTGGAGGGCCGGTTTTCTTCATCGTCAAAAGACCAAGGGCCGGACCCTCCAATTGAAGCAATTGAAGTAAAGCATCACTTTCTACATATGCCAGTGTCCATCTTAAATGAGATAAATTACTTAAAATTGCTTGAATAAATTTGAGTCGGTTTGAACTAATCAGACGAATACGCTAATGCCAATTGAACAAATAGAAATCCCACTGGAAATCAGACAAATTAACTTTTACTGTAAAATTATTTATTTTTCACTTGAAATTATACAAAATAATCTGAATTGAGAAAAAACTTGAACAAAACGTGCTTGTTCCATTGGCAAGAATAGGTTTTGTCTGCTCTAAGGCCAAACCAAATCTACTCAAACTTTAGATTTAAAGTAGATAATCAAGTAGATTTAAGTAATTTCTTCCTTGATGATTGTTCTTTAAGGATTATGGTCTAAAAGGGTGCTCTGTTAAGACATTTTAAGGAATTGACAGTGTTTTTCACATTTCTAGAGTACTTTAACAGGCATTTGATCTCCGATTTGGGTCATAATATTTCTCAAAATCATCTCGAGGGCCAGAGTTTGATGAAAGAGGGCCGGTTTTGGCCCCCGGGCCTGACGTTGCCTACCCTTGCCCTACATGTTTCAACAATGTCCTAATGTGTAGAATGAGCCCAGACCTGTTCACCATAACTGCATCTAAAATCCTGCACTGTCACTCAAAAAGATGTTAATGCGTGTCCGAAATGCCGTCATGCACAAGCTAAATTTAGAAGCTGCAGTTACACGTATGACCTGAGGTGGCAGTAGTGAGCATAAAATGGCTAACTTGCATCCAGCCCCTTTATTATTCGAACTGTGGGACTGAAGCTTGATTGTGCACTAGAAATCTCAATTCAAGAAAATAATGTGCGAGCAAATGCCCGTAAAGCTTAGAAAAATGAAATGTCTTGTATTGATTCATGCTTCCAGGATCGCCAAGGGCTACCAGACGTCCCCTGACCTGCGCCTGACCTGGCTGCAGAACATGGCGGAGAAGCACAACAACAGGAAGTGCTACACAGAGTCGGCCATGTGTCTGGTGCACGCTGCGGCTCTGGTGGCCGAGTACTTGAGTATGCTGGAGGACCACAAGTACTTACCCGTGGGCAGTGTTACTTTCCAGGTACGCCACACGACTCTACAGATTATTAGTGGTGCAAATCTCAACTGCATCTGCTATTTGCATCACTTTAGCATAAACTACTATTATGCTTGTGTACACACACGCTTAGTAAATCTGGCCCTTAGATGTCAGTTTATGTACAATAAGAAAATTAAACATGATGCATCTATTTTAGACCATTGTTTTTTTCTGTATATACATTTATAGCCAGTGGTTACTATATTACTACTTTACAGTTTTTATGTACAATATTAGCCGGAGGGGACATTTGCTATGGATACAATGCATGTATGGATAGATATGGATCACACTTTTTTCGAGAAGACTAATAGTTTTGAACCCGGTGAAGCTTCAGAACAATGGTTCTCAAATGTGGCGCTTGGATTTCTGGAGGTCCTCTGCATTTTTATACTTACATCATGTATGTATGTTATAGCAATGCCTTTAAGTGAGGTGTTTTTTTGGTTTAGGTTTTGTTTACACACAGACATGATTAAATCTATCTTAGATTTGACCTCCATGTAAGAGCCTGATAGCACTTGAGAGGTATTTTGTTTTTTTTCAAGGTGGTTTATGGTGTGAAAAGTTTGCACCCTTTGGCCCCTGGACCAGTGGAGTTTGTTTATTCCTCAAAATGGAGCTTTTAATGTTTTTACAATAGTTTCCCTGTGTCCAGATGGGGGAGCTACTCTCATAATAATTAAGAACACAAATATTCTCCCCTTGTCATGCTGTACCGTTCTAACACTGTGCCTTTGAAGCTGTGGAGGGGATTGGGGCGTGTGGGCTCCTCAGGGAGGTGCTGAGCAGTTTGTCCCCTGAACTAAAGCAGTTATCTGAACAACAAGGAAGCTGCTATTGACGACCTGTATCCGACCCTAGAGCTCTGTGGGGAGTATGTACCGGACATGCTCACCGTCCGCACCTCATTGATCGGATGCTCATCAAATTAGTTCCATTTCAGACTGTAGGACATCTCCCTCTCAAGTTAGCCACGGGATTGACTATTTGATTAGGGGGTTAATTGATGTATTCGCTGACTGATATCCTTCCCTCATCCCCAGAACATCTCCCCAAACGTGCTGGAGGAGTCAGCCGTGTCCGATGACATCCTGTCCCCGGACGAGGACGGCGTGTGCTCAGGACGATACTTCACAGAGAGCGGATTGGTGGGGTTACTGGAGCAGGCGGCTGAGCTGTTTAGTAGTGTGAGATATTCTTCTCTTTCTACATTTTCTTTTTGGGCATTTTTAGCATGAAAATGAATGACAAGAGGAGCAGCTTGTTGGAGCTGGGATGTGAACTCATGACACAGAAAAAGTGCCGAGCAGTTGTGCTGCTGTGTTAACCACTTGCAAGCTTTCATACTGCACATCCGAGCTAATCTATATCTGTATGTTTCACTGCGTGGATTTACATCGTCCCTGTACTAGTTTTAGTTATTGAAAATATTTTGATACATTTGAAATTCGTCGTAGGATTATAATTACTTTCACAAATAATACTATTTGAACTTGTCAAAGTAAAATTTTGTCAAGTGATGACAAGCCTCATGGATAAGGAGCACAAAGTTTATTATTATTATTGATCTAGTTATAGGGATATTTTGAATAACAGTCACTGAGAAACAAAGTTCTCAAAGTAATTTGTATAAACAGTTATGCATTTGATGTGATGAAATTATTACACAATAGCATAACTACAGAGAGTTTAGAAGCAGATAAACAAAAGATTATGCAGTATATAGCACTTAACCGAAGCTATAGATGTAGACACAGCTGCACTGGGGTAGATTTGCGGAAGCAAAGCTTCCAATCTGGACTCACCTAAGCTTACTGTAACAAATAAGGTGTTTTTACTGCTATTATGTTTATTTACATAATGTTCATTTGGCACACAGCTTTTATGAACTGCAGATCCTCAACAAAAACATGTTTATACTGTATATTATTATTACGTTATTGATGCAGACAAGGGACAATACTTATCTTAAAGCAGTACTAAGTAACTTATTTACCTTAATAAATCCTTTCCGTAGTGGGGGTAATACAAGTGTTTATGGGATGATTGGAGGGTCTTTCATCTCCCCCTGGTGTCTCTGGCCAGAAAACCATGTTTGCAACTTGACTGCCCCCGGTGCGGAGAAAGCAATACACACTAATGTAATCACGAAGAAGAAGCTAACATGCTAACGGGCAAAGCTAACTGCGGGTGTGTGTGTGTGAAAAAAAGTGAAGAAAAAAAAAATCCGTTGTATAATTGGATGCACAGTAACCCTCTCTCCCTTTCGCCTTTCCTGTCAGCGTAGTATTTACTCTCCAAGACAATTAATGAATTAAAAAATCGTAACTTGCTACTACACCTGCAGTTGCGCTTATGGCCTCTAGGGGGAAGAGTTACTTAGTACTGCTTTAAAGGGGCTAGATGCAAGTTAGCCCTTTTATACTCACTACTGCCACCTCAGGTCATACATGTAACTACACCTTCTATATAAAGATCGTGCATGACGGCACTTCGGACCCGAATTAACACCTTTCTGAGTGACAGTGCAGGATTTTAGAGGCAGTTGTGGTGAACATGTCTGAGCTCATTCTACACATTAGGACATTGTTGGAACATGTAGGGGGAGGAAAATACATAATTTTAACATTTTTAAACTCTGTATAGTCCCTTTCAATCATTCCACTCTTGCAAAGTCATACATTCTATTTATCCATCCCACTTCCCTTTTTGTCCTTCACCTTTACCAAGTCACCAAATATTAATACACAGTTTGTTTCCAATATTATTGTAGTCTATGCTTTACATTCCTTCAACTTAATAATCTGCTAAAAATACCTATGCCACAGATAGACAGATGTATCCTAAACATGCTGATGGATGTGTTTTCAGGGAGGTCTTTACGAAGCTGTGAATGAAGTCTACAAGATCATTGTCCCAATCCTGGAAGCACACCGAGACTTCAGAAAGCTGTCTCTTACTCACAATAAGCTGCACAAGGCGTTTGATAACATCATTCAAAAGGTAATAACTTTCCCATATCAACCGTTAGAAGCCTATTGAAATGTACACACGCAAATATGTCTTTGAAGGGCGCACAATTTCTTTCAATTTACTTTTGACAAGGCGTTGCCCATAAAGATTACTCTGCTCCGGAGAAAGATTAGGTTTAATTTGGGCGGCTCCAAGGCGTATTGAATTGGGAGTGCGGCCCATCAAAGTGTTCGTCACAATAAAGGCTTCATAAAGGGCTATTAACATAATGGGCAGGAATATGAGACCGATGCCGCAGTGATTACAGTCTTACATTCAAATGCGCTCCTTGTTTTTCCGCAGGGCAATAAGAGGATGTTTGGAACCTATTTCCGCGTGGCCTTTTACGGGTCCACGTTCGGGGACTTGGACGAGCGGGAGTTTATCTACAAAGAGCCGGCGATCACGCATTTGCCCGAGATATCTCATCGACTGGAGGTGAGAGAGAAAAGCTCATTTTTGCAGAACACAAAGCTGTTCAAGTTCAGAATGGGAAAGTATGGCATTTGAAGTGACATAAACCTTGTCAATCGTTGCCTTTTATACTTTAGAGAAACACAATTTTCCCTCTTTTTAAACATTTTCTGGAGGAATATGAACTTATTTATCACATATAAATAAAGTCAAGTGTCAATCGGGCCTATATGAAAATTTTCTCACAGCAGATTGTTCAGTAGAAGTGAAAAAACGACAGTCGTAGCTAGCGATAGCTAACCGTTAGCATTAGCCCGATGCTAATATGTAGCATCAAGTTAGCATTCTCCGTTATTTATGTATTTATGGGCTGTTGAACCACTTTGCTCCTCTTCATGTCTTTGTATCTTTATTTAGTAGAAAACTATATTCATTTTAATTTTTCAGCGTTTTTTAAAGTAGTTTTTGAATAATTTGAGAGAAGTTTAGATTTTTCTCCAAATATAAGCGATGAGAATTTTCATTCCATTTGACTTTGTCATTTGGTAAAACTGAGCAATTATACAATTTTTCCATTAGAGTAAATTGGGGAGTTCTGGTCATCGCTACGGTAACTCCATGAAACATATGACAAGGGTTTCATTTACTTTTTTTGATTAGAACGACCAAATTAAGTTTTCTGCCAAATTTTACTCCCCGTATAAATGTTATCGCTATTATCGCACAATTTGTTTTGACATATCAAAGCAAATGGAAACAGGCTTGGGCTCATTCTACACATTAGGACATTGCTGGAACATGTAGGGGGAAGAAAATACTTAATTTGAACAATTTTAAACTCTGTATAGTCCCTTTTAAAGGGGCTAGATGCAAGTTCACCATTTTATACTCACTACTGCCACCTCAGGTCATACGTGTAACTGCACCTTCTATATTAAGCTCATGCATGACGGCACTTTGGACCCGAATTAACACCTTTTTGAGTGACAGTGCAGGATTTTAGAGGCAGTTGTGGTGAACAGGTCTGGGCTCTTTCTACACATTAGGACATTGTTGGAACATGTAGGGGAGGAAAATACTTAATTTAAACATTTTTAAACTTTGTATAGTCCCTTTAATAAAGTTTTCAAAATGTATAGTTTTGATATTCTTCACAATAATCTAGCGAAATTACATAGTGAACCGGACTACTACATTATTCCATGTGTTCATTCATAGTTTAATGCCTTCAATGAGAATCACACAATGTAAGTAGTGTTGAATATGAACAAAAGCCGATTCATAGAAAGTGTTTCCAAACTTTTGCCCAGTAGCGTACATTATTTTAAGATACAATGCCAAAAAAATACAGAGGCCAATGTGTCTAATGTAGAAAAACAGAATAAAGCTCAACATAGAACCTCAAGCCCCGACATGACGATTGACAAAACCATCTTGTTACCTTAAGTGATCATACGTCTCAGTCTGGGGCACACGGGTCAAGCGCCGAGCAAATCACTGTGAACATCTGCCTCCAATACATCAAACCAATGAGTGACTCTAAAAGAGCGGCTTTGAACTTTCAAAGCTCTTAAACTGGGCCATGTTTAATTAAAAAGCCCACACCAATGGAGGCGATGCATAAAGTTCATGTAATGCATAACAACGAACAGTGGGAAGCATAAAAAAACAACATATTTATTACTCCTTCTTTTTTTATCTCTCAGAATTTCTACAGTCAGTGTTTCGGAGATGACACTCTGGTCATGATCAAGGATTCTTCGCCGGTGGACAGGACAAGACTGAACCCCAATAAGGTGACTGTTTAACCTCTTAACCCCCACTTTAACTGAGTGCATTTTCTTTCTTTATCTAAATCTACAAGCTTCTTGATTGGAGCTTACAGTGGCCAGTGTTACGCCTCATTTGAAAGCTAAGACCTACAGAACTGATCTTTTTTCCCACTGTGTTGTCACTTTTTTGGGTAACACTTTATTTTACAGTACTCTTGATACATTGTACCTAACTAAATTTAGTACTGTGTAATGGGCTTTGTACCAATGTGTAATAACTTGTACCTGTGGGTTAGATACACAATGAAATAATATGTAATTATGTAATAAGACAAAATTCTGACTCTAACCCTAAACTTAAGCCCTAGCCCTAAGGATTTCGTGCCCTATTACATTATGTACTTACAAAGTACTAATACAAGTTACTCCATTGTGTACGTACAACATAGGTACAATTTATTACAGATTATTACAGAGCACATTACACTGTACTAAGGTAGTGTAAAATAAAGTGATACCCTTTTTTGACTTTTCTTTATCACTTTTTATGTCACTTTTTTGTTCCTCTTCTGTTTTTTTTCTGTGTTTTCATCACATTTTTGTCACTTTTTTTTTTTTTTTAGCTTTTTTGTCACTTTTAGTAGCTCTTTTTTCGTGGTTTTGTCGCTATTCTGATGCTTTTTTTTCAAGAAGCTTTTGTATTTTGGTAAAGCCAAACTGGAGAATATGTGCTTGGTTAAGGTGGGGATTAAGGGGTTAATAACGTATGTTGCTCATCCGTCATGTTTTAATTGTTCTTTTGTCTTTAATAATGGATGACGATCAGGTGGATAAATAAATGATGAGACATAAAGTGACCTGGTTGCCATGTTGGTGGGTGGAGGGAACGGATGTACAAAGGCTCACATACAGTTCATTAGTACAAGCTGAATTTTTCCTCTCAGCCATTTTATTTATTATTTATTTATGTATATATGAGAAAAATGCTTGGCCAGATGGTGTTATTTTAATGGAATCGGGTTTTTAGAAATATTGTGGAGACTGCATTATCCGTGGCACTTTACTTTACAGCTCAGTAATAACCCCATTTAACATGCTAATTCCATCCTATTACCATGTCACGTGTCATCCCATAGTCTAATGATAACAATTATTCCCTCATCTACTGTATTAATTGTTATCCTGTAAAATTAAGCATTTATGGACTGACTACAATGATCTTAACCAAAATGATTGCTTATGGTATGGTAGAAAGTGTATCAACTTTGTTTTGGCCGTGGAACGATCGTCCTCTCTGCATAACAGCTCTCAGCGTAAACTCACACGAGCTTTGTTTCTCCCCTGCTGTTGAATCGATTGAAATGCAATGTTTTCTCCTCCTATGCAGGCATACATCCAAATCACTTTCGTGGAGCCCTACTTTGACGACTACGAAATGAAAGACCGAATGACCAACTTTGAGAAAAACTTCAATTTACGGCGCTTCATGTACACCACGCCGTTCACCAAGAGCGGGCGGCCGCGGGGGGAGCTCAACGAGCAGTACAAGAGGAAAACCATACTCACCACCATGCACGCCTTTCCCTACGTGAAAACACGCATCAATGTCATCCAGAAAGAGGAGGTACTTTACAAAAAAAAACACCTTAGATTTCAACACTGTTCAAAAATGCTAATGTATTGTGCACTAATTTGCTTTTTAGTTCGACCTAACTCCGATTGAGGTTGCCATAGAGGACATGCAGAAAAAAACAAGAGAGCTAGCGGTTGCCACACACAGAGAGCAACCAGATGCTAAGATGCTGCAAATGGTGCTACAAGGTTCTGTGGGAGCCACGGTTAACCAGGTAAAAACTGAATTCACAACATTTGAGTTCAAAATTTGAGTTCGACTACTGCAATAGCCTCCTCTACGGACTTCCCACCACCCATCTCCAAACACTGCTGCCCGCCTCCTCACCCACACCCGGTCCCGAGAACACATCACCCCCGTCCTCAGCTCCACTGGCTCCCTGTTCAATATCGTATTCAATACAAGCTCCTCCTCCTCACCTACAAATCCCTCCATAACCTGGCCCGCCCTATCTCACCGATCTCCTGCAACAACACCAACCCACCTGACGGACCTTGGGGGACTGAGCCATTAGAAACTCTGACTCACTACCAACCTTCAAATCAGTACTCAAAACCCACTTGTTCAAACTAGCTTTTCCTTAAACCCCTTTTTTGTTTTGTTTTATCCCCCATGTAAAGCCTCTTTGAGTGTCCAAAAAAGCGCTATACAAGTTTGATGTATTATTATTATTATTACAAAATTTCGGACGCAAAGTTAGTGGCACTTGTGCAGGTTGACGATGGATAGTTCTAGTTTCTGACAGTGAGGAAGTTGATCTCCAAACCACACAATTGGCATGATCTTTTCATGGTGCTTTTATTTTGGTGCGCTGGATCGAAACAGGAAGTTACTTCTTGGGAGGCGTTGTTATGATTTGAAGTTGTGCACAGAGTCAATTTTCCGTGCTCTTCTAATACCCGACACTGCAAATACCTACCCATACTGAAATCGGAATATTCACCTACTCAAGAGGCCGGCTCACCTGATGAGTGCTCTTCTAAAATGATTGCACTTTGTATTACGTCCCATTTCCTGCGCGGGGAGGCTCCATAATTCAGCTCTGTTTATCTTATCACGTGCCGCTTCCATTGTAGGAACAGGGTGCAGGTAGGAGACATGACAGCGATCACACTTCAAAGTCCGCACCTCATCCATAACCCTAATCCTTCCTTTGCTTTTCTACTGATTTAGTTAAAACGTCAGTTCATGGTCTCTTCATGGCCTCTTCTTCCCTTTCATGTGTGCGCGGGGCGGCATGCTAAACCGGAGGTCCCTTTGATCTGATCGCTTCCAGGTCCCGATGTTGGAGTCATAATGAACGAGCTACGACTGTGTCTGTGTTCCACCCCTCCCTCTCTGCTCTATCTTCCAGCGTCTAATCTGACAGGTCCCTCGCTCCGGCCTGACGCTCGTATACATAACACTAATGCTAGGCAGCTTCGTAAACATATAAGTCTCGGCGGTAATCAAGAGCAAGAGGCGACGGAGGCGGCGTTTGTCCAATGTGTGCGCGACGCGTTTATGTAGCTAATCAGAGTTGTTTAACTGCGCCCGTCGCATACATGCGCGTTTCCGAGCGTGCTGTGGTTTTATGATGGATATAAGTTTAGATAACAAGATCTCATACTGTGCAAATGAAAGCCAAATGCTGCCTGTATTCCGGGCCAGTGGTGACATTAGCCATGCAAGAGGAAGGGAATCATAGCTGCTTCCATTCCTTCCACATGTTCTTGTGGAAGAACATTGTGGCTTATGTTGCATTTCATAGGAAGTCAGCGAACCATCTGCCCTAAAACAAGAACACAAATCAAATGTTTTATTTGTCTTTAATAATGGTTAAATAAATACCGGCCACATTTCAATATGGGGACAATAAAGTATTATCTTGAAAAAAAACCCACAAATGTCCAGATAACTAATCAGTGCAGTTCAGGATATCGGTTTAGAGCAGGGGTGTCAAACATACGGCCCCGCGAGATGATTTAATCAGGCCCCTGCCCTGTAGAGCATAAATTAGTATGTGAAAAAAAGTAAGTCTCTAGCCCAATTTTTCAAGAATAACCAGAATGCTCATTCTAGCCACTAGGAGGCATTCAATTAAAAAAAGGAAAGAGTTCCACACGTGTCCAGCAGAGGGCACTGACATAATAAGAGCTCAGGATATGAACAACACATTATTTAGCCACATGGTAAATGGACAGTCTGCCCCAGGGGGCGGCTGTGGCTTCAATAACATCTTACCACCACTGAGTGTGGAGTGCATGAATAATGACTACTATGTAGTACTTTGAGGATCCAGCGTGGGAGCTAAATTTCGGCCCGCGACCTAAAATGAGTTTGACACCCCTGGTTTAGAGTTAGGCCAATCAACAAATGTATTGAAAGGGAAGGGAGTCTTATTTGTATAGAGCTTTTCATATGACACAAGTCACACCCAAAACACTTCACACATGAAAGGGAGGGTTCATTCACTCCATGCTGCTGGTGGTAAGCTACACAGATGCCCCTGGGGTAGACTGACAGAAGCGAGGCCTATGTGTGGTGGTCCCTCTGACCACCACACATAGGCATTGGGTGAAGTGTCTTGCCCAAGGATAAACGACAGTTTGCACCTGCAAGAGCCTGGATTCGAACCCCTGACCTTCCGATCATGAGACGACCCGCTCTACCATCTGCACCACTGTCGCCCCTTACTTGGCTCTCATGTTTGCATTTGAGTTTATACTATGCTGGTTTGGATCATATGTTCATTTTGTTTAAGATAAAATCTCCACCTGGTATGATTTGGCATCGAGTATTGTCAGATGCTGAAAACCGAAGTTGTTTTCATTATAAGGACTGAGAAGCTTAATCGTCTCTGGGCACAAACCTCCATTATCACCTTTAGCTGTCTCAAATGTTTTATTTACTAGTGTCTGTGTATCATCATTGACATTGACATTCATGCGCCCCCGTCGTTGTGTAACCGATCCCTGGATACATTAAACATTCAGTTAGCGAGCCTGCTCCCCTACGCCGAAATCAAGAGCATGTTCGTCCCCTTCCCCTGCTTCACTCCTTCCTTCCTCCCTCTGTTTTTAAGCTTTCGCTCTCTTTGTCTCATTGTTTGGTAGGGCCCGTTAGAGGTGGCCCAGGTCTTCCTGAATGAGATCCCAGCAGACCCCAAGCTGTTCCGTCACCACAATAAACTGCGCCTGTGTTTCAAAGAGTTCATAATGAGGTAAGTTCTGATCAAAGTGAGCCCACCTAATAACATATAGCCCACCACATCCTATGGCAGGTCCCTTTTATGGTGATCTATAATCCTAAAAGAGCTATGTGACCAACGCTAGCACTTCTACTTATTGTTTCTGGAACATGGCACAGAGGGAGTGGGTGGAAGCAGGGAACAATTGCTCAAAGAGTTTTCAGAGAAGAGGAGGTTTCTAAAGATTTGAAGTGACAAAGCCTTTAGGAGTCGGTAATGTGTATGCAATTAGTGTGGGAGGATGAAAGAGTGGCCAAGAGTCTGAAAATACAAATTATTCCAAATCATAGTTTATTTATTTACAAAATTAGCTTCAGGGGTGGTTTTCTCTTTCAAATTTAGCGAACAGTCTTTGAAAACAAGTTCCATTTTAAATTTTTGTTGCAGCTTTTAAGGGTGTATTTTGCTGAATTGACTTTTTGAGCACTCTAAGTTACAATAAGTTATAATTATGTTTTTTTTTTTTAATAAAAAAAGAACATGCCCTCCTGGAACCGCCACCTTCACATGGTGGAGGGGTTTGAGCACCTGAATGATCCTGGAGCTCTGTTGTCGGGGGCTTGGGGCCCCTGGTAGGGTCTGGCAAACAGGTTCTAGGTGACGGGTCAGACAAAGAGCAGTTCAGAAGCCCCTTATGAGAGACCGGGCCTGAGAACCATGAGGCCGTCCTTCTGTGGACCCAACACCTGCAGGAGGAGCCATAAGGACAACAACTGCCCCCACGACCTGGAAAAGGGAAAAGTGGAAGAAAATTGTTTGGGAGCAAGAGGAGGGGGGGTATGGGAGGGGCTTACGGTGAGATCGCGTGAAAACCAGGAAGTGAAACTACCGGATATTGTTTCAGCTGTTTTGATCAATACATTATTTTCTAACCAACAAAGTGTACGATTGTGATAAAGATGTGTTTGGGATTGTTACCAAATTGCTGCAAAAAGCGTAATACCCAGTGTAAGCCGATGTTTTGCCATGAATGCTTCTTCAAGGCTTATTAGGCAGTGACGGTGTCCCACAAGATGGAGTAGTGGGCAATGTAACACAAAGCAATATCTGCTAAATTCTGATTTAATGAAAGATAGAGCGATAAAACATCCTCTGGGACACCATTCTACCCTCGCAGAAGCTACATGGTCTGTGGCAAAACATCGACTTAAAGGGGCTAGATGCAAGTTAGCCATTTTATACTCACCACTCAGCTCATACGTGTAACTGCACCTTCTATATTAAGCTCATGCATGATGGCAATTCGGACCCGAAGTAACACCTTTTTGAGTGACAGTGCAGGATTTTAGAGGCAGTTGTGGTGAACAGGTCATTCTACACATTAGAACATTGTTGGAACATGTAGGAGGAGGAAAATACATCATTTTGACATTTTTAAACTCTGTATACTCCCTTTAAAGTCAAGCTAATCCAACTGTTTTGATTGATTGGACTGAATCATGCCTATTGTGGGACAGTTCATGAGCTGGATAAATTTCAGGTGACTCTGTTCCTTCACAACTTTCTCTCTATGAACCCTCCTTTGTTTAAACAATGTGAGTAAAAGGTAATAAGATGTCATAGCCTTCTTCTCCAGCCTCCTCATGGCAGCCAGGTCTGTGACAAAAGTCTCAATATTTCATAACACGGATATATTGATCAGGCATTTTGAAACTGTCCCTCCACACTATTTCTGTAATAGCTGTGAGCTGATGTGCCTGTGCGTGCCTTCATCTCACGGGCAGTGTGTGTTTGCCTCCTGAAGGTTGTTTTCATTTTCCCAGCCTCATGTCACATTCCGGCGGCCCTGATTGCTACAAGCAGGTTGACAAATATTTACTGTAATTTCAGATAGGTTTGTTTTCGTGAATCCTTGGCGAGCAGGAACTGGACCCTCAGTATGCCAATGGACAGACGTGTTAGAAAAAAACCTGCTCTTTAGTCACCAGTTTTGACTTTGGAAATTATGTATCATTGTTTACATTTCTGAGTAAAATGATTCAGAATGAGTGAGAGATCTTTGGTAGGGCTGCACGCCATGTGTGGAAAAAAAAGAAAAGAAACATTATTCAGGATGTATTAAATTGAACTTTTTTCTGCAAAAAATCAGGCCCAAATAACCAAAATAAAACCTTTATTTGTCATATATCGTACAAAATATTGTGTTTTCCCACATAAGTTTTTATTGAACAAGCAGTAGATATGCCTTTAAATCTGAAATTCCATGCAGTTTCAGAGGGAAAATATTGAAAAAAAGTTTCCTATAGACTTGCGACCCACTGAAAAAGGTTCTGCGACCCACCAGTTGAGAATGGCAATGTTTTACGTTACATACTGTAGGACCAAGTGGGATTTTCTGCCAGGCCATTTTTAAAATACTGACACTATTTCTTCCATTTTTAGAGTACTGTAAAAGGAATTTGATCTCTTATTTGCATAATAATGTTTCTCAAAATCATCTTGAGGGCCAGAGGTTCTGTGCTGGAGGGCCGGATTTGGCCCGCGGGCCTGACGTTGCCTACCCCTGTCCTAACGTGTAGAATGAGCCCAGACCTGTTCACCACAACTGCCTCTAAAATCCTGCACTGTCATTCAAAAAGGTGTCACTTCGGGTCCGAACTGCCGTCATGCACAAGCTTAATATAGAAGCTGCAGTTACACATATGGCCTGAGGTGGCAGTAGTGAGTATATAATGGCCAACTTGCATCCAGCCCCTTTACTGTACAATAGGACTTTTTACAGACATCTCGCTAATGCTTCTTCCTAAAATTGTTGTTCTTCCACATGCTTTTATTTCCATTGCTGGCTTAGTCTTAATGATAATCTCAACAAAATCAGCTCATTACCTCCTCCTCTATCTTTGTAGTGATCTATAATTTGCATTTAGATAAGTTGTTTCCCCCTGTAACTCCACTGCCTTTAATACCTCACTTCCTACTGTATACTATTTCCGGACATTTCCATATTAGCCCCATTAAAGCCTAAGAGATAAACTTGACATGTGTTACCAATCATCCCTGTTTCTTGGACTCCCTCCTGTCTCTGCATTGCCCATTATAATGTATATGTGACACAAATCTGTAAGAAGACCCCATAACTTCTCTCTGTTTGAAATACTGTTAAAGGCTTACATTTTTCCGAAGGTTTTTTTCTTAGCACTAAAGACCTGAGGGCGTTTAAACTGCTGACTCACACTTGACTGGAATTAATAATGGCCTTGTCAGTGATAGACAGCTTAAGTCTGTGGTTTTTCAGGGGAACAGGGAGATCTTCGCTGCTTTATAAGTTTAAGGATATGTAGCAGTAAAAGAAAAGTTTTTCTTTTTCAGATTTTAGAAGAAATAGGTTCTAGAATCTTAAGATTATTTCACATAGATACAGACAGCATCTCTGGCTATAGAGTTCGGGAAAGTCCACAGTTACCGTGGAGATCCGCCATCTTTGCAGCTGTTAGCATACATTTCCATAGACTAACATTAGCTAAAAGCAGTATAAAAAGTGGAGAAAAAAGTCGTGGAACAACTCCGTTAGCTGCAGAGTTACTGCTGGTAAATACATCTAACACACTGTGGTGTCCAAGTGTTTTAATGTGAGCAATAACTCCAGTATTTTAACTTTTAAAATCTCCATTAATTTACAATTGCTGCTAATCCCATAATGCTTAGTGATATGACGTCACATTCCCGAACTCTATAAAACAGTTAAGGGGGAAAACAATTTGGAGAAAAATCTAAACTTTCTCTAATTATTCAAAAACTACTTTAACAAATGCTGAATTATGAATATAACACCCAGATTCCGAGGGAGGCTGGGGACATGGAGTCCGAGTGGACTATGTTCTCCTCCTCCATTGTCGATGCGGCTGCTCGCAGTTGTGGTCGTAAGGTCTCTGGTGCCTCTCGCGGCGGGAATCCCCGAACCCGGTGGTGGCGCCCGGAAGTAAGGGATGCCGTCAAGCTGAAGAAGGAGTCCTACCTGGCCTTGTTGGCTTGTGGGACTCCGGAGGCAGCTGAGAGGTACCGGCAGGCTAAGCGTGCTGCAGCTCGTGCGGTCACATAGGCAAAAACTCGGGTCTGGGAGGAGTTCGGAGAAGCCATGGAGGAGGACCATCGGTCGGCCTCGAGGAGATTCTGGCAAACCATCCGGCGCCTCAGGAGGGGGAAGCGGTGCTTCACCAACACTGTTTACAGTGCGGGTGGGGGGCTGCTGACCTCGACTGGGGATGTCGTCGGGCGGTGGAAGGAGTACTTCGAGGACGTCCTCAATCCCGCCGTCACGTCTTCCAATGAGGAAGCAGAGGCTGGGGACTCGGAGGTGGGCTCGCCCATCACCAGGGCTGAAGTCACCGAGGATGAGATCAGCCCTGAGTACCTTAAGTCTCTGGATGTTGTGGGACTGTCTTGGCTGACACGTCTCTGCAACATCGCGTGGCGGTCGGGGACAGTGCCCCTGGATTGGCAGACCGGGGTGGTGGTCCCTCTCTTTAAGAAGTGGGATCCGAGGGTGTGTTCCAATTACAGAGGGATCACCCTCCTTAGCCTCCCCGGTAAGGTCTACTCCAGGGTGCTGGAGAGGAGGATCCGGCCGATAGTCGAACCTTGGATCCAGGAGGAACAATGCGGTTTTCGTCCTGGTCGTGGCACACTGGACCAGCTCTATACCCTTCATCGGGTGCTCGAGGGTTCGTGGGAGTTCGCCCAACCAGTCCACATGTGTTTTGTGGATCTGGAGAAAGCGTTCGACCGCGTCCCTCGTGGTGCCCTGTGGGGGGTGCTCCGGGAGTATGGGGTCCGGGGCCCTCTGCTAAGGGCTGTCCGTTCCCTGTATGACCACAGCAGGAGCTTGGCTCGCATTGCCGGCAGTAAGTCAGACCTGTTCCCGGTGCGTGTTGGTCTCCGCCAGGGCTGCCCTTTGTCACCGGTTCTGTTCATTACTTTTATGGACAGAATTTCTAGGCGCAGCGAGGGGACGGAGGGTGTCCGGTTTGGGAGCCTCAGAGTCTCATCTCTGCTGTTTGCGGATGATGTTGTTCTGATGGCTTCAACAAACCAGGACCTTCAGCACGCTCTGGGGCGGTTTGCAGCCGAGTGTGTAGCGGCCGGGATGAGGATCAGCACCTCCAAATCCGAGGCCATGTTTCTCCATCGGAAAAAGGTGGCTTCCCCTCTTCAGGTCGGTGGGGAGTCCTTACCTCAAGTGGAGGAGTTCAAGTATCTCGGGGTCTTGTTCACGAGTGAGGGACGGATGGAGCGTGAGATCGACAGACGGATCGGTGCAGAGTCAGCAGTGATGCGGTCGCTGTATCGGTCTGTCGTGGTGAAGAGGGAGCTGAGTCGGGGGGCAAAGCTCTCGATTTACCGAGCGATCTACGTTCCCACCCTCACCTATGGTCATGAGATTTGGGTAATGACCGAAAGGACAAGATCGCGAATACAAGCGGCCGAAATTAGTTTCCTTCGCAGGGTGGCTGGGTGCACCCTTCGAGATCGGGTGAGGAGCTCAGTAACCCGGGAGGAGCTCGGAGTAGAGTCGCTGCTCCTTCACGTCGAAAGGAGCCAGCTGAGGTGGCTCGGGCATCTGTTTCGGATGCCTCCTGGTCGCCTCCCGCGGGAGGTGTTCCAGGCATGTCCTAGTGGGACAAGGCCTCGTGGAAGACCCAGGACACGGTTGTGGGACTATGTCTCCGAGCTGGCCTGGTGTCGCCTCGGGGGCCCCCCAGAACAGCTGGAGGAGGTGTGTGTGGATCGGGAAGTTTGGGCATCTCTGCTGAGACTGCTGCCCCCGCGACCCGGCCCCGGATAAAGCGGAAGAAAATGGATGGATGGATGGAATTATGAATATAGTTTTCTACAAAATATAGATACAAAGACATGGGGGGGAGCAAAGTGGTTCAACAGCCCATAAATACATGAAGAACAGAGAATGCTAACTTGATGCTACATGTTAGCATCGGGCTAATGCTAACGGTTAGCTAGCGCTAGCTACAACTGCTGTTTTTTCACTTCTACTGAACAATCTGCTGTGAGAAAATATCCATATGGTCCCGATTTACACTTGACTTTATGTATGTGTGATAAATAAGTTCATATTCCACCAGAAAATGGCAAAAAACTGTGGAAAATTGTGTTTCTCTAAAGATTATATTTTGTTTGCAAGGAATATGAATATCCCATGGATCTATCATAATAAACAAATATCCATAGAGAAAATGCATTATCCTTTGTTATTCCTATGCACCATGTTACAGTGTTATCAACATGTTATTTCTGTACAAGCAAAATGTCAAAAAAAAGAACTAAAAGTCAACTGGCCGAAGATGTGATAACAATCGTGTGCTTCCTGTGCCATTCTCTGTAGGTGCGGAGAGGCAGTGGAGAAGAATAAGCACTTAATCACCTCTGACCAGAAAGAGTACCAGTCCGAACTGAAAAAGAACTACAACCGCCTACGCGAGAGCTTGAGGCCCATGCTGGAGAGGAAGATTCCCGAGCTTTATAAACCCATCATCCGGCCACGGCTGGAAAACAGGTAAACAGAGCGTCTGTGGGTAACAGCCAATACTATCTGAACGGACCACGGGGTGAAAAAACACACAGCATTGATCTTTTCGTTGGCCAATATGATTGCTACACCAACGAAAAGTGAGAACAAATAGATCCATAGCTGTGTCCGTGCAGCCTTTGCGAATATCGACGGCTGGAAGAAAACAACGGTGAACTCAGTCGGAACAGTTCAAAGGCTGTATATTGTGCCTGCACTTTTTATGAATTTTGTTATGTTATTATGTTGCTCACTCACCCAGGAGTTTGCTTTCATTTATGTATGTGTGAGTGATCCTGCATGATGAAGTCTTTTTCTTCTTCCTGTGTGGATTCACTTCTCCCCATGTCTGCGTAGGTTTCCTCCAGGTACTCCGGTTTCCCCTACCACTAAAAACATGTACAATAGGCCAGAATGAATGAGAGTGTGTTTGAGATTGCCCATGGGGGTCGACGGATGGAAATTATCCCATGGCTGCAGTCCGGTCCCAAGTTTTCTATTTGGAATCTAAATTAATTTAGATCCTTTTGATCCTCAAATTGCCTTCACTGAAATTGCTTTTTTTTTTTGCCTTTACACGACTTTGCGCTGCCCACTGCAGGGTTTGTAAGTACTGAAATAAGAACTGAAATACTCAATATATTGCAATTAATTGTGTAACCCTTCAGACTTTCCAATACATAAACTTTCAAGTGAATTTCCAATGAAATAATTCTAAAACAGAATTACTGCATGCTATGTATAAAACATTTTAACCCTGTCGTTTAGACCTCCACAAACTTTATCTGAAATGCATGTGATTCTTATATTAGCCTATATTTCCCTTTGCTTTCAAATATTAATTTTATGTTATTGTTTTAAAAGGAGGGACGGTACATATTAAAGGGATATTTCAAGATTTTTGACATAGGGCCTCATTTCCAGAGTGTTGCTGATTTCTGGAGATATTTTTTTTGTAATTCAAGCAGTTCTTATATTTGAAGAGTTTCGTGGCGCTAGGCTAATGCAAGGTTAGCGCATTTCTATGGTATCAGCTAGCCTGCATTAAAAACAGTCTGACCCGCTCCACAGTGCACCTGAGTCAAATCACTTATAACACCAGACTAACCATATAAATGTTTGTGTCGATAGAGTAATTTTAACCATTTTGCATTTAAAATACCTTATATTTGAGCAGCATCAGCTTCATGGTTGTATAAGCTATGTGGCGGCGGAGTGATCTGCTAGAAGATAGTCCCTCAAAATGCAAGGTCAGTTATATTGCAAAAAATATTCTATCGACACAGACATTTATATCATTAGTCTGGTGTTATAAGTGACTTGCCTCAGGGGTACTGTGGATCTTTATTTATTTATATAGCGCCTTTCACAGACATAGTCACAAAGGGCTTTACATGTGACAATTGGAGTGTGTAAGACTGTTTTTAATGCATTGTAGCTGATACCATAGAAATGCGCTAGCCTTGCTCTAGCCTAGTGCCACGTAACTCTTCAAATATAAGAACTGCATGAATTACAAAAAAAAATATCTCCAGAAATCAGCAACACTCTGGATAACTAGGAAATGAGGCCCTATGTCAAAAATCCTGAAGTATCCCTTTACATTTTCACAAATGTAAATATGCTAGATTATAGCCTTCTGCATTTCCATCTGCAGACCCCCTGGCAGGTTGGTGTTACACACAAGTTAGTAAAAACATACAGAGACACTATATACAGACTATGTACAGAGAGAGAAGGACGAGAACAGTGATCACATACACACACAACGATAACAAGAGTGGACAACAAAGGACAATATAGAACCGCTCCTGTATTGGTTTTATATCATATATAAATGTACAACTTCGAATTTTAATCTAATCTCTGACATTCTTGTCCACCTCTACTCCCACCTGTGTCTCCCTTCCCTCCTATTACTCACTGTCTGTCTCCATCACTCCTTCTCCTCCTATCTCCTGTCCTCACCGGCACAAAGGGATTCCTTCAAACGCCTCAGTTTCCGCCGCGCTGCTGAAGAAAACTCGTGAGACGCAGCAGCTCTTCTCCTGCGCTGCTATGAAGAGGAAGATGAGGCCGTCACGCTGCAGAGGAAGAAACTGAAACCAGGAGATGAAAGGCGTTTGTGATACTCTTCTGCAGAACGTGGTTTCCAACATTTGGCGGTCGCGCAATCACGTTTTCAATAAGTGTGCGATGCAATAGTGTTTTGTGTCATCTCGTAATCTCACGGTTGCGAGTTACAGTTGGAATTCCTAAAGCATTACGTAGCTTATTGGGAATTTCACACGGCCTAATAGTCAAATGCTGTATTATTTCTACACTTATCCTGATAGTGCTGCAAACTTTCCCTCTTACGACGAGACAAGGCTAGCCCAGGATCCTACGTGTCCACTTTGTGAATATGTATGTGCTTCTAATATATGTAAGAGCATATTTTTGTGCTGTACGAAAACCACTTTGTATTCTATGATGATAGATGATTTTGCTATGCTGTGTGCCTCAGAAAATTTCTCTTTGGGCATTTCAACATAATGTATGCTGGTGAGTGCAGCAAAAGCAGTTGGTGGATTGCACAGGTAAAACAGAGAGACCAATTTCAGTGTCAAAACCTAACACCATTCTCATTCGTTTTAGTTTGGCAAGATTTAAACCAGCCGGTAATCTTTTGCCTATTGATTATAATGTTTGTGTCAGCTCAAAGTCGTCTAGAAGTTGGTGTTCAATCCAGTCAAACGCCCTTGTTTAGCAGACTACTTTGAAAAGCTCAAATCATGGATTATATCTAAGATTTATCTGTAGACTTCAAATCATCTAAGTAACACCATTTTTCAGTATAATTTTATATTTTGTACAGAGAAAATAGTTTGTTTACAAAGATTTATGAAAGTATTGTTTATTTTCCTTGTTTTACTTCCAAAAGAATAGCAATAATTTTACCTGATATTTAGTAATCTGCCTGTTTTATTTTAAACCTTTTTGTAAATAAGCCATGTTCTTACAACACCCGTGCCAAATGTCCTTAATAACTAGAGTTGCAATATAATATATATACATATATATTATGTATAATGTGGAATATGTTTACTTTGATAATAGAGAACATTCCAGAAAGAGTTATTTTGAATTGTACGTTGCGATGCCTACTGTATTAATCGTAAGGTCTCAAATGAAGGCCTCAATCTTTCCTATGTGCTTCCAGGTACAACACATTTTAGTATAGTACATTAAACATGTTAATACTTCGGTGGGTATTGTTTGTTTTAATTCATTTTGCAAGAACACATAATGTAGAGCTTTTTTGTGTTAAATTAATGGCACTCAACCACTGGATTTTCATTTCATGTACTGTTCATCAGTACGTCTATGTTGTATTTTTACGTCATTTTAACATGTCTGTACAGTGATCATAAAGCAGCTAAATAAAATTTAATTTATGCACATTTATATGAGCATTTAAGACTACTGTTATTCATCAAACCATTATGTCGCTTACTATTAAGGTGTGATTCATTAGTTTGAGTTATACCATGGTCTGGGTGAATACTCGATTCTGATTGGCTGGAAGGTGTGATAACGGTGTTTCCATAGTAACGATAAACAACTGAGCTGGAACTACTTTTAGGTAAAACTGATTAAAGAGTGAAATAACTCAACAGATCTCAACAACAAAAATATGCAAATATGCAAACAGGCCCCAATGAATAGTTTCACTTGGCGGGACCATGGTATAAGCGGGATAATGCATCCTTATATCTGTTTTGATATTTTTAATTTCCATCTGCATTCATTTGCTTCTCACAAAATCACAATTCAGTGGTACTTGGTTACACCTGCAGAGTAATATCGGGGAAGCTATACCGAAAAATAAAACTATGAATGAAAGGTAAATAGTCACACGCAGGAGAAATTGGACTACAAAATTTCCCGCTGTCGCCCTCTGATGACGACATCACTCCTGGCCGCGGATGAGGAGAGCACCATGCTGTTGTGATGTCCAGTGGTATGTGAGTAGAGGATGGAAGCGGGCACGTTAATAAGTATTTTTTAACAAACATGGGCTTTTATGGTTACCAACAACTCGTAAACTTTACGTTACCCGAAAAAACCGGACTAATTATGTGCTTTTCGAACTTCGCGGCAGCCCTTTCTTTAGTTGTACAAGTGTGTTTTGAAAATCTCGCACCTGTCACATTCGCGCTCCCTAATTGGTTTATTCCCAAATGCAGGCTTTACATCCACGACCAAGTATTACTAATGTACAGCAGCTTTAATGATTAGCTTTGTGATATTGTTAGCTTTTAACTTCAGAGCTCGTCTTTATAAAGAGCCACTGACTAGGTGTGATTTTTATAATTGTGCAGTTCTTGGATTTACACTGCATGCAGATGTACTAGTCCACTTCATTAAAGTTGTTCTTTTGCTCCATTATACATTTCATTTGTTATAACCTTTTTAGTTCTAGCTCATGTGTATTGTATGTTTATGTTGTTGCACAGGTACTTATTGTCTGTCCTTTATGTTAAAAAGGTAAACAATAGTGTATAATATGTCTTTTATCTTGTGTCTGTAGTGACGATGCTAACCCTGATTTTCCAACATGGAGGCTGAGGGTGACCCAGAGCTAGACCCTGACAGAGACGACCTGCCTCTCCGAGCCAACACCAAGCACATCCTGGTTCGACACTATGTCCTGGACCTGACAGTTCATTTTGACAGACGTGTCATCAGTGGGAGTGTGGTGCTTTTCCTGCAGCCCACTGGCGTAGAGGATGGAGGAGGTGGGTCAGAGGGGCTGGGAGGGGGCCATTTAGCTGGAGATGATTCAGTGGAGGCTTCCAGAACTTACCAGGAAACAGGTGAACATATGGCTTTACAATATGAGAATAAAGATGTAACGGTGTTGTCATGTCCAAAGCATGAGCACCATGCTTTGTTTGGTAGGTAGTGGTGGTCAAAGTTCTTAAATTTGACTTGAAGCCACTCCCTTAGGATTGGCACTCAAAGAGGCAAACAACGGAGTCAAATTGATTGTCACACACGCGACCGCCGCACCTTGTGCCACATTTCAACCAATACATTCATCAATTTAACAAGTGACATAGTTTTTTTGCCCCTTTGTTGTTTGGGGTAAAAGTAATGCTCAAATACTCAAGTAAAGTACAGATCCTCAAAAACTACTTAAGTACTGCCCTTAAACAAATGTACTTTGTTACTGAGACAGCATGAATGCTTTGAAGAAATGGATAACAGTTGAAGTTCTATTAAACAAAAACAACAGAGCAATGCTTCCCTTACACTGTAACAGATCTGTGGTTTAAACAAACAGCGCTTCACGCCTCGGTGCGTCAGCTGTTTGCATACCATTCACCAAACATTTGGTGAATGTCAATTTATTTGCAGTTGTTTTTTTTTCATCTTTGTGTTTTCTATTAAGAATGCTTCTGAAAAACTCTTCTTTAAAAATGTCAGTCCTTTTCATTTTAATTGATGTGTGACTTGGATGTAAAGTGTCCATGTGTCTTCATTATTGTTCCGTTCTTTTGAATGTGTCTTGGAGCTCTAGATGTAAAGTAGTGAAGCAGTTTTTCTTTAATCTGCCTCATTTACAATACTATATAGATATGGTGGTTCATTATTTGGCACTGTGCAGAATGAATAATGCAGTGAAGTAATGCAACGTAACATTAATACCCATGGCATTAGTGGCATAAGATTCTGTATTAATGGATATAATGGACAAGGGAAAGAATAATTACATTGCATTCGACTTTTCCAATTGCATTTTCCTTAAAAAAAAACATAACTTAATCATAGAATTCTTATTTCACTCACTATGTACCACTTACCTTTGTGTTCTTTCTTTGTGCTTTTATGATCAGAAAAGAATACAACAATTGTGGAGGTTGCTAGCAAGCTTCTTTTTTTCTTTTCTCTTAAACCAGAAGTAATTTTGATAAATCTGTGAAAGAGTTGCAGCACCTGTACGGAAAATCAACAAAATGACGTACTGGCTCCAACAAATGTTTTCCCCCATTGATATAGCACAATTCATACACAAGGCAATTCAAAGAAAATTACATGAAAACAGATCAAATCAATAAAAACATCAACATAAAATTAAATCAATTATCAAGAGTGCAGATAAAATACTTTCAGTCATATGCACGGGCAAATAGAACTGTTTTCAGCTTGGATTTAAACATTGTCAGAGTTGAGGCCTGTCTCACATCCTCATGAAGACACTTCCAGATTTTAGCTGCATGAAACTGAAACACAGCCTCACCGTGTTTATTATTAACTCTGGGAACCACCAGGAGACCCCTCCCTGAAGTTCTCAGGGCCCCGAGATGGTTCATACGGCTGTAACATGTCAGAGATGTACTTTGGTGCTAAACCATGAAAAGACTTGTACACCAGCAGAGCCATATAAATTCTATTCTCTGAGTGACAGGAAGCCAGTGCAGAGACCGGAGCACTGGACTAATATGGTCGTATTTCCTGTCGTCTAACCTGCTGGAGACAAATGCATGGATAAGTCTCTCCAAGTTTGGTTTTGACACTATTCCTCTGATCTTAGCAATGTTTTTCAGATGGTAAAATTCTATTGCTAGCTATAGCTGTCTCATGTCTGCTTTGTTCACTGTGGCATTGACGATGACTTTCGTTCTGGTCGTAGCCTCTTCACACTCGTGGGAAAGCAGCCGTGATGGGGATTTCACCTTGGTGCTGGACTGCTGTGACCTGGCTGTGTTAAAGGTTGAGGAAGTGGACATAACCTCTGTGTTGTTGGCCTTGTCCGGGCCCCCATCGCAGACAGACGGGGTCACACAGTCCACGCAGTCCACGCTATCACACAGCCTCATGTCCATGCCGTCCCGACAGTGGAGGGAGCAGCACCGCCTCTACTCCCAGTGCAGCCGGGCCCCGAGCCTGCAGGACGGGGGGCAGCTGCGTTTTTACACTGACCACTGGAGTTTAAAGGTAGGACATAATACAAAAAGTAAGGATTATGGAAGCAACAAAACATGGTTTATTTGGTTTACCCTATACCTTGTTCATTTTGTCTGATAAAAAAAAATGTTATTTGAAAAAATCTTGACTTTTTATCAAGTGATTGTCAAATTAAAGGAGCTAGATGCAAGTTGGCCATTTTATACTCACTACTACCACCTCAGGTCATACGTGTAACTGCACCTTTTATATTAAAGAGGTAAAAAAAAAGCTATTATGCTTTCAATCACATAGCACCAGTCTATAGCACACTACAATGATGACCACACCTTCTGTTGGTCTGTAAATGCAGTAAATTAAAATAACTGCCTTGTATAAAATTGCTCTCTGAAAATGGCTGTAGTGAATATCTTGAAATAGGCCTCTGTCTCTTTAAGAACCTCTGACTCTTTCCGACACGCCCCCTCCACACTCTGTCTGTGGCATCAGTGGGGAGGGGGTTCTGCTGAGGAGCAGTGGTTGGTTACTGGGCTGGTGACGAAAGCTCAGAGGCGTCTCCAGGAGGTGGGGGCGTTCCTAGGAGGACTCGGCCAAACCTATCCCTAAAATGGCTGCCATCAGAGTTTTTACAGATTACTCAAAAATACGTGAATGTGCCAAGGCAACACTTCAGGCATGTTTTTAATGAGGGAATGACATAATAACATGATGTAAAGCTTGAAAAAGTCAATTTTGCATAATACCCCCCCTTTAAGCTTGTACATGACGACAAGCCTTTTTGAGTGACAGTGCAGGATTTTACAGGTCATTGAACAGGTCTGGGCTCATTCAACACCTTAGGACCTTGTACAACATGTAGGGGGAGGAAAATACATACTTTTAACATTTTTAAACTCTGTATAATCCCTTTTAGCAGATGTAGAAGTTATGCTTCCTCTCCCATCAATTGCAACAGTAAATTTCACATGATGTCTGCAGGTGAGGAAGAGCGGGGTAGTGTCGGCGCAGGATTTCCCTCGAGTTTTGAGGATCTGCTATGAGACCAGGCCCACAGGGAACTCTGTGAGGTGGACCAAAGATCAAGACCACAGGTTTGTAGCTGCCTCGAGGGCCGTTGTACTTGTTCCTCTTTCGGTTTATTACATTGTACGTCTGCAGACTTTATATGTACGTGTCACCAAATGAGTCATCAGGTATATCGTCCTGTATAAGAACCACTATCATAGCCTTTGTCAGTGTTATCTATGAAGTTGCAAGGACTGGACATCTGGATTATTTACAAATGTAGTGCCGAACCTCTACTGTACAGGTATAGAATGCAAAGTCAGTCAATAAAATCCAAATGTGATCCCTGTGATCTGTGCTTCTCCCAAACTTTGCACGGAGGGACTAATTCTAATTTATTAATCCTCATAAACAGACCTTAGGTGATAGCGCACTGTTGTTATTTCGGTGTCTGTTTGAGCGAGTGGTGCTGTAGCTTTACCTTTGTTTACCCTCGCAGGTCTTGTGTGTACACCGCCGGTTCTCCCATCAACAACCGTGCGCTCTTCCCCTCCCAGGAGCCGCCCGTTGCCATGTCGACGTGGCAGGCTGCGGTGAGGGCACCCGCTGAGTGTGTGGTTCTGATGAGCGGGGAGGAGCCGGCAGTGCCCAGAGAGGACAATAACACAAGTGAGATTTACCAAAGTTCAAAACTGTTTTTCCTGTTTTATGTCTTGGATAAATTGGTCAAATATTTAAGTTTACCCCAACAAATGCATTGAAAATTAGTTTTGGCAGCAATTATCCAAAATTGGGCAGAATCAATGCCACACATGCAGGACAAGAGGGTTAGCCATAACTAGGACAGTTATAATGACTGTCATTGTCGCATTGATTTTAATTAATTCATGCACTAGCAACTCCCTAGTACATTTAAGTCTTTTAGCAGAGTCAGCCTACACATATGGAACTTCTAATTAGTGCTTTCAAAACTACCTTGCTCTGCCTCCTCATTTGAGCCTTCTGGGAATTCACCACCATCACACTTAAATTGAAAGGTTTGAACCATGCAGTTCATGTTTGAATCTGGAATTTTAGATGAGTGAAAAGATGAAGGGAAAAACCCATCCTGACAGATCATTTTGGTTTTATCTGCTTTTCCATGCATGCTCGTTCCATTTATGTGCCATCCTCTCCCCCTGACAAGTGTATTGTTTCTGGTCTCTGCAGGCTTCTTAATCTGGAATTATTATGTGACTATGCCCATGCCCGCCTCCACCTTGGTGTTGGCAGTGGGCCATTGGCACCTAGTCCCAGTGGCCTTTCCCTTTCCTTTAGATACAGGCACAACAGGGCCTGCGGACATAGACAAAGCCCGGGCAGGCTGCAGTGTATGGACTGAGAGTGCATTTAGGAAAGGCAGCAGTGATGCACAAACGTCAGCTCTCCAGACTGCCAGGTACAGTACTTTATGATTTTTCCCTCCAGTTTTCTTTTTTGCTTCTCCAGACTCTTATTAACCTGACTCTGCTCCTTCAAATTCCTCACTGAAAGTTTCCTTCGCCTAACCAAAAATAGAATAGGGGAAATGAATAGGCCCCAGCACTCGATGTACTTTCATGACTACATAAAACTTATAGAGAAGCAGATTGAACTCAATGTGTAGTTTGATGTTTTTTTGAGCCACAAATTGCCTCCCATATGTTAAATGACTGTACCATTTGGAGTGGGCCCGGCCAGGGTTAAGTTGAGGCCTCAGTCGCAGTACGCAGCAGGCTGGCAGCTTCCACAGTGGTTTCCAGTAAACCTCCTCCTCCCTCATGGTTTTCCTCCAACAGCAGCCCAGCCGTTCTCCACCGCTGCCACCGCGGCTCTTCTTCCACAAGGAGCGCTTTATTTCCACCCAACGTCTGGAGGGAAAGTTGGACCAGTCCTGATTATGGGGCCTGCACTTTGTTCTTTTCAATAAATCAGATGTGTGTCTGCGCCTCCAGAGTTTGAGTTCTCCGTGGGTTAGATTTGTGATGCGTTTCCTTTTTCATTTTGGCTCAGGTTAGCTAATTCTACTGCTGTTGTGTTTTACTCTAACCAAAGAACACTCAATTAAGTCCTGATTATTAACCTTGGCTTAAACCCGGTCTAATCTCTGCAGTGAAGGCCCGACCACCCGCTCGGAGTCTACATTCTGCCACTCTACCCGGGAGGATGAAGCTCCTGCTCTAACGGATTATTCAGGCTCTTTGGAATACGGCATCTCCTGTTCCCATGGTGACTACCCCTGCCGATTCACCGAGCAGCGGGCCAGGTCCCAGCGGGAGATTCCACACCGCGTGTTTGCCCCCGCCTGCCTGCTGCAAAAGGCTCAGGTAATGCACCAGAGACGAGAGTAGAATAGATTTTTACAAAGACTGACAGAAGGCGTTTAAGAGTGCGCCCTTCAACACATATAAAAGCCTTGCATGGGTTCATAATTATTGACTTTAAACTGACTTTTTTAATTTTAGATTTCAACCTTGGTGTGATTTTTTTGTTTTGTTTCATACGTGTTTGAGTTATCTTTTCTTTTCTTTGAGATATCTTCACCCCCGCCATAATTGAGCACATCTTCTCCAATTTGGCTTCACCGTAATCTTAAAGCTTCTTGGAAAAAGCATCACATTAGCGACAAGGATGAAAACGCAACAAAAAGTGACAAAAAAAGAGGCAAAAACGGGCCGGAAAAGCAACAATAACACAATATAAATCGACAAAAAATACGACTAAAGAGTGATTACAAAAAGAGCCACAAAAAAAGTGACAAAAAAATAATAAAGTGATGAAGAAGCAAAACCATGACGAAAAAAACTACAAAAACTCGGTAAATTTCTCCATTGTGAGATCAATAAAGGCTATCTTATCTTCTCTTACAAAAAGTCTTGATCAGTTTTCTAGGTCTTAGCTTTCAAATGAGGCCTGTAGGCTCCAGCCGAGAAGCTTTAGCTAAACTGGAGAAAATGTGCTTGGTTGAGGCGGGGGTTAAGAGGTTAAAGAAACAAGCATAACGTTTGGTGAATTGCTTTCAGATAAAGGTATGATGGAACGTTGATCCTGTTTTCCCTCCTGTAGATGGTCCTTAATCTCCTGCCTCAGTGTTTGGCCGCGGCTCACTCTGTTTTGGGAGTTCATCCATTTTCTCGCCTCGATGTTCTCATTGTCCCTGCTGGGTTCTCAAGTCTGGGCATGGCCAGGTAAACACACACTTTAAGTCCAGAGGGTAATTGTCTGTGTTCGTGCTTGGTACACACATTTGCTTACTGTTGAATACAAGACAAATACATCAACTTATTTTTGCATCTATGTGCCGCACAGGAAAGGAATAAAGAAATACTAAAACTAGTCTGATCCAAATAAAATCCAAAAGCCATGAAATGACAAATATATTGAATTAATTGAATAAAAATAATAGACTGACTTGGTGCGTGAGCTTGTGTGCAAATTTGGATGAGGATCATAATGTATTATGATGTCCGTCCGAAGCTCTAAAAACAAACAATCTTGAATATTTCAATTAAACAGCTGAATGCATCGCTAAAACAAATTGGAAGCCAGTGCACATATACTAAAATAGGCCGACTGGGATTTTTTTGCCGCAGTTAAAAGATGAGCCACATAATTTTTGACCAGCTGTAAGGGAGACATTTCATTGTGACTGATTCCGAGCCAAGGTGCATTACAGTGTTTTAATTGCAAAGAAATATAAGTCTGCGTAATAGCTTGTGTTGGCTTGTATTTCACATAGTCTGAACATCAATCAGGCTTGTACTGTGTTTAAAGCATGTCACTGATTTTTTTTGTGGCTTTTTATTCCACTTGTAGTGTTTTCAGCTAATGCCTTTAATTGCTCCCTTGCCTTTCTGAGGATGCCATGTAAACTTGAGTCTTCCAGGGAATTCCCTCCATGTAATCTGCAGATTGACTTTGACCACAGCTAATCTGCTCTCAAAACGCCTAAGCAGTCCAAAACCCTAAACCAAACACACAGTAGACAAGAGCCCTTTCAAGTTGCTCTTTGACTGTCCCATCCCCAACCCATGACATTTCGTGATGTTCTTTCTTTCCCACCCTTCCTTCATCTTTCTTCCGAAACGCTGCCCCTCCCTCATCCTGGTTCCAACACTCACCACCTCGTTTCCATCCATCTCTATTCTCAGCTTCCATCTCTGGTCTCAGTTTGTCTGAAGTCGCACCATTCACACGTTTTACTGCCGTTAAGCCGCAAATCTGTCCATCTCATCCAAATAATTTATTGCATTTTCCCCACTAGCTTCTCCAGTGCTAACATAGGTCCTGCAGCTCATTTAATGATTTTCAGCTTCTCAAAGGGCCCACAGATCAGTCAATGGTGTGTTGTGTGTTGGGAAATAGCCGTGGTTTCACCTGGTCCACAGCCTCTTCACACCACACTGGACCTGTGTGCGTTTGTTTGGGTTTTAGTGGAGGTCTGGGGGGGGGAGACGTGTGGGTGTAAAACTGCAGGCTGATAGATTCACTGTTTGATAGTCTCTGTGTGACTATTCCAAATGCTTTCATTGACTTTGTATACCTTTAATACCTTAAGCCAGTGGTTCTCAACCTGGGGGGAGACAAATTTGGGGGGGTCGCCAGATCGTTTAGATAAAATATACATATTTTCATTAGCATATAATCTAATGTTTTCTTGTAGCATGAGTTTGCTATTTTTTTGTGCCATTATTTGTTCGTAGTTTGATTAAAGGGGGGTATTATGCAAAATCTACTTTTTCAAGCTTTACATCATGTTTTTATGTCATTCCCTCGTTAAAAACATGCCTGAAGTGTTGCCTTGGCACATTCACGTATTTTTGAGTAATATGTAAAAACTCTGTTGGCAGCAATTTTAGGGATAGGTTTGCCTGAGTGCTCCTAGGAACGCCCCCACCTCCTGGAGACGCCTCCGAGCTTTCATCACCAGCCGAGTAACCAACCACTGCTCCCCCAACACCCCCCCCCCCCATTGATGCCACAGACAGCGTGTGGAGGGGGCATGTCGGAAAGGGTCAGAGGTTCTTAAAGAAACAGAGGCCTATTTCAAGACATTTGCTACAGCCATTTTGAGAGAGCAATTTTATACAAGGCAGTTGTTTTAATTTACTGCATTTACAGACCAACAGATTTCGTCATCATTGTAGTGTGCTATAGACTGGTGCTATGTGATTGAAAAAAGCATAATACCCCCTCTTTAATTTTTTTTTCAGCCATTTGTTTTTTTTCTTTGGTTTTGGTCACGAGTCCTGTTATAATGGGGGTCGCGGCTCCAAAAGGCTGAGAACCACTTCCTTAAGCCACTCCAGTGCAACTCCCTTTCATCACCATGTGGCCATTTTTTGTTCTTTGTTCAGCTGTTTGTGTTGTTGTTTTCTTGGCAACCAATTCAAATTATGTATTACGACAATGTTTTGTGTATTTTCCTTTGGTGATGCAGAGTGCAGTCTTTGATATTGCTTGTTGGCAACGATTATAATATAAACCCACCTGTGTAGCACACCTGTGCTGTGTTTCACAGTATGTGAAATTATGTATGAAACACACAGAGGTGTAATTATTTTAAAATCACACATTGAAGTTTAAAGCAGAAAGTAAAACAATATTATGCGTTTAAAATATGCACTGTTTGACCACCAACATCCAGTTGAGAACACAATGTTGACTTAGTTAAATAAGAAATGTTTGGGGCAACAAAGGCTCATGCTGTGCCTGTAGCAATGCTTCACTTTTCACTTGAACCAAAACATTAATGAAGTTTTGTGTCTTCTGCCAATGCATTTCACAGAGAGTAATTGGAGGTGCACTTCTATTATATGCTGGATGGGCCAGAAATAAAAAGTTTTGTGGCTTTATGTGGCATTACACCATGTTTCAGTATCTGTGGTCTCGCAATACAATCTCTCTTGTCACTTTTTCTCTACTTTCTCTTGGGAACGGCAGCCCAAGCAGGATATGAGCTCACAGCGGCATTCCTGTCTGTTTTTACTTGACAGAAAGTGACAGAAGTGTCTTACAAAAGTTTCTCACACCTATTGTTGTGAAACTCTTCCCCCATCTTTTTTTTAAAAATCTTTGTTTAGTTTGAGGGAACATCAAGTGACTGATGGCTGTTTTCTTAACCTCAGTCTCTGTTTAAACTGATATCGGCTGGACTTGACTTGCAGGAGATTTAGTGGCTTCATTAAGTCTCAGACAGCACCTGCACTGCCTCCTACTATAAAACTCCACATGGGTCACAGTCCCATGTCACGGCACGGCGTCCTCCCCTCAATGCGGGTGGCTCTGTCAGGCAAAACTGCCTCCCAAAACCACAGGAGGGCCGTGAGGTCAGCTTGAATGCAAGTGCAGATTGAGAGAGCGATGAGACGGGATGGGGTTCACCATGGAGCAGTGGACCCCCAGGATGTGGGAGAGGATGTGCAGATTATTCCCAGCAACAAAAGCCATTAGCCTCTGGAAGGACTTCACAGACTGGCGCTATTTAATCTGGAGATTGGGAGGTATGCGGGCCCCACTCTTTGGGACCAAGCCAAGCGCACTTTTTTTTATGTGTGTGTAGTGCTCCTGTGGAAACAGCAGGAGAGGAGGGATATGTGAAAACGGGAGGAGGCCGGGGAGGATTCATGTCGGTGTGAAGTTTTTCTATTAGGATACAGAGCAGGAGGGCAGGAAACCTGAGATTAAGAAGTCAAGTCAGGGCAGTGTCCAGGGAGGAGTGTGGACTTCCAGACACTCACGCACTTAAGACAGTAGGAGCTCCCAGGCCAGGAGTGAGTCAGCAGTTAGATTACACATCTAAAGTTTATGTTATCTGACAGAGAGGGCACGTTTTCATGTGTCAGCGGTATCCTTGTGCACTTCAGCTAGCAAGAATGAAGCACCACTGATTCCAGGCAGCCAAGGAACAATATAACCATCAGGGTCAGGTCCAATTGATGAATAGATTTGTTCTTCTTTTCATGTTCTGGCTTATTGCTCACAGCCAGATGACAGCGTAAACAAACAACTCCTGAAACTCCTGCTCATACTTTCAGCTTTAGGAATGCACTTCGGCTGCCTTTTTAAGAACTTTTTATTTTCTTATAATTGGAAGTTGGTTACTTTTAATTCAACTTTTTAGCAGTTGAATCATGAAATTAATGTGTGTAGTATAGCTTGATGCGTATATATCTAGTATCTGTCATATATGTATCATAACAGCTTTACTTAAAGGAGCTAGAGGCAAGTTAGCCATTTTATGCTCACTACTGCCACCTCAGGTCATACGTGTAACTGCAGCTTCTATATTAAGCTCATGCATGATGGCAATTTGGACCCGAATTAACACCTTTTTGAGTGATCGTGCAGGATTTTAGAGGCAGTTGTGGTGAATAGGTTTGAGCTCATTCTACACCTTAGGACATTGTTGGAACATGTAGGGGGAGGAAAATACATAATTTTGACATTTTTGAACTCCGTGTAGTCCCTTTTAAAGATTTTTTTTTAAGTCATGATATTAATTTTGATATAAATGTCTGTTTGGTCCACTGCACCAACCACTGCTGGTCTTCAGACATGCTGTGTTTGTTACACAAGACTTACAAGGAGAATGTTTGTTTAACTCCTTCCCTCTTTCTTCATCAGTGCAGACTGATAATGTGGGGTGTGCTGCTTTGCTTTCAGTGAGAGTTGCAAGAGTCGATAAGAAAGAGGAAGGTAAATAGTTTGGTTAAACACTGATATAGTTGGTCTTAACAGGTGCGTGTGATCAAAGGGGCAGACAGTCGAGCAGTCCATGAAAACAGTCGGGGATTTCCTCCAGTGTTTTCTGACGCACTTCATTGTTCCCAGTGAGAAAAGAACACCCTGGAATGTTGTAATCTAAAACGTAAAAATGCATCACATCCATTCTGTTTGTGTACAGCTTCCATCCGGTTGACGCATTTGTCTCCTTTTTCAGTAATGTTTGTACAGTAAATGCTGGACCTCTGAAGCAAGGTTTTTTGTTAACAACTAATTGTGTCTTAGGGGGGAGGAAATACATTTTTGTTGTTTTCCGGAACACAGCTGTAAAATGTTAGAATTGTGTGAAAAGGCACTTGAAGTGAATGGTGTCTTGATTTCGGCAACGGACTCGACAGCAGAATGAAAGTGCTGGAGAGTTTAACGCCATACATACAAAGGCTTTAATTATGCAGCACAGAGTCAGCTTTGCTTTTTTAGAAGGGCTGGGACAAAGTATCGGATTGGATTTGGATCGCAATACTTTGTGCTGCAATACCAAGTATCGCAATACTTTCAATACTTGTGTTTGGAGGCATTTTTATCTTGTGCTTTGTTTTCCAGTAACAGCACTTTGTTACTTTTCGTGTTAATGCACTGAACACCTCAATAAATGTGAAATAGCATTTTCTTTATAAACTTTGGACACATGACTGTTTTCTTTTTACAAATTATACTGTAAACATAAATCATAATTACTTACTGTATCGCAATTCATATCGGATCAGCCCCTGAGTATCGTGATACGTATCGTGACAAAAGTGGATCGTCCCAGCCCTAGTTTTTAGTGATATTTTGATGTCTACTGTTGAACCTATCAGCTGTGTTCGACACAGTGGATCATGAAATCCTCCTGAGTCGCGTTGAAAATGTGGTCGACATTTGGGGTTATGCTCTGAAATGGTTCCGATCCTACTTAACAAAGAGGAGTTTTTGTGTAAAATCGGTAACTGTGTGTCCTTCACAGCTCCCCTGTCATGTGGTGTCCCACAAGGGTCCATCTTCGGACCACTTCTGTTTTCATTGTATCTGCTTCCACTAGAATCTGTTCTCTGTATATTGGGGTGTCATTTCACTTGTATGCTGATGACAGTCTGGCCCCTTAAGCGTGAGAATGCGTTCGTTGCCACTCAACTTTTGGATTGCATTGATGAAGTCAAATCCTGGATGTCTGCTAACTTTCTGCATTTTAATGATAAAAAGACAGAGGTTCTACTAGTTGGGCCTAGCAATGGTAGAGCTGCCTCTGCAGACTTGGGACCCTTGACACAGTATGCCCACCGTGTCAACGCTTGGTTTTGAAATGAATCAAGATTTTAAATTTGACAAGCAGGTTTGTGCTGTGGTGAAGGCCGTTTTTTTTTTTCTTTCCAATTGAGGCAGCTTGCAAAAATAAAGTCCTCACTTTCTAGACATCATTTTGAAATATTGATTCATGTTTTTCTTACGACACCGCTAGACTATTGTAACGCCCTGCACATCGGCATAAGCCAGTCCTCGCTCACACGCCTGCAGCTGGTTCAGAAAACTACAGCACGTCTTTTTACTGGCTCACGAAAGTATGATCACATTTCACCTGTTTCTTATTCCCTTCCCTTGCTTCCAGCCCAATACAGAATTGATTTTAAAATTCCTTTATATGTGCTTAAATGCCTCAATAGCTTTGCTCCACGTCATCTGTCTGACCTGCTCGTGTCATACTCCCCAGCTCGCTCGCTGAGATCGGCGGATCAGGCGCTGCTTGTGGTACCTCAGACCCAACTCAGAGGAGACTGAGCGTTTTCTGTTGTTGGTCCCAAACTGTGGAATGAGCTGCCTCTGTATATTAGACAGGCTGACTCCCTTCCTGTTTTTAAATCACGCCTTAAGAAACGTGTGTTCTCCTTGGCTTTTAGCTTGTTTGGAAGTTTACTTTTACTGTTCAAATTGTCCTCTTATGCCACTGTATGTATTTATGAGTGGATTTTTTTTGTACGGCACTTTGACAAACTTTGTTGTTTTTGATAATGCTTTTTAAATAAAGTATCTTCCAAATTATTATTATTTTTAACTGTTAGAGGATCATTTCAATGTGGTTGATAAAACCTCCCAATGATAAATAAATATGATAAACTTATAATGTAGTGTTCCAAATTATTATGCACAGCAGCATTTCAATACATTTTATAGGTTGTAAAGAACTGAAATTGGTAATTAGTTGAATTTGCAGCCTTTGGAGGTCATATTTACTGAAATCAAAAGCTATTTCAATCAAAAACACCTGAAGAAAGCGGGTGCTTCGCACATCAGATTCATATAGGTGCGTAGGAGAAGTCGTGCATAAAGCTCGTAACATGTGAAAAAATTTAACTCCCGCACACTGGGAAAAAGTGAGGTTTATTGCAACGTTTCGGCTCTAGGCCTTCTTCAGGCAAAACCATCAAAACCATCAAAAACACCTTAACACAGTTACATTTTAACATTGGACCCTTATTTGATAGCAGCTTTAAAATTCTTGCATCCATTAAACTTGTGAGTTTTTGTAGAGTTTCTGCTTGGATTTCTTTGGAGCATCCTCAAAAAAAGATCTATGAGGGTGGGAGGCAGTTCACATCCTGCAAAGGTTCTCAATAGGGTTGAAGTCAGGGGAGGAGGGGGTCCACATCATGAGTTTCTCTCCTTTAATGCCCATAGCAGCCAATGATGCAGAGGTATTCTTTACAGCAGGACATGGTGCGTTGTCATGCATGGAGAGGATTTTGTCAGCGAAAGCATGGCTCTTCTTTCTGTACCATAGAAGAAAGTGGTCAGTCAGAAACTCCATATATTTTTCAGGTCATTTTCACATCATCAGGGACCTAAAGGGGCCGACCAGCTCTCTCACCATGATCCACCTCCTTGCTTGACATCACAGCCTTGTTGGGACATGATGGCCATTAACCAACCATCCACTACTCGTTACATGGCACTCATCAGTGATGTATTTCTGAGGCACTGCAGCCCTTTCTGCTCGTTAGCATTCAGTTAACAGTTTAGGGGAGGCCGGATAGACGGCTGAACTGCAAGCTTCTGGAGGACCCTCCACCTTGTCTGGCAGAAACCGTCCTCATTGTGCCTTTATCTACAAACCTCTTAACAGTACGATGATTACGCTTAATCTTTCATGAATTATCAAGGGTTTTCATACCTAGTCCAAGGCATTCAACTATTTTATGCTTTTCATCAGCAGAGAGATCCTTTTTCTTTCCCATATTGCTTGAAAATGATGGTCTGCTTAATAATGTGGAATGTCCTTTTTCAGTAGTTTTTCAGGGCTTAACTGATAACTAATCATCACAGGCGTCTGAGATTGATGTCAGTGATTCAAAGAGCCATGATACACAATACCATCATTTTTTTTAACATTTATAACACTAAAATACAATTAAAATAAGAATTTGGAACATACTTTATGATTATACTTTACCCACCGAAACATTAAAAATCCACTTTGAACAACAACAAACATACATTTTGAAGTAAATGTACATTACCCATTAAACTGCTCTTAAATTTGAAGATTCAAAAATGTGTGTATACAATTGACATTGATAAAATACGGTGAATGTATTGTTTGAAAGAGTACTATACAATTTTATCAAATGAAAAAGTGTTGTATACATTTATTACAGTTGATTTAAGTCCATCCATTGATCCTTTGTTAATTATAAGCCATTACTTCTGTGAATGGGGGAGTGACCTGTCCAATCAGAGCGCCTCTGCCTGGATTAAACTCAGCGTTAGAGGAATATAACCTGCTCCAGACTCGATTAGACTGAAACAGGCCAGAGTTACTCCTCTGAGTCAGGTTCAGGGTGAAACAATGCTGGATTTTCACTGAAACTTCCTTTGTGAAGTGGACCCATGGTTGCTGTAGATGTTTGTGTATGACTTTTGTGCTTGTGCGTTTGTCTCCTTCGGTTTAATCGCGGCATGGCATCTGAACTACGTCACCGCCCGGCCTGGGAGTGACAGGAAGGGCAAAGCATTTCCTCTGGCTCTTTGAAGCTCGGCCGGAGCGTCTGGAAGCAGCGGCTGTGTACGCACGACTAATCAGAGCGCACCATTCTCGTTGCGCTGCTGCCAAACGAGGGCATGTCTGACTATGTGTCGCGCTCTTTCCTGCCTTTAATTCAGACTGTTGAAACACGGTGTGGGCCATGTGGGATGTTTAGGCCTGCTGTGGACAGGCAGATTCCTGTGCTTGTGTTGGATGAATGCTGGTATTGTTCACGCTATGGTGTAAGGATGTGTTTGCAGAATAGTGACATCAGAGAAATGCTACAGAGACCGTTTGTCCTTATCCACCACTGCAATGGCATTGGCACACATTTACCAACGCACGCCTCAGCTTTAAATGGCCTTTCACAGATGATGACAGTTGATCATTATTGGCCCTGTGAAAAATTTGCCGCCACATCAGTGATTCTCTCAAGGACATTGACTAGCTACTTTTTCTCTCACTTTCGCCAGCTGATTTTAAATAATACTTTGATCAGAGTTAGGACCCAGCTTTTTGCCTTATGAGCTAAAGACATATGAGACCTCCATATTTCTTCTTCTGATACACTGGACTGGAGATGCACCAAGAGCCCCCCACACCTGCAGCACAGTGGAGATGTTGTAGAGCAGCAGGTGGTGGTAGCCTGATAAACCACACCCACTTCTTTTCTGCACAAAAGAAGGTGCATCTGGCAATACATGGTAAACAAGTTGCTGATTGGCGGCCAAGGCCTAGCCGAACCAATAACGACCGTCACAGAGAAATGACAAGGTTACGTCACTTGCTGCACCACTATGTTGTTAGTTCAATTAACATTATTAATCATGGATGAAGTAGTGGAGGATTTTGCCTCCGCGTTCTCCACGTGAGTTTATATTCAGTTCATATTTTGTGTGTTGGACTACAGCTGTCGTCATGTCCGCTAATTGCTAATTGGTTTATTTCACCGACAATCTGTGTGCGTTAGGCCCGCCCATTCAAACTGCTCCAATTGCTCCATAACCAGACTAATTCCCTGTGTGGAATGGACAGGGAATAGTATAGCAGAGCCAGGCAAAAGTGGAGGTGCTGACCAGTGCGGGACACCACGCTCTGAAACGAGGACACACCCAGGAGGCGGTACACCATGTCAGAGGAGCACTGAAGGCAGCCAGTCATGTTTCCAAAAACATGCTGGTCAGGTTGGCCCACAACGGAGGCGCAATCAGTCGCAGCTAACCCAACAACTGAAAGCAATTTTGTTGTACAATTAGAAAATTCATCATGGGACGGTTATCCCATGTTACTTGTTCTTTTCATATAGATTTTCACATGGGTGAAATACATAGTCAAGCTTTTCCTTGATCTTTTATGGCACTTTTATAAATCATTATATCAGTTGATTCAATTAATTTTGAGTGCATTACCTGCTATTGCAAGTATTCTCAAAGATTTATTTTTGCCATTAACTGACCACTCAAAACCATAACTCCAGTGCATTGAACATATTTGTTGAAGGATAAGAAGGCTTTTTATCTATTATTTCCGCTACGACAGCTGCTGCCTTTTAATCATATCCAAAGGACTCTGATTTGAAATGGCTGTAAAGTGGAAGATGATTTCTCCACTGGCTCAGGCATGTTTACATAATGAGACAGGAGCTCACTACACTACAACGTATCTTCACTCTACCCACTATTTTACTTTTTTTTTAAGTCTGTGTCTCTTCTTTAGCCACACTCAAAGTTTCATCCTCATTTACCCCACATGCATAAGAAAGAGTTGTAGTAAAGGCTTTGAAAAACAAAGCCTGTTGGCTTTAACCACCAAAATGACCTTGTGTTTATTAGCAAATGCCTGGACAAGCAGCTACAGTATATGCCTCAAGTCAGAGACTGGGCTTATGTTGTACGAGCTGGATCTGTATCCTTTGATGTTTCTATTTACTTTGAAACCTGTTACCAGACTCTGCTAAAGTCTGCTTTCTATCTGGTAAGTTTTTCTCACCACCCACAACTAGAGGTGCATCAATACAGTTTTAGTTTTTTTTAAGTTTTTTTTACTTCTGTTGCCTGTACGATTCTTAAAGCTTGAGGATCTACTGGTACCCAATACCAACCAATGGCAGGTGTTTGTCAAGTTGTTGATCATTTGTTCTCCTTGAATAGTCGATTTGTAGTGAGATTAGATTAAGATTAGATTAAGATTATCTTAGACGCTTTCAAATCATCGTATTTCCTAAAGGTTCTGTGGTGGACAGTGAGTTCCTGGTAGATGATCACTTACTGCAGGTTAACGAGTTGCTGTACAGTGGAAATATTTCCGTACAGGAGACGTCTATGTTTATGAGGATCAGTGAGTTTGTCTTGAAGCTAAAGGCTAGCATTCATTTCATGCATTATACAATTTGAAATAGTGCCTTTTATTTATTTATTATTTAACATTTTGTTATAGCATGTTAGCCTTTAGCTTCAAGGCAAACTGTCTATCCTTTATGATCACAGGTGTCTCCGATCTGAACTTGTTACATCCTACATCAAGATTTGAACACACAGTAAATGATCATCTACCGGGAACTCACTACCCACAACATAATCTTAGAAAATATTATTATTATTCCAGGAAAAGAATACAGACAGGAAGTACTGGCGCTCACAAGTTCAGGTCAGAGGGACTAGCATAGCGATACCGTGCAACAAGCCAATGGCTTTGGACCAAATGATATACAACATCCAGCATGAATTTCTCCCTACAACCTGCCCATATGCCACTCAGGCCACGTTTTGTAGGAAATCTGCTACTCCACTGCAACCTGGAGAGTGGAGAAAAAAATGAGCGGGTGCTGCGTGTAAGTTGTAAAACTGCTAGTTCCACTGGAGCGTCGGCCCAAACCAGCCGCCGTATAACTGTCACGGGCACTAGGTCAAAGTTATGAGCGCGCTTGCCCTCTTGACCTCTGGAAGTGGTGCTTGAGTGGGCTGCTTTGTTTGTTTATGGGCTGGCAGGAAGTGACACTGGCTATTGGTCCCTGTTGGAAGGAAGTCCAGGCCCCACGCGCCGAGGGTCCGAGGGGACATGGCACTCAATCGGATAATCCCCTGCAGCGCTGGAACATTTTGGTGTTCCACCTGAGAAAGTCTTAACTGCTTTTATAGGCCCATTTCAGGAGTTCTGCATGTTTTAACACATCAGCTTGGAATTCCTCATAACACCTAATGGCCTCACACTTAATGGAAACAAGGCAGAGTGGACCACTAAATTGAAGGAGAAAAAAAAGTCATTTTTATATGGCCTGTTGGGTTTTCTCAATTTTGTGAGTAAAAAGTCGGAAACTGCATTTACAATATATCTTGTTTTTCAAAACCTCAAACAATCACATTAACACATTATGCAAAAACCCACATGGTCTTACTTTAATTTAACTTTATACTGTAAATCATCTGGTGATGTACACATTTACATACTAAGAACGTGCTGACTATAGGCACTTTCCTGTCACTCGCCGCCTCTTTGTCGTTCCCTTCGTTTGGCTCTGTTGGCCCCAACTCCTCCTGGCGTCTCAGTGGACATCTAGCCTTTCTGCTCAGCCCTGCTGGTTTGGTAACCCTAGAAGTGTGCGACAGGGGCCATTGCAGGGTCTGAGGCAGGGTGGCTGGGGGTGGGGGGCTGGTCGTGAGGGTTCTGGGTTTCTGGGAGACAGCTGTAAATCAACTCCTCACGGATGAAGTGTTTCTTTCTTCTTACCTAAAGTAGACCTCGCGTCTTCTGCATCATGACAAAGGAAGGACCAGCGCATATTTCAACCAATTAAACACAATTGTGCTTTATTTTAACATCTAAGTTTTATAATATCTCCAGTGCATTGTCACCCACCTGCAACTCTGTTGTACAGGCTGCTTACCTTGTGGCATGTACCAGGGGCCTCTGCAGTGCAATTGCCATGCTCCTCTTCCATCTTGACAGAAACACACTCTGCACATGATAAAGTCTTTTTGCTCAAAAAAACAATTCATATGTGATAGTTTGGAAATGTATTTCTGGGGGATCGTGTACTATGACATTGATCAAAATAATAGTCTATATGCTGTTTTTTTGCTGCAGGTGACACACAGCTTCCTAATGTGATCAATGAGGGTTAGTGCAGCTCCGAAGTGCCCTCGGATGTGAACCTGCTGGCAACAGCTGGCATATGGTACTACATTTAACAGTAGCACAGCCACACTGTGCCATACGTCTGGATTAGAGGCTGTATCCAGACAGGCCTGTCACTGGGCAGCCATTCTGCTAACTAATGGATGAGTCCAGAGGAACCATTCCCAGTGTGATGAATGTGTGAGAGCAGAGCATAGGGGCTGCTGTGCCTCTGCATGTTCCTGTGTGCTCTTATGTGCTCCTCTCAGCTCCTGTGTGTGATAGTGTAACCCAGAGGCTGGGGGTAATTTCATTTGTCTGTGCGAAGCCAGACGGCTTAATGTCCGTGGGACCTCTGTGCTGAACCGGCCAAAATGAGACATTTGCTGCAAAGTGCTGTGAAATGCTGTCCGGTAATGCCTCTCATGTCTGGCTGTGCTTTTAGCCTTAAGGGAGAGATGGGCCCCAAGCTGTTCAGCTCTGCTCTAACTCCAGACACATTTTCTCTAACTCACTTTAGATCCGCTGGTTCACATATTTTACTACCTTCCATTTCTTTCTGTATACACCTCCATACCGTACCCTCTTGTTGTTAAAGTCCCCCATTGTTTCCAATGCTGTGTTGATGTCACGTGTGGCCTTGCATTCAAATCAGTATAGAGCTCTTTACCTTGTCGTGTATCCAGAAAGCTTGGTTGTTTCTTTGTGCTGTGCTTCACTAAAGGTTTTAGATTCAAAGGTGATGGTGATGAGCAAAGTCCCGCATAATGTTCAATGCTATAGCAGAGGCACAGGTGCAATTTGTAAACATTTTAGGCAAGATATTTATGTATGTGTTTAAAAATACAGATTAATTGGGTGTGTATTAAACCATGTGTTGTTCAATCCTCCCTATCTCGCATACCTTTAAGGTTTTCCAAGGTTTTCCAATGTGATCCTTTCTGCTTCTGCATATGGTGTACATGTGCAATTTGTCTAAAGCCAGCACAGGCTCTGTATTCTCCTGACTGCTGCTTCCCCTTCAGGGCATTGATCAGCTGCTGCTGTGGCCTGACAAAAATGCCCCTGGACAGTTTAAAATCTTTCCACAAACCTCTTCTCAGCCCTGTCCTCCATCTGTCAAACCTTTCATCTAGGCACATACTCCCTTTACCTGCACTCCTCAATCTCTCTCTTACATAACATTGAACTTATCTATTTATTACCTTATGAGCAATAGTGAGCGAGTACGAGTCTAGAAAAGGGTTGGTGATGAGTAATGGTTTGCTGGTAGCTCAGGTGAGACAGGCATGCGAGGTATGTCAGTAAATGTCATGTCTGCTTTTACAATGAGGCTGATTGACAGGGCTTTACTCGCGCCCAAACACTCATGAGAGCTCGATGAAATATTATTATGCACCTCTTGAAAGACACTTGTAATCGTTTGCTTCTGTCATCGCTTGCATTACTTCCATTACCTTTTCTTTCTTACGATAGTGTTCAAAACATCTCCAAGAAGGTTTTGTTTATGGTATTGTGTAAAAAAAGGCACTGAGAAAGAGCTGTCAAGGAAAATTAGTTCCATTTCCTGGACAGTGACCTAGACAATGCAGATAGGTCTCAAAGGAAATGTATACACTGTAGGTGGTCGAAATCCGCGTAAATGAACACTTTTTAGACTTATCCAGGTGTACCTTTTTATTTGGCATTATTCTCCAGGTGTGCATTGCGTGCTTATGGTGGAAATCAGCCCGTGGACTGATTTCTATCCACTCGCATTCCTCCGCTCTGATGTCAGCTGTGGAGAGAAGCGGTGCACTGGACACTAGATTGTTGTTCTGTTTGGAGGAGGATGGATCAAACATCTGCTATCACTTCACTGATATGGATGGCGGAGATGCGTGTCGGAGTGCCAGCATGTGCAAATCCTCTGACTTTTTGAACTTGTCTACCTCTGAATTCGGCAAAGTGCTCCATGGGAAACAAAGAGGTACAATGTAGGTAGTGGTTGGATGGCTGTAGTTTTACAGAAGCAGCTGAAATGCACAACCTGATAAAAGTGCTTACTTTAGGGCTCTGAAGGAAAGGCTGGGAAACCGCAATCCCACATTACTCTTGTCGAACATTGCTAAATGCACTGCCAATGTTTATCTACTGATCAGCTGAAGATGATTAATTTAACGCTGTTTTTCAGATATGCTACCACAGGTTTGTCTTAAAATATTTACCAGTAGGCGATGAATTCCTTGGTTCTACATTAAAGTTTATTTACTTGACAGCCAGTTATGAATATTACATTTTGATTGACTTGCCTGGTGTTGTAGATCCTTTGACAATACATAACTTAAAGCTGCTGTTGAGCACAGTTTTGTTCACTCACTGGTTTAGCAATGCCCTCTGAAATGTTCAGACATTAATTTTTCACCTCTGTGTTCTTGATGCCTCTGATACAGTTCCGACTGTTTATTTTCATACTGTGATATGATGAGGGTGGGGAGGCTCCCGGGGGCCAGCCTGGCCTCCGTTCATGTGATCAGGCCCTACATGGAGTGGCATTTGGCCCTGTGGGGCCTGGTCTGAACGCTCAGTTCTGATGTGCAGCCAGCCTGGAATGCCAGACATTTGAAGTCAGACTGGTTAAAACAGACCAAAGCCTGGTGTAGATTGGTCTAAAATAGCCCTGAGACTGTGTCCAGAGGGAGGGCCCCGAGACAAAGGCTTTTCCCATAAGTAGCCTCCCACCTTCAGTAGAACAGACAAAGCTGCACTGTGTGCTCAGTGCAGGTCTTACCTGTACTCACTGGTTCAGTGTACTTACTATTGTGGCATTTGCATCCAATTAAAATGCCATTCCTTAAGTTTTTATGACATTATTTATGGGCATACATTGGCATTGTAAATAAGTGCGTTGTAAAGGTGAAAATTGAATTAAAAAGCTTACTGACCTGACATGGTGTCTATCAAGGATATTGTATCTTACTCTTGCGTTCCTCAGGCCAAGGTTGGTAGATTTATGGATTGCTTCACGAGTTGTTTGTTGTTTTGTATGAATGGTTGTACTGTATGTGTGACAGCTGCGGGCAATGAGCCCAAGACAAATTTCCTCATTGAGGACAATAAAGTTTATCCATCCATCCATCCATCCATCCATCCATCGAGTCTATCAGGATTAAGACTGAGGCACTCCATGGGTTTAGAAAAATAGAAATTCATGGCTAACATTAGGGAAAACAAAAAAAATCGTTTTGACCTCTCCGAGCCTTCATCAGGGCATGTGCTGCTTTAACATTCCTATAAGCATCCTTTAGCTCGTGCTGCTGTTTCACACTGGTTCTCCTGGTGTTCTGCTTATAAGCAGTACCGGACTGAGTATGTCAATTACACGCCTATGATGGTGTCCCTTCTGCATTATGCATGCGAGCAGTCCGCCGGGGAAAAATGGCCTCCAGCCCGGAACGACGGATGGGGAAATGGAGGGATGAATAATGGATGGAGGGACAGAGGAGCGAAGCGGTGAAACCTATTGCAATCTGCACCTCTCCAAATTGAAGACTTGCCCCAACCCACACCTCTGAGGCTGTGGGTCCAGACGCCCAGGGAGACGCCAGCCACGAGCCACTCATGTGAGACTCTTCCTGTGTTGTGAGTCACGTCACTGAGGGCAGCTCAGGTCAGGCTTCAGATGTGGGCGCCCTCACTGCCTGAACACCTGCAGGATAGAGCCATAGATGTCACAAACACTCTGATTAGACACTGCCAGATGGGGAATAGTAGGGTGAAAGTATTTTGAAAATAACGTAATTGCAGTTAAATAAGTATTGTAACACCAATTAGATTTGCATTACCATTTGTGATAGAGCTGAAGGATTAACTGCCACTGCTCAAATTGCTCCAAACAACTCGTATTCTCCATTGTATTTTGACACTTTCTCTTTGTGCTTCATAAATGTTTGTCAGTTCTCAGACCCATGCAAGAGATGAAAGCACCACGCCCCCACTCAGGTGCTCCATATGCATTCAAGTGTGTGCGGCTTCCCTTTGGCAGGTCCCTGATGTAAGCTAATGTCAGTCAGCGTACAACTGAACGTGAAAGATGCCGTTGTTTTTGGTGGGATGACACTATTTGTCACTGGAGCGGAGGATTCTGCCACCCTCAGAGGAGCCAGTGCAAGCAGCGTCTCTGAAAGCCTGTCTTTGTGTTTCAGCAGTCGCACACATGCACGCTCCGCCGCAAGTGAAAACAAAGCCACGCTTATCCATTTGTGCTACAATGAGATTAGGGGACAATGGTTCTTATACGGCTAATGTTAGCAACTGCAGTTCCTGTCACAGATTCTGTTTTTCTAATCTGGAACATGGGTAAGGTCTAGGTTGCGTATATGAAAATGATTCTGGATGATTCTGATTCTGTTTCTTGGTATGTGTTGGGGATGAGCTCTAAACTTGTCATCAGTCCCAATATAGTGGTCAGTTTTACTTTTAGTCATTTTCAACGGTCTTGGTATCTCCAGTAAACGTTGCTCAGCTCTGTTTGATTGGGACTTCAATATAAACTTGCATTAACTTCTTAACCCCCGCCTGAACTGAGCACATTTTCTCCTGTTTGTCATTTCCCAGATGTTAAAGCTTCTTGGAAAAAGCAGCAAAATAGTGACACAAAATGAAACAAAAACGAGGATGAAAGTGCAACAAAAAAAAAATTAAAAAAGCGACAAAGCGTGACATGAAAGCGATGGAAAAAGTGGCAAAAATGTGACACAAATGGAACAAAAAAAAGCCACAAAATAGCAATAAAAAAGCCTCAGGAGCACGACAAAAAAGCCTCAAGAGAGTGATAAAAACTGATGGAAAAACAACAATGCAAGGAAAAAGATACGTTTAGATCTGTTTTGTTGGTTTTAGCTTTCAAATGAGACGTGAGACAGTCCTATAGCTTTCCAGTCTTTTAGATTTGGGTAAGGTCGGCTGAACAGGAGAAAATGTGCTTGGTTAAGGTTGGGGTTAAGAGGTTAAAGTTGCATTATAGGTAATGAGGAAAGGTCTTGTCATCTTAAAGTATACAAATAAATATGTATATGTGAAGCCTGCATTTAACCAGGATATACTTGGACACAGACATTAGAGTGCTGCAACCCGTCCGACGTCCGACGGGACCGGTCAGATTCGGACAAATATTTAGAACTTATTTTCGGGCTCGAGTCGGACTCGGACACATCAGCACGATAATAAAAAATTAAAATAAAATGGGTCTGTTTCATTTCATGCATTGCAAGCGTTCATTTGTCATTAAACTAAATAAATAAATAAACAGAAGATGCGGCATTTAAACCCGCTTATGCACTGCGCAGTGCGCACGCAGTAATGCTTTTAAGAAGTTGTGAACTGCTGTGACAACGAAACACGTGTAGTGACCGCACAGGTAAAACTGTTGCTCCGCGTGCGTGCGGCCGTGCGTGCGTGCGTGCGGCCGTGCGGCCGTGCGGCCGTGCGTGCTCCGCTCATCTGTGTTGACGTTCCGAATGCCTTTTGATGGATAAAATCTGACTTTTTCCACACAAACAATATCGTATCCTACTGTGTCATTAGGCTTATGGAAATATTGTGATTTTAAATGTGTCGGGCTCGGTCGGACTCGGACACAAATATCTTAATGCTTGTCGGGCTCGGTTCGGATTTGATCACTGCTCTGTCGGACGAGGGCCGGGCTCGGACAGAAAAAAACGGCCCGATCCGCACTCTAACAGACATGAGTGAAGTGAGATGTGCATAAATGAATAGATGACTGTTTCTGTTTAGACCTTGACGTAGAGAAATATCAGCACGGTGTGATGAGAGGAGAGTTTGATGAATGTGTTGAGAAAAATATCCTCTCCGGCAGTGGTGTTACAGAAGAAAGTGAGAGGCTGAGGCGGCTGACAATGATGCTGTCGTGTGGGCATTAGGCCGAGGAGCTGAGTTGTTTGAGCTAAAACAACCAAGTAACTTTCTTTAGTGCTGTCCCTGGACCCAACAGGCATACCTTGTACCTGTGTTCGATACCATTTTCTTCCCTGACACCAGCAGTACCTTTTCTTTACTTTTTCATATACCACATTGGTATTGTGTAACGGTACCCAGCCCTATCCATACTTAACCCTTAAAGTTCTACACAAAACCTAGAAAATGCTTTAGCCCAGGTGCAGCTCAGAAGCAACTCTATTGTATTTAAAAAAAAAAAATGCTTTATTGCTTTATTATTTTACCATTTCACCATTATTTTGGTGTATTTAAATAAGTTCTCAGATCAAAGGTTTAAGGCCAGAAACATGGCAAAAAATTCACATTTTGCATGGTGGGATCTTAAAGAGGTCCAAGTAGGGGAGTAAAGGGAGTAAAACAACAAGTAAACTGAAATAGGCTTTTTTGCAGCTGATTAAGTTTAGGAACACAAGTTTTGGTGACTCTCAACAGAAATCAACGTTCCAGTTTTTGAAGCCCTTCAGTTGCAGATGCCTCTGATGGTTCTTGGGCTGCAGTCGGCTCCAGTAACGGCCTTAGTTTGGGTCGAGGATCGTCCAATTCAAAATGACCGTCTTAGTGCGTCCCGCAGCTCAAAAACCAGATGATACACACATTCGGCCTTTTAAAATCCTGTGGTCTTAAACTTTTGATCAGCTGCAAAACAGTCTATTTCAGTTTAAATGCTGTTTTTATTAAAAGGTTTACTTTTCACTCTCACTCTTACAATTGGACTTTTCAAAATCATCCTGGGGGTTCCTGTGGGCCTCACTTTGCATATTCATGTATGTCCATACCCTGTTCAAATCTCATTCATTTGGAGGACCAATCAACAGTAGACACACATGGAAAAAATAGCAATTCAAACAGCACACAGGTTTAACGGCTGGTTTGACGTTGCCTACATTTGCCTAATGGTAAATCCGCCCCTGTTTATGCTTCATGTAGTGTATTATTTTGATACACCATACCATATTTTGAGGTTGATTTCTGTTGTATTCTGTAGTATGTTGTATGAGGCCTCTACATAACAGGAGCTACAGGACCTCATGTAGCTCCATAAATCCCCTCTCAGAGGTCAACCTCACAGCCAAGGGGACACTTAGGCACCGCAAGTGTGAAAGGAGCCTTCACAGTATGTTTGTTCTTTTGGGCTGCACATACCACTGCACCTCCCTGACCTATGTCCCATTCCTGTGACTCTCACGCACACTGAGCCCCTATAAGCCCCAGAGGCCAGTCTGTGCGCTCCGTTTTACATAAGGTAATGGTAAAGAATGTCCCGGAGAAGTCTTCAGCCGTGACCTTCGCCTTGACCACCCCCCACCCTCCCAAGAGCCGCACCACTGTCTCATGATCAGCAGTCACATGTGGGAGGCTCCCTCTGATCTCTTCAGGCTGCACATGACTTCACAAATGCTTTCTACAATGTATGCTTTGTGCTTTTAGCTTCTAAAAATTGGCTGTATACTGCTTTGAAGGATTCCTTTTGAGATGGTGATCAATAGCAGTTTAATATTCCCAGAGCTGTCAGTTGGGTCATAACATGTTGCTCGTTGTGGCTTTTGCCATATCAGGTACAAAATGGTGGAACATCGTGTCAAGATTTAAAATAATAATGTTATATAGAGGCAATTGTGATGATAACCCTACTCTTGTCTGACAGAAAAGTGCATTAAAATTGCTACATATATTGGATATCATCCAAAAAAGTAAAACAAAAACTATCCCTATTTTTACTTGAGCACAGCTTTCCTTCAGTCTGTTTGTCTTATGTTACTCATCGCACAGTGAGGTGATGTATGATGCGTCCCTAAAAGGGTATTGTTTTCTTGGTGTGGTCCTAATGCCTGTTGGCAGGAGTGGATGATGAGTAAGCCTTGGAGTATAATGGAGGGATAATGAAAGTGTGGGAAATTCTTCATTTGCATTGACAGTAATTAACACCTAGACATGCAGGGATGTTACATGTTTAGACAACACTTGGTGGGTGTGAGGAGAACATTAATTCTGTTGTTTTGGTGTCTTTCTCCACAGCCTCCTGATTGAGCAAACGCATACATTTTGCTATTATCTCCTAAGCTTAGCTTACATAAATACACCTTGCGTTGTCTTTCCCAGCCCCCACATCGTCTTCCTGTCCCAGAGCGTCTTGGCGGTTACTGATGGGGAATCCCAGACTGATGCCTCTCTGTGTGGGTCCAGGCTGTGCCATGAGATCGCCCACTCATGGTTCGGCCTGGCCATCGGGGCGCGGGACTGGACCGAGGAGTGGATCAGCGAAGGCTTCGCTACCTTCTTGGAGGACGTCATATGGGCCCAAGCTCAACATGTATGCTTGATTTGGAGTACTCCTTTTTACAACTAGGAAGTTAGAAATCACACATGGCCTGCAAGAAACGTCTTCTGATTATTTTAGTGCTTACATTGCCATCTTAGCTAATTTTTCATATATATTTTACAGAAAATGCCAATACAAAAGCAAGTATGTACCTTTTACTGTGCAAATGATCTGTCAATAGTATGTTGGTATGATTAGCATTAGTTTCTTTGCAGATTATAACCATTTCTCCTCCGCCTCTCCTGCGCTCCACACTCAATATATTGTATTTTTTATCATTCCCATCCGATCCACTGAGCTTGTTCATGTCTCTCAAACAGCTCACAGTGCAGGAGGCAGCAGAACAGTCTGACCTGAAGGCACTGCTGAGGTGGAGACGACTTTCAGACGAACTGGACAACTCACAAGAACAACTGCAGATTCTCCGGTGATTTTTTCTAATTTGAATTCTGTCGACTGTGGTTTTTCTGCAATCCATACAATAGCAACCTAAATAGTAAATGTTGACCTGTTTTTTTTTATTGACAGTAAGCTGTAGCTGCTTGCTTGGCTGCTATTGCTACTACAGCTACTAAAAACTTTTAACTATTCATGACGATGTAACATTTAATTCCCAATAGATTAGGTACGGTAAACACTTAAATGATGTGTTGAGACTTGTCATTATATTATTTTTCACTTGTATCTAAAAGTGTGAAGGCCTGCTCAGGATGTGTTCATGTGCAGTCTCAAACGTGACGAGGAGCTTAGTGGATTCCAGACGGACAGGTGTGGCAGCCGATAATAACCAGGTGTTCTGTTGTGTCGTGTTCTACAAAAGCTCACCACAAGGGCACAAGCACTCATCCCATCTGACAATAGGCAACACACCCTGTTTACCTTCCCCAGCCACAGACGGATAACGTCAGCAGAGGATTAGGAACCAAAAACCACTCTCTACGTTTACTGCTTAAGACACGTGCTACATTTAGTCATCTGGTTCTGAAATATAGTCCCCTTTTCTTTGGGGAGGACACTTCCCACTTAGCGGTCTGTTGACAGTGGCGCTTGCAAAAGTAGCAGCAAATCAATGTGCTATTGATTGCATGGCAGTTGTGCTTAACACTAGCATGTGTTAACAAATAATGTGCTTAACACAATCGAAATCGACGTTTTAATGCACTGCCTTCAGCCAAGGCTAGAATCTTGGTACTGTATGATACAACAATAGCTTATTCAACAGCCATAAACGGATCACACATCGAAAGACTGTTCTAATATTTCTTCATTGTTAAAGCAGTACTAAGTAACGTGTTTACCTTAATAAATCCTTTCCGTAGTCCCTGTGGGGGTAATACAAGTGTTTATGGGATGATTGAAGGGTCTTTCATCTCCACCTGGTGTCTCTGGCCAGAAAACCATGCTTGCAACTTGACTGCCACCGGACCGGAGCAACCAATACACACTAATGGAATCATGAAGAAGAAGCTAACAGGCTAACGGGCAAAGCTAACTGCGAGCTAGCGTCGCTTTAAACAGTAATTACAGCCAAGTTTGAGTGAAAAAAACTATTTCCGCTGTGTAATTGGATGTACAATATCCCTCTCTCTCTTTGCCTTTCCTGTCAGTGTAGTATTTACTCTCCAAGACAATAAGTAAAAAAAAACGCAACTTGCTACGACACCTGCAGTTGCGCTTATGGCGTCTAGGGTCAAGAGTTACTTAGTACTGCTTTAACATTTGTATATCTTTTTGTAAGCTGTAGTAGTGTCTGAACTGAAGAGTAAGCCGTGCCTTTGTGATGAGGGAGTTCCCTCAGCAGCACCTCACGTACGGCAGACTACACAGGCTGCAGGGTTAGGTTTCTTCACCTGATAGGTGGAGTGCAACAACATCAAACCATCATCTGAAAAATGCAAACTCTACACGCACTCTGGCATACATGCTGGGACACATACAACCACCTCTATAGTGTGACGTGAAACGCACATTAGCGCCGAAAAGACCAGCCATTTCTTAAGTGGTGCCCATAGAAAGCGCCTCCTTAATCCTGGCTTTGAGTGCTGATAAAACATGTAGAGACATAAAAGAACGCAGCCCGTGCATTATCCAACGGGCTGAGTATGTGTGTGGCACTCTGAGCAGTATGGCAAATGCAGCAGTTTAACAAGGCTTTTAGTGCAATGCTTAACCTGCTTTACTGATAAAAACTAATATGCAAAGCCAAAGGGCAGAAAACCTAATGTAAACAACAGTGCAAAATATAGTGCAATTATAGGATGAATTATGTTGGGGCCGAGAGCAGAATTAACAAATACGTGGGTGAAGTTGGGACAGTTGGGGACAGTAAACTAAGACTTTAGTTGGCTATATATTGGATGAGTTATGTTGGTAGCAAACTTTTGGGAGGAAAATGTTTAGGAGGGACCATGATGCATTGCACTGTTGATGCCAATTTTTTTTGTTCCCAAGAGCTTAGGGGATTTTGACTCAAAGATGTAACAAAATGTAAAACTTGCATTATAAAGGCTGTTGTGCCTTATTTATTTAAGGAGAGACACGGCAGGTGAAAGTATTGATTTTTCACGCAGTGGTCGAAGTGGAGATTTTTATCTATTTTCCTCCCTTTACATCTTAGTTTTCATGTCAGATATAAAAATGACAAAACTCACCCCGCATGATGTTTATTTTATGTTTTGTCCGTCTGCAAGGCGCGGGCAACCCGGAAGTAGCTGCTGCGCTGCGTAGAAACGCTGTCTTTCAAGCGGGTATTCATTCATAAATATTGACAGATTTTACATCCACGTGTGCTGCAAAGGGTCCCCGTGATGACGCTTTCACCCAAATATGGTATTATTCCTCCTACGAGACGCTGGTGCAGAAATGCGGAAGAACGGGCCGCGCATGCGCAGTCGCTACAAAACTTCAGGGCTGGTTTTCTCTGAATGAGAGAAGCCGCACTTGGACAGCGAGTGAGCCCTTATAGTGGCTCCCACAGACTCCAAACTTTCCAGTCTGAGACCTAACAATATTATGAAGGTTTTTTCAGAGGGATTTTTTTATATCTAATTCCTAGCCTGATTTATGCAGCTTTGAAACCAAAAAAAAATGGTGAAATTTGAGTTTTTACAGATTTTTCCACTGATGATTAGTTTATTGAAAAACTTAACAAAATATCCAAAATCCCCTCTGAAAATATCTTAGTTACTAATATTAAAACCATAAAATTTAATCTGGCTCAATTCATTATTTTGATTTCGTTGCCCAAAATATAGGCAATTTTGGCCATTTTAATGCTCAAAATGCCTCATTTTTTTGTGAAACCATAAAATGACATATGACATACCTGTGTGCTCATATTTATATCTGTAATGTTCAGCAAAAGTTTCAAATTGATATCTCTACATCTCACCTGCAGTGTCTCGCCTTAAATAGTACTATTACCTTGAATTTTGTGGCTGTACCAATTAATCAGATAGTTGATAGTGCAGGACATAAAAAATGGAATTGGACGTGTACAAGAATATAAAGGAGGAGGCACGAGATGAATGAAGGGATAAAAGGAATGAACGTAATCAAACAAGTACAGTAAATCAAGGATTAGAGTAACTAGGAAACAAAAGCACACATACTTGAAAGTTGGGAAGATACTTTTTTTTTTTTAAATCAAATTTCACTCATTGTTCTACCCCCCTTGTCATCTGTAGAACAATGCAATCACAAGATGTGTGAAATCTAATTGTAGCTCAAAATGAGTGTTTTTTTTCTCTCCCCCTTTGTGAAACAATGTGCTATTAGCCAGTTTTATTTAATGCTCCAGGTGTAAAGATACTGTATCACTTTTGAGATTCAGTAGAATGATCAAAAACGAAAGATGACTGAATGCCTGACTTTTCTATTTTTCTCACACCAGTTTATGTACACCAGTTTTAAGTATAATCACACCTTATATTCTCATTTGAAAGATTGCACTACATATTTAGATTTTTTTTTTAGATGCAACTTGGCCATTTCATACTCACTACTGCCGGTCATACGTGGTCATACGTGTAACTGCACCTTCTATATTAAAGGGACTATACAGAGTTTAAAAACATTATGTATTTTCCTCCCCCTTCCATTGCAATGTCCTAATGTGTAGAATGAGCCAAGACTTGTTCACCACAACTGCCTCTAAAATCCTGCACTGTCACTTAAAAAGTTGTTACCTCGGACTCAAATTGCCGTCATGCACAAGCTTAATATAGAAGGTGCAGTTACACATATGACCTGAGGTGGCAGTAGTGGGTATGAAATGGCTAACTTGCATCTAGCACCTTTAAGCTCGTGACTATATGGAATTTAAACTCCATATAGTCCCTTTAAGAATGTCCTTTATTTATTTTTTTGCAACTTTGTGATTTTCTAAAGTTAATCTCGCACTCCATATTAAAATGTTGCGTGTCTTCAAAGCATCTAGGCAATATATCACATATCTCGACAAAACCTGTTAACGTCATGGCTGTTGAAATATTAATGGCGCTGACCGGCACGAATATGAGATTCTATTGTTAGCCCACATCTTCAGAAGGAGAATGGACACAGCTTGCCTCCATACACAAACGGGGAGTGCTTTGGCTCCGCGGCACCGACCGATATCTCGCACACGAACGCGCCGCACAAAGCCTCTAAATGGCAGCCCGTCCGTCCCTAGTTCAGCGGGTCACTATCGACACCCCGCGATCCAACCAGACCCCAATGGCCAACGTTTATCAGCCTCATTTCAGAGCGGTTATATATAGGGCAGCGTGGGCCAGACGCCATTCTCCCCGCTGATTTACGGGGCTGTAGGGAGCACGGCGCTACCTTATCCACCTTCCACAGTCTGATTTGTCCGGATATGGCCTGCCACGCCATAAACCCGAGTGTGTGCGTGTGTGTGTGTCAGCTCGTGTCCGTAATAGCTGCTGATTTCCTCCCGCTTCAATCTCCAGGTGTGCGCATAGCTACACACCACAACGTTTGACACACCTCCGAGTCCGATAAGAGTGCCATTTATTTTCCGATACATTGAGCTATTGTGTGATTCTCCTGGGCAGCCAGTAGCAATTCCTCTTAAAGTCGCACTAAATCATCTCCGACAAAGAAAGACAGGGATTTACTCGTCCGTTCGTGGCGGGCGCTGACAGTGGAAGGGTGGAGTTTCTTTGTGGGACTTGGCAGTGATGTATCAGCTTTTTTTTTTTTTGTCTCCGAGGGCTGTGTCTCTACTGTCTGTGACGCACACAACTGTCATGTTTTATATTAGAGGAAAATGCTCGTTCTGCCATTGGTTTTCAGTTGTAGAGACCAGATGAAAGATATGTCTGTCTAAAAGGTTAGACCATATGAGCTTTTTACAGTATGAAAAACATAAGGTGGTAATCAAACTTAAGTTGAAATTTGTTGATTGCCATTTTGGGATCTAGATTTATAAATTATATCAATGGTAACAACAATTCACAACAATCTCTCAATGTATCTCATGTTGACTGAAGCACTATTCAATCCAATAATTCGTTTAATATTGCCTCTTTATTTCACCTACCTCAATCTCACTGCCAATGCTAAAGAAAATCAAGTTCACCAGTACATTTTGTAAGGGCTTTTATACACCCTCCTCACTTGGCTGTTTTTTCTACTAATTACTTTATGGATTCCATAATGCACAGCTTCCAAGTCCATGATATTACTCCCTAATGACTTTGTGTTTTGTTGCAAATAATCTCCCAGACCTCAAGACATCCAGTCTCCTCGTGTCTGAGTTTATGAGTTTATGTCCCCGTGACGGTATAAATACATGTCCCCCCCCACACACACACACACTTAATTTCCCAGGGAAACGGCACGTCCTGCTGTCTTAAAAACAGTCTATTTCATCTTATCAGCTGCAGCAGACAGACACGGTCACTGCAGGCCACGGGCCGGACAGAGTGCCGAGAAGGGAAGACATCTTACTGAATTACAGGCAGGAAATACTAGACGCATGATACAAACAAATTACCCTCAAATTTCTAGGTTACACTTTCCAATCATTTGCAAACACGATGATTTCAGCCTGGTCAGGAGATTGACTATGACTAGACATTTGTACCACATTTAAAGGTTGTTTGTTTTGCAAGCTGGACTTTTTAAGGTTTCAACCATGATGTATTTAGGTAATATTAGTTGATAATTTTATGCTAAATGTTTCATGTTGCAAAGAAAATTCCTAGTTTGTGAGCCAGTGTTCAATAACAATGGCTTGGAAAATCCCCTTGGCGCAAAAAACCTGATGCAGAAATTAGAGGTCATGTTCAGATTCAGCATTGCAAAAAAATCTCTAAAAAGAGGTTTTTCAGAGGCCTCACAAAGCAGTTCTTTGTAACCCAGTGTCATGTCTCACTCTCCCACACACAAAACACCAGCCCACACTCTGGTTAACGCCACACAGAGAAATCCATGAAGCATCTTTGTATTTTGAAAGTCATTGTCTGTTCACATTTGCATGACACATGCGTCTCCATGCGCATGATGCAAATCCTTGTAACAGTGTCCGACTCGATTTCCAAATTCCTGGGGCCTGATGTCTTCCTCATGAGCTCACTGAAACACCCCTTGTCCACCTATTCCTCCTCCTACTGTTCTGTTTTTCTACCCTCGTCTGCGCAAATCCTACAAATATTTGACCGACTCGTAGCAGCCCGCTTGGTACATGACGGGAGAATGTGGCGGGAGAGCGTGGCTGTGTTGTTTTGTAGACCTCCGGACCGTGCGTGGTGATGAAGGGGGCATCGATCGTCAGAGAAGGCGCCTGGTGTATCGACGCGGCAGAGCGGGTGATCCTTCAAGGCCTTCCCATCGGCACACTGAGTTAATCTGCTCAGGCCAATCAATAGCACTAACTGCAACCATCATGGCGCTGTCCTATCCCCCTCTGTTGGCCTCTGTTCACTTAGTTTGTGTGTTCGTGTCAGGGGCTGATTTGCATTTGGCTCAACATGACCAAGTATTGCCATTTTCGTGTACTGAAGTTTGCTCTGAAGTAAAGTGTGTTATTTATTTATAGTACATGATAAGCTGTGGATTCAGCAAGGCTTCTGACCTCTTTTAATATCCCATATTATTATGTAGCAGTCTGATACCAAAGTCATATAAACTAAACTTTTCTATTTCTAAAGGACTCTGAAACTTACCATAGGAATAAATTATGGGGTATGAATATTCCCTTATATACTGCACAATAAGGTCTATAGCCCAGGTTGAACCCATGCCAAGTCCGTAGATCTACCATATGGGGAGAAATAACTTCTTTTCTTGCAGATTGGGCATTTTCCCGTTGGCTTAAAGACCGTCATGGCTGGCAAAGTCAGACGGCCGCACCTTGAGGTCACATAAACACTGCAGCCTGCCTCCTATAAATCAGAATTTCAGCCTAAAGCAAGGCGGTGCATCTTGGTAAAGACCTGCTCCCCAGTCAAAGAGCCAGTTGGATTTACGGTCGCTGACATGCAGACCGTGTAGGTGGTTCTCTGCAGCCGACTTCAGAAATGGGATGAAATGCAAGTCTGGTTGTGGGAAGTGCCCTCCATCATGCATTGCAGAGCTCCTTGTTTAAAGTTTTGACAACAAATTTGACATAAAGTTCTTTAAGCATAAAGTTATAGTCAGGATTTTGTCCGTTTCGTGTTAGATAAATATCAGGCACTTTCAGTTAAAGAGACTGCAGAGATTAAAAATGTCAAAATGATGTATTTTCCTCCACCTACATGTTCCAACAATGTCCTAAGACAGGGGAGCCCAAACTTTATGTCTCCGAGGGCCAAAATGAAAAAGTGCCTGTGAGTCGCGGGCCAAACACGGCGATGTCAAGCACGAAAAAACACATAACTGCAAATTATAAAGTTACTTTATTTTATTTACTTTTTATTATTTTCGATAGCCCACATTTGCATTTGATTCTATCCATGCAAATAACATGGTATATTAAGGCGAATGGTAACTATGGCAAAAGCCTAATTTTAGTAGATCAAAATCAACAATTGTAGCAATTTAGTTCAAAAAAGAAAAAAAAAACACCTGTATCTACACCACCTACAGTAAGAAAATGCCACATTAGATTATTTTGATGTCAGTTCAGCATCAATTCTTTTATAAGTACATTTTTAACATATACTGTTGTTGAAGTCAACAACCTTTGCAATAAAAGTTGGAAAACTGTGAAAGTTGACGCTACAACACTCTGTGATTAATAAATACCAAGACACCACAACAGTGTTTCCTTAACTTTGCGAAAGGAGTGAAACAGCGCCCCAAATTTGACGCTCGTGGTCAAAAAGTATTTACCATTGAGAATGAATGGAAGAGAGTTTTAACCCCACGCAGCGCAAAAGTAGGTCACACTCTGGCGGGCCAACAGAATTGTGTCGGTGGGCCCCACTTTGGGGTACCCCGTCCTAAGGTGTAGAAAGTGCAGGATTTTAAAGTCAGTTGTGGTGAACAGATCTGGGCTCAGTCACTCAAAATGGTGTTAATTCGGGTCCGAATTGCCGTCATGCACAAGCTTAATATAGAAGGTGCAGTTACACGTATGACCTGAGGTGGCAGTAGTGAGTATAACATGGTGAACTTGCATCTAGCCCCTTTATGTAAAACATTTGCACAGTTGTCTTTTAATTTCTTTACTTTTTAGCCTAGTTCATATTTGTTCTTATCTTACTCTCCACTTATCAGTCTACGCTTTACTGTTCTTTTTGCAGACCCAACCTGGACAGCACTGGTGAGGTCAGCGAGTCCGGATCGTCAACCGTCAAACACGCGCTCAACCCGGACAAAACATTCATGCAAGTCCATTACCTCAAGGTGCGAGACTATTGGTGGAAGGAAATTGAAAAGAATTGCAGTGAGGAAAGTAGGGGGGAAAGCGGGAAGAAAATAAATTCTTATATGTTCAGCTCACACCATTTGGAATGTTTGAATAGAGTAAAATAAAACGAGCAATGAAGCAAGTTTGTAAGGTTTTGTACATATTTTGTTTTAGCATAATATGGGACTTTTAACGAAACTCGAATAATGTTCTGTTTCACAGGGCTACTTCCTTCTCAGATTCCTGGCCAGTCAAGTCGGGGAGCAACACTTTCTGGACTTTTTCCGGGTGTTTGTGAATAAATCCCACGGACAGCTCATTCTCTCTCAGGTAAATCTGCGCAGGGACCTCATTTCCACTCAATTAACTTAAACGGCCAGCGTAGCATGTTGACTCGCAGCCATCCGAGAGCCCGTTAATAAAACTCAAATTTGAACCTCTTTTAATATGACCTGTCTCTAAGGCACCATGTTATTTCCATAAATTAATTGGGAGCCTGGTGTTACAATAGCTCCAGCGGCTGCAGCTGCATCTTAAATTGGCACGTTAGCTGTTGGCATATGCCGGCTCTTCTGGGGCCCGGGCAGCTGAGCCATCGCACCTGGATGTTGCTGTGTTTGACATGGGATGAGTTCCACCTGGCTACTGTTTCCTCAGCGCCACACCACAGCCCGCACTCTAAATAATGGATCAAGTCTAAACACCGGTTGACCTTGCACTCCTCCCGTCTTCAGATCAGTTACACCTTTCCCTTTCTTTAGCTCTCCTCGCACGTCTGCTAACATGCCTTTGTTTGTGTCTCTGTTTTTTGGACAGGACTTCCTGAAAATGCTGCTGTTTACCTTTCCTGATATTGAGAGGTTTGTACGTCACAGTGATTAATGGCTCCGGGGTAATTGGTTCGTAATAAATCACGTTGGGAAAATACTTTGAGTAGCTGTGGAGACATTAGAGCATAACATGAAAAATTAATTCAAATGTAGAAGCTGATTTGAGTTGTTTAGTACAGTTTTTCTTTTCTTTTTTGCATTCACAAGTTTAGGTTCACTATATCCATCACCCTTATATTATTTAAAGGCACACTGCGTAACATTTCTCCCTGTAAACACAATAAAATACAAGCATTTCATTACAGGTAATGTGTGTTTGCCCTCGTAAGACCGGACGTGTAGATGTTGACAAAAGGCAGCCAAATATAAGATTTAACTTAAGCGCATTATCTCCAGTTGAGCTTTACCCAAATCTAGTAGCTTCTCGACTTGAGATCTTACAGCCTATACCTATAGGCCAGTGTGACGCCATATTTGAAAGCTAAGACCTGCAAAACTGACATTTTTTCATTGCTTTTTTGTCACATTTTTTGTCACATTTTTATTGGGGTTTTTTGTGGCTTTTTTGTCACTTTTTTGTTGTTGTTTTTTGTTGTTTTTCGCCACATTTTTGACGTGTTTTCATCCTCGTTTTTGTTCCTATTTTGACGCTTTTTCAAGAAGCTTTTAGATTTGGGTAGAGCCGAACGGGAGAAAACCTGCTCAGTTCAGGTGGGGTTTAAGAGGTTAACCTCTTACCCCCCACCTTAACAAAGCACATTTTCTCCAGTTCGGCTTTACCCAAATGTAAAAGCTTCTCGACTTGAGCTTACAGCCCATAGGCCAGTGTAACGCTAAGACCGACATTTTTGTTGTGTTTTCTTCTTCTTCTTTTTTTTCTTTTTTTTTGACTTTTTCATCATGTTTTTGTGCCTTTTCTGTCGCTCTTTTTTTTTGCTTTTTTATCATCTTTTTATTGTGTTTTTGTTGCTCTTATATTGCTTTTTTGGGTCACTTTTTGGGTTGTATTTTCATCCTCATTTTCATTGCTACTTTGATGCTTTGTTCAAGAAGGTTTTAGATTTGGTTAAAGAGGCTAGATGCAAGTTGGCCATTTTATACTCACTACTGCCACCTCAGGTCATACGTGTAACTGCAGCTTCTATGTTAAGCTCGTGCATGACGGCACTTTGGACCCGAAGTAACACCTTTTTGAGTGACAGTGCAGGATTTTAGCGGCAGTTGTGGCAGAATGTTAATTCATTCCAGTTTGTAAACCTGGAATAGACACAAATAACTATAAACCTTGTATCCAACTGTTCGGAATGTGGAATTGTCTTCGCCCACTTTGATCTGCAAGGCGGAGCTGAGTCAAAATGCAGCTCTTGCCCTTTGGCACATTTAAACCACCCAGAAGTCAAAACCTGTTTATACAGCATAGCAACTTTTTAATAGATTTTTCTCATTACTAGCTGAAACTAAAGCCCCAACTTTAAAATAATTGTTTTTTTATTTTTTATTCTCATTAATTTCTGGGAGAATACATGAAATTAGTTCTTGGGCGTGTGCTAATTTGGCTTTGGTTCTGCTACAGTGCGTACGTCCCACTGTGAAAACATGGCTCCCAGCAGCAACAGCGGCACTCCCATCCACTCCCACAGTAATCCATGTGTAAAAGGATAGCTGTTCCTCCTGCTCTCCTCCTCAATTTACTCCCTTCATCCTTCCCTCCCTCCCTCCCCACTCACTCACTTCTCTATTTCCCCTGATTGGCTCATTAACCTCCTCTTCAGCTTGACTTTTCGTCCCCTTCTCCTCTCCGTCATTGTGAAAGTGCCATTTCTCCCGGCGAAAGAGCACTCCTGATGACGCTCGATATTGTGTGTATCCGACGCTTATTTTGGTAAACAACACACTCCAAGAGAGACACGGCTTATTTTTAACTTCACAGCGGCGTTATTGATTGCCCGCTAACAGGAAACTGCCATTTTCCAGGCATCAAACAGCAGTAGGTTCTCATCCAAATGCCATTAAGGTAATAACCAATAGATTAAAACAAGATTAGCGGAGCAACATGAAAATGCGAGTGGGACTCCTGTGCGATCCGGAGACCTAAAGCGCATTTGTGTTTTAGTCCTATTACCCAGAGTGTGTGACAGGTCAGGTGATGTATTAAGTGCATTAGGGTTTTGTTTGCCACACAAGAAAGTATGCTGACATAATCCCCTGTAATCCGCCCACATAGTGTCTCCATATCAGAGCAGCAGATGTTCTCTATGAGCTGAATACAGGATTACTTCTTTCAGCCAAGATACGGCTGACTTTCATTTATCCATGTTTTGGGGCGCTCTATGCTCCCGTACTAGAGAGAAAACCTCAATCAAGGCGATGACCACTTCAACAGGATAAGAGAATTGGCCAGACAAAGACTTTTACAGTGTATTCGGGATTATATCCGGCATGACGGGCCAATGATGGGGATTGTAAGACTGTATAATGATTTTGGGATTCTTCATCCACTCAACATATCGAAATCAGACACAAAGGGCAGTTTAGGAAGGTTTACTGCAGTTCAATTTGTTACAGAGGTCTGATGATGTTACAAAAATCTGGTATCTGAAAGTACATGAGACAACTATTACTACGAGCAACTTGGCTAGTACTGTACACACATAACTGAACACTTTAATCACATTTCTTAAATTAATACATGAAACTATAGTAAATAATAGTTATCTGTCAAATATATATCATTTACCCACGTCACACACAGACGCAGACATTTGTGGCTGCCCAACTGAAGCTAACTGATACAGGCGCCATCTCGTCATAGAAGGGGACGGCATTTTCTGACAAAATATAAACTTATTTATCACATACAAATAAAGTCAAGTCTAAATCGGGCCCATATGGATATTTTCTCATAGCAGATTGTTCCGTAGAGGTGAAAAAACAGCGGTTGTAGCTATCCATTAGCATTAGCTCAATGCTAACATGAAGCTTCCTGTTAGCATTCTCCATTATTTATGTATTTATGGGCTGTTGAACCACTTTGCCCCTCTCCATGTCTTTGTATCTTTATTTAGTAGAAAACTATATTCATATTTCAGCATTTGTTAAAAACAGTTAAGGGGGGAAACAATTTGGAGAAAAATCTAAACTTTCTCTAATTATTAAAAAACTATGCTGAATTATGAGTATAGTTTTCTACTAAATAAAGATACAAAGACATGGGGAGGAGCAAAGTGGTTCAACAGCCCATAAATACTTGCTAATCTGATGTTACATGTTAGCATCGGGCTAATGCTAGCAGTTAGCTAGCACTTCTACTGAACAATCTGCTGTGAGAAAATATCCATATGGGCCCGATTTACACTTGACTTTACTTATGTGTGATAAATAAGTTTATATTCCACCATAAAAAGACTAAAAAGAGTGGAAAATTGTGTTTCTCTAAAGATTCTATTTTCCCCCTCGGCGAAGCCACGCCCCCTTCTATGACGAGATGCCGTCTGTATCCTCCCACCTAGTGAGCTGTAATAGAGAATTTACAACACAGTGTGCCACTCGTAACATAAAACATACCTTGCATACAATGACACGGCGATCTCTGTACAGGGGATTTTTCCTAACTCAAGGCTCAAAACGGCAACCTGTTATGCACCAACAATGCAACAAAGAGCAGAAATGGACAGAAAGACAGATATTGCAGTACTCTGTGTCAAGCACATAGAAGCCAGTGTTGAAGAAATAGAATAAACGATGCTCCAGCAGAAGAGGAAGTGATTGGGATTGGATACAGTTTTGGACCAACATCTGAAAAACTTGAAAGCAGCTTTTTCCCCCATTCACAGCTACCAGCAATAACAGCGCACGCACGCAAAATGAGATGAAATATTATTTACAAGCCTTTCTGAATTGCTCGCTTATGCCGTCTGCCTGCGTCTGACAGGCACCCAGTCATTACACAACAGCTAATAATCGCTGCAAACTCTTGTATCCATCCATAAACCTTTGCCCTTCCTCTAACATCTGATTAGGAATAAATTAATAGTTTTGCCCTGTAATTACCTTCGCACTCCAAAGCAAAGTCTGGTGTTTTTTTCCCTCCGGTCGTTCAATCAAAGAAAGAATCTATTTATCCCTTGTAATTGGCACAACATGACAGGACTAATGTAGCGTAATGGCTTTCGAATGTGGATTTTTCCTATAAGGCAAAATTGATGATGACGGGGAAGGTAGGTGCTTGCGTGTGGACTTGCCTGCACGGTGTTTGTTTGGCTGCTCTCTCTGTGTTTGCACTGTGAGTGATATATGACAATTTTCACGATCCATTAGACCTCTTTTGGCTCATGTGCCTTGTTTGTACATTCTAAGTAACCAGTAGAACGCACATGCCCATACATTTACGTAGTCGTAGGTGTGCCCATTGGTTTAGTTTGAGGAGCTTGCCATGAGTCTCTCAGTATTTTCCCAGTGTCGTGTTTTCATAGCAGTAACAGTCACCGTTATAATAGTAATAATGCTAACATTGGGTCCATTGTGTTCCAGAAAAGGCCTCACCCTCAGTGCTATTTACGCTGACTGGCTCGATTGCCCGGGAATTCCAACGGTATGAGCACTTTTTCTACTTAACTCTTTACTTATATATAGCATAATGGTATGGTAATACAATGTAGTTTTGCATATAGCTGGGTATGACCATGCATAATCTAGACTCCGTACGAGATACGTAGCCCAGACTTTTATTTTCACTCAATGTTTAATCATCTTTCCATTTTTACAAGGGTTATCCGACCCCGCTGAGTACTTTTGTTTGCTTTTGGTTTCTGCAAATCCCCCACTGACCTTGACACCACTGCACACTCGCACTGTAGTCTGTAGTTTTAAAGTTAGGGTGATGTTGACTTTATAGAGCCATATTTCACCACTTTTTATCAAAACATTGAGGTTTTCTGTTCAGATTGAGACAATGATGATTATAGAACAGACTTTGGCGCTTAGATCCTGCCAGGCAGACATCAGCTTTGAAATTATGGGAAAAAGATTTAGTTGGAAAAATATGTTTGAGTCCTAGATACTGGTTGTTTTGAAGGAGATGGAGAGGCTGAAGAGACGGGGGTTTCTGCTGCCGTGGCGATGTACTGGAAGGTGTTACTGCATTCTGGAGTTTCTGAGCGTGCGCATACTTTTACTCGTGTCCATGCAGCGAAGGCAACGTGGGTTGAATCGTTATTGTAGCACCTTTTATAGACCACGAGGTTCATACACCGTAGGCAAGTGTTTTCTTTCGTGATTTTCACTGGATGTTTTGAGTGTCTTTCTTTTTTCCAACCCTGTTGCTCCCTACATTGTTCTAACTTTAACGCCTAGACCTAACCCTTTATAAAACTAAATTTTTAACTTAATGAAGCCAACTGAAAAAGTTCAGTTAGGAGTGTCATCCGATGACAGTTTGCGAGGGCGTGGCTTATGCCACAACTTTGTTGGAATAAGAAATGAGGCAGTAGGCCAACAGCTGATGCCTCCAAGCCTGTAGCGCTGTTTATTTAAAACACAGATCTGTTACAGCACAAGGGAAGCGGATCTATTTGTGAACATTGTTTTTGCCCATCATTGAAATGATTAAACATTCATGTTGCCAAAGCCCTGGACGTGACGACATCATGATCGCTCGTATATAGTAAGATCTTCCCGTGTACAAAATGCTGAGGGGCAAACTTATTTTGTGATATATTTCTAGTTTTATTATTCTGACACTGTTAGAATAACATGAATTCTGGCATGAAGCAAAGCTGCCGCAGCCAAGGTTGGCTTCAGTCCCCCATGCTGTTATTGCATTAGAACTACATTTTCCATGGCTAAAATTACTTCCTAAAATAAATGATTGTTTGTGTAACCCATCACTGTTTATCTTTGGCCTAGTTATAGCCACGACCCGTCACCCAGACTCCCAAGTCATCGCACATGGACAGCCGCCACAACAGATAACAGGATTAGAAAGATGCACACTCACGGACAATCAATTCACTTTCTTTCACCGCTTCTTCAGTTTCCACCCATCGCCATGGTAACCGATATTAATTTACCTCCGCGCCTTGCCTTGAGTGTCCCCCCCTCTTTTGTCGTGCGTCTGAGAACTTTCACCTCGCAGATAGCGCCGGTGATGTAAGCAGATACTTGACGGAGCTCAGTGACAGAGGCAAACAATGTAGAGAAAGGAGCGAGTGATAATGCGACCATACAGGACACCGCTCGGGCTTTTTGTGTCGAGCGTTTGATGTCCCCAGCCACCCGCTAATAGGATCACTGCGGATCGATTGCAAGCTTTTTTTTCTTTTTACAAATGCAAGTGCTTGTGATTACGTACATTACAGCCAAGATTCTCTCCCCCTCTCTCTAAATCCATCACTTGACACTATTCTGGCCGCGGTAGAAAAGCAGGAAATGGTCGGAGCCTAATAATAAACAATGACATTCAGAGATCTATGAGTAGGTGATGTGAAATGGCCAGGGCTTTTTTTTTTTAGCAGTCCTCCAGATTAGATGAGTAAGCACTCCCATTGGAATGATGGATCTGGGCAGGAATAGTGTGGTTTAAATAAGGACTTTCCCTTCAAATCTAGATTAAATGCACTAACATTCTGTCTAGACATCTGTTTTGCTAAGCCTTTGTGAAGAAAATAAGACAGTCTTGTGGTTTTCTTTAACATTACTAGAGAGAAGATAAGTGTGTAAATTACTACAGTAAGTGTCCGGTGAGCTCAGGAAAAAGGGTAATGATATTTTTTTTAAATTGTGAAACAGACTTTGGATATCGGAGACCACAAATGACTAGTTTATTATTCTTACTTTGTCAGACACATGGAAAAATATACTTTCTTGCTGACTTACAGGGGGGATGTTATGTAAAATTGAACTGAGAGCTTTTACCATGTTACAGTGTTGTTCCCACATGAAAAATATGCTGTGAGTTGTTTGGCAGCTGTTTGAGTAACATCGTCTTGAGAATTTTGGGACCATACTGGTAGCTTTTAACGCCCGGCCGGTCCAGTCATTGTAACTGAAATGACCAAAATTCATCATAGCCTTGTTGACGCAAACCTAACCATTGCTGTAATGAATAACTACAGGGTACAGTCGGTGCATTCTTCACCAAGGACCTCCAGTGATGTAATTCTACCCCTGCGCGCTGGTGAAAACGCACCTTAAATCCCTCAGATAAAAAGCTGTAGAGGCATTACCGCCTTAGTGCACAGAATAATAGTGAAACTTCTGCGTTTGATATGTACAGACCCTCAGTGGTGACTGTGAGGTGCTGAGAGGTGATGCACAGACTGTTTTTGCTTTATAGGATTTTCTTATAAGTTCATCTTGTGTGCGCATTCTTTCGATAGACATGTTTGAGTTGGATTCTGACAGAAGTTATAACTTCAAGTTGCAACAAACACATCTAAAAGTTGCTTCAATTGACAGAATGCAACTAACAATAGCATATTTTCTGGATTACAGCTGAGACCTTAAAGAGGTGGCAGTAGTTTGATAAACAACTGGTCACTGGTGTCTGGCCACAACGAGCCAAAGTTTGTAATGGCCTCAGACTTTGGAATCATCAGTGGAAATTAGCAACTTTTTACCTGCATTAAGTTATTTTTGAGTCCTTGTGACTCAAAAGTTTGTTTTCAAATGTTTTGGGGCCTGAACCTCCTCAGTGTTGCAGGTTTGATTTGTGCCTAAAGCGGCTCACCCCCTATTGCTGGGTTGCAGTTTTTACCTATTTACAGCATTACACTTTCACAGGTCGTAGCTAAAAAGAAAATATATCAATTTCAAAAATGATCATTAACATCAGTCACTGGGTCCATGATCTCTCTGTACATGAACAAACATTTCCTCAAAAACAAAATAATTTCCCCCCTATATAATAGGCTTTAGAACGCTGTGATGTCTCCTGCAACCCAGCAATTCTGTGCCTGGATATCCAGACTGTGACCGTGCCAATCAATTGTTGCCATGTTATAAGTGGGCTATTACAGAGTTGTATAAATCACAAAACTCACTGACTGTTAATGTGTTTTTAGTCATGTATTGCCGATTGGAAAAATACTCTCGGCCCACCGTGCACCATCCGTGGATTGTTTTTGAGCGGACTTCCACGTCCCAAGGTTGGTGCTGCTCGTGAACAACACGTGACTGCAAATAAACACATCTGCTTGCACGGGAGTTTTCATGTGCAGCGAGCGAGGGCGTGGGGCCCAGACTGATATTCTTGTGTATAAACGATATAGAGTGGATCATTCAGGATTTGCCAGGCAATGGAAAGTGTCCTTTTAGATTGTTTTAGTATTAATAAGAACACCTGTTTTAATGCTTCATAATTCCTAATTCTGATTCTCCCAGAGCTAATGTCGTGTGAAATCCAATCCATATAGCTAGAGCCTTAAAACGTGTATAGTTTCATTCATCTAAAGTATATGTGATATTCAATGTTCAGACGGCACCACACCATATTGTTATTTAGTGTTTGAAGGGACTAGATGCAAGTTGGCCATTTTTATACTCACCAGTGCCACCTCAGGTCATACGTGTAACTGCAGCTTCTATATTAAGCTCGTGCATGACGGTACTAGGGACCCGAATCAACACATTATTGAGTGACAGTGCAGGATTTTAGAGGCAGTTGTGGTGAACATGTCTGGGCTCATTCTACACATTATGACATGGCTTGAAAATGTAGGAGGAGGAATATACATAATTCTTTACGTTTTTAAACCCCCTACAGTCCCTTTAAAATGAGATATAGACACAGAGGCACCCTGACTACTACCCTGACTACTATATACTTGAGCATTATGTTGTCTGGAGCCCCCCTAAAGGGTCCCCTCACAGAGGATGACACATGACGGAGTCTGACACACACCAAAGCCTGACTCAGTGAATGCAGAACAACAGCTATGTGTGGTATCTGTTACACAATGCCAATTTACTGCTCCAGCACTCACTCACTCACTTCTCCAGCCCACTCCAACACCTCCCTCTTACTGTCTCTCTGTTCCCACCCTTCGCCTCTACACACCTTCACGCTTCTCATGCCGCCCTCTATACTGGAGGACTTCTGTGTAATGCACTGAGGCGTGGGGTGAGACTGTTGAACTCTTCATGTGGCTATGGTAACGTTACATCTGTTACTAGTTCACTTCAGTTCCCATGGTGCGGAGTGGTGTGGTAGGCTCAATAACAGCTACAATTAAACCAAGTATATGTTTCAAGAATTTGACCTGGAATAAAAGGCATCACAGGAAAAAGGAGGGTTGAATATTGGAAAAATCTAACTGATTGTGATCTACGTTCATTTGTGACCACTTTGACATTATTATGCAAAGTGGCTGTGGAGGAAGATGGAGGGGCAGAGAGGCTAATGAGTTATGTCACGAGTTTCATGAGTTTTTCATAATAATTATATTTATCGGTTTATATGGTCGGGACACCATCGTCCCACACTCGTCACACTCTCATTCACCTTGACTTATTGTAATGTTTTTAGTGGTTTTAGTGGTAGGGGAAACCAGAACCCCCGCAGAAAACCTATGCAGACACGGTGAGAACATGCAAATTCCACAAAGGCCCCATCCAGGTGGGAAGCACAAGCCTAAACTGCTGTGCCACCGTGCCGTCACATAAAAAATTATGTGAATTAAAGGGAGGGATTATATTTGCAAAACAGACCTTTTAGTGTTTTCTGCCATGTTACAATGTTTTTCCTCGATCAAAAACATACGTGGACTTTTGAGTCATTTTTTAATCTCCTTGGGACATATGTACTAGGAAACTCTATAAACCTCCCTCCCTCTTCCTCTGTAGCACAGCTCTCCCCTCCTCTCAAGAGCAGCGAGAGGTTACAACATCCTGAGCTTTGCTTCTACTAAGCAACATGCTGTGTAGACTGTTCTTATGCTAGCGTCAGGGGTATTTGTTTTGAAGAGGAACAAGGATTGGAGCATCTTAAAAGAAATGGGTTTACTTTCAGAGGAACATCTGGAAGCCAAGTGAGACTTTGAAGATATTGCTTTAGATCAACAAAATGGAATACAATGATTAAAATGTGTTTGAAATAGTTGCACTTGATAAATTATTCTTAATTTTAATGTTACAGGGAACTTTAATGCAAGTTGTTCAATTTTTAAACGGTTGCGTGTCTGGAAAAACAGGGGATTATTGTCTAGTTTTAACGTTAATGTCAGGGCGGAATCCCTTTTCTGTGTGTCGGTGGGACAATAAACACTGTTACACCGGCCAAAACATTGGACAAAACGACAAACTTTTAGGATAAAGTTTTTCCCTCGCCTCTTCAGCCGTTATGAGTGAGCTAAAGCCAGGACAGTCTCCACTATCACCGCGACCTATTGCCCGGCCCATCTTTTAACTTTTTCTCTCACATGAACTCATTCACACGGAATCAACTACAATCTAACCTTTTTATTTCTATGGAACACTCCAGGGACCAAAAGCACATTTGCTTCAGACCTTGGATACACGAGGAGGATGACCTACAGCTGGAAGAGCTGTGCGTGAAACAGGCTGTGGACATAATATACTCTGTGTAAACAAGTATATTAAATCAAAAACGATTGCAATTTTGTATAAGTTGCAGTATTTTTTGAACAAAAATGCATTACATTTACTTTATGGTTCTTTTGTCACACCATACCTAACGTATGGTATAGAGATATGGGGAAATACTTATAAAACGGGAACAAATCCAATGTTCCTATTACAAAAGAAGATTATCAGATTAATTAATTATGCACCTTACAATTCACCAAGTCATTCACTGTTTATCCAATCAAAAATGTTTTTGTTTGACTTAGTCGATTTGTACACGGCAAAGTTCATTTACCAAGCGAAACATAATAAAATCCCTAAATGCTTGCAAATATTGTTTACCCAGCGCGAAAGTAGCTATAATCTATTTAATCAACCACAAATACATTCTACACTAAGAAAACACTGTTTATCAAGCAAAGAAGTTAAATTATGGAATAGCTGCTGCAATGAGTTAAAACAAGCTACGTCTCTTTTTCACTTTAAAAATATTTATAATGGAAAAATATTTGACAGAATGAAAATTAATTAAATATGCTTCTGGAGCGGACAATGGTCCACCCGTGTTAATTCTGCGAACGGATGGTTGTTACCATTAACGTGCTGCATTTATGATTTAAAGGTGAAGGCACAGTAAGCTTTAGCTTCTGCCTGTGCCTGGTCATTTATTGTGTTCATTGCTTGACTTGTATGTTTTGAATGTTTTGAATCATTTGTAAATGACCAAACCGAAATAACCAAAAAATAAATGATTGTCATAAAGTTATTGTCATCATACGACTAGTCAACTCGACTTTGACAGATAAGGACCTTTTAAAAAATATGTTGTAGTTGTACAGTATGTGGGGTGACCCCCTCCAGGAACCGCCACCTTAACATGGTGGAGGGGTTTGTGCGCTCGAATGATCCTGGGGGCTCTGTTGTCGGGGGCTTGGTGCCCTTGGTAGGGTCTCCCATGGCAAACAGGTCCTCGGTGACGGGTCAGACAAAGAGAGGTTCAGAAGCCCCTTATGAGAGACCAACAGACCTGGTTAGAACCATGAGGCCGTCCTTCTGTGGACCCACCACCTGCAGGAGGAGCCATAAGGGGCTGGTGCAATGTGCTTTGGGCAACGGCTGCGCCCACGACCCGGCAACGGAAAAGTGGAAGAAAATGGGTGACAGTTGCCAATCAGTAAAGTAGCCTGTAATCTATAGTTCATCAATACAAGCATGTAAAATTGTTCAGTGGGCTTATTACAGCGTCATATTTCTGCAACAAATCTACCATTGCCAAGCGCCTTCCCCCATCTCAGGCCCAAAGCAGCTGGGATATGTTTCAGCTATAGGAATGAATGTCTTCCACTCATCTTAAATGCTACTGTCGCAGCTTGTGGTCAAAAGAAATACCACTGTCGGCCTTTTCCAGCTGTTGCTACTCCCAGTAGGCTCTGAATCTAACCTGACTTCTAATTTGCATCAAACCCTGCAGGAACACGATGGTATTTAAAAAAGGCGAGTCTAAAATCACGAGTGAGGTGCGGGGGGATAATTTGATCCAACTCCATTGATGATATAATGATCCAAACGTGCAGCGGACCACACAGATGCCTGGCGCTTTTAATGATTTCACAGCACTGACTCAAGAGACGAGATGTCAGAGAAATTAGCATGATCAAACATGTACACAACTCAAACTGTCAGCTCCCTGTCATGTGCTCTGTTCTGCACCAAAAACAAAACCCCACACTCTTTGCCTAAATTCAGATGTAGGCCACAATGTTGTTCCCATTTTTACTTGCATTTGTTTGTCCGTCAGACACATTGACAGATCATTTTGGTTATTATATTGCTTTGGGATGATTGCTCCAACATCAAACCTATGGGTAGTGCATGTACAAATCATTTTTTTTCTAGTAGTGATGCACTTTCCTTTCTGTATATTATTTAACTGGTTGAACATGATAATTGATCACAGCGGAGTGTTTGTGGAGAGCCTGAATTATGTTTCCATTCCTAGCCATCTGTCTGTTACATTGTGTTGTCTAGTTTCCATAGTCCGACTCGGTCCTTGTTCTACGCTACCCCAGAGCATACTATGTGCAGCCTCTCCAGCATGTATACGGTCCTCTCCACAGCCCTCTGAAGTGCAATTCACATCAGCCCGTGTTGGATGTGCTGAAAGCTTTAATAAGGTTATACGCAGAGAGTAGTGTGTGGGCGATGCAGCTCAGGTGACTGTCCATCCTCTGACTGGTCGTTAGGAGCAATGGTGTGGGTTTGATGTGGACATTACATGCTTCATAAATCCTTTATATGTGCTTTGCCTATAGTGCACACTATGAGAAAAATTGCCTCAGTTTTATCCTTTGTCATGCATAAATTTCCCACATAATCCTGGCTTTTTAGGATAATTGGACATCTTGGCGTTGGAAATTGGAATTACTGTACATATACAGTAAAAGGCCTATATTTGCACAAAGGAGCGTTAGCAGTTTCAACTCATGTTTATGGTGGACAACTTTTCTTTGTGAAAAATGCAGGAATGAAAAACAAAAGAACTCTCGGTATGTTTTTGTTGGAGGAACCTTGTAACATGTTAAAAGCTCTTTAAAGCTCTTACATTTAGTGTCCTCTGAGCCCTTTAAGTTGAGCATCTGGTTTGGCTTCTTGGAATTTTTTTCTGCAGCATTTCACTTTCACGCAATTGAAAATCCTATATAAAGGAGCAGCACCGTTTTTCACATTCCTTTTAAGCGCTTGTTACAGCGGTATTAGAAAAGATAAAATAGCATGACTATTGTCAGCATGGCACTAATGGCGAGTCACTTTCCATCGTTCTTTCACAAAAAAAACCAATAAAAGCTATTGCACTAAGCTCCCTAATGAAGATAATTGGTATGTACATAAAGCATATCTATTCTATATGCTAGTTAAGTAAGCGATTAGGAAAACAATAGCCTTTAGCACACCTTAATTCAGGCCAGGCTTGCATATTCACAAGATGACACCCGTTGAACCTCAGCTGCAGTGATAGAGCCTGCCTCGGGCAGACATCATTATCATTGTTTTCTCCTATGAGATGTCAGGAAGTGGTGTTAACTGATTGTACTAATGTGATTAGACCTCATATAGCCTGAAGGAGCATTGTGGGGTCGTCCTCCCGTGGATTCACCACCTGCGGGAGGAGCCATAAGGGGCTAGTACTGCGTGATCTGGCCAGCTTTAACTGCTGCCCCACCAGGCAATTGATAAGCTGAATAAGATTGATGGATGGATGATTAGATGTCAACAGTGTTTTAAACGCAAATGATCACCGTGTTACTCAGGAGTCTTATAATAATAATGGTTTAAGTTTGCAAGATTGACACGCTTCTCTGTAGTCTTTATTCATTCACTCCTCTCCAAGGTGGTAAGCTACTAACTATTCTAGCCACAGCTGACCTGGGACAGATTGACGGATGTGAGGCTGCCAGTCTCCACCATCTGCCCCGCCAACCACTCTCACACATACCCCATTATAGATAGGAAAGATGGTTAAAGTATCTTGACGACACAGCGATGGTGTGCACCTGTTGGAGCTGATTGACTTTTGGATCCATGGACGAACTCTGACCGACTCAGCCTCTAATTAATGAATTCATTCTAAACAGAACCTGGAACTTTTTTTTAGCATCTGTCTAAACATCTTCATTCCTCAACATTGAAACTCATTGTGCTTCTGCCATGCTGTGATATCATCTTAAATTTGAGATTGTGGGTTTTGTCCTTGTTTTTGATCCCATTTTTCCAACATAAGCAGAGTCATGGCAGCTTTATCTGAAACACACAATTAAGTCATCGGAGAAACAAGTGCTCGCTCCCTCCCTCTCTCTCCTCTGCGCTCCTCCAAGCCCTCCCCTTCCTGCTCGTGTCTCTCTCTCTCCCCCTCTCCCTCTCTCTCTCTCTCTCTCCTTCTCTCCGTGTCTGTACCGAGCATTCCACTCACTTGCCCCCGGCTCACAGCTACTCTCTCTTGTTCTCGCCGTTTTTCTAGTGGCTGCGCGATCGGAGCGCCGTGTGGTTACAAGCCAGGCTGGTGGAGGAAGTCAAAGCTGAGGTAAGTCGCTCTATCTCTTTCCCTCTCTCTGCCTGTGTGCCTATCCAACGTCTAGAATAACGTTTACAATAGTTTAAATCACTGTCACCCCATTCCCATCACATAGACATTTCCCCCCTCGGCTCCTTCCGTGTGGTGCGGAGTGCGGCACGCAGCGCTCTACATCTGTTGCGTGTCATTCGGAGCTGACTATCAGATTTCCCATAAAGGTTCCCTCTCTCTCCTCTAATTGCTTTTTCTCCCTATCTTCCCACTCCTCCATTTCTATGTTAAAGTAAATCTAGGTAATGCGATTTCCTGTGTGTTTTCCATTTGCAACCACGGACTATTCAAGTTGCACAGTGTATACATGGCACTTGTGAGAAAGTAAAGTTTATTGTAAGGACGACTTCTCTCACATCTCATGCTTTGCTCTGCGCTCGTCTATCTCAGCTGTAGCTTTTTGTGTTACGCAAAAGTTACAAGGCAAGGATGAATTGGTGCGGTGAAAAGGCTTGTGTGAAAATCTGTCGTTTCCAAAGAAAGAAAGAAAGAAAAAAAAATGTGAGGAGTGAACTAATCTCTTTTTTGTATTGAATGGCATTTATTTTTGTTGTAATTTCGTGCCATTTTTTTCTTTGTATTGTCTGAATCGAATTATTATCAAGTGGTCTAAACCAAAAAACATGAACATATTGCAAACTGAGAACTGGCACGTATGAAAGCATTAGATTCGCCAAACACCTAATTTGTCCTAAATAACTTTTTCCGAGCCTGTTTCCTATTATGCAACAGAAAAAAGTCCCCCAATCAACCTTACTCTATAATTAGTTCAGTTTTCCCCCTGTTTGCCGCATCACACTGTTTTATCTCTCACTAAAAATCTCTCTCCTCCTTTCCCGCCTTCCTGCCTTCCCTCCCTCCTTCCTCCCTTCCTCCCTTCCTTCCTTCCTTCCTTCCCTCCCGCAGGTTGTAAAATGGATTCTCCCCAGCCGGAGTCATCAGGGGAAGGGCAGAAAGCGGAAGAGAACGGAGCCCAAGGTGAACCACAAAGAGGTAGGACCCGAGACCACCAACTACTCCCCTACTAGAGGGGGAAGCCTACGTTTTTTTTTTCCACTTGTTGTTGCTTCCTAAAAACTTCAAACCCATTATGTTTACATGTTGTGTCTGGCCAGCCGGACTTACCCTGTACTTGTCTGTGTTTACATCTTGATAGTTAACCTTTTAAGAGCTTGTATACATCACATGGCCTCCAATCTCATGCGTGGGAAGGGCCCCTGTCATAACCTTTCTCTAAATCAGCTTTTGAAAAATCTTCTTGGTAAAAATAGCCTTGTGTCGTACATACAAAGGCTAATTGGAAGTCGCTAGAGATGGTTAATCCTTTTCTCTTACTAATTGACACACACAGGTAAGCATAAGGCCTGCATCTTTCATGAACACACACTGGTCTGTAAGCCTCACAAGGGCCACAAGTCATTATCCGCACTGGAGAAGATTTACACAGCCCATTTTACACACGGAAAATATAATTTTAGTAAGTTTGCCGCTGTATGTTTTGTGGCAAGATTGATTTAGATAAGTGCCCAATGGTGTTTTTCCAGGAGCCTGGGATACTGTGGGGACTTGTTTTTACTCCTTACTCCTAGTGCAGCTTTCAACATGTTTAACAGGAGATTTCATCTTACAAACCAAAGCGGCGTCTAGAAGAAACCCACAGAGTGTGCAGCAAAGTGTTAAAGCATGTGGATCTGCTGTATAATGTGAGATATGTGTGTAGAAAGTTGGCTGGCAGCAAAAGACATGAGTGAAATGTAGCGTGGGCCACTTTTTCGACCACCTGATGAGAAGGCTACCTGCTATACGCCGCATCTGCGAAGGAAAGTCAATATAAACCACTCATTTTAGGACACAGAATTGGGGGAAATAAGGATTTTTTTTGCCAGTTCTAGCCTTGCCCAGGTGCCCATAACCCTTGAGTCCTTGCGCAAGTCATTTCAACCACTTTGCCCATTCCCCTCATTTGCTTGTCTGACTTGCTATGACAGGAACGCCAAATCAATCAATCGATCAAACATTTCTGCTTGAAAACAAATAGCTCTGTTTTGCCTGTTTCAACATTTCAGTATAAGGTAACCAGGTAACCTTACACCGCCATTTATATCCGGAGTTGCTTTCAGAAAACAGAAGTGGGCGCTTTCTGTCCCTTAGTCAACAGGGGCTTGGATCCTGCTGATTGTGGGACACGCCATTTTGGCTGCAGTTGTCCAGTTTGTTTTTACATGTGCGTATCAGGTCGGCTATGCATTTACTGGGGTGAAAAGGGTTAAAACACTCCAAACTGCTTTTTAATAGGCCTCTGAACGTGCAGTCTTTCCCTGAGGCTGAGCTTTTATGAGAAGGTGAAACTGCTGGGAATACTTTAAAAAAAAAAATCCTGTTATCAAAGAGTGAGCGAGAGTATTCAAAGAGTTCTGTGCAGTTTAACCATTTCCTGTTATGAGCTATTCGGCTTTCGGGCATGGATGTTGTTTATCATTCACAATCTGACAAAATTACGGCATTCATCATCATCTAACGTTTTTAATTACCGCTTTTGCTGTCTGGCAATTTGTAATTTAGCTTTGGTCACCATTGCTTTATATTCTAGTGCGTTAGATGAGGATGAATTACAGATTAATTCATCCATTTGTGTGTCACATGACCTTTGTTGCACCATAATATAACATTTAGTTTAAAGGATGTATCATGCAAACTTGACTTGGCTTGTTCCTTTGTTAAAAACGTGCCCGTATTCTGCTACATTTGTGTTTTGAGGAATCATCTTTACTTTACTACTTCAGCAGAAGAACAACCATCTGTATTTTGGGTTTTGTTGTCATAGATGTAACATGAATCTGTCATCCAAATTTATAACACTGCTGAAAGTGTTTTCATTAGTGTTGCTATGTTGTTAACTGAAAGTGACGGCTTGTTTCCACCGTCATTCCCACTGGGGATGCACCGATCTGACACTGGTATCGGATATCGGAAGCAATACTGAAAAAAAAATACAATATCGTGTATCGGCTACAAATATCCGATACTGAACCGATACCAGTTTTGGCAGTCAACTTTTGCCACCTAAATCTAAGAATATGGGCATGCTGTATATCATTGTAAAGAACCAGGAGAATTCAATCGCTGAGTTTCAACCTCCGCAAACGCATTATTGATCGCCGCGCAAAATGCCGCGGTTAGCATCAGTATGCTAAAGCTAGCGTTAGTGAAAACTAAGCAAAGGTGGGACAGAAACTAGCATAGAAATACCTAAAGTAGCCTAATAAAATAAAATCGACCACTGCTGAAGCCAAGTGTTTGTATTTTAGTTTAAGAAATAACTGATCTACCATATTTGTAATGATTAGATGTGTTTATATTAATGTAACCTTAAAGGGATGTTTCAGGATTTTTGGCATAGGGCCTCATTTCCTAGTTTTCTAGAGTGTTGCTCATTTCTGGAGATATTTTTTTTTGTAATTCTTGCAGTTCTTATATTTGAAGAGTTACGTGGCGCTTGGCTTGTGCAAGGCTAGCGCATTTCTATGGTATCAGCTAGCCTGCATTAAAAACAGTCTTACGCACTCCACAGTGCACCTGAGGCAAATAATTTATAACACCAAACTAACCATATAAATGTCCAAATAATTTTTGGAATATAACTGACCTTGCATCACATGAATGATCGCATTTTGATGGACTATTTTCTAGCAGATCACTCCGCCACCGCATAGCTTATACAACCACGAAGCTGATGCTGCTCAAATATAAGGTATTTTAAATGCAAAATGGTTAAAATTACTCTATCGACACAGACATTTATATCGTTAGTCTGGTGTTATAAGTGATTTGCCTCAGGTGCACTGTGGAGCGGGTCAGACTGTTTTTAATGCAGGCTAGCTGATACCATAGAAATGCGCTAGCCTTGCACTAGCCTAGCGCCATGTAACTCTTCAAATATAAAAACTGCTTGAATTACAAAAAAAAATATCTCCAGGTATCAGCAACACTCTGGATAACTAGGAAATGAGGCCCTATGTCAAAAATCCTGAATTATCCCTTTAAGCCTGTCATATACCCAAGAATAATTAGTGTAGAAAATTCCAGAGATACTCAAAACCCAGTATCGGTAGCAAAAAAAGCTGGATCGGTGCATCTCTAATTCTCACTGCTGGCACTCTTGGTCTGCCAGGAGTCTGACCAGCCCAGTCTCTCACTTCTTACGGTTTTCCTACATGATTTAAAATTTCAAAGCATAAAGCATCAAAGCTGGTGTTCCCAAAATACATTTTTATAAACCACAATTATACATGATGTGTTGTTCACTTTGAAATCTGTTCAGGCATTCAATACAAACAATATTGGTCCACTCCTTGTTATCCGAAAAACAAATTGCCCATTGCCATTAATTAACCATGAAGCGATCCTGTTGCTGTCATTTACACACATGCGGCACTGGCACCCTCCCAGTCGGACGTGTAAAAAGGGGGCTGCCAAAAGGGCCTCTTCCTGAAAGAATAGCCAATTACTGCTCACTTGCTTTTACACAATAGTGCGGATGGAGAGCGCGGAGAGGTGGGAGGGGCCAGCGGAACAGGGCCCTGAAACAGAGACGGATAGATACAGAGTGGGGGCTGGGGGGTTGAGGGGGGGTCAGCGTTTGAAGTTACACCATAAAAGCCGGCACTGAAAGGAAACATGTCATGACCCACCCCCCTGCCCCAACCCCCCTCAACCCACGAGACACCCCCTCTACCATATCCATCCGACCCGCCTCTTTGTTTCTCCACACACAGGGACCCCATGGATGGACCAGGTGTATTTTATATTACCGTTTCATGTACTTCAAACACCTCTCCTCCCGTCGGCTCTACCTCCCCGCTATCCCGGCTTGTTGCACGACCATAAATCACCTGGTGGACCTGGTCTGGGAGGCGAGGGGGGTTGGGTTTTCACAAAAAGATGACTTTGGAAGAATTGTTGATTGATTGGGGAATCTGAGACGTGTAGCCATAGGAGGTAGGATTGTGTGGTTTGGAACAGCTTAATTAAATACAGTTGTGCTCAAAAGTTTACATCCCTGGCAGAATTTTTCAAAAGAATATGGAAGATAACACAAGAAGTTTTTGTTACACTCATAGTTAGTGGTTGTGTGAAGCCATTTATAAAGAAACAATGGAGTTTGCTATTTTTAAATCATATTGAATAAAGAAAGTACCCAATTGTATGCATGTGTATTGCCCCCTTTAACATCAATAACAGCTTGGAGTCTTTTGTGGTAGTTGTGGAGAAGGTTCTGTTATCTATTTGTAAAGTGACCCATTCTTCTTGGCAAAAGCCTCCAGTTCCTGTAAGTTCATGTAAATTCCTGGGCTGTTTTGCATGACCTGCATGTTTGAGCTCTCCCCTCAGTGGTTCAATGATATTGAGTTCAGGAGCCTGACATGGCACAAGCGGGACCTTCACTTTATTCTGCTGAAGCCACTGGCATCAGTGAACCAGCTTCATATTTCACAGTAGGTATGGTGCACTTTTCATCAGAGGCCTTGTTAACAACAAAAAAGTGCATTTAGTCGTAGCTATTTGTAGCTTCTTTCTGTGGATGTAAATAGTCCCTTATGGGTTTGATTAGAAAGCAATCGAAAGCCATAAACATATTCTGGATGTATTCTGATCAAATAGAGCATTTATCATTGCTTATCTGTAAATAGGGAGGGCTTTACTCAATGCTCACATTAGTAATGAAGTTATTTTAAGTATAAGGTAAGACATTAGACAACTTGGCTTTCAAGTCCATCCAATCCATCAGATAAAGTTTGTGGTCTTTGGTCTCCGTCCTGGAAATGATATCAGAATAGGCAGTATGAATAATAATCTTTACTGATGGACCGTAATAATTCCACATTGATAGTGTGACTTTCTCTCACCCCATTTATTTGCACAGACATGTTTTACTGGAGATGTTTAATTTGAAAAAAAAACAACGTACAGGGTCAACTTCATTAATTTTCAAAGTGTGCTCTATTGACAATTATAACGACTTTCTTTATATAATAATGAATTTGAAATGCGAGTTGAGTTTTCTAGTCATGTTTTAATGTTTTAGCTCGCTCGGGGATAGCATCTTGGAGCAGAGGTTTTGTGGTGAGGACGGCGGAAAGACTACACAGACTAGACGACTGCGGATTCCCGTAAAGTCACTGGCTCCATTAATAAGGATCTTGCCCGAAACGGCGAGCGAGATGGATATCTGAAGACAGGAGCTGAAATATTACACTAACGATATGGAGATGAAAAGTGATGGCTGCCGTGGAAAACAGTTGAAGCGGGAGTTTTTACTGAGCGCGAATTAGTCCGGGGCCGTGTGTAGCATTTAGCGCTAATGATATCACGGATGATTAGGGAGCACACACACATGCACACAAACACTAACGGACTACTCCCACAGAGCAGGCCCATCTCTGCTCAATTTAAGACAGACAAGTTTACTATCAACTTCCTCTTTACGGTGTTTGCATTGCCGTGCGGTTTATTGATTTGCGAGCGGCCACGGCGTGCGCGTCCGCCTGTATCTGTGAGTGGCGTGCGCGCCCAAGTCCGGCGTGTGCGCGGAGGTCTGTAGAAGGATATTAGTCACGCCTGTGCGCTAATGGGCCTCATTTTGCTCTCATTTTCATCTGCGGTCGGCGTAATGAGCGGGTCCGTCTGCCCCTGCTGATCAGAACAGGAAACCCTGTAGGGCTTAAGGGCTGTAAAAGAGTTGGAGACTTGGGACACAAGTTTTTTTGGCAACAGAGCGGGCGTCTGCGTTTTCCATCACACACACGAGGTGGATATTATCTAATGTCTGAGACTTTTCTTTGACCGCATGCAGTGCAAGTAAGGTGAGGACGCTCATATATCCAATAACATATTTTTGAAGTATTGAGTGGTCATTTGAATGGTATTTTTTTTTTAATAATAGTTATTCACCTACAAAACATCTGTAGTTTGATCAAAGGGACTATAGGGAGTTTAAAAAAGTTAAAATTATGTATTTTCCTCCACCTACATGTTCCAGCCATGTCCTTATGTGTAGAATGAGCCCAGACCTGTTCACCACAACTGCCTCTAAAATCCTGCCTCTAAAATTGCCGTCATGCACAAGCTTAATATAGTTACACGTATGACCTGAGGTGGCAGTAGTGAGCATAAAATGGCTAACTTGCATCTAGCCTCTTTAAAGTAAAATACAAACACTTGGCTTCAGCAGTGGTTGATTTTATTTTATTAGGCTACTTTAGATATTTCTATGTTAGTTTCTGTCCCATTTGATTAGTTTTCACTAACGCTAGCTTTAGCATACTGATGCTAACCGCGGCATTTTGCGCGGCGATCAAAAATGCGGAGGTTGAAACTCAGCGATTTAATTCTCCTGGTCCTTTACAATGATATACAGCATGCCCATATTCTTAGATTTAGGTGGCAAAAGTTATGTTTTTAAGGCGTTGAGAGCCAAAACTGGTATCGGTTCAGTATCGGATATTTGTAGCCGATCCTCGATATTGTATTTTTTTTCAGTGTTGCTTCCGAAATCTGATACCAATATCAGGTGCAGTTACACATATGGCCTGAGGTGGCAGTAGTGAGTATAAAATGGCGAGCTTGCATCCAGCCCCTGTGGGCACCAACTCTCTTTTGATTTGCTAAGACAAGTCAGTGTTTTTCTGAGCAACTTTGAATGAACACATTTTCTTGAAGAGTTGGACAGAATTTTATTTTTTGGAAATAACTTGAAATTCTTAGGGAAAAATTACAAGTCTCGTGTGGTCTTTTGGAGAATCTTCCACCGTGTGACATCAGTTACTTAATGAAAACTTTCCTAATTTAGATTTTCTCTTGGCAACTTTTGAAAATGTTGTTTACACCCCCCTACCCCTTCCCCAAGAAAAGTTTCCTAACACATACGCACATCCTCTCAAATATGAGCAAGAAGTCATTACCATATTTGGAAAATGTTCTGTGTTGAGAAGGCAAAGTTAGTTAGTGCAAGCTAGTGATGCCAGACACTGAATTAGCTCTGCACAAAACAACATGCATAGCTAAAATTAGCAGCCGGGTAAAACATGACTGATGCAGGAAGACATATCCAAACACCTTTGTTTTACTTCTGCAAATAGATGGAATTTACTTGGCTCTTCCACATGAGAAACAAATCAAGGAGATTGTGAGACGCCACGTTCTTGTCATTCTTTCCCCAATTTTTTTCTAACAACAAGCATTTTTTTGTGTGCTAACTTGCGCATCCACAAAAACAACTTTACCTCATCTGAACCTGCATATCACATTGACTCATGCATGGTTTTAATTAGATTTCTTCATTTTCAAGTTTCGCAGCAAAACAACCCGATAAGAAGACAACATATGATCGCACACACGCAGATTCTGGGAACAGATTGCGCGGGGTGGCACAGGCCTGGACTATTATGTATCGGAGAACAGGGACATCTTTCAGTGCGCCATAATAACTCCACAGATGCAGCCAGATAGGTGGACTATGAGTCAGGCTTGTCACCTCAATTACTCCCACGTCGCAGTCGGCACCTTCGATGGATGGATGGAAGCCTGTACTGCCAAAACATGTAGCTCCCTAGTTTGCCGCGGACAAATGTCAACAGGTTTAGAGGAACAGCTTGTCTCCAAATGCTCCTGCTAGCTGCTAAGTGCTGTGTGCTGAAAGTAACTTGGGTCCAATTCAAAAGATTGGGGTGAGGGGACTTCTGAGGTCGGGAACAGGCGTATCATAAATTGAGGAAAAATATGTAGTTCTATCTTTCAGAGCGGCACATGAAAGGCCCCGGTGCTGTACCCTTTACAATTAAAATGGACTAGAGAAAGTAAAACGTTGTTGCGAGAGCCCCGAGCAAAGTTAGCCTTGGCTGTCAGTAATACGTTGTCAGCATTTTAGATTTTTTTATGGAACTCACAAAAATGCATAAAACATTTAGTAAGAAAGAATCATTACCAAGAAAAAGGAACCTCAAGAATTCAGTCATTGCTTTAACTACTAGAGTCCTGACACTAGCTTTAATTAGGACTTGGAGACAGGAGAAGGGATAATGGAAGTTGGAGAAAGTCCCTTTATATTAGGGCTGCACGATTAACCTTTATCACATCAAAATTGGGGTTTGGGCTAAACCGCAAGGGTCTGAGGTTTTTTAGTTGTTGTTGTTCCTTGCTTGTGTCTCTGCCGTTTGAGTGATGGACGTGTTCGCCAACCAGAATTATGGAGCCTCGCTTCCTTTGGCCAATCAAAATTCCCTGCAGGAGAATCATGTTTGTTTGTGGAGCAGTGTGTGTGCAAACTGAAAACAATCCTCACTGCTAGTAACAAACAAGTGTCTAATGACCTGCGGGTCAGATAGTGTCATTTCATCGCAGAGTTGGTTGTGCCCATACCGCCTTTGCTCTGCCCAATCCCGTCAGACCTTGGAAGCTAAGCAGGGAAGGGCCTGGCAGGACTTGGATGGGAGACCGTTTGGGAACACAAGGAAGCCTAGCGAATGTAGTGAGTGGTTGGTGGTGGTCGGAGGGCGCAGACTGGTTGCCTAGTAGTTTACCACCACCGAGTATGGAGTGAATGAATAAAGCGTCTTTGAGTGTCCAGAAAATATATACAACCGATGCATTATTATTATTATTATTTCATCGCGGAGTTCGTGGTGGTCCAAAAAAAAAACAGATCGTGTTTGCTCATCGCTGTATGTGTTTGTCATTGTCACTTCTTTACAGCAAGTTTTTGATGTAATTATTTAGCTGAATAGGGAGAAAGAAAGAATGTGAGAGCGCCACATTTTTTTGTGAATGATTCAAACTAAGGATGTTTGTGAAGGCTCTCATTCATCCAGGGAGTATCCATCATAGACAGGGTTAAATCATTGACGGGACGGGGTTTTGGTCAAGTTGAAGATATTTCGTTTCTAGTCACAGAAGCTTCTTCTACGCTCTTTAGGTCAAAAAAGACACTATCACCCAAACTGGAGTGGTCTATATAAGACCCAGGCTCCTCCCAAACTAAGGGTGTTCTGGTAACTCCATTATATGCCTTTATGCTGCCTCTTGCAACATGATGTTTAACAGCAGTTTCGGAAGTATATATGCAGCTCAATTGCATGGAGAAATAAATCTTAGGCTCTACAAAAGTTGCAAGTTGAATCACAAGCACAATATCTGCTTTTGAATTAAACAATTGAGTCAAGAACCAAAACTACTTTTAAATTGTATAAATGTTGTAATTGTAAGCCAAGCCAAAAGACAAAATTTTAACTGTTCCCACTTTACAGCACAGTAGCAACTGGAGTGAAACAGCCTGATAACAATGATGAGGGGATGGTACTTTTTCCAAGTTTATTATCCAGTAAATAAATGTTTCTGGTTATTGTCTTAATATTGGGTTAGGATTAATCATTGTACCATGAGCAAACGCTACTTTTATTTTGTCACGTTCATAACTTGCATGTGCTTTCACCCATCTGCCATCATCAACTGTCATTTTGCACATTAACATAGATGCAACTTTCGATTTTCGGAGCCCCCCCTGTCTCTGTGGGACGCAGCCATGATAACCAGGCCTCTTGTCGGCCCCTTAAGGAGTGGGCAGCTAGCAGGCGTTTAGCCCACCTGCTGCACGCTTCTGGTAACACACAAGGGGCGGCTATCAGGAAATTGTTTCAGTCTGGCACTTTGTTTACCGTTTAAGTAGCCAAAGAAGTTGGGGTTTGTTGATTCGCTCAGAAAGACACATCTGAATTGAATTTTGCTGTCGGAAAATCTATATGTGTCTGGCGTTTATGGATGCGGTAATTAGTCTGATTTGGAAAAAATGACCGTTTGCCGGCCGCGTTTGATTTTTCTCCCTCTTTGCTGTCCGTCTTGTTTTGTCTTGGCGTCTGCTGGCTCTGGGTGATTTGTTGTAATTTGAGATTTAGTTCTTAGCATTCATCAGACAACCTAATTCATTCTGCGCTAATAATGATGGTAATTTTCTGACAGAAGACACAGTACATTAGTTTGCAGTGATTTTAATTAGAAAGTTGTCCAATGCAGAGATTGGATTACATGAGTAAGTTGTAGGATCGCGGTACGCACGAACACGGCTTTTTAACTTGTGATTTGATGGATTGGCGGCTCTAGGGTTGTAATACTGCATTGGGAATTTAATTGTGGAAGAAGGGGTTCAATCATCATTTCCCAAAGTGTTTGAAAGATGCTTTGAGGTTTCGGGTGAATCAAAGAGAGCAACTGAAGAGCTGGAGAAATGTGTTCTTTGCATTTGGGCCATTTTTCCAATGCTGCTGGAACAACTTGTCAAGAAGTATATACTGAATATTGTGGGACTGACTGGAGCATCTGGGTCTGGGAGTCCAACCTGAGACCTTCGTCATATTGTGCAGCTTTAGTTAGAAACTTATAACTGTTGGGTTCCTGAACATTTTTTGTGATGTAAAGCCTGTCGTTGAAAGTAGTCTAAAGTCTTGAAAAGCGAGCACAATTTGACTTTGTGACCCTGTGTGTTTTCTCTTTATGCCTGGAGACACCATTTTTCTGGCAGAATTAAAACATCCCACTAGTGTTGTTTGACCGTCATCCTTTCAGAAACAGACCTGACCCCTGCGCAGTGAGGACACATCTGTTTTTTAAACAACTGTCCGACTCCTTTACCCCACATCCATCGCTCTGGCATTTCTTCTCTGTTTCTTCTGCTGCTTCTGCTGCTGCTGTTCTGCTGCTAGCCCCGTCTTATATCTGTGTCTGTTTCTGGAGCCCTGATTTATTGGCCATGAATCAGGGATGAGGGAGTACGCCGGAGAAGAGACAGGAACGCGGAGGGAAATGGCTGCTTCCGGACAGACTTCATCACATCAGCAGAGGAAATAGTCAGAAGGGTAATGTGTGTGTGTGTCCAGGCTCCTACCCTGGATCAGCACATCACTAAAGGACTTGAAATCCTCTACTGTAAACCAATATATCTCACTAACTTGTTGCATGTGTCTGCTGTAAAACAACATCAAAGAGATCAGATCACACTTGTTCCTTAAGAAGAAGGTCCTGAGTTTGATTCCAGACTTGGTCCTCAGAATTAGGGCTGCACAATATATCGCAAAAAATATCGTATCGCGATCTTAGCTGATGCAATATCTGGATCGCGAGAAGCCACAATATATCGCAACATTACCATAGCCTTCATCTGACTGAGATCAACCCATTTTTTTTGCAAACTCATGCATTGAAGTCATGTGTAAAAGTTCAGCTTTAGTTTAACATTTACTAGCTTTGTTAAATTCTACCCTTGTTTTGGTCCTGATGGGGTGTTTTTAAAGTCTTCTTTTGACACAATTTGCTGAAAAAAATGGAACATATCATGGTGAAATAACGCAAAAATATCGTTATTGCGATATTGCACAGCCGTATCGCATATCACAAGTCACTTCAATATCGTGCAGCCCTACTCAGAATGCCCTGGTTTCCTGAAGAAAACACGTTTTCCTATGGGGACTTTAAAATCTACCACACCTAGACTCCATTGGCAGTGTTTAAGAGTGTTAGTATATATGGTGCCTCTGACCATCCGCCTGTAAATATTTTTTGTATTGGCTCATATCTAACACTTTTCACGACAGTAGGTGGCAGCAATATAACCTTCCCTTAGAGGCCAATCTCCATAAAACCCAACAGAAGATCTGTGAGTAAAGAGAAAGCAGTTTTATAAGTTATCTTCAATCAATCAAAAGACGAATGCAGCTGGAAACTTCAAGTATTACTCAGCATTTTTGTAACAATGTAGTTTTCCCAACCAAGTCTTATCAATTTTACGATTGTAGCCTGATACTTGCAAGTAAATGTTGGAAATTGACCCCTCTGACTGTTTTCTGAGTTAGATTTGAGCAATTATGTCCCATTTTACAGACACACAAGAACTCTCAAAAATCTGTGTATGATCTTTTGACTACAATAGTACCTAGTTTTCAAAATATTAGATAATTTTGAGTTTCTAGAAGTAGGGCTTTTAAACATTTGCTGAGCTGTACTTTGAACACACTTGAAAGAAGCACCAGCCTCATAACCTTGAATAACAAATGCGCTGTCTCGTGGTGGATTTTATAGTCGTCTGCCTCTTGTTAAAGTGATAAATAGTGGAATATACAGATGGACAGACACAAAGAGAGCCTCGCTTACTCAGACTGCGAGGGCCTAATTGCATTGAAGACACAGGTGCAAAGGACAACGTTCAGCTCTTTTCCCAGTCTGTTTACTTCATTACGCCTGTGACGCCGGCATTCCCAGATGGGCCCGATAGCGCGCGTTACTAAAAGAAACATTGATCCGTGCATTCCTCCGAGCCCTCGGAGTGAAAAGGCTCCACTCATAAGCTCATTGGAGACCGAGAGACGGAGAGCGCGGGAGGACATCTCAAAGAAACAAACACAACAGCCGTACAACAACAGATCGATACGAGCATCTTATGGTGGCTTTTGTCATTTCCCTCGCCGCGCCGTGATGCTGCCGGAGAAAATAAAAGTGCTGACACGGACCAAAGTCTTAGAGAACAACAGCTGGGCCTCTCGACTGCCTCGCTCACTATCCTCAGTGAAGCATGCTGTTTATGCAGGATTAGGCAGGTTGGTGGTGGGCTCAAATAGGAAAGATCCCTATTGGGCAGCTAATTGAAGCTATATGCAGCTGTTAACGTAGTGGCATTGTTGTCAGAACTGAACCTTAAAAGGGTCTTAAAATTCTGCTGTAATTCGCACTATCAAAGACACATCGACTTCTCTTTTCTGCTCTTCTATTCTTCCACATTAAAGGAATAGGCATGAATAGATAGATAGGAATAGATATGTTACCTTAGCTTTGACGAGTTCTTTTGTACCTGTCTGTGCCTTCAATCACATAAACACAGTGCAGACGGCGTTAGCATTTAGCCTCTCCCCCTCTCCACTATAGCTCCAAAACTGGTCAAGATAGAAGCTACCAAGCTCTTTCACGTTTTCCCTATTTAAATATGGTTACGTGAAGTGTTACACTACAAAGTATAATTACACAAAATTAAACAATGTGGATTTTCTAAGCGGATAAAAGGGGGAACTATGTTGTAAGGCGTGATAATACCAGGAGTAGTTCAAAATCCGTGCAGTAATATCTTCACTTTACTGTGCGGATGCCAAACTACTACTGGTATTATTATGCCTTACAATATAGTTCCCCCTTTTATAATAATAATAATAATAATAATGCATTGGTTTTATATAGCGCTTTTCTGGACACTCAAAGACACTTTACATTGTACTATCCATTCACTCCATACTTGGTGGTGGTAAGCTACTATTGTAGCCACAGCTGCCCTGGGTTAGAATGACGGAAGCGAGGCAACCAGTCTGCGCCATCGGCCGCTCTGACCACCACCAACCACTTACTCACTCACTACATTCGCTAGGCTTCTTGGTGTTCCCAAACGATCTCCCATCCAAGTCCTGCCAGGCCCTTCCCTGCTTAGCTTCCAAGGTCTGACGGGATTGGGCAAAGCAAAGGCGGTATTGCCACATTTTATCCGCTTAGAAAATCTACATTGTTTAATTTTGTGTAAATATACTTTGCAGTGTAGCTCTTCACATAACCATATTTAAATAGGGAAAACGTGGAAGAGCTTGGTAGCTTCTATCTTGACCTGTTTTGGAGCTATAGTGGAGAGGGGGAGAGGCTAAATGCTAACGCCGTCTGCACTGTGTTTATGTGATTGAAGACCAGACAGGTCCTAAAGAACTCATCAAAGCTAAGGTAAGAACATATCTCAGTATGTAAAAACGGTGGCCTATTCCTTTAACATCTTTTTTATATGATTAAATGTAGCTCTTCTTATAACATTTTATAATTTCTCTCATCTATTAAAAGAAAAGTTTATATAGATCCAGCTGGTCTTAAGCATTCCAACTTTTCAGACAGACGTTCATTTGCACGTCCCCATAGGCTTCATGCCCGTTTAATCTCTCTATCAAAGACAATTGGCCTATTTTATGCTCAATTATCTTTTACTCCACATATATTGAATTTGGGGCTCTAGTACGGTCGGGCGTGCAGAAACTTTTGAGAAGAGGTGAGTAAGAGGATGAGAGAGCACATTGGAAAGATTTTTTGATTGCTGCGGGAAGAGAAGATGGCTCCATTTGTGTAACGGTAATGAGAGAGAGAGACACTCCAGGAGAGGGCCGGGGCAGATCTGTTTCATTCATCACTCAGCGGCGGGCGTGTTCTCAGGGGTCGTTTTTTTTAGTCTTGTCTCGCCTATAGGAACTCCATGTAGTAGCACCTTTGTCAGCTTTACACTATACGCTGTTCTCAAACGTTCCGCGGAAAAGCAACGGACGTCACGATCATTCAACTTTATGAGAAAGTAAAGGTTGGCTCCATAAAGGCTGCCGGCTATCGACCGTAGCTCAAAAAATGTCATCACATCTGCTGTCGATATTTTCTCTGCAGTTATCGTCACGTCTGATTTGAACAGCTATAGAGGTCTATCCATAGATTGCGGCCCTATTAAGCGATGATGATCTACCTATGCAATCTGAGCTATAACTGGACATTGTTATTGACCACTCACCTACAAGTGAACTCTATTGCTTCGATTGGTAATCAGAAGAGCTATGGATTGAATGCTTACATTTAAAGGGACTATAAGGAGTTTGAAAATGTTAAAATTATGTTTTTCCTCCCCCTACATGTTCCAACAATGTCCTAATGTGTAGAATGAGCTCAGACCTGTTCACCACAACTGCCTCTAAAATCCTGCACTGTCACTCAGAAAGTTGTTAATTCGGGTCAGAAGTGCCGTCATGCACGAGCTTAATATAGAAGGTGCAGTTACATGTATGACCTGAAGTGGCAGTAGTGAGTATAACATGGCAAACTTGCATCTAGCCCCTTTAAGGACACACCGACCCGATACTGGAAAAATTAGATATCGAATATTGGCTACAAGTATCCAATATGGAACCTGTTTTGGCTCTCACAGTTAATTTTGAAGGGCAGAACCTGGAGAATTCAATCACTGAGTTTTAAACGGTATATCATTTTGATTGCCGTGCAAACTTTCGGGGCTAGCAACAGCATGCTAAAGCTAGTTTGTATTTAGTTTGTAGTTTAGTTTATGAAATGCTGTTAAAGGGACTATACAGAGTTTAAAAATGTTAAAACTAGTAGTATTTTCATCCCCCTACATGTTCCAGCCATGTTCTAATATGTAGAATGAGCTCAGACCTGTTCACCACAACTGCCTCTAAAATCCTGCACTCACTCAAAAAGATGTTAATTTGGGTCTGAAGTGCCGTCATGCACAAGCTTAATATAGAAACTGCAGTTACGCATAAGACCTGAGGTGGCAGTAGTGAGTATAAAATGACTAATTTGCATCTAGCCCCTTTAAAGAGTTACAGATCTAATCACTTTATGTTGAGTTGTTTATTAATGTTGATGCCTAAAACCTGTCATACGCCCAAGGATATTTAGTGTAGAACAGTATTACTTGTTAAAGGTTTTCCCATTAGTTTATTAATAGATAAACTAAATGGTCAGACTCATTTATAATTGATCTTTAACATCATGACAAGAAAAGATGAGACTTTATTGATCTTAAAATGGAGAAAAGAGGACCAGAGCCCCCCACACCTGCAGCACAGTGGAGGCGTCACAGGAGGTGCAACAGGAAACAAAGAAGGGACAAACAAGGATGTATCCGGGCAAGACTCACAGCTAGGATTATTTAAAACAGATTAACTGCTAAGGTCTTCCCAGACAAACCCAGGAGGCGGTGCACCGGTTCAGAGGAGCACATAAGGCAGCCAGCCAGGTTTCCTCCGGGGCGGCTCAGGACTAACATCTGAACACAATTTTGTTGTACAGTTGTAAAATGATAAATAAAGCATTTACTTAGTCTCTTGCAATCTGTCAATATTGGATAACGGCAGACACTCAAACCACCAGTATCGGAAGCAAAAAAGCTGGATCTGTGCATCTCTACTTACATTGTGTTGTAGGTAAAATCAACAATTTTTGTGGTAACTTGCAACAGCGAACCCAAACTTGAGCATTTTTCCATCTGATTCATACCTGTAGTTTCATCCATGTTTTCTCAGCATATATTCTTTGCCAGTCTCAGCCTAAAACAACAGGTGTCGTCTGGTCCCCTCTGCGCCCCCGCGTGCAGTGCAAACAGTTCAGCCCAGGGTTTGAGCGCTGTCATCGGCCCTCTCTCAAGAATGCACTACTACACTAACACGGCGGCACGAGGCGAGCTCGCCGTTAACGCTCTCCACGTCTACTCGGCCACAGTCATGCAATGTCCGAGCAGCTCCAACAGGCTTTCAACCGAAATGGTCAAGAGGAAGATACACACACTCTTAGGCAAACACACACAAACGCACGGCCAGTCCCACAAGCATTCGAGTGTCGTTAAAGTGCAGCTGTGTTTGTCTTTCCAGCGCACATGGAAAACACATAAGGACAGACAGAGGCAGAGAGAACACGCCCTGCGCAATATGGCCGCCACGGTGCATACAAAACAAGGCTCGCTCTAGAGAAGTCAGGGTGAAATGAGTCTATGCTTATAGGTCATAGATGGCACCATAAAATCACATGACTTCAAGTAGACTATATACTGTATCAATGTCTAATATACTATCTTCATAATATGTAAATCAGTATTGGAGTGTCTGGGATCTCTGACAAATTATGAATTCCACTAAACGCTCTACACCCGGCTTTTTAAAGCACCACTCGACGTAGGGGTTATATCATACACTGTACATAGTAAAATACATAATAATAATAATGGTAATATGGTAATGACAATTGGAGCAACAAGAACACAGAGTATAATATGTGTATTAATGTGGTAATGGGTGATATTTGGCATTGGTAAACATGACAGAAATATATGAATGGTCACTTTGTTACTTGCTTTGTAGGGATCTTACAGGAAACAAGACCATTCTTGTAATAGTGTTCTATCGTTCTATTAATATGTGCACAGTTCAAACAGTGGTTGTGAGTTTGGTTTGCGTCAATAATCAAGGAAAGGTAACAAGTTCTTCATTTTTTTGCTATTGTTCCTTGTTGTTTTGTTTACATTGATTGTACTATGTGAAATGTAATGTTTTATCATTCTGAGTTGGGGGTACCCGGTAGGCGCTCATAAGCTTTTGCTTCAGCCTACTCCTTTTGAGCAAAATGTATGCTCAAAGAAACAAATAAACTAATTTGATGTCAAACACAGTGTTTTTTCTGTAGATTGTCTCAAAGGTGGAAGAACTCTCCTTCCGAATATATTTGTATTCTATCTTATCTGTATTTTTGAATCGTAGCAGTTCTTTTGTTCTCTCTTGTGTTTAGTGCTTCACCTGTTGTTTAGTCTGATGTTCTCAGTCCTTGATGTGGTTTTTATTTGTCCAATATCATTCACCTGTTCTTGTGTAAGCTGCCATGTTTGGTTTGAACTGTCAATTCTTCCCATTGGACAAGTCTGGTTTCCATACTCTTTGTAAGAAACAAGAGTAGACTGACTGAATTCAACAGGAAACTACAGTCAGGACTTAGTGCTGTGACATAGTTGACCAGCTTTCTTAGTTTTGTTTAGTTTTTTATAGTTGTGCAGAGACGCAAAAGCATTTGGTCTCAGCTGAATATTATTTTGGACATATTTATTATGTCTATTGTCGCATTTTTTCCTGTAGAAGGTGAAAGCGAATCCAAAAAGGAGTAGTTGCTCTGATACATTGCTGTACCGGCATCTATCCTCAAGTGGCTACTGAGCATAAAACACTGGACTTTCAGCATACACTTAGTACTGTCATTTTCAATACTCGAGCGCGCTATAAACCGTAGCAGCCATTTGGGAGATGAATCAATGCTTTTCACATTAAAAAAGTAATAATTTGGGCGTCTCCTCGTAGGTACAGTACGTAATGTTGCGCCATTACTCGTGTGTGAAGTGTATGTGACGCGCAGTGCTAAAGTGCTAAAACATCTGTCTTTCCTAGTAATGAGTGGGGAGCCAAAGGGGCCCTCAGACAGCCCTGACGCAATTAGCCTTGTCAAAAAAAAAAAGGGAAAAAAAGTCTTAAGCGTGTAGGCAGACAGTAAAGCAAAATCGTCTGTGTGCTACTAGCCTCAGCGACGCCGACAGAGATCATAAAAGCCCATTCCCTGCACATGAAACCAATAAGTTTATCTCTTCCTCGACTCTTTTTAGCGTGTCTGGCTCAAGATGCAGATATGGATGTACGTATTTTTCTTTACAAAGTATGTGAAGGGCTCCAGCAAATGATGATGGAACGGCTGACTCTTGTCTCATCCCGAAATCATATCAAAAATACAAGGCAGTCTCCCGAATCGAATTTATGCTCAACATTTCCACGGAAGCAGATAGCGAGAATAACAATGTTCCCGAGGAAAAGACACACTCATGCGTTGGGCGTTCACTGTTGGAGCGCTTTGTGCCGTTCCTATATGCAATGCACTGTAAGTGGCAGCTAGCGTAATGTAATCTGGAAATTATGATTACCGGCCAATTTGGATAACTGGCAATAGCAAGACTTGGCACATGCACATAGCCTCATCTGACCTCTTCGTACGGAGCCAGACTTGCCATCAGACTTGGACTGTGTTGTTTATTTGCAATAGTGAATGTGTGGGTGGGGAGGTGTCAATGTCCATCAAGCGTGTCCAAGTCTGAATGTAACCGGGCAAGTGTTAGCGGAATAGGTTTGCTTTATCTTTGGATGCCTTTGCAGTTCATGTTTTGTATCTCAATATACAGGCCACTTAGGTGAATAGTCTATCGTCTTCTGCTGGCAACTGTGGGAACTGGGAAGTGAAGCGACACGGCTACCGTATTTTCCGGACTTTAAAGGGACTATAGGGAGGTTAAAAATGTTAAAATTATGTATTTTCCTCCCCCTACATGTTCCAGCCATGTCCTAATGTGTAGAATGAGCTCTTCGGCTGATTGCCGTCATGCACGAGCTTAATGTGCAGTTACACATATGGCCTGAGGTGGCAGTAGTGAGTATAAAATGGCCAACTTGCATCCCGCCCCTTTAAGGAAGCTATCCTTGATTTTTTTTTAATTTTCTGTTATTGGAATAAAATTTGTAAAAATACTGGTTTTAAAACCTTTTAAACAGTCATAAAACTCGACGAATTTTGATGTTGTAAATGCATTGGGAAAGTTTGAGATGAGTTTGGACCAGAAAATAGCAATTTGAAATTTGAGTGACCCTGTTTCTTTGTACAATAAGGTATAGCTCCTTTAAGTTGCCGAAAATTGCATAATGAAGAAAAAAACAATAGGCTGAATAGGTGTATGGTATGCTATCGTAACATTATTAGTTAGCTACATGAAGCATAAACAACAAAATAAATAGGTGTCTGGTATGTTAACATCACATAAACAGTTCAGATAACTCTAGATCTCACTCCAAATCACTAAACCCATTGAAATCTTCATCCTCTGTGTGTTGAGTCGGACCGATTTTCATCTTCGCCAAAACACCAAGGGCCAAACCTCAGCATTGTAGCTTAAAGTAAAGAACTTTTTTCTGCAACGTTACCCTCGGATGACAGGCCCAAATAATCCAAATGAAACCTTTACTTGTCATATATCGCACAAAATAGTTTTTATTGAACAAGCAGTAGATATGCCTTTAAATCTGAAATTCCATGCAGTTTCAGAGGGAAAATATTGAAAAAAAGTTTCCAATAGACTCGCGACCCACTGAAAAAGGTTCCGCGACCCACTTTTGGGTCCCGACCCACCAGTTGAGAATGGGATATTCTATTTCTTGCTTTTTTAGAGTACTGTAAAAGGAATTTGATCTTTATTTGCATAACGTTTCTCAAAATAATCTCGAGGGCCAGAGGTTCTGTGCTGGAGGGCCGGCTTTAGCCCGCAGGCCTGACGTTGCCTACCCCTGACCTAGACGCTTACATTATTCTATGTTGTGTAGCACAAAAAAGCTAACTAAGATGTCCGAAAGAACTTTTAAAAGCCTGAATAAAGCATAATATCAGACCTTTGTTACTTTTTTACTCATGATGCAGCAATTCAATGGTCATTCGTCATATTGTACTAATGGCTGTAGCCCCAAGGCTGCTATTAAATCAAGACATTCATTATTTCCTATTTGATTACCTAAACTCCCCGCAAAAGGCCAAGAACCATCACGAACAGCTTGTGTTGCCCTTTTAAAGACATGCTGTCATCATTTTTGCCCTGCCAGGAAATGACATGTCTGAGTAGCCGGCGCAATCTTCCCCAAACCCCGTGTAATCCTGTACGAAGACAGTCAGACACATGTTCCAAGATGTAGCCAAAAAACATCATCTCATCGCCCCTTTTTTCTCGCTCTCCGCAATATCACATGTTCCTGCGGGCCAAAGAGGTTTTAGCGCAGAAATATAGCGCACAACAAGCCTGTTTTCCTGGAGGGAGGCTGGCTTGAATTTAATGTAAACAGCCAGTTCGAGTTTCAGACCATCTGTTTTTCCGCTGCTCTTTTACAGACTCCATCTCCCCTGTGTTCTGAGGCGCCCTCTGTCATTCGCTAGATCTGCTCCTTCCTGTTGTGTGTTTGTGGCTGCGCTTTGTACGACGTGTGTGCGTGTGTTGGATATCCGCCGCTCCCCGCATTGATTTAAGTTTGAAAGTTTTAGATACAAAGTTAATAGGCCTATATCTTTTTTGTTGTTGAGCTTTTAACCATGCTGTTATGTTGGTGTGTTTTGCTTCATTCAGGCATGTAAACACCTTAATGATATCGCCTGCTTATTGTTGTGCATACATTGACTAGCAGGATTGATCCAGCCTTACTGTAGCACTTATGTGAAAACAAGCCTTTGAGCCTTTGACATTTACTAACTGCTTGTAAAATGATTCCCCACACAGAGCATTAGTCACACAACACAGTGTCCGGATGAAAGTAATTGTGGTTTAGGTTTTCATTTGCCCGAAAGCTGAAATCCATGTCATGTCCTGGTTCAGTTCAGTTCTTCACTTTTGTTTAACCAAGCCTTATGGAAGTTAATCTTATTTACATTTTTAGACCATAGTTAAGCTAAAATTACAATTTACTCTTTATCACAAGCTCAAGGTTGAAGGTAGTGGAGTAAAATCCCTTATCTGCTGCCCAAGTGCGTTACTAGTTCCCGTGAGTTAGATGCATTTCGAGGCCGGTAGCTCAGAGTGAGACAGAGGCCCTGTCCATACGAAGTCAAGGTGAGGACCAAACGCAAAGATATTTATCATGGCCAAACCGCCTTTTCTCTGCCCAATCCCATTAGACCTTGGACTGGGCCTGGTCGGTACTTGGATGGGAGACCATTTGGGAACACCAGGAAGTCTGACGAATGTTGTGAGTGAGTGAGTGGTTGGCGGTGGTCGGAGAGGCCGATGGCGCAGACTGGTTGTCTCGCTTCCGTCAGTCTACCCCAGGGCAGCTGTGGCAGTAGTTTACCACTTTCATTCATATGGAGTGAATGAATAATGCGATGTAAAGCGTCTTTGAGGGTCCAGAAAAGCGCTATATGAAACCAGTGCATCAGTCCAGTGTATCGTCCATACGAGCCCGGCGTTTTGGGGGTCTGTAAACGAACATTTTCCAAACTAGGTCCCAGAGTGGAAAGATCTCAAAACGCCGTTTACGTGGCGCCGTTGTTACGACGTCTCCGCAACTTTTACTAAAACGATGACATCACAGCTCCAGAGTGGTGTCTGTGATCCATAATCTACTGACCTTAGAGTGATGTTTACTCACGGATCTATGATGGTTTTACTCCGCTCCTCTTTGCTCCACTGTAGTCTGGAAGCCACAGGTGGAAAGTAGAAAAATAAGGGCGAGTCAAGTCTGTGTTTTTGGACAGTCAAAGTCCGATCACTGACAGGTTTTTTTGCTTTAGTCCCGTCATGTGTAAAGAATAATCTCGCCTCCTCATCTCTTCTGTAGATCGTAAATCCTTGAATCAGTTTCATTTTCACTGTTTACATTCCACAAAAGTTTACTGCGCATGCACTACATCTTGTTCTATTATCTGTGTTAGTGTCACAGCGCCTCACACAGGCCTGGAAGATGAATTGCGCCGTTTTCACAGACCTGAGTCGGCCCATGTGGAGGCACACATTTACTGAGCTGGCTTCGTGCTTACAAAGAAGGTTTCTGAAAATACAAGCGTTTTGTCTTCGTGTGGATATAGCCTGAAGTGAGCTGCACTGATTTACACTACCCCGTACTTGAGATTAGTAAAAATGCACTTTATTTAAATGCTATCAGTGCATTTGGTCTGCTTTTCTTTCACAAACGCTGTGTTTAAACTCTCAGCACACCACTTTTCCATGTGACCCACCATTTGCGAACCACTTCCCTACGGTGCAGTCAATATTTCTGTCTATTTCGCAGTATTCCCAGTATTGTCAGCCTCTTCCCTTGGCCGTGTCGTGACTGTTGCCTTGGCTGCCCCGGCCACAGTAGCGCGCTCATTCCTTTCTCTTCAGTCTGGCTTCCTCCTGCGATACCATCGCTCCGCAGTCAGGGTCAGAGCCGGTGTGTGTTGACGTTTTAGGCGCGCTGTTATTTTTGTCAAGCGGCTAAACCCCAGCATGAACGGACGAACCCGCGCCGCCTGAATGAGGTGTGGTGACATTGATCCAAGGACGACAAGTGTGGATTTGTTTGTCCATAAGCACCTGTGGGAATGACGTTGTGTTCAAAGATTTTATTAGCTTATTGAGGTAGAGGATATTTGGCCGATGAGGTATAAGTTGACAACCAGCCTGAATGGTATCGAAAAGCTAATGTTATGATGGATGACGTCACATAAAGAGACAGATTAAATGATCAGAGCAAAGCATTCATTTTCAACTATAGTGTAACCATACAATAGTAAAAATTCACAGTTCAAAATTAGTGTAGGGTCCAGTATACAGTTTTTATGCTAATATACATTTATCTAATTGCAGAAAGGCGTGAGCTGGGAAAAAACAAGTAGACTATTATTTCATTGGGTCACTTTTTATTACACTTTGCTCTTTGTTTCGCTCCTCTCTTCAAAAGCGCACATGTCCACTTCCTCATTTCCTCGCTGGCTACTTACGGGGTGTCCTCTTCACCCCTGCAATTATTCTAATCAAACGCAGCCCTCCGCACTGATAATATTTACCCATGTGCTCTCATAGGAAGCCTCGGTGTGGCCCAGTGGAGGGCTGTTTTTCCATGTGCTCATGTTTAAGGCGGGACCCCACAGGAGCCGGCCAGAACAAATGACAGGAGGAAATGAAATCCCAGCTCAGACCTCTGCTGCACCTGTATGAGGCCCGGGTGGACCGGCTAACGGTCGCTGGCTGGTTTGTGAGTTCAGGGTGAAGGAGGATGCTCCCGGGTGTTGATTTATGAAGGAGTTTTGTTAATTATTGGTGTTGATTGTTCAAAAAAAGGAGGGGGAAATGTATCGTCTTTCAATTTTAAACGTCTGAGATAAGTGTTTTGGATCATAAAGTTTAAAGGGACTATAGGGAGTTAAAAAATGTTGAAACCAAGTATTTTCCTCCCCCTACATGTTCCAGCCATGTCCTAATGTATAGAATGAGCTTAGACCTGTTCACCACAACTGCCTCTAAAATCCTGCCGTCATGCACGAGCTTAATATATGAAGCTGCAGTTACACATATGACCTGGTGGCAGTAGTGAGTATAAAATGGCCAACTTGCATCCAGCCCCTTTAAGATCTTTGAGTCTTTCCTCTTAACTAGCAATGCATATACACAAGGATTCTGAACTTGTACCCATGTCCTTGCACATGTATAGGTGAGACGTAGTGCAATGTAATGCAATATTATTTGTAACCATATACTGTCGACCTAAAGTTCACTTATTTGATGAAGTATTGCGTTTCGTGAGAGTGTTTTTTTTTTTCTATTGTCACATTGGCGTGAACATAATGTGCTTGTCTCTTGAGGATTAAATATCCAATAACTTTACGTCCCCTTTGAACTCTGTCCTCTGGAGGCTGCTTGTTGTCATTCCATCTGTTTGCATGTGTCACTGTAGCATGGATGGTATTAGTCTCCTCACAGCGACAGCAGACTCTGTTTCAGTGTCCAAAGGCTATTTTATAAGAGAAGGATACACAGCCAGTATGTCGGAGAATGATTGATTTGTATCTCTTCTCGGAGGTGGTGGTGGTAAAAGGGTGAGATGGGGAAGCTGAGGTTACTGCTGCTGCAGTGGAGACAGGGTTTGGAGAGAAGCACCACATGACTACAGCATTAAAGAGGAGAGAAAATGTATTGAGAGGTAGAGCAGGAATAAAGTAAAAGTTTTATGATGCAGAATTTAAGTAAAACAGACAACATGTGTATTGTTTTATGATCAGATGAACTAATATTTACAAAAGACAAATCCCCAAAAAGATAGCATGCACTGTCATTTTATCTTTTTTCTTTATATTTTGTGATTTGATAATAATCAAAGCTCCATTTTTTGGAAGTTTGCATAGTGTGAAAGGATTACAAACCAGAATACTTTCATGAACAAAGCTAAAGTGAAGCAAACATTGGATTTCACTCTGCAAGCATTGAAAAGCTAACAGTTGTGTTCACCTCTGGAGCCCTACCTCCTCAGGGCCCTCTCACATATGAACCCGCTGTGACCTCACGCTGCTCTCTGATTGGCCGAGACCTGTAAACCCCAAGGCGCAGGAGGAAGAGCGAAATGAAGAGGCGCAGCTACTGGGGACTAAGGTTTTAACAACCGGCAGCTGATCAAGCACGCACTTTCTCAGGCTGATTTGTATGGTAGTGCATCAGAGCCTTGAGCAGAAATAAACTGCTACAATAACTTTAGACTGAGTCATGTCAGTTCAGATGTCAATCCCCACGGCCGAGGTTGGCTCAAGACGTCCATTTTGTTTTTGACAGTTGAACATGGTCTTTGAATGCGGACAAGCAGGTTTCTGAAATATTTATGTGACATGAGTATATCTTTACCCTTTTAGCCTTGGATTAATTTTGCCAATTTGCAATACTGTACATAACAAGGTTTCAGAAATGGCTTCCTTTTTTTCCTTCCCTATTTGTTTTTATTACATTTTAAAGCTAATTAGTCACACACATAAGTAGTAATCATCTTTCCTCAAATGAGATATTGGATGCTCTGTCATTTGAGCCCGCAACATGTAATTTCGCAGTCACGTATTGTCTCTGCTGATTGGCTATAAATGAAGACAAGTTTGCCCAGTCTGTCCATTGCTCGTCACTCGCTCGCCTGTGTCTCTGTGCTGAGTGACTTGTTGCTCATTGTGGTGATATTGCAAGTGCTCCGGTTCCCTGACACGTTGCCTCTGTCGGGCCACACACTGATGAGACTGGTGACTCAGACGGTCATCGTGATTGCAAGGTCAAACTTCAAACGCTGTCCCTTTATCTTCAGCCTTCCCCTCAGTCACCGCCGCCTCCTCCACTCGCCACACAGTGATTCCTGATTAGCCTCGTCGCGGACACACAATCGCTGATTACAACGGCCCTAACCAAATACACGGGTCTTCGAACCGAGATAATTCCCGCAGATTTTTTGAGTGAGAATTGTGCCATTATTGATCGGATTATTGACGCCACTTTTGTAGGTCATCGTTGAGGTCATCAGTCTGAGACTGGCCGTATCTGTGAGGTCATCAGCACGCTGCCATAGAAGGTGTAACGCGGTTTGAGGAGACGATATCGGCTAACGGTGACTTGCAGATAACCTTTCCACAGTCTCTACGCTATGACCCAAAATCCATTAGCCAAAATAGGTTTAGAAAGATCCCTGACGCCAGTGGGCATTTTTAGAATCCTTTTATAGATATTGAGTTAGGTGTTAGGGCAGTGGTTAAGGGTGAGATTGCAGCATCTATAGTGGTTCGGGCCATTTGTGTTTTTTATTTTATTTTTTATAGCCATTTGTTAATCCCTACGGGGATTAATATAGTACCTTAAACTATTCCTGCCAATTTGTCAAACAATCTCCAATTCACAAATGTATTTGGCTGTAGAAGCTGTGTTTTAGAGGCTGCAAAGTGTCTAGTGTTATTTTATATCTACATAAAAAATGTTGTAGCACAGTAATATAGATGCGTGTATTGGCCCTCTGTTGGCACCATGTTTCATACAGGTCTGATTGTGGGAATGATGGTGCTTGGTCAGATTATTATCACATGTTTCTGTTGATCACTGGTGCCTGATCTAATAAAGATGACCTTCAACAAGATGTGTCCAGCAAATGATGACGACATCTCAGTGTTGTCACTGAATGATCTGTACTGTTTATTCCTGTGTGCTTTTGAGCATTTTGACTTCGGCACTGATTTTTAGCTCTTAACGGTTAAAGGGACCGAGTTTAAAAATGGCCAACTTGCATCTAGCCCATGGGTAGGCAATGTCGGACCCGTGGGCCAAATCCAGCCCTCCAGCACAGAAACTCTGGCCCTTCTAAACATGCAAGAAATAGTGTTAGTATTTTAAAAATGTCCAGGGAAAATATCCCACTTGGTCCTACAGTATGTAACGTAAAACAGTGATTCTCAACAGGTGGGTCGGGACCCAAAAGTCGGTCGCAGAACCTTTTTCAGTGGGTTGCGAGTCCATGGGGAACTTTTTTTTCAATATTTTCCAGCTGAAACTGAATGGATTTTCAGTTTTCAAAAGGCATATCTACTGCTTGTTCAATAAAAACTTGTGTGGGAAAACACAATATTTTGTACAATATATGACAAATAAAGGTTTAATTTGGGTTATTATCCGAGGGTAACGTTGGGTCGTGACTTGGGAACCACTGATGTAAAACTTTGGCATTTGCAGAAAAAAAGTTCTTTACTTTAGGCTACAATGTTGAGGATTCGGCCCTTGGTGTTTTGGCAATGAAGAAAATCGTCCCTCCATGACACAAACTTGCCTGCCCCTGATCTAGCCCCTTTAAGCTGCATTACAATTGTCATCAGTAAAACCAATATTTGATTTGACCACGTTCACTGGGATCATGTTTACACACAGTGTCACACACCCTTTCTTTAATCCAGTGCTCCATTCTAAGTGTTTACAGTTTTTACAGGTTCAGAACAGTTGACGCCTGTAGTGTCACTTGGTTGTTTTCATTCTTCGCTTGTATCCCGCACCATCTGCCTTGTTCGCTATCACCCTGGAACCGCGTGCAGCTGCGGCAGTTACAGCCTAATTAAAAGTGTAACTATTTGCAATGCCATTTGCTCCGTCATAGCTGCTAGGAGAGCCCTAACAGCTGCTTGGCATTGAGCTTGTTGACTCCGAGAGCCTGTCGCCGCCCGTTTACCACAGATAAAATGTTTAGCCTCTTAAATCAAGCACCGAATAAAGACAGACAGGACAGAACCAGATAAAGGAAGGGTTTAATTGGAGCCGTCTGACGCACGATCAGGCGCGTTTAAAAGGGGAGATTGAAAGGGTTGTTGGTATGGCGACGGCAGAGTGGGAGGGATTTCAGGGAAAAGAGCAGGAGTGAAACCTTAGCACCTGAGGGCTATAGCCGCCGGTGCCAGGAGGCGACTTTTACGATCCCGCGGCCAGACGCAAATAAAGGTTCTGCCGAGCGGCTAAATGGCGCACATACACAACCACGCGAGCGTACGGGCCGCAGTGTGGTTTTATAATGTCACAGTTATTCAATGTTTCCAGACCCGGTAATGCAGTGTGACTGAACAAGCACGGAGCATCCACAGGGGCAGCCAGCGGAGGAAGGAAGGAGGTGGAAAAGTATAAGGAACAGCGCTAGGTCTCCTTTAAACCCAGTCAAGAGCAAACAAAGAGGTTTTCATATGTTCTTTGAGTCTAATCAGCCACTTTTGACAAGATCCCTTTGGACTTTCTCTCAACACGTAGCGTGGACGGTCTATGAGTTTCAAAAACGGGGATTTAGAACAGTTTGACATGGAAGACATTTAAAGTGCATAAAATGACAGGTTTTTCTATTTGTTGCCTATTTTGAAGGACAATGCCAGTGGTAAGTGTTTATAATTTTGCTGTTTGGTCATAAGGTGAGAATTATGGAAGGTTTACCTCTTATGTCACATCCTGTGCTAGTTTCTATTAAGGAAGAAAAATGATAAATGCCACAGAAAATGTAAAATTAGGAAAATCTTGGTAACATTTTTTAGGGAAATCTTAATTGTGTGAATAACATTCTGTTGATTTGGTAGTCCAGCCTGTCATATGCTCTCTAATAATTTCTGATTTGAGAGCAAATTACAAAATAAGTTGTGTTAAATCTTCCTCTTTTTTCGCTCATTAACTCACTTCTTCCTGCGTTTCCCCATTTCTGAGACTCATTCAGGATTTCCGATCTGTAATTTGTCTGATTTGGGTAAAAGGACCAATCAGCAGTGAAAATATCCCTCTTTGTGACACAGAAGGGGGAAAAACAGGGGTTTCCAAATTCTATTGCACAACAAAAGCAGATAACCCCTTCATTGTTAGTACGTCTTCAAACTGGCTCTTTATGGACCGTGCATGACGCAGACGGGTACTGAACCCCGATGCCATAGAGCTGGTCAACAAGTGCTGTATTGTTGTAAATGACTGAAAGAAAAGATGTACTCATTACTTTTGAAAGTAGTGCCCTAAAAAGGTAGTTATGAGATGAAGTATCACAATGTGTATCATGTTTGTGTTGACTGTACTGTGCTGATGTTGCTTACAAACAGCCCTGCAGTCAGCGGCATGACTAATGTTACGCCCACACACACACACACACACACACACACACCACGCTCCAATCACCACATTGTCATGATGCCGGTAGAGCCATTATAATGATTCTAGGTTTTGAATTTGTGTTCCAGTGCATGTAAATAAAAGATCTCTATTTGTGATCATTCTTGTCAATGCCCTTGCTTCATTCTGGCATTTTAGCTCCACTCTTTCAACTGTCATCCACCCCAACTCCTTCACAGCAGCAGGAACATCAGCCACCATCTCTACCTATAGCTTGTAGCTATAGGTAGAGATGGTGGCTGATGTGTGAGGTTTTTTTTCTATTCAATAATTTATTCATCACTCCTCCTCACTCATTTACCTTTTTCCACTTTTATCCCCTGGTTGAAGCATGTGTTGACTCCAATTAGTTTTATACCATCTAATAATTGAAATAATTGAAATTTTTGATAGCATTAAGGTGATTCCCAAAGTTGAGAACGACTGCTTTGTAACAACTGCATACCCATCCCATTGCTTTCAGTCAAAGCTGTACTGTTTTCTATTCATAAAGGTTCAGATCTAAATTCCATTCATTGGCAGTGATACACAAAAGCGTCACCTCTGTTAAAGTCTGAGTGTTGATAATAGATATATAAACATCGAGCTAATGTTTGGGTTTTTTGCAATATTGGCTATTGGCTGATCTATTGCAGATAAAAGCCAATAACTCCAGAACTGAAGCTGATAAGACTTCCTATCACGATGAAAATTGGTTACAAGTTTGTACACCTAGTAACATATTTTATGTATTTTATGTTGCTGACTTGCTTATGATTTTGGGAATCATAAGAGATAGACTTACAGTTTCTGGTTTTGGAATCTGCTGATGTTTGTCTTTAAAACGAGCTCCCTCTGAAACACCTACACTAAACAGAAATGTCTTGAATAAATCAGCCCTATGCCCCTATTAAAGTGCCCCCATCACAGTTCAACACCCACACATTTTACATATCGGTCGAGTCTAGTTGACAAGTCTTAAGAAGGTCTGCCAAAGCACTGCTTCACTCAGAGCAAACACACATGTAGCTATAAATATGATGATATACAATATGTGCAGTGGCCGTACCCCTTGACCCCAACCCACATTTCAACATGACATGCCATGAACTCCGCTATACTGTACATGTAAACTTTTCATTCGTTTGTGCTGCGTGGTGGACATCACTTCCTGTATTTGCCGGGCCTGCCTCATTGAGCTGTCAGTCAGCGAGCCTATCTTTGTGTCATTGTTCTGCCAGGGTGGAGAGGTCAGTTTGTGAAGGGGCTGTTTTTAGCAGCAAATTCCCCAGTCGTCTAAGTCTTCCCAAAGCACGGCTCAATATATAGCGGAGGGGGTGCGTCTACTGCACTGCAAACGAAGGGTGTTGTTTTTAGAGTATACAGTGTGAGGAGGAAGAAATGCAAAGTACAGACCCTGCAACCAACTATATGTTATCCGACCTAAGTATTAACTATAAAAGTTCATCTCGTGCATTAGGTGGATGTGTTTAATGGATCACTGCGTTCACTACAGTGGTATTAAAGGCTGTTGTGAGAGCCCGCTGTGACCTGGTGTTGACCTGTGTACAGTGTGTGCGGACTGGGACTGACTGTTTGTAAAGCGCCCGTGTGCTTCAGCCCATTAATAAGGGACTACTCAGCCATAGAGCTCACCTTTTTCCCCTATAATTGCTCTTCTCCTTCCCCGTCTCTCGCCCACTCGTGCACGGTGCGCGGCCGCGGCGAGCCGAACATCGCTGAAAGACATTGTGCATCATTGCCGTTGTATTAGATTTCACTAATCGCGTTTCATGCTGTTTACAGGAGCAGCAATTATTCTGCAGTTATGTGGGAAATGCAGGGGGAGAATGCGTGAAGCGGCTGGAACAAGGTTGGAGGAAGGTTGGGCGCTGAGAGGTGCATGTGTAAGCAGAAGCACTTTGATAAACAACATGGTCAAGCCTCTGCAGCTGGTATTATTGCAAGGAAAGGGGACTAATGCAAACTTGATAAAAGTGGAGCTTAAGAAGTATGTAAAAGTGCACTTTAAAGTCAAATTAGTGTTACAACAAAAGGATGAACTTGGCTGGGTTCAGGATAAAGAGTAAGGCTCACTAGCTCATAAACTAGTCCAGGAATTGAACTTTCTTGCTTTGAGTCAACACTTGAGCCACTGTACCACCAGGCAAGTTATCGATCCTTCATAGCTTCACATTATGCTTTATGAATAAGAAAGTTTTCCAGTTTGCCAGCCTGACCAACACAAGTTCTATGGCTTTAGACTAGATGACTTCACGACACCATCACTGCTCTCTGCTCACAAAGTTGCTGATCACCACTGATGAGGTATTTGTTTGTGCAGTCTTAATTGATTTTCTCTATGGCAACATACGGACAAAACACGAGCATGGGATACAGTGCAGTCTGAACATCTCACTTTACAAAGAGCGGGCCCCATCGAGACCCCCTTAGAGAGGGAGACGCCACTTCAGAGGGAGGGGTGAGCGAGCCGCCTCAGTTCACTGGCAGGATCAGATTTTTCCCCGCGCTAAATGACAGCCTGTGTGTAGAAGTGTGTACACGCTGCCAGTAATAGCCCATGTTTGATTTGAGCATTTGCCAGCTTGAGCCTGGGTGTTAGTCCCATAGCTCTTGCACTAACATGCTAAAAAGCTTCCCGGTTGTAGCTTGGTTTGGTAGCTTGGTCGCAGCTCTATGGAAACGGTTTGAGCAGGATAGTGGTGAGGAAAGTGGTGTATTTGCAGTGTTAGGGCGAGGGTGAGGTGTGGGAGCCATAACTTTGATTCAGGGGTTATTTCAAAACAAAGTAATTGAAGAAAATGTTTTGATACTGAGTTGTGGTGTATTTGCTGCTTAGTATCATTCATTGTGTCCACTTGTTACTATTTTAACTTAACATTTTTCAGCCACTTGCTCCGATGTCTGACCACATGGACCTTGAAAGTTATAGTTATGATAACCTGTAGATTTTTTTTCAAGTGTTAATATTGCAATCGCTTATAACATACAACAATATGTACACAAAACAATCCCCCTCCCTCCTCTCCACATCTCATGCTCTGCTTCCTTCGGCTGCACACACTTACCTATTTTCACATGGCTCACCAGGGGAGGCGCTGCCATTAATTGAATCCCAGACTGGGACCAAGCCGAAAATGTCACTGGGATCCTGGGCGAGGCTGGGCACAGCTCTCCCCGCGGCGCTCGCTCGTATCTCTGCCCACATTCATCCTCACAATATCCCCGCCGCTTCACACCTCCCCACTCCCCAAAGATCTTCGTCATCACAAGAAAATAGCCGGCTTTCTTCTCTCTTTTTTTTTTTTCCTCCTCCTCCTCCCTCTCCTCCTCAGTTTACCTGGGGATAACACAATCAGAGCATGCACTAGGAATTGACTTCTCTGGGAAAAAAGAAATCTCAAGACTTTGTCAGTTTTTGCATGCTTTGAATCACTTCTCGGTTGAAAAATTCACTCTAAATATGTGCTCGCGTGCCCTTTTCTTTGCGATATTAATGGTGCGGAAAAAATGCACCCGGTTTACCATATTTATGTAATTACCCTTTCGGCTCGCTTTTATTATGCGGCACTTTCCCCCCCGTTTAAAAGGCGGCATTAATAACCTGACAGATTTTGATAAGGTGTTTATTAGCCTCCCAAGCAGCACAAAAAGCAAATAAAACTCCCTGATAATAAAGTTCGTGTAAGCGCGTCGCAATAGAAGCCAATTAAACGTGAGATAATTCTGCTGGCCTTGATGCTTTCTCGACTCGGGCGCCTTGAACGCGCTGATGCCGTGAATGCGCCGTTATTGCGAGGTGATTTACTTATGAGTTTGCCCATTGTGTGTGTTTTCCCCCGTAGTTGTCGCCGGACCAGATGGTGATGCTCTTGGAACTCCTGCTTGAAGAGGCGACACTGAGCCACGCAACAATGCACCGTCTGCAGAAAGAATACAATCTGCACAAGCAAGACGCTGAGGTAAGACTTTGTCAAACACACACTCTTCTCGCTAACCCAGATTTTTTTTTGTCATGTTACAATTAAAGAGGAAAATGTAACACAACAAATCGGATGTCGCGGGGGAAAGTTGTAGCTTAAACCATGTGCAGTGCAAGTTTCTGGTTTGTGTAGATCTGAAAAATAAACATTTGCACAAGAATAGTGAACAAAAAACATTCCAAATCAGAGGCCCGAGAGGTCACATGTGGCCTGGTTTCGCATTTTAATCCACCCGCAAAGCATTTAAGCCTGACCAAAGCCATTCTGTGAGTAAGCAGCAACAAAAAGGACATCATGATGCATTGGATAAAAGAGTAACCAACGCCACTGTTCTCACTTAAATGTCAAGAATAACTGCTGCTGTTCTCCTATTGAGTTGTTTTTTTATGGAGGCATAAGCTATTACGATGATTTGACTTTAGACCAGGGGTGGGCGATTGATTTTTACAAGGGGCCACGTCATTGGGACACATTCCTTACCTTAAAGTTACTGGTGGGGCCTTTGCAACGATGAGGACCGGGAAATACGCTGTCCAATATCCACAGACTGCGAAGAGTCCTGCTCCCCCATGCGATAGGCTAATCCGAAAACATGATGCACGAGTGTCCTTGTGCTTCGGTTTGGTCACATCTGTCAGTCCGTAAGCCTCCTGTCTTCTTAGTTTTCACTGCTCATATCAGCCGCTCTGAGATGATGGTGGTGGAGCCGCATAAACGCAGCGGCGCAAAGCAGCGCAGAGTGACGCGATACTTGTGCGGATAATGCCAAAATGTATTTTTTCATGGAAAATGAGGCGGGTCACAATTGTTTGCCCTCAGGCTGCCTATTTTTATTGACTTTACATTTACTTTAAGCTTAGCCTGGGCCAGCCTAAGCTTAAAGGGACTATACGGAGTTTAGCTCAGACCTTTTCACCACAACTGTCACTAAAATTCTGCACTGTCATTCAAAAAATTGTTACTTCGGGTCTTAAATGTCATAATGCACGAGCTTAATATAGAAGGTGCAGTTACACGTATGACCTGAGGTGGCAGTAGTGAGTATAAAATGTCCAACTTTCATCCAGTCTCTTTAAAGTACATGTAAAGGCAATACGAGCGATCACTGTTTTTCGCCGGATGTTTTGGTGAATGGTAGGCAACAACTCATGCATCCAGGTTGGGCCACGTGAGTAGCGTGAATTGAGTAAGAGGGCCGCACCAACAATAACTTCAATTTAATTCTGCTCAGCTTTCTCCAATTGCCAAATGCACAAAATTGTTCCTGGAACTTACTGACAAAATATCCAAACTGATTGTGAAGTTACCAAAAGTTAAAGTTACCTAAAATGAGATTTGAGCCCACTCATGGCAGAGGAGGGTCACGGTGCCACTGATATTGTTACCGAATTTGACGTGGAAAATCCTGACTAAATTATATAAGTTTTAGAAAGGGAGTCGAGGACCGGGCAAAATAACCGGCTCCTCTGCCCATGGGTAGTTAAAAATAGAAGTGGAGGAGTTTGAACCTGATTTAATTGTCCACATTAAAGACAAACTGATGCAACGTTAAATGTGTTAATTCTGCTAAAATTAACTTGTGATATTTCTTTCAAACGTCCTTGTATGACATCGACTTTCCCCCGCTCCTGTTCCATCATCATTACAGCCATTATCAGTGGAAAAACCCGATATGTCACTGCACATTTCTATAGGTGCAATGCTAACGGTGAGAAGGCAAACGTGCTGCACAGGTGGCACTAACGAGGCAGCGCACCTGTCCTCGTTAGCGCTCGTCAGGGTAGTCATTTACACCTGGGTCCGCACACGTCGCACTCCATTGTATTTTGGCTTCAATTCACTTTCTCTAATGGCCCCACCTCACTCACATTTGTTTACAATGGTAATGTCAACAAGGAGCACAAGCAAGGTTTTGGATTTGTTCACTGTGCATGTAGCTAGCACTGTAGATTACCTATGTTGTAAAACAAATGTACCGAATCCCTCTTCCACTCTGGCCGCCTCAGTAATAATATTAGTCTTGATTTGTATTGTGCTACTGTGGATTATTTTTATTCACTCCCCACACTCGTTGGTAGTAAGCTAGCGCGTATAGCAGGGGTAGGCAACGTCAGGCCCGTGGGCCAAATCCGGCCCTTCAGCACAGAACCTCTGGCCCTCAAGATGATTTTGAGAAACATTATCACACAAATCAGAGAGTACCTTTGACATTATTAGTTAAATAGGAGGGAAAAAGGTAGAAGTACTGTCAATACACCCATCTAGGATATATATTATGTACAACACTGGCATTTGAAGGAAGTGCACTGGAAAAATAATTATCGTTTTAAGGAAGAAATTACATAAATCTGCTTGAATGAACAGATTAAATCTAAGGTAGATTTGGTCTGGTCTTAGATGAGATAAAACCTCTAGTAGCAGTTATTCTCTTAATTCAGAAATTTTGTGTCATTTCAAGTGAAAAACAATTATTTGTCTGATTTCAAGTGGGTTTTATTGTTCCATTGACGATAGCATTTGTATCTTGGATTAGGTCAAACCGACTCAAATTCAACATAGGAGAACTTTTATTCAAGCAATTTTAAGTAATTTATCTCATTTAAGATGGTCATTTTTCCAGTGTTGTGCTTTGCTAATAATCAGCGCCTTCGGCCCTCGGTCTGTTTACAATATAGAAAATCGGCCCCTCCACCAAGAAAACTCCCCTACCCCTGGCATATAGTGTTTGAGGTAGACTGACTGAAGCTCCACTGCCTCCGAACACCACCACCACTCACAGCACATTCATACATGAGTATATGAATTCATATGAAAACACTTGGGCCTAAAATGTCATTTATTTGTCTGCTTCAACCTCACAGTTATAAAGTATATGAGGTGGTTGTTTTTAGGCAAAATGTAGATAGCACTGGGTATGCATGGCCTATGGAAATGATGTTTTTCAGGAAAAAGATAGTTGTTTATTCTGCATTGCCTGAAGCTAACCATCAAACGGTATAGCTGTGATTTAAATAATCATCTCCATACATCATCTCCATACATCTGTGTTATTGATTTATTTCCCTCAACAAGTGTGCGTACGTGAAGCACCCAAGCCCATAATCCGAGGTAGTAATAAAATGTGCCATTTCGCCACTCCCATCTCCTCCCTCGACGCAGCGTTTAGTAATGTGTAGTAAATTCTGTTGTAATAGCAGCTCTTTTCTTTACGGCCACCATTACTGCCCCAATCCCTCAAGTATTCGCTTCATGTTTTAGTACTGCATAGTGTTGCTATTACTATTACCTCTGTTTGCGGGTGTGGGTGTTGGAGACTGTAAAATGTCATAAAGCCGTCATGCTGGCTTTCATCGTTGGCACCCGCCTTAGCTTCATAAGAAAATTTGATACAATAAATGTAATGGCCAGTGTGAGTCCAGATGTGATGATTACATGTCAGGCTTAATCACAAAATATGTAGTGATTTTTGTTTTTTATCAAAAGTAAATAAAATAATTAGCACATTATTTGATGTAGACCAGACATACATAAATAACACTCTGTAATTGGACTGATATGATCAAACCGAGTTTATGCAACGGGTAGATTAACTCACTTTAGTCAAATTACCCTGGCACATCGCTGACCACACCATTTGTCCTTGTGGAGAGCTTTTTTTTTTATCTAAATCTTCTGGACATTCCTGAGTGCCATTGCCAAGAGTATAAAAAAAAAAAACAGATCCAAATCTACGCAGGCCCACTCCACAAGAGAAAACAAACGGACCCCTACACGCACCTGACTCAAGGCAATGGTCCAGTCCTAATGTTGGCGCTCCCATTCACGAGAGGTTAATCACCCACGGCTCCAGCCCTAAATGTGCCCATTTGTTCTCCTCTCATAGCGCGCTCTTTTTCTGTTAGCCTCCCCTCTTCCTGCCCGTCTAATAGCACCCAGCTTTTAGTTCCCCGCCGCTGCATCCACTTCACAAGATTGATGGGGATTCTTTGAAAATTTCTTGGTTAAATTCAAGGCAGGGCGCAATGTTTGCCTTCAACTTTATGAGAACTCTTAAAAATGGATGGGTGTGGGATTAGAGAATGGCTGTTTTTGTGGAAGGTAGATGGCAATGTTTGGAATCACACTGCACTGCGGATGCTATCGTTTCATCTTCAGAGCTGAAGTACTCATTGGACTGCCTGGGGCTTTTTACGGGGCTTATTCGCTCTGGCTTCATAAGCTTTTGCAATGTCACAACACTTTTTATGTCAAGAGTCGCACTATTTTTAGGCCCGGGTCCTGTGTTTGTGAATAGATAGTTGTTGGCTATAGCAACTTGGTTTACTGATAACTTTTTGGTGGCCATTTAAGTAGGAAGGCGTTACTATAGTGATAAAACGCTGGTAAAGATGTGTGAATTAAATGTGCCAAGAAATTGCGGGACATAATTACTGAGAAAGTAAATTTATCACATTATATTTAAAGATGTGTGTTTATTCATCTCTGTACTGAATGGCCAATGCATATGTTTTTCTGTGCCTGTTTCTGTAAAGTGGTGATAGTCTGAGCCACATATTGCTTTCCCATCTGGTCTCTCTCTGCACAAACTCGTCAGTGAGACGCTGTAAAGCCAAAGTGATAAAGAATCTAGTGTCTGCGTGGAAGTCGGCTCATGAGACTGCTGTGTAACAGATAGTGAAAGGAAATGTGTGCGAGAGGGGCTCTTGTGAGCTTTGTGACCGGGACTGCCCTGGAAAACGTGAGCACAGCCTGGCACCGGCTGTACAGGCCTGGTCACTGTGGCCAGTGTTCTTTTGAAAGCTACTCGCCTCATTGTTTTAATAGCGCTTTTTTATTATTCAGTCATATCTTCACACAAATTAGCTGAACAGGTTTTGATGATGTAACGCATTGGAGATTGGCCAATATCAGTGAAGTTTGTTGCAGACAGCTTTTGTCGTATTTTTTAAGCTTTTAAAAATGAGCAAGAGATGTAGTCGAGTGTAAACTTGTCACAAACTTATTCTTCAAAGGGAATAGTCTTTTGGCACATTGCACAACCTTTAGCCTAGTTTCCCCATCACTGTTAATGCTACTTGCAGGTTTATGGTTGCTAAACATAGGTGGTGGCGCAGCGGTTAGCGTATGTGCTTCATAGCAAGAAGGTCCCAGGTTTGATCCTCGGCCGGGGGCCTTTATGTGTGGAGTTAGCATGTTCTCCGCGTTCTCCCCAGATACTCAATAGCCAATGAATCAGGTTGGGTGAGTGGTTGGTGTGGGTTGGTGGTTCGAAGGGGCCAATGGTGCAGTTTGGCAGCCTCTTCCATCAGCCTACCCCAGGGTAATGTGGCTACAATAGTAGCTTACCACCAAAGAGCATGGTGTGAATGAATAATGACTACAGTGTGGCGCTTTGAGAAACTTAGTAATACAGGCTTGTAAAGCGCAACACAAGTGTAAGTCATTATTATTAAAATACACGGCACACAGCTGTCGTTTTTCCACAAATATCTACGTTATTCTCTAATGGGCGCAAAACTAATTAGAGATAAAAATCAGGAACAAGGCCTTTAACTTTGAACTGCATGTCCTTGATCACAATGGTCACAGTAAATGCATTTTATCAGTTTATCAGTTAATAGCTGTAAATGATCTTTTTTTCCCTCTCTTTACTGCTACACATTTTACAAAGTAATGGAAAAGCCAAAGTCGTTCTGCTTGTTGGGCAGTGTTAAAAGGAGCGCATGTATTTAGCTGTGCGTGACTGGGTAGCACTTCCTTCATATGAGCCTCATGTGATGTGGCGGAGCTGCGTGCCAGACTGCGGATGTTCTGCTGCCTCTGGTCCGAATTAACGGCCAAGTGCAGGTCAGACACACAGCACATATTGTGTCATACAGTCCAGTTCAGGTTACACCGGCAGATTTACTATGGAAGACCTGATGAGTGCCGTGATTGGACCAGTGAGAAGCCGAGGAGAGGAGACAGGAAAATAAAGAGAAATCTCACACCAAGTAAAACTAATAATTAATGCAGTTTTGTGTATGGTGGCTTTTGGCTGGGTCCTGGATGAGGTATAGTCAAGCAACACTTCAGACACCCAGACTAAGCCGGCTTTGTCGGTGCAAGCTGTTAAAAAATGTATTCCTGCGTACTATAAATAGGACTTTTTGTCAGTCTACCTTTTGTGTGAGGCAACTGATTGCTATGATTGCCCACCGAGTATGGCGCCATCCTTATTTTTTGACTTTCAGTTCTATCAAACTTTTTCTCTTTTTCCTCTGCTAAACTGAGCTGTGTAATGGACATTGTATGGGCTCATCTTCTATCCACTTAAAGCTACAACCAGAAGTAATGAAAGTGAGGAATAAAATGCAATATATGTTAAGTCTTGATGATATTATTGCAGTATATTGTAGACTGTACTATAAATGGCCACCCTCTGCATCCCGCAGGTTGTCCCAGCAGCATTGAAGGATGTGGCAAATTTCCCTACAGGGACAATAAATTCATCCTTAGCCTTACCCTTAACTGATTGATTTTTGAGGTGAAATTTTCCACCTGTAAATTTCATGCAAAGGGGAGTAAATTATGGATATTAGCTCAGAGCGCAGTGTGTTGGTGCAGCCGTGGTGGAGGGCGAGGTAGGCGTGGAGCTGCTGTAATAAATGAAGGAATGTCACAATGTAATTGCATGTGCTGTCAGGGTTAGGGGCCCCGCTAAAGGAAGCAGATTTTTCTCTTTTTTATATATATATATATATATATATATATATATATATATGGAGGGCTGGTTAGGAGAGGTGCACCAGGCAGCTGCCGTGCCCCAGGGCTCTCCCCAGGAATGCAACCCCAGCTCCTTGCACAGCTGCTGGGTGTACGCGGGCAGAAGGGCAGTCACGACACCACAGGGCACGCGAACTACACACACACAAACACACACACACACACACACACACACAGTCAACCTGCAGTCATAGCTTTTAGTCCAACCCGCTGAGAGAGATTAAGCGGCGTCACCCACAGCAGACAGGGGCAGCAAATGGAGAAGTGCGATGTGCGCGGGAGAGCCATCTGAGACCAATTAAAGTCATGTTTATTTATTAGGCAGCGGCGATAATGCGGACTGAATGGAATTGTTTTGCTGCATAAACAAGTGGGGAGTAATGCGAGTTTTCCACAGATGCAGGGGACGTTGAAAGAACAAAAACATGCATCATGAGTAAATCCACAGTTGCAACATCGCGCTGTAGAACTTAACTTTAGTGTGTTTAATGAAAGCGTGTTTAATAAGAACAATGTATTCGTGTCACACACAGGATCATGATCCGAGTATTCCAGCTCAGGCTTCCAAAAGTTTAATCTGGATCAAGTTATTTAGAGTTAAGGATATTTCCCCTCCCATCCGAGAAGCTTCTTCAGCTCATCGGTTCATCCTCTGATGTGTAAACTGGATTTAGACACTCCTCTAAGCAACTCAGTTCAGGTTCTGCTTTAAAAAACCGTTGATATGATGGAAAACTCTTGAACGAATGAGAACTGGTGCAACCTTTGTCTGTGTAGTTTACTTGTAAACCCTGCACAGTGCAACAAAACGGTGACCTTGATTTGTAGGGTTGACATATATGTAACCGAAATATCCTAAATCATTTTTCTAAACTATTTAAGGTCTATAGTTCAGAGTAGAAAAGTTGTAGCTTGCCTGTCTGTTGGATATGTCTTACAGCAAGCACTGAAATCATTTTAATGATTGGTCGACTTTCCTTTGATCAATCGCTCTCACATTTTTACAGCGGCACCTTGACAGCACCATCCTCTATAGAAGTAATTCTCCGTAACCTTTTCATACCATTTCCCCGGTGTCACCATGAACCGCCTGCACATAACAACAGAGGCGAGGCCCGATTTGATGCGCTTTGATATTCAACATGTGTAAGACAACAAAGCTTATCGGAAGAAATGAGAAAAGCTCTGTGTGTGTTCTCCAATGCAGAAGTGTCAGACTAGAACAAAGGAAGAGACCTACCACTACCAGATGAATTGGATACAGGACTTTACATGACATTTTCCTTGTAAACAATAAACAACGTGAATTCAAAGTGAACTGCGTGTTGGCCGCCTTGCGTACGTGTCACAATACTCGCCAGAAACATCTCAATTAGTCAGTTTTTCCACAATCGTGGACCCATCTCAGAGAGGGGCATCTTCACACTGTAGAATCTTCCATCATTTATTTTCATTTCGCCGCTGGGGTGAACTATGCGCTGCAGAATAGCTTGTCTGAGAGATTGTATTAGCAGTAGTAGGCTGGGAGCACTAAGTTAAAATGACAGAGGCATAGCCGCTGGAGTTATTGCCGGGGTTCGAGCCGCTGAAAACCAGTAAATCACGCCGCCGCGCTGGGCCGGACTAGTTTATGATCCCGGGTGTGTGGGGATGGTTATGGACGAGATTGAAATGCCATGAAAAAGCAGCCAGAGGAAAGTGAAGGGCTTTAGAGTATAGTGACAGTGCTTAGAGAGATCCGACATGAGGATTTCTCAGGCTGTCCCCGCTTCTATGCACAGTGGAGGAAGACGGTCTTTGCACGGGCACAACGGCTCTGATCTGGGCTGTAACCGCGGCAACAGAGCTCCTATTGATCCTGGTGAAGAAAGGCCAGGCATCAGCTTTCACAGTCACTCATGTACACGTCACAAGTGCACACTACACTGCACACTATACTTGCTTTTCGTCTTTGAAACCGGGCTTATTGGTCTCATCACAAGCGCCTTCTGTTGTTCTGTCATTTATCCGTGACACTCAACATTCTGTTCCCAGATCCGACATCGCTGGTATGAGCTGGTCGTCAAACACCACTTCTCTCAGGCCTACAAGGACGTGGAGAACTTCCTCATTCATGACCAGGTAAGCGCTCCCACGTGACTGACTTACACTGCTTTTTAGAGCAATGAAGTACTGAATTTGGCTTGTGACTCTACAGGCGATGGGGGTGTATCTGTACGGAGAGCTGATGGTTCAAGAAGACGTTCGACAGCAGGCCCTGGCTCGCCGCTGCCTCTCACTGGTCAGAGAGGATATGGACCGGTCATCGCGCAGGGTGGTGGAGGAGATGGTTCTGTAGTGTTTACAGGTAAGTTCAGCTAAAGTGAAAGGAACGAGGGTGAAGAGGTTGTAAAGGTGTTGTCAAAGTGATTTCCTAAACCAAGAAGATGGTTCTTAATGGGGGGGGGGGAGTACTTGCCATCTCCAGGTCTGAAGAGTCCTTGCCTCAAGTGGAAGAGTTTAAGTATCTTGAGATTGACAGTTGGATCAGTGTCTTGGACTGTTGTGGTGAGTTGAAAGGTAAAGCTCTCACCTACAGTCATGGGAACACCTCAGGGTCCAGAGTTTGGAAGAAGTGTGTTCTCCTTTAGATTCTATGCACTCTCCCTTTCGCTCTCCTAGATGTGGTCAAATGCTCAGACCCAGTAGTATCTTAAGTGATTTGTGGGAATACTCAGAAGAATTTGGGTAAATGACTAGACTTTATGAAAAGGAGGTAAAGTGAGGGGGATCCCAGAAAGCTCTGATTGTCTGTTTTTTAGATTTGAGTTGTTTTTTCTCATATTGTGTTTACCAGATAACTCCGATAATATCCCACAAATCGGCTTGAAGCAATTGGTCAAAAAGGATATTTGACCTGTTGGTCCAAACCAGTTAAGCCGTTCTTAACCTAACAGCGAGCAGGTTGTGAGCTCAGTTCTTGCGCCATCTTAGCCTTTCCACATTCCTCTGGGTACCTCCATTTCTCACGTTAATTTAAAGATGCACAATAGGCTTTTCCTGTAGACACGTATTCCTGAAATTGACCGAGACGGGTTCAATTTGATCTAACCGTTGGGAGCCTGTGTGTGGATTTTTCATGTTTCCTCTGGGATTCTCAGATTTCCCCCGATCAACTCAAAACATGCACATTGGGTTGAAAGCTTCGGAGGCAGTCCTGACCAAGACCTCAAGATCTGGAGGTGGGTCCCCAGATGCTGCTCCTGGCAGGTTGCAAGATGAGTCAAGCAAAGTCTACAAGTGCAAACCTTTGAAATTCATATTGGCGCAAATTGCTACAAAGCGAATAATTGCTATTTGATATGGCAGCCAGTTTATATTAACCATCAGGAGAAGCACTTAGCGCCTTCCCATAAGCTCATAAACCATCAGCAGGACATTTATTGCTTGTTATTTCCAGCGTTTTGGTGGTGAGCTGGGGTCAGATAAAAGGATCTTTGTGTTGGACGCTACTCCCTTGGCTGCTACCTACAGTACACTGCACATTCCATTCTCAGCCTCCCGTGTGCATGCGTATCAACATGTGTGTGCGGAGAATGGGGCCTTTTCTCAGCAGCGCCGTCAGGATGTATTTGTCAGCGCTGGAATTCGGGAATGCGCTCCTCAAACAAACGCCACCGGAGAGAAAGAAAGGGAGAGAAAGGGTCATCGCACGTTTTAGGAGAGGCCCAGGACGGTCTCTCCACTCCAAAAGGGATTTTTGTTTTTTTTTACACCAGTGACCCTTAAATTCCTCCTTTGTGCGGAGTGAGTTAAGTGTGAGTGCGTGACCAGCGCTGTCTCCACTGATGGCTTTATTGGCCTCAGTCTAAATGGAGCGGCGTTTGTGAACAGACAGGTCCACACTACAATGTTAAAACTCAGAAGTGAGAGTGCAACATGTAAGAGACTTAATTTTCCGATGGGTTTTACTTTAATGTCACTGGGACCACTGGGATGATACTTAACAAAGAGGTGCCCTACTCAGTTTGGGAAACACAAATATCTTCTTACACCTCATGAGCCATGAGCCCATGAGCCGTTTTACGCACGTCATATCACGCATTAGACTTTAGACTCAGCAAGCTTATTGTCTGGGTTAAAAATACAATATAGGAGCTTATATCCATTTCCCGTATTTAGGGAAATTGATATATTTAGCTCGCTCATTTCGGCTGAATATATACAGAGGAAGAGACGTGGGCAAAACGTTTTCCACTTTTACTGGTGTTCCACTGTTGGACAGACACATGGCTCATTATGCATGATAAACGACTGCGCTGTAGAAAAAAAGCCATTGACGATGCTGCAGTACCTGTCAAAAATAGAGACATGACGGACTGGTGTAAACCTCCAGATTAATTGTATTTGATTTCTATTGTTATGGCTGAGGCAGACTTAAAATGGGCCGTGGACATAACGTACTCAACATAAATGAGGTGTCACAGTGAGGGTGCACCGCTAACCACTTTACCATAATTGTATCACACATTCATAGATACTGTATTGGTATCAGAAAAAGAATTGTATCAAAAGCAGGTACCGAAAAGAAATATCAATTATTTATATTCAAGTTTTGCTGCGGTTGACCGGTTAACCGGTTGTTGGTTATCAAAATTTAAAAGGTAAAAAAAGTGGTAGACATGTTGAATTGAAAAAAAGGGGGGAAATTGTGCGGGGGGATTGAGAAAAAAAAAAAGAAAATTGGGGAAAGAAATGGAAAAATTGAGGAAAAATATAAGAAAAATTATTATTTCTGCCCTTTTCTAGTTAAAGGAAGTTTTTTGGTTGTTTCACCTCAAATAATTGAAACAAATGCAAAGTAAATGAAATGGAAGGAAAAGGAATACATTTACAGTATTAATCTGTTTTCGGGTTTTCTATGACCAATAATTTAGTATAGGCATCAAAAAAAGTATTGGTCAGGTATCGGTATCGAAAACCAAGTATTGTTAAACTACCGGTATCGAAAAGCCCTACACACACACCATTCACATTAACAAGTGCTGAAATCCTCAATGTCTGCAAAGGGGCTGTACATATTTTTATTTGTAGTAGAATGAAATCCATTTGTCCTTTTATATTATATATATGTTAATTATAATAGAATATTTGATGGTTCCAAGGGAAAGTCTTTGATGCTAGAGATGTGTTAAGACATTTTGTGGTGTGATTAATTCAGTAAATAAAGCAGACCGGAGCTTGTTGGGAGGAAAAGCTTTTTGCACCATAATTAAAAACCCAGTTCTTTTGCTAATGGCAATACTGCTTTAAAGAATGCACTGAGCTAAATCTTGAAGGATTGCAAGTTAATGGCACAGATGACAGACAGTCCTAGACAAGCATGTTTATTCTCACGGGCAATTGACAGTGACAAGCTAATGCATGACTTCAGCGGTGGCAGAGGAAGTATGAGGCTTTTACTCTACTTTATATTCTTGAAGGCTGTATTTTTGGATGCTTTGGACCTCGGGAGAATAGGGTCAGACAGACAATAGACGTCAAATGAGGCAGAGAGGAGGTGACACAGAACAAGTGGCCCATGCTGGAATTCACGACAGGCCTGCTTAGTTTGGGACCAAGTCTGTGGTCCGAATACTTTTAGAGAAAATGTTTTCTTAAAAGAATTAATGTTTTTTTTTTTATATAAAGTGGTCAGTTGTTAGTTCTACCATCTGTAAAGCACTTAGGAAGTCACAGAAAATCTGAATTGTGTTGCTCTCATACCCTTGCACAAAAAAGATAATGTACAGAATAAGAGACAGCAAAGGGAAGGGGAGAGATCAGCTTCCTGACAGCCTGGTGGAAGATGTCCTTCAGTCAGTTGAACCTGAGTAATGCCATATAATTGACACAGGAAAACGGGCTATTTCCCCCATCCAAAATAGGTTCTTCAATTTCCACATATTTCAAGCCCCTTAAAAATTAACAGTAACGTCTGCAGAAGTGAATTGCTATTTTACTCCTATTTCGTCACTTTACTGTCCGCATGGAGTAAAACATGAATTATGCATGTGTCTAATCCCATAAACACCTCCCTCCCAGCACAGATTTCCTGGTACCATTTGTCCTTGCCATCACGCCAGCCTGATTGTCAGCTGTATCATCGGCCCGTCATGAGCGCGTCTCCGGGTCGGGGGTGACCTTGGACCGAATGCCACTTAAACACCGCCTGCATCAAGCTTCAAGTCTCGTCTGCACCAAATACGCTTTTAGACCAGGGCCAAGGCTTTTATCTTCACTACAAACATACACATATAGAGTACATGCAGATGGCTGGCTGCACTTACAGGAAGTACAAGGCTTTCTCCATAAGTGCACCGGCTGGCCCAGTGCTGATAAATCCTGACTCGCTGGATGTTGTAGGAGTCGATTGGTGAAGGTAAAAATAACAAATGTAAGTAGATGGGAATGATACAGTAGCCCAAGTGCAATGTAAAGAGCAAAGACTCTTTAATACACCGTTGATCTAATATAGCCTGAAATAAGAGTTGATTGACATTATAGCAGTAGTTTAAAGGTGACATGACCTTTTAAAGTGATAGTCTAAAGGTTTGCTGAATTAATATAGAGAGAAACGATCATGCTTCCTGTGCAGGTGATTGACAGGCCTTTTCACAGGAAAGTTCGTCTTTTGGTCAAAGTTATGGCGACGGGGGAGTCTGTTACGGCACCCAAATGCTTTAAACGGCACTTTATCCACCCATCGTAGGTCATGGCTGTGCTACATGAGCCAACGATGGTTGTAGCGATACCTCGGTCTGTTGCAAACCAGAGAACTGTCCGTGTCCACTGCAGCAGTTGAAAAAGGATACACCAGACACCGCATGCCCAAAACTGAGCAAATTCAAATCAAGGTGTTGATCTTTGCCGCGCAGTCCCAGTGATTGAGCTCCCATAGACCATAATGGACTGGTCTCTTGCTGCTTGTCAAGGCGTTTATGTTTGCACTGGCATTAAGTCAATTCAATTACATTCAATACTTTATTGCCAACTTAGTCATTAGGGATTTGTTTGGTCCAGTTAGGCACAAAATGAAAATTGGGTTTCTGGAACTTGGTCCTAGACCTTTGCCTCAACATGAGCCTCAATGACAGCTGAATTAGAATACAGCTTTTCGGGAATGAACACGTCACTTGAACTGTTGCATCCATTTGGCTGAAGCCCAGACCAGTGTAAACACCAATGGATCAGTGCGGCTCTGCTCCCGACTCTCTCCAATTAAAATGATGGATGAGGAGACCCCCGACTGCTGCTTCATATTGCACTGTTGGGAGATGGATTTATGTTGTACTGCTCCGCTGGTGTTCCCTCTTTGTCCCTCCTTAAATTGTACTCTACTCCCTTCGCTCGCCCCCTGCACCCTCTAACTGCACCCTGGACAGTGGGATCAAGTGTTCCCACTGAAAACAAGCCATTTTTTCCACCTACGAAGCATAACTCAATTGAAACGCTCCTGTCATACAGTTTATCATAGGAGTAAGTTTCATAACATTGAAAGCACAGCGAGTTATCACTGCCTCACATAAGTGCAAACCTTTCTACACTTGTGACACGCATAGCTTGGCCCAAATACGAGACCCAGACCGCTGTGCTTTGTCTACTGTTGGCATCACAGTTTTCACTCTCGTCTCACGGCAAGATTCGGATAGCTTTTAGTTGTATTTCATATCAGTCTTCTCTTACATGTACTGCCAACTGACTTTTTTATTCTAAATCATGAATTGCAAATCTAATCGCAACTGCTGTACTATTAAAAAGAAAAGGTCTCTGTTGGGGTTTGTGTAGCCCTACAGGAGACAACTGAATATTTAAAATCTTTTAAACGTCTGCCTCACAGTCTGGCAACACCGGGATTAAGTCCAGACTGGCTCAAAGTGTTTGAACTAAAAACATGTCGGTCACGGCGCGCTCCTCGTATTCTCTCGAAACGTTGAAGTGCACAACCCTTTAAAGGAAAAGGGTGGTCTGCGCCTCTTTCTTTTTCTTCCCACTACATGCCTCTGGAATCCCTCTTGATCCGCCTAATGAGGGGCATATCGCCGGGTTATCGGAGCGTGGCGAATGGGCGCGCAGGAGAGGGCTAACCAAGGAAATCAGCAGTGTGTGAGAGCCAGGGAGCTACAGGTCGGCCGCTGAGAAAGAGCACAAAGACTTTGGAGAGGCCTGTGACGAGGTGTTGGTGGTTAGCATGTGACGAAGGCTTAAGAGAAAAAAAATACTTTCACCTATGAATACTTGGAGTAGTGCCAGTTCCCCTCTCGCAATCATGCTTGGAAACTGCTGTAGAGAAATGTTTGTAGGTATAGGCTGACTAAAATGTTTTCCATTAGCAACAGTTAAACCCGCTCATCATTATCCTTTACTTTGAACGGCCTTCAAAAAAGGAGGAGATCCGAGAAGCGCTTGTTTTCTTGTCTGGGCAGTGCGGGTTCCTGGCGTGCTGATTTGTGACTTATGATAAAAATCACATTGCCAGGGATTACCACACAGCCCTGACCCAGCCTGCTGCCATGGCAACAATAGCCCCTCCCCAACAGGGCGACCATAAACTCCACACATGATTAGATAATTGAGCGTTTGAGGGTAGCGTGATGCGCAGGTGTGAAGGAGGAATGTGTGCGCGCCTCGTCTCCGGCCAGGCGCAGAGCTTAGCTGATTGGTGAACAGTGATTGATTCCCTCTTTGTTCACAGTGGCTAAGTTCTGCACCTGAGGAGAGCGTGACCCAGGCGCACAGACAAATGAGGCCAAGCGACACATGAGGAGACAAAGTAAAAAAGGGGGGGGGGATTCATTTCGCCGAGCGACGGGGTTGGGCAAAAACGGAGACATGTTTATGTATTTGGGTTCAAAACAGAGCAGTGGTTTTCAAACTGTGGCGCATGGGTTTCTATTAAGTCATGATTTCATCCAGTCAGACCTGATGCTGATCTACTGTACACTTTGTCTGGTCCTGGTTGTATTTTGAGAAATGTACTTCGTCGGAGGTTGGTCTACGGCACGAATATTGAGTAATGATCCAATCCAAAAAATGTTTACCTCATTCAAGTATCTCTTATTTTGTCAATGGTGGGTTGTATATTCATTCACCTGTAGAGATGTGGCAGTTGAACAGGTTATTTCCCAGCTCTTTTCTTTCTTACTGGCTAGCCCATGTACATCTATGGATGCTGCTAATAACTGCTCACATGGTAGATCTCGCCCATAAACAACACTTGATCCCAAATGGGAAGCAAAACATCTTTACGCACAGTCTAACTTGGTGCACATGTTCAGCATTGGTCTTGTCGCTCTTCTGTGTAGCTTCTATGTGTGTAGTCATCTCTTTAGCATGTGTTCCTAAAGGTTTCCACTGAGCCCTCTCTACTCCGGTCCCTATGCATCCGATTCACTGGTGTAACGGTAACTAATGAGCTCTATTTTGCTTCATGTACTTTCCCCCGTTCTCCCGTCTCGGCCCTTTTAGCTCTTAGCATAAACGCTAATCCTGCAGGTGCTTCTCCTCCACCACGCTGAGAAGGTGCGAGCCAGGAGACTACTAATGAGGCCTGAAGAGACTCTCCTGCTAATGCCGCTGACAGATCATCTCCAATTCTCCAGGCGCCACCATCACGCGCTCACTCACATTTGTCAGATTGTTCGTGCATTTGCAGCCCAGCCCAAGAGTTGTTTATAGATCCAAAACTGGCAGGAGCTTCTTAGTCTAAATTGATGCCTTGTTGACTGGCATCATGTTCGGTTTAGATTTGATTACGGAAGCCAGGATCGAGGCCTAAAAGCAGGGAGACCGCAGAGAAAATGGAAGTGAACGCCAGGGCTGGGATGTTAATGCTCGGATTCAAAGACTACGTTTCAGAAAGAACAAAAAGCTATGATCTTCCACAGCCACTAGTGATAAGCGCAAGGAGTGTTCAATCGGGTTACAGCGTGCACTTTGTTTAAAGCCAAGCATGACGGAGTGCGCGGCCGAGAGAGGCCTTCTAAATTAGTCAGATAAGTGGAGAATACAAATCGGAGAACAAAGGCTGTGGGAACAGACTGTCTGCAAAGGAAATGTTTACAACTTCACTATATAACATTTATCTCATGCTCCTGCAAGCTCAATTATGGAAAAATGAGAACTGTAACATTTTTAGCCAAGTCCTGTTTGTGTGTGAGCCTTCCGTCGTAGGGCCTTGTCCAAATAACTTAACTTAACATAATTTGGCCAGACTTTCATTTCACAATACCATGTTAAGTCAAGCTAAACCTGCAGCCACAGCATAAAACCAAACATTCCAAGCCTTTCCGAAAATGTCTGTCAGGAAACACTGCAGATATTTTAGAGTCCACTTTCCCACCGTCGGGCCCGATCACTTCCTAATCACAGTGACAGGTGTTCCGACGGGGTATTTTTAAAATAAGCCCTTCCTTTTTTGGCCCATCACAATGACGAGGTATTAGAACACGACAAAATGGCGCCAAACTGAGGACAGATGTGTGAATTAGAAATGAGGGCCATGTGGAGCCTGCCATTTCTGGACCTATATTTAGGGCCTGTTAAAAGAGTAATGACCATCAAAGGCCTGTAAAGGAGAGGAATTGCCATCAGAGCCGCTATCTAAAAGGTGATTTATTGCGCGCTAATGGGAGGGAAATGGCGCCCGGCACATCAAAAGAACAGGCGAGCGACGGTTAAAGACAGCGAAAATAAACTTGTGTTGCCTCCAGGATCTAGCCTGATTGCTTTCATTTAACTACGTGTTGGCAGTTGTGCGCGGTGCAGATGAAGAATGCGATTTGTGACGGATTTATTGCCCCTTTTTTTACGTTCCCAAAGCTGAAATAGTCTAACAGGGATCCGAGCCAGCGTTGTAATGATCTTTCGGGGTAGTTGTTTCAGAGGTCTAGCTGACACGGGCTTCTCGCGGCTTCCATTTGTCATCCTCACCTTTCAGCAGCTACTTTGTTCTAATGAGGTGAAATAAGCCCGGAGGAGCGTGTTACGGTGGTAGTTTGGTGATGTGGATGGCTTGACTCAAACGAGGGATGAGTTGGCAGTGATTTGGTGCAGTGGGAAAGTGAAATGTGTTGGAGGAAACTGAGCGGGCCTGGCCTCCCGTGCCTACTGAGCTGATAATCAGTCCTACAGAACACTGGCTCAGTTCAGCAGGAACAGGAGTGCGGGCCACATGCATCACGACGACGTTTACAAAGTGATCAGGGGATGTTGGGGAAATCACAAAGTATTCACCTAGATGTTTTGTTATTGATTCGATCCAACCTCACTGTCCATGTTGTTATGCATTGTTATCTAACCTTCCTTTTAGGCCAGTAAACTGAAACTGGCAGAGCATATTGTTCTCCTTTGGTTTCTTACTCTTCTTTTCCCTCTGGGGTTGCATTTTTGGGTGACACTTCCCACACAAAGATATGACAGTGATCAGGTCTACAAACTGCATTAATATCGATCAATCAGCTTTTATATTTTCCATTACAATAAAGTATTTTACTCAGAATATGTGTTTGATCACACACTAGTATTTTTAAAGACTTGATTTGCTTGTGTGGCTGCTCATTTTTATTTCTACAACAGATTCATTCACTAATTTTCCCAATTTTATAACTTGAGTGTTAGATTTTACTTTCATTGTGATTTTCAAATCAGCTTGAGATGTGCTGCACCTGTGCTCCAACAGTGAAAGACCCGCCTTCTCCTTCTATACTATTGGCTGAGCTGCCTGTCTGTCAGCAGGGTCCTCGTTTATAAATGCTTGATTCCGCTGCACGCATATAAAACTCCTACGATGCTTGAAAATTGTTATCTCCACAGTCGGCAGCTCTGACCCTGGTTACGCTCTATGCAAAGACTGAAGGGGAAGTGGAGACTGAAGAGGAAATGTTTGATTCAGTCTCTGTCATTTTAAATGCTACAAAAGCACCATGAAAAGATTTAGATTCATAATTCCTTATGAGCAGGAAGGGGACCGGACGCAGTGAAGGATGTTGAATTTTCATCATGTTATTGCCATCTCATGGGTTTAAAGCCATGCGCTCTCACACACGTGTGCGAGCACATTATCAGAGCGCCGCACAGGGAACTAAAAGTAGTCAATCCCTGATTATTCTGTAATTTTTGAATTAATGAGCGGATACGAGTTTAAACTGCCAGTCCACCGGTGCTCCCCGAACATCTGCCTCTCACATTTCATCACAGTCCTCTCATTATCCAAAAATGTACATGCCATAACTGACATCTACAATGCCAAAACGTCAAGAATGAAAAAATACAAACTATTCACTGAATATGATATAGCTAAAATCTATATTTTATTCATCATTTTATAGTTTTATAGCAGTAAATTAATTTGCACGTGTTTGTGCTGCTGAGCGTCTCCCCCGATCGTCTCATGTTCAGGCAAATTTCATTCATAACTCACTTTGCATTGTCTGTTTATGATGTAATAGTAGGGAGGTGTGACGTGAGTTGGGTTTGTATGCACAGATTCGCACTTATGAGGTTTTCATAAATCAACATTTTCTTGCTGTATGCCCTTGCTGAGCAAAAAAGTCTTTTATAAATGAGACTCCAGGTCTGTCTGACACAGCTACAGTTATTAGTGACATTCTGGCTCTCTGAAGTTCCACAATTGCAAGTTTGACAAATGGGATCCAAATAGTAAACTTTAATATGCATTTTGATTTGTAGTTTGTGATATTGTTTGTTATTCCTAACCCAAATTTCCTGCTTATGCCAATATGCCTTCTAACCCTGGTGTCTTGTGCAGACGCATGGAGGAGCTTCCTGGGGTTGGAGACAGATCTGAAGAACTACATCCTGGTCATCAACAAGCCCACATGGATCCCAGGTACAGCATTCTATTGTTTGTGTTCAACAAAAGTCTTGAGTGGGATTTGTTTTTTTAACTTATGGCAGACAAGTAGCCATAATGCCGGTCGATTTCTATACAGGAACTAGTCTGAATATATGGTCCAGTATGAGGGGCAAAACTTTTAACGTTTTAAAATAATGATTTAAACTTGTTAGTCTAAATGCTGGGGTGATGTCGCCTCCGTGGCTGCCAAATTATCAAACACTCCGCACGTGTGTATCAGCAAAGCTTAAATATCTATTGAAACATACAAAACTATTCTATGAAGAGGTTGAAGAACCTGTTTACTCTATACTTTACAGTTTACTTTATTAGCCAGTACCTGTTATATAAATTAAGATCTTCTTCTGTTTGAGGCGCTACATGTGGCTTCAACAGCGAGTCTTAAAGTATGATAAATGACCTTCTGGGCAAGTATTTTGATGAAAGCACCTCTGCTGATCTTGCTGAATCAAGCATGCCCAGACCAAAACCTGAAGTGACGACGAAGAAGTTATAATCTTAGACACTTTGTCTCTGTAAGTTTACAGGTTACCTGATAACTAAGTTATTTCCATAGTTTATTAATACAGATGTAGGTAGAGGGAGACTGGTCTTAGGTGAGAGTTGAGAATAGATCACAATAGAAAGTTAATATGGAAAACTACTTTCGACCATCTAATCCCTGCCTTCTGCCTAACTGCATACTTACCATCCACAGATCTTGAGTAGCAGAGGACCGAGCGTGTTCTGTGGTACTTCAGCCGCTCTCTCACGAATGTGGAAGCAACAAGCTCGTAACTTACAGCAAGGAAACCACATTTTTGTACTTGTGACTAAAAAATAAAGATTGCTTTCCAAGTGACTGTGTTGTTTAAGTCATTTAATGTGAATAGTGTCCTTACTGCACAAAGTGTTGAATATGTGTGGATGTTGAAATAAGACACTAAAATTGACTCACCAAGCCCAGGTTTGTGTGCGGCCATTTGGACGTCCGGTGCAGGGCTGCAGGAGTAGTCACTGCAGCTGAAACAGCGCCCCCTAGGCCCCTGACAGACCTGGGTTGCAGAGACAGAATAAATGGCATGGGTTTATCCCTCTTTACTAAAATATATTATACAATTTCTCACTGATATAGTTGTGCTCTTAAACCAGAAAACCCGTCTTAGTTTGCAAAATGAGGAGAGCAGGAACAGAGTTTTCAAAGCAAACAATCAAGCTCCTCCCCTCCTGATTGGACCAGACAGGCTGGTTCACAAGGAAAGCTCGTCTCATTGATCAACGAGGGAGGATACTAGACTCTGATTAGTTGCTGAGTTCCGGGAAGGAGGGACTTAAAAAAAAAACATATACAGTATTACTTTACATCAAAATACAAGAGCAGGTGGTCGATTTTGCATATTTTACAGAACATTTGTAAAACATTTAGACTTCCAGACTATCACTTTAACATTTGGATATAAATAAAGACTAGTGGCCCCAAAATGATAAAATGGTGAGAAAAGAAAAAGTATTTTATAATGCAATGTAGTGATCATACTTATAAAATATAATACTTATAGCGTGAATGCAACACAGACCTAAAATGAGGCACATTCCACAGCACAGACTGACTCTGCAGCTGAAGCTAAGAGGAGACACACCCCTGACGCATCTTCCTGTTGCAGAGAGAACCTGGCGGCAAAGATATTCAAACAATTAAAACAATATGGCTCACTAAAGGTATTATGTGCATGCAATTTGGCGCACAAAACACATTACAGCTGTATCATATTTTGAACAATGTGGATGTGGCCAGGAACTTCCCATGAATCTTGGCAAGGTCGGTGAGATATGAGAGGCCGAGGACAGGTACAAGCCTGAGTGTTGAAACTGCTGGGTCACTGCACGCAGGGGTGGTCGCGCTGGGGTGAGGGCCGTTATTGCTGCTTGCGGCTTTTTTTAAATTTCCTCCTTCACTAGCTCACCCACTCTACTCTCTGTACGGACAGCGGAGCTCATTCTCCAATAGGCTCACTCAGCTCCACCTCTCTGTGATGGATAGCGGCGCATCATTCATGTCAATGCTCCACTCTCCATGTTGTACTGCATCATCATTATCCGCTCCTCTTATCCTGTATTTATAGTATATCCCCATTTTCCTTTGTTCCCGTCCCCCTACTGCTTAATGGTACCTGTCTATTAAATTTCCACTTGGCACAGCAGTTAGCACTCTTACCTTATAACAAAAATGTTGTAGATTTGATTCCCTTGCAGGGTGGGGCCTCAGTGTGTAGGGACATGTTCTTCCCTTGAATGGGGGCTCCAGTTTCCAAACAGTTGACCAAAGCAACCAACAAGACCAAGATCCTGGATTAAGATCTGGAGATGGGTCCTCAGGTGACTGCACTGCGGTCACTCACTGCTCCTGAAACACAGGTTGAAGGAGGGGTCAAATATACATCAGATTTTATGGTAGTTTTACCTTTTGTCCGTTTGTTGCCAACTGTTTAGTCCCACTTCACTGTACAAATCCTGTGTGTAAATGTGTGTTTCAGATGGCCAGCTGACAGACATTTGGTCCGAGCGCTCACCTCTTTTTGCTGCTCAGAAACAGCTCACTGTAGTGAAGAGGACCACACGCCCACGCTCCTCTGCCCTCGGCCAGCACCAAATGTTCAGCAGACACAGCACACAAATCCCCTCAGCTGACAGGACGAGCTGCTCATGCTGTAGCCGAGATAGAAGTCGGGTGATTTTACCTGTTTAGGCCTCGGTCAGTGAGATTGTGTGTGTAGTGAGAGCAGCAGTCCGTGTGTGTTTAGTCTGAAGTTACGGCTCTGTTCAGAGTTTAGACTGGAAATGCCTTCTAGGGTTTTTATCCACAATATGACTTCAGCACGACCTCCCACACCACTGGAAAATACTTGATACTTAACACTCAGGACTTTAACGTTTTTTGTGTTAGAATTATACAAAATAAAACAAAAATCTATATGTACAAACAAGCAGATGGCATTTTACGAGAACTGATGCACATGGAAACCGTTCATTTCTGTCATTCTCATTTGTCATGTCAGCCAAAAATTTCTGTAGATTTCCTTGTAGTGTAAAAATCAATGCAATATCAACACAAATATTTACGGTGAGTTACTGTTGGACACAATTCAATCACAAAAATGTGCATTATTAAGCTGAACATGTGGGTTCTTATGAAACATGATCTTCTACAAATGTAACAGGGACACATTCAATAAAAGAGAATGTACAGACAAACTGTTGGGTTTTTCTTTAATAATACATAGACGATGCGCCACAGTAAAATATTAGTTACGAGTAGCGTTTGAATGTCTCCCAGCTGCGTCGTAGCGTGAAGGATTTCTATGGCGAGACAATTATGTGAGTGGGAGGACTCCAGCACGTCGTACAAGCCGCTGGTTTCTCCACTCATGTGTCACTCCTCGAGTGTCCTTGTGGGCTCTGGAGCTGTGTTCTGTGCCTATGCGGATAATTGGAGCCTCTTCACATAATCCTTCCTAGTGGCTGTGTTTTGACACGCTCCTGTCATTGTCCCACCGCGTTTCACAACAGAGTGCGTATGCGTTGCTTGGCAAACGTGCTGTGAAATATACTGGACAATCAACCCAGCTAACGAGTGTTTGGACGCACACTGTGGGCAGCTTTGATCTCAGCAGAAGGTTGTTAGTATCAGCGGATATAGAAAGCCTTGGGAAAGTGTGAAATGAGACAAGCCACTTTTCCAAAGCCAAAAACCCACACGGCAACACGGCATCTACAACTTGGAAAAGATGTTTTCTCCAGTGCAGGATTGTTTTTGGAGTGAGCATGTTGACTCACATTTACAGATCCAGCTGCAAATGCAATGTGGGGAAATGATGATACTTAAAGATAGTGATCATCTGGACTGAGCCATTTTGAATTGACGACGTTTCGCCTCATATCCAAGCTTAGTTCTTCATTCCCTCTGGATTGTGAACTCTGATTTATACCCCAGAGGTTGTTCCATACCCAAGAACATCATGTTACTCGGCAAAGCACCTCCTGTCATAAGAACACAGTGGCTGTGAGCGGAAGGACGTCTGTTGTAAAAGTGAGTTGAATCCAAAAGTGTTTAGGTGCCGAGTGTCAGTGCCTGTTGCAGAGCTTTGATCCTGGGCAGCAGTGTGTGAGCGTGGCCTCCTCCGCTGAATCTGAGCTCCACTGAGCTGAGAACACACGCTGCTTCATCTGTGAGGCCAGACTGCTCCACCACCTGCACACATGGGAACAGCACACATTATGCAGAGGAGACATGAAGAGCTCGACCAAATACGGCCAGCCCGATGTCTTTTAACTGATTCCATAAAGGAGTCATTAGCTGAAGATCTAAATTACTGTCTACGGGAAACCCCAAAACAACTGAGTGAAATGTGATAAATATAGGCATATAAATACAAGCTTTTAAGGAGGACACACTGGGGAAAACTAATCTGTCAAGAGCAATACTTTGTACTTTGTTTCTGTTCCTATATTTGAGCACTCAAAACATCAACTTCCTCTACTGACGATGCTATATTTGTCTCAAGTCTGTTTATGTTCTTTGAGGCCCCTTTTTAACCAATAAAATAAAATAAATATATGCATTACATTCTTTTTATTGAGTGAAATGTCACAAAGAGTTTAACTTGCTGTGTTTTTCACTAAGGTGTTGGTGCAGCTGGTCTAGAAAAAACCTCCAGACATAACCATCATAAATACTTAACTAAAAGCTCAATAAAGTGGATATTTTCACGACACAGGCTATTTACTGAAAGACACGTCTGCCCTGTTTGTTTACCGTGTGTAAAATCTGCGTTGATCCACTCTGAGGTAGTTGGGAGAAGACAGTGAAGCTGACTAAGAGCTGCAGGATCGATGTGGGAGATAGTGATGGCTGCTGCTGCGGCGGTGACGACAGGAGAGCTGCCAATATCTGGCACCGATCAACTGGAGGGGGAGTGTCTACGGCAGTGAAGAGGCTACGCATGTGCCCCCACGCTTCCCGGGACAAGACCTGCACATTCACAAACAGATATATGCAGTGAAATGATGGAGGCAGACTACTTCAACTACTACAAGTATAATTCATGGAAATAAATGCATGTACTGACTGTTTGGTTGAGACAATGCATGTTAATGAACAAACAATAATTTGATTGACAGATTGGCTTTGATGCAAACTTACTACTTTTAACTACTTTCAGAGTTCACTTAAGAACACTATCTACTGTCAGCAGGTGAGTCACAGCCTGGAGACAAGTCCAGTGTAACCTATTAAAAACTAAATAATGGATGAGTGTTTGGTGAGCGCAGACAGAGGTAAAGAGACACTGCTCCACGCCGAGAGAGAAAGAGAAGAGAGAGAAAGAGAGAGAGCATAGAGAGAGAAAGGGGACGGTGAAGGGAGGTGAAGGGGCGATGTTGTATTGATTCTTCACTCAGTGTCTGGGCTGGCGTCTGACTTTTGGGTTGTGTGTCTCCCTCTCCTCGCCCTGGGAGACGACTGCCGTCTCCGTGGCCCATTAGCATCTGAACAATAGTCATTCTGAAGTTTGTTGGAGCTAAATTTAAGCTTCGGGGTTGATTGACAAAAACACACACACAAAATTGTGAAGATTGGTTTGAAAACAGAATGTAGTTTATCTGGATGAAGATTAAAATGCCTCTCACCAGGAGCTGGTCCCTGTGGTGCCCTCTGTTGGTGGGGTGGTGGTAGAAGGTGAGTAGCCACAGTAAAGCTTCATCGTCTCTGTCCTCTGAAGTGACAAGGAGCTGTAAAGCAACCTCCACCCAGTGAGCGCAGCCCACGAGCAGATACCAGGCCTCGAACACCAGGGGGAGCCCTCTGTGGAGCACACCAGAGATGATGGGTAAAATGAGTAGAGTGGGAAGTGAGCTAGAAGAAGACATTTAAGACGTCTTGGCTACTGTCAAGCACAATTTGGATTGAGAAAGTAAATCATTAGCCTCCCACCGAGACGGGTCACTAGACTGCATCAGTAAAGGAAGATTGAGTGTACCGTTTCAATTTCATTAAAAACCCTTAAACCAAAGTATCAAAGTGGTTGCTAGAACCAAAAAAAAATATTACTTTTGCAATTGAAACGGTGTGAATTCTGACATTTTAAATTAGTCTTTGTCATTTAATTTAATTCAAGATTTAGTCAAACATTTCTTTTTTTGTTTTAGTTATTGTTGACAAAAATTAAATGAAACACAATGTGACACATTTTACATAATGGTGAACTTTACTGTATTCAAACATCAAATAATATTGCACTGTTGCATGGATCTCCCACATGGACAAAGCACCAGATTTGTCCATGTGGGAGAAATCTGGTGAAACCCTATTAATAGAAATCCTATTAACTTTACAATAAAACATACATAAGATTTCAATCAAGAATCCTTCCAAGCGTCTGCAGTGCTATTGTATCCTGTAGGGCTGGCACAATAATTTGTTGTTTTGTCATTCATTGTTAATTTGTTCTCTTTGTGTTGTTTTTAAATCAGGACTTGAACGTGTACAGCATGTCCCACTTTCACCCGGCCCATGCACATCCCTGACTGGAAACAAGGCTTAACTCTCCTCCACAGCTGCTGAGTGAGTCTGGGCCTTAATGTGAGTGAGAGGATCAGATCTCTCTCAGATTTCCCTAAGACCGTCATTAGTCCTCCTGGCTCTAAATGTGATCAGCGGCAGAGCTCCGCGGGGCCCTGGCAGCTGCATCTTTACTTGAGGGCAGCGTCGCTCTCCGTTTCCCACCGGTGGCTCTGCGCGGGGTTTTTCATAAAGCTATAGACCGGAGCGGTGCCGGAGATAATGGGCCCTGTTAAAACCGCAGTCATCTCTATTTCTACCTCTGTTTTTATCTGCATTGCTTATCCGATCTGGGCAAGCAAACTGAAGCTATGCTGAGACCAATTTTATGCTAATATCAGAGCAATCTTCTTTGTTGCATGCATTATCTTACCAGACTGGTTAACTACATTGCGTTGTTTATTCCTACACCTAGGGCAATGCTTAAATGGTCCCATTATGCAAAATCTTTTTTTTTTTTTCTCTTTTGAACTATTCTGTAAATATTTGAGCCAAATTTATAAAATGTGTGAGGTTATTTTGGGTTGGGCACATGCATCCAATGGTTTGGACAGAACGTGAACAGGATCGGGTGGGTGGGCGGCCCGGTACCGGTTGTGGTCTGCAGCCCCAAGGTTGGGGATCCCTGCTGTACACTCTGTTCCACGTGCCCATGTCACGAGGTGGCATTCTCCTTTTCTGCTTAAGTCCAGACTCATCCTCCACCACATTCAAGCCACACAGGGAACAAAGTCTGTCATCTTCAGGGAGGCCTTTGAACCGTCCCACCTCCACTGTCAAAGGTAAGGTCCCAGTTCTCAATTGGGCACAGAGAGATTTTTGTTATTATTATAAGTATTAATAGCTTATGTAATGACCCAGTTGCAAAAGTAAAAATGAAGAACAATGTATGAAACTCCATTGGAGTTATACAAATTGCTACAAAATGAAACCATTAAAAACCATAAAAGCTAAAAAAAAAAAAAAAATCTACTATATTGCCAACATAGCCAAGTCGTAGTGTTGGTTATTTGAGCACAGCCATGATAAACAGAGAAAAACATGGAGGAGTTCACATTGTACTAGTTCAGTCAGTGAGGGGCGTGCACGTAAGAGAAAGAGAGACTAAATAACACACAGAATTAGTTACATATAATGATCAAACAAGAAAGAAAACGTCACTCCAGGTTTGTTTTTGACCTCAAACATAACAGTCATACCCCCCGAGATCAATAGTGTGACTTCTTTTCTGTGCTTGAAACCTAGAGTGATACTAATTTTGTTGCAACGTTCTTCTTTGTCTGCCTTCTCCTTCCCCTTCAGTCTTACCTGACTGGTTAACAATCGCCTTCTGCTCAGCCTTTTCCGCCCGAGCTAATAGTCTCTAATGAGTGCTTGGAGAGGGCAGGCGGTGCACCAGTAGCGCATACGATTGGAAGACGTCTAACTAACCACCCCCTCAAGAGGAGCTAATGCAGGGAAGATAAAATACATTCTCTGCTACTTTGCCAACCTGTTAGTGCCAGCACTGTCCTCTCCCTCCTCCGTCAGTCTCCGTAATGAGCGACTGAGCCAGTGGAGGTGATGTCTCCAAGCATCTTCAGGCATCTCTGAAAGGCACATTTATAATAATGGTTACTCATATTAGACCAACAAAAAAAAAAGGTCGGACAGGTCAAACCTCATATGTACAGTATGGCAGTGCATTTTGTCTGCTGGATTATATCACTACGAGGGCATTACTTTTTTTTTTACTCGAGTACTTTTTCAGCTCAATAATTTTTAATTTCACATTACATAGTAGGGTATATATCCCATTACATGAAAAATATATATGTGTGTGTTTTCATCATTGTTTCAAAACACAACGCTCAAATTATTATGCAAATGATATTTCCCACAGATTTTCAGTCCTGCACTGTTCAGAATTATTATGCACAGCAGTGTTTCAATACATTTTATAGCTTGTAAAGAACTGAAAATGGTCATTTGTTGAATTTGCAGCATTAGGAGGTCATATTTACTGAAATCAAAAGCTATTTCAATCAAAAAGCATCTAAACAGGTCATATTTCCTTTTAACATAGGACCCTTCTTTGATAGCAGCTTCAAAATTCTTGCATCCATTAAACTTGTGCGTTTTGGGAGAGAACAGTTTAGGGGAGGCCGGATAGACGGTTTATGCACAACTGCAGCCTCTGGAGGGTCCTACACGTTGATGTTCAGGAGACTCTAGAGGCACCAGCAGCTTCAAATACCTGTTTGCTGTTACCTGTTGTCTGGCAGAAACCGCCCTCAATGTGCCTTTATCTGCACAAACCCGTGTGTGCTCTGAATCAGCCACAAATCTCTTAACAGTACGATGATTGTGCTTGATCTTTCATGAAGTATCAAAGGTTTTCATACCTAGTCCAAGGCATTCAACTATTTCACGCTTTTCATCAGCAGAGAGATCCTTTTTCTTTCCCATATTGCTTGAAAATGATGATCTGCTTAATAATGTGGAGCGTTCTTTTTCAGTAGTTTTTCCCTTAACTGGGTTTAACCTGACAACTAATTGTCAAAGGTGTCTGAGATTGATGTCAGTGATTCAAAGAGCCCTGAAACACAACACCATCCATGAATTTAATTGAAAAATCTTTTCTTCTTTTTTTCTTTAACCTTTGTGACACTGAAATACAATTTGCATAATATTTTGGAACGCAGTGTAGTAACTCGGGACCAAAACAAGGAAAAAAACGAGAAACATCATGGCAAAATAATATAATAATAATATAATATAATAATATAATATAAATAACTATATAATACATTTTAGAATTTACCATGTGCTTACATTTTTCATACTTTTTTTTGTTATTTGAGTCAAATAGAAGGCCCCATTGTGACTTCTTACACTATGATTATACTGACACCAAATATTTCAATTATAATCTGCTGATCATTTGCGCAGCCCTTCTTCTGATCTTACCTTTTTTGTTTTTTTATCTGGTCGCAAATGCATTAATGAATGCTAGAGTTTGCAATTACTTTTTCCATTAGGTAATACGCCACAATTTGTTCAATCAAAAGTACTACTGCACTCCACCACATCACTTTGACATGCACTTAGTCACGGTCTTCGCTCAGGGCTACGCTTTAACAATGCAAAACAGAGGCTAATCCACAGCAATTCATGATAAAAAAAAAAAACGTTACACTTTTCACAGCGTTTTTTCCATCAAGTCTGTGGTGAAAAATGGGCCTTGAGCACAAACATAGGCAGTAATTATTAACCCCGAGGTCTGGCTGGGCTCCAGACTGTCCCTAAATGGCTCCGTTCATGTAAATCATTGCTGCCTACAGTCCGGGCTGGACACATGCTGATAAGCAGTGCTCCCGCCGTGCCCCTGCATTCACCTCCTGTGCATCCAGACAAAACTATTCCCCACTTTATATCCTCAGACAATGCAGTTTTAACTTGGTGGTGCTAACGTGTCCGAAATGTTTACTGGGTATGGTCATATTTTCTTTCACAGTGAAGTAAAACAACAAAGTGAGCAGTCAGACATAAATAATCATATCATCTATTGAAGGAGAAAAGGCAGAGAGCTCACTGGATTGCCACAGTAGTGAATGCTGGTGAAAGAGCAAGTGAAATATACGAACAGCCTTTGCAGTATATGGGTTACTCTGTCCGATGAGGACAATATAACATTATTTAAGCTTAAAAAGACAGTTTAGCATACGCTGTGCTGTAAGTTGGTGCATAATTCCCCCACTGCAATGGCGGTTTCACTTCCCACTTAAAAGGCCTGGAGACTCAAGGTGCTGCGAGTCACGGAGATGTCTCCAGCTCGTCTCGGTGAAATATAAACAGGTTCAATTTCAGTGGCATCTCCGCATGGTCTCCGAGACCAGTCGGAAAACAAGGAAATCTCAGACGTAACGAAGATGTTTCAGAGACGTTTGGGCTCTGACATTTCTTACTTTAAAAGATGTCCTGCTGCCGAACCTTTTTTAAGTCCCGCCCCCACGGCCCTAACAACTGTTTCTATAAATGAGACTGATATTTATTTAAGATGGAACAGTGCATATTAATTGCCATGAGTCCTCAGCTTGAACACCGGGGGATGTCAGGGTGAGGTGGGCACCTTTACAATGAACCAAGGCTCAGTACGGTGCATGGAGAAGGCGACACACTGCTCTAAGACCAGGACCAGAACAATTCTGGACCTGGCTGCACCGTTTCACAACACGAGAAGAACGAGCCCCTGTCAAATCAAAGACTCAGTCATACATTAGACCTTTATGGATGCACCATGCTGAAAAGATGAGGCCAACAAATTGATGGAATAAACCGCATCAGTGACTCATAGCATTCGTAGTGCGTGTTATTAAAGCAATATCATTTTGTTGGAGATTCACTGCATTTTGGCATGTTCGGATTCAGTTGCGTTGCTTATTACTTTTGGTGGTTCGCAATATGGTTCGCAATTCTTGGTTTTCAAGCAGATTGCCAGGAGTGCCTAGAAATAAAATGTCCAATTTAAATGAGCTGCATCTGATCCCCGGACCTCATCCTCCCGCCTTATACCAAATGTTTTGCCGTTCAGCGTGGATAATTCCAAAAGCAGGCCATATTGTGCAGAAGAGGAGATCTAGTACCGACCCGAGTCAAAGTGTCTTAACATTGTGGCTTTGTAGTGAAATCACCAACCAAATTTGAATGGTTGCTAATGGTATTGTTGAAAAATAAACAATATATATCAAAATGACATCAATTCTAATTGGCCCGAGGTTAGAACTCACCGTTTTACAGAATGTCTGGTAAAGTTAGGCACATTGTCTTGTCTGTTGTTGTGTACGTGCCCTCCATCATAATGACTAACACAGTATCACACAACCTTTAACTATTGTTAAGTTAACTTTAGATTTGTGCCACATGACCCATGTCTAGCCACTTCCAGTTTAATCATCCTGGTGCAGACATGTAATTAAGCCAACCTTCAAACCTTGCTCAAATAAATGCAACAGATGCCAATTACTGCTCAAAAAAACAACTGAACCTTGAGACACAGCGAGCATTACTCAGTGTGCACAATTGGGAGTGCTTATGCTTTGTCGATTAATACATGCCATTTGTAATAAATTAACTTTGATCATTGACAAACAGAACTATTCACTTAATCTGCAGCAGGAAATCTTTGTTTACCCATAGTTAAAGAATATTAGGAGACCATTTCTCCAAATCATTTGCTCACAATACCGGGCTTTGTGCATTGTGTCGTGTCCCGGGTGAGTGTCTACCCACCACCACTGACCTGATGGCTGGGTCAGGAGAGGCTGCAGCACACACTGAGGAGATTGTGGGAAAAACGCCTTCAATGGGACACACTTCTGAAACGACACACACTCATTTGTCACCTCAACTTGAGAAATTTAAATGCTGACCTCCTGTGGCTCGTACATCACGGGGCGCTGAAAGGCTGAGAAATGCCAGGTTTGAATGGGAAGCTTGTGCAACAGCGATACAGGAGGTGCTAATGTGTAATGTAGCGTGTAATAGGTGGCGTTTAGTGTCCTGCATCAACAGCAGTTTAAAGCAGGTTGTGTGGTACTGCACTGTTACACTGCCATCTATTGGTCAGTGACTAACTATTACTTCAATCGATGGGATAATGCTGGAAGTTCTAATAGTTTTACATCATAACAGTTTTGAGGAAAAGTGCACTTGAAGTGGAAAAGTTGACATAGGAAAAGCTGCATTTTCCGCTAATAGAACCGGATTTCTCTGAGTATCCCCTATACTAAAAGCCGCAAATAATTTAGATTCAATTAGATATACTTTGACCTTGTTTGCAAAAGTGAAACGTTTTCTTTACAAACTATGCACATCCATACATCGAAAACATACCTGTTGTTTACGCAGCTCTCTGAGGAGATGTTTTGTAAAGGTTTTGATGAAACATTTTAGAGTTTCATTTTCTTCCATCTGTTTTAGAGCAGACCTAAGAAGACAGCAATGTTATGTCAAATAGAGTATAATCACCAAGTACAAAGAAATACTAAAATGGTTGATTTGCAAAACCTACCTGAAAATGTCATTTACGACTATGAATATACAACAGTGTTGTGCACAGGCTTTAGGCTGGAACACACAAGAACATGAACGTAGCATAATGATTGTAACAGAGGCAAAAAAAATCCCACTGAAACCCTGACCACTTGGTGGCACTGTTTAATTGCATATACTGTAGAACAGTCCCAATCAAAAGTTTAGGACGAGTTGGAAGATGGCAAAAATGTACATTTTACGACAAAAAACATTGGCCCCCACAAATGTATCAAAACTAGTGGTGGGCATAGATACTTTTTTTTTTAATGTAGATTAAAATCACTGTAATCTTGGAATTAAAATGGCGCAATTGAATTCTGCCGAAGGCGTTCAGAATATGTGCACTACCCAAATAATGACTAAAGGTAAGTCTTTGAGAACGGGTTTCTCAAACCAGGTGGCGCATTAGACCGGGGCTCATCTCCTGTTTCCAAAATGCATCACAAACTGCTTGAGAAACATGTTCAACTATGATAATTGGTGATGAAAATAATTAATGTTCAATAAGATGCACTTGTGTTTACTGTTTATTCTGTTAAACATGAATTTTGAACTGTAGGCCTACATAAGAGGTTGTGATGAACTGTTTACAGTCAGTAGCTTTGAGTCAATCAGTCCAAGCTCTATTTCTCCTTTTTCCACCAGTCACTCAGGCAGACCAGCTGGTTCACATTTTCTGGTGACAAACTAGATCCCCTCTTCTGCACAATATGGCCTGCTAAAGAAAAAAGTCTCTCGCATGGGACAGTTGTGGCAGGACCAAGTATTTACGGGCAAGACAAGAGGAGACAACAGCGTGTTAGACGCACGTGGACACAAGCGCAGCCTTTTTCGCATCAGCACCAGTGAACACTGGGATGATGCAGACTCCATCCCCACGCGAGTGCACCTTTTGCCCCGTACTGACCAACCGGACTTACAGCTGAACTACACTCAAACCCACTGTTATCTCCTGGCGCAGGTGAATTCAATACTTGTCAAAACATCCCTCAGTTCATGCACTGCACTTTGGATAAACCATTAAAGCCAACGCACACCGAGAAGCTTTCTATGATGAGGTGACGAACATAGGCTCTTTACCTTCTGCAGTGACAGACTCCTCTATGGCCTGTGGCACACTCACTATTAACCTGCTAAAAAAAGCCACGTTTACTCTCTCTCTTAAAACGCTGACCTACGTGTTGTATTTTATGTTTGATAAAAGGATAAATCGTGTGTTTAAAGCACTGCACGGTGTGAGGAAAGCCTTTGAAGTGCTGCGCTGGTGCACACTCGCCCGTGAGACTTCCAGGGGCGGCCACGGGGAAGACACTCCTGCGGGACACTCGGGAGCCGACGCGAACGGGATTGAAATCCATTCGCGTGCAGGTTTCTACTGCCAACCTAACTATGAGAATAGATTGACGGCAAAAAAAATGTTTTATCACCCAATAAGAGTCTCACGTTAAAGGCGAAAACGGCCCACCACTAATCAACACATTAAAATAACAGCCAATAAGCATTTATTTAAAAAAAAAAAAATACAGAAATTGGTGTGTTTTATGTACATACTAATTTCACAGTCATATTTGAGTATTTTTTATTTGTTAAAACAATATAATTTATGGCCTGCCCCCCTGGTTGGGAACCACTGTCTCAAGAAATTCAAAGTGCAATTGCCAAAACCAAAAAAAAATTAGCTTATACATGTATTTGATGATTAAAACATCGACAGTTTCAGGTTTGTTTGTTTGTTTGTTTGTTTTTTGGAAAAGCAGAATGAAAAGCTTCAAGGTACAAATAAACTGAAATGACCTTTTATTGTGCATTGGAAGACTTTCAACAGAACTCTAGTGAAAGAGCTCCACCCAGTGCTCACTTTACATCATTACACATTTCCCATGAACATTCGTCCAGTCATGTTGGATTCTCCTTTCAGCTTCAAGCACGTGCAAACATACATACACTGTAACATGCCAGGCTGTCTACATGCATCCATACTGGCAAAGCACAGTGCAAGCAGATGGGCGTTTTTAGCATCCCCTTTTCAGACCTTACCAATTACAGCACGCTACAAACATCCTGTGTTTGGCAGCAGGGCCCAGGAAGTTGGTGTTTATTGATATTGGGCCTGAATCGCGAGGAGTAAAGACAAGCCAAAACAAGGAATGTGGCTCCAATTTCATGTTTCCCTATTTTTGATTGCTGTTTAAACAAGTGAGCAAGAGGGAGGCATATGTAGGCACTCATATGCAACAATAATGGCGTAAATGTTGGCCTCCCACTGTCATGAAACAGATGTGATCAACAAGAGTGGCAGCTTGCATATGTATATGTGAGCGAGAGCCTCCAAGGTGATCAAAGCGAAGGACGACTGCAGATGTATGACTTTTAAACAAACAAATCCAAGACAGGGCCGTACAGTAAACAGCCAGCGATGGCGCTTCACTCAGTCAAACACAATGCACCATAGCGCAGGTCCAAGTGTTTACAAAAGCCCTCACACTAACAGCTGTATCTGATTGGTTGCATCTACACACTCCTCTGCAATCAACAGCCACGTATATTCCCTGCATAATGCTTGAAATGTACACACATACAAATATACATAATTGAATTTACATTAAGATTTCTAAAATGCAAGAATTATACGGTTCAAGCAGACCATCACCGCAGCAAAGCAGCAATGACACATTTGGCCCATGAGTGAGGCTGAAGACCTCATTTGTGACTGATGTTGTAGGACAAATTATGTCTCCTTTGGGATTTGTTACATATAAAACCTGCAAACCTCCATATTTTAGTCTTCTGCTGACTGATGATGCTACATGCAGATGCAAATACTATTTATCAGTCAATACTGGTGACTCAAATTATAAAGCTCCAGCAAATGATTAAAAAGTGCAGAGGAAATTTTGAATATCCAAAAATTAAATAGTTTTTTAAAAAGCACAACTGACTTTAAATGTGACGCAGGTTTAACATCAACCCTGCACAGTAAAGTCTGTACTGCATGAGCCAAACAATGTGCGATAACCCTGCCAAATGATGTGAGACACATGCAGCACAGAGCCAAATGTTCAACTCCAAAAACAGTCAATAAAAATCCATCAATTATGAGCAGATGAACACCCTACCTTAGCACCACTCCTTATAAGAATATTAAATAGATAGCATGAATTATAAATGAAGATGGGCAAAAATGCAGCTTTTCACATTCCCATGTGCTCAGTTATAAAGGACAGAACAATTTGGGAAAATTCATTTTTCTTTATACTTTGTGAATAGAACTTTTTATTTTAAACATGACGACATTATGAACCTGACGCGCTGGAGTTGGGACACAACCTCCAAACGACTCATTTTGCAGGCTTGGCAAAATTAGTGCCTCTGTTGAAACATGTATGGGAATAACACTTATATCTAATGTCTGTTCATGCTAATAAGCATCTCAATTGGATTGTTAAACTGCATGGCTCACATTGTGGTAATAAAACAAATTATAAATAAAATGACAATATCTAATTGATTGATTGATAAACTTTCTGCCTCAATCTTGATACCTTTAATATCTCAGTAATAATGCCACCATTAACACACTGTCTAAAATAACATTACATTGCATTATCTGTTGATACCCACCAGCAATGACTGTCCAATCTGCTGCTCCATTTCTCTTGCTGTAGGTTTGTTGGCAAGCGCCCTCTCCAGCAGGCTCAACACGGCTTCTTCCAGGCTGGACAGATTGTGATACCACAAAGACACAACAGCCTGCTCCTCCAGTGACAAGAGCTGGCTGTCAATAACACAGAACATATGAATGCGCCACAAGCATTTCTTCTGATGTGTTTTTATTATTATTTGGTTATGCTCAAATCACATTGGAGAGCACTTACCAGGAATATGCAGACCCTACAGCATCAAGGAAGTCTTCACTCAGAGGAGCTTTGACACAGGTGAATGGTCTCTGCAGTAAGGCTCCAATCAGAGAGGAGGCTTCAGGACAAGTGACAAGAGGAATGCAAACTTCTGACGTGGCCTGGATGGTGTCGCATGAACAGCTAGGAAAGAGACAGAATTTTATTTGCAGCTATTTCAATAATATTTTCATTCATTCAACCTTTATTAAAAGGACACAAGTAAGAACACATGATCCATAGTTATTATTTTTTTACATAATAATCAGGGAGTATTTTTGGAATTCATCTGAAATGTGCATTTTGTCTGTGCTAGTTTTAACAGTTTGGAAAAAGTAAGAGCCTAAATAAGGTGGTCCATTATACTCCAACCCTTGGAATTCATTGCAATAGTAGAGAAAACTCGGCTGATTTTTTTCCACAATTGGATAACAATTACCCCTGCCTCATTGACCTTGAAGTTTTATCCTAGGGAACCCTTAGAGATGATTGTATTTGGGAGAGAATGAAGAAAATATGATTTGAAATGAAAAGAAAACAAATATAGAAAAGAAAGAATCCCCTCTTTGTATCAAATATATCAACTAAATAAAACCAGAAATTTAAACCTGGCTTGATCCATTATTCATATTTCGTCGCCAAAAATATGGGGAATTTGGGGATTTTTTTGTTTTTTTTACAGCAAAAGTTAAAATTGATATCTTTCAATTTGAAAATGTTCCCTATTCACCTGCATTGTCTCGCCTTAACAAAATGTCTTTCACTTCCAATACCTATTTTGTAGTTGTTCTAAGCAAATGTACATAAAACATATATGTATTTTAACACAACATGGAACACAATTGGATTTTTTATTTTTTTTTTATATACTACTCTGAGCTCCACACCATCTCTAGGGGAGGGTTTAGCCCACTTTCTTCACATAAAGCTTTTTGGAAAGCCTTGTCTTTATGACCAGTAAAATGGAGAGCTTTGCCGTTCAACTCCGCTTCTTCATCCACAGCAAAATTCAATTATTCAATCATTAAAGTGAGTGTGTAAATATAGCGGCATTGGATGAATTTCATGTTGATTCAAGCAATATTTTGAACGAAAATATCGCCTTATTTGAGTCGCCTCGTCTCCCATCTGTACTTGCTTTCTTATTTCAAATAATGTTGGTATGAAGTGTTTTACCTCCTATTCATGTCACAAGCAACAGCACAGCTCTTGCCAACACGCTCCTGCAGCCTCGCCAGCGTCTAAAGCCAGAGTAGAGCGACGCTATTAGCTGTGTATTCTGGAATCAATCATGACCATTTTAAATAGGAAATGAGGAGTCAATACTTTTCTCAGCACTTTCAGATGGTACTCAGCCGGGGGTACACCCAAGTGCTTCATTAAAGTCTGTGCGGTATCCTCTTCATCTGTGGCGAGCTGACATAAGATTTTCTGTGGAAGGAAGAAAACACAACATGAGGCGCATTACTGGCACTTCCACGTATAATGTCCCTCCCAGTGGACAAAAACTCAAACACAATTTTCTCCATAGGATCAAAGCTCATTAGCAAGTGGAATATAGGATGACTTTGCTGGCGTGACATCATTTAAAACAGATGAGCGCTAAGCAGGCATTCCAGTAAGTGAGAATGTATGGGCAACATATGAGCGGCTTCAGATATGAGCATTCTTTGATACGGAGGGGCTGGGTGTTTTACAAGCATTTTTCAGAAGGGGCCTCATCATACACTGATACAACTAGACTAATAAACCAGGCTGATTCTCGTCTGCGGAAAAACATACAGACGCAGAGGAACAAAGAGGGAACCCGGCAGACTCATTAGATGTGAGTTGTTCTAAAGTTGGAAAAAGACAGTGAAGAATTGTTGTAAGATTTAGATTTGTATTTAAGACGTTATATAATGCTCTGTCAGAATAAGAGAGACACAGCATCTTTTCAGATTAATTCAAATCTTTCCATGTTGTTGTTTTCAATTCCACAATATCTTGCTTCATGGATGCAGAAGATGTTCTTGTTGTCACGCAATTGGGTAAAAATCTATCTTTGGATTCTAAAATTGGCATTAGTAAGGAAAAAAATAATCATATCTATGTCTCCATATTTGCTTTAATAATAAAACAGAAAAAAAAACAGAGGTCACAGGTTATGTGGCTGTATCAAGCCTAATGTCAGTTTACACAGAATATTAAAATCCATAAATAGGCAAGGCACTTGCATCATTTCCTTTGAAAGCAGGACCCTCATGTTTGTGACTTAGTGACAAAACAATCAATACCGCGTTCTGTTCATTCAGTGGATTGACATTCCCCAGAGCTCTATCTTTTAAAGCCCCATATGACTGGAATAATTTATAAATAGAACTTAGATCAACTACATCTTTACATATTCAAAACATCCTTGTACAATAATCTAAAATGTCAATGTCAATGTTAATGTTACTAGCATTTTCCTAATGTCCAAACAATGTTGTAACCTTTTATTATTATTATTCCTTTTTTCTTTTTTTACTATTATCTCTCTTCTTATGTTGTTTTATTTTCTCTTTATACCTATTGTTAATATTGTTTTGTATTAACAGTGGAGGACATTGGTGGGGTGGAGCGGGGATGGGGAGCAAGACATGAGACCTTGTGATTGTTATGTGTATGTGACTGTTGTATGTATGTGACAATACTTGCTATGTTGTGTTATTTTGTGTTCAGGACCCCCTTGAAAAAGAGATGGTTCATCTCAACGGGGCTATCCTTGAAATAAATAAGAAATAAGAAATCTTTTACCGAGCGGATACTTTGTCTTTAGCCCTTCATTATGTCAGAGCAATGACGGCTCAAAACTCCTTTAAACAATCATACAGAAAAAAGCTAAAGGTACAGAGAGTTCAAAGTAATCAAAAACTTCACTTGTCGGCACCAGAATCCCAGTTGTTCCACTGAAATGCTTTGAGCCTGTTTTTGTGTAAATAATCAAAATCAAGATATTGGTTATTAGATTGCAACGCAACACCTTCATGTGTTGTAGAAGGCTGCTTATTTTCAGAAAGAGTTTCAACTTTCAGATTGTGCAGCACGTCTTTTGCATACCCTCTACGAAGAGTTTAGTCAAATAACGCATCTGTTTTCTCAAATACTATTGTGCCAATGTTTCGTTAACAGAAACGGCACATCTGTTCAACAACTCCAACTCAATCAAAAACACAGACACTTCAAATCAGCCGATAAAGTACAAATCTTTCTTCAACCTGAGATAAAAGTAGGATCTAAAAGAAGATGAGGAGTGAAAGTAATTGAAAGCGGCACAGAGAGTGCAAAGACAGAGAGTGGGTGATGGAGAAAAACCCCAAATACAGAGTAGAGGAGCGCCTGAGCCGTGTGGTTTCCTTGGCTGGGCCCTACAGCACGCTAGGATGCTTTACCCTCCACACAGCCCTTACAAAACAAGCCCAATCACTACCATCTGAGCACCCGCGAGAACACCATGTACATACAGAACCAATCACTCGCATCCAACATTTGCTATGGAGGCTTGACAAAAAATGCAAGAAAAACAGAAGTGAAGCATTTTGCTGTATTGACTTTTGAGCCTTAAAGTGTTCAATTGTTCCCACATGAAGTTGCGTTTTGTTTCATTCATGCATCGTTGAGTAATCCTGCATAAATAGTTCCATAAAGAGCTCAATACAGACAGCTTCACAGGACTCAAATTGCTTCCACTACTCATATCTTAATGAGTACGAGGTAGCTTTATTTTTTATTACTTTTTCCTAAACTGCTTCACTTTGCCTGGTGCCAGCTGAAATGGAGTCCAGGCTTTTTGTATGCTCTGAGATTTCCAGGCACGTTATTTTAAGTTATAAAATATGTGTAACAGCCTGAATAAAACGTAAAATGGGATCTTTATTCATAACAAAGCTAGGTGTGGTCATTTGAGGGAGTAAGGTTAGCAGTGACTTTAGTTTTCTCACAGAAAAAGCCACAGTGTTGGCTCCGAGGGCATGAATCCACTGCTGCCACAGAAAAGATCCCTCAATAAATTTAAATTAAAAGAGGGGATGTAGGGAAAAAGGCGAGTGGTTGGGATGGGTGTCTGTTAACAATTACTAAGCCATGATTGAATTCTCACCAAAACCAATGAAACAACTTTAGCCAAGCTTCAGATGGTAAAACCAACTGCTGCGGGAAAAGTCAGAACGTGGTCCAAAATAATGGGAACAGGCAACCACTTTATTAAAGGAAAGGGAATATTATGCCCCTTCACTTCCTACAGCTAAGATAATGTTAGGCTGCCATTGCCGTTTTTTGGTGTTTGTTGCAATACAGGGCACCAGTGACCCACTTTAATACCCAAAATACTCGAAGCAAACAAAAAGGTGTTGCTGTCACCATTTTAGAGAGAGCAGTGGACGATATGACTTCACAACAGTTTGAGATATATGACCAGATAAAGAAATTCACAAATCTTATAGTCAACGATTGGATTGGCAAAGTGCTATTTTAATTTTGTGGCATGAAGCCCATTCCACAGGCCTGTGAGACATATTAATGCAACGGCTTTTTGAGAGCTTTATGAAGAAAAAAAATCTTCTCACAGAGGACATGTTGAACTGCCAGTTTTTGCGAAATTGAATAAGTATAGAACTGTATTTCAGATATTATCCATAAACCGGGTCAAAGTTGCCGTTTCATTTTAAATACAAATTTCTGCCACCTCACTCAAAAAAAACATAGCATTTTTAGAATGTTAAAGCTGGGGTAGCTGATTTGTCCTGTTTAAACAGTCACATTTTTTGTTTTGGCCCAAACTTGTTTGAAGCTCTCACAGTCCCTCCTGTGTATTCAAATTGTCCAAAGAATATAATTACATGTACATTTCACACCTATATACAGCATTGAGTAGTGACAAAGTGAAGCAGGGGCAGCCACCCCCGAGATAAATTCCACTAATTTAGATAAGACTTCTATCAGCCATTGCTCAATAAAACTTTAGGTGACAATACAACAAGGTCTGTGTTTTGCTGTGTTTACAACATACTCTGAGGTGGTCATCAGCTACCCCAGCTTTAAAAGGTGCATGCAGCAAAAAAAAGTTGATATTTGTACGTAATTTGACCTTGTAGGGACCCAGCGGCTGTACAAGTTGTCAGGATGGCACTTTTACTTTCCATCACAGTGGTCTCTACAAAGCTCCAGGATCAATTGTTGTATAGGTTTTCTGGTGAGAGGGTCCGTCAGCAGTGAAAACCTTTCAAACAATTGATCCTGCGTCCTAGAGACCACTGTGACCACTCATACAGCCACTGGGTACAAGGTCAAATGCCTTTTTTTTTTTTCACATGATGCATAGTGCACCTTTAAAGGAATAGGCCATCGTTTTTACATACCAAGATATGTTCTTACCTAACCTTAGTCGAGTTAATATATACCCTACAAGTCACGCAGCTTCCATTGACGGAAGTGAGCGGGGGAAGTCTTTAGGAGTTACTGCGCGGACGTTGTGCTCCTGTATCATTACGCCTCACAATATAGTCCCCCTTTTTATCTGCTTATAAAATCCACATGTTACATTTCTGTGTAAATATACTTCGCATGAAAACACTTCACGTAACTTTATTTAAATAGGGAACACGTGGAAGAGCTTGGTAGCTTCTATCGTGAGCTTTTTTGGAGCTATACGACATGTGGGAGAGGCTGCGTATGTGCTCCGTTTGCGTGACAGAGCGCACGGACAAAGACCAGACGGGGATATATTAACTCGACTAAGGTTAGGTAAGAACATATCTTGGTATGTAAAAACGGTGGCCTATTCCTTTAAAGGGACTAGACGGAGTTTAAAAATGTTAAAATGATGTATTTTCCTCCCTTTACATGTTCCAGCCATGTCCTAATGTGTAGAATGAGCCCAGACCTATAGACCGCTAAAAGTCTGCGCTGTCACTCAAAAAGTTGTTCATTCAGGTCCGACATGCCGTCATGCATAGAACCTGCAGTTACGCGTAAGACCTGAAGTGGCAGTAGTGAGTATAAAAATGACAACTTGCATCTAGTCCCTTTAAGAATGCAGCCTTTAGGAATACAGTTCATTTGGTCTTCTTCAGCAGCTCATCGTATGAACTGTTTTTACATACAAAGCATGTAAAAGATAAAAATTTCTTGCTTTTGATGAATTTTGCTTTACTTTTGCTTAAACAACAAAGGGATACAAGGTTGACTTAATAATATATAATATAATCACCGTCTTTGTATTAAACTCAGATAAAGTCAACTTCAACTTATTCAATTATGTCGGGACTTCAAAGCCGCCACCGCTGCTCCAGGAACCTACCTGTGGTTCAGAGTTTTTGTGGTACAACATATTCACTTCAAACAGAGCTATCAAACCATCCGCCCCACAGTCCTCTAATATTACACTGACAGGCTGAGGATGTCTGTGTTCTCCTCCGAGCCAAGCCACGTTACTGCCTCTCTTGTGTGGTCCGGGAAAGAAGAGCCAATGACTGTCTGACATTGCCTCCAGCTACAGAACGCCTTCATCATATCCAGCAGGACTCTCAGATGTGGATTATGTTGAAGCAGACAGGGAGGGACCAAGTCAAGACATAAGAAACATCAAACATTAATCTTTATAATAAAATACATGTTGAACTCCACCATGTTACGTTTGTTATCTTTAATAATTTTTGTCATTCTTCTAAACAATACTATATGCCCTCTTTATAGCGTTAGCCCAACACGGAGACCACCATCTCTGGCCTAAAAGCCTCCAAATGCCCTGCACCAGACGGGATGAGCTGTGGTTGGTCCATAGGTTTTTTATGGTTCCCACTGCTCCTGCCATTTGTGGGAAGAGGGAGCTTGTTCAGGAGAGACTTCTGCGGAGCGGTTTAGGATACGGTCATGAGTTTATTGTACTTTGGTCCGCTCCACTGTTTCACAAAGAGTTGCTCAGCATAAAAATACAGGCATGTGCTCGCAGTCTTTCTTTAGTCTCTCGAGTTTAATTATTTTTACAGAAGCTTCTTTGTAATTTCAGCAAAAATAGTTCTGTATAGCATTTTGAGAATATAATGTATGTTTATGTTTCCAAGATCCTATAACTATACTGGCTTGGATCAAAAGAAACCAGACGTTTAATGAAGACTTTTTATATGATTCAGGGAGAGGGTTAAAGACAGGCCTGGCACAATATTATGTAAAAACAGACAATGTTATTCCAACTGCTCTATTGGTACTTTAGGTATATAAATCTGTATACCTATACCTAAATCACATAATTGTGCAATGGTAATATTAAGTTCCAGATGTAAAAAGTATTTAATACTGTATATGGTTCTGTAGGGTTACAGCTAGGGTTAAAAATATTTAATAGCAATGTTTCTATTGCAATGTTTAGTTATTAGATTTGCACATTCTACATCTAATTTCAAACACATGGAGAATCAACTTTTAAGAAAAGACTGAAATATGACACTGATAAAGTGGTCTAAACTACTAGCCTCCTGACTTACTCCATGTATTCTGTAGAGTACAGAATAGTCTGGTACTGCTCCATAGAAACTGGATTTCTGGAACTGGATTGGATCTGACTGGACCAATCAGCATGTGGGGAAGAAAAAAAACTAAATCTAGAGTCTGAATTTCATTAAAAAAATGGCTGCTGCAACGGATAATTTTTTTGCAGTGTGTCTGTTTTAAAAAGAGAAGTGCTATTGGCCACTCAAAGCTTTTCTTAAAAATGTGGGGGGGGGGGGGAATTCTGTGCTACTGGATTCGGAAGCAATCTGCATCGGTGTTCACTTCCACTGAAGGAAATAAAGAGGATATATATCTTTACACTACGCCCATTTATTCCCACCTACAAATCGCACCTTCATGAAATATTTCAAAATGGCACCACAGTATGGAAAAAAATATATTTTGGATACAGAATAAGGTGTATCAAGAGGTCCTCATTCGACGTTTTTGTTTTACCTTACTCAGGTTGAAATTTGTTAATACTTAAAATGCGTAAATAAAACACTTTTCACTCCCAACTAAACAAAATAATTATAATGACCGACTAGTCAACCACGAAAACAATTACTTCCTCCAGCCCTTTTGCTCAGCCCTACTTTCCAGCAAGCATTTTGTGAATTTCTTTGCAATCCCCATCTGCCACAACTTTAATTACTGAAGACATATGACAGTCATTACTGAACGTATATCTATACCTCTCACCGACTCAGTGAAAACATAAATATTGACACATACTCTTACATAATTAGATTGAAATATGAGCAAAGAAAAACAGTCTGACAAAGACATAAACAGTTCAAGGGACACATGCACTCCACGATCCCTCCAACAGAGACCATATGGAAAACATTGACCGTTTTAATTACCACAACATTTAGAGGATGGAAAATTAATCAAATGAAGACAGACATATTTAAGCATTGATCGTATCATAAACCATCTGTGTGAACTTGATAAAGGTTTGAAACATTTGTGTCCTTCCCTCTTCATGTCTGATATAAAACACAACAGAAATAAACACAAAGTACAATCAAACCACTCATTCTAATTTAGATTTCAAATATGTCTCAGTCCTGGGAAGCACAGAAACCCTATCATGCTCATTCATCATTAGATCCCAAAGGAAAAACAGAGACAACTGGAAAGAGAAAGTGTATTAAAAGGCAATTACACCGAAAATCTGTGCAGCAGCCGTGGCACATTCAGGCACGGTATGTTTTGAAGGAAACACAGCCCATGATGAGGGGATTCACAGACTCACAGTCTGCGCCAGACACGAGTAGCAATTAATTCAAGCGAAATGTATTAAAAAACATATTCATACATAATCAAAGAAACAGTTTCTCTCAAATCCATAAAAAAATGTTCAGTGCAATGTTACTTAGAATTGTCTTGTATTGTAATGTATTTGAAGCCCCTTTATACAATGGTAGAAACTAACACTAAACTAACAGATCTTTTATTAGAGTCACTTGTATCTATCATTTTGGAACAAAAATAACACAGGGTCAAGTCTCAAGGTACATTCCTTCTTCTTTTTTTTTCATGCAATTAACTTGCAGAACAGGAGACGACGTCACATGCAGTGACTGTGTCTTCAGGTGTAAACATGCTGCCATCAGAATCACCATATTTATTTACAGATATAAGATTTACAGGGGTTTTTTTTATCTGGCAAAAGCCGAAAAAAAAAAAAAAAAAAGATTAATTGATCCTTCTCCAAATTGAACTAATTTATCTCTTTTATTTAAATGGTAAATGGAGTCAACTTATATAGCTTTTTTTCCACCTTTATCAGGCCCAAAGCGCTTTGAAGTAAGGAACCAGTCACCCATTCACACTCTCATTCATTCACCAATGTACACAGACACTGGAGTCAACTAGGGTGAAGTGTCTTGCCCAAGGACACAACAACAGTGTGCATTTGCAGGAGCTGGGATTCGAATCCACGACCTTCCGATCATGAGACGACCTGCTCTACCACCTGTGCCACCGTCGCTTTACTGGGATAAAGTAATTTTGTTTTAGAACTTAGTGCTGGACGATATGGCAAAAAGATTAATCAAGATTTTCTTTTTCTCATATTAAATCAATCTCAATTTTCTATTGGATTTGATTATTTGATTATTATTAATAAAAATAAATGTAGCTGATTCATGAACTTAGCCAGAGCCTTTATACACCTCAGCTCAAATGAAAAACTAATGATCATCCTCCATTATCATTTAATACACCATTGTCTCGTCCTAACTCCAAAACTAATTGCCGTTCCTGTCAAAGAATTGTCTGTAAAACTGACAATTATAAAGTCCCATGACAATTATTGAGATTGACCAAAGTAGTGATAGCGATTTCGATTAAATTTAAATAAATTGCCCAGCCTTATTTGAACTTACCGAGTCAAAACTTTAACATTAGTAATATGGAAGATTTCCCATCATGCACACCTAAAGCATATAACCAGAAAAATAAATGTTTTCCACAGATTACTACAAAAACTACTTTCTCCCCTTCTGTTATCACATACCCGTATCCACTGATTCGCTTTGATTTCCACAGCATCTCCCGGTGCTTCTGAGTACATCCCCCACAGACACTGGAACAGCAGCGTTCGACTTGTGGCTGTGACAACAAGCATGTTATTGATTGGTTATTAAATCAATAAAAAACAAAAAATCACTCGGCAAACTCACCATCAGCCGTGACATGAGGGATCCAGCAAACTCTGCCCAGGAACTGACCCAGTTGTGGCAATTTCTTCAGAGCCTCTGAGGTGGATCTCTGAAGAGGCAGACATAAAGAAAAGCACTGAATTATACACGTTAAAATTGTTTTAGATTTATTAGGTTGTGACTCTGGTCTGGGAATAAATCTGTGGTTTGTTATAAGTAAAAGCATCAAATAGAAAAGATAAATCTGTATGAGGGAAAACATTCACCTCCAACTATTAAAATAATAATAGAAACTCTCGGGGTCACCCAATACCCTGGTTTTAATGAGGTGTGTTTTTGTAAAATGATATGAAATATGCTTGGGGCTGTTTAAGAAATTGTACCATTTGTTATAACATACATACATTGTACATTTCTATTTTTGGCAAAGGAATTATTTTATCTTGTGTAATAATTGAGATCTCTGTGGCTGATCATGTGTATACCTACTGCTCACAGCATAGATCTTCATGCCTTGTTATCTGGTCGGTAATACCTATCACATTCTTATCTTCAGATGAATATTGTTGCAGATGAATGTGCTTGAAGTCAGATGTGATTTAATGGGGTTCTTTTGATATCTGGGTTCCGGGATCATGTGACCTTCCTCACGTGATCCCCGGTATATTAAGAACACCTGTGCTTCACTTGATCCCTTGTAACCTTTGACGAAGACCGCACTGTGCTCTGCTTCCTGCCTGTGGTCATCTTAAGTTCCAGCAGACGGGCGACAGTGAGAGAAACAGAGACCAGAGCGCAGTGCAGGCCAGGGCTCTGTTTGAGGGTGCTATCGCCCAAGGGTGCGGTACAGGCCTGTTCGTCCAGACCAGGAGTAGATTTGTGTCATCTCACAGCCAATGAAATCATCCACAGTTTTGTACAGTGTGGGTATACACTAGTATTTTGGGACTTCTAAACTGCGATACTGTACCCTTACAAAATAAATATATTAACCCATTTCTGGATGACATTATAAACATATACAATTATTGCTTAATTGAAGACTGAAGGAAGTTAAGGAACAGGATGTCACCTTGTTAAACACATGATAATGCTCCACTCATCATTGCATTACGCACATAAAAACAAACACAAACCACTTAAGGTTAGGTCTTCTCAACATGCAAACAGGCATTGTACTTCATTTTACAAGCACATGTGCAGGGATCATGGCTACGTGTAGACAAACGTACCGTAAGACTTGATTATTCACGCCATATACATTAACAGGCCCTCGTCATACATTACAGCTTCAGGATAATTGAAGTCATGGCAGAGACAGGGTGCAGCAGGAATCTACAGGCTTATTCACATGTGCGCTTTTTATGGAGTTAAGGAGCTGTTGCCAGAGCAAAGATAATTGGACTTTTCACGCAAAATAATAAGAACGTAAGGTTTCCTATCTACATTTTGAAGTAAAAGGTTGGTGATAAGAAGTTGATAAGAAATGTTTAAATTTTAACACATTGAGTGCCGTGCTGTTTTGGGGATTTAGCTGTAGAGTGCCAACAATCCATACCACCTTTCATGATAGTAGTAGCACCGCAGCGTATTCTATGTTATAGCTATGGACACGTGCTATGGCTCGTTTGAAAGGTGAGACTCAAAGCTCTCCGTAGGTGAAAACAGTTTAACTCTGAGAGGCTTGTTTTGATCAAAATCACTCACGTTATGGGAATAGGAAAATGCCTAAATATCCCAGTTTCAAGTCAAATTACACTGTTGACACATTTTGAAACACCGCCTGTTACCGCAGGCATCGTTTTTTATCGCGTGTGCATTTCAATACCCTGGTTCTCGGATTGAAGACTTTAACAGGATGTTTCTTAGTCAGAAAACCGATTGTAACCATTTAAAAACTCAAATGTTAAATCTCAACTGTTTCGATCTTTCCATGGGAAGCCGCTCTGCTTTCTCAAACACGCTCCAGAGAGCGAGGGAGAAGTTTCGGCTGTACAGCTTTTCACAAGTTTTTGATTTATTTCACTTCTGTTCATCACAGAGCTACCAAAACCACACATAAGGTGTATTAGAGTGTCTAGTTTTGTAATTTAAAAAGTTTTACGTTTTTGGCAATGTGTTAAAATGAACCAGCAATCTGGTCGCAATGCTAGACTGGGTAGACCATTCTCAAATGGAAGTATTTATATCGTTTTGAATGTAAAGCTTCTACGTTAGAGTTCAACTTAAACTGATTGATCCAACTGTTACTAATGTACCGCGTCCTGAACTGTGTAGGGTCGAACTGGACAGCAGTTTGGAACCACTGCTATAGCATAATTCGTAATTTGGGAATGGCTGTGCTATACAAAACAAATCTGCCTTGCCTTTGAGTAGAAAAGTCAATTAAACAAAAAAGCACCGACATACAACCATTGGTCCAAATTGGAGCAGTGACTGTTAAGTGACCCTCTGCATATAATATCCAGGGAAAGTGCTATGGGTGAAAAGGTTTTTTAGTCATTCTGAAGTGGACACGATGCTCCGTAATGAAAAGCAGAATGGACATGTAGGGCACTGAACATCAGACCCTGTCCAATCAATCCACCAACACATGGTAAGACTTGTGTGTTACATCTGCATTTGAGTTTTGCTGAGGCAACGCCAAAGGAATGTTCATTTACAATCGGATCTTTACATTACTGCAACAGGCTGGAGAGTGCCCATAGGAATGAGCACCAGCAAGCAATTATTATAAACTACCAGAGCCAAACCCCCAATCAGAGCCTTGTCAACGTGAGCCCAAATGACAAAGCTGCCTCTTGGACCAGACATCGGGAGCGGATCTGGGGTAGACGTTTGACACAGGAGTCACTGGTGACGTAGTGGCCAGTGGAGAAAATGGGACAAGTTTATAGACAGTTATGGCTGTTAAAAGCGGAAAAGCTATCAGATAAAAAAAACTTCTGTTATTGATATCACCAAGGCCTTATCAAAGGGAACCTCATAACTGTAGTTACTATAGTGATAAGAAAAACACTAAAGGTTTCAATCTGCAATAATGATGAACCTGTGTCCAATTGTTATGTTATACACTGTTCAATAAAGATACTAGTGGGGTCTTCAGATGGCCATTTCCTTCTTTTTAAATCTATAATAGTCATTAAGAGGGATTAATGTGTGTTGTGACTAATCTGACAGGGTGTAGTTATAGTTGACGTGCGTCGTGCGTACTCCAAGCGTTCATTTGATAAACTTTATTGACAACAAATAACTATATCAATGGACATGGCAAACACGGTCAAAAACTGTGTGCTCACCCACTCACTGACACACCTGCACTGGAGAGCCCACCCATATAAGTCTCCACCACATCGCACCCACAACACGCCAACTCATGACGTTGGATTCATTCATAAATTCATACCCACCACTGCGCACACACAAACAATGGCTGGAACAATGTGCATCATGAAATAGAATTGAAAATTGATACTTAATTATACTTGCTAAGGTTGTCAAAAATGAAAATTTATTCCTTGATATTAAAAGTGGCATCGAAGCTCGATACTCATTTGAGCAGGTATCAATACTGTCCTGCGGGCTGCACAAACTGTGGCTGCCACTGCACCCTAAAAACCTTCAGACTACAGCTAAAAGTACTCACTTAAACCTTAATTTCTAAAACTAAATGCATCGATTCTTGAAGTGTAGGATCTGAGTAGCTGCTGGACCAGGTCAAAAGGAACAGGCGTTTTTATAGAAATTGTACAATTTGCGATTGTGGCCCATTGGTTTACATGGAACAGTTAGCGTTGGCTATTGAGCCGCTTTCTTCTCACATAAACTGTCATCAAAAAGAAATTATATCAATGTCAACTGTATAGTTAGATGCTGCCTATCTGTACTGAACTCATGGATACATTTAGAGGAATTTCAAGGGCCAGTTTTAACATTGTGTGTTCTGAATTTTTTTTATTTGGTTTATTTGGTAGGGACAGTGCAAGTTAATGAACAAGCCACACCGGATTGTAATTTTCATCCGTCGTCCCCCATGCGCACTCTCAAACACACCCTATTGTACATGTTTTTAGTGGTAGGGGAAACCGGAGTACCCGGAGGAAACCTACGCAGACACGGGGAGAACATGCAAAGTCCACACAGAAAGGCCCCGTCCTTGGTGGGAATCGAACCCGGACCTTTTAGCTGTGAAGCACAAGCACTAACCGCTGTACTACCGTGCCGAATTAAACTGTTCTGCTCCTAAATGTGACAGTTCACTGTGTAAGGCAGAAACAGACAGTGTTTAACATGATGGTCATGGGCCAAATCCAGTCTGTAAGTAGTTTCAGTAGGTTAAATCGCAAAGTGCAGTATAAGCATTTGACTATGAATATAGCAGCTGAAAATGCAAAACAGTTAGAGAGAACAAATTAGACTTTTATTACAATAATGTGGTAAATCTGAATAAACTAATATATTGTTGAGTAGTCTGCAATGCTGATGATACAGAGCAGAAGGAAAGGGACAAGAGTTTCCTACAGCAAATGCAGTGTATATTTAAAAAGGGCATTTTTGGGGGGCGTAGTATCGAAATCGGTATCGAGAATCGAGTTTTATTTTCAGTATTGAAATCGAGTTTGAAGTATCGAGTTTAGTATCCTCAGTGCTCATGAGCCAACTGCCAGTAACATAATTTCACAATCAACAGATTATGAGGGACACATCTAACAGCTCTGACTGACAAGTACAGAGAGTAATTTAAGATATGAAGAACAAAGATGTGCTTTTGCAATTTTTCACGCACAGCACTTTTTTTTTTTGTAGAATGTGCTTAATAAAAATAAAGGTGCAGCTAAACAGTACCACTCAAAATAACCAAAAATCATGAAAAATGGACAAATAAAGCTGAGAAAGTGTGAGACCAAGCTACAAAGCTGTGGTCAGAGTGAGCGCTGCAGCCGTCCTGTTCCCACATTAGCTGGGGCTGATGTGGGGATACATTAGGTTAGCACTGCAGGTCCCACCGGCTGTTAGCTGACTGGACTGACTGTGCAGCACACAGAAGGGGCTGTGTTCGTGACAGCAGCAGGACCTCAGGCCTTGGACTCTGAGCCAGTGGTGGAATTTATGCATGCATTGCTTACATAGTACATTTGCTCATGTTGGAGTTAACTAAGCAATTTATACATCAGTGCGTATCTGGGGGGCAGCTGCCAGACTTTTAAATCTTTACAGCATGTGGTTGATTCAACTCCTCACATGCCATTTTATATCAACCAATCAACTGATATTACTTTTACCATTAACGTTTTTAGATGGTTGGCAAAATTATGGTTATGTTACTTTATTATTACCTCTTAACCCCCCCTGAACCAAGCACATTTTCTCCAGTTTGACTTTACCCAAATGTAAAAGCTTAAATAAAAGCATCAAAATAGCAACAAAAACGAGGATGAAAACACAACAAAAACGTGCCGGAAAATCAACAAAAATGTGACGGAAAAAAAAAAGTGACAAAAAAGCAATGAAAAAGCAATGAAAAAGCAGCCAAAAGCGACAAAACCCAGACAAAACAGATGAAAACGTGACAAAAATGCTTTAAAAATGTGACAAAACGCTGCATCAATGTGACGAAAAAAGCTACGATCCCTTTTGGATGTCTTAGCTTTCAAATGAGGCATTACAATGTTGCCCCCCAGTTGAGAAGCTTTTTGGGTAAAGCCAAACTGGAAAAATGTGCTTGGTTCAGGTGGGGGTTAAGAGGTTAAATACATTTAATTAAAAATCACAGGAAGAAAAGTTGAAATATTCAATATCAATCTTGAATACTGAGATAACAAGCATTTCAACACAGCAACACATTAAATTGAAACAAAATTGTGTCAAAACGACTCTTGTAAAACATAAACTCAGCACCAAAACGAGGCTAAAATGGAAGAGAAAACAAAATGGTGGAAAATGATGATTAAAACCGTTTTTCCATACTGAGATATGTTTTTACCTTAGACGAGTTGATGTGCAACTGTCTGGTCTTTGTGCGTGCGCTCAGTCAGTAAAGTGAGCAGTAAAGTCGACGTGCTCCCAAGGTATCATTACGCCTTACAATATAGTGCCCCTTTTAATCCGCTTAGGAAATCAACATGCTTCATTTTGCTGAACTGTTAACTTTTCACGTAACTGTATTTAAATATGGAAAACTTGTAAGAGCTTGGTCGCTTCTAATTTCACCCCAGTTTGGAGCTATAGGATTATGCTGGCAGAGGCAAAATGCTAACAACCTCTCTGATCTATTTGCGTGACTGAGCGCACACACAAAACAGTGAAGACAGTGAAGCATCAACTCGTCTAAGCTCAGATAAAAACATATCTCAACATGCAAAAACGGTGGCCTGTTCCTTTAAGTGTTTTAGTGCATGTGATAAAATATAAATGCTTTAAGTCTTACCACGCTGTTAATGCATGCTACAAGTTTATGCAGGAAATCCCTCAATGGCCTTAGATGTAGACAGATGTCTTTGTGAGCACTTGGACTGTTACCCCACGCCTTCACTGTGTCCAGCCACTGCTGCATCTCCGCTGCATCCACAAAACACTCGGACATTCCTTGCTGCATTGGGCTCGCCGCTTCAGACATTGTGCAACATGCAGAGGATTTACAAGGACTTCTGCAAAAAAAGAGAAAACAAATAGAGTCGCATTACATTTGGACTTAGGTGTTAGAATTATGCCCCTCCCAATAAAGCTTCACTGTTTCAGAAAAAAGACCACACTGTGATTTGAGTAAGGAGAAGACTACAATCATACAATCAATCAAACAATTAGACTCTCTAGGTTAGACCAAAATAGTTCACGCTTCAGTCTTAACACCCCGTATGTGTTAAAATGCGCCTGTGAACTGAATCTTGATTGAAAAATACAAACTCATGGAAAGTCATTCACCTCCACCAGATACTTTTGAAAATTCCAGCTAAATAAACACAAAGCCGGTTTGTGTTGTGATGCCAAGTTTGTAATTCTAATGTCTTGATGAATATTAAAGTAACAAAGTAAAAAGTAGGTACTTTTACTTTACTTAAAGGGAATATACGGAGTTTAAAAATGTTAAAATGATATATTTTCCTTTCCCGACATGATCCAGCAATGTCCTCATGTGTAGAATGAGCCTAGACCTGTCCACCACCACTGCCTCTAAAATCCTGCACTGTCACACAAAAAGTTGTCTTTGGGTCGAAGTGCCGTCATGCACGAGCCTAATATAGAGGGTGCAGCTACACGTATGACCTGAGGTGGCAGTAGTGAGTACAAAATGGCCAACTTGCATCTGGCCCCTTTAAGGTGCAGTCTGGTTGGAGTTTGGATACTGTACATTTTTTATGATATTTTTTACTTTTACTTCACTACATTGTAGAGCCTGTATCGGTACTTTCTACTCCACAACTTTTTTAAATTGAGTTAAAAGTAAAAGGTATTTTATTTTCAAAGTGACCTCTCTACGATGAACTGGTTTAGTGGTTGAGTCCTTTAGACCTGGTTTGGACCTGGTTTGGACCAGTTTTAGTTCCTGTTTTTGACCCAAGTTAGTGGTTTTCTCGTTTAGACCTGGTTCGATTCAAATGATTGAAAAAATCCTGCACACTAAACCCTTAAAGTACATTTCACAATGCATACTTTCATACTTTTACTTAAGTAAAAATGTTTTCAGATACTTTTACGCAAGTACATTTTTGGTCCTGCATCTGCACTTTTACTTAAGAATATCGAGTACTTCTTCCACCCCTGCTTGTAACTTGTACTTGAGTAACATTATATTAAAGTATTGTTACTCTTAGTCCAGTAAAAAAAAAAATTGCTACTCTACTCCCCACGTCTGTACATGTGTGGCCTGGCCCTAGTTTATCCCACATCTTCTATCAAGAGCACGCATGCAAGATAGCAGTGGAAGTAATAATAAAAGGGAAAATAAAGCGAAGCAACGTGTGTTAATGTGGTTAACGCTAGGCACTTATTAAAACTGTCTAATGATCAAACTCTGCAGCTCGGGGCCAACAAGCTTTCCTTAACACATGCGCTTGTGAAGGCCTACTGAGAAATAAACAGTACATTCTTCACCTTTTATGATGATGAGGAGAAAAGCGTAGGGGGCCACATCCCAGAGTCGTGTGTGAGAACATGTTTTGAACCCCGGCTACAACCTGGGAATGGAGAGTTAGTGTGTGTGTGCGCGCTGTAATGACAGGCCTATGTGGGACACCACGGGGTTGACTTTTATGATCACGTTGTTGCACACGATTTGTTTAATGTCTTGCCATCATCTCTGCTGGAAAGCCCCTATGGCCTGCTGATGTGAATATATAAATACTGATTTTAGGGGGGAAAAAGACCAAGCAAATTAGTAACAAACGCCTCTAGTTGACTTGTAAGAGGCTTAGGTTTACTGTCAAGCGGAGTTGGATGATTTTTAATTTGGTTTTCATATTGCAGCGTAAACACGTATTTGCGGCATAGAAAACTGTACAGCACCTGCGATTTACAGCATCTACTGTCCATTATTGCCTTCGCCCAAAGTAGAAGAGATGGGATGCAACTGACTCCTCAAATAAAAGTCTAGTAAAGGACGATAATGAAATTTGGGATCACGATTATCTTGGCCAAAATAATTGCGATTAATGATATTATCACGATATTTGCCTATTGCCTAAAAAAATCACTGAAACTGCAAAAATGATGGGGATTGGGCAATTATTATATTCCTCTTACCTGTCTGCTGTAAATGTCATACCGAGTGAGACAAAAAGTAAGTTTTCAAGGCACACTGCGTAACATTTAGGACTATTAGGGGAATCGCCGTGTCGTCACGTCCGAGGCACTGGTGGGCAATGCAAATGTATTAAATAGATAATAATACTTCTGCGGTGGGACAAAACATAGTTCACAAACAGAGCATTGCATCTGTGCAAAGATCGATGCTGTAAAAGATCTATGACTTAAATAAATGGCCCACCAGTCACCAAAACATCTGGTGAAAATCGCGGAAATAAACAATAACAGCGATCCTCCCTATACTGTTGTCATCAATACAAAACATGCAGCTTATGAGCAGCTCGATACAGAAAATGCTGTTTCTGCAGTGGGTAATCAAAGAATGGATTTGGATGAGGAACTAACCTACTGAAATCTTAAATACTGCTGACTTTAGTCACATCTCCATGCAGACGTACCCACTCCCGGTAGAGTTACAGGCACTGGTTGTCTGATGGATATAGCGATTATCTTCTAGCACGATAATCAAAAAATGTGACGATGGATTAATCACCGCATTTTTTCATCGTGATTAACGATATTATTGTTTATTGTCCCATCCCTATTGTTGACATTATTGGAATTGAATCATAGTAACTTTGATAACACACTGCCAAAAGCCACCATCAAAAAGGCAATATTTTATATCGCTTTTCGCTTGGATTACAGAATGCATTCACAGTGGCATTGTTTCGATAAGCTTCTGCATTGTTTTAAGATTTTCACTGATGCATTATTTTTTTCAGAAGGTCCAGGTGGCAACTGTTTTTTTTGTTTTGCAGTCTTTTATCACCATATGCTACCTTCGCTTTTACCTATTGTAGCAATCCGGTGAAAAACGACTCTAGTATTTCATGTACTATTTATTAGTGGCAAAAGGGCCACTGTAGGCCGTGACCCACGCCAAAAGCAACCTTCTTATTCCCCAAAATGTCTCCAACTGTTACTTAACTGTCGTTCCACACGACCCTGCGCTCCCGTTGTCATGACAACCAGAAAAATTTAACTTGAACAAACAAGAACATAAAACATGAGGTCATTACCCTATTCATATGTTGCTAAATTAAATCATGGTAACAAATCCAATGAATAAAGACACCAGAAAGCTCATAACCTCAAGAAACCGGTCACTGCAGACCCGCACGAGCACTAATTAGGTCCTGATTGGGGACAGGTGCGGAGGTCTTGGTAGTAAGCATTTGTGACAATGCAATCATTGGCCACACAACGTCACTGTTTCCACTGTAACAAAGTCCATAGGTTTGCGCTACCTACTACTCAGAGACGAGTGTAAAGTACAAAAATAATAAACACAGCTTATTAAGACGTTTAAATGTCGATAACAACAGCCTATTACTCAACTGAGGAACAACTATCTTCGCTTAACAAATAAATCATGCCCAACATCGTCAGGCTAGCGTTCTGTTCTGTCATTGCTAATCAGATTTGGTTCCAACCAAACTGAACATTTGTGTCGACTTACCACATGTAAATTACAGCTGCTGCCATCAAACCGGATGATTTTAAAGAACTGTGGCGCTGCTTTTTATGGTAAAAAGGTGTAAAAAATCGCGTAAACTGAAGGCAAAACAAACTTCCCTCTGTTCTCATACTTCCGTTCAGAACAGACACCTGATTGGCTGAGAGTCGCAGCAGAGGCGCCACTGAGCGCTAAGCACTCTGGGAAATGGAGTTTCTGTTCATAAATTGTCAGAAAGCCGTGCAGAGAACGTTCAAGAACAAGAAGGCCAATCAAAAGTTTATATTTGTCAGATTCCACATCGTGTTGATGTAGGAAATACAAATAAATACAATTTAGATACAATTATATTCACAATTATTTATTTATTTTCTTCCATGAATCCGATTTCAGCCCTTCAAAACATAACAACCTGATACAAAACACACTGCAAAATACAGTGCTAACCCTGACCAAGATTTTGGGGGTCCAAGATTGGAACCTTTAAAGCCACCCAAGGACATGGCTCTGACTCTGCACAAGAAACAACTGTGAACTTGTAATGTAGGTCTGTATGCATTATGGGGCTTTATGAGGTTCTGCATGTGAGAGAGATTAATAATGAAACTGCCATTGAAGGACTTGGAGCTGTGGCAGTGTGTGGTCAGATGAGGTGCCTCAGAATTTCCAGGTTTAAGCCGTGGAATGTACAGTGTTCACCCATCCAAGAGCAGTCAGGACAATAGCACATGGGAATGAAGTGAGAGGGGTGTGGAGGGTCACTCAGCAGTAGTAGTAGTAGTGGTAGAGAAAGTGAAGAATTAAAAGAATAGAAATTTAATTCCAACATAATTGATAGGCATTTAGATAAATTGCCGGGGCTGGAACCTAAGTCTAGCCTTGCGTCATTTGTGTACCTGAGCCCCATATTTAGACTGGGGTCTCCTTTTTGGTCTAATATTTGACATTGATGAACATGTAACTGGTGACTTTAGCTCAGGGATCAAGAATTAGAACTGGCTCCTGCAGGTGCACACTGTTGTGTCCATGAGCAAGACACATCAACCACCTTGCCTTCAGCATCTGTGTGCATATGTGTTAGATCTGAAAAAGTTGAGAACCATGGGCTAGGGGATTTTTCCCGATCAGATTTAAACTAACAAATCACCCCTTTACAGTGAGTGTGCTCCCCTCACACGCAGTCGCACACCCACCCATTGTTTAATACAGTCCTTCCCAAAGTGGGGGTCGGGACCCCTCGGGGGGTCGTGAGGCCTTGAGTGGGTGTCCCCAGATGATTTCAAGTATGTAATGAAAAGAAAATTGCTACTGTTTTTAGTATATTTTATGAGTGTATAACAGCATATAATTTGTGAAACCCATTCCAATGCTTAAAACAAACTTTTTAAATACATATTTTCTTCCTTTACTATGCGATAACTTTAAATAATGGGGGTCCCGAGTTGTTAACGTGTCAATTTTTGGGGTCCCAGCCAAAACAGTTTGTGAACCCCTGGTTTAATACACTTTAATATAACTTCAATTAATTATTGGGCTAGTTTTCATACTTTTTGGTCGATTTTTGAGAGGTCATTGGGCTGGATATTTCTCTTGGACCTGGCAACCCTGATGTGAGTGGATGTGAGTAGATGTGAGATGGATCCAACGGATTTGCCCTGGCCCAAAGTTCTTTTAATGTGGTGCTATACTATGAAGTAATCTTTTTTCTGGGTAATTCCTTTTCAACGTACAGTCTATCAACAAGTGTGAAAGCAAGTATTTTGATTACAATCAAAATATGAAGTTCCAAGTGGTCAAATGTCCACACCTCAATCCAGAATCTACCTCTCACAGTATGACCTGCTGCCTGTCAAGAGCTCTGCAAAGGCTAGCACTGCTCAATGGGACTTTTACAATTACTTAAAGCAACACTGCGGAACATCCAGGTTATCTATTGCATGTTTGTTCATGAATGAGTGTACACAATCCCTGGGCTGTAACTTCCAGTCCCGGGCCTATAACCGAAAGGTGTAGAGGACAAAATGGTAACTGGCCCATGAAGGAGGAAGTATGGGCAAAAGGGGCTCTCATAAACAAACTTAACTGTCCTGCACTGCACATGTGTGGAGTTGTGTGTCGTTTACAGGAGGTGTGGCCGCAGTTACTGTCACTTGGCATTGGACACGCACTGTTGTAACCAGGCAAAAATGTGAACAAGGGTTTTAATAGAAAAGATGAACTATAGGCTGTATACTAAAGGTTAAAGGTTAGGATACTTTATTGTTCACATTGTGGAAGTTATTCTCCACATTTGACCTCTTCTTCATGGCAGAACTAGGGCAAAAACAGCAAGTAGATTTTTAGTTGGAGATTTTGCTCAAGAGTAACTAACCGGAGGAATGTGTATGTTTTAGTTTGAAGATAGAAAGCAAAGGAAACACACTCAAACAAACCAAATCCACACAGTAATGTTCCTTACAGTCTTTTTCATTTACAATAAATATGTTAAAATGACTTTCAGAGGGTTTTTCCCCCCGGTATCTTTATACTGTATCTTCTTTATCTTTTTGAATAATGAAATGTGTAAAAATCCACCTTCACTTTTTCCACGTTTTGTTATTTTACAGTCTTATTCCAAAATTGATTAAATTAATAAATAATCAGTCCACACACTATACCCCATAATGGCAAAGTGATTTTTTCTTTGTTTTTGCATAATATCCCCCCAGTAAATCCGACCACTTTCTCTTTCATCATGCAGCACGAGGAGGATGCACTACTTTTTATGGCAATTCCAGGCATTTTTAAAGCATGCTTCTTTACTGCACGGGAGAGGATGTCGAGGATTGGCTTAAAGCAGTAGAGAAGTTCTGTGACCAATGTGAAACAGGACACGCACGCACGCTTTCACACGTTTCCTAGAAGTTGTATGTGTCAGGACTGATAGATAGTAGATTTCATAACATGAAGGTTCCAGAAAGGGTCAACTAATTTGAGTTTATAACACATGTTATAATCTTTTGTCATGTGGTAACAGTGATACAGTGGTTTAAGCCAGGGTTGGCCCACCATCCAGATACTCTCCAGTTCAAACCTCAACCCAACACATGTCATTGTGTTGTTGTTTTTTCAATATGAGCTCTGTGATTTTAATATAGTGCTGTTTTTTTTAAAGAGCTATATTGTCATTATTCATTCACTCCACACTCGGTGGTGGCAGCTACTATTGTAGCCACAGCTGTCCTCGGGCAGGCTGACCATTTACCATGAGGCTATAATGTGTAAAAACATGTGCATATAGGTTCATCCTCTAGCCAGGTGTTTCTGAGGCCTGGCTCCACATCATGGAAATGGCTCCCTGAGCACCAGCCCATGCTGGCAGCTCACTGCTCCTACAGATCGCCCAGCAACATTGAGGATGGGTCAAATGCAGAGAACAATTTCTCTACAGAGATTTCTCTACAGAGGTTAATAAAGTATAATTTAACTTAATATCCTGATCTCTTATTATATCAGTGCCCTCTGTGGAATGCTGTCCTTTTATTTTGCCTATACCCCCCAGTGGCTGGCATGGGCATTCTGGTTATTTCTTTAAAAATTCATAACTCCTTACAGGAACTGGCTGGAATTACTTGTTCTACAAGTCCTGGACTGGATTTAATCCCGTGGGTCTTGTGTTTGACACGTGCATTACTCAAAACAAATTTTCAAACTATTTGAGTCATTGCTATTCAGCTCCTAATGAACTTCAAGTGACCAACTGACTTCAAGATTCACCCCATATAATGACAATAGCCAATTAATCAGCTGAAACTTTCTTTAAACAACCAGGGGCATGTTGAAGTCGAACTCACTTTACACACAATGGAACACACCTGGATGACTGAGAGTTCACACAAATGCATTCCCCTGTAAAGACTAGACCAATCATACTGGCACTTTTTTGTCTGGCCCACTTGTGAAAACCATCGACCCTACTTCATTCACTCTCCATGAAAGGGGTGAGCACGAGGCCATCTTGACACAACTGTCGCTCCTCTTGAAGACCGTTTATTTGACCACCCGGAGCAAAAACCTTGGCACTTTCAAATACAGTACGTGAATGTGAGCGCTCGGAGTGGAGACACACGGGCACAGCTGCTTTCTATTAGCGCACAGATTGCAGGGAATTGGAGTGGGAGTGTTAAGCACACATACATCCATCTATCTGCCCCTCTGTCTGGGATAATTACGCACTTCCTCCCTTCGACAGGCCGCGCTCCAATCAGCTCTGTTTGGATTTCTCGGCCGCTGCGTGTCACGGCCCACTCGGCTGAAAGGTCGCCCAAACTGGGTTATCAGTGGCGGAGCTGACATGCAGGAAATGGTGCTTGCAATGGCTTGTCAAACTGTATGGATCACAAAAAGTCACACTCATCAGCCTGTATGAGTGTGTTTTTGTATAAAGCATTTGTATAAAGGCCAGTGTGGTTGTTTCTTATTCAACTGGTGGTCCTGCATCTTTTTTCAAATAAAGAAAACTCTTTGGATCCAAAAGGTTGCAGACCCCCCCTACAACCCAAATATGGCAGGATATGGCATGATAGCTTTATTTTTTCTGTCTGCCAAACCTCGATCATGGACTCCTGACCATGGCCCCAGGCTTTAGGAGAAAGGACCCTGGTGCTGCAATGTATGGTTACCTGCTATGATTGCCCCATGTATAGCCCACATTTTCTGAGGGAGTATGTGGTTACTATCATAGAAATCAAAGAAACGCCTTTCGCTATCTAGTCTGTTGCTAACGTTCTATCCCCAAACCAAAATAATGGACACGGCAGTCCTTAAAAGCATGGTGAGGTATGACACATCCATTCCATTCATTTGGTTTCTCAAAGATCATGATAGAGTGGATTAAGCATTTAGTCTAGATGTCATTTTTATACACTAATTCGTATCTAAAGTAAAATCTTAAAAGATCTGTACATTGATGATGAATGATTTCTAATTAGGCTTTGATAGAGTTCAGGAAAATTCACTGTTATCATGGAGATCCGCCATGTTTGCCATTAGCTACAACAGTAAACAAAGTGGAACAACTATGAAGCTGTTGTTCACAACTGGTAATGCATGTGTGTTTTGATGTGAGCAATATTCTGTCTTACATTTTAAAATCTCCATTAGTTTATTATTGCTGCAAATCCCGTGATGGTTAGCGTTATGGTATCATGTTCTTGAACTCTATATCACCAAAATATGGTCAATGGGTTGACAACAGCTTAAAACATGGGTTTGATGGCTAAATGCTTATGGATATTGGAAAAAGCATGCAGAAGTAGGGGAGACCGGGGCTATTTGTCAGACCTGCATTAAATGAAAGCTTGAGCCCTTGACTTGAAGTAAACCTCGTTCTCGTTTTTCTATCATATTGTAATAAATAGTTATTAACTTGTTTACTTGACATTTTTTAAAACAGTCAAAGTGCAATGCCAGATGTGTTCATAACAGTCATTTGAACTAACTGTTGATTTTTTCTGCAAATTGCTCTATGAGGAAATGTACAAATTCACTAAAATGACCCAACATATACGACCTCTAGAAACACTAATGTTAAAATAAAGTGATCATAAAAACATATTAGACACAAAAGAACCATGTTGTAACCCATGTGAAAAATACCCCTCAGTTTTTGTGACAAATAACCCCGAGTGTCCATTATACCAACAATGTCTGTTAGCTAGCAAACAGATTTAGCATGTTAGCTCTAAAATGGCTCAAATCGAAACTAACATGTCTTTCAGAAAATTAAAGTTTGGGAAACGGCATAAAAACAATTCAAATGTGTCCTGTCTTTGTGTCTTCAGTCCAAAATAGAACATTATTATTGGAAGAGAAGAGGGATACCAATGCACACATTACATATCAGTACAAGCTTACGGCGCCCTCTAGTGTGGCTATAAAAAGGAATGTGACAAATTACCCCCTGTGACAAATAGCCCCAGTCTCCCCTATCAAGGACTAGCTAGCTTGCTTACTGTCCGCATACATTAGGAACACTGCTTCCCAGTATTTTTATTATTAATATTATTATTTTTTATAACTAAACTAACTATATGGCCTTGTTTGTTTTTAAGTCTGTCTTTTATGTTACGGGTGAATGTTTGGCAGTGCACTTTGAGCTACTGTGCTATAGGCCTACTGCAAATGGCAAATAAACTGAATCTAAATCTGGAATCTAAAGTGCATGGCAACTTGTTTTGACACAATTTGGTGAAAAAACAAAATACGTTTATGATTATTGGTTAAATTTACCGTGCTGTGTTGAAATAGTTTAGCATGCAAGATGTCGCAAGAGCATCGGAATTATCAATATTCAGGGCAAAAATCACATTTTATTTTCTGGTATCGTACAGCTTTGTTTGTCATATACAGCCACGATGAAAACCTTGTTTGGCATCTTCATGACAACTTCCACTTTTTTCGGCGAGTGTGTGCATTTGGAATGCGTGAGTCTGTGTGTGTGACTGTGAAGATTGGACGGAGCCTCCCTCTGGGGTCCTCAGAGCTCTCCTCCAGCCCTGTTCCTCATTAGGCGTCTGTCATGGTGCCAGAATCAATAAGCACACATGGAAGGCGGAAAGAAAAAAAAACCTCTCTCTCTCCTCTTCTTTCCCTCAATGAATGGGCAGATCATTAGTGAATTCCGAAGCGTTGACCATCACCAGAAAGGAAAGACCCTCCTCTGATCCTCTGATATACTGTACAATATTCTGACTTAAAAACAGGCGCAGAGAAGAGACAACAGAAGAGACGCTTTTGACGCTTAGACTCAGACAGGTAGAGACAGGTAGACATTATAGGTGTCGATGAGAAGGATGTCGAGAGGTTGAGGAGGCGGATGTTTCTGCTGCTGAGGTGGAGATATGGTTGAGGTAGTGAAACAGCAGTATAGTAGCTTGCTTGCTTAAGGTATTATCTGAAATGGCCAGTCAAAGGCAGACCAAATGAAGTTAACAGGAGAAATTCCCATGTGTCAATCTGACGGTATACTATTTGGAAAAAGGGAAAAAAAAAATCTAATTACAAATGAAGGCAGCATAAAGAGTTGTGGGGAGTGAAGAACGCTTCGATTTGGCACAGCTCTGCAGGATTCATCTGTAGCACAGAAAGAGAGAGAGAGAGAGGGAGAATAAATGATGCGAGGGTAAATGGGAGTAAACAACATCACTCATTCTAATTACTCTCATACGGACTCTCCCACCCAAAAGCCCCCCCCCAACTCAGCAAGAGACCCCCGCGCCCCCCGTCCGTTTACCACCCGCAAGTCTTCAAGTTTCAATCCGTCTCCCAACAAACTTTCAATGTTTCTCTGTTAAGTCTATGTCCATTCTACATCTAAATGTGGTTGCAAACCTTCAACCAAACATGTAAATGAATATACTCTCTTTCCCTTTCTCTCCCAGTCCATAAATCGTCACCGTTCCAGTTCAAAGCGTGTCCATTGCTTTGATTTGTTAGCATGCAGTTAGCTAAAATGAAACTTGTTTATTTACTAACAGTGTGCGTAAGTAGTACCGCAAGTAAGTAAAAAGTAAATGTGATTTAAAGCGCAATATCGTCCAAAAAGTACCCAAGTAATTGCCATAGAGTTATAGTTATAGTAGAGCTCATTTGTTTGTCTCTCCTCCCTGTAGATCTTTTGACTTGCTGGATTCCTTGAGAGCTTTAGTGTAAAATATGCTCCATGATTGCTTAAAAACACATGTTGCCTATTAAAAGAGAATGTTCGACCATAAAAAAGCCTCATGATTCCATTGACACTGGTGCGTTGTTGCAGTATGGTGAGGAGTATAGATGCAGATGGGTGGATCAGTGCTGCCAAATGTAGCAGACAGTCACAATCATGTAGCTGAAATCAGAAAGCCACTTGTTTGTGAAGGGGAATGTGCCCTCATCAGAGCCAGATATGATTTCACAATTGATGAGACACCAGAGCAGGTGGTGCTTCTTCTTCAGGTGTGGCTAAGGCTCAGCTGCAACTTTAGACATTTTAAGGCGAGACACTGCGGGTGAATGGGGATTTTTTTTAATTTAAAGATGTCAATTTGAAACTTCTGCTGTAGATTACTGGCATAAATACGAAGAATAAATGTATTGCAAGCTTTCTGTCATTTTATGTGTTCATATAAAAATAAGGTGTTTTATGCCTAAATATGCTGTTGCATTTTTTCCGGCGACGAAAACTGAATAATGGATGGAGCCAGATTCAAATTTATGGCTTTATTTTGTTGGTATATTAGTTACAAAGACTTTCTCAGAGGGGATCTTGGAAATCTTGTTTAGTTTTAAAATATTACTATAAAAAATCCAAATATTGTTCAATGGGCTATATGCACAGTGACCCCATGTGATTTCCGCCTGGACAGTAAACTAGACGCTGTTCTTCCTGTCCGCTATCTCTTCCCATTAAAAATTAGCAGGGTCCCACAGAAATGAAGCAATAGCTTAAGATTTGGTAAAGGACAGCGAGTAAAAGTTCAGATGTGACTGAAGCAGGTTAAAAATATTACGTGAGACGTAACGACTTCACTAGAGGAAACCTCAGTGTTCATAACGGTGGATGTTTTTGTCTTGAGGCTAATGCAGCTAACAAAATAAAAATTAGCGAGCCTGCACAAAAAAGAATTGTCCTGTTAGTAGTTTAAATAATGTTTACTTGTTTACATGTTATGTTATCATTTTTTAACACTAGCCTTTAGCTCTAGGATAAAAGCTCCGCCCCTACAACCGCTGGCGTTTCCTTTGGGGCAGGATTCACAGCGAACATGATGCTTGTGATACGTTGCTGTGACTGTCCATCAGTAACTCGTTGTCCTTTTACCAAATCCTGAGCTATCTCTTTATTTGTGCGGGACCTGCTAGTTGTGAAAGTAAACGATCGCCGACAGGAAATACAGCGTCTGGCCTACTGTCCAGGAAGACGCCACGTGGGAAACTGTGCATATAGCCTATCCAAGGCTGGACTATTTGAAGTCTGTAGGAGCTATCAAGATGTTGTTGTCCCAATGAGAGAAAAATGCCTTTTGAGGAAAATCTATGGAGAAACATTCAATCAGTGCAATATTTAAACATGTTATTGTGAAGATTAGGTATTTTTTTTAATTTCCAGGTGGAAGTTTATATGTTAAGAGACCAATTTGGCCCAAAATCTGAAAACTGAATTTTTTTTAGTTTTCCCTGTTCCCCGTAATTAGAGGTTGTTTCAATTATGTTTACTATGTTTATTATGTGTTTTACTTAATGAAATGTTGACTCAATTGACTGCTAAATGGAAATATCACACTACAAGGGCTGCATCAAATCATTAAAAACCTTTTCACCCCAAATATAACACCTTTTTATTGATGTTGTTGTTCATGGCAGTATCCCTGAAGTTGCTCTAAGTCAGATAAGGCATATAACTTTCCTTTCACTCTTCTACAGTATCCGGCCCAACTCCAGCCCCTCTTTTCCCTCTCTCCCCATCGTTGCCACTCAGTTTCCCTGAAAGCCTTGTCCGTCATCGACTGCCTCGGAGCTCAGCCTCACGGTGTAAGCGTTCTGCCTAAGAAGGATTGCCGTGTTGACATGATTCACTGGACACACACGCACACACACACACCACTGCACAACCGCTGCCAAACCCAAAGGCCGGATTTACACATTCTCTCAGAAAAAATAAATCTGCAGGAAGCATCACACGGATTGTTGATACTGCGCCCGATCTAGACAAATGGAGTTGACTTGTGAGGCTGAGCAGACGCCTTTGAAAGCACTCAGGCTCCTGAACTTCTGCATGTTAATGGGAGGCGTAATTACAATGGCTGTAGAGGAGGGCATTCTTCGTCCGCACAAGATAATATCGATTGCTGAAGCAAACTCAATATTGATATCATAATTTTTCATGAATTCCATTCCTGATTCTCAACTCCTCAGAAAAAAATAGCTTTATCCTCCACACCTCTATCACATTGTAAGGCTGAGTCCATGGATTTCATGTCTAACACCTGTGTGAGTGTTCCCATCTCTAAAAACGTCAGCCTGTGTTAGGACACTTTAGACGCAACACAGAACTCAATAATCCCATTGGTTTTCTTCAGTAACACCTGCTCAATCCCACCAATGCACAATAATGTTGTTTGAGCTTTAGGGTTTTGTAGTAGTAGTGGAATGAAATTGGTTTTGTCCTCCTTGAGTATGCTGTACCCACTCCTTGCAAAAGCTGGATACAGGACCTTTACCAGAGCTAATTGAGAGAACAATAGCTATATTAATGTGGATTAATTGATTGAGTTTTTATATTTGGGCTGGCGGCTGGCAGAGACTAAATGTGTGCCACCAGTACTGCTGCTTCTGCTCTCTCTCTCTCTCTCTCTCTCTCTCTCTCTCTCTCTCACTCTCTGTCTCTTTCTTTCTTTCTTTCTTTCTTTCTTTCTTTCTTTCTTTCTTTCTTTCTTTCTTTCTTTCTTTCTTTCTTTCTTTCTTTCTTTCTTTCTTTCTTTCTTTCTTTCTCTCTTTCTCTCAGTGTCTCTCTTTCTCTCTCTAACTCTGTCTCTTTCTCTCTTTTTTCTCTTTCTCTCTGTCTCTCTCTTTCTCTTTCTCTCTGTCTCTGGCTCTTTTTCTCTGTCTCTCTCTTTCTCTCTGTCTCTATCTGTGTGTGTCTCTCTCACTGTCTCTCGCTCAGTCTCTCTCTCTCTGTCTTTCTCTCTCTCTTTCTCTCTCACTGTCTCTCGCTCTGTCTCTCTCTCTCTGTCTTTTTCTCTCTGTCTTTCTCTCTCTCTGTCTGTCTGTCTCTCTCTCTCTCTTTCACTCTGTCTCTTTCTCTCTGTTTCTTTCTCTCTGTATTTCTCTCTCTCTGTGTGTGTCTTTCTCTCTGTCTATCTCTCTCTCTTTCTCCCTCTTTCTCTGTCTCTCTTTTCTCTCTTTCTCTCTGTCTCTTTCTCTCTGTCTCTGGCTCTTTCTCTGTCTTTCTCTTTCTCTCTATCTGTGTGTGTGTCTCTCTCTCTCTCGCTCTGTCTCTCTCTCTGTCTTTTTCTCTCTGTCTTTCTCTCTCTCTCTCTCACTGTCTCTAGCTCTGTCTCTCTCTCTCTGTCTTTTTCTCTGTCTTTCTCTCTCTCTCTCTCTCTCTCTCTCTCTCTCTCTCTCACTCTCTCTCTCTCTGTCTTTTTCTCTCTCTGTCTTGCTCTCTCTCTCTCTCTGTCTGTCTGTCTCTCTCTCTCTCTTTCTCTCTCTCTCACTCTCTCTCTCTCTGTCTTGCTCTCTCTCTCTCTCTGTCTCTCTCTCTGTCTCTCGCCGTGCCCCTCTCTCGTTGTCCCCGGCCACAAGCTGTAGGCCACATGCCCCCTTTCATTACTCAGAACAGGCCGGCTGTATTGTAACTACAACCAATTTCCTTGCAGTCTATAAAGCTGTCAATCAAAATCATACGAAGCAGGAGTGGAGGTAGGGGGCGGAGCTGGGTGGGCCTTTGGGGAGTACGTGGGGGTAAGGTCCAGATGTGGGGCAGGAGGTGGGATAAGGAAGTCCAGAAGGCCTTGTTTACAGGGAGAAGAATCCAATTTTAGGATTTTTTTTGGTAGCTGTGTAGCTTTATAAGACAAGACACTTCAGCGTGAAAGGGGCAGGAACAGTGGGGAGAGACATTTAGCAAATTCTCGGAGCCTTCAAGTGTCTGTCATATTACGCAATTGTGCAATACCAAAAAATATATATATATATTTATCCACTGCAATAAAGAAATGTTTGGACAATTTTGAGGTTTATTCTCAGTATCGCTCCCAATATGAAAAAATAAAATAATATATTATAGTGAAAGACTTCAAAATTCAACGGTCCTACATAAAGTACAAGGTGTCTTGTACTTTATGAAGCTTTATAGATTACTCTGCAGGACGTGTATCGGAGTGTTGGCTGGTCTGGGCCAGCAAGGAAACAGAATGTACAGGATCACTGGAAAATAGTGTGAATGAAACAAATCACCAGTACAGTTTTGTTTCTGATGAAGATATAACATTACAACCCAGATGAAAGCTCAACAAGTACATTTTACATAACTTTTTGTACTTTTGTGTAACATTAGTATCTTGAATATGAAATCAGTATATTATTGATGATGATAATGCATTAGTCTTATTCGAAGTCGCTTTACAATTCCATACATTTTTCAATCAAACCAAGCCTGGTGATAGCAAGCTATGTCGCCACAGCTGCCTTGGGATCGACTGACAGAAGTGAGGCTGCCAATCTGCGCCATCAGCCTCTCCGACCACCACCAACCATTATGCAGTTGTACTGTATACCCCCCGAGACTTGAGATGACCCCCTACTCTTAGTTATGAAACTATGCACTCCACATTTAATACTTTTTGGCTTACCTGGGAGAAGCAAATATTGAAATATCAAATCATATAAAGACAATATTAAAATAGAACCACGTAGTTTACTTATTTTTTTCTTGGAATTAAAAACAGAATATAATGCTGTGTTTTTGTCCTGTAAAGTGACCGTCTGTAAGTTTGCAAAATGAGGAGAGATAGTGAGAAACATTTTAACAATCAGGCCAGGAATTGTAATTGCTGAGAAATTTTTTTTTGTCATTTAAAGGGGCTAGATGCAAGTTAGCCATTTTATACTCACTACTGCCACCTCAGGTCATACGTATAACTGCACCTTCTATTAACGCCTTTTTGAGTGACAGTGCAGGATTTTAGAGGCAGTTGTGGTGAATATGTCTGGGCTCATTCTACATCATAGGACATTGTTGGAACATGTAGGGGGAGAAAAATACTTAATCTCAACATTTTCAAACTCTGTATAGTCCCTTTAATATGAATTTTGTGATGTCAAATTGCAGGCCCATTGCAGTCAATTGTGTGCATGTTATTAAACTTATAAAACATTTAAGCTGGCACTAAGTATGAAAACATGAGATTATCATGAGGTACCCCGGGGACCCATACCACAATCAAAGACAACCCAATTCATATGTTTTCAAGAGTTCATTTATTAAAAGGTATGAACAAGACAAATAAGTTATAATTTTTTTATGTTAGAATTCTATCAGTGTTTGAACATTAATATTTAGAGACCTAGTACAGTTTCCTACTTTCACGGCAAGCCTTTGACAAACCCATAGAAACAGCTGATGGGATAATACTGAGGTGTCTGTGTTGTTCGCAAGAGCTTGGCAATGAAAGAGTGTACCTTTAACCGTTTCTGTTATGGTATATCATTACATATAGACTCTTTAAAAATATACTTCTGTCAAATACCTTGACCGCTACTATGTACACTACAAAAATAAATTTTCATATAAATAAATTATATGGCATACATTTATCTTTGTAACTGAAAACAGCATACATCCAAGCCAACCGAGTCTGAAGCACTGAATTGGACTTCAATCTTCTAAGAGCTATGATGACACCTGTAATGTAGTGTTATAAACTCTTTCTCCTATTTAACATTAGTAAGCACTTTATACAGATCAAACTCCATTATGTAAAACATTAACTGTAATAGTGTTTTTCAATAGACATCATAATCCCTGCATTTGTTAACCACTGGCATCACATGACACAAAACAACACGTCTTATATTACAAAAATATAAATATCGCAATTGAACCTCAAAAACAAAACAAAACAATATTACAAATGAATAAAATAGTTGCCAGCTATGATTCTCTCCGTTATTGCCAATGTGACATAGGGAGGGAACAAAACACATAAAAAAAAACTTACTGATGAAAAGTGGACTGAACATGGTTGGACAGTAAGACCTGCTACGTTTGTGTGAGACAGGACAGGTGGAGGTACAGGAGGTTTGAAGAGAGAGCTAACACTGTTCTGCATATCTCAACTGGTCCTTCATCAGATGTTTCATGTCTGACCCCTGGTTTTCAAGCTCTGACCTCTAGCGTGGCACAAAGGGTGTCATGGTTGAAAGTGGGGAGGTCAGTGCGGACAGAGGAGGTAAATCAGGACCAGGCTGTTCAGGTGATGAGCTCCATGTGACGTGTACACTTACACACAGTGCGGGGCGAGCTTATATGTGGAGACACAGATGAGGATGGGAGGTACTGAAGGAGAGAATCCTGGGAGTGAATTCTGATGCAGTCAAGTGCCATATTGAAGTCAATTTACAGTATACGGTCTGAATTTTAGCTTATACTAGACACAGCCAACAGGGGCCACAGCCAGGGCCCCATGTAGACCCGGGTCGGAATCCCTGTAATGAATATGTTTGTGAGGTGGCACTGCTAAGGCTATACTGTACATGACTTACAGTAAAACATCAGTGATACATAGGTAGCTGAGAGTAAAACAGGTTCCAACGCAGAAGCAACAACAGAATCAAAATGAAAAGCCAAAAATGTCTTCATATTTTCTCGTCTTAAATAGCACGCATAGCGTGTCAGGTTAACAGTATTGATTTATAACTACCACAGGTTTGTGATAAATTCATTTTTACTATGCGTACCTTTATACAAAACTCATTCACCCACAAGTAAACAATCATCCATAGTATGTAGCACAGCATCGGCCAGTGATCAGCGGACACTTCCCTCATGAGCATGATGGGCCTGCTGTAGATTGCTTCACACACCCTCACACACACCCTCACACACACCCAGACCCTCACACACACACACACACACCCTCACCCTCACCCACACCCACACACACTCTGCCATATGAGATATTTGCATAGACTTTCAAATGTTTCATTTTTAAAATATTCGAGCAGCTGCAGTGAATGCTGTCCGATATTGTCTGGATGTAGCTTTAAATGGCACAGATCCACAGCGGATGAACAGTAATCTCTCTTTCACACACAGACAGCACACATGCACTCACATTATATAAAATGGCAGCCCAAGTCATTATGAGGAGTTGTACAGCTCCTAAATTATAGCTACTTTCTTTTTATATTTACAAGTGTACATTTTAAATATAGATAGAAATATCTATGACAATAGTCCACTGTGTTACAGTAAGAATGAGCACCATGACGGCAATGCTGGCAGCTTCCATGAAGGCAGTCAGCTGCTGAGTAACATCCATCTTTGGCCGTACTTCACTCAGCACAACTGCAACAGAAGAGTGCATGAGTTTCACACTTCAGTCATGTTTGTGTAATTGATGTAAGCAGTGACTGCTCACCTCAGCTGACTCGCCTGTTGCTCGGCTCCCCCACCTCAAACTCCAGGTCCTGTAGCTCCATCGCCTCCACCCGGGCACCCTGGGCCCCTCGGCCGCCCCGGGGACCTGACTGAGAGTCCAGTGGAACGTGTGGGTCGTGGAAGGGGTGCTCGGGCTCCCGGGGCCGAGCTGAGGAGTAACTGTCCGTTGCAGTGTATGGTGGGTAAGAGGAGGTGGAGGGAGGGGCGGGGTGCACTGCCACGGTAACAGATGCGGAGGCCGTTACCGTGGTGATGGGCTGGTGGTGGAGGTGATGAGAGGAACGATGCCGGGGGCCCGGTAAGTGTTCTCTATGTGCCCCAGCCTCAGTAGCAGTTTCAAAAGCGTCCATGCGCGGGTGGGCTGGGGGCGGAGTTTGCCAGTGAGGCTGGCTCTTGGGGTCCCTGCTGTCCCTGTTTCGCTGAGGGGCCCCTGTGTGAGGTCTGGATTCACCGCCCTGAGGAGAGACAGTCTGTGGAGCAGACAGTAAGACCTGTGTTAACACACTGAATTATGTATGTCCCACTGCAGAGCCACAACACTGACTAATGTCTGCTCTTATTGTCAGTTTAGTTTGTTTAAGAAGAAGAAGAAGAAGAAGATTAAAGCATTGTCTTATTTTTACAGCATTACTTACCGAGGATATAGTATAAGCTGGAGGCTCAGGCTGCCTGTGCCGGCTCCTGGGGCCCCTCCTGGGGTCTGTGTGTCCTCTCTGGGAGGGGGGCTCCTGGCTGGTCCCTGACGCTGTACTGACAGAACTGAACTCTGAGTCTGAAGAGTCTGATGTAGCCCCTGACGTGTGGGTGCTGCCCCCTGTGGTGTGGTGGTGAGGACGCACGGAAAACCGCACCACTGGGGGAGGAGCCTCTGGAGTGGGCAGTCGACTGCGTCCGTCCACTGGAGTCACCTGACAGAAGAGGCAGATGTTATTTCAACAGGCCTTACTGTATGTGCCAGTGTGAAGCGGTAGATTGAAGTAAAGGTAGTTGAAAATGTGTTTCTTACGTCTGTTCGCGTTACAATGGTAAGATTACAAAGAGTCAAGTGCTAAACCCATGAACCCTGTATGTTCTGAACCTTTGTTTGACTCAAGCTGTTGGAGCAGTGTGCAGCCAGCGTAGGCCATCTCCAGATGTGAAACCAGGGTAATACTCAGAAACACCTGGCTAAAGGGTCAACCTGTTGTACATGTTTTTAGTGGTACGCCACCGTGATTCGTATTGCACAGACTCCCCATGACAAGCTCCTTTGTTGCAGCAAAGTTTCTTTAGACAAATGAATTCTTGGAAACTCACCTCTGGATACGGCCCAAAGTATGACAGTAAGACTGGCAGAAGCACCAGCCCGTTGAGCACTCCCAGCACTGTGAGGATGGCCAGCACAGCGAAGAAGTACCTGCAATGCAACAAGAGCATTCAGTCAAGTCATAAAATAAGTAATAAATGGTAATAAACAACTCAAAATAATCTCAATGAAATGGATGTTTAAAAATCTTCAAAATGGCATTGCTAAAAGGATAACGCGACTGAAGGCCACGTTGCAGAAAAGCACAACTACGAGACAAATACCTGCTACAACCACAATGTTTGAAACGAGAGGAGCCACGAGAGAAAGAGACAATATGACCTGAGTCTATAATAACAAATAATGGACAAAAATACAGTAGAGACAGACAGGCACAATAGCAGTATGGTTCGGTGAAACAATGTAACAATGTAATTATGTACCTATAGTGAATGAATGCAAGACCCTATGATTACACTGGCATTGTTCAGGATATACACACCCATACTAAAATATACTCCTGGTATTTGTTTTAAGGCAAAGCACTGCAGGTGAATAGAAAACTGAGATATATCATTTGAAAGTTTGCTTTTTTTTAATGTGAATTATGCTGTGTTGTAGGAGGCTAAAAGCTCAGTCACCAGGCATCTGATAACATATTAAAAGAGGCTGTACCCACTTTTGCACTGGTATAGCCTTGTGCAATAGATGTTTTGCAGTATTGTGTATTTGCAAACATTTTCTGGGGGAAAAAGAGACTTGCTGACAACTGTATTGTGAGCGATCATCAACCCAGAAGTTGCGCCGATGCTAAAAACAGGTTGCCAGGTGGAAACTAATATTGTAAACATTACCGGGTCACCGCTCTACTCTCTGAAAGCTTTGAAACATGCTTAAAAATGCATCCCTGTGTAGACTCGGGATGTTGGGAATAGGTTAGGAAAGAAAGGAATACGTTCGGACAGCAACTAACAATGAACAAGCTTCTGTTAAGGGTTTGTAAACATTAAAACAAAAAAGTACACAGTCTTTAGGAGAGAAAACTGGCCCAAAACCTAAAAAAAAAAATCTTTCTGGACATTATGTATGGACACGAAAAAACAAAACAAAAAAACAGGCGTACTAGCAGTGAGGTAAGGCAGCCAACCACAACTGTACCGACTTCTAAGTCTTGCCAAAGAGGGTTAGTCTTTAAGAAGCCACACAGAGAAGAAAAATGGGGTGAAGCATAATTAGCTAGAGCTGGTTAATTCAAAGGCACTGGAGCACTAGAGAAGATGAAAAAAAGAAAAGCTTGGGAGGGGGCCACAAGGGGTACGAGCCGGGTACTCTCTCTTGAGCGTATGGTGCATGGGCAAACACGGAGAAAACAAAAGCAGCCAGGAATGTGCAGGGACATGGGCCTCTCTGTCCACTGAGGAGCACAGGCAAACAAATGAAGTGAGGGCTATAGAATTTAAACAATTTAGTCTAGGAAGAGGAGAAGAGACCCCCCCAACACACACTCCTCTCCTTATTTCTTATTTCTCCTTCTTTTTCCAACCTAAGCCCTTGTGAAATTCCCCGGCAGCTCCACAATCCCCTTCGTCTAATTAAATCTCACATGTATCAGGTAAGACCCCCCAATCTCCCGCTAAATCCGCCTCACAAGCCCTCGCCCTCTCTCTGGACCAGCTCGGTTCACTACCGCGGGCTTTTCTCTTCCCAATCAAGTTATCGTCTTTGACGGGCCTTTGGTGTCAAATAGGAATGTCATGACTATATGTCTAAAGATGAGGTATAGTTGTTAAATGGCTGCATAGACAAGGCAATTAATTGTAGTCCGGACACCTGAGCACTGGACTGGAATGGTCGTACTTTATTGCAGAGCTCGCGTTGAGAAGCCAGTGAGCAGTGCGTTATAGAGAGAACCTGCTAAGTCCGGTTTATACTATACCTTTCATCTTGGCTATGTTTTTTAGATGGTAAAAGGCTGCTCATGTTATTGCCTTAAAGGGACTATACAGAGTTTAAAAATGTTAAAATTAAGTATTTTCCTCCCCCTACATGTTCCTCCATGTCCTAATGTGTAGAATGAGCCCAGACCTGTTCACCACAACTGCCTCTAAAATCCTGCACTCAGACAGGTGCTAATTCGGGTCCGGAGTGCCGTCATGCACGAGCTTAATATACAAGCCGCAGTTACACGTATGACCATGACATGAGGTGGCAGTAGTGAGCATAAAATGGCTAACTTGCATCTAGCCCCTTTAATGTGACTGTTCACTCAAAATCTGAGTTTTGTTCTGTGGACCAAAGACTATGATCTCAGCATTATCTGTGTTAAGCTGCAAGAACTCGTTTTGCATCCATAAACTAATCTGTTCAATGCAGTGACACAGCGTCAGTTTTCCTCACACTGCTCCTGAAAAGGTCCATCATGGGGATTTTCAAACAATTGTTCAAATAGTGTCAAATTGGTGAGGGCAGAAACCTGTATGATGAATAACACCAGTACTTCAACAAGGCCAGTGGAGACTATGAGAGCAAGTAAAAGGAATGTTCACTGTATATGTTGTTACCGCTAATGTACTTTTGGAGAGAGATTCCACTACATTTGCAAAACAGAGTCTTTGAATCAGTTCTGCACCGATGCACCATCTATTATTTCCCCTGTTGTTGTTTTCCGTTTCACAACATTACAACCACGCACTATTTCGCTTTAGTGTGAACGCCAGAGCAGCCACAGACAGATGTAAGTGAGTCACAGCCCTATAAGGCACCAACTCCGGTCACAGCAAATGAACTCCAATCGCAGCAGAGTATTGCGCAGACAGGGCAGCCTTTTTTGTGCTGCATGCACTTAAATTAAAGGTGATATATACTTAACCTTTATACTCATTTTGCCCTCTTAAACACTGCAAAAAGTAAATATCAAGCATTGGCTTAAATGACTTGAATTGAGGAAATGCATCCTGTTTTTGTCGGTTTTCACTCATTTAGACACTTTTTCTGATCGGACCTAGTTTACTTTGCTTGTTTGAGGACATTTCAGACTGGTTCTAAGGTAAATCTCGCTTGAAATAAGAAAGTAAAATTGCCAATGAGATAAGACAAATTTTCTTACCCCATTGGCAAAGAAAATTACCTGAAATAAGGACGAAATGTAATGAAACAAGTCAGAAACATCTCAGAACAAGTGAAATAATCTAGGACAAATGCCCAACAACTTCTTAACTTGTCAAAACAACAAAAATTTGGATTATTATGCTCAAATTGAGATGTTTATACTGATCTAGTTCATTACTTTTAAAAGTGAAGTATATTGTGTTTGCAGACATTTGAGGGAAAAAAAGAGACCACTGCTTGGCATCTGTAACATACTATGAGCGATCATAAACCAGGAACTAACTGTCAAACATTCTTATAAACTCATCCCCTGAAGAACTGGGACGCTGGGAGTGTAGTAGGAAAGTTAGCATTATGTTTGAAATAAACTGATTTCTTTTTTTGGAGTATACCAATAAATAAGAAAGGCCACCCTGACAGAGTAAAGCCAGCACATCATCAGCCTTTTGACGTGCGAGTGACACTGTAGAGAGCATTGTGGGGGTGAGTGGCATGTCATTCCACATCTGCTATATCCACATATGTGCAGATGCAGACAGGCCACATACCAGGCAGAGTGCCCTGCCACGCTGTTTACACTCCAAACATTCACAAGGCTGACGGGGAAAGTCAGGGAAACATTTCTTTCAGCGCAAGCAGAAAAATACGAGCGCGCCTGTTGTTATTGAACCGTCTTTGGGGCGCTGCTTTGTTTGCTCAGACAACAGCAGAACCTTTAAATGGAGGCCCTGGTCTGGGCTGGAAACCAGAGCGCGGCACTGGAGGTGAGGAGAGAGGCTCTGTGTGGGTATATGTGTATATGTGTGTGCGCATGACCCCCATGATTACAGAGCCCGAGTGCAGCAGCGCATGACACGGTTAGCATGTTAGCCGGTCACATGGACTCCAGAGCTCCCACTTTCAGGGTCTTACAGTCTTACACTTACTGTTACATATAGACTTTTGTTACATTACATTTATCACATTATTTTCATTTTTTGGGTTGTGGTAGTATCTTCACCCAATCTCACTTTCTTGGCATTACTCCACTTTCGACTTTTGACTTGGTCTGAGTTTCTTATTGGCAGCCTGTGTTCCACTAACTCTTCCAATAATGCCTTAGATATCATTACATCTTAACTAAAACATCATCAAGACAACTCAAAAACACATTTGGATTTCAATGTCACGCTAAAATCTACACCAACAAGTAGAATCTTGTTTGTATAGTAACAAAAGCTGTAGGGGAAGTGCAAGTAAATTAATAATATACATAGGAGGTGCATGAAGTAGCTACTATAAGAACACAGCAGCCATATACTTTAGGGAGTCTCCATTTTAACCACTCACATCACTCTGCTATTGACCACATCACTGCTCGCCTCAATGTAAATGTCCAGCCAACACAGTTAAAGTAGCTGGGGCACATTACAAAAGCCAGATGACTTTTGTATGCCCCCCCTCTGTCTCCCTCCCTTCTCCTATCCTGACCTTCAACTCTTTTTAGTTAGCCTCAAAATGTCAGGCATCACAAAGTAAAGTAGAGGGATGAATGAGAAGGCGAGTTTACGGTGCTTCTCGTAAACGAGGACAAAAATGCACAGTGTGGCAGATGAGCCCAGGGTAGAAAGGTAGATGCGGGTGTAAGACTAGCCTAAAAGGAGGGGATGGAAGCAGAGAGGAGCCTTCATGCATGACTGGTCCTCTCAGGTAGATTCCAGTGTGACTTACAGGCCCAAGCATGAGCCCAGTGGTCACATGGACGCCATGCGGACGCCATTCAGTAACATACTATGTACAGTGGAGTGGGTTCAGTTTTCAGACCTCTTTATGCAGCGACTTTTAGCTCAAAGTACCTGACAATGAAGTCGAACTCCGAGCCCGCGAGCATCAGCACTCCTAACAGTGTGGAGAAGGCGCCGTCCAGGACTGGGGCAAACATGTGCTCCAGGGCCAGCACTGCTCGCTTGTGACGGTCCCCTATGGCTGTGAGGAAGGCCTGGAACACAGAAAATCACATACATTCAGGCTAAAGTCTATTTAGAGCCACAGTGAAAAGGATTTGTTTGATAAGAGCAGTTACCCCACACCTTAACTGAGCACATTTTCTCCACTTAAGCTTTACCCAAATCTAAAAGCTTCTTGACTGGAGCCTCTAGGCCAGTGTGAAAGGTGAAAGACCCACAAATTGAATTACGGTTCTTGCTTGATTGTCAAGTTTTCGTCCTCTATGGTTGTGTTTTTCTTGCTTTTTTAAAATTTATTTATTTTGGTGACATTTTTGCAGCTTGATCGCTGTTACATTACAATAAAAAAAAATCTAAATGTAGCCAAAATACATCAAAAAAGCAATGAAAACGTGTCAAAAATGTGACAAAAAAGCGATGACAATGTGACAAAAATGTGACAAAAATGCAGCAAAAAATTTATAAAAATGTAACAAAAACATGACGAAAATTGTACAAAAAAAATGTAATTTGACAAACACATGACAAAACTTTGACAAAAAATAGACAAAAAAATGGACAAAAATGTGACATAAACATGACAAAAATGTGGCAAAAGCATGACAAAAAAGCAATGAAAACGTGACAAAATCGTGACGAAAAGGTGGTAAAATGTGACAAAAATTTGACCAAAATTTGACCAAAAAATCACAAAAATGTGGCAAAAACAACTAAAATCTGATAACAAAAACAAGAAAAAATCTTAGAACTGTTTAGTAGGTCTTAGCTTTCAAATGAGGCGTTACACTCGCCTATAGACTGTAAACTCTCCAGTCGAGAAGCTTTTAGATTTGGGGAAAACTAGAGAAAATGTGCTCGGTGGGGGTTAAGGGGTTAAACTGACTAAACCAGGATCAAGTAATCAACATATCGATACACATATGCATTTATCGACCACTTCACCCAACTTTATTATTCTCCTGAGCCTGTGGGAATCAGCTATTTCTTATGATTACGTAAAACTTCAGCATACCAACGCCACGTGAACTGTAAACTCCACTCCAATGCCCACGGATGCAATGAGAATGACCACCGGGACCGCACTCAGCTTGATCCCCATCAGCCCCATGAAACCAAACAGCTCCACGGTCATCAGAGATAGCACCAATACCTGCAGAATAACAAGGCATCCAGTTAGCATGGCGGGGAAAAAAAAGGTACAATTCACAATCAATTTTTGGCTTCTTGAGTGAAACATATGAAAGTGGCATGTAAAAAAAAACAAAAAAACAAAAGTGCATTCCTTCATGTGTGTGTTAAGAGGCTTTGGCAGGACAGGAGCTGGGGGCGAATGCCATTATCAGCTGACGGGTGTCCAGTTACTTGGGGCCCGGGCTCTTTGAAGTGGGCAGTGCCGTGTGGGTTTGTGTGAGTCCGACTGAGCGAGAAAACACCCAGGGCATGTGTGTCCAAGGTGGAGGTATTACTACGAACAAGTCTAGTCAGTGAGCTCGGGAGAATGTAAGAGCGAATAACCAAGAATTGGAATTGAAAGGTACAAACATTTTTCACAATAGGAAATGTACCTGTCTCAATCTAGACCTAGACATGTTTGTGATGTCAACTGAAACCAGGCAATGAGCGGCAAAGTGGTTAGTACTCTCGCCCCCAGGGTTCAATTTCCTGGATTTCCTTCAACCTCTGTTTGCCTAACCCCAAACAAGAACAGTTGTTAACCCACTGCTCCATTTTTAACCCAGGAGCATTAAAACTGCATAGATACTGAAGCTTTGAGGGAACTTGAGTAACTTTTGGTCTTAGGTGGAGTGCTCTCTAGAAAGAGTTAAAATATTTCAAAACAAATACTGGGGATGAATTGAGTTACTCTTAATGTCACTCTTAATTGGACCGCCTTTAGCCTGTAATATGTATTTTGCCCATAGGCTTTTAATGTGGCATTGTTTGTTTGTTCTGTTTTTTATATTGTGTCTTTTTACGTGTTTTTACATATTGCACTTTGCACATTTTTTTCCAATGTGGTTTTTCAAACTGCAAATGGCCAATAAAATGAATCTGAATCTGAATCTAATAAGCTTCTGCGATGTCAAAAGATCCAGTGATGAATAAATTTTGCATTGATGATGGGAGAGTGTGACCACTGCACAAAGCCTTCTCCACCACATCCCAAAGATGGGGTACAAAGCAGTACAAAGTAACTCTTGGCCAAAAGCGCAACGGCAGGTATCGTAGCAAGTGATTTAACTTTAACTTTAACTTATTAATTGTCCATGAGAGTAAATACTACGCTGACAGAAAAGGCAAAGGGAAAGAGGGATATTGTACATCCAATAACACAATGGAAAGAAAAAATTTACTCACTGGAAATACTGTTTAAAGTGGTGCTAGCCCGCAGTTAGCTGTGCCTGTTAGCCTGCTAGCTTCTTATTCGTGATTCTATTAGTGTGTATTGGTTGCTCCGGTCCGCTGGCAGTCAAATTGCAATTGTGGTTTTCTGGCCAGAAACACCAAGGGGAGATGAAAGACCCCCTAATCATCCCATTAACACTTTGTATTACCCCCAGAGGGACTACGGAAAGGATTCATTAAGGTAAACAAGTTACTTAGTATTGCTTTATGATCTGGACTCTATGGCGGCCAATCCATGTGTGAAAATGATGTCTCTCTGAACCACTCTTTCACAACGTGAGCCTGGTCAATCCTGGCGTTGCCATCTAGGAATATGCCTGTGCCATCACGGAAAGACCTGGTCATTCAGGAGGTTCAGGTAGTCAGCTGATCTCATTCCTTGAGCACATAGTGTTGCTGAATCTGAACTACTGCAGCAACCCCTGATATGATAACAGTGAGTTAAATCCAGGTGGCAACACTTCTTTTTTTTTTTTGATCAGGCAGTTTTAAAGTTAGCTAATATTGTGTTCAATGTATTCTAAACTCATCTGGCACACAAAGAGAAAATGCATTAGTGTGACTTCTCAGTAAGTCAGTAATCAATATTCACTCATCAAGCTTATGTAGAAAAGTAAACAACCTTTGGGGAGCCATTTGGACAGTACACCTTAATTAATTGTCTACTAGCTGACACACAATAGACTTAACTCCATTTTGTGAGTTGAATGGCATGAAGTAGTGCGACACTTATTCATAGCTGGTCTTTTGCTGTTCCCAGTCAGGCGTTCCTCTCCTTTCACCATTAGAGCTGGGCTGGGGTGGCCTGCCACTTGCCTATCGTAAAATCCAATCCAACAGCGAATAAACCCGGACTGCTGCGTGAGTTATGCACCTTACACATTACGACTGCACATCTTAAAGTAAACATGTCGGCGCACTGCTTGTTTGAGTGTATCCGTGGAAACTCTTGTTGCAAGATGGGGCCGGGAGCGCGGACGTAAGATATGACTTTTTATAGGCTGGGAGTGGGTTTGCCAGAGAAGCTTTGTGTCCTCTCCTCATTTATTTCAGAGTTGGTGTCTGGGAGTGTCGGCGCAGACTAAACAGACTGGCTCAAACGAAACAGCGTAAGATAAACACTTGTGACTGGGGGCTACAAGAACAAACAGCAGCGACGTGTCTGGGAACCCTGGACCACAAGTTAAGGCCAGGAAGTCAGGGAGGAGAGGACAGAGGCAAAAGTTAAAGAAGGATTTGCAGAAGTGAGGTGTATGTGATATGTTGGCTAATATCATGATTTCGAAGAAGCCCTATCACATGAAAGGAGGACTCTTAGAAAGGAGTTTTATATTATCATAAGCCTTGTGTTTGGCTGAAGACAAAATCAGAGAGACCTATATATACAATGGTGGTAAGAGAGTAGACTGGACAAAAAATGTAAATACTTATATGCTAGGAAGCTGACAAATACTGGATACTGTCGAATTCATACAGAATAGGAAACAAATTGTGTCATTGTTCTCTATTATCTGTCTATATTAAAGGGATATTTCAGGATTTTTGAAATAGGGCCTCATTTCCTAGTTATCCAGAGGGTTGCTGATTTCTGGAGATGTTTTTTTTGTAATTCATGCAGTTCTTATATTTGAAGAGTTATGCCAGACTAACGATATAAATGTCTGTGTCGATAGAATAATTTTAACCGTTTTGCCTTTAAAAGACCTTATTTTTGAGCAGCATCAGCTTCGTGGTTGTATAAGCTACGCAGCGGCCGAGTGATCTGCTAGGAAATAGTCCCTCAAAATGCGATCATTCATGTGATGCAAGGTCAGTTATATTCCAAAAATTATTCTATCGGCACAGACATTTATATGGTTAGTCTGGCGTTATAAGTGATTTGCCTCACACTGTGGAGTGTGTCAGACTGTTTTTAATGCAGGCTAGCTGATACCATAGAAATGCGCTAGCCTTGAATTAGTCTAGCACCATGAAACTCTTCAAATATAAGAACTGCAGGAATTACACAAAAAAAATATCTCCAGAAATCAGCAACATTGTGGATAACTAGGAAATGTCAAAAATCCTGAAATATCCCTTTAACTTTGACTTTTGTAAATGAGTGTTCTGTTGCACTTACAATAACCCCTGCGGTCCATGGGTTAAGCAGGAAGAGCGCGCACACCAGAAAGGTGCAGGCCAACACCACGCTGATGGAGAGCAGCAGCCAGTGGCGCAGGCTGACGTACTGCTCCCAGAAGAGGAAGGGGTATCCGTTGGGGTAGGAGGCCAGGCCCTGGAGGCTGTAGTTGCTGCAGATGGCCCGCACGCTCTCGATGGCCTCCACAAACTCAGGCGTCTCCCGGAGCCCGTTGAGGTAGAAGGGGAACTGTGCGTATTCGATGGGCTCAGCGGCAGGGACTGCGCAGACAGAAAAAAATTGAATATAAATGTGCGACCCAACCGCAAGACTTGAAAGACAATCAGAAAAAACAACTCCACAATGCCGTCTGCAAGTAATGCTAGTTTTATTTCACAGCATTAGGTTGAGATTGTTTGAAATCTTTCCACTCCAGACTGCTATCTACACCCCCACAGTAACGCCAGCTCCGTCTGTCTGGAGAGGCGAGGCGCGGGTGGGCCTAGGACGAGTGCGAAACAGAGCTCCATTGACTCGGACCCAGCCAGCGGCCCAGTCTGGCTAATGAGGGCCTATCAGTTCCAGACACAGGCGAGTGTTAGGGCCCACGTCGCTGATGCACGGTAATTGCGACGTCAAAAGCCAGTGCCATTACCACACCCAGAGCATAAAGCGCTAAACATCCAAAACTGCCTGTCACTGGACTATGACGCCATGCCAATGTGTGAAACAGCACATTCATCTGCACGGTGGGCCTCGAGCTGCTTTCATTTGGCAGGAATATATTCTATCTTTCAATGCCTTTAAATGCACATTTGAATGAGTCTTTCATTCTTGAGGTAATCAATTCAGTCATGTTTTACTTCCTAGCACAGTAATACAATGGTAATAGGATGAAAATATAATGCACAAGGATTCTGTTCATATTACCACAAAATAAAGTAGAATGTGTGTATCCAATATCTATTAATAGCTATCATGAAACCACCATGTCTAGGTGGTCAGTAACAAAATCAATTTACTTAAGTACTGTCTTTAAAAAAGGTGTTGCGGGCCTGTACTTTACTTGAGTAGTAAATAATTTTGTTATGAACTACTTTTACCCCACTATATATGAAAGATAAATACATTACTTCCCACCTCACTATATTTTTTATAATGGCACTAAAGTAAAATGTAAAAACTAATAATGCACACAATATGAACAGTAAGTGGCGCTGTGCAGGTGTCCTGTCACTGATTCACAACAAGGAAGGCTTGTTCCCATTTTGTTGCCATACGGGTAGTGAATTGACCCATTAAAAACATGTACAATAGGTTCCCCTCTGGGACCAGGACTCCCCTGAAAAAGAGATTCTTAATCTCAGTGGGACTTTCATGGTTAAATAAAGGTCAAATAAAATTAGGGTGTTTTTGAAACTGAAGTTATTTTTAATGCCACTTATTTCAACTGACATGCACTTTCTACTTTGAATACTTTAAGTGAAAGTACTGAAGTATTTTCAATCGCAAATACTTCAGTACTTTCACTTAAAGTGCATATGACACATAAGGCAATTTTTTTGCTAAAACATGGTAAACACAATTCTATTTAAGTTTTCTTTCTTTCTTTAGTTTTACTATGTTTGTGATATTTATAGTTTCACTTCCTTATTGCACACTGGCAGGAAGTGACATAGACAGAGGCAAACCATTTTAAACTGTTGCCGATGTCACTTGTTGTCAGTAGCTTCAAAATTCTTCCCAACATTTCTTCAGAATAATTCCTGTCACTAAAATAATTATGATTATGACTTAAAACAGATGTCATCCGCCTAAATATGTTATATTTTCAAAAGCATTAGAACCTGTCATATGCATTTTAAAGGGACTATACAGAGTTTGAAAATAGTAAAATTAAGTATTTTCCCCCTACATGTTCCAACAATGTCCTAACGTGTAGAATGAGCCCAGACCTGCCTCTAAAATCCTGCACTGTCACTCAAAATGGTGTTAATTCGGGTCCAAAGTGCCGTCATTCACGAGCTTGATATAGATGTTGCAGCTACACGTATGACCTGAGGTGGCAGTAGTGAGTATAAAATGGCTAACTTGCATCTAAGCCTCTTTAAGTAAAAATTTGCCTGAGCAACTTTTAATGTTGTTGGAGTAATAAGTAGTAGCTGCACTTTTACTGAAGTAATGACCAACACTGTTACATTAGCACCATATCACTGTACTGTAAAGTAGGTGAGCAACAACATGCTGTGCCAGTATCATTGATTCAACCATGAATTTAACCAGTGACTCACAGTGAAGTGTGAATAATGACTTCTTCCCAATAACCTTGATAGTGATGAGGTGCGACCTGGTCTCTAAGAAAATCATTTAAATAAAGCTATTGCTAAATCACCCACCCTTCCTTCTGGAAACCCTATGGAGTGTGAAAAGGTGAGTTTGTTTTGGTTTCTGTTCCACAGCGCCTGCGGGGTCAGACAAGAGGACTTGCTAACATGCTTTGGCCCTTTATAATCTCAACTATAAATTTCCATTAGGACACCCGCTGGCTCCCGGCCAAGGAGCTCTGCTGCGCGCTGGTCCGGGTGGGGGGGCTCCTGACTGTGCAGCCAAGAACTTCACGCCGCTCACCCAATCGTATCCCTACCTGCCAATAAAAGACTTCCTACTTGTTATCCAATTGAGCTTCCCACTTAAACACGGTCTCGACTTGTTATCCAATCGTTTTCCTTGCGCACGGAGCACTTCCTGGCTCGCACCGAAACGCTGGTCGACGGTGGGGTTTTATGGGAGGAACAGTCGAGTGTGTGGTAGGGAAATGAAAGCAGGGTGTGCGCACTGTTTGGGGTCAGTGAGTTTTAATAATGTGCGTATGGGCTGTGTGGATGTGTGTGCACTGCGAGGGCCCCTTGGTAGACAGGATTATAGCGTTCACCGCAGGCACCATTAGGAGAGCCACAGTGAGCGCTGTATTGGTCGGGCAATATGAGCTCACACACATGGCCATGTAGTGTAGGTATACAGTAAGGCCTTCTACCTCACCTGAAGCCAAGAGGCAGATGGGATTTCAATGGTTGTATCTAAACTGAATCCTAATAACAGTTGCAGAGTACAATTTAGCAAAACCTCAAACGGGACTCCACACTGACATTTTGGGAGGATCGGACCAGAACTTAATATAGCTGTACCAAACACAATGCCCCCAAATATCCTGAAAGCAAGGTGTGGAGCAAAAAAAAAATATTCTTGCTATTAACTGAAATAGCATCTTACGTCACACCGTTATTTTGCCAAATAATAAATTAACTTCAAGGAACTTTTTAAGTGTATGTACAGTGGGCCTGCTTTATTGTTTTAGGTTTTTTTCTCCTGCATAGATACAAAATTATTCAAATAACTTGTGTGATGTGGACTACTTATATAACAAGGATCCAACTTGTCGCAAGCATGGCAAAGATGTACTTACTCACAATTTTATATCATTTTAAACATTTAGACACACAAGCATCTAAAGTGGTCTCACTCTAGAGTCCTACGTAAACAACACATTCATTTTTTAAAGGCCCACAGAAAGAGATGTTTGCTCATTAGTTTGAAGCTTAGCAGTGCAGATGTAGCTCCTTTGTACCTAATTATTCTCCATTGGGACAATCTGTCCTCTGTAACAATGATGACACAATCCTTGTGTAGCTGATGTAGTCTAGTGGTTAAAGGAACAGGCCACCTTTTTTCCATACTGAGATGTGATCTTACCTGAGCTTAGACGAGTTGATGCGTACCTGTCTGGTCTTTGTGCCCCCCAATCACGCAAAACGACTAAAGATGTTGTTAGCATTTGGCCTCTCCCAATGTATTCCTATAGCTCCAAACGGGGGTGAAGTTGGAAGCTACCACGCTCTTCCACGGACAGGTACGTATCAACTCGTCTAAGCTCAGGTAAGAACATATATCAGTATGGAAAAACAGTGGCCTGTTCCTTTACGGTGGCTGCACATTGTGGGTGTCTCTCCCAGCTCCTCTGTGCTGTCAAATAAATTATGTGTACTCTTACTTTACTCTTATTTTAATACAAGCATACAGCATTTTAACAATTCCAGTGTGGGATATGTTCATGTGTCTGACTGCACTGTCACGTATGAGGGACTCACTGCTGAGGCGTGTTTCGGGCATGGAGTCGGCCCGGTCGTGGAGCCACTCGGGGGGGTGGGGCCTGATGTTGGCCTGGGAGGCAGCGTAGGCCACTGGGTCGTTGCTGACCCAGGCTGTAAGGTAGATATAAAAAGCTCCAGGGGTGATGATCCCATCTGCGTCCACAAGCCTCTGCCGTGTCAACTGTGAAGTCAAGGAAAAGAGAAATTATTAACACAACCAAACAATAATTAGGCTTTGGTCAGTAGTTTGAACAGGTAGCCTTATACTCAACTCATAGAAATATCCGCGTTTTATGTTGGATAAAAGCTAAAAACTATTTTCTGCACAATTTTCAACCATTCCATACATCAGATTTCAAGAAAACGTAGGAATAAATTCAGAAATATGAAAACCTAATGAACCCCCTCTCTATTTATATTGAGCAAAGCCAAGTTTGGAAATTCAGGAATAGGTCAGAGGAAATGGTGCAATTAAGTAAAAAGGTAAAAGTTAAAAAATGATATCGTGGTCACTGATGTGTACATTGGACTAGGAAAGGTATTGTGGCCACTGAATCAAAACAGCGGACAGGTGAGCTTCAGAACTGCTTATTTATGCACATGCTCTGGTGCGAGAGAACCGAGCAGCTTTCAAAATAAGACTCAAATATTTGACGGGCTCTCTTTCCAACCAAAGAAAAACCAACAGTCCAACACTGGTAGCCTTTTTCAACATTCCCGTACTAAACGTAGCGGCTTCCCAGAATTATCATGCCACATTAAAACATGGAAAGTGTTGAGTCAGCTTCTCCCTTAACATGCAGCTGATAGTGCAGGCCAACGTCAGGGCTGAGGTCCTGACTGCTCATAAACCGACAACATTTACTATCTCAAAGGAAGTTTATATATCATGCTCTCTTTACAGAGTACTACAATCACAAGTCAACCTGGTTTGCCTGAAGCACCATGATGAACACAAGCAGGTTTGTGGAAAACATTAAGTAAATGACCTGATCCAATAAAGTCGCCACCTAAATTTGACTAACTGTTATGATCTGGGGTCACTGCAGTTGTTCAGGGTTGGCAGGTTTTGCTGACTACCTGAACATCCCTAATAACTACATTATTCCAGTATGGACTTCTTCTTCCCTGATGGGTATATTCCCAGATGACAATGCCAGGATTCATGGGCTCACATTGTGAAAGAGTAGTTTAGGAAGCATGAGATCATCATTTTTACACATGGATCCGCCTTCACAGAGTCCAGATCTGAACCTCAGTGAGAATCTTTGGGATGTGCTGGAGAAGGCTTTGTGCAGTGGTTACGCTCTCCCATCCAATGCAAGATCTTGGGGGGAAAATGATCAAAGCTAAAGTTGATCCAACCAAATATTAGAGAGTGTGACTATTGTCAGACACTGTATGTGAAACATAGATTGTAATTGATTTATTCACAACAAAACACTCATTTAATTAATTCAATAGGAAGTGTTTGTAAATCCACCCACTGGAAACTGTTAAATGAGAAAACTTACATACCCCTAGGTTTTGGGTTGCCAGATCCAATGGCCAAAACCAGCAGACAAACCCCCGAAAAGAAACAGATTGAAGGAACCCAGCTTTCTTTTATTCATATTGTGTCATTCTGAGAGAGCAAGTGTGTATGCTACATACATTTACCTACTGTAGATCTGCATGGATTAGAATTGAGAGAAAAGGTTTTAAAGTGCATTGCAAACTAGTTCAAGGCATAGGATATGTTGACAATCTAAAGAGTGGGACTCATTCTGGTTTCTGCTTGGATATTTATCTCAGGAACCAAAACAAACAACATTGCAAAAGGTTTAAATCCATTATCAGTAAAAGCACCATTCCATTTCAACGTGTTAATCCGGACATTTAGTTACTTTTCATTAAATTCCCTTCGGTCATTGCCGCAGGCTGGTATAGGTACAGCAGGCCCTTCCATGTGCGAGCCCATAGCTAAGCCTCCTGACTAAAACCATAACAGCACAGCTCTCTGCCACTCCTGCCTCTCCGGACCGTAAATCGCTCTTTTGCACAGGCACGAGGAGGCCGGGGCTCATGGGGGGAGGTAGAAGAAGAATGGACTGGGCTTTTTTGGACAGGGGTGAGGAAGGAAAAATTGAGTTAGCGTAACAATAAAAAAAATTGGCTGGAGCCCCTGAGCCTGTCTGTCTGCAGTTAACCTGGTTGTTAACACTGACGGAAATGCCACCCAGCAAATGGAGTAGAGCTATAAAAATAACACAACCTCTGTACAAATGTAGCTACCTATGGGTACCCAGAATGCCCGGCGCCACAGTCCGGCTCAGAGGGCCTATCCAGAATGAGCTCCTGATAGCATTAGCACAGTCTCATTGTCAGGTTTGCATTTGTGTCATTTTTTAAAAAGAAATTGGTAGCTTAATTGGCTATTACGCAAAATCAACTTCTTATAGTCCCCTCCTGGAACCGCCACCTTAACGTGGTGGAGGGGTTTGAGCACCCAAATGATCCTGGGAGCTCTATTGTCGGGGGCTTCGTGCCCCTGGTAGGGTCTCTCAGGGCAAACAGGTCCGAGGTGACGGGTCAGACAAAGAGCGGTTCAGAAGCCCCTTATGAGAGACCAACAGGACTGGTTAGAACCATCTGGCCGTCCGTCTGTGGACCCACCACCTGCAGGAGGAGCCATAAAGGGCTGGTGCAATGTGATTTGGGCAGCTCCAATGGCTGCCCCCACGACCCGGCAACGGACAAGTGGAAGAAGATGGATGGATGATTGGAACTTCTTATAGTTTTTTTTACTGTTACCATTGTCATGATTCGTCTTTTGTTCATATGTGTTCTTGTGTTTGGTCTTGTCCTGTGTTTTATTTTGACATGTGTTCTGTCCTTGTGATTATGCTTTACTCCTCTCGTTATTGCCTGCCCCGCCCTGATGTGTTTCACCTGTGCCCCGTTTCCTCTTGTATTTATACCCCTGTGTTTCCCTTGTCCTTTGTCGTGTCATTGTGTATGTCATCCCCGGTTTTTGGTTATGTCTGGATTTTGTTATTTTGGTTTTTGTCCTTTATTAAACATCACCAGTTTTGTTGCAGTCCTGCATTTCGGGTTTTTATTTTCTTCGCACCATCCACAACCATGACAACCATATGGTTCTATCCCCTCCTCCTCTCATTGTCAGGTTTGTATTTGTGTCATTTTTTAAAAAGAAATTGGTAGATTAATTGGCTATTATGCAAAATCAACTTCTTATAGGCCCCTCCTGGAACCGCCACCTGGAACCACCAAACAGGTCCTAGGTGACGGGTCAGACGTAGAGCGGTTCAGAACCCCCTTATGAGAGACCAACAGGCCCGGTTAGAATCGTGAGGCCGTCCTTCCATCATTTTCTAACCAGCAAAATAAGCAGCTATAATGCTTAGCAGGCAAGGCGGACAACAGGCAACAGTGATCAAAATATGTTGAAAAAAGCACAAGGCCCTTGCTATAACATGCAATACCTGATACCTTCATTCCTGACTAATGATTGAAACAAAAAAGAAAAAAGAGATTCAAAATATGAAGACAATGATATACCGACATCCGCTAACACTGTCAACATAACATGCTGGGCATACAATCTTACTTTCCATTATTATTTCCAGCTCACCTTTTCCAACAATATCAATTTGTAGGGAAATTCTATTCAAATGCAGGTTATAGCCATGTTCTATTTTTTCTCTTTATAGGATTTTGTTTCCCAGTAAGAAACAAAATAGTTCTCTCATTCCTAATTGGCGTTCCCACAGTTGCATATAAATATACTTTACAAGAAAGGATAAAGGACAAAATGTTGTTAACTACATTTTCTCATATGACAACTTCAAAATGACTCCCAGGCAGCGCCATAAGGAACGAATAGTCGACAGAGAAAAAAGACTGTTAGCAGCAGCAAAGGATCAAAAGCAGAACACCTCTGCAAAGATCCATGGAGTGGCATATCAAAATAAAACATCTAGCTCTGTAATTTGCCAGGCTTGGAAAAGATCTGGTCTTCATTTTAGGGCCCAAAAACAGCTACTACAGCCCCAGTGCACGCTCCAAACATGCACGCAGGGCTGGCTGGGTCCACCACATGTTTCATTGAGAGAGGACGCAGCTCTGGGGTGGGAGGGGGCGGATTCCACTGGCTCTGGATTGAATTTGGCAGTGGGACGCGCAACAACTGTATGTCTTCAAGCTGTCACGGGAAGCTCTGCCGGCGGCCCCCGTGCCTCACGGCAACAACACTTCCCTCACAGACACAGGAAGTGACATCACAGCCCGCACACCAGGCCGGACTCTACTTCCTGCGCAACGGGCTTTAGAAGGAGGTGCAGAGCTACAACCACCCATGATACAGATGGGAAGGAGAAACTACCTACTACTACAACTGTTAATACTGTTCGAAATACAAAGTTAATAGAGCTAAAGTAGTGATTTTGCTCCCCCAGATACAGTTACATACTGTATTACATACCAACAACAAGCTGCTTGACTGCATGCTGCACGTTGGATACATGCTGTACAGTTTAACACAGATATATCCACCAAGTAGGACAAACGGGTCAAATAAAGTTAATCGTTTTGTCAGAAGCTGAAGCGGCTCTAGTGAGCTTTAAATTCCTGGGCTCGGTAAGGTCATCCCAAAGAGAGGAGATATAGACAGAGCAGAGCAGAAAGAATGTATGATAATGTGTTTATAATGTGGGTGTGGCTCTGCTGCTCCCAGATCACAAATCATATGGATATATGCGTGAAGACAGAGCGTCTCTGGCTCCGCTCTCTCAGTCTGTCAGGACACACGAGAAAGGAGGTGAACAGAAATATTAGGTACCTGCTACATACAGGGGTTAAAAAGAGTGGCCAAACATTTACTGACCACCAGCCAACTTACTTTGTTGATTGACTACAAGTTTTAAAATGCTAAATATCCCATGAGAACAACTTAAAAGTGCTGTTGTCCCTGCATTGGTTTTCGTACATTGCTCCTCCTGTAGCCCTGAGGCAAAAACATTCACCAGAGCTCTTTGGTGATACAGGCGCCGATGTCCGACAGTGAAACACATGTGTTTGATGGGGAACGAGAGGCAATTTGCATCACAGACTGAAAAGGAGTAAAGCCGAATACATTTTGAATGAGCTGTTATGGATCAACAAAGGAGAACTTACACAATATGTCTAAGCTGTGTTTGACATTAAGGACAAATAATAAACATAATACCCTCCCTTTAACAATCTAGTCAAAGGCGTAAAACCACCACAAGCACAATCCAGTCTGATAGAAGCACTGAAGCTCTGATCTCACACCTGGTTAAAGTTGATGGGCTTCTCCCGGCGTCCCGTCTGCACCAGCAGCTTGTACGCCAGGACACCGTCATCGGAGGCGTTCTTGTAGTTGGTTTGTGTGATCCGACCCGCCTCCCAGTCTCGGTCAAAAGCTTGCTGCAGCCCTGCAACAAATCAAAACATGACACATCACTTACTCTGGACCGCTTAGGGCTACATACCTTTGTTGTTGTCATTTGTCAAGCACTTTACAGGCTCGCACTCCAGCCTAAGCCCACACCGATAGTAAGGTTTTAATATGACAAGACTATTAAAGACTATTAATGTACTTTTTGTTTTTTTTATTCAAAACAGCCACTGGGGAATATATGGGTAACATGTGTCCACCCCACCCTCCTTGGTTCCCCCCTTGAGTGTGTAAATGTTGTTTTGGGTTTGGTTCCTTGGCCTGCCTGGCTCCAATTTGTCCCACCATCCAGAGAAAGCAATATCAGGCACAGCTCCGTCTCTCTCGCGCCCACAAACTCCCTGTGTGGCTCCCAGTCGGCTCACATACTGTCCCAATGCAGTGGCTTCTATTGACTAGATCTTTTTCTGGTGCGGGAGAAAGTTTTGTGGACATGTCAGTGAAAAAGGTGGAGGGTAAAATTAGCAGTTTACAGAGAAAATAGCTCCCTAAGTTGGCAAATGTGCTTATCGCAGTGATAAAATTGTGATGTTAGCAATAGACCCTAACTAACAATTTAAAGCACAAAAACACAGTACTGAACTCCAGCCCGAAGCCCGCTGCGTAATAACCTCCCACTTTGTGCTTCTACTCTTTGAAAAGACAACTGATCCTAATCAGCTACTGTCAGTGTCCATTATGAAATCCCTCCCACTGCTGAACCGCGGCCCAACATCTTGTTTCTAGCAGAATCATGTCAAAACACAAACGAAAAGTATTATCTCAAAAGAGCTTCATGGGAAAGGAGTTTAACGGCATACTTTTCTGTCCCCCGACACTGTTTGGAATCAATAAAATCAAATTCAACACAAATACGAGGTAGTTAATCGCAGATATATTTTCCTGGCAACTTTTATAATGCTGACAGAAACCTCTACTTTACCGGGCTTGTAATTTGGTCTATGGCTGCATTGAAAGACAAATAAGAGAACTAATATATAAAGAAGAAATATGAGAGTTGACACTGGACTGGTTCTCAAACAGTTCGATTGCCCTAATTGTTTTAAAGCTGTACATTTTAATTAGAAATGTACAGGTTTCCGGGCCTGGCCTGTCAAAGTGTAATCCGCAGAAGTGAAGTTGCATCAAAATAAACATGGTGGCTTTTGTAGAAGAAAAGGTTGAGAAAGGACAGATCAAAATCACACAAAAACTTGAGAAACCTCGCAGTTTGCTTTGAAATGATACAGGGGTATTTGAGAGGAAAGGCCTTTAAACTTAGTATTATAAAACATTTTAATATGCTGGTAGAGGGCTCCCTAAAGGGCCTGTTTATAGAAATAAAGGAGGAGTAGCCAGATTGTCAGGGTACAGATTTCCACATGTGCTTTTTTTTTTTTTAAACTATCCTAAATCTTCACAGACAAACATGACATTATAGCGTTACCTTGCAGCCAGTCTCTGAAATAGTGCAACCACATGCGGGGCAGATCTCCGTCATCCTCTTTCAGGATGTGGCGTACTGAGTGGAACCTCTGGTGCAGCTGGTAAAGGAGCGGCTGCTTCTGGGCATATTCGGCCCGCTGTGTCACCACGTACATGTTGTAGAAGGAGAAGAACTTGAACTGCGCACCAATGAAGTCGTATTCACTGGTCTCTCTTGGCACAATGTCTGTGAGCTCCAGCCCATCCCGCACCTGCGTGGTGCCATACAGACTGATCCCAAGCAGGCACACAAATAGAACTATCACTACAATCTGAAAGAGAGAGAACACAGGGGATGCAGAAGATGTAATGTATGTGTAGCCTATCATGGCAGGAGCTTGGATGGTATATAAGACTAAAACTATAGAGTAATTAAATGTATGCAGTGAAGCTAAAAGATAAAACAGCTGATGTTATTGAGACATCAGACCACCCAACGAGGCTGAGCTCAGACTGTGTGTGAGTTTGTTGTGCATGACAGTACATGAGCCTGGCCACAGAATGTAGTAGGCCTCACTGAGTCACACTGACTCACACTCACCTTGGTGGTGGGCTGCAGCAGAAACGGAGCATAGTGGTTTTCAGCAAAAGAGGCAAATGTCCAGCGTGAGCAGGGAGGCTCAATGCAGCGCAGGCCCGCTGAGGCGTCTCCAAACTGGGATAAAAGGTCCCGTGTGGAGCTGTTATTCTCCACACTGTGCCCTGTGGAGACTGCATCGGCCTGAGGTCCTGTGGCACAACTGTAACTCGCTGACGCTGGTGACTGGTGATAAGAGTAGGAACTTGGGTTTCCACGGTTACTGGTGTTGTTGTTGTTCAGATTCCCATTGCTGCTGCCGTTATAGTCGGTGGTGGGGTTGCTCCGTGCTGGGGCGGGGTTCATGGGCTGCACAGAGATCTGGGAGCGGGGCTCAGCCGTGGTGTAGAAGGCCTGGGTGCGCGGGTCATACTCGGTGCGCAGCTGCACTGTGGACTGCATGGTGATCTGGGTCTGCTGGGCGTAACCCAGGCTGCTGTAGGAGGGAGGTGGGCTGCTGTACCTGGGGGGAGGGGTCTGGTAAGTAGGAGGGGGAGTGCGGAACATGGGGGGCGGGCTGTAGCGGCTGCCGTCTGCCCCGTCCAGGTAGGCCGGTGGCTCCATCTGGATCACGCGGTTGGCACAGGGGCTGCAGAGAGGGACAAGGGTCAGATACACCTGTCCTAGTAATCTGTGATAAATGGAGAATTTATCAAGCTCAATGGATCAGAGTTAACCTTAATGATGAGATGTTCATGACCAAGACTAGTTGACTGTACAAAAGCAGAATTCTGAAAACTGCAGTAAAAATCCATCCCAACAGAAAAGAACGGCCGCTAATGAAAAAGCGTGGGTATGTTTTGAAAATGGAAACACATTGGACAAAGCCGCAGACCACTCCATTAACTCCAGTAAAATGATATCAGCCCTATGTTATTTGTGTGAATGGGACGTATGCCGGCAGTCGGAAATATATAGCCCAGAGTGGGAAAATTTAATAGTACGTGCGCACATCTGTCCGGACGCGGTGCCAACAAACATGCCGCGACTGGCAGCGGGCTGGTGCAGCGTAATAAAGAGTGTGACGGATCCACGGACACCAGGCGCAAACACATTACTTAAGCAATAATTAGATTTTTGATGAAGGGAGATTAGATTTGTCATATAAATGAGTTATTCATTGTCAGAAATTAGACGTAGACATAAAAGAGGCAGACTAAAGAGGCAGACCATACTATGGGAATACCTCCAGTGGGGAATAAAGAACAGCCCTGTGCTCATAGGCCCACCTGTAGAAGCAGCAGAAGATGTCAAAGCGTCGGTCCTCGCGTCTGTACAGGTCCATGCTGAGGATGGCGGGAAAGATGAGGAGCACCATGGCAAAGTTGAAAACCACCACCACTGCAGCCTGACATAAGAGATCAATTTTGAGTGTGAATACAGTTAAAAAGACATTGATTACATTGTATAGGTGGATATGCAGGGACTACGACCAATGACAAAAAGATCAGATCAAATTCTTGTTTTTTTGAACTGAATGTTTAACATGATGGATAGAAACAACCTCCTAATGCAACAATGACCTCTGTGTAAGAAAACAAAAAGTAAACGCCATCTTTTTACACAGTACATAAAGATTAAATAGCAAGAGTGTCCAGCTACTGTATCAAGGATCCACAATGTTCTTATCCTTTCACTTTTCCGTGAAAGTAAACATGGCTAATTAGTAACACTTGCCTCAGCTAAACACACACGGTCTGGAGCAGCGGATTTCAAACTGTGGCACGCATCCTAGTAGTGGTTCATAGATTGTTTCACATGAAACTTGGGGTCCTCTTTTTGCTTTTATTTAAAGACAACTTCATCCTTTTAGATGTGGGTGGTACGCAGAGCCTAAAATCTGTCTAGGTGAAACATTTGGAAGATGCTGGTTTAGAGCCAAAAATCTGCTCTTACAGTCTTAAGTTGTAACCATGATTTACTACCACTACACACCGTCAGTGAGATCTGACATGGATTTAGATCAAATGTGTTTAAAAAACTAAAGATAGTTGCAAAACATAGTTATCAGGATTACTTCTTCAAATCGCCAGTACATTTATTTTCCAAAGCAAAAAGTTAACATTGAGCTTCTAACCGTTTCTATACACTGAGGATTTCTAAATTGTTGGCGTTCAGTGAGAAGTGCCGAGAGAAGCCTGTCTTCTCCAGCAGTTTGTGTGTAATGGAAGGCAGTACAGTGTTGTGGTTAAGTATTCCAAGGAGGTGCTCTGGCGCAGAGGGTGGGGGTTGGGGTTAGCTTGGGGCCCAGCCCAGAGCACAATCTGCCAGACCGCTACACACTGCTCACACTGCACACACATACACACGCATGAGGGAAAACAGCAGACCACCCAAGGAGCAGGGGCCCATCAGAGGAGCCCGAGGTGATGAGCAGACAACACACCCTTTCACGCTGCAAAAATGCACAGATATCTACGGCTTCAACCACACCTGCACACATGCAATCCCCATTTATCCACCAAATAGGCTGTTGACACTGTATTTCTCAGGAGACAGCTGACATGGTGGCACTGTGAAGATAATATCAACACAAGATAAGGATTCTGTGTCCGAGTATGGTATTTTATCCTGCACAAACTCTTGGTTCACTTGTAATGGTCAAGAGAGAAGTGTTGAAGAGCTGCACACTACAGCTGCAGGATTCCCCTCAATGTGCTTAGCAAATTGCAAAAGATGCAAATATGTAGACATTAGCATGCCCAATCTCAAAATATCCTGTCTCCATAATGTTTTTTTTTTGCATACCAGCTAAGACGTTTGAAAAAAAGTACAATCTGCTTGGGAGGTAAAAAAGGATATTTTCCCTAAATCATCCAGCTCTACTCTACAAACGTCCCCTGGGCTTCCCTTATTCTTCAGCAAATTTCCAGTCAACAACAACAGACAGGGTTATAGGAGAAGGCCAAGAAGCACACAAGTAACACAATTAATTCTCAATTGGACCACTACCGTCCAGCGCACTAGTATGGACTCCAGACACACACACACACACATGGCCCGACCGTGCGCTGACCCCAGTGTGGAGAGATTTATCATCACATCTGTCCAGCGTACATGAGCATGTGTGTGTTCTCCCTGCTCCTCCAGTTCTTATCTGGACGCCATTCTTCAGCGTTCGCGGTGATGCAAGAGGGAAAGAGAAAAGATTAGGAGGCAAATCCAAAGAGGAGTCAAGTACAGGAAGTGCCTGACGTTGCTGATGTGTGAGGGGAGCCCTGGCACGGGATACCACTGCTGCGCTGGCTTGCGTCGGGTCGAAAAATAAAAGACGCTATCAGTAGGATCTTGCTTGTGTGTCGGTGTGAGGCAATCTCAAAACCACAAGTCAAGTATGCCTGCTATGTGCGTATGTTTGAGAGGGGATGGGGCGGGGGGCAGTGTGGATTGGGCCCATGAGGAAAATGGATCAAGTTTGACACTCTCCCTGCACTAAAGCCATCCATCCACACGTGCTCATATTGTACAAGCAGCACTGCAGAAACATCTCCTGCCCGCCATTGGACAAACGCAGATACATTCTCCAGGTGGAATCCATGGACCATCCTTTACATCAATCATTTATATAGAGTGGGCTTTTTGCATAGTGCTAATTCAAACTATAGATTTGATTTTCAGAACATGCTCCATTCAATATTAGGTACAACTCAAGCAAGCTGTTATCATCATAGACAAATGTTCTCCAGCCGTCACATGCACTGGATGATTCGCTTCTCCCCCAAAATGAGGCTTCGTCAGCAACTAACTACTGATCTTTTAAGCAACAGGTTGTATTTATGCTGATCTTGAAGGGTAGGGGTTGACCTAATTATTGGTTTCACCCATCTTTACTTCAAAATGCAAATCTCAACGTGTTCAAAGGCCTCTGTTTTATAGGGCTGTGTTTCTCAAATTCTTGACAGGATGCTTCAAGTGACACTCAGCAGTCCTCAGCAATTTGAGTTTTTGTTTATTTTATAGAATGTTTTTTTCCTCCATGGGTCCAGTCCTGACTTGAAACTAATTTAGTCATGGTTTAGTCTGGTATTTGACCTGGTTTAGATCTTCAGGTGCTCAAAACACTAACTACACATTGTCTTATGTCAGGGGTGTCGAACTCGTTTTGGGCCTTGGGCCGAAATTCAGCCCCCACGGCGGGTCGCGGGCCGTATATATTGTGAAGGACTGTAGCCTAATAAATAACAAAGGCTTACACCTATTGCGCTTTATCCGCCTGTGTCACATGTTTGTCAAAGTGCTGCATAAAGTCATTATTCCTTCACTCCACACTTGACCATTTGCCACATGGCTATAACATGCTGTTTATATCCTCATCTTTTATTATGTCAGTGCCCTCTGCTGGACACGTGTGGAATTCTTTCCTCTTTCAAATTTAAGCTTCCCCCTAGTGGCTGGAGTGAGCATTGTGGCTATTTCTTTCAAAATTCATAACTCAGCACAGGAATGGGCTGGAAACTTTTTTTTTTACATACTCAGAAATTCATGCTCTACAAGTACCACATTAAATCATCAAACCGCGGGCCAAGTGTGAAAACCGCTGGTGTAATGAGCAGTTGTATCAACACTGTTTACACTGATGGTATTTGCAAGTTAATAATACAAAGGATAAACGAAAAGAGAACCATACCTGGAGGGAGAAGGCTCGTAGAGCGGGGATGGGGATGAGAGCGGCCATGAAGAAGGCTGTGACATTGCTGATGGAGGTGAGGGCCACGCTGGCTCCTGTTCGCTTCAGGCACTCTCCGGTCCGATCCTGAGGCAAACATACAAATATACTTACATTTGGTTCAGTTGAGCCATGTATGAAATCAATGTTGTTTCAGATAAAGAATTTTAGGCCATTTTTAAAACATTTACAGACAGTATATTCGCTACATTTACAAACTAGTCATCTGATTACAGTGAGGTAAAATAATACCTAAAGGTAGCTCAGGTGCCCCTCCTGTCACTACCAGCCACATAACAGTGATTGAAGTGGGGCAACTACTGTACTCCAATGGAAACCAAACCTACCCTCTGGTTCCAACACAAATTCTCAATTCCTACATTACCACATCAGGCTTTCGATTCGATGGCGATCACTAATCAGCAATCTCGGACGGCTAACTCTGCGGTTTAGAACTCTTCAACTATTTTCCAAAGCCCATAGTTTTCACTCGCCTTCTATGTAAAACTGGACCAAAAATGATTATAAAGTGAAAATAATTAAATAATGAACCAAGCCAAAGCCAATGTAAACAACAGTCAAAAACTGCAACTTCTTATCGTAAAGGCGGACAGCTATGGCACGCGCACTGTTTGTAAGTGTGGTTGTTATAGTATTAATGCACCTCAGTGTTTTATGACACGACATAAATCAGAAATACTGTACACAGTGGGAGGGATCCGCTCAAACCTTGAGAAATCTCTACAGCAGACTTTAAAGACTTCAAGGCAAAGCAATGAAACCCGACGCTTTTGATCCGACTGTAGCCCACGGCAAATGTGTAATACTTAGGATTATGCACAATTATCATAATACAGATATGACTGACAGTGATTACGACTGCCGGAGCCCTCAAGTGCTCCCAGATAAGCCGTGCGTTCACCTCCTTTTGAAGAACAAAGGGGGACAAAATACAGGGGAGGCTGTCATGAGTCGCTCCGTTTTACTATGAAAGGATTCTTCCAAATCAAAAGAAATCATTTAAACACACAACTAACAAGATGTCTCAATTATACAGAATTTGTTGCCTTCAGATGGCGATAATGATGTCACGCAACCACCATATCTACCTCTGTTTACCTATCCTTAAATAAAAAAGCATATGCTCCCTCTTCTACATTATAGCACTGCAGGTATTGTAATTATTGAGCAATTTACTTCTTATCACGAGTTATCAACTAGTTATATTATGTTGCCGCCTGGGTGTTTCAGTTTGCATGCACCATGGCCTCCAGCCTGGTACTCCTGACCATGAACCTATATCTCAAGATCTGAAGATGGCTTTGACAGGTTGCCCCAGCGGTCCCGAAGGATTGGAGAAAGTTCCCTGCAGGGACAATAACCTACACCTCAAGTTTAACTTCATAACAGCGAAGACAGTGCTCGTAATATGAAGACACGGCGGACCACACAGGGAGTGTTTGTGTGTGTCAGACAGGATAGATCAGGTTCGACTCTGTTTAGTTTTCATCTCAGACTCAGACACACAAAGGGAAGCGGAGGGGGTAACAGAGAGACAGAGAGAGAGAGAGAGAGAGAGAGCCGCAGGGACAAAAACAAGCAAATACATGCCTGTGTTTTCCCCCTCTAGAGATGAAGAGTTACTGTGATCCTTGGAGCACACAAGCGTAAACACCAGGCCGGTGTGGTGGAGGTTACACACATGCACTCATAAATCACAACAAATAAACTGCTTTTTCATTCAGAGTTGTTGTTGAGTGTGTTTGAGATTAATTCTGTTTTCAATGGATGGCCAAGTTCACAATTCCATAAACTTTGACAGAAGAGTCCTTTATTTGAGCAATAAGTTTAATCACTTGGTGCAGTCAATACCGTTTAGTGAAAAAACAAAAACAGCCTTTATACTTGGCTTTTAAAGAATGTAAAGTTAAAAACAGGACCAAATTAACAACAAAGTTGGTGAACAAAGAGGCAGTTGATATTGGTAGCCATGTTTTCACCAGTCAGGCCCAGGGCAGTTGTCCAAAAAGCTTTCCCCCACCAAGTATCATAGTGTGAATGAATAATGTAATGCAAAGCAGGTGTATGAACTGAGAAGCACCATATTGTATGAGTAACACATTGATGAATTACTGAAACTAATTCTCAATTACACATAGTTCGAGCTTTTTTTTTTTTTTTTTTTTCGTCTATCGCAAGAGATGAAACCGCCTTCATACCATCCTGCTTTGTCTGATAAGCACCGTGTGTGTGGCACATAGTTTGTTTGATGCTACTTCACAGGCACAGACAGGCTTTCACACATTCCTCCACACAGGAGATAAGAGAGCACAGGGGCTGATGGGAGGATGCTGGTGCGCCCTACCTCAAAAGGGATCCTCTTGTTCTGTCCCGTCTCACTGAAGGCATGGGCCAGCAGAAAGACATCATCCACCCCCACTCCCAGGGCCAGGAAGGGCAGCACCTGACACGGACAAGAGGACAGGGGGAGTCATGTATAGGGGTGCTAAGATATTGTAAATACAAAATTACTATTAGTATATTACACAATATCAACACATCAACAGGTCCTTCATTTAGCAGAGATTTGCAGTCTTCTTGTTATAATGCCTAGAATTGTAAATTCAATCAATCAATCAATCAATCAATCAATCAATCAATCAATCAATCAATCAATCAATCAATCAATCAATCAATCAATCAATCAATCAATCAATCAATCAATCAATCAATCAAGTTAATTTCATTACATCTTGTGCTTTACTAAAGTAATAGCTTTATTCATGCCTCAACAACTGTTACATTTTTGCAAGTGAGTTATTGGACGTCATGTCATGTCATGTCATGTCTTATTCATTATCAGCTCCCAGTGCCAACCAAAATCTCTTTTTGTGCCAACAGAGGCACTCATGCCAGGCTCTGCCTACCCATGAGCAAGACATTTCAAAATAAACCTCAGGTTGAACAACAAATGCTTTCCCACCACTTTTGAACACAAAATAGTACCAAATTTGATTCCTCAAAAGCTCAAATTCCAAACAATAAACTATTCCAGATATAGGATTAGATACAGATTTATTGTTCTGAACTATAATGCTGATAATATGCAATTTAATTCAATTAAAGAACTAATTTATCTAGAATCTTGCAATAAAAACAGCTTTGCACCATTTAAAATCAGTAAAAGATTTAAAAGTTCTGCAGTGTGTTTCCAGCCTCACTGAAGCGTTATGTGTGTGATTTACCTGTGTAGTGGCAGCGTTGAAAGAGATGCCCAGGAGAGAGCAGAGCCCCAGCCCAGCTGCCACAGACAGAGTGACCAGCAGGACCCCCGCCAGCCCCACGGCCCCTTGCGACTTGGCGCAGTCCCATCGCAACATGGTCAGGCACGCATAGGCCAGCTAAGGATAGGAAAACACACAAACTTACAAGCCATTTCCATGATGTTTTGTTTATTGAGGATGTTTTTTACGTACCATGAGCAGGTAACCACTGGCCACACGGATCACACTGACGTCAGAGAAGGAGCGGAGGATGTCTTCCAGAGTGGTGGTCGTAAACGATAAGACTTTCTGAGACGAATTTGCTGCTACACTCTTCAGAACGGCCTGGAGACAAGCATACGGGAGAAAAGGTGTAAAAGATTAACGTGTTCGTAGGCAGGTAAAGAGAAACAGGGGTTGTCTGGTTGGGTCTCCTCTGGGCCATCCAGGTTACCATCATCTCAGATCAGCGATATATGCATATTACAAAGGAAGAACAGCAATAGATACAGACGGCATCTCGTCATAGAAGGGGGCGTGGCCTCGCCGAGGGGGGAAATAAAATCTTTTGTGAAACACAATTTTTCACTCGTTTTCTGGTGGAATATGAACCTATTTATCACATACAAATAAAGTCCAGTGTAAATCAGGTCCATATGGATATTTTGTCAAAGCAGATTGTTCTGTAAAACTGAAAAAAACGGCAGTCATAGCAAGCGCTAGCTAGCGTTAGCATTAGCACGATGCTAACATGTAGCATCAAGTTTTTTTATATATTTATGGGCAGTTGAACTACTTTGCTCCTCTCCATGTCTTTGTATCTTTATTTAGTAGAAAACTATATTCATAATTCAGCGTTTGTTGAAGTAGTTTTTGAATAATTAGAGAAAGTTTAGATTTTTCTCAAAATTGTTTTCCCCCCTTAACTGTTTTCAAAAATGACCATATATGGGCGATTCCCGAGATGCCGTCTGTATCTTTGACTACAACTTTTATGAAACAAATGACAGCTAATGGCCACAATAGTACGCACTAATGAATATGAGCTTAGTACAGTTACATATGCAAGCGGGAATCAGTGGAAATGACACGCAATGAAACAGTGAATACAAGCTCTCATTTTTGTCAAATCAATGACACCGTGATGAACACACTGACCGCTGCAGATATATGTTTGACTATGAAAACATGCTCAAAAAAGTTAATTTCGCATGTGTTATCAAAGGGTATCAAATGCACTGTGTTTGTACGGATTCGCAGACAGTGCCATGGTCTCATCCGTCTCAGTATCTCAAGGCAGACAGATGGCCTCAGCATTGGAGTGCAGTAAGTGCTCAATGGGGAGCGATGCCGGCTGACACACATTAGCAAGCACGCACTACATCACTCACTCTGTGTGTGAACTGGCACGCGTGTCAGGAGCACAGACAGGCGTGCACAGGCCTCACCCACACACCTACACTAATGCAACACATGCAAGCACACTGGGCACGTTGGGATACCATTACCATACCCACACAGACATGATTAACTTCTTATCACCCGCCTTAACCGAGCGCATTTTCTCCAGTTCAGTTGTACCCAAGTCTAAAAGCTTCTCCACTGGAGCTCATAGCCTATTGTTCAGTGTAATGCCTCATTTGAAAGCTAAGACCTACAAAGCTGATCGTGACTGATCGTGTTGTTGTCACTTTCTTCATTGCTTGTGCCCTTGTTTTTTTTGTCATGTTTTTGTCGCTTTTTGTCCAGGTTTCATTCGTTTTTTTTGGTCTGGTTTTCGTAGTTTTTTGTCTGCATTTCGTAGTTTTTTTGGTTTGGTTTTGTCATTGTTTGTCTGGTTTTTGCCGTTTTTGGTCATGTTTTTGGTCATGTTATTGTCACTTTTCATCGTGTTATTGTTGCTGTTCTGGCACGGCTTTGTTGCCCTTTTTGTGTCACTTTTTTGTTGTATTTTCATTCTCGTCGCTATTTTGACGCTTTGTTCGAGAAGCTTTTAGATTTGGACAAAGCCAAACTGGAGAAAATGTGCTCGGTCAGGCGGGGGTTAAGAAGCTACATTTACATGTATTATCTAACCATACGCTTCGGGGGTCCAAGTAACAGCTTTGGTAACCCAGTCCCAACTTTCAATCCAGTTGGTCATCATACTCAGCTGACCTCATTCTTTTGGCGAGGCTGTGTAATTTGAATGATCTAATTCTGATTGTGGAACCCAAAGCATATCCCCTTGTGCTGTATGCTGCTGGTAGGATGGGTCAACTTTCTGTACGCAGACAATCAAGTGAACCTAGTTCTGCTGAGTTTCTGCAACTTCATACGTTTTTACAAACCTTGGAAACCCAAAGCTACACACCACAATCAAACGCAGTCAAAGCTGGGTACCGTCTCCCTGAAAACTTCAAGAGAAGGAACCTTTGAAATAACTCCGCTGCCATTATCTCTAGGTAAATACAGCCTGGCTTTTAAGATTTTCCCTTTTTTTTCCTTGAGCCTTCCGAGATGAATGGCGCTCACACACATGCACTGCGCTCTCGGAACGCACACAAGGTCACGGCATGTCGAACAGAGGTTGGGGCCCCCCAAAACAAAGACCAGATGATGTCACACATGAGCCACCAATGGGGCCACAGCTGGGGAAGTGATTGTGCGTGAACCTTTTCGCCGCGTTTGCATGTGCGTGTGTGCGTGTGTGTGTCGGCGTGAGAGAGAGAGAGAGAGAGAAGTTCAGCGCTTAATGTATTCCAGACTTCTATGGCCTCCTCTATACTGAGCACTGAGAGGAGAAGCTTTAGTCCTATACCACACACCAACAACAATTTTAAGTATCTATGGAGGGGCCAGGGATTTCGAGGGGGACTTCACTTGTTCACCTGTATCCGGTAGGCTGATTTACAGTGGGCTTCAGGAAGTAGCCGTACACCTCTATTTATTCTATTAAATCTGATGCAGAAAGTGTTTGAATTTCTACTTTTTGTTGTCAGACAATTACACACTACCGCTTATGTAGAAGTTCACTGATGATGTGCCTTTCTGTTTCAATGGCAATGAATGAAATCTGCCACATTATCTACACAAAATCATTGAAGATCTGTGGATGAACCTACAAAGAGCAGTGCGTGCAAGACAGCCCAGAAATCTCTAAGCTCTGGAAGACTGTTGAAAGGGTAAACATCCCTCAAACTCGAATTGAACAACGATTGGCAGACTTGAATAACGTTTAAAGGTCCTACTGTACACGTATATCATGCAAACTCAACTTTTTTTGAGCTTTGTGACAATGTGACAATGCTAATTCCTGATCAAAATGACTGGTCCCCCACCAATGAACGTCAGTTGGTTGTGAGCCGAGCCGCCGCCTCCAGGAAGTGCTGCTGCTCCTCAACAGCAAACACACACGTCCACACTCTCAGAGCTGCGAGACTTGTTGCTGTGGCTGCATCATGCATGATCTTTTCACAGACGGCTGTACCGGTCAACAGCAGCCCTCATTGCTAAATGTACTGTTTAATTGGTGAAAGTGTGCATTCAGAAGTGAAGGGAACTGGGGTACTGTTAAAGCTGGGGTACCTGATTTTTTGGTGTCGTAGAATACATTTATTTTTGCAACCTCAGAATATGTTGTAAACAAAGCAAAACACAGACCGTGTTGTATTGTCACCTAAATTTTAGTTTTATTGAGCATGAGTGATAGAAGTCCAATCTAAATTAGTGGAATTTATCTTGGGGTGGCCGCCCCCGCTTCACTTTGTCACCACTCAATGCTGTATATGGGTGTGAAATGTGCATGTAATTATATTCTTTGGACAATTTGAATACACAGAAGGGACTGTGAGAGCTACAAACAAGTTTGGGCAAAACCAAAAAATGTCACTGTTTGAACAGCAAAAATCAGGTACCCCAGCTTTAAACAATACCAGTCTGGTATCGGAAAACAAAACTTTCAAAAAGTTCCAAAAGCACCAGTAAAGTACTGAAAAGAACTATAAAATCTTTATATTTGACTTTTGATGCTGTTGGTCATCAAAATATAAAAGAAAAAAAGTGAAACACAAATTTGGAAAATAGTGGAAAAATTTCAGGCAATTTAGAAAAAACAAATGTGGAAAACATTTAAAATTTGTGAGAAAAACCCCCGAGTGAAAAACACAGAAAATTGGGGGAAATACATGGTAAAATTTTGTTTTATAGCTCTATATGATACATTTTTTTGTAAAGGTATGGAATAAAGTATCGTTCAGGTATCTGTATCGAAAACCAAGTTCAAGTACCTTTGCTGCTGCATCAACTTTATTATGGACTCAGAGAGAGATAGATACCAACTCCTTATGCTCATTGTGAAGTACGATATATTTAGGCCTTCTGGAGACCGTGGCCTGAAGGTATACTTTGAGGCCTGTACTGAATAACCCGCTCATTTGGCGCTTACCTCGGAATATTTCCTCTGCCAGGCTTCAAGTATAGCTGCGGCCTTCTCCTCGTTCCAGTTGATGTGGGAAACCTGGTCGTAGCCCCGGAAGTGCTCGAACATCTGCTTGGGAGTCATCAGCTGGAACATGGTCTGTAACGCCTGGGCGCTGGAAAAGAGGAGAGACAAAGTGGCGTTATGATCACGGGGAGTGAAATGACAGTCAGACCTAACAAGTAGCCTATAACCAGCTAACCATCTTTTATACTTCCCTCTTATATTGTTTCTAAACCACCTAAAACATGTAGCATTGATTTCATGGCCCTATGGGAGTCTCGGCTCTTTTTGCAGGGGGGCCAAAAGGTTGTCTACACCAGAATTTGGTCATGAAAGCTTGTCATCTAATCTCTACTCAAGCCATTTCCAATATAAACTGCAACTCAACACCATGTAGTCGATTCAGGCTGCAAATGCATCCAATTTGAATATGTCGAGGTGCACACTTTACCCAGTCATTCTCTTCATGAATGTGATCTCTGTGAGAGGGTGATAATCAGGTAATGGTGGCAGTTTGTACACAAGATAAAAAAAATTGCCAAGGTGCAGTCTGACCCGGGAGGAGAGACAGAGGGGCTACACACACATCGTAAACCAACGCAACCACAAAGCAAACAGCCTCTGCACTGAGTGACCAGCGTACTGCGGTTTGGAATCACTGCTGGATAACTCCTACCAAATATCTCATCTTTAATGACGCTTTAAACGGGTCCAACATTTAATTCTAGCTATCAAATGTATCTCCGGGTTTTTTCATTATGTTTTTATTTGACCTTGATTTAACCAGGAGAGTCCCACTGAGATTAAGGATCCTTTTACAGGGGAGTCCTGGCCCCAGAGGGGAAGTGGGTGAAGCCTTTCTGTGTGGCCACTGCATGTTTTCCCTGTGTCTGGGTGGGTCTCTATGGGGTGTTCCAGTTTTCCCTGTGCACGATAGGCGAGTGAGGCCTTTAATCATGGGTCAATTTCAGAGGACACAGACAAAGAAGTATACCACTAATAACAACAATCTGTTTTTCCCAGGTACTAGGCATTACAGAGCTAGAGTTCCTTTTATGAGCTACATCCTTTCAAAAAATAATCACATGGTATTCAAAACTAGAGCATATAGTATACTTTCTCCTGGCCCTACAATCTAGATCTAAAGAACAACAACAAATGAATCCACAGCTATATAATGAGCAAACAGGGCATTGCCATTAGTCAGTTCAAGATATTTTGTTTTAGCCTGAACATGGTATTATATGTACCCCTCAGAGCAGTTAGCATCAACAATCAAACTATGAATGATCCACATAGTTGCGTCTGTTGTCAACCCGTGGACCTACTTGACTGCCGGAGCACCAATACACACTAATGAAATCACGAGTGAAAAATCTCCATTGTGTAATTGGATGTACAGTATCCCTCTCTCCCTTTGTCTTTTTTGTCAGCGTAGTATTTACTCTCATGGACAATAAGTAAAAAAACGCAACATGCTACGACAACTGCAGTAGCGCTTATGGCCTCTAGGGACATGAGTTACTTAGTACTGCTTTAAAGGGATATTTCAGGATTTTTGACATAGGGCCTCATTTCCTAGTTATCCAGAGTGTTGCTGGTACCTGGAGATATTGATTCTATCGACACAGACATTTATATGGTTAGTCTGGTGTTATAAGTGATTTGCCTCAGGTGCTCTGTGGAGCGCGTAAGACTGTTTTTAATGCAGGCTAGCTAACATCGTAGCCTTGCATTAGCCTAGCGCCACGAAACTCTTCAAACATAAGAACTGCATGAATTACAAAAAAAATATCTCCAGGTGCTAGCAACACTAGGAAATGATGCCCTATGTCAAAAATCCTGAAATATCCCTTTAAGCCTGGAGTGAACATTGGATGCTAACAACTCCAGGCACCAACCTGAATTGTAGCAACAATAAATTAAAAATTTCAATGATTCTCACAGTCTACTCTCATTCATTCTGGCCAATTATACATGTTTTCAGTGGTAGGGGAAACCAGAGTACCGATCGAACCCGGGACCTTTTAGCTGTGAAGCACAAGCGTTAACCACTGCGCAGGCTCACAAGCGCTAGCGGGCTCACAGATATGAGTGCTAGCAAGGGACCAACTTGCTAGCACATGACTTTAGATTATTCTCTTCAGATCATCGTATATTTTGACTAAACAGCGGGCTCACAGATCAGCGCCCGCACGGTTGCGTCCTAGCTTCGCGGCTCGAGCTGAGCAGAAACAGCTGGAGCTCTAAGATTTCACTGGAATCCGCTAATGACTGTAAGATTTACTGCACGGACCGCACTCACACACACAAGCATGTGTGCTTTCAGGGGGCATGAAAAAGAACAGAAAACACAGAGTGGCCCAAGAATAAGCGGCGTTTATGAGGCTGAGTGTGGCCGCGATACCTGAGCAGGGGTCCGCTGCCGTTCTTGGTGGTCCCGCCTACGATCAGCTCCTCCTGCCAGTGCATGTACTTCCTGGATAAACCGTAACATCCTCCAGTCAGGGTTCGAGCAATGTCCAAAGGCTGTGGAGGCAAGAAAGGAGAAAAATGACTCTTCAATAATTGATTCTCCTAAAGTTCTATTTCCACTGTAAAATGAAGGCATCAAAGAGTAGCATTGACACTTTCTCTGTGATTAATAGAGTTGTAGCATCTGGTTTAATTCAGGCTGAGGATGTTTCACTTTAAAACCAATCTGACTACATGAAGCAGATCGCTCCATATCAACTTGGAAATAAATAAAACATGTCTGAAAACTGTATTCTGATTTACCTTAGTCGAGTTCTTGTTGGGGGCAGAGAGGGGGCAGTCGGGGTCAGCAGGGTTCAGACAAGGCCTGTCCATGTATCCGTGTCCAATGTCCGCCTTTTCCAACATGTCCTCAAACGTTTCCACGGGGAAATGGGCCAATCGCAGCTCTTGTAGGAACTCCTTAGGGTCGAAGTTGGCCCACTGGACAAGGTCTTTTCCTCTGTTGGGACAATAATCATTGAATTAGGAAATAGGAAATTATCCAAGCCCAAAAGACATTTGTAAACTTAGTCCCATTTCAAAACTACTTCATTTCTGTTCATCTATTAGAGCGAAGTTTTGCCTCCTTGCAAAATCTGTGAAAAAAGAGACTCCTAGGCACTGTCTTCAAATGTGTTAACACGGTTCACTGTCTACGCTGAGTAAGCCAGTATTACTTAGATTTATTACACATTCATTTGCATAAACTATCTTCACACAGAAACGGACACATTATTGCACATGGCTGGATTGGAAATCAGATCCCTCAGCGAACAAAGACATCAGTGAAAGCTTTTTACTTCTCCTAGATGACACAAACAACAAATTGAGACTAATTCATGCGCAGGCAGAATTCTTTCACTGAACCGGTCCTTGTCCCTTGCTGCTTTTTGTGCCTCACACATTCCGAACTCTCTTTCTCCAAATCGCTCTCTCCATCATTCACACTACATTGTATGTGCTTAACCAGGCTTGATTTATTATCCTCAATCTTCCAACCAGAACAGAACAAAACGCTACGTAAGAGATCACCAGTAACAGGTGAACCCGCTACATTCCTTGCGTTTGATGACTCGGGTTGGTTAAGTGTTGCACCGGGGGAGTCGTGGAAGTAACAACATTTAGCGCGATGCGTGGACACATGCTAAGAGAAAAGGTCTGCTCAGTATTACTGTAGCAGCAGGCCATTAGCAACAGAGGAGCCAGACAATAGTGTGAGGCCCAGCGCTGGAGAAAACCATCAGTAGGGCTACGCTTGCCAGCAACCATTACAATAGAGCCTTCAGTGGTTCAGGAGGGACACACTCACACAAATATCCATGCAGTTTGGATGGATGCATGGACTCGAGATGGTGCAAAACAAGATGCAGGAAAGCAGATCCCCCTCCTATCGGTGAAAGATAAGCTTATTCTGCATTGTGCTCTTGTCAAGACAGTATGACTTGCACGAGCTAAGGTGAATTCAACCTTTTACCAAATCAAACGTTTGTGAGATAATAAAACGATTTACATTATTTCTGCTTGGAATTAACAAGACTGTACTCACGGTAAATAGACAGTTCCAGATTGAAGTTTGGCTCCTTCCCAGAAACAGTCCAAGGGGGTGATGATGAGGCAGGGGTGTAGTCTTTCTATGATCTAATGCAACAGCGACATAAACGAGATAATAATGAAAATACAAAATCCAATCGAATTCTAGCATTTTTACATTGTGGTGACACCTACCTGGTCCACAACGGGCATTTCTGTTATAAGTTCTCCTGATTTATAGCATAAATGTTCTAACGTCCATTGTCTGCAAAACAAAAGACAGATTTATTTACATGCGAAATGTGCAGCAAGTGGTAAGAATTGTCACTCATTCCCCTCGAGGTCCCTTGCTACAACTTGCCATGTTTGAATAATCCTGTACAATCCTGTTTCCGTTTCAAGAGCTAAAAACGATTTCCCTCCACCTGCTGATGTCATGAGGTGGTTGTGAAAATCTGAGCAGCTACACTGGACTCGCTCTAATCACTTCAGTGCTAATTTCAATGGAAAAATGCAAATGTTTAAACCTCTGTCCCCCTCGAAGGTTTCATGGCGTAATCACATATCTGTGGCCCTTCACCATGTGTACGCTTTGGACACTCCTGGATTGCCCGATTTGTGTCAAAATTCAATCTGATCAGGCGCCCTTGTGAGGGTGTCACTGCAGCAACACATACTGTACACAGGGACAAACTACAGCTAATGTGGCATCAATCTATTTTACACATCACACATCCTGACAGGTAAAGTGATAGTACATTTTTTTTTTTTGACGTAACATAATTAACATCATCTCCTCAATCAAGAGGGGAGGGAAAAGGCGCTTGATCTTCTACTTTCAAAATCTTTTTCTCCCACTTCTCATTTTGCAAACCACAACTAGCTTTCAGGTCCAATCAGGAGGGGAGGGGGTTTACTTTTACTTTTGTCTTACTCTTCATTATCATCACTTAACTGTATCTATGTTCATGAAAATAAGTTTTTAAACTATTTCTAACCTGAGCAAACAGATCAGAGCAGAGACAAGACATGGCTGACTTATACTTATACATTTTGTATATGTAGTTTGATTCAATTGCAGCAGGTACAATCTTTGCTATCCACACTCTAAATACACATTTTGTGAAACATGCTACACAGACTTTACAAGCCTTAATAACATAGCAAATAAAAGAAACAGGCCACCGTTTTTCCATGCTGAGATATGTTCTTACCTGAGCGTAGACGAGTTGATACATACCTGTCTGGTCTTTGGGCGTGGCCTCTCCCAATGTATTCCTATAGCTCCAAACGGGCGAAGCTGGAAGCTACCACAGTCTTCCACGGGCACGCACAAAGACCAGACAGGTATGTATCAACTTGTCTATGCTCAGGTAAGAACATATCTCAGTATGGAAAAACGGTGGCTTATTCCTTTAAGGCTATTTGACTCTTTCAACCAAGTGAAATAATGAACATATAATGAGGGACAAGGCGCCATAATTGCTAACACTGCTAAAGCTAACTAGCCAAGGCTAAGCTCACCTCTCATAGAGAAACACATGAACTCTGCTGGCTCGAAGGGCTGATTCTAGGTGCTGTAGTAGTGCTTCCACTGTGAGTACGTTGGCTCCTTCTTCCTCCGGCGTCTGGATCATGAGCTGAGGGTTGAACATGGCCTCCTCGCCGATCTTCTGTCGAGTGTACTTCAGCTCGCGATTCACACGCCCTCCCACTGCAAAACACAGCAGCAAAGACACATGAGGCATTGCAGGATGAGTCACAATATCTCACATCTTTACATGTTAATACTTTGTTATTTGGCATATCAAACACAGTGAAGGCTACTTCCTTCTGTCACTCACAATTGTTGAATCTGATCAGTTGTGGCATGTTGTGCTATCCTATACTAATAGAAATCTCTCCAGTTTGTTTCATTTTTTTGCATGCATTCTACACACTTTGGACCTTCCACCTTCCACATCAAAATAAAAGTGCATGAAAAAGAAAAAACTGTGCATTGTGTGGCCATATTCACACCGACTGCATGTATTGTAACGGATTAACGATAAGCAAACTCATTGGTGCATAACTTTAACTAAAATGAAGAAACAGTTCTCTTTCACACAGAAGAGATTAATGCTTTAACTGAAATGACTCTGACGCAGTGGAGTTTATTTCCAAAAGCACATGTTTTTGTGTCACAAAGTCAGGCTTTTATCTTATGCAAATCCACTTTGACTAAATGGAGCGAGCAGCACAAGGCCAAACATCCTGATGCATGCATTCACAATACCAAAACATCGCCAAGTTTTCTCCTCAGATTTGCTAACATGCCGCGAGCGCCAGAGCACGTTGCGCGCATATGTGTTGACAGTATGTGTGCGAGCGTTTGATAAAGGCCACGGCTCGTCTCCAAGCTCCGCTCCTCGTGCTCTCCCTCGGCAAAAGTTTATAACACGGACAATCAAGCCCAATGGGAGAAGATGCCAATGGAAAGCATGCAGGGCAAACCTCTACATCTCACTTTTCACATCTCTTTCACTGATCTGCATTTAATGTTGTTATATGTAATACCATAGTTCAAGCTATTATGACATAAACAAGTAATTGTATAAAGAAGTAATTTACTTGTGATTATAGCGATGTTTCTCCTCACATCAGTGACTAAGAGTGTCTACTGAATATGATTGTTGAGGTCTAATGCTACAACAGTGGGTGGGTACACAGGCCTCGATCAAATGTACAAATATTTTACAGCTAATATTGGTAACTTGAAAGTTATTTGAGAGTTATTTAAGTGGTCAGAAGCACAAAAAGCTTGCTCGATTGCAGACTGTTGAACACACAGACAAAAAGTATAGATTAGCCTCCATTGACTTAACGTGTGTAAAATTGTTAACATTGTATTGCGCCTTAATTTGATTTACCAGTCCATGCAGCAGCAGGCATTATGAATATTTTCCTCCAACTGAAGTGGAATATAAGCATGGCTGTTCTGCTGTGCTGGACCACCCAGCCAGACCAATAGAACAAGAGAGGAAAGGAGGGGGGGTCATGTCTGGAGGCATTACCAAAACATGCTTGATTTCTTTTTTTCTGGACCCAAAAGGCATTCCCATCTGATCCTGTCTGAAGTCATGTTTATAATACTCATCATTAATAGCAGGCCTGGGCTAACTGGAGTGACATGCTTTTCCACGGCCAGGCCAAGTCCACTACACCGATACGCCAGGCTTCCCTTCAAAAGAGTGCGCATGGAACTGATTTGGACCCTACGCACACTGACAGCGCACTAACAAGTGGGCTTGTCTGGTGCACTCAGCACTCAGAGGCCGAGTGCACTCAAGGCATGGGAACAGAGTCGTGGGAGCAGGACACTAGCAATAGTGCATAACATGAACAAAATACAACAGCAATATCGTGTTCTTTGGGACAGCGCTCTACAAGTTTAAATACAGTATCTATTTTTTCAAACTCATCACTCTTGTCTGACTGAGTGTCGTACTATCAGAAGTAAATGTGAAATATACTACTGATTCTACTCCTTTGTCGTATTATTACCTGGACCGTGCGTGTACTCCATTAAATACTTTGAAAACATTATTTTCTTTCTGTTTAGTGTTATCTTTCATGTCTTTTCATTGTCTAATACCTGTCTGTTTGTAAATTTAAGATAAGATAAGATAATCCTTTATTGACCTCACAATGGAGAAATTCACTTGTTACATTTGCCTCTCAATAAGATCAGTCAGGGTGTGCAAAATAGACAGCAAATAGTTAAATAGTAAAGGAAGTATCTTATGTACAATGAGTAAAAGCAAAAATCTTAAAGGGCAGAAATATAAACAATAAGAAAATAAATATAAAAATGAATAAAAATTAGAACGGACTATAAAAAGTAAGGTCGGCATCGGAAATGCAAAGTTTACAGTCCTAGTAAGTGATGCTAATACAGGGAATAAAGAGGTGCTGGTACAGAGATTATTGCACGTATTTTTGCAAAGGGGTTATTGCACATGTTACTTTATAGTCTTGTTGTACAGTCCAACAGCAGTGGGGATGAAGGCCCTGCAGTAGCGCTCCTTCTTGCACTGAGAGTGCCTCAGTCTTCCACTGAAAGAGCTGCTCAGCTCCTCTACAGTCCCGTGCAGTGGGTGGTAGGTGTTGTCCATGATGGAGGTGAGATTGGCTAACACCCTCCTGTCCCTCACCTCCTCCACAGAGTCCAGGGGGCAGCCCAGGACGGAGCTGGCCCTCCTGACCAGCTCTGTTCTTGTCCCGCTCTGTGCTACCCAGGGCCCAGCACACAGCAGCGTAGTGGAGAGCAGAGGCTACCACAGAGTCATAAAAGTCCTGAGCAGAGGCCTGCTCACTCTGAAGGACCTCAGTCTCCTCAGAAGGTGGAGGCGACTTTGGCCCTTCTTGTACAGGCCGCTGGTGTGGGGCCATTCCAGTTCATTGTTTAGGTGAACACCCAGGTATGTCAGAGACCATTGCTGATATTGGGCTGCCACTATACAAAACAGTTTGATTTCATATCTGTGCACTAGGGGTGGGAATCATTGAGTTCTTCACAATTTGATCTTATATGTGATACGCCGATACTGTCATAATCCATATATGGCACATAATAACCAACAATATATTTTGAAAGAATATGCATTTGTTTAATGTGCATTATTCCTATTTTTCTTAAATAAATAAGTAAATGATGCCTGGCTTACTCACTGAGCATGTGTCCATTGATACTTGTCAATGGCCCACAGCCCTGTTTGCAAGAGGAATAAATCAACCACGTGAATCTAATTGATGAACACTGTTATAACAAGTTATTCATTTGAGTGACAGTGTTTGCCCAAGTTCTTAGAATTTTAGTGCTGCCCTCTACTGTTATGCAATTGACTATTTCTGTCTAAATAATGATTTAAGTCACCAAGAACACAAATGTATGAGAATATTTTCTATTGCGACACATTTTTTGTTTTTGTTTTTGAAGCCTATGATATAAATAGTGAACATATTCCAAGTTGTTGCGGACTGCCACCCAAAGACTTAACGGCGAAGTGCGAGACAAGTCAGAGGAATGCACTCTCTCTACAGGAAACAGCACATTACGGCCGCGGGCTTAGAGAATTCCACACTTCATGAGGTTACAGCGTTTTGGGGTCAACAGAGAGCCCAACGCACAGGGCCTGGAGGTGAAATTAACACCCCAGCTGGACCGGTCCAGAGTGTGGAGTGTGGGTGAGTGCAAGCGCCGCATCCACACAGCTGTGTTTCTTTAGTGACACATTCCCATACTCACATGCTCCTCCTCACTCGCAGCAATCGGCCTGACCTCCCCGTGTGTCATGATACGGCGACAATGACCTCAAGCTAAGTGTCATTGGCTTTGCATGGAGCACTTATTCGCAGAAGATGAGGCGACTACATTTGATATTGGTCATTTGCAAACAAAATATCCAGTCTTATGTATACCCTGCTGACCCGACAATGCAACTCTTGTATTTGTTGCAGTTCGGCAAATCATATTTCAATCTTCTCTCAAATGGACACGTTTAATATGTTAGGATAACATGTTAGGTCCAGGTTTCCTTTGTTTCTCAGATAAGGGATTGGCTGTGTGATAGTAAACTGTAAAAAGGGTGAAAGAAATTCTTGTTTATAAGTTAAAACTAAAGCTGTTAAAGCCTTGGCCATAGTGGATCTTCTAATTTTGCTTAACTCCGAAACAAGAATTGTAGTATAACAACTACAATGACAGAAAACGATGAACAATAAGCTCTCACTAAGACATGTAAAGTGAAAGGGAATATACTAACAAATAGATAACAGTTATCACTAGGGCTGGGCAATTAATCGAATTTTAATTGAGGAGAATTGGCCAATCCTGTCGCATTCTGGAAGAAAAATATGAACGGCGCAATGCTGCAGCGCCTGTCAGGTCAATCCCTGGGATACTCGTCCCAAACAAACAGGAAGCCCAGGATGGCACATGCGGCCGCCAGAGGAGAGGACCTGGTGATTGTATGTGTAAAATCAGCTACAAAGTTGCGCTAACTCGTCAAAAGGGCAAAACAGAAACACGTGAGGAGCCTCAGAGGACCAGGACATGCGCACAGGGATGAAAAGTTACCTTCGAAGAGGAAACTATCGATCTCTATTTGGACCATGTGGATTTGTTTAGAGGCTGCAGTGGTGGCATAGCTGGACTTCTAACAATTGTAAGTTTGATCGTCTTTTTAACTAATAAAGGCGTTTACTCATTTATGTGCATAATAAGTTGTTATCGCTTCACTCCGTGACGTCGTGGCCTTTTGAGGCTAAACATGCGCTTGTTGTGCTTGTGCTTCTGACATTCTTCAAACATTCAAATTTTTGCAGATTTTTGTGTTGCTTTGCTAGGTGAAGGAGTGACATGAGGATGCTGTACTGTGATGCATCTATTTACATGCTCGTACAGGAAAGACCACATTTATTGTTTTTTTCTTTTAAAGCAGTACTAAGTAACTCTTGCCCCTAGAGGCCATAAGCGCAACTGCAGGTGTCGTAGCAAGTTACGATTTTTTAACTTATTAATTGTCTTGGAGAGTAAATACTACGCTGACAGAAAAGGCGAAGGGAGAGAGGGATATTGTACATCCAATTATACAATGGAAATATTTTTTTTCACTCAAACTTGGCTGTAAATACTGTTTAAAGTGACGTTACCCCGCAGTTAGCTTTGCCTGTTAGCATGTTAGCTTCTTCCTCGTGATTCCAGTAGTGTGTATTGGTTGCTCTGGTCCGGTGGCAGTCAAGTTGCAAGCATGTTTTCCTTTTTCTGGCCAGAGACACCAGGGGGAGATGAAAGACCCTCCAATCATCCCATAAACACTTGTATTACCCCCACAGGGACTACGAAAAGGATTTATTAAGGTAAACACGTTACTTAGTACTGCTTTAAACAAAATAATCGAATCGAAAATCGAGATCAATCAATATGGGGAAACTAATCGTTATTATTTATTTCCAAAAGTACCCAGCCCTAGTTAACACCATGTCTAGTCTGTATCCAATAAAAAACAAATTTGACTGCTTATGGTCATCAGGGCAGTGGACTTGTCTACAACTCTGAGGTATGCACAGTATTTCCTAATACCTCCTCTCAGCACCTGACCATTACAAAGGGGCCACCTTTATTAGCACTTACACCTTCTAGTTTGATAACACAAACAGGCCATTAGCCGGCTAGTAACACGCACAGTTAAAAATCTGCATTCTAAAGTCACATATGCCAGCACCTTCATGTGCTATGTTGGCTCTTGGCTGGCTTATCCATGTGCTGAAAGTCTTAAACCGCTCTTTGAAAGGGATCCAGAAATGAAATGTAAACGCGCTGCAAGGACACATAGGACCACAGAGAAATGACTTCACTAAAAGACCAGCTTTGAAAATATTTAGCCAACAGTGAAGCGTGCGCCCCTAAGACTTTTGAAGGGTTTCTTGCCCTGTCTGAGCCAAAACCACACTCTCAAGGCCAAAGACAATATAGCTCTGATTTATACACTGCATATTAATTTGCAGAGTAAAGGCACAGTGTGTACAGTTTTAAAGCATGGACTTAACAAACTGCCTCTTCACATATTGTAAAGCCATGCTCCATGAGTCCTGAAACACACTACACACATTCTACAATTCTGATAGTAAGACTTATCTAATCACAATCGCAGAAAAATAGCCCTGCTTTCTATCTTTCCACACATAAACTATATAGACCATAGAGACCAGACAGGTAAAGGTTCCCAAGGACAGTCTGACAGCACTAATGGGGATCCTATGAAAAAACATAAACAATTGCACATAATTAGAATAAAATGCTTTGTGGAGGCAATGAATGGACTGCAGATGTAACCCAATCACCACCAAAGAAGTTCCTTGGATTTTGATGAGCTGGAGTTCATGTCTGCAACAATTTCTTCATGCTGCTTTTTTCATTTCTACTATGCAGCACTAGCTCCAAACCATCCTCCACCACCATGACCTTGCTTTGCTGAACTGCGCCAAAGAACCAACTTATACTCTGAATTGAAAAATCTGGCTCTGCTTCAGCATTTTCACTCAGTTTGTTTACAACTCATTATAAATTCAATCCACAGCACACATACACTTCCTTGCCTGGCATCTTCACCGGAGCAGTGGCCAAACTCACTACAAAAACATTCAAGTGGTCCAATCAGATCGCGGCTCTCGAACATGAGCTACGACAGCCTATGTGTGTCACTGTATTGGGATCGCTCGGTCCGGGCCATTCAGCGTGTTGCATAACATTAACCCTTGGTCCCCCTATTCTGTGCGCGGGGAAAGGGCGGGAGTGGGGAGAAGTGGGTCTCTACAGAGTTGACATCACCCCATCTCCTACTCTCACTTTCTCTCCTCTGCCCTATTGAGCGCTTCTCCCTCATTGGCCCAATCACGACAGCAATCAGGGCCGGCCCCTCTGTCAGTGCGGGTCCGGCCCACCCCCTTCCCTCTCTTGTCCAACGTTTTGTCTTTTTTTTATTAGCACAGAGTAATTCAATACTTTTACTCGAGTGACAGTAGAGGAACATTCCCTGCCTAAGCACATTTGAACCCCACACCCCCCTCCCATCCCAGCACCCCCAAAAAAGCAGACATGTTGAAGTTCTTGCTATGTAAGATGTTCTTTTGTGCCGTGTAAGGAAACTGAAACTAACAGGTCAGTACTTAGTTTTGAAGTACGTGTGATTCTTAGAGTAGATTTTTAACACAGTACTTTTTAACTTCAACGTGAGTAACATTGTTTTAAGCATCAATGCTATGTAACTGTTACGGAGAAGAGCTCTGTCCCTCACCTGTCCCAACACACCCCTCTCCTGCCCCAACACATCCCTCACCTGCAGTAACACATCCCCCACCTGCTCCAACACATCCCTCTCCTGTCCCAACACATCCCCCACCTGCTCCAACACATCCCTCACCTGTCCCAACACATCTCTCACCTGCCCCAACACATCCCTCTCCTGCTCCAACACATCCCTCACCTGTCCCAACACATCCCTCACCAGTCCCAACACATCCCTCACCTGTCCCAACACATCCCTCACCTGTCCCAACACATCCCTCTCCTGTCCCAACATCATCCCTTGAGTACTTTTTGGATGACTACATTATACTCGCACTTGAGTAAAAAAATGTTTTACTCTTTTGTCTTATTGCTTGCATATAAAAGTCACAAAAACCTTCGGAGAGGCCATCTACTTGTACTTTGCCATAGGATTTCTGTTCTGTCATGATTATATAAACTGTTTGTGCAAATGTTATATAAATGTTCTGGTTAAATTACTGTCAGACAGTTCTGGTCAGAATAATGTGAGACTGACCAATCAATAAGGTTAGTGATTAGTGGTTAAACAAACTTGTTTTGATCAAACCTGCACGTACTATCTGAGTCAAAAGTCAGGTTGTGCGTCTGATTTAGAGGCAGGTCTAACAAGTATATAATGACAGGACAGACTTCCATAGACAGACTTCCAATCGAATGCTTGTTAAGTTGTAACTTGTATTTTTGTGCTATTGATTGAATAAAGACTTCTTCGAACAAACTTATCTTCCTGAGGGTTATTCTCAAGTCCCAGACCGGAGCAGATAGATCAATATCTTCTTACTTCTTAAGTCTTACTCTTACATAAATATTTTGGCTACTCTGCCGCCTCTCAACTGGTAATGGTAAAGAAGTGCAGCAGCATCAGTACTTATCGTAGAACACTGCAAGAGTACAACAAAATTAGACAACTTTTAACATTGTTACTATTAGCTGTAGTAAAAGGATGTGCAACAAAACAACTTGTCACTAGTTAAAATGTATTTTATGGATTGTAATGCATGTTAAGAAAATATGGACAATTTCCATCTTTAGAGAACACCCACAACCTCTACTCTACTCTACTTTACTCTACAAGAAAGTCATCGCACAGCCTCAAGGTGGGGTTCAAGTTCACAAAAACTCAAAATGTCAGTACACTTTCTTCTTTTTATCAACAATATATAAATGTACTCAACTTGAGTCATACCCGTCGTCCATGTGCGAGTGAACTTGTGTGTATGGAGAGGATTAGCTGGATTAGACGCTGTCTCAGTGAGGACCCCCTGCCGTGAGGAGGAAGCCCCAAAACCAGGTCATCTCACTGCTGCCAGCGCTATGGCGACCTCCCATACACTCAATGCACAAAGTAAAGGGAAGCATTAACTAAAGCTACTGTAGGCTAAACTTTACACAGCAACTAGCGATTCAGAAACGGCTGTACATCCTGTGAAAAGTTAGCTCTCAATTAGCTAGTTGAAGTCTGGTGATCTTATTAAGTGTGCTATTGCATTAAGGATACAATATACTGTTTTTTCACAACCAATATTTATCTGTGTCCCAGAGTATAAAAGTAAACATGTTCTCAAGTCAAAAATGATTTGACTGATACCAACTGTTTTGTTGATTTATTTACAATTACAAAAACATTTTATATGATGTAAAAGTTGTGTGTTTTTTCGTTTGGTTCTTAAAGGGACTATAGGGAGTTTGAAAATGTTAAAATTAAGTATTTTCCTTCCCCTACATGTTCCAACAATGTCCTAATGTGTAGAATGAGCCCAGACCTGTTCACCACAACTGCCTCTAAAATCCTGCACTGTCACTCAAAAAGGTGTTAATTCGGGTCCGAAGTGCCACCATGCACGAGCTTAATATCGAAGGTGCAGTTACACGTATGACCTGAGGTGGCAGTAGTGAGTATAAAATGGCGAACTTGCATCTAGCCCCTTTAACCCACCACAACCAACTGACCAATGAGCAAACCCACACTGCCCCATGCTTTGGGTTACCAGATCTAAAGATTAAAACCAAATAGGCAATAAACCAAAATATATGAAAGCTTACGGCTTGTCTTGTGGAGATTTCAAATCAGTAAGACTGTATGTTACAGTCCCTGCCTTAGGTAAGCTCAAGATGCCGCTTTTTGTTGCTGAATTCATGGGCTAGGGTTTGTTTCCACTGCCCCTTTGGACAATTCACTTTGGCGGACTACAGTAGGACAGCTTTGCAAGACAGATAGAAGAAGAGCAGAGCTCAGTGGCAGTGTATTTATATAGCACAGAAACAACGCATATCTTCAGTATTGTAGTAAAACTCTGAAATTGTTGCATCCATGTGATTCCCATGTACCACACTAAACACCAGGGTCAACATATGGCGGCAGTGTGTCACTTGTAAAAACACCATTTGTTTTTGCTTTTTAGTATCTAACCTGACACATTCACCACACGCCAGAGTTCCTGAGCGGTCTTGTAAGCAGAAAGCGTATAACACTTTGTTACCAAAAACAACTCTCTTTCCTGTGTCAGCACTTTCTTTCACTTGCTTCAATGTTTTTCTGTTCAGCTGCTGACCACTTACGGGGGACACCTGTTGGCTTTAAAACGGTCATTGGTGTTGGTGAACAGCTGTTACTCGTCTTTGGATACAACTTGAAACTAATTTTTAAGTGTTATTTTGGCACAATTTAAGAATAAAATCTAATTGCCTACTAGTGTCAGTTGCGGATTATAAGGTAACTAACCTGAAAGTTAGATAAAGCTACACATTTACAGTAATCGCAATGAAATCAACATTGCTATTGGAATGGTTGCATTTAGCAAATCATCAATCAGCATGAATATATTATCTCCATTTTTAAAAGCTAGACCTACAAACGTACAATGTACAAATGTTAGTGCCCCTGTGTGCACAAATGAACTGAAACCCAATTGAAAATGACAGAAAACTTCGTTTGATTCCATCGATTGCTTTCACACAAGACGCCAAACTTTCTCTTGGTAGGTGGTGCTATAGGCCATATTTATTCTTTTCTTAACATCAGCGGGGACATGCCCATATAGTCCATACCAATTACTCAAACTAAAAGATGTATATGTGTGTCAATATGCCACGATAAAAATTGTAGCCAACAAGCAAATGCAAATCCTACATAGATCATCTCTACCTGTCTAAAAGGTGGTCAGAAGCTCTCACTGCCACATATCAACACACATACATTTGCACAGCATACTTGTAAGCTTCAATTTAATACAAGTTTTCCTGCAATGTAGGTGTGCACACAGTCATAAATCGGTGCTGAAAGGCCTCAGTGAGAAGCAAGACCTGATCTGACCCACAGAAAGCCCCTTCAATCTCCCCCTTTCAGTGCAAGGAGGGGCAAGGCTGCCCGAAAAGTCAGCGCAAGAGAAACACTGGGGAAAAGATACCTTCTTAAAGTGGACACATCATACTTTATTGAGGCGCAAAAAACATTATTTTGGGTACATCCGTATTGATCATTCGGAGTTGAAATAATGTCTATGAAAAGATATATATGACACAAGGACCAGGGCTGGACGGGTTTTTGACTGGAGCTCCCTCTGCAGGCAGTAGAGGGAGTGACACCTCCAACTGCTTACAAGCCACATGCAAGCAGCTGACAGCTCAAATACCGGCTCCTGCAGGTGCTGACTGAAGTTGTACTAACTGTAGTAAGACACTTCACGCCCCTAACCAGTGTAAATGTAGTGTATGATTGAGTGAATGATGGTGGTCATAGCACAGACTGGCAGTATTGCTTCTGTTAGTTTACCCAAGGGAAATAGTAGCTATAAAAGTAGCAAACCAACAGCAAGTATGAAGTGACAAAAAGTGATTTAAGATTAAGTGTTTAAAGGGACTATACGGAGTTTAAAAATGTTAAAATTAAGTATTTTCCTCCCCCTACATGTTTTAGCAATGTCCTAAGATGTAGAATGAGCTCAGACCTGTTCACCACAGCCTCTAAAATCCTGCACTGTCACTCAAAACGTGTTAATTTGGATCCAAAGTGCCGTCATGCACAAGCTTTATATAGAAGGTGCAGTTACATGTATGACCCGAGGTGGCAGTAGTGAGTATAAAATGGCTAACTTGCATCCAGCCCCTTTAAGAATTATATTGCCTTGAGAAAACTGTCAACTAAAATGTTTAAAACGCTAGACAAAGATATGCCATTATTACAGTCTATTATCAATATTATTTTGATGATAAAACAAGTCCACTTTGCGTATGTCCACTTTGTGTTCAAATGCATTGCTGTAGCAAGTTTGTGACGTAGACAGCTTTTCTATTTGCAGATAGACACACCCTCCTGATGACAAAAGTGGTAGCCCCCCCCCCAGCATCCACAGCACCAACCGCAGGCCTCCAACTGCAGCATTACCATATGTATGGCTCCCCTCGCCCCTGATTATGCTAATCACCTGCCCGGCCCCTGCGGACCCTAAAATGGGTGTATTTAGCAGTCGGCTGGCTCCCAATGCCGCTTCCCCTGGGCTCGAGGTGTACATTCACACACTCCTCAATGGGCAGATTCTTCCACGTTGCTGCCTTCATTCACTCGCCGTCCCCCCCTTCCCCACACCCACCTTCCTTCAACCCCCCTCCAAAAGAAAGTTCTATTCAATGCTAGTGGATTCACAGCACATTGGAGGAGGAGAGGGCTAACAGAAAACATTTGGTAATGATATACATTTGGGATATATTAAGAGTAAGCTGCGTAATGCCTATATAGCAAGAACGGCAAGAAATTAATGATCAGACGGCAGAAGGTGCAAAGTTTAGATCAAGCAGACAGAGCTTTGGACTATATTGTTTTCTACTCCGTTATAATGTTCCCTAGTCAAAAATACACGTTGAGTATTTGACTTCATTCATACAGTTTTGACTAATCACGTTGACTGTGGTTATTTCTTCTTGTACTTTTGTATTTAACCTCTTGACCCCCGCCTAAACCGAGCATGTTGTCTCCAGCTCGACTTTACCCAAACTAAAAGCTTCTTGAAAAAAAAAAACGATGTAATGAAAATGAAAAGAGTGACAAAAACGACAAAAAAGTGATGGAAAAGCAGCAAAACGGTCACAAAAAAGAAAACATTAATACAAAAACGCAACTAAACAGGCGAAAAAAACAGGCAACCAAGAAGAAGGTAGAAAAGTAACAAAACAGGCTACAAAAAGTGATTAAAAGAGCAACAAAAATACAACGCGGTCACTAAGCCTTAGATCCGTTTTATAGGTCTTAGCTTTTAAATGAAGCATTACACTGGTCTATAGGCCGTAAGCTCCAGTCGAGAAGCTTTAAGATTTGGGTAAAGCTGAACTGGAGAAAATGTGCTCGGTTAAGGCAGGAGTTAAGTGGTTTTAAGAGTCTATAATTGCTGCCTTGCCTTTCATTTTGCCACCTCAGGTCATACGTCATACCTTCTATATTAAGCTTGTGCATGACGGCACTTCGGACCCGAATAAACACCTTTTTGAGTGACAGTGCAGGATTTTAGAGGCAGTTGTGGTGAACAGGTCTGAGCTAGGAAAATACTTAGTTTTAACATTTTTAAACTCCGTATAGTGCCTTTAATTACAGTAGTATCAGTACTTATTACTCAGTAAATGAACACTGAGTTGGTATTGATACATCAGTACTGGTTGATCTCCTATGACCTTGCCTATAAACCATCACCCGTCCCATTCAGAGCCATTCTGCACTCATTTATTCCTATACCATCAATTTTTTAGCATGGCACTAGCTAAACATGGTGGCTTGTACCTTGTTCTTAGTGCAGGTATTTTCCCCTGCTCCCAGTGAAGGGTCCTCTAAGCTTTATTCATCAAGCCTATTTTCCCAACACATTGCACGCACATAATTTTAACTTAGAAAATGTGACATACTATCGATTCTCTTGAGCCCTTGTATTCAGAGGATAACATACGGTATATATATTAAAAAAAATGCAATTTCGATTCAACTGCAATGTTCCCGAAGAAAGTTCAACCAAAATCATGGCAGAATCTACAGTAAACTTACTCCACCTGGTCCGCTAGTCCCACTGCGGACCAGGTAAGCCCCCTCCTGGCTGCCTTGCGATTGGCCCGTGTCCCAGCCATAACAGACCGTGACATGAGCCTGCACAGCCGGTCTCAGCCAGCCATCTCGCGCTCATTTCCTGGAAAGATAGCCCCGTGGATTCCAGGTATCCCAAAATCACACATTCCGTGTGGTGTGGAACAGGAGCGAAAGGCATCAAGGGAATCACGAGGACAAACAATACAAACGTGGATGTGTTTTCCAGAGACCTGACACAGGGTCCACGCTTCCCTCTGGGCCAGTGGAAGCGAACTGAAATCGTCTGGAACAGGAGTCAGGATAACAAGCGTTTCATTACATTTATAGTTGGAGTGGAGGGTAGTAAAGGGAGAGGGAAAGTGGAAGTAAGCTGTTCATCTTTGATAAAACTGGCAATACTACATACAGTATATGGATGATTGTTTATGTGATGCCTGTTGTTTTTGATGCCAGTATTTACTTACCTACTTACTCCTAATTTTACTCCTAATTTTACTCCTAATTACTCCTACTTATTAGTACGGAGTAAACAATTTGGTAAATGTATACTATGGTGGCCACAATTATGATGTGTGTATATTGTACGTATATATTGTATGTTGCATCTTTCCTATACTAGAAGTGAAGAGCCTACCAAAATGTGCAAACAAATGGAAAGATGTTCTACAACAGGGGTAGGCAACATCAGGCCCGGGGGCCAAAACTGGCCCTCCATCATCAAACTCTGGCACTCGAGATGATTTTGAGAAATATTATGACCCAAATCGGAGATTAAATGCCTGTTAAAGTACTCTAAAAATGTGAAAAATACTGTCTATTCCTTAAAATGTCTTAACAGAGCACCCTTATAGACCTTAATCCTAAAAGAATAATCATCTAAAGGATGAAATGACATCAATCTACTTGAATTAAGAGATTAAATCTAAAGTTTGTGTAGATTTGGTTTGGATTTAGAGCAGATAAAACCTATTCTTGCCAAAGGAACAAGCAAGTTTTTTCTTAATTCAGATTATTTTGTATAATTTCAAGTGATAAATAAATATTTTTTACAGTAAAAGTTAATTTGCCTGATTTCCCAGACATTTTCCCAGTGTACATGATGTACAACACTGGCATATGTAGAAAGTGATGCTTTACGTCAATTGCTTCAGTTGGAGGGTCCGGCCTTTGGTCTTTTGACGATGAAGAAAACCGAGCAAACTTGCCGACCCCTGTTCTACAGCAATGGCCAAATTTCACTCTGTTGTATCTTTTTTTTTTTTTTTTCATATGTTTAAATATGCGTGCAAATGCAGTTGCTTCCAATACCAGTAATCTCACTGATGTTTTGCAAAATGTGCGCCAGTACTTCCGATACCCACTGTCACACAAACACACACGCAAAGTATATATCCACAATCAGGATCTGTTTACAGAAACTTTGCATGAAATATTCCCCGCCATGCCGCCTGAAAAGCATCAATCCACAGTCCAATTCCTCCTCTCAAGCCAAAACACATGCACACTACCGCTACTATGCTCCTGCTCCTTCCCTCTTCCCCTCCTTCGCCGCTTTTCCCTGGGCTGTTTTGTACTTTCCCCACCCCTCCTGGCAGCCAGTGCAACTCGGGAGGGAAGAGAGGAAGCGAAGAGTAGGGGGGGAAAGCGGACCACCCTGCTCTCATGGCAGGCCAGAGTGTTTACATTGCCGTGGCTCGCTCTGTAATACATCTGGTATTCTGAGGCGACTCGGGCTCTCTCTCTCTCACTCTCCCTCACTCCGCAAGAAAAGGGGCGGAGTAGGTTTGGGGAAGGGGGGGGGGGGGAGAAGGAGCTTGGATAAGAAAGAAGAGAGAGACCTTTCTGCTGTCAGTGGAGGAGAGGAGAAGTTTCAAGACAGAAAGAAAAAAAATCAGTGAGGTGGGGTGGAGGCTAATTCTCGAGGCAAGTCTCCTGTGGTCGGTCATTCGTAGGGCTCTGGTTTTTGAATAAGAGCGAGTGCAAGAATGTCAAAAGTAAACAGCGTGTCAGAGGACAAGTCAGGATGTCATTTGTGAATGGAAGAGAGGGAGCGCACGCACAGAGCGTGAGGAGACTTCCACTTTGCTTGAGGGAGATGTTCCTATTCTGACATTGCGGGGGACAAAAAGGCCTTGACCATTCGGTTTGTGTTCATGTGATAATAGGGCTGTCGCATAAATAAAGTAAATCAAACATAAATGATTGTTATCACAATATCACATCACATGAAAACACGTAGGAGAAGTTAGAGTCTGTGGAAAAGGATGGACTATGTGCTCACTAGTGACTGTGGTTGGTGGTTTTGACAAGTTAGCAGCACCATAACTAACCACGAATGAGTTATAATCACATGTGTCATGACTACAGGCTGTGTGCGGCTTTAAATGACAAATGTGCAAATCAAAATGAAATATCTGCTGATTTCTGAGCAGAATGTTAGCGTCAGTTGCGGATTATATGATCTAATGAACTAATCCCAAAGTTACTGACCTGAAAGTTAGATAAAGCTACACATTTACAGTAATCGCAATGAAATCAACATTGCTATTGGGATGACTGCATTTAGCAAATCATCAATCAGCATGTTAGCGCTCCTGTGTGCACAAATGAACTGAAGCCCAATTGAAACTGACAGAAAACTTCTTTTGATTCCATCGATTGCTTTCACACAAGACGCCAAACTTGCTCTTGGTAGGTGGTGCTATAGGCCATATTTATTCTTTGCTTAACATCAGCGGGGACATGCCCATATAGTCCATACCAATTTAGCTCTCCTCCGTCTGGCCGAGCAGGTAGGTTCAGGGACACAGAGGTGCTTTTAAGCCCGGGGAGGAGCGGGCCTGAGAAAACAGCCCTGGCAGCCAGCGTAGTAGGAGAACCAGAGGCGCAATGTTTCCCCGCTCTAAAGCCCTCACCAGCTCGCCTGCACTTTTCGTCAACTCATAAAGTTAAACACAACACGCAACTGGAGGAATGTTTTTTCTCCTGCAGGGCTTTAATCCTGTTTGTAGTGAGATGATAAACACAGACTTAATTGAGTCCAGTTTGAGCAGTGTCAAAAGAGCAAGTGTGTGTGTGTGTGTGTGTGTGTGTGTGTGTGTGTGTGTGTGTGTGTGTGTGTGTGTGTGTGTGTGTGTGTGTGTGTGTGTGTGTGTGTGTGTGTGTGTGTGTGTGTCGAGGAAGAAAGCCAAGGTGGGTGGAGAGGTAGAAAGGACTAGTTAACAGTAGTTTGCTTGCGATTAGGGCTGCTCAATAAATCGCCAAAAGAGAGACCATATGAGACCTTGATCTTAGGCTCAAGATCTGGAGAGAGGTCCCAGACAGAGCACTGCAGTGTCCCAAGCGGCACTAAAGGATGGTTTAAATAATATAAGTCAGTGTATTTCCATATAATATGTCCGCTGCAATTCAGTAAATAAAACACAAGACTTAGGTAATGTTTTTGCACCAAATGCACAAATGTTTAACCTGGTCATTATTTGTGAGAGTCTCCAAACCTGCCTTATTAACCTTTATGAGAAAAATAATGTGACCTTTTTGATAACTTATGCTGACCAGTGTTGGGGGTAACGTATAACAAAAGTAACGAGTTACAAAAATATATTTGTTTTTTCAGTAATTAAAGGGGCTAGATGCAAGCTAGTCATTTTATCCTCACTACTGCCACCTCAGGTCATACGTGTAACTGCACCTTCTATATTAAGCTCATGCATGACGGCATTTCGGACCCGAATTAACACCATTTTGAGTGACAGTGCAGAATATTAGAGGCAGTTGTGGTGAACAGGTCTGAGCTCATTCTACACATTAGGACATTGTTGGAACATATAGGGGGAGGAAAATACATACATTTTGACATTTTAACTCTGTATAGTCTCTTTAAGGAATATAACATATTACTTACACCAGAATACATTAGTCATTACAATTCAAGTAACTCACGTTACAAGTGCATTGAAATGTATGAACAAAAAAAAAGGCCAACCCCCCCCCCCCCCCCAAATAACGGACACTGCTGTAGAATGGGGGAAAGAGAAGGAAAAGGAAATATTTGACAGCAGTTTTGCTCTGTGACATTACTATTTTCGGTTTATATTCTGCCAAAAGTAACTCAAAAGTAACTCAAAGTAGTGTAACTCAGCTACATTTTTGAAACAGTAATATGTAAAGTAGTAACGTGCCCAACACTGATGCTGACAGAGAAGATATTCAACTTTATGCAGTTTTTGTTTTAAGTGGGTAGCATAGTTACCACCATCAGATTCTAAGCTGCTCACCACCTCAATGTTAAAGTAGGCTCTTCATAATGTTGTGATGTCACATGAACTCAACCTCTGAGATATTTCGTTCCAGGATTGTTCAGCCCTAACTGCGCTGCGGATAATTCATTCATTCAAAAACCGCAAATCCTCTAAGCAAAGAAGCCACATTCAGGGCATTCCTCCGCTTCTCCTTCTTCATCCTCCTCATCGGGCATCCACAAGAAAGCATGTCGAGGCTTCCTTCACATGCATTCAACATTATACTGCTCCCCCGCCTCGGCCATTAGCAGCACAACAACAAAACAACCACCGACTTAACTCAACTTAGCTCTTAATCACTGCAGATACAAAACAGACATGGAGCGCTGAGAGGCCGGGATGGAGGGTTGGAAAGGGGCGGACGGTTTTAAAGCTACCAACTGGAGCCATTTAAAACAATGCATGATGTTCACAGTTAACTTTATTTTAATGTGCATAAGATACATAAACAAGTGACCTAGTAACAGGTCAGATTTAATGTTTGATTTTTAGAACACACAGTATGTAGCCTTAAATTTGCATTTTCATACAATTGTGTCAAAACAAGAAATCAAATGGAACTCAATTTGTATAAAGTTTTTTATATAAAGTTTGTATTTTATGTTGTGAAAGCAAAAGAAAAGTGTAAATCTCAGTCAGGTTATTTTGCGATACATTGTCTTACAACAACTGGACATGTGTCAGTTTATATTTGGTGATATATTGTGTAGCCTAAATATTTAACTGAAGTCCATAATAATAATAAGCTACATTGTCATAAAGATCATTGAATCATTAGATCTGACCACCTTGACAGCTATGTTAAAGATTTGACGAGTAACTAGTCCACAGACGAGTAATGGAGGAATTAAATAAAATACAGCACTTATTTCTAACAGGTCTCTATTCAAGGACCCATGTCAAAGAGAGTTGAAATAAGAATTTCTTGATTTCACAATGGCGAAATTCAAAAATATATAGTATTAAGTAGCTATAATAAGGGATGGAATGCAGGATATATATAGTATATTGACAATAAAGGGTGAATGTAAAGGCCTGCACTTTGATACAAAGCAAAAGAAGAGCACAGAGCACAACATGTCGCCAAAGGCTAACAGATGGACACTACCATGTTACACTGGTCAGTTTCAGATTCTTCATTAGTGAATCATTAGTGATTCAAACACAACAGGTTGGTCATGATACAGTGATGTCCTATAGAAGTAAATGTCATGTCACAAACTTTCAATACATTTCAACTTAAAGGGACTATATAGAGTTTAAAAATGCTAAAATTATGTATTTTCCTCCCCCTACATGTTCCAGCCATGTCCTAATGTGTAGAATGAGCTCAGACCTGTTCACCACAACTGCCTCTAAAATCCTGCACTGTCACTCAAAAAGGTGTTAATTCGGGTCTGAAGTGCCGTCATGCACAAGCTTAATATAGAAGCTGCAGTTACGCATAAGACCTGAGGTGGCAGTAGTGAGTATAAAATGGCCAACTTGCATCTAGCCCCTTTAAAGCAGAAGAATATTAAAGTAGCCGACTTCAGAGAAAACAAAGTCGATGTGTGAAATCATTAAAGCGGCATAACACACACCCTTCATTCCTAAAACAAACCAATAAAGACAAAGTGTGACTCATTGGTACCAAACTTTCTTCCACTGGGGACACAAACAGAGACTGGTGACAGCTGGGTTAGTGTCACCCCACTGACCAACCCCCCACCCTCCTCGCCCCGGCCTCTGCTGTGAGCCTTCACTCTGCACTCCGGGCCACAGGGTGAGTATCAGGTGAGCTTTTAAATAGTGGGGCCTCTACAAGATGACCTCAGGGTCCCGAGGGTCTACCCCTGTGGCCCCTGGTCCCCACAGCAGGACTGGGGCCTCCCCTCTGTCTGTAGCCTTGAGACCTGGCCCATACCATAAATCTGACCTCTCATTTTAACTTCACTCACTCATCTCATGTGTCCAAAGGAGAGAGCCCAGTGCCAGCGACGACGCTAAATCAAGGCTAATGAGGAGCACTGGGCTGGGCTCAGTGATGGATTTACCACTGATAATGACAATATCATCATGTGAGAGTCAAGGCCATTGATTCTAAAGGAAATGTTATTGTGCAAAATGAAAAATGACTCACAAACAAATACAATTATCGTGCTAACAAGCTTAAATAAACTATATAATAAATTAAAACAAACTAGTACAAAGACACTATGATAGTATGATACAGCCCGTTGTTTTTTTTTTATTTATTTGTAGATTATATTTGTCCTTTGTATTGGATCTATCCTTCAACAAGTGTCGGTCCAGCGTCCTGGAGATGTAAAATTCAGAGCGGCCTTTGTAAAGTTCTAAGCTAACGGATCCAACCGCAACTTATTTGGCCCAAGAGAATAGCTCCATCTTATTAGCTTCACCCTTCTTTCAACTCCAACCCCTGCCTTTGGCCTACAAGCTTCAAAAGCTCAATTTCCAAAAGTTCTCCTCCCTGAAGCCCTTTTGTGTCACCCCATGGCGGATAACCACATCCCTCCAAGTGCAGAGAGAGGGGGAGAATGGGGGGCTGTCCTCCAGGAAGGCCAATGTTTATGCGATATTGTTTTAATTAGAGCTAGGCGGTGCTGCTATTTTCTTTACAATTTGCTCTCTTTGTGCCTTTAACCCAGACAGCAGAGAGGTGACTTAGCCTCCCGAAGTCACGGCTTTTCACTTGGAGTTGCGTTTGTCCTCGGTTCCTCGCACACTGGGTCCGCAAAGTACATCGCATTATCTAAATATTTGCAGCCACTGTGACCATAAATCTAATCTTTGTTTAGACATTTTTCAGTCCTACTAAATTCATTGTCAATTTTAATCCAGGAGGTGAGTATACAAATAGGCTAAACAATTAAGAAGGTTAAAAATGTCCAATTAAAGTGTACGTTTGTGGCTAAAGACTGATAGGATACTACAACTTCCTGTTTGAGATAATCCGCTAAAGAACTTGGGACACAGTGGGTACAGCAGACACCATGTTTGCAGTTTCATGCTGACCCAATCAGTGATGAGCCGTAGTCCACTGTTCATTTGTTCTCAAGGTAACAGAATAGAATGGGTTTAACATTTTTCTTTCAGCTCAATAATTTAACAGTATGCCGTTTTTTTACTCAATTTAAAGCAATATAGTTGAGCAGCTCAAAGAAGTGTTTCTAAAATGCATGGATGAGCCTTTGGTGCTGTTATTACAGTCATATTCCGAAGGTTTCTTCATGCTGACTGCTCTCAAATGAAGCAAAGGATCATGGTCAATGCAGTTCCATCAGTGTTTTCAGTCTCAATCCACCTCAAGAGACTTTATCAGCAACTAACTGTCTTTTACACATCGGCTGCATCCTGCATGTATCCAGATCATTTATAAATCATCTGCTTTTGGAGAGAGGCAGGGTGTAAACAAAACGCCGTGGTGCTACAGAACTTGGCCGATGCCGACACTTTCTGTGAACTTCATGGCGGAGCAAGATGGACTTAATAAAACACCCCACTCGGCTCCTCCGTGAACACTTGGGAATTCAGCCAAAACGAACACATCAGAGAAAAACAATGTTAATGCAGATGCAGGTATGTCCAACGTAAGTCAGAACTGTCAAAACGAAACAAAACCACCACCTAGTCAGTGTATCAGAGCTAATCAGCGCCACTGTTGGCAAGAGGAGCCCGACCGCTTAAGTCACTATCCAAATACAAGCAAAATAGTCCTGAGAACATTACAGCACATAGACTGACATGCTTCCGTTCCGCACTGTTCAAAAGTCCGAGAAATGCTGCAGCAGTTTGACAGACAGACAGACAGACAGACAGACAGACAAGTTTCCCCCAAAAAACCATGAGGTTATTCAAAAAAACGAAACAAAAAAACATATAGGCTACTCACATTTTGCATGAATGTACAGTATGATCTGAATACATACATTTAATATACATGTAACACAAAATGCATTGTGACAGGCCTAGTTGTACTATGTTGATGCTGAATCAGTTAGAAAACAATACATCAGATCTAAATGAACCATAATACCCGATGCCTGGTCCATCAGCCTAAGGACATGACTTTGAGATATCTTGTCTCAGTGCATGTTAGAAGGATATTACTTCTGAACTGCATGGGTTATTTTTCCAAAGAAAATGTCAGAAACTGCAACACAAAATTATGCACTCCACCGATTTTAATATGAAAGAGAGGGAAGGCACACGAACAAATGTGTCAGAGGTGCAGATGTTAAGGAAAATCTTCAAAATTCCAAAAAGCAGCATCGCACACTCAAAGGTTTCAGCAGAACCTTCTGCAGATCAGTTTTCTTTGTTGAACCACAGTGCAGCTGGAGCGGACCAGCCCAGGTGACTTACCATAACCTGGACTCTCAACTATAGATATTGCTTACATTTGTCATAGGCCATTCTGCCATAAATGGAGGTTGGACACACTCCGGTCTTTGTGCGTCTCTGGTCTCTGTCGCTGGCTCCAATAAACAGAACTTCCTGTGTTGGAGTGTTTATAAACAGTGTCGAGTGAGCGCTGTGTGAGAGGAGACTGTCCCTGTGAGAGCTCAGGCACATGAACCCTTTGTGCATTAGCACTAGGCCAAAGGTGGTCTCTATTAAAGGGAAATTAACATATAATCCCCTGATCGCAAGAGAATCAACACTAAACTCTCATTGCAATCACACAGCAATCACAGGGCTGCATGGGTAACACTTTTGTCGATCCCAGACTGAGTAGGGACTTTCTGTGTGGATGTGCATGTTCTCCCGTTTCTTTGTTGGTTTCCCCATCTACCCTGAAACATGCACTGTAGCCAATCTTCCAGCAAGTGAGCTAGGCACTCCACAAGACCTAGATCCAAGCTGAAGTTCGAGAAATCGATCCCCGGGCAATGCACTGCTGGTGCCCTTTGCTCCTGAGAGGTTACCCAAGAGCAGCGGTTCTTGAACTTTCCACACCAAGTGCCACCTCATTAAATAATTGACTTCCCAGCACCACAAGGCCCAGATCACGATGAAATCAGGACTAAACCGTGTCTAAAATAGATCACTCTTTCAGTATTAATATTGAAAGTAATGGTAAAGAACCACTGCCCTAGAGGACACACAATGCCAAAAATCTCCTACATTTTTACATACAATGTTTAATTATGTTTGTCTGTGGAACGGATCAATGAGTTGCTGTGGAATGAATGAAACTCCTGCATATCTTGTTGCCACCTCGGGGGGCTGAAAGTGACACTTGCAGGTATGAGTGTTGCAGTGTCCCTGAAGTCTGACGAATCAAGCATCAGTTAGCCAAACAACAAACCACCTGAGACAGCCTTATCTCTGCGCTTGTTTGACATGTCAAAATCGCACAAGGGCATAAAAATGAGAGTGTGGTTGGATTGAAAGCAGGACAGAGTGATCTTTAAATATGAACTGTATTGCTATATTTGACTAAAAATACATCAATCTCAGTCACTTGGACAATCACAATGTGAAAACAATCATTCATACACTGTACAGCCTTTGGTGGGGGATTGTGTAAATAAACCACACATCGGTATTCCAAAAAAACTAGGGGACACCACAGAGGAAAAAGGAGCAAATCCCATTAAGATACAATAAAATAAAATTCCCACATATTGAACATGTACAAGTTCTTTTACGGATCGTTAGCTTGGGGGTGTGGACAAACAGCATCGATGACAGACGAAACCTAATCTCGAGTGATCAAAATGCAGCTGGAGTCTAATGGATCGCAGAGCAAATATGAGCATTGAGGGGAGCATTGTGCTGGTGTGTGTGCCTGTATGTGTGCGTGCTCTGGCAGGCCACACAGCATCCAGGCGGGGGTCGTCTCTGGGTCGTCTGTGGAGGGCAGTTCCAAGTGAAACATAAACAACGCGCTCTGTCCTCTCCTCCACTCTCCTCTCTCTCTCTCTCTCTCTCTCTCTCTTCTCTCTGTGGATGGGCCCGGCGCCCTAGCACTAGCACAGCACAGATCAGCTCAGCTCAGCCAGCGTTCCACAAGTGCAGGCAGAACTAATCTATCCCTCAGCTGTGCAGTCTAATCTAAACAAACACAGCTCTCCCGCTCCACATCTGGAAGCCCTCAGCCGTCGCAGCAAAATCCAGCGCGCATCTCCTCTGCACTGTCAGTGTCTGTGTAGAAATCCATACGTTTATGTCTGCTATTAGGTCGACGCACTCGTCTCTACCGTCCCGCCAATGGTCAAAAGTGGTATTCAGTTCACAATGCACATTCTACACACATCCAGATTAACGTTTGGGAAAAGACTAATACTCATCTAATACCCATTAACTCAAAGGATAGATGTTCAATATCTGCTATGGATATGGTCATTACCTTGTGTAAAGTGTCTTTGAGTATCTTGACAAGCCCCACCAATGCATTACAGTCTGCACACATTGCAAAAAGTGGTCTCTGAGTCTGGCCTCCCTATCGGCTTCTTGTTACAATCAGTTAGATTAAGATGCATTCTTAAAGGGACTATACAGAGTTAAAAAATGTTAAAAAATATGTATTTTCCTCCCCTTACATGTTCCAGCCATGTCCTAATGTGTAGAATGACCCAGACCTGTTCACCACAACTGCCTCTAAAATCCTGCACTGTCACTCAAAACGTTGTTACTTCGGGTAGAAGTGCCGTCATGCACGAGCTTAATATAAAAGGTGCAGTTACACGTATGACCTGAGGTGGCAGTAGTGAGTATAAAATGGCCAACTTGCATCTAGCCCCTTTAAGTATTAAAATGAAATGAACAAACCAACAAGCAAGTATATTAAAACTAGGTGTATCATTCAGAAAAATAGAAGAAGAAACAACCAAATTAGACAGGATTACTCAAAACCATGAGCGAAGGTAAATGCAACTTTAAAGAGAGATCAACTTTACAACTTCAGGTATTTCACTGACTAGGGCTGGGTATCCGATACCAGTACTTTAACGATACTTGGTTTTCGAAACTGATACCTGAATGATACTTTTTCGAATACCGCGGAAAAACAGAAAACAGAACAATAATGTGAGGAAGATCTGCAAATTTACAATATCGGGTTCATCTCCAATGTCAGGAGATGTGTGAAAAATTGGGAATATTTCAGGGAAAAAGTGGGGGGAAATAGGGGGAAAAAATTGGGAATAAATTGGGTAAAAATGGGAGGAAAAAATAAATACATTTTATAAATGAGCAAAAATGAGGGGTAAAATTGGGAAAAGAAAAAATGGGGCAAAAAAAAAAAGAAACAAATCTGTTAAGAACATGAGAAAAATGGCACAAACATTAGGGGAAAAAATGTAAAAAAAAAAAAAAAATAGGGAAAAAAGCAAAGAGGGAAAAAGTGGGTGCGTGTCCCTGGACTCACACTACAGTATCAAAATTTTGATCTTTTTTCTGTACCTACTTTTGATAAACCTTTTTTTCCCCGATACCACTCTTTTAACAGTACCCAGCCCATCACTGACATTTTTAACAGTATTCATGTTTTCTCCCTACGTTGGTGTGACTTCAAAAAAAAGGTTCAGCAACTAAGCCACAAATTAGCCCCAATAAGCTTAGTATGCCGTAGCTCTGTATGCAAACACAGTCCTTGTCAGGCCCTGCAGTGGCACATAAGGACAACACAGCAGCACCACCGGGGGGCTGATAGTGATCCGGAATCACACTGTCATAGACACACTCCCGCCGCAGCTCTTGAACAACAATAGCGAATAATTCAACCTATGTATGTCACTCTATGGTTCAATAGGGCCTTTCCTTGCTTATAATAAAGAGTTTTGTCATCTCTCTAGAGCATAGTGCCATTCATTAAACAGCTCGACACAAGCCTCAAGTGCTGGAATGCGGATCAAAGGAGAGAAAGAGAGAGAAAAAAGGCCCCTTACCCTTCTAAGCACCACCCCGTACATAGAGCCTCTTTCCCCTCTGACAAAATCACCCTGCTAAAACTCCTTCGGGGGACTAAATAACAGGACAGCCTATCCATTCCATAAGTTTGTCTCCCCTCATGTCTTCACTACGCTTTTCCGCTGCAGACAAATATTCTTGAAAAGTTGAGGGCTGTCCAAAAAAAGAAGAAAAAAAAAAGAAAAAAAGAGAGGGACCACACACACACGCAGTTTCAGGGCGTTCAACTGCTGGGGGCAGGCTGACACACAGCAACACACACACACACACACACGGACACAAAATGGCGGCTGGGGTGAGAATTTCCTCAGACCAAAAAGTTGCTTATGAGTTTTTGGGAGACTAAGTAAGAAGAAGTAACATACTGTGGAGGTGAAGCCAATCTTTTCACACTTCTGTAGGAGAGCAGAACGACGCAGCCAGTGAATGATTTTTCGGATAAGTATTACTTTGACTGCCATAGATTGGTGATTACGTATTCAAATGTTCACAGGTATTCCTCTACTGTGCTAAGGTCTTGTACAGAGTAAGGCAGAAACAATGCAGTCCACGATTTGCGTATTGTCACCCAAAAAATACACTCAATTTGTCAATATGCAAGACACAGATGTACAAATTGTTTCAAAACAAGTTTCATTGGAACTAAGACAGAGCAGCAGAGATTTGCAAAAACATTTCTTCTCACCACCAGTAACAAGCTGAAAGTCTATCCAAAATAAATGACCATCTTAAACATCTACATATAACGTTCCTAACAAGAACTATAACAGGTCCAGAGAAGTCAATGTTATTACCATGCAACATAAATAAACAAACCAATGACGAGGTAATACGGCTGCAAAACATATCGCCAAATGATCGTTATCGCGGTGTTAGACGATACAATATCCGTATTACAAGAGGCCACCATCTATGTTAAAATCAGTATAATCAAAACTAACATTCTCTTTAATTGGACTGAGATTTACACATTTTTAGCAAACACATCCTAAAACAAAGCACCAGGTAACATACAACGTGGAAAAGTACAATTTTAGTCATGATTTTCAAAATGTATCTCCAATTTAGCCATATATTGGTCCTGATTGTTGAGATGGTTTAGTGAGATATTGCAATAGTTTTCACCCATTCGCCAAATCTTCCCCCTTCTCTGTCTCTGATGAACTACCTCCTGCTACTTGTCCCTGTATTTGCACATTATACTAGGACATCCCGCCACATATGACATTAAACAATAGCCAAAATCGAAACAACCTTCTTTTTCTTCGTGCACTCATGTTCACAAGTACAAGTCAATAGAGACAATAACATAGCAGTTCTCTTACCTTCCACCCAGAGTTTCTCCACGTCCGTTTCCAAGTTAGCTGCCCGTAAGCCCACAGCGAAAGCTCCAAAAATCATGAGGCCCACAAACAAAAACTTTCCGCAGTTCTTTTGAATGTAGCAGCCCAGCCTAAAGAAAAGTCTCTGGAACTTTGCTCTCAGCCACAGAGGGGCTTTCCTTCCGGTCGCTTTGCCCTGGAAGCACACAAGATGTTAATTGACCACTAGGAAATTGAAGAAGAAGTAGTGGCAGTAGTAGTGATGGTGGTACAGTGTAATAGTATAGGTAACAAAGTAAACAAACTACTTATAGAGACATGCAGATTTGACCTCCCAAAGCTGTAGGTCAAGTAGGGCAAACAATGGGCTCCCAACTGTTGTTAAAGGAGCCAATAGTAATAACTAGCTTATGCTGGTCCAACCATAGGTCTGGCACAACAGGTATTGAAGTATATAAGCAATATAATAGGACTATTTCTTGATTGATGCATACACTACTATGACCTCTTTGCAATACAAACTATTGACAACATTTAAATAGGAGTATACTCTTCACAAGTGTCATAAAAATGAAATGATCATAAAAAAGAAAATGAAAAAGGTTTGAAACAACTATGAGAAAGCAGCTTTCATCCTGTCTTTTCAACAAGGTAGTTGAAGGCAGGCTGAAAGGGGCATTCTCCACTGCAAGTCGTGTGAGGTAAAATCGATGCCATGCTATGCTTAATAACGTGCAGCCCATGTGCAGAGAAATGTCAGCCCACTTGTTGTCAAACAACAGCACCCTATCATGCGCACTCCGGAGAGACCAGTGATCCTAAGGCTAGAAACCCGTGCGTAAAAGTGGTGAAACGTGCAAATCCAGCACTTGTTTTGATCCCACAACTGCATTCGATTTGATTCAGCAGGAGTTGGACAAGTGATAGCTACACTTGTTTCTTAAAGTGAGTTCAATTGCCCCCAAAGTCGGCGTGCGAAATGTTACATATGCGTGCAAAAGTTAAGCCATATCATTATGTGAAGTACTCTGCAAGACACGTGTGTGAAGTTGCTCAACACTCCCAAAATCCACTCTGCGCTGTGGTGTGGGACCGTTACTGGAGTGCAAGAAAGTGGCATGGTGTCTGCAAACACATCCTCCACAATAACCCAGGGAAGCCGGTTGCGGAGTGGGAGTTGTTCGCCGTCATCACCACACATGAAAACAAGCCGCAGCGTCTCCCAAACAAGCCCCCTTTCCACGGGACACAAAACTTCTCACTCAAACCAGCACACTGCCCAGAGAAGCGGGAGAAAATCACCTCTGATATTTGTTCCAAAGCGAAGCCCGCATCGCAGTAACTCGGCCGATGCAAATACTCCAAGTCCAGCGGTGCGTTGTGGCCATAGTCCCCCCTGTTCCTCCGCGTTATCCTCGGCCGTTCGGGGTCTCTGTTTTCCTGCTCGGAGGGCGCATTAGCAGCCGAGGCCATGTTGCGGGGACTGCGAGACCGTGCTGCTTAGCGTTGTTCCCCGAAAGCGCGTAGTAGTAGCGATATCCCAAGGCGACACCAAAGTTTCCCTCTCGGAGATCTCACATCCGTCAAGTACATACTCCTGGTGAAGACGGCGAGTCAAAGTCTGCGCCTTCCATCCCAACATTTCGTGATCCGAGAGGTCTCCGCCGCTTCCACCGCACACTCGCTTCGTATCTGGGGCACTTTGAGTCAGACAGCCCAACGTGCAAAGCGATTTCCATACGGGAGTCGTCGGCTAAAAATGCTCAATACTCATAGCATTCTGAGGAGAGCTATGTGGTCTTCCCTTGGGCCGCGCGTCACGGCCAACTCTGAGATTCAATAGAAGTGGAGAAAAAGAGCTCTCTCCATTTGGAGGCGCAGGAGGAGGAGGGGTGAGAAGGGGAAAAAAGCTTGAGATCCCGCCTCTGGGGCTGTCAGATTGCAGGACTTTCTTGCATCTGATTGGTTCCAGAAGGGCAAAAATTACTCAGCAAACACGACTATTATTAGCTGCTTAGCAACAGCTCACTAAAGTAGAGAGACCACCCAGGCGGAGGGAGTAGGGACCTCGTGTGTGCATCTCCAACTTCAGGGGGCTGGGAGCGAGCCAATGGAGCACGGTGCGTTCGCTGTGCAGCGCGTTTCCTTTCGGAGTCCGTATCCACGCTGAGGTAGTCCCTGCCACAGAACAGAAGTTGAGTCCCACTTGTAGTGCGCGCTGAGAACAGCCGCAGGAATGTCAGGGCTCCACAGTGTTTTCTGCCGCCACCATCATGGTGGTAGTAGAGCCTCAAATTACAGCGTTCGAGGGGAGGAACCAAAGTGAGGTGTCGATGTTGTAATGACACTCTTGCCCTCTGGTATGGGGTGGTCTATGCACAAACAAGTGAAAATAGATATTAAGATAAGCAAGACATATTTGCATGCCTTGTATGCTACACTTTGCTGCTTCTAGTTGGTAATGCTATTTGGAAAAGATGAAGGTACATCCATATGCGCAATCAAAGTCATTTATGTTAATTCAATATATTTCCCATGTATGCAGGAAAAAAACGCAAACCCATCCCTTCTGGCATACTTTGATAAAAAATATAAACACCCCAGTAGTAACAGTCTCGGTGTGTAATACTTCTGTAATAGCACCAGATTATACACATGTTCACAGAACTTCTTACAAAACAGTACTTGATATAAATAAAAAAAACTTTAGCGCTAACTGAGATGCGTAGCCCCCTAATAAGTTAAGGTTTTAGCTGTTTATTTGAATTAATTCAAGGTTTTAAGTCACAGCAATGGGACAAAAAAAGAAATAAATCTTCATTTAATATTGTTTATTTCTTAAAAGTACTAAGTAAGTTAAAGTGGCATTATGGAACTTTTTATGTGGAAAACATAACTTGATATTTGTGTGTATCTGACCTTGTAGTGACCCAGCGACTGTATGTGTGGTTAGCGTGTTGTCTTCATTTTTGATCACCGTGGTCTCTACAACGCTTCAGGATCAATTGTTTTGTAGGTTTTCTGGTGAGAGGGTCTATCAGCCGAGAAAACGTTCCAAACAATTGACCCTGGAGCGTCCTATAGGCCACTGTGATGGAAAGTAAAGGTGCCATGCAGCCACTGGGTCATTACAAGGTCAAATATGCACAAATATAAGCTTTTTTTTTCTGCATCAATTTTGCATAATCCCCCTTTAAGCTGATATTTGTCTGTGATCTGAATTTTGTACAGGCTGTAATAAAAACCTGTCCATAATCAAATTTGAGTCTGCAAGCAGTCTTGTGTTACTACTTGTAAATTCTTCAGTAAAGTGGATCTGTGATGCCCCCTAATGCCCCTTAACAATAGAAGAGTCCATCCATGTATGGACTCAGGAGGACTATCCAGTCGATGGAAACTACTCAACTCCAAGCCTTTCAAAATCCCGTATAGCGTCCCTGTTGTAAAAGCGCATCAGCAATTTACCCAGGCAGCTTATATTGCAAGCATCTGTGTGTGGACTAATCAAATACATGTTCCACGCTTGACCTCACATTAAGTGTTCTTCGTTGACCATCAGGAGGCCAGATTGTCCACTTTAAGGATTCTGAGGAGGAAGAATTGAGTATCCCAGACCTGTTAATTTTTTATACGCGAGCATTAAAACAGGACAATTAGGGCGTGAGAAAAAGTAGCAGGTTGTGTGTCAGGTTCAATGGCGATACATCAGTATATTTTCTATGTTTGCTATTTTAGTCAATCTTCTATAACCCTACATAAAAAAGTACATATCATTTTACAAATATCTTGACAGAAACGCAGACCCGTAATTATTTTTGCGCTTTTTCTAACAACAAAAAACACACTTAAACATGAGAAGCGTTTGCACTTCCAAGAATAGCCCTGCTTTGAGGTAACTTAAATTTGCCTCATGACATCTTACATTGCAGCTGGCTGGATGTCTGCAATAAATACTTCTCCTGTTGATTCACATGTATATAAATTCCACATTCATATTTACATGGGCTTCCTGGAAAATGACCTCAGCTGTGGTTTTGGGAAATTGGGTCTAAATTTGCGGGTTGACTTCATCATGTGAGCCCAGGTGAACCCTGGCAGGAGACCCCCATCGACCTGGTATCTTCTTGATGATGTTCATAGTTATTGTCTACAGATGTGACAAAGTAATGGTGAAGCTGTGATGCTAAATTTCCCCTATTTTGAAATGATTTTAGAGTGAATGCTTCTGTGCTGGCCACTAACCCACACACTGTATTTGAGATTTTGCCAAAGATGTTTTAAATACCTGGAAATATACTGTAATTGTAATGCAGGTTGAATGATCTCACGCCAGAATTGTTGTGTCTTTGAACTCTTTCTACTATTAAGCTAATGTACGAACAACACATTTTCTACTATAGGCCTGATAGCAACATATCATCCGTCCCTTGTCTGAAAAAATGATACCACCACACTTTAATCAGTGGTTCTCAACTGGTGGTTTGGGACTGAAAAGTGGGTTGTGTTCATAGACTGTAAAATTAATAGACAGCATCTCCTCACTCCTCCCCGTTTGTCATAATTACCACGTTCGAAAGGGAATCCATGGTGGATTTACAGACTCCTCCTACCCAGCTCTGATCCAGCATGTTCCTAAAAAGGGCATAAGGGCGGGATCTTCACTGTAGACTCGGCCCTCGCGGGGCATGTAGTTCGGTCGTAGCTGTGCCCGAGCCGTTAGCTCTAATGCTAGCAATCTGTCAATCAAAGTCTGGCCCTCATTAATATATATGAGATTTCTAAAATGTATCTTACGAAAATCAGCCTGGTCCCTTTAATTGTAGCTAACCCAGCGTTATCACAGGAGGAATATCTAGCGGTAGAAAGTTTTGAAAAATTAGGCACCATGGGTGTAAAGTGAAATGCTTTCTAATGGAAAACTAGCTTGTTCTGCCGCCCCTCTATGGAGATACTACAGCAATGGCGGGCGACACGGCCCCTAGCGTCGCGGTCATGAAGCAGAGAAACCAGCGGCCATTGTGTTCATCTTATGATCAGGGGCGCAGCAAGATGGGGGCCTGGGGTGGCACCAAAGGGACCCCATCCAGGATAGCTGAAAACTTAAACCTCATTGTTATCTGTAATGTTATGATACTGAACATGAGGTACTAAAGCTACCTACTATTGACATTCCAAGTACCACAACAACTAGATCAAACTAGGAGTAAATCGGGCGAGGAGAACTAAATTACACGCCATAGTAAGAAGCTGTTTTTGGAAACCAGGTTCAGGTCTAGCACTTGTGCCTCATAAACCCTCTCCAGCCGCTCCAACCCACCCGCTCCTTCCTCCACACCCCTAATATGGCGGCCGCTGGGGCAGCTGTGGGTCCTGCTGGGATGTTTATGTTCCCGCTCGAGGTTGTCTTCAATCACACACTGCGTTGTTTGACACATGGCAGGACCGCCTCGCCTCTGTTTACCCCTTTCCGTTTGTCCATTTCCGACCGACATTGTGCACAATCAGATCGGATGGCAACCCTGGCAGTCTGACCATTTTCTTCCGAGAGGAGAGTCGGCTTTTTCCAACTGCGCAAATAGATAAGGGTGTTTTTTTTTGGAGTTCAAAATGATAGACATGAAGAATAACTCATGTACTACTACTGCCCTTCACCCTTTTGGCTCCCACTCTGGTCTCAGTGTTAGTGGATTACTCTTGCACAAGTCAAAAAGTGTTCGAGTGTGCAATCTCCAGTAACGGTCAGAGGAGAATATTGACAGACTGTAAGAAGAGACGCACAGGTTGTACAAATTCAACATCCCCGACGCAAGACAGATCCTTTATACTGTATATGTAGTTAATTAAACAAGCCTTGAGAATAGAACTTAACAACAGCACATTTGGAGAGACTAAATAGAGGGTTAGGGTTCAGTTCACAAAATTTGCTCAATATACTTACTAAAACTAGACTATAATTAAAACTACGGCCGGGACTTTTTAAAATTAACTACGATTAATTCATTCCATATGGTTTAATGCGATTAAAAATATTAATCAAATCATTAATCACTCTTTACTTTAGGCGCACAGACACTTTTTTAGTTTCCTTTTTCCTGTGAGCTGTGCTTATGGACGAACACCGGGTAAAACCCAAAACTATTTTAGTGTCAAACTTGTTAATTCACACAGTTAAGCCTACCTAAACATATTTATTGTCTGTGAACAGGAAAAAATAAATCAAACTGCTATTGTCTTTGTCACATCTCTGCTTAAAATAAGTAAAATTGAAGAAAAACACGAAGAAGCATCTAAAATATACCTCTAAAAAATAGATTACAACTCTTAAATTAAATAAAGTCCCAGCAATAAACCTCATACCCGAGCGCATTTTCTCCTCTCCTCTTTGGCTTTACCCAAATCTAAAAGTGTCTTGATTTATTGGTGTTTACTGCCTATAGACCTAATTTGAAAGCTACAAAATTGAGTGAAATTGATCTTTTTCCTCACATTGTTGCCCTCTTGTCATCACTTTTTTGACTTTTTTTCATCATCACTCTTCTGTCACTTTTTCATTGCATTTTTGTCGCTTTTTTGTCACTTTTTCATCACTTTTTGATGCTCTTTTGTTTGTGTTTTTGTGGCTTATGTGTTGGTTTTTTGTCACATTTTCACCTCGTTTTTGATGCTCTTTTGTTTGTGTATTTGTGGCTTATGTGTTGTTTTTTTGTCACATTTTCATCACTTTTTGATGCTCTTTTGTTTGTGTTTTTGTGGCTTATGTGTTGTTTTTTTGTCACATTTTCACCTCGTTTTTTGCCGTTGTTTTGGGTATTTGGGTAATGCCAAACTGGAGAAAATGTGGTCAGTTCAGGTGAGGTGAAAACTAATTATTTGACATATTAGCTTTGGACTCACCTCTAGATCTTTAGGTAATTTCATGGTCAGGACAGTCTAGCTGGATGGGTAGCCTCAATGGCACATTATAGATTGATGGGGGAAGTCGGGAAGAAACCTAGACATTGGGAAACACACAGAAACATTTTTAGGACATTTTAGCTGTTATACCATAGCATAGGACAGGGGTAGGCAAGTTTGCTCAATGGAGGGCCGGTTTTCTTCATCGTCAAAAGACCAAGGGCCGGACCCTCCAATTGAAGCAATTGAAGTAAAGCATATACACTGTAAAAATGTCCATCTTAAATTAGATAAATTAAAATCACTTGAATAAAGGTTTTTTATGTTAAATTTGAGTCGGTTTGAACTAATCTAAGATCAGATAAAAACACTAATGCCAGTGGAACAAATAGAAATCCCACTGGAAATCAAACAAATTGACTTTTACTGTGAAAATTATTTATTTTTCACTTGAAACTATACAAAGTAATCTGAATTAAGAAAAAACGTGTGCTTGTTCCATTGGCAAGAATAGGTTTTATCTGCTCTAAGGCCAGACCAAATCTACTCCAACTTTAGATTTAATCTCTTAATTGAAGATTTAAGTCATTTCTACCTATAGATGATTATTCTTTTAGAATTATGGCCTAAAAGGGTGAACTCTGCTAGGACATTTTAATGAATTGACTGCATTTTTCACATTTCTAGAGTACTTTAACAGGCATTTGATCTCGGATTTGTGTCGTAATATTTCTCAAAATCATCTCGAGGGCCAGAGTTTGATGATGGAGGGCCGGTTTTGGCCCCCGGGCCTGACGTTGCCTACCCCTGGCATAGGACATCCCAGAATTCTTTCATGCACTACAGCATCCCCCAAATTGTATCCCCCAATGAATTATCAGTGTTGTTTTAAATCATCTCAGGTGTGTTTCAATTGAAGATGATGCCTACAGTACAAAAGTTGAATCTGCCTATCCATATTTACATTAGAAAAGTCCGCTCTGCACTATTGGCCTCAGAAGCCATCATTTTTTGGACGGGAGTTCGTTCTCCAATGTTAACAGGAAATGTGCGCTGCTCTGAATGTATACACTGGGTTTTTGGAAAAATAATCACAATATCACAGCATAGAAGGACAGAAAAGACAGATGAGAAATGCAGCTTGAAAAACAAAAAAACAAAAAAAACGGTTTGACAGTGCGGATGTAGGTCTTTGTGTGAGGCCTGCTGGAAAAAGTGACACGCATAAAGGTACGCACCATGAGCTCTCAAGGCTTAACAATGTGGGAACTGTTACCTTTCTCAATGGAATTCACACTCATAAACAAGCAGCACTGTGCAGGGGAAGGAATCCAGCAACACAAGGGACAGGCACATTCTCATGACTGGGATGAAGAAATGGGCGAGCGTGAATTAATGAGTTATTGACAACATTAAAATGAACCTTTTCCACAGTAGGGTTGAAAATAATGAGAATAATCTCACACATCTGTAGGTTTGCTGTTTCCCTACATCCGCCTGACAACAATCTGGCTAATTTAAGATTGACCGTGCAAGTGTTTTACATGCCAGTGCTCCTAAGATACTATACCGGTAGCTGAGCAGTACTTTTGTAGTGACCTGAGATACTTTATTCATTATTTAGAACCATAAAAAGATCCTTTTTGATTATTTATATGAGCTGGAATAATCATTTAGTGCCGTCTCAGGTCCCACCAGGCATCAGAACCTGGAACTGTTTTTAAGTAGTTTTTTTTTTTGGCACCAGATTATTTTTTATACATATTTATTATTTCAAAACCTCATTCACAGTGGCATTTCAAACACATTTGGTTCAAGTGATAGTCTGGAAGTTTAAATGTATTACACATTTTATAAAATGTTTAACCTCTTAACCAAGTGTTTTTTCTCCAATTCAGTTTTACCCAAATCTAAAAGGTCACAGCCTATAGGCCAGTGTAACGCCTCATTTGAAAGCTAGGACCTACAAAACTCAACTAAATGGATCTTTTTACTTGTGTTGTCACTTTAAAAAAAAAAAAAATTCATCGCTTTTTCTATTGCTGTTTTGTGGCTTTTTCATCACTTTTCCGTCACTCTTCTTCTCCTTTTTTGTCCCTTTTCTATTGCTTTTTGTGGCTTTTTTGTTGCTGTTTCATCACACATTTTTGTCATTTTTTTTGGTCTCGGTCGCTCTTTTGTTGTATTTTCAACCTTGTTTTCGTCTCAATTTTTGTTGCTATTTTGACTCTTTTGTCAAGAAGCTTTTAGATTTGGGTAAACTGATTAAATTCAATGCTACTATAAAATCCACTTGAGCTTTACTGTGGTATTTTGACACTTCTTTCCTTCTGCTGCAATGACTTTTCAAAATTGAACAACTCTGGAGCTCCATTGTGAGTGTGAATTGTGAGTAGGAAAAACAATATCCAAATACTAGCACTAATTAACAAGTTGAGTTAACAAGCTGCTCAAAGCTACACTCATTCATTCATTCCTTACTCATTGGACGTGAGCTACTGTTGTAGTCACTGCTTCACACCACATTCACACTGGAAAAGGAGGCGAAGTGTCACAACGACAGTCTACTCTTGCAGGGGGACTCGAACCACCAACCTTCTGGTCATGTGACTACAGTATACCTACTCTACCATTTTAACAGCATGGCCAAACTAACAAGCCCACATCCATGATCTATGTCACTTACTCAGCCAATGTTTCTTTAATTCATACCACTACAAAACATATTAGGCGTAAAAGTTTGCTGAATTGTAAAAGTGCATGAAAACAATGGGAGGCTTTGGAATTTTCCACATAGCATGAGAGCTGTGAATGAAAGGCAGAAGTTGCAACAAGCTTAATAAATGTGGAAAAGAAAAATGCGGAGAAGAAACTTTGACTTGACTTATCCAAATGGAATGACTGAATGTAAACACAGCTGGATGTAATGGAGACGAGCATTTATTGGCTGCATTTTAATTATTGCTTTGACTTGGGGTGCGTTGCCAAGGACTGTTGTGTATACAGAGAATGTGCCGCTGACAGCTTATCTGAGCGCTGCCCGGCTTTTCACAAAGAAGGTGCGAGCTCTAGGGGCTCAACTCAAAAGCGGCATTGTTTGGGATTTGCACAGAGAAGTATGATGTGTTGATCAGTCGTGAGCTAAAGCAGATAATGGCGCTTATTGATATAAAATGCAGGGATTAAAAGGAGAATGGGGCGGAGAGGCTATAGCCCGGCGTTAGCAGCTGCACTCTCGTCTCCTCTGGACCACGCTGGAGTCCATCACGCGAATGTCAAACAAAATCCTGCTAAACAATGTCAGTGTGGACTTTATAGAGGCCGGTGGAGGTTGACCTAGAAAGTAAGTTCAGTGAGTAAAGAATTTTCCAAGGTAGGTGGTTCAAATCCCGATTCTGAGCGCCGTATGTCGTTGTTCTGTCATTGGGCAAGTTACTTCACTCAAATAGCCTACATGAGTGGTTGGTGACGGTTGGAAAGAAAGTTGGCCTGGATAGGTAGTAGAGATCATCGTTCTACCATCTAGCTTCAAGTGTGGGGGAGTAAAGGAGTGATGGTCCAGTGAAGTGCTTTGAGAAGCTTTTCAGGCTTGTACAACGCAATACAAATCAAGTTGATCCAGAAAATGCCAAAGGACAAAGTTCACTTTACTTTGTTAATAAGAATGCACTGTGATTTCAAAAGATCTTACACACATGATAAATTCATCCGAACAAATGTGTTAGTCAACTTCATAAAGCATCTTCCCACGCTTCCACCAACTAATGATCCACACATACAATATATGAACAATACACAAGCAGTCATTCTCCAATGAGAGGTCCTGTCTCTCTCAATGACTTGGATTAGGTCACTTCTTGAAAATGAAACCATTACACTTGTATCGTTACACTTTTTTCATTGCAGTTTTCAACAGCATGCATTTTTTTCTTATCACCAAAATAAATATTATCACTCATGATTTGATGTTTGTTAGATAAACAGCTGTGATGCAAACAAAATACAGAGGTCTGTGATGGATATTAATTGATATACTGATTTCACATCTTAATATAAAAGTATTGCACTGTAAGGTCTTAATAAACAGAGTCCTCTAAAGTTGGACATTTCTAGAATCAGACGGCCGACGTTTCAAGAATCATCCAATTCTCTTCTTTACAGCCCAACCAGTCCCATCAGATTGTACAGTGGGCAGTGCACACACCAGTGCAAAGGTGTTGAAGACAGTCAGCGAGGTAAATGATGCCAAACCTTGATTCAATTTAACAAGAATCGTCAATCATCCAGGATGATAAATGAATAAACGAAAAGCATTTTCAGCTTGCACACACTTTTGCGAATGTACTATCAAGCCAATAAAAACAACAGTCATGGACCGGGTAAGAGTTAAACTGCTCTCACTCTCACCAAGGAAAGGAAAGGACTTATTTGTATAGCACCTTTCACAGACATGGTCACAAAGAGCTTTACATGAGACAATTTTACATTTCTTTCTCCATACTACATGACGCCTAAGCTGAAGTGGACCGATACAAAATGCCAAATTCTAGACAATGTTTGGATGGAATCAAGAAAAATGGATCTTCAAAAGCATCTTAAACATAATTAATAGCGGTGAGTCCTGTTCAATCATGAAGTAATGTGGAAATATCTGGGAATGCAGTGGGAATAAGGACTATTTGTGTTTGTTGATGAGATTTGACTGGAGCTATCAACAAAGTGTAAATAAACCAAGCTCTTTATGTTTTCCATGCAAACAATCCTTTACAGGCATGTCTGTTTAAGTTGAAACAGTTCATAGAGACAGTCACTGTCAGTTTCCAAGGATTGTATTGATTCGATACTAAATCAGTACTCATCTAAGTTTTGATACTGGACAAACGAGAACCCATACAAATACAAAGCAAAATTGGGCAGAATAAGGTGAATTAAAGGCTGCGTGCACTCTCCTCCTCCTCCACACTCCTGACGGCTTGTCGCGTGCCACTGCTCCTCAATCATACACATTTAAGTTGACTTATTCCCATGTTAGCTTTAGTCTCAGTTTGGTTATGTTTATTTCTATTTCTATGTAAATAAATATTTCTTTAAGCACTTTTACCTGGTCTCCGTCTCCCCTCCTTTGTTCTCACTCAGAGCCAGTTGAGATACAAAATGGCGACACAGCACACATAATAACAGCACGGTTACAATAAGATAATTTAAATGTCCATATTATTAGAAAATAGGTTTTTGAAATTGATATACATTTAAATGCATTCACCCATGCGCAATGTCCAGTATCAGTATCAGTATTGGTATTGATTCAGCTTTCTTGGTTACATGATTTAGAAGGGAAAGCTGCTTTTTGTAAACGACATGAGACGTCAAATCCGACAGAGTTTGTGTCTGATGGGATTGACCTGCTGGTGTGGATAAATCCAACTTAAACTTATGTAGTATTTGTGCTAATACATTGTTTCTTTATTTGTATTTCAATCAGAGATGTTAGTCCCACTTCTTAAGATTCATGGGCTGTATATTATACCTCCCAGCAAAAACCCAACAAGGCTCACACGTCAATGGCCCGAGCCAATCCTTGTTTTTAGTTCGGGAGAGGTCATGCGTGACTCAAACGACGCTGCACCAAAGTCAACCCCACTTTCAAGTCTTGTCGCTCGTTCCGACACCATCAACTCCGGGACACAAATTTACAGATCAAAGTCAGAGCTCAGGTCCACCTGGCCGCAACGGAAACAGCACAATTCCAAAACAGACAACCCGCCAAGGGGACACTGAGCCTGGAATTCCACACAGACCGATGAGTGTATCGCCCCACTGTCCAACGCTGACAAGTGATCAGAGGCTGGCCCCCACACATATTTCAAACAGGCACATCCACACTGCCCCCACGGCTGCGCTGAACCGTGACCCCGAGGTGAGGGGGCCGTTGTGTGATGCAGCGGGTTCATTCTCAGTGTGTGAGGTCATTTCCTGCTCTGGGTAATGCAGCGGCCATGATGGAGGCCCCTTCCTAAACGGGCAGATTGGTATGAGGTCTAACGCCAAACCGGATGTGGGTCAGCGTCCGCCATGATAAGAAGCCTCCGAATTGGGCTGTCAGTTAGGAAGGAGTTAGGAAAAGGAGTCTCAATGCTAACTATCATAGCCACTTTAGCATAGGGACCTCTGGTGCTAACTATTCCGTGATTAGGAGCTATGTGTCATCCCTTTAGCTGCCAATGGATTTTTCTTTTTTTTTTTCTCCTTATATGTCTTTGTTTGGACACTATGTTGTTGCATATGCAATGCAGTAGGTGGCGGCATGCGCTTTCGTTTGGCCTCCAGTCCGCCAATAACCTTAAAGAAGAAGAACAGCAGCTGTTGGTGATGTCACTTCCCCTTCCCCTGGGTAAGGACGGTCGAATTGGGAAAATGCTGCTGAAGCAAAAGTTCACTAACTGCAGAGATCTAACAGTTTACCCCATGAGAGGTTGAGAATCAGGAGCTTGGGTTAGGATGTAGAGGCTATAATTTGATGGTTTTGGACGCAGCCATAGTCTAAGATAATACCAGTAAAAGATAAGATAGTATTTATTTTTTATGTGTGGCCAGGAAATCTGAGAAAATGTGTCCTACATATGTTAGGTCAAATGACAGGTTTTTAAAATTCTGTCTGTGTGTTATAACACATTGTGAAAGAGTAGTTCATCATTGTCACACATGGATTGGCCACCATAGAGAACAGATCTTAACCCCACTGAGAATCTTTGGGATGTGCCGGAGAAGGCTTTGAGCAGGTCATACTCTCCCATCATCAACACAAGATCTTGGCAACACTAAAACTTTTCACATTGCAGAAGCTTATTGAAACAATGCCACAGTGAATGTGGGCTGTAAATCAAAGCAGATCCATCCAGTTGCAATGGTGACCACTACGGAAGTGTCACTGTATTTGAGAACACGGTAGTAACAAGAAACGTTTATCACACTGTATTCGATTGTGAAACGGCTACTGCGGTAATCCATTCTCCTTCCATATAGTCACCTCCATGATAACGGAAACAAGATAGATGATCCACCAAATTCAACCAACCACCAGTAAGTAGGAATACAGCAGTCTCAGTATTTCCAATATGACTTCATATATTCCACCCGTGCCAGTAGTGAAAGTAAATATTTAACTTCCAAGAGGTAAACAACTCTGATATTGTGCATATACAAACTGATTACATGATTTGTTAACAGTGACTTGGCCCCAATAGATCTTGTATTAAAATCTGCACAGTGATGTCTTAATGCGCACACTCGCCAAGGTATTGCCCTCACAACTTTTAGCTCAATTGTGCTTTGTCCCCTGAGTAAACAGATGAGTTGACGGGCTTAAATTATAATGAGCTTGTCTTGTCTGTTCTCGCAAGCCCCGGGCAACGTTTCTTAATTTTTACGTGACAACACCAAAATCCTCCTGGTTCGGAGTTTACGCCGGAGTCAGTGTGTTTGTATGGATTGGAAGGAAAGGGGAAAAAAATGTCCATGTGGAATGTCCTCAGAGCTGTATATAGTAAACAAGACAAACACAATCAGCGTCCCGGGGATCCACATCTGGTCCTGGTCGGGCCCCGGATCGGCTCTGATTGAGGGGCCCTTTGTTTGCCACACTGTTGTTTTGTGCCCTGTCACTGGAGAACAACAAAATTGAAGTAAAATAACCTGCAGAGACAGACAAAAGGATCACCTACAGTAGAGAGGATTTTAAGGCCTTTACGAACATGCGCCCGGACTTAGGAGGTGAAGTGTGCAAAAACGTGGGAGAAAACCCTTCGGTTCTTCTTTGGAGGAAGGAACCCATTCACTGGCACAAAGGCAGCCATCGCTACATTTAATAGATGATCTTGAGAACGGTGCATGTGTGAGGGGAGTATGAAGGGTGCGTGAGTGAGCGCGACGGGGTCGTAACCTCCTGCTCTGACGTGGCTCTGTGAAAGAGGCCTCACACCTGTGCCGAACCATGGCTGTACATCATCTGTGCACGCCGGGCTGTGCGCAAGGAGTGACACCAGACACAAGGTAAACATGATATGATTTATGGACTGCTGAGACTACGCTGTGCAATTTCTCTGGAAACACGTGGATTTTTTTTTACAAACAAATTAGCCATTGTACGAGAATCAGTGCATTGTGTTGGTTCTCTGCGTTTGACCCACCTTTAATGGAGAGCAGTGGTTAAGGAGCCTTCCCTACATCTGGGGTAGGATCCTGGTCAGGAGTTGCTGGAGGAATTGCCTGGAAGACTATGCCATAGAATGTACTGACAAACATCAGGATCAGAGCACAGACCATGAATAAATACATTTTGTTTGAAGCTGCTCCCCCTAACCATCCCGTTGTCAAAAAGTTGGCAATCTCAAAGACCTGTGTGAGTTAATTAGATGATCGTTTCAGCCAGGAGTTCAACTTCAGACTAACTTCTAGAAGACTGTGTTGAGAGGTGAACTCATTGGACCACCCGACTCTTACTACTGTTTTAGCAACTTGTAAATGTGCCATAATATTGAAGCAGTATTTTTCTCTAATGTGTTTACAATAAAGATCTATAATGGCAAAAGAGGTTTGCTCTACAACAAGAAAATATGTTTTTGTAATTGTACTGTATCCTTACACTGAAATAAAATAAAATCGGACACATCAGTTGCAATGTATCATTTGCCGTCCACTAGCCGTCCATAATACACGCTTTTACTATTCTTTACAAAGACCTGCTTTTTAACAGAAACAAAAATCGGGAGTGGATTTTTGGCCAGGCAAATGTATCATCATGTCAGAGTATGAACTTCATGCTATCAGACTTATAATGCATTTCTTTTTGAAAATAAGAGCCTGGTACAAAGGAGATAAGACTTGTGGCTGAGCAGTTAGCGCTTTTGCAACACAGTAAGAAGGTCCCGAGTTTGATTCCCAGACCCTGCAGGTCTTCTGTGTGGAGTTTCCAGATTTCTCTTCTTTTGTCTGGATGGGTTTCCTTCAGTTCCCTATTAGGTTAATCCTCCAAGGTGATTCTGACCAGGACTGATCAGCCTGGCTCGACATCTGGAGATGAGTCCCGGGCTGCTGCGCTGTGGTCGCCCACTGCTCCTTACAGGCTGCCTCAGCGGCGTCGAAGGATGGATTGAAAACTAATTTCCCTACAGGGACAATAAAGTACACCTAAACCTGAGTATAGCATTTCAATGATCATTTTCCAAATTTCATTGACAGCACATCACTTTACACTTATGACAATGATACACGAATACACGGGCTATGCAAAAACAAAAAAGTAGACACTTGCATATACGTAACTCACTGCTATGATCTGGGGTTTCTGCAGTTGGTCAGGACTAGGTTAAAGCCACACCACATAGAATTTTACCCAAAAAATAAAAATGAAATACAAGCTTTTATTTTATGACAGATATTTTCAGCATTGAAAAATACAAACATGTGATTTTGCTGTGAGCGGCTCAGCTCTCCTAAGAGATGACATAACTTTACCGGGAGTGGGAACGTCTCCAGCTCGTTTCCATGGAGATGTCGATTAAAGTCAGCAGAATTTGAGATTTGAACAGGTTAGGTTCCCATCCAAATCCATTCTTTGATTTCTCACAGCAGTAATAGCATTTTCTGTGTGGGGCTGGTCATTAAGAGTAAGTTTTGTATTGATGGCAACAGTATAGTCCAAAATGTTACGCAGTGTACCTTTAAGCTACACTATGTGCCCCAAAAAATGGGATTGTCTTCCTGAATGGCACGCCATATTCCAAGATGACAATGCCAAGATTCGTCAGGCTCACACTGTGAAAAAGTGGTTCAAAATTTTCATAGAGTCCAGATCTTAACCCCATTAAGAATCTTTGGGATGTGCTGGAGAAGGCTTTGGGCAGTGGTCACACTCTCCCATCATCAGTACAAGATCTTGGGGGAAAATGAATGCAACACTGAATATTATCACATTGCAGAAGCTTATTGATGCCACGGCAAATGCGTGCTGCAAAAAACAAAGCCTAAAGGTGATAGTATAGATGCACCAAACACCTGTCAGACCATGATAAGTAAGAATTTCCTTTCAGGCATATCTTCTACCAGGAGGAGCTTCAAAATTGACAAAAGTTTTTCCAGTGAGATGTGAACCTTCTCCGTGTTTATAGGAAATATACATTGCGATATTGTGAGAGCTCCAGTAGCTTTACTTCTGTACATATGGTTTGTGCGTAAGCCTCGTGTGCCTTGTAACTGATGGGGTTGATCATTCGTAACCGTCAGAAGAGGAAGTGCTGCGTGCTTGAGGCTTCTGCTGCTGATGACCTTCACACATGTGGGGAAAACACAGGGAAAAAAAGCCTTCTGTAAATAATGGGAGCTCTGTCACTCCACAACTGCCTTCATTCCTTTTCACTCATCCATACTCTGCTGATTTATGGCATTTTCAACATAAACACTGTACATGTGGCAGAGTCTATTCAACTTGCTAACAGATAGCTTGTGTTCATTGTTCAGTAGAGTTGAGCGATGTTGCAATCAAACAAAACGATCTTGATTTTTGTCGGTGCGAATGTGGGACAATGCAAGAGTTCAGTATGCTGCTATACCATATTTCAATTTGAATTATGGATCATTAAGAAAACAGCAAGTTTATTGAATGAGGAGATAAAGTTTGTTGTAACTGAGTCAGTACAACAGAGATTATCCAATGGCTTGTGTTTGCTTGCTCTCCTCTCTCATTCAGCCTTGTACACAAGCAAAAGGAAACTCGATGGTTTCTTTTTCTTCTGTTTCTCCTCAGCTGTGGTCCCCGGAAGGGCACAGAGGAGCGTTCACCCCGGAACAAGCCCGGAGGTCCGGACCACACACATACAGCTCTCACACCAGCTTCAGTCCTATATATCCCACAGTACTTTTATGGGGTAGTCATTCTGGTCGGGCGTGTGGCTCAGTTCTTTCATACTTTGGATGAAGGAGAGGATTAGTTTTGTGAAATATATGTATTGGATAATTCAGGAGAGGAAAGCAATATGGGGTTGTGTGTTATTGGGACTGTCTTGGTGTGACTCAATTGGAGGTGGTCAGTGAGTAAATTTATTTAAGTCTGAGTCTGAGTCTTTGAGGAGCTGTTTCAGTAGTATTTCTGTTGGTATTTGGTATTTATTTTACTCTACTGCATCTCAAAGAGAAAATAATACTTGAGAGTTTGAAAAGTTTGAAAGGGGTGGCACGGTAGCACAGTGGTTAGCGCCTCTGCTTTATAGCTTGAAGGTCCCGGGTTCGATTCCCACCTGGACGGGGCCTTTCTGTGTGGAGTTTGCATGTTCTCCCTGTCTCTGCGTAGATGTCCTCTGTGTACTCTGGCCTCCCCAACCACTAAAAACATGTGCACTAGGTGACTCCTCCAGTCAGGTGATTCTGACCATCAGCCTGGCTCCACATCATGGAGATGGTTCCCCGGGCGTGGCGCTGCCGTCCACCACTGCTAACTTCCCTATGGGAACAAAAAAGTAAGACTTTAAATTGTAAGGCGTATAATGCACACTTCAGAAAAGTAAATGGCACTGTGCATGTTTATTATCAATTATTTGATAATAAACATGCTATAATGATGATATAATTTGTCCATGCCCTGTTGCCGTACTTGTTTGTTTGTTTATTTGTTTGTTTGTTTGTTTGTTTGTAAGTAAGTAAGTAAGTGAGTGAGTGAGTGAGTGAGTGAGTGAGTGAGTGAGTGGGTGAGTGAGTGAGTGAGTGAGTGAGTGAGTGAGTGAGTTCTTTAGTTGTCATTGTACAACTGCACAACAAAATTGCGTTCAGGTGTTGGGTTAGTCCTGAACAGCATTTTTTTAGAGGTAAAGGAAACGGAGTGCTGCCTTCAGTGCTCCTCTAAAACGGTGCACAGCCTCCTTGGTTTGGCCCGTTTCAGAGCGTGGTGTCTTGCACTGGTCAGCTCCTCCACCTCCTCCTTGCTCTTCCTCCTGCGCAGCTCTCAAATGTCTTTAGCACATGAGCAAATGGTTTACTTTTTAAAAAACCTGGGTCCTTCATGACTAGTACGCACTCTGCAGTAAAAAAAAAAATACACTGAACCTCACAAAAACACAGTAAACATGTACAAAAGTATCCAGATACATTAAGTTGTATTGGAGGGATCTGTACTAAAGAAATGTAAGTGCTTTAACAACCACTGAACACAATGGATCTTTTACTATTGTTACTATTGTTACTATTGTGGAATTAACGGTAGTACTGAAAAAGTATGTTTTTTTTTACCCCTTTAGCTGAAGAGGTTCGCCTCTCGTCTTTGTCAATAAAGATTGTGTTTACATTAATTACCACATCAAATTCTGGTTAAGTCAAGTTACTCTTTATTAATCAATTATTACTTAATGAAATGTATATTTCTGGTTTAGTTATATAGATAATGTTGCTTAGCCACTTGATTGAAATATAATGAAGGCTACTAAAAGAGGTGCTAAGGTGGAGCGAGCTGTGCAGAAAAGCCACCATGAGAGGTCCGACAGCTGTTTGCCAGTGTGCCGCAGTCAGCTGACAGTAAATCCAGCACATACCAGGACTATTGCTGCGCACTTCCCCTTGTCCTTGAGTCTGTCAGTCTCCTCTGTGTGCCTTTGTCTGTGTGTGGTCCCAACATTGCAAAACCCACAGGCTTTGACACCACTCTCCACTCTTATCTCAGCTATGGCATCCTTAAGTTCATGTCCAAGCACTTAAAGGTCACGGTCAGTTTGATGTTGATAAATTTAAAGTATTTAGCCCAACCAAAAACTGCTTAAGACCAGTGGTGTGTATGTAGTGTTGCCATGATATTTACTGTCTCACTATCTGATATATTACATTTCTTATAAGAGATGAAAATGAATTATTTGTAGATTTGTATTGAGCTTAACAAGCATCTTGAATCTCTACAGCTGACCATTATTTATTCACATAAATCCTGTATGAAGCCACACCTGACTCGAGGCTTACAGATGAAACATGGCTGCCAGTCTGGTCACACAGCTTAATCACCCACCAACCCATGTGAGAGGGAACTGTTATTGTGATACTGGCACTATGTCTTACACAAGTTTCACTTCAAAAGTCATGTAGAAGATTTGACTTTTGACATTGTTTTCTTCATTCTTGAATGAATGGCCTCAGTCCTCATAATATTGGGTGAGCATTCAAAATTAAACACCAAACTTAGGTTGCATTTGAACATAAATTGGTGCTTTAGCTCTCAGAGGAAACAACATGTCTGACTCTTTCCTCTCCACCTGAACGTTGCATAAGTCCTGCAGACGTGTCATGAGCATACATCAATGACACTGGGATTAGAACAGTGCGCTCAGGGCCTGGGAACGGTACAGGCATCTGTCCCACTCACTGGGTGGTCTGTAACACACTATACTATCCTGAGCACTGGTGTTTTTCACAGTGGGGCCACAATGGATGTGTTGGTGAACTAACAATAGAATCCTATGTGTATCTTTTAGTTTCTGTACTCACTCACAATTATGGGGTCACTGCCCTGAGTGCTCCAATGACCACATACACCACTGATGCCCTCACCCTCCAGGCCTTCTCCAGCTCTTCTCTGAGCCCCTGGTATTTCTCTAGTTTCACATATTCCTTTTTCCTGAAGTTCTGTTCCTGATCTTCGCTCAGTCATTCTCCATTGGAGGTGTTTCCCACTTTGACCTTGGGGTTTCCAGCCCATACTCTGCACAGATGTTCCTGCACCCTGCAGTTATGTGCCGGACTGTCTCAGGGGCCTCTTTGCACAGTTGCACCTGGGGTCTTGTCTGGTATGGTAGATCTGGGCCTTTATTGCTCTGGTAAAGGCCCAGAGCCTTTACCAGAGGGTCTGGTAAAGACTCAAGGCACCAGACAAGGCCTGGTGCTCAAGGCCTGCTCCTGTGCAGCCATGATGAGTGCCTTTGTGCTGTCCTTCAGTCCAGCTCTGTCTAGCCATTGGTAGGATTTCTTGATATCCACCACTTCGGTTATTTTTCAGTGGTACATCCCATTGTTGTTTGATTCTGATTCTTGTTTTTGTCTGTTTCTGTCTTATACGTTATCAGCTGCATCTGCACTATGTGCCCAGAGCAAATTTCCCCATGAGGGACAATGAAGTCTAATTCAATGTCCTCCCATGATGGGACCTCCAGCACATCACCTTCTGTTCAACATTGTCTGAGACATTCACTGATGTTTCATTCTGGATAGTGGATATTTGGAGTTAAACCCTCCATGCACGGTGAGGAGCTTTCGTGCTTTCGTTTAGCAAAACATAAATATAAAGTTAAAAAAAAGAAGAGAAAAAAGCCAGAGAACAACTGTCTTAGCCGCAGGGTCATTGGGTAAATTCAAACACACTGTATTGTCCAAATGCTTTTATGTGAACCATGACTTCAATACTTTAGCTTATTGAAAGCTAGGAATCCAAGAAGTCTTAAAAGTTTTGAAGATAAGTTCGATAAGTTTAGATACACCTCCTCTTGTTTTCTTGTTATGACTCAAATCAATTAACCAGTAATAGACTACAGTATGATAATCCTGGCGCACAAGTGCTAGGTATCTATACTCCTAACCAAAATCAGGAGAACAGATCCTTGGTGCTACAATGAGATCACACACGGGTCGTGATGTTTCCAGTGGCAAAAACTGCCCACAGATTTGTATTTTCCTTGGAGCACTCATAAAAGGGCAGGACATATATGCTCCATCTTCTGCAGTAAAACACAGCATCTTCAAATGGCCCATGTCAGGGAAAGTTTTTCAGCCAGCCCATATTGCACTCCAGCAAACTGTTTGTGAATAGGGGAGCACAGGGAACATAATTGCATGCTTAAACGCCTGAGAAAGTGAGGTGCTGTTCTGCTGAGCTGGTGGTTTTGTGTAGGCTCATTGTTGGGACGTGCAGTCATGCAGCTCTTTGAGTGCCTTCATGCCGCTCCTCATGTTGGGGTGGGGGAGAGGGGGGAGTATTGTCTCAGAGCCACGAGCACTGTCAGAATGAAGAGAGTTTTACTAAGTGCTGTTCAGTTTACCTTATTTGATATCTAAACCAGATTATGAGAAAGGTATTAGAACGATGCCATTGCTTGGGCTTATTTCTGCATTCATAATGGCTGCTGCCGTGCTGGGGCTGTAGCCACTTTTACTGTGTCTTCAAAGGTTGCTAACAGATTGGAAATTAAGTATTAAGAGTATTAAAAACAGTATGGAGCGCAATAGACATGGCTCTCCTGTATTTGCCTTCTAAATTCTATTGAGGATTTCCATATCATCAGTGCAAAAAGTCCTGTAGGGCTCATGTGATAACAAGATGGTAAACCAAAGCAGCAGGGGATGGAATGCACCAGAGGGATGCACACGCCACCCTCACTTCCACTCGAGGACTGGGGCTCGGAGCGACCCCAGTGGACAAACAAAAGGCTCCTCTATGGGACAGCTTGTAACGAGAGGCGCTGCGGCTGCAATATGTTTCTCTATAAACTTTTCCAACTCAGTGCGGTACAAAAGCGAGGAGCCGTACAATTCAGGTCATTGGGGGCAGAGGGACAAACAAGTTCAGTCAGCAAATTCTACACTACGTTACGTGGTACGTAGCATAATTCCATGGGTTATGATGTTATGAAGGTTGGTAGTTTCTGGTTACCACTAGCATTGCACACTGATTCTTCAAATCGGTAATAGGGCCAACATGACCTTTTCAGCATAAGTGCCTGTATATCAATGTGTGTGATTTGCAAGTGATTGAAGAGACCATTGGTGCAGAAAAGCACCCCTCTTCCTTTCAATTAGTCCCAGGGCAGTTGTTGCTTCATGTGTGACCAATGAGTTTATTAATTATGCAGCCCAAATTGTATGAAAGGTTACAAAAAAAGAAAGAGTTACTATTATTTGCTCTCTTGGTGCTTGTCCCCTATATTAGCTTTCAGGTATAACACACAATTTTTGGGCAAGAAGGCCACTGCCTTTTGACAACTTACCCAGCAACATTAAAGCATTGGGCCAAAATTGGGCAAAATTACTGTGTTACTTAATCTTCTTCTTAAATCAATGCATTTTGAAATCACAAAAGCAGCCAATGAAAACACAGTAATCTCCTCATTTAGCAGCTTTGGTGTCCAATATACAAACAAAGACAGGGGTTGGCACACTTGGATACAAAGAGCTAATTCTGCCAAAAAAAGAAAAGTAAAGACAAGAAAATTCCTCAATCCATTTTAATTAGTGTGTTTACGGTGAATGTGAAGACTGAATCCCCTCCAAACCAGGGCAAAATTAGGTATAGCAAACGATGACTGACTCCAGACTAAAGCATGTCAAAATAAGGGGTAATTTAACATTTATCTGCCTGGAGGAGCAGGGCAATAGAGTGGCTCTAAAACCAGAAACTGCAGATTCCTGAACTAAGAGACAAGTTGAGAGAGCTGGATTTCAGAAGAATCTTGTAAGAGAGGACACCCTTGAATGAACAATCTTGGATGCTAAGAGAATACAAATGAGCAATATATAACACTGTCTAATTTTTCCATCTCTGCAATCAATGGCGGTGAATGTGAAACTGTCATTTTTGGCGCGGCTGTGATTGCTTTTGGCCAGCGTCAGGCCCCAGTGACTCATGGGAGAACACAGCGTTTCCTCAGCTCCTGAGAAACAGACAAGACGCTCATTCAGGTCTTCCTCCGCCTCAATGGACGCCTGTCCCCGCCATGTTTTATTCAAATCCCAACCTTGATCCAGCCAAATGAATCTTGGAGAATATGTAGATGGCTCTGCAATTTTAGCCCGTGGTTGTCCAAGTTTGTCCAGGTGGGGTGTAGGCAGTGGTGGAAAAAATATTACTCAACGAGAGGTAATTAGCCTCATTATGCGTGAAGCAAAAGTCAAAAAGCAATTTGTCAACTTTACAAATTGAGCTCATGGCAAATCAATGCTTTTTAAGTTGCTACAAGCTTGTAATAGGGCAATAGGGCTGCTGAATATATCACAAATAATATTGTATTGCAATATTAGGTGATGCAATATCCATATCGCAAGTGCCAAAGGTTCGGTTTTAGTTATAATTTTCCTAATGTTCCATTTTACCCTCATTTTGTGCTTTGTGAAGTCTTGTTTTGCCACAAATGGAACATACAGTGTAGAAAATATAGACGTTTATATGATTTCTATATTGCACACCCGCATAGCATATTATTTAATTTCGTGCTGCCCTACATGAGGCCAAATGTACATTTTTGAGCTCTTAACCAAGTCTTAAAGGGACTATACAGAGTTTAAAAATGTGAAAATTGAGTATTTTCCTCCCCCTACATGTTCTAGCAATGTCCTAATGTGTAGAGCTCAGACCTGTTCACCTCAACTGCCTCTAAAATCCTGCACTGTCACTCAAAAAGTTGTTAATTCAGTCCGAAGTGTCGTCATGTACGAGCTTAATATAGAACCTGCAGTTACGCACAAGACCTGAGGTGGCAGTAGTGAGCATAAAAATGACCAACTTGTGTATAGCCCCTTTAATGTTGTTCTGGAATGAAAAGAAACAACAACAAAAAAACAGAAGATGACTCAAGCAATAACTTTAGTCACTCTGCTGGCAAGAAAAAATGCATTTACTGAAATAGGACAGCATGAATACCAACTTCAACCTTTTTTCCGTTAAAGCTGGGGTACCTGATTTTTGCTTTTCAAACAGTGACATTTTTTGTTTTTGCCCAAACCTGTTTGTAGCTCTCACAGTCCCTCCTGTGTATTCAAATTGTCCAAAGAATATAATTACATGTACATTTCACACCCATATACAGCATTGAGTGGTAACAAAGTGAAGCGGGGGCGGCCACCCCCAAGATAAATTCCACTAATTTAGATTGGACTTCTATCACCCATTGCTCAATAAAACTTTAGGTGAAGACAATACAACAAGGTCTGTCTTTTGCTGTGTTTACAACATATTCTGAGCTTGCAAAAATAAATGTATTCTACGACATCAAAAAAACAGGTACCCCAGCTTTAATAATTCTAATATCAGTTACAAAAGGACCATTTTTGTAATCTATCTCTAACCATTCATACACTCTGATTTGACATATCTTGAAGCCAATATTTGAGCACTTTAGTGTCATCATGCACCGGAGAGGCCAGCATGGTTCAGAAAGAGAACAAGGGTATCAGCCATATAGGATTTGGCCTCACTTTATGAGAACATGTGCGGCAGCTGCCCTATAAATCCCAGTGTCGAGAACACAGGAACAAAACGTCCCATTTTTGTATGGCAGTGTACCATGGCAAGCAGCAGCAAGTCGTGCCTCATCGGGAGCGTTTAGGGAAAGTCAAATCAGGGATGGAGAAGTGAGACAGTGTTATCCTCTGTTTACGAGTCTGTTCTGCGTAGCAACAGCACAAAAAGTCACATCATTGATAGCCATCAGATCAAACCACGGCCACAGACAAAGAGAGCCCAGCTGAGCCTTATGGCAATTACCAAACTCCCAGACCACCAAGTGTTTATTTACTGTCGAGCATGCTTCATTTGCATCTTGTTAAAAGCTCTTGCTGTCAGCATCTGAAAACAACAAATAGGCAAAATAAATGATTTCAAATGTCTATTTTACGATTGAAATCAAATAATAGATGAGTTAAGATTCTTCAATATAATCCTGTTATTAATGTGAAATACATCTGTAGGCCTTTGTGCAAACCCAAAGCTTACTTCATTATTGTGCAAAAATATGTATAATCGGCTGGCACACAATTACACAAGGGATTATTTACAAGAAATTCACAGATTCTTTAATAATTATCAACAATTTTCTTATTTTCATATCTAAACTACTACTAAACTACTAGACATAAAAATTGCATTGTGTGGAAGAATACTTAGATTTTACATAGAAATAAGTCTCTGTTTTTAGAAAATTGGTTGAACAAAAATGTAAGCATATAGTAATTGGCTTACAGATTACTTAATAATAATGGTGATTGGTTTCATTACAATGAGTTAATAGACATATAGTATTGAAACAAAACAAAGAGTGTTTGAAATGGTGATTAAGTCAATTCCACACTGTGTTATTTCTTTAGCAAAAAGTTCACAGCTAAATGACTTGAATATAAGCAACGACCCATCGCTGTTGAGGGAATAAGTCTCATTGATAAGAAATGTACAAATAGCTTTATCAGAGCTCATTTTGATGCCTTTGCAAATCCTGCATGTAAACAAAAATGGATTCCTGTGAGTAGAAAACAATGGAGCACAGTTTTTCTGTTACCTTATAAGTACATTCTCACTTATATGGTCAAAATGTGCATATTTAAAATTAATCATATATTATTATTATAGATTATAGATTATATGAGTCATTTTTAAAAAGATGTCAATAACAAGTGCTCCTTTTGTCAAGGTGAAAGTATTGAACATTATTTGTGGAATGTCCTTTAGTTTGCACTTTTTGGTCTGATGTAGGACAATTACCTCACAAGAATTATTAAGAGTACTATATTGACGCAACTCTATATTTACTGACCAGCGGCATCGAAGGATGGGTTAAATGCAGAGGACAAATTTCCCTACGGGGACAATAAAGTATACAAACAAACAAACAAACCAAACACACACGACTCTATATTTACTGACCTTTGACACCAGCAAAATATTATATCCAATCAATAATAATAATTAAAAAAAAAATCATATTTGAAAACCTATTTGGCCTCGCTTGAGAAAATGAATGCAAATAATTAAAAAAAAAACGAACTAAATCAGTCAACCTTCTTGAAAAATACAATCTTATCATTCTTATTATTGTGGTGAATGAGCAGACCCCTGTGTTTTCTTCTTTTGTTTGTGTTTACTGATTGACATGAGCATGTTGTATCTATGTGTCTGAGGATTTTGCTTGAACATGAACATATTATAGCTATGTATATGATTTTGCTCTGATGTTTAATAAAAAAAAAGAGATAAAAGTTGTAGCGTTAGCATGAATTTTACAGTGCACTTTCGACACAAATGATTTTCAACAAACACAAACACAATCGTCACTCACAGGTAAATAATGTGACTTACGGGGTCAAAATAATTATTTCATGTAACTAATGTCCGTGCATTAGTCTAATATGTGAGTTGGCAGTTTATTCATTGTTAAAACAAACTCAAACATAACGAATCTGCGGGAACGAATGAGAAGACACATAAACATTCGGCATTCCCCTCTGAAGCTGTTTGGTTGCAGCTTTGCTCAGTTTTCCTGTGTTTATCCTCTTATTTTCTAGAATAAAGGGATGCTGTTGTCCTAAAGGGATGCAGTGGGATTGTATCCCCAGTTTAACTACTTTATGTGGGTATGGCATGCTGTCATTTCTTGTCGTTACGTTAATATTATTAATAGGCTAACCTAGCTTAGCTAACGCTACATGTATTTGACAACTATCTCTTCACTACAGGCAAGGAGTTGTTACTTGTGTGCTGTCATGGCTTCAACCACTGCGGTATATGGTTAGTGCTTTGTTTTGTGTTTCATTTTCTTAAAAAAAAAAAGTTACACTACCGGTCAAAAGTTTGGAGACACTTTTTTCCCCCTTTTTATTTCAATACCATTTACACTGTAGATTCTCATCGAAGGCATTAATTTAGGAGTGAACACATTGATTCTTCTTCTTCTTCTTCTTCTTCTTCTTCTTCTTCTTCTTGTTCTTCTTCTTCTTCTTCTTCTTCTTCTTCTTCTTCTTCTTCTTCTTCTTCTTCTTCTTCTTCTTCTTCTTCTTCTTCTTCTTCTTCTTCTTCTTCTTCTTCTTCTTCTTCTATTACTGCTTTGCATTTTAAACTTCTCAATGAGCTTCACGATGGCACAGAAATGGTTCTCACTTCACAGACTGTTTCAGGTGACACCTTGTTTTTAGAAGCTCATTGACAAAATGTCAATAATGAAAGGTGGCAATTTAGAAGAACTTAAAATATAAAACATATTTTGAGTTGTTTGACCCCTTTTTGTTTCCTACATGTGTTTTATTTATAGATTAATGTCTTCAACGAGAATCACAGAGAGTAAACAGTGTTGGCAACAAAGAAAAGCTGATAAAATAATAAATAATAAAAAGCGTCTCCAAACTTTTGACTGGTAGTGTGTACACTAATAACATACTATTATTATAACAGCTATTTTTTTGGAACATGTTAGATTGATAATTTACCCCACTTGAAATTGTCCAAATTTAAATGGATTTTCCACAGTAAAATGGGATGAAGGCGACACTTGTCTGGCTCCAGATCCTAAAGATGGCATCCTACGCGAAGCCACAATTCGTAGACTGTCTTCTTCGTCTGAGCATCCTCCTTCCACTGCCTGGCTAATATTTAAAGACCATGGGACAGACGGAGTGGAGGAATCTGTGCCGGTGTCCAAATTGAAAGAGCCCAAAGCTAACAGTTTTACCCAAGAGAAACCTTTCTTTCCTGCCACTGTGGTGAACTCTAACGTCTCTGTGCCTTTTGAACTAAGTTGTGAAGACAAAGTGCCCTACACTATCAATAGATATTTGAGAGATTACCAGAGAGAGGGAATAAAGTTCATGTACAGCAACTACATTCGTTCCAGGGGATGTATCTTGGGAGATGACATGGGTCTAGGTAAAACAGTACAGGTAAGAAAAAAACCTACAGTTCACTTAACTCGATGCCTGTATGGATTTGAATTTGTCAACTGCCTCATTGTACACCAGGTTATTGGTTTCCTTGCTGCTTTATTGCATAAAAAAGGCACGTGGGAAGACATTGACAGTAACCGACCATCGTTTCTCCAAAGCCAAGCTTGTGACTCTAATCCAAACAAAGTAAGTGTAAAATAGACCAACTGCCGGTAATTCTCACATTACAATTAATGTAGTGATTATGCTTGAGTCACAGGCACGGCAGACCAAATAATCATCTGAATTATTAGCTTTTTCATCATTGAGTTTTTAAAGCAAATATTGTGCACTATTTAGGTCTTCCTCATTGTGGCTCCTCTGTCAGTGCTCTATAACTGGAAAGACGAACTTGAGACATGGGGTCACTTCCAGGTTGTGGTTGTCCATGGGTTAAGGAAAGAAGAGGAGTTGAATCGCATCAAGAAGGGGCGTATTGAGATTGCACTAACGACATATGAGACACTCCGGCTTTGTCTTGATCTTTTCGACAAGTAAGCAATGCATACATATATATTTTTGTTATTATTATTATTATTGGAAAGTAATTTGAATTGATCCCCTGTTGATTTTGCAGCATTGACTGGTCTGCTGTTATTGTTGATGAGGCACATAAGATTAAAAACCCTCACTCTTTGATTACGCAGGCAATGAAGGAGCTTAGATGTCAGGTTGGTGACTGAATATAAATGGAATTTGTTCAGGCACATGTTCTTCCAAAACTTTTCACATCTCTCTTAATTTTCCTAGATTCGAATAGGCCTCACTGGGACCATCTTGCAGAATAATCTTGAAGAGCTATGGTGTGTCATGGATTGGTAAGTTCAAAGTGCATTGCTCATCGTTTACATGTGACATGTAACAAAAATATTTGTTTTAATAAAGGGCTGTGCCCAAGTGTCTTGGTAGCTTGGGACACTTCAAAACCAAGTTTTCTGAGCCTATAGAACAAGGGCAAAGGCACAGTGCTACCAAACGTGCCCTTGCAACTGGGAGAAAAGTAGTTCGAGCTCTAGTGAAGAAGATTTCTCACTCCTTTCTAAGAAGAACAAAAGCTCTCATTAAGGAACAGTTACCCAAGAAGGACGACCGAGTAGGTTACGAAAAAAAAAAAAAATCATGACTAAATGATTTAAAGTAGTCATTTAGAAAAATCTCTTTGTGTTCCATTGATCCCAGGTGGTGTATTGCTCTCTGACAGACTTCCAACAATCAGTGTATGAGACCGTTCTGAAGAGTGAAGATGTGACTTTACTGCTAAGATCTTCTGAGAAATGTGACTGTGGAAGTGGTCATACAAGGAGACGCTGCTGTTACGATGTCAGTTAATAATTTAGGGACATTTCCATTGCGTTGTATGCCGTCGATGGATAGTTTTATATTGATTCATATGTTTTCCTCTGTCTCTGCAATAAATGATGATACAGGCCAATTCTGAAGGTGTTGCGATGAAAAAACTTTACTTCACGTATTTGGCCATATTGAGGAAAGTTGCCAACCATGTGGCTTTGCTTCAGTCCAGCCCAGGGACCAGCAAGAACCAGGTACAAAACTAAGGTATTCTTATATTTGATGAATGCGGCCTTTTATTTTGTTTTCTCTCTGTTGCATAGAAAAAGTATTTGGGCATCATCTGTCAGAAAGTATTCCAACAGTTTCCAGACTTTGTGCAGAGATGTAAGCACGAAGCATTTGAAGCCTTATCTGATCCAATGTACAGTGGCAAAATGAAGGTACTGTGCTGCGTCTGTGTACTAAGCTCAAATGCACAAATCGTGTTCTCTAATATTTGCCATCTTTCTAAAGGTCTTACAAAAGCTGTTGAATTACTATCTTCAAAGAAAGGACAAAGTGCTTCTGTTTTCTCTCTCGACAAAGGTAATCACATTGTTCGCATGGTTTGGGGGATTATTATTTTGTAATTTAAGTTGCTTATGGAACACGTGGCCTTTTTGTATGTAACTGTGGTAAATTGTGTCAATGAAATGTCCAATTACTGATTTGATTATTAGGAATTTGCACAGGAAACTCCAGTTAAGCTTTAATCCTAATGAACGCTGTCACCTCAGGAAGTGTGATACCATTTCTGGCATCATTCTGCTTATTCAGGTCTAAGTACATGCGTAGTTCCAAGGGGAAAGTCACGATGAAACATATTTAACGTCCAAATAAACACAATAATTTCTATATTCGTCCTGAGAGTAAAATGGTTTGTCTTGTATTAGTTTTGTTTGCTGAACCATCTCGCTTGTGTGTACTCAACCGCCATGTTTATCGGACCCTCATCGTTTCTTTGTTTTGCTTGGAACCTCGCAGTTGTTGGATGTGCTGGAGAGCTACTGCATGGCTGAAGGCTTGGACTACAGCAGATTAGACGGGAACACCAAATCCAAGGAGAGAGTCCAGATCGTTAAAGAGTTCAACAGTTCCTCTCACATTAACATATGCCTTGTTTCCACGATGTCAGTAAAGGCTTTGTTTTTTTTGTCGTTATAAATTCATGCGACGGTAATGTACAGCCTCATTGTTTTACACTTTCAGGGCAGGGGGACTGGGGCTGAACTTTGTAGGAGCTAATGTGGTCGTTTTGTTCGACCCCACATGGAACCCTGCCAATGATCTTCAGGCTATTGACAGGTACACTCATGGGCACATTGTATATTCACGGTGGGATATAAGTTGTAATAACAATTGTGTACGATTATAGGGCGTACCGTATTGGCCAGTGCCGAGATGTAACCGTTCTCAGACTAATCTCTTTGGGAACAGTGGAAGAAGTGATCTACCTACGACAAGTTTACAAACAGGTACCATGCTATTAATCAAAAAACAGGGTTTACTGACTAAGGCAGAGCTATGTGATGCAGGAAGACATAATAATATATATATATATATATTTATTAGCTGACCTGTAGCAGATATTTCAAAGTGAAATCATGTTTTCATGAAATTCAGAATTAGAGACAACTGAAATTGTGAATATCTTCAAAGGAATAGGCCACCGTTTTTTACCTTAGCTTAGACGAGTTCGTTTGTACCTGTCTGTACCCGCATGCCTTCTATCACAGCACAGACGGCGTTAGCATTTAGCCTCTCCTCCTCTCCTCCTCTCCAAAACAGGTGAAGACAGAAGCTACCTGTTACACTACAAAAGTATAATTACACAAAATTAAACAATGTGGATTTTCTAAGCGGATAAAGAGGGGAACTATATTGTAAGGCGTAATAATACCAGGAGCAGTTTGGCATCCGCACAGTAAAGTGAATATATTACTGTGCGGATGTTGCACTACTCCTGGTATTATTACGCCTTACAATATAGTTCCCCTCTGAAGACCAGACAGAACATACCTTAGCTTAAGGTATGTTCTTACCTTAAGCTAAGGTAAGAACATATCTCAGTATGTAAAAACGGTGGCCTATTCCTTTAAGGACAGGGAGAATGTTATTATGGATATTTTAATGGTTATCTTATTCCTACATCATAAAGATATGAATTGATGCTGTATTAATGTTTAACCTCTTACCTCCCGCCTTAACCGAGCGCATTTACACCAGTTCAGTTTTACCCAAATCTAAAAGCTTCTAGACTTGAGCTTCCAATAACGTAACGCATCATTTGAAAGCTAAGAACTACAAAACTGATCGTAACTTTTTTGTTACATTGTCGCCGCATTTATGTAGTGCTGGCCGATATATCGATATTTAAAACATATCCATATCTTTTTAAGTGAGACATGGAATTAGACCATATTCATTGCTTTTTTCCATGGCTTTTTTGTTGTGCTGTCACCACATTTATGTCACATTTTTGAAGTGCTTTTGTCGTGTTTTCGTCTCTTTTTTGGCACTTTTTTGTCATGTTTATGGTATTTTTGTTTTATTTTTTGTTGCTTTGTCATATTCTACTTGATCTAAATTTATATAAAACCAGCTGCTGATGTTACATTTTAGTTAATTTACAAGATAATATGCTTTAAAGCCGTACAGAATATTTTGTAATGTCCCTATTATATATTTTTGTTGATGTTCCAGCAATTGCATTCGTCAGTTGTGGCGGTGGAGAATGCCCGGCGGTACTTCGAGGCCGTCCAGGGGGTTGATGCACAGAAGGGCGAGTTGTTTGGCATGAAAAACCTCTTCAGACTTCAGACCCGGGGGACATGTCTTACACGTCAGATCCTGGAGGTCCGAGAGCCGCCATGCCTTTTTCTACATCTGATTTTATACAGGGCATGTGATTCACCCACGTCTTACTTTTCTTATAGAGAGAAGGACAGGTGGAGGCGGGGCTAACAACAGCCCGAACCCACATGGCTGAGGAGAAGGAAGAGGAGGCTAAGGCAGTCGCTGTGAGTGTTTCCCATGCTCACATCTTACAGCTGCCCATTCCCACTGAACATATGGCCTTTACTGTCAGTGCAGATGGTAATGGCAGCAGCTCTGGACTAACTCTGAGTAATTTGTGTGGGTGGCAGTACTTTACAGTGGTGTAATAGTATGGCCAAAGTATGGAAATAACATGGTAAATGTGTAATAACATAGATGTTTTTCAAAAAATGGATGAGATGATGATGATGACTGAAAACATTGAGAATAAATAAGTTAAGTGTGACATGACACACAATAATTAACTACTTCCGGGTCCAAACTGTTGAGAGTTCCACTGATAAACACAATCTCCTGCTGAAATAACTACAGATTGTTAGAGAAATAACAATGGTGTTTGAGAGGATAAGATGAAGAATAGGCAGCAGTCTGGATATCTTATACAAGTATATTTACAATTGGTATGGGACCCGGAGACATGAACTCGAGACATTGCGCTACTCTTACCATTCAAGTCTGTCTATACTTACACAGAAAAGGGATAAATACCCTCTCGAGCGTCATACTGAAGCCTACAGCGATAGTACGACTGTGCAGCTTGACCCAGTATTATAAATAATGACTTAATGTTATCCTCTAACACAGATAAAAGGTTGTTTTCCACCTAGTTCGAACAATATAGCTCACCATTTCTCCAGGTAAAATAAAGATATTTGTATCTATTATAGAAAACGCTATCTCAATGGCTGCCGCCTGGGCGCCGCCATGTTTATTTCCCATACCGACTTTGAAGCTAAGCAGGGACGGGCCTGGTTACGACTGGGATGGGAGACCGTTTGGGAACACCAGGAAGCCTGGCGACAGTAGTGAGTTTGTGCGTGGTTGGTGGTGGGGGCTGATGTGCGCATAATTGTTCAGCAACTTTGAGCGTCTGGAAAAGCGCTATATCCGCGGCCGGCCCCCCCGTGATGGTCCCACCAGCCGCGGGCATTGACCACGGGTCCATATGGACCGCGGTGCTGCTGTCCGAGGACAACCCGCCGTCACCACAACGCGAGTGCACGAGATCTGACTGCCGTGCGTGTGCGCGCATCCAAACAGGGCGGTGTGTGTCTGCGTGTGTGCGCGCGCGCGTGTGTGCGCGTGCGCGTGTATGTGTGCGCGCGCGCATCCAAACAGGGCCATGTGTGTCATCGTCACTCACCGCTAACCTGCAGACGCTCCGCACAGGTACAGTTACATCCTCCAAAAGACATCTGCGCGTCTTTGTTTAAGTCTCTCCTGCAGTGACCGAGCCTGTGGTTCATTATAGATCCAGGCAGTATTCCGTCTCTAAAGCTTTGTCTCCGAAAAACAGTACACGCAAAACATTGCCCAAAAGCCTCTAATCACACGCGCTGCTCCGACTGCTTTCTCCTCCGTGTGAGTAAAAGCGAAAATGAAACTACAACTTAACGAGCGCATGGCCTGCACTGCGTAGTTTTTTTCTCTTTTTTTTGCTGCTGCACCATTTGTTTTCTATTTTGCTTTCACGTTTTGTGAGCCCAGAGGTACATTTTACTCTAAAGCAGCTTTGAACGCATTGCCAATTTTATTGTAAGGTTATAAATACTGTCTACCAACAATCATTAGGCTATTTCATTTCAAAACCTACTTATTACTTTTTTTATTGCACACTACCGTGATGCACCAAACCACGGGTCCTGCACCGTGAACCAAACCGTTAGAGCTGAACCCCTAATATTTATCTATAATTATTCCACTGTCTCTTGAATTCTATTCCCTGAGCTTAGCGAACATATTGTCGTAGTTTATAAGAAAGGAGTACGGGTGCATCAAACACTCCCATTGCAGATTGTTTGCAATTATTTTTAGCATTCATTATTTTAAACATTTGTAGTGGCCATAGTTTTTGGAATGGGTTGGGAACCACTGGTCTACAGCTGAACTGTGTGACGGGTTGGACATTTCTTTGTAATCACTCATAATCTCAGAATATCCAATGTGGAGACTAGCGAGACCCGGCCGAAGGCCGAAGGCCGGGTCTCAGCTAGTATTTAAAATAAGCCATCATTGTGTATGGAAAAGAATATTCGATAATTAATGCCAGGAAGGCAGTACTTGTGATCAATCAGCTAAATCCCATTATAATGAATACAGCTAAAGCTCTGCAGAGTGATGATGTCATCATTTAACGTATAGCATCAAGATTCATTTAACATTTTAAACATAAACATTTGGGAGAAGACTGAAATATGGACTAATACAAGAATAATATGCATTTCAAAACATTTTGTAGGGGCTTAAACCGTAGGGTCAGCTGGTGATAGATAGAATAAGACTCGGGATATTTGGTTGTTTGCAAAGAATATTGTAATCAGGGGTTATAAACTCACCAGCCCTTTCAGAATACTTCGAAATCACCCGTTCTGCAGCAAATGATTGAGGCTTATGAATGAATTTAACACAGTTTGCAAATGTTGAAATATCACCTTGGCTACTACAGCATTGTCGAGTAATGCATTTTTAAATAAGAAAGAAAAAAAGCTCTTGTTTGGACATTCAGGCCTAAACAATTACAGTCTTTGCGATTTGATGTTCGCAACCATCCAAATAGGCATTAAATGTGCAGTCCTGCTATAGAGGCCCTGTTTGTGACACTGATTTCTTTGTAAGACTTCTCCGTTCCAGTTCGTGTGACCCAGCTGGATATAATTACCAATCTTATAATGGAACCAACAGACCACACTGAAGGCCTTCTTGGGCTTCGGAGCTATTTGTTTACCCCACGATTGGCTCTTCTCATCTCGTTCCACATTGTCCTCCTCAGCTTGCTGCTCCTCCGAGGCCATTTGAATTCCTGCACAAATAACGAATACACTGGAGTGCTTTAACATGCGCACAGAGAGGGAGGCCCGAGGCAACACATGCGCGCAGGCACTGTAACCTCCGGGAAAGTGTCATGGCAAATGTCATGAAATCAGGAACACTGTTGGTGGTCCCTGCCATAAAGACGCGTTCACACAGCAAAGTGCAAATGTGCTGGCCGCTTTGTTCCGGTCGCGTTAACATCGGGACAGGGAGCATACGTCACATGGATGTTTCTAAATTACACAAAGAGGTCTCACATTAGCCGGAGTGTTGCCTGACAGACTGGTGGAGTTTATGGCTAAATAAATATTGTACTACATTTAAGGGGAATGTTTGACCGTATTCTCTAATGTCGCTCTTTACTGTCCTGGTTTCAGAGATTAGGTCGCTTCAACAGCCAGACTACTTAAAAGGAGTCCTCCAATGGGCTGGAATCATTTGTTTTTCTATTATCACACTTGGCTCAGTGTTGCTTTGATCTGGTGTCAGTTTTTGAACCCGGAGGAGAAAAGAAGCTGCAGAGAGGACAGGCGCGCTGTGTTATAAAATATCAGCTGTTTGACAGAATCGTGTAGTTTGTTCGCCCTTACGATTCTCACTTGTTATTTCTGAACCCCCAGACATTCTATAATCGCACTAAATCCAGTCGTGTGTGGATCCCCCATTCTTTATAAACTCATTTAAGACTGGAAAAGTTGTGTAGTGTGTGCTGACCTTTAGTTTATGTGCAGTGTTCACTCACAGGGGTTTATGAATTTCACTCCAATCAAAACTCCACCTGGAGGACTTTAAACTGCATTTAAAGGGACTTTACAGTGTTTAAAAATGTTAAAATTATGTATTTTCCTCCCCCTACATGTTCCAACAATGTCCTAATGTGTATAATGAGCCCAGATTTGTTCACCACAACTGCCTCTAAAATCATGCACTGTCACTCAAAACGGTGTTACTTCGGGTCCGAATTGCCGTCATGCACGAGCTTAATATAGAAGGTGCAGTTACACATATGACCTGAGGTGGCAGTAGTGAGTACAAAAGGACTAACTTGCATCTAGCCCCTTTAAAGTCCTGCATGTCCACATGTTTGTGGAAATGCTCTACCCTGAGCTCAGAGCCTCCAGAATCCAGTCTCTGAGGTGAGGTTACTGGAGCAGAACTAATGTGGACCTTATTGTGGACAAGTGCTGGGATTTTAGTTGAAAGAGAGAGACCTTTAGGTTTTTTTGAATTGGTTTTAGTCAATTGGACCTGGCAACACAATGTGCGGAGCTCAAGAACCAAAACAAAAGATGTAAACATAAACAACTTTTACATAATGTTTTATTACTGAAGGCTTGTTTTGTTCTTTTTATGTTTATGTGTGTAAATCCACTTTACAATTTTTATGAATTATTTTGCACTATTCCATCTTACCCTAACAATACTATATGGTAAATGGTCTCAACTTATATAGCGCTTTTCTACCTTTATCAGGCCCAAAGCGCTTTACAGTAAAGAACCAGTCACCCATTCACACTCTCATTCATACACCAATGTACGCAGACACTAGAGGCAAATAGGGTGTCTTGCCCAAGGACTCAACGACAGTGTGAATTTGTGGGAGCTTGGATTCAAACCCACGGCCTTCCGTTCACGAAACGACACACTCTACCACCTGCGCCACCGTCACCCCATATAACCTTAACCTATAGCACCGTCAGGCCCGTGGGCAAAATCTGGCTCTCCAACTGATAGACCCTGATAAATTTCCATATTATTATTGCAGAACAGAAGTTGAAACACTTTTTAGTTTTTTTGAGAGAACAGTCCAAAAAAAAAAAATCTTTAAAAATCCTGGAGACGGACCCCACTATTTAGTTTATGTGGACCACAAAACAACTATTTGTACAAAGATGGGGAGTCTCGCCTCTCCATTTTTTGACAAGGAAAAATAATGTCCCACGACCGTGCAAACTTACCTAACCTTTTATATTGTCATCACTATGGCTGATAAATTTGCTCGAGTATAAGAGTCTCATCCTCATGTGGACCCACCACCTACAGGAGGAGCCATAAGGGGCTGGTGCAATGTGATGGTGATTTGGGCAACTCCAACAGCTGCCCCACGACCCGGCTATGGAGTTGTGGGGAAGAAAAAAATGGATGGATGGATAAGAGTCTGATAAATGACATTTTCTTTTCTTCTAGGATCCTGAAAAGCATTCTGCCTCAAAGAGCAGTGTGGCACCAGCTGACAACAGAGATAGTGCCAAGTTACCCAGGGGAGTTCTGGACTTCAGCAGTGGCAGCGAAGATGATGAAGACAGAGTCACAAAAAAGCTAGCAGACCCTAATACAAATGAAGGCACCACTTCTACTGTAGGAAGAATGACTTTACTGCAACAGGGCTTTTCTAAACTGCTGCAGCGAATCAAAGGAACTCCAGATTTGGTCGACGGCGGCAGCTCTAACATTGACGACAGTAGTTCTGATGAAGACGATCAACAAGAAGGAACATCCAGGAGTTCACCGAATGTTTCCGTCTTTACTACTGTGAAAGATTCCGCTAAGTTGAAAAACGAATTGAAAATCTTAAGCGACTCTGATGAAAGCGATGGAGCAAGGAAGCAGGAAAAGTCCAGATCAAAAGTGAAGAAAGCCTTTGTGCGTAGACCTAACATTTTTAACTGCAGCTCAGATGAATCCGAGGACTTGGACATAGAGGTGATGACTTCTTCACGCAAGAAGGCAGTCGTTTTACCACCCAAGAGAACTGGTGAAAAGAAAAACAGAAAAAGACCAATCAGTATCGCAAGCAAAGTCAAATTTACTGGAAATATCGACTCATTCACTTCATCTGAAGACGAGCGGACGAGTAAGAAACCTAGACCTAAAGGATGCCATTTTACTTCACCCATTAAAGAAAGTGTGACATCAACTGGACAAAGACTCATGACACCGGAAAAGCAAGTCGGAACCCGCAAAACACATTTATTGTCCCCACAATCCAAGAATGGCACCATCGATGCTGTGTTAGGTAAGTCTTATTTAACCTGAATCGAGCACATTTTCTCCAGTGCGGCTGTTCCCTAATCTAAGAACTTATCGACTGGAACTTACAGCCTTTAGGCCAGTGTAACGCCTCATTTGAAAGCTAAGACCTACAATGGCAACAGAACATTAGTAGCTGCTACTTTTTTGTGTGTGTTTTGGTCACTTTTTCATCGAATTTTCATCACATTTTTGTCACACTTTTGTGGCTTTCTTGTTGACTTTTTGTTGCTTTTTCATCACTTTTTAGCCGTGTTTTTGTCACATTTTGGAAGTGTTTTTGTAGTGTTCTCGTCTTTTTTTTTAAATCTTTCTTCATCACCTGTCCTGTGTTTTTGTCGTCTTCTTTTTCTTTTTTAAATTTCGCCTCTTTTTTTCTTTTCGATTTGGGTAAAGCCAAACGGGAGAAAATGTTCTCGATTCATGTGGGGATTAAGAGGTTGACATGATATGGTGTTTTTAAAGGTGGTGTTCAAGAGGTTGCCTACACCCACTCCAACCAGAGAGTTGTGGGAGGGAGCCGAGCCGAGGAGCTGATCAGCAGAGCGGCTGTGAGGGACGTGTTCCAGCGCCACATGTTCTCCCAGATGCCAGCCAACCATCTCATGGGCACGCAGGAGGCACGTAATGGCAGCAGAACATTGGTAATTGCTACTGTATTAGGGTAAGCGCTAAATAGCTCTCTCACTTGGCCTTTCCAGAGCCTGTTTGAGAGCCCGCCAGACAGTCCTCCGATACAGAGCAGGGCTGCTGCTACAACAAAGCTGCAGAGACCAAGTTTGGAGCATCCAGTTTCATTCACTACCCGGAGTACTCACCAGACGAGACACACTACATTTATTATCGGTGAAACGCCCCAGTCTATGTGCAGGTAATGAAATGAATAGAAACTGTACTTTTTGTCGTACCAGGTGAATTACTGGACTGGGTTGCCGTGAGGACATTTTGCTTCTGCTCTGAGCTCATTTGATCAAAGCTGATAACCAAGTTTAAACTCTCTTTCTGTGAGGAGAAGTTCGAACTGCCCTATCCCCAAACATACCTCCGGAGAAGAGTTCGAAAGCAGATTGATTACCTTTTTTTTTTTTATCAGATTACTGTGAAGAAGCTTTTGGACAATTTTATAAACTAGAACATCACCTGACAAGCCTAAAGAATACACATTGAAGAAGGGAAGAGCATTTTTTTTTCCTTCCTTACTTAAAGTGCCAAAACATATAATAACTCTCAAACAAAGATGATTGCAAAACATAGCTGATGGCTTGGTACTGTTCATAATTACTATAAAGTTGGCAAAACGTTTGTGAAGAAGAAAAGGCTCTGTGTATGCGAGAGGAGATATTTTCCCAGCAGGATCGAGGAATCGAGCCAAATCTCACCACAGAGTCTGGAATGAGCGCCCCCACCAGGTCCTCGGAACTAGTGTGTGTCTGCGTGTGTGGAGAATTTAAGGACAGACCACCTCGGAGCTTTTTGCCTTTCCACCTATTTCCCAGCATCCTGCCAAAGATTAGCTCTGTTTGCATTGAGGCCTGACAGCGCTGGAGTTCTCTTCTCCTTAACCGCAGCCCTCCTGAGTGGAACCCAAAAATGAGCGCTCCGGGCCGTCCAAAGCCACAGTCATACACGCACACGTCAGCACACATTTACACTTCCAATTGTGCCCAATACACACAACTTGTACTATTGCACCACTTCTATTAACATACCGTGTACCGGGCTGGATCACACCTCAGTGGCTCCAGTCTCACTGCCTGGAAAGAGTCTGCCTGCCTTTTGCCCTTAGGTGGCCTTGTAAGAGCAGGAAAATATCCCCTACTTAGAGCATTAATTAACCTCCAGTTTGTTATGAACAACAATGCAAGTAACTGGGTAATGTTTATTTTTGAAGAGGGATTATTATGTTTTTTTGCAGGTATTTGATAATGATTCCATAAACATCTTTATCACTATCTACTACTTGTTGGTTAGAAAGTGCAATATTGAACTAAAACCGCTGAAACAAAAATCCAGTAGTTTCACTCCCTGATTTTCAAGCAATCTCACTGTAAGCCCCTCCAACTTCTAAAGAGAAAAAAAGCAAGATAAAATATAAGGCACGTGTGGCTGTAGTCAGTCAATCAATCAATGTTTTTTGTATAGCCCAATATCACGACGAGAGTTGCCTCACAGGACATTAAACATTAAAGCAATGAAACAAAACAATAAACAAGACAATGTAAAGTTCAGGCAAATGAGGTATCCAGGCAAACATAATGTCCAAATAAACGTCGTTAGCAGGTTGTGTCCCCCGTCCTTAGACTCTCTGACACGGTGAGGAAAAACTCAAAAACCCAGTAGGAGTAAAAAGAAACCTCGGGGAGAACCACAGAAGGAGAGATCCACTCCCATGGACAGACAGGCTACAGAGACTCAGGGCCGATGGGACTCCCTCAGCAGACGGGCCAAGATCCCAAAACGTCCAGTCCTAGTTGGAGCTTCAGTTCTTCTTGTCTAATCCCATGTGTACTGTACTTCCCACAGCAGTGTTCCTCCTAAGGCAGCTTTACTTCATGCTGTGGGTCAGAATTTTACCTAACTGACCTGATCATAAGGTAATTCGAAGAGATAAATGTAGAGACTGTGTCTGCTTCTTTAAAGTGAGCTGGGAGTTTATTCCATAAAACCGGAGCTTGGTAGCTAAAGGCTCTACCACCTACAGTGATTTTGATACTCCAGGGCCATACCCATTATAGGGGTAAATGTGAGGAGCAGGATTTATTCTCAAGTCCTACAATCTGAACCTTTTTCACTGAGTTGGCTCTACATTACTTTTGCCAACATGTTGTCGTCTTTGTCTTGTTTTCAGGGAACAGCTGGAGGAAATGGCAGCAACATTCCACTTTCCTTCAGTTGAACAGTTTGCAAAAGAAGTTCTCCAAAGCACCTCGAACCAAAGATTGTCCTGGTTACGTCAATACTACACTTCGACGGATCATCCCGACTTGGCCGACACTGTCTCGAAGCACTTCCCTCAACTCCTTCCTGCCAAGACTGCTCCTTCTACCTCTTCTAATGCACCACCTTCTTCAGCTGCTCCTTGTGAAGAAGCCTCAAAAACAATTGTAAAAGCGAGTCCATGCAAGAAGAGGAGTAAAAGGTCAAAATGTCAAGAGGAAGTACCGGATAAAAAGCAAAAGAGAGATCCGTTTGCAGATATTCCGAGTCCTGAGGCCGATTGGCCAGAGGAGAAAGTCGAAATTACCAGCGGATTCATAACGACTAAAAGAAGTGCGAAACATGCCGCACGTTCTAAGGATCGGGTTGAGGAAGACTTGGACCTGAGCAGGCTTGATGATACTGTGTTGAGTAACAAACATTCAGCAAGTAACCCGGACTTATCTGTTGCACTAGCTAAGCAACAGACACTGTCCAAGAATTCCCAGGAACCAAAAGGAACCTTGGAATCTTTGACTAGCACAAAAGAAAATCCCAAGTCTTTTCTTACAGATTTAATAGGAGACACCTCGATACTAAGCGATTTGTTTAAACCCAAAAGGACATCACCGAAAATACCCAGCTCTTCTTCATTATTGACTCGTCACAGCGAACCGTCGTCTTCCAAGCTCTCTACTGATTCTCCCTCCTCTTCAAAAACGACACTAGCAGCAGTCTGTGAAGTTAGTCCACGGAAAACCTCAATCAAAAAGTCTTCTAAGGACTTCTGGGACGTCCTGCAGGAGGGGGACGAGGAGAGTTTGAACAGACTGACCGACCCAGCAGAAGTGCAGAGGGTCTGTGTCAACACTAACATCGCTGCAAGAGAGCCCTACAAGCGAGAAGAGAACAAAAGTCTGTGGAAAACCAATGAGAAATTCTTATGGAGGAAATAATATTGTAACCTTTATACATTTTTACTTTTTAGTGGAATTTTATCACCGTAATGTTTGCAATTCTAGTTTGCTGCAAGTTTTAAGTATATATTTTTTAATTACTTGAATTCTGAGAGTCAAAGTAATACCTTCAGGGTCAGGGGTAGGCAACGTCAGGCCCAGGGGCCAAATCAGGCCCTCCAGCACAGAACCTCTGGTCCCCAATATGATTTTGAGAAATATTATTATGCAAATAAGGGATCAAATAATATATGTTAAAGTACTAAAAAATGCGAGAAATAGTGTCTTTTTATATATTTAGTTTTAAATGTCCTTGCAGAACATCCCACTTGGTCACATATGTAAAACAGTGATTCTCAACTGGTGACTCAAAAGTGGGTCGTGAGTCTATAGGGAACTTTTTTTTTCAATATTTTACATCTGAAACTACACAGAAACACACTGGAGTCTGTTAAAATTAATATGTTACTGAGTTGTTTTGATCAGTCTTAAAAGCAAATCTACGGCTTGTTCAATAAAAACAATGTTTTATAAGAACATAAGGCGGGTCTCGGAGCCGGACTACTTTAGAACCAGAGATTAAAACATTGGCATTTGTAGAAAATGGTTCCTAACCTTTAGGATGGTGTGGTTCGGCCCTCTGTGTTTTGGCAATGATGAAAATTGGCCCTCCTTGACGCAAAGTTGCCTTCCCCTGTTCTAGGTATTCAACCGACCTCCAGCATCCATTTTCTGAATTGCTAATTGAGAAATGTTTACATGTGATTATCTGAAATGGTAGTTGGTTCATGTGCCTTTTTTTATTATTATTTGCACTCATCCCAATAGTCTGTGGGAGAGAAAAAAAACCCAATGGCATGTTTTATGTTCTGAATTTTTCATTGTTTTTTGCACCAGTGGGACCAAGACAATATATTTTAGAAGTATTTTAGAAAATATGCTTGTACTGTGGACATTTTGTTTTACTTTTTTTTTTAATGATCAGGTTGACTTGTTTTGGATTGTTGGCCACAATTTTTTTTAGTAGAATATTCTCCTTGACCTGTTGGCTGTGTCCAGTTCTTCTCACCCGTAGCTGCCAGAGATGAGAAGATGTCCCACAGTCCCAAATAGGAGTTGGCAATCAAGATGTTTGAAGAATATTTTGCATTATGGCGTATGCAGTATATTTAGAAAAGCATTTTGTTTGTACTTTGTTTATTCTTTCAAATGTTTCTTGTCGAAAATGTTGCTCAGTACTGTATTAATCAAAGACGGTGTTGTATTTATTTGTTGACACACGATTGATGAGGCTCTATTTATGTGACTTTTTGTGTCGATGAACTCTTTCACTCCAGGCCTCGGCTGAAGGAAGCACGGTCCTAAACACAGCGTCTCTGCTATGTGTGTTATTGTGTTAAGCAGTAATGAGAAAGTGCTGATGGCTATCAATAAACAGCAGATAGGCCGACGTGCCCCGACAAGACTCAAGTGAACTGTGGCGCTTCTGGGTGGCCCGTTTTCATAGATCATACATCTGACACCTGCCCTACATACTGGTGGTGATTGCACTCCTTGCAAAAAACATAAAGTGAAAATTGGCAACTTCCTTCGTTCCAGAGTTCAGTCGATCACTTTAATTGGTGCGGTTGACTTTTATGATGATCCTTTTGCTGCAATATGTTTACTAAGATCATGATGGCATGGCTTCATCTTTCTTTTCTTTTTAACCCTGAACCGAGCGCATTTTCTGCAGTTCGGATTTACTCAAATGTGAAAGCTTCTCGACTGGAGAGCAACAGTGTAAAGCCTCATTTGAAAGCTAAGACAAAGGCTAAAATCAGAACATTCTGTCACCGCGTTTTGGTCACATTTTTAAGCTCTTTTGTCGTGTTTTCGTCTCTTTTTTTGTTATGTTATTGTTGATTTGTGTAGCTTTTTCATTGCTTCTTTGTCATTTTTTTGTTTCTCTCGCAGCACGTTTTTCTCGCGTGTGGTCTCCTTTTTTTTTCATGTTTTTTGTCCATCTTTGTTGCCTTTTCATTGCTACCTTTTTGTTGCTTTTTTGTCGTGTTTTCGTCCCTTTTTTTGACGTGTTTTTGTCTCTCTTTTTGTTGCTTTTGCATTTCTTCATTTTTGTTGCTTTTTTGTCATGTTTTGTCACTTTTCTGTTTCTTTTCCAGCACGTTTTCCTCAAATTTTTAAAGCGCTTTTGTGGTGTTTTTGTCTCGTTTTTTTGTCACATTTTTGTTGCTTTTCCAGCACGTTTTTGTCGTTATTTTGTGGCTTCTCATCTCATTTTTGTTACTTTCTTGTTGAGTTTTTGTCACTTTCTGTGGCTTATTTGTTGCTTTTCCCATTGCTTTTTTCCACTGCTTTTTTGTCGCTATTTTTGTGCTTTTTTTTTTTAAGCTTTTAGATTTGGATAAAGCCAAACTCTCGGTTCAGGCTGGGGGTAAGAGGGTGAGTTCAGTAGTAGGGCTGGAGGCCATAGGTTTGTAGCCAATCCCTTTATGCTACTATGTGGTCGTTGTTTTTCCATGTTTAGTATTGGTGGCTCAAATGGTGGTTTTAACATCAATATTACAATCAATCATTTTGTCATTCTAACCACTACTTCCAAAATTCCGGTCATGAATAATATGTAATAATCTTGTCGCCCCCACTTTGGGAACCCTTGCATTAGTTTCTTACAATTGCCAACACAGATCTAGATTGTGAGAAAGAGCCAAATTGACCTAGTGCTGCTTAAATTCTGAGTGACTTTGTTTGTTTTGTTTATTTTCACTTCAGACAGTAAATGACGGTGTCTTCTTGATTTGCTGAAAGTTCCAGCCAGATCCAAACATTTTCCACACCTGGACCCATGGCGTGGTGTATTTTCCCAGTCATCGGCCCTGTCTCCGTGAGTGGGACAAGGTGAGGTCTGTTTAAAATTCCTGCTCCTATAGCACTGACTGTCTGTTAAAGCGTGTTGTAAAGCGGACGACTCCATCAGCGGTACACTGCGCTCCTGGCCTCGTGGGTTTATTTGTAAAAGTCACAGCCTGATTCCTGGTTTGGTTTGATTAGCCCAAAGCTGTGAACGAGGCGTGACCCATGCTGACCTGGGCCGCCTCAACTCTTACGTTGGCCTCAGTGTCTACTTCTTCATAATGTATAGTGTCTGCTAAATGTTGCGGATTATGCGTGGAACATGTGGCCGACTTCTCCAGCACATCCCAGTGATTCTCAATGGGGTTAAGATCTGGACTCTGTCGTGGCCAATCCATGTGTGAAAATAACATCTCATGCTCCGTGAACCACTCCTTCTCAATGTGAGCTCGAAGAATCTTGGTGTTGTCATCTTGGAAAATGACCGCGCCATCAGAGAAGAAGAAATCCACGGATGGAATAACTAATTCAGGGTGTACAGGTTGTATCTCATTCTTTGGGGCCATATCAATCAATCAATCAATCTTTATTTATAGAGGGCTTTTCATACACAGGTGCATCGCAAAGTGCTTTGACATTTAAAAAAAAGACATTAAAAACATTATCGCCCGTCAAACCCTCCCAATATATACAGTTATCACAATACACACACACACACACCTACACCCCCTACCCTTTACTCTACACTCATGCTCACACACAGAATCAACATCAAGTACATACTGTAAGGCTGGGTACAGATGACCAAGGTGAGGAAACACCATCAGAGGAGCCGTCCTCGGCAGAGGCGCAGCAGAGACAACACACCTCCACCTGGGCACCCACAGGACAGCACCCACACAGCCACAGCCAGTCACCGCTCCCGAGGAAGAGGGCTCCTTCAGAGGAAACAGTGGAGATTCTAAAAATATAAGAAGCAGTATAAAAACATTGATAAAAAGTTTAAAAACAAAGTGAAGATCAGTAAGAAACTAAAAATAAATATCGATATATCAATAAATATCAAGTTATCAAAATTAATAAATAGATAAATAAATAAATGGGACTAAAATAGACCATAGTGTTGCTGAACCTAGACCTGACCACCTGCAGCAACACCAGAGCATAACATTGGTTAAATCCAGGTGGTTTAGTGCGTTCTTGGCGCAGAGAGTGGAGTCGGTCGTCATGTGAACGGTGGGCCTGTGGTTCGACTCCTGCAGGTGGACACTGTGGCTATGTCCTTGGGCAAGACATTTCCCCCACTTGCCTCCAGTGTCTGACACTAGTGTATGAGATGAGTGGTTCCTTGAAAAGAGCTATATAAACCATTTACCATTTATGTACAATTTTTTGATCAGGCAGTATAAATTTCACTACTTGTCTTGAGATATCAATGTAGCCAAAGTGTACAGTTCCTTTATTGTTTTGATCTACTGCATTGCTGAGAGGAAGGATAGACGAACAACTTTCACAATCAAGGAGATTGTGTTGAAAGAAAGAGGAGACTTTTTTTTAAGATAAGATAAGATCGGACTTTATTGATCTCATAATGGAGAAATTCACTAATTACATCAGCTCTCAAGCGCACAAAATAGACAGGAAAATGTGCAATCAAGTAATAGTGACTAGAGGTATCTTAAATACAATAAATACAAAGCTTTAAAGGGCAAAAGATATATAAATAAAAAAATGAATAAAGAAATATCAAAAGTCAACATTGGCATTGCTAAGTTTTAAGCTGTCTGTTTAGCTTAAAGGTTTTTTTCTCTTGTGGAGGAAAATTCATTCATAAAATCATAATCTGACCTATTTCTAGTGCTTGTAAACCTGTTGTTGCGCCGATTCCGAAAAAAGTAGAGATGGGTGGACATGATGAAACATGCCTATTAATTTCTCATGAAGAATTAGGATCATGTCAGGACAGTTTTAAATAGATTTTGACTACAATAGTATATAGTATTGCGATTTCCATTTTGAGTTTTGGCCTATAGAAAAGCAATTTCCGTGTTGCTTGTTTTGTTTGTCGGTAGAATGCATCTAGAAGAAGATTTAGCATCTCTTCTTTCATGCTAAAGATGTTGAATATTGAGATGGGGGCCAATGAACGTGGAATAAAGTCCTTTCAGAGTTCCTTGGGTGTCTGTTGAGCTGCCAAACAGCCGTGCGTCACTTGATCCATTGTTTAGTGTAGAGACTGTCTGTATACAAGCCCTGCCTCTGCTCCAGCTGCAACTCTGCTCTGTTTATGTTTGGAGGGCCCTTCGCCTTGAAGTGAGGCTATACAAGCAAACCTAGCCATATGTGAGCACTCAGCGGCCCCCACCAAAAACTCCACGAAAACTCTCTTCGCTTCAAATTGCTGATCGTTCTATGTCTTACAAATTATTGAGCCTCTTTTTTTGGTTTCCTAAATACCAACTTTTAAGATGTATGATTAGAGGTAGTTTCCTCACTTGGGCTGAAATAGGGATGCCATGGATACTGCGGAATAATTTTAGTCAAGTAGAAGTGTGTGCACAATAGTCTGATCTTAAGAAGCTTTGTTCAGCAAATCCAAGTTTCGCATCAGTTTCTTACAAGTTACAAGTGTGAAAGCTTAACCCTATAATTGGCACAGCAGGTAATACTTTTGATGATCTGACCTGCTGAACAGACAAAGCTTGGTCGTCTCCCCTCGCACAGGAGCACAAGTTGGGGACCTCTGTGCCAATTCATGATCTCAGTTGTGAGCACTCAGCAGCCACCTACCACAACTGCCACCTCAGGTCTTACGTGTAACTGCAGTTTCTATATTAAAGCAGTACTAAGTAACTTGTTTACCTTAATAAATCCTTTCCGTAGTCCCTCTGGGGGTAATACAAGTGTTGATGGGGTGATTGGGGGGGTCTTTCATGTCCCACTGGTGTCTCTGTCCAGAAAACCACAATTGCAACTTCACTGCCACCGGGAAGGAGCCACCAATACAAACTAATGGAATCATGAAGAAGAAGCAAACAGGCTAACGGGCAAAGCTAACTGCGCCATTTAAACAGTATTTATAGCCAAGTTTGAGTGAAAATAATTATCTCCATTGTGTAATTGTATGTACAATATCCCTCTCTGTCCATTTGTCTTTTCTCTCAGCGTAGTACAGTATTTACTCTCACGGAAAATTAATGACTAAAAAACATGTGGCCGCTAGGGGATGAGTTACTTAGTACTGCTTTAAGCTCGTGCATGATGGCAATTCGGACTGAATTAAAAACTTTTTGAGTGACAGTGCAGCATTTTAGAGGCAGTTGTGATAAATGGGTTTGGGCTCATTCTACACATTATGTCATTGCTGGAACATGTAGGGGGAGGATAATATATAATTTTAACATTTTTAAACCCCGTTTAGTCCCTTTAAGTGTATTCAGTGGTAGAATGTCAAATTCTTGCCTTAAATTGACCAGTAGGGGTCAGAATTGTACGATTGAACAATCTTACATAGAGATTTAGATTGTACTTGATATGAAGTCCTGATGTCCATTACAAAGGACATGGAAGGAAATGTTTCTCAAAAGAGCTTAAATGTAAAAAAAATATTGGTAAACATTTTATTTGCAAAAGTAAAACACACTCTATTTATCTTTATTATCATTTTCATTATCATTTATTCTCTACAAGAATAAATAAGATTGACGTGATTCATGATTTAGCAAAAACTAGCCCTCTTAATAACTTTGGGTTTATAAAATTTGACTAATGAAAATTCTGCCATTCTGAAGCAAAGTCTCAAATGCAGTTAGAGCCACCCCAAAACATTACACTGTGAGACAGCTCTTTATGTCCTCTGTACAGGACAATAGGATTCAGATAGACTGCATGTTAACAGCCTGACTTACAGACTCAGACCCATGTCCATGTGCAGAGGACATACATGCATGGGCTGTGTCTCAGGGGGAAAAGTCGATTTTGTTTTGACATTTTTTGTGATGTTGTTTAACTTTCTCATTGCGAATGCATTAGGAATGCGTCATAGGCAGAAGTAAAGGTTCCGTAATTAGCACCGTACAACCCGACTGTGCAAAAGGGCCATGTGCTTGTTTTTTCCTCCCAGTATGGTAACCTCCCTCTTCCTGTGCCGCTTAATCTTTTCCAAACATAAAGAAAGAAAATATACTTGAATTCAATGTTTCTTCATAAAATGCCAGTTCATGATGAATACTTACTTAATAATCCCATCACAGTTCTTATTCTACTGGAGCACTCCTTTCTATATTTCCACAAATATACCACTTATTGTATCACTTATATAGCCTATACAGCATCACTGGACCTGTGTTCATGTCGTTGCCATCGATTTCATCTACCAATAAGACCTATTCAAAATCCTTCTATAGACATTGTTTCAAATTTCCCAAAACCTCAATAAATAATGATCGACATGTCCACTTCAAATCCTCATTTAGCCTGCTTTGTGTGAGTGCATAGGTGGAGTGTTGTGTGCTCCTGGGTGGGCTCGCCGCTTGTCTTGGACCATTTCTGAAGCTGTTGACTCTAACAACAAGCAGCCAGTGTCCAGAGACGAGAGGGGAAGAAAGCAGGAGAGGGAAGCATCCTCAAAGTCACCTCTTCTGTCCAAGTCCCTACTGTTTTGTGCACGCTATCCGCACAGTCATGACCACCCACTGCAGTTTGAAAAATATGTTCTAGTTCTTTTTTTTTTTTTTGAAGCCACACCGCGTAGAATTTTACCCAATAAATAAAATTTGAGACAGATATTTTCATCATTGAAAAATACCTCATAAATGTACAAACAAACATGTGCTTTTGCGGTGAGCGGCTCAGCTCTCCTAAGACATGACTGTAACTTTACCAGGAGTGGGTACGCCTCCAGCTCGTTTCCATGGAGATGTGACTAAAGACAGCAGAATTTGAGATTTTAACAGGTTAGGTTCTCATCCAAATCCATTCTATGATTACCCATAGCAGTAATGGCATCTTCTGTGTCGAGCTGGTCAGTAGGAGCATGTTTTGTACTGAAGGCAACAGTATAGTCCAAAATATTACACAGTGTGCCTTTAAGTTTATGCTTGTCCAGAAACCTAATAATAGTGACCAGCCCAAAAATGGTCATCTGCTCGACTGTGTTAAAGGATTGGACTTCTCAATAGGGAAATTTGTCCCCATCCATCCGCTTGCCTATGGGCACTCATCTCCGGATTTTTAACCTAGCAGCAAATTACCCAGTCCAGTGTGGTTGGCAACATGGTGATGCTTCCGAAAGATTGAGTTGAAAGTTGCACCTGGGGTCAGGAAAGTCCCAAGTGGCTTCGGTAAAACGCTCCTGACAGATACCTCACATGAAGCAGCCCAGCAGGACTGAATGGAGGGAAATTCCCTTGAAGGAAATGGTTTCAGTAAATTCTGTATTGTAATTATAATAATGGCTGGTTGGTGTCTCTAGGTCCTATTTATCTCTTTTACAACGGCCCTTGATCATTCATTTACGGACCTGCTATATGTGTTGATACATGTCTGGGGGAAAAAAATTGCTTTGAAATGAATCCAAATAATAAAATGACAGGTTGATGTTAATAATTTCCTGTGCAAACATTTCGGTCGATCAAAATATTTTGGAAAATGAGCTGCAGAACATTGTTTTTTGTTTTCTGGGTAGACAATAGACAATAGTAGATACATGTTTAGAAATTGCTCTCAGTTCAAGATTTCCCCTGGAAATGATTTTGCATGACTCCTCAAACCTTTGTGTGTAGCGCCCTCTAGTGGCCCAATGCTTGTGTAGCACTAAAAACTCCCACCAAGTAAACAAACTGCTCAACGATTAAGACATGTGGATTTGCCCAATGACTGATAATCTGGTCCAATCTAAATTTCCAAGCTTTGTCTTTCGTCCTGTATTTAGATGTTACAAAATCATTACTTCACAACAGTAAATCAGATAAATATATAAATCACTCCAGAATGGTTTACATTAGTTCACAAATACATAGTTAAGGGGAAATTCAAACTTCCAATCGAGCTGAATCAAGCAAAACGTATACTCTGCAGCTAAACTCAGGAAAGAAAATTTGCTGTTTGTTTTTCTACAAAATGAATCTGATTCTTTCACTAGTCTTGTCGTCCATATTGCTGAACTCTATCCAGTGTTTATGCTCCTTACGTCGTTGTTGCATTGAGTGATTAGAATTGGTTAGGTTTTAGTGCATTTTCCTGGTTAGAAAAGAATTAAATACAAGCCTCAGTACTTATGTAAAAGAACAATTATGTGCTTAGTATGTATGTAGTTATTAAAGTTGGAAGGTGTCCAGATTCCAGCTCAAAACTGTGATATGTGGGAATAACTTAGGTCATATACTGGTTTGTATTGGGTTTTATATACTGTAGTTCATGAGTGGGTGATTAGATCTCTTTCTGAGGTTGGCAGGGATGAGGTGGAGTTTTTTATTTATTTATTTTTTTAATCTTTATTTGAATTGGGACAGTGCACATTAATCAACAATTAGCCATATAGGCTAATTTTCATCCATAGTCCCATGGCAGGTTGATGTCATGACAGATAGGACAAACAACAGGCACAAACATACAGAAAAACACCATCACAGAGACATAAAAAGACAGTGAATGATGAATGACAACATTAAATATGTAAAAAAAAAAAAAAAAAAAAGGTAAATTACCACAGATAAAAGATCAGAAAGGGACAATACACAAAACACTGAATCTATCAGTGGTTGGTGACTTTAGACCAGTGTTAATTTCGTCGACTAAAATATTTAGTCTTAATTTTAGTCAAAGTGTTATTTTTGCCGACTAAAATTGGAATAAAACTAAATTAAACGTTTTTCATGAGGCTAAAACAATGACTAAAATGTCCAGATATTTTAGTCGACTAAAATAAGACTAAATAAAAATGAAAGGGAGAGACTAAAATCATCCAAACTTCCATTGACCGTCTGAAAGAGCCTCAGATCATGTAAATTCTCTGCCAAAGGATCAGCTCTGAGCTTTGTTCATGTGGAGCAGCTCCATGAAGCAGAGGAACAACATTAAATATGATTATAATGAATATTATCAATGCAAACTAAATTTACTTGCAATTTTAGTCGACTAAAACTAGACTAAAATTGAAGATATTTTTTTGACTAAAACTAGACTAAAATCGAATTACATTTTCGTCAAAAGACTAAGACTAAGACTAAATTAAAATATGTTGTCAAAATTAACACTGCTTTAGACCATGGTGTGTTCACATGTCTGATTGTCCAAAAGCCACTTCTGCACCGAATTTCTAAAAGTGTGGAATGAGGTCAGGTTCCTCAGTTCTGTTGGGATCAAGTTCCAGAAGTAAGCTGCACGTACTGAGACGGCAGATTGTCCAAAAGAAGTCTTTCTAAAAAGTTATTTGACAGTCTCCTCTGCTGGATGCGATGGCACTGCAGCTGATTGGTGATTTTATGCATCAAGGCAAGTCACAGATATTTTCTCTGCTCTCCCAAATGTGCACTGAAGCATAGTTCTTACACTGCTCTTTGAAATGTAGTTGGAGTTTTTAACAAGCTGCCCATTGCTAAACAGTTTACTCTTGTCCCTCACTATGTACTGTCAGCCTGGTCCAAATTAGCGTAAATGTGACACTTCCACAAAGACATATGTTAACCTCTTACCCCCCGCCATCACCGAGAGCATTTTCTCCAGTTCGGCTTTACCCAAATCTAAAGGCTTCTGGACTGGAGAGCAACACTGTAAACGCCTCATTTGAAAGCTAAAATCTAGAAAAGTGACGGTAACTTTTTGTCACGTTGTCGCTGCATTTTTGTCATGTTGTAGTGGCTTTTTGCTGCTTTTTCATTTCTTTTTTGTGGCTTTTTGGCGTGTATTCGTCACTTTTTTGTCACTTTCTCATTGTGTTTTCGTCTCTTGTTTTTTGTTGGGTTTTTTTGTCATGTTTTTGTCGTGTTTTTGTTGCTTTTCCAGCACATTTTTGTTTTTGGATGCTTTTCTTTTATGCTTTTAGATTTGTAATCATGGTAAAGTGAGAGGCCAGACCGGTGGCCCTAGAGCCAGTGGCCCTTCTGTGCTCTTCCAGAATGGACATATGGCCAGTCCGCCCCTGCTATATAGCACACCTACATACTTTGTGTTGTTTGACTCTCATGATGCTTGATCACAGTGTGTAGAATCTTTGTTGTGGTAAAACTGAACTATGAGATTGTAGTATAGTTCACATAGAAGTACTGAAGCACATAACCCTGTTTTTTTGATCACACATTACGCTGGAAGATGTCCTTTGTTGTTAGTGAGGTAATCCCAGAGCCACTCAAATCATCCGACGGTTACATGGGAAAGTTGCAATTCAGAAGTAGACGGGACCTGTTAAGCTTCTTTCTGTTTCATATATTTATTGGTATGCATACAACAGCAAAAAAGTCAAAGCACTTGGATAACACTAACAAACATATTTGTATACAAATTTTTCATTTTTTTATATGTACAAAAACCAAACACAAAAAAGGAAATAAGAGAATAAATAAATAATAATAAAAAAAATAATAAATAAAATAAACTAGAGTGTGTTGGAATTGGGCTTAGTTAGCCTGGAAAAATTGCATAAATGGTTGCCATTTATTGTGAAATTTTGCGAGATTACCTTGTTTGGAGTATCTTATTTTTTCCAATTTTAGAAAGGACATGATCTCAGTGATCCAAAGTGTGTTGGACGGGGCATTTGTTGCTTTCCAATTAAGGAGAAGATGGCGTCTCACTATCAAGGAAGTGAAAGCCAGGACCTCTAGCTGCACTAATGAAAAACGGGTGTAGTCTTGAGGAGTACCAAAAACATATGTGCAAGATTGCAGGGTGAACCAGAACATCTGTCACAGACATCAATTATATTTGGAAAAATTTGTGATAGCCGGGTTTTTGAATAATGACATCTGAACACTACTTTAAATTGTATTAAGGTCAAGCGGGCGCAAATGGCTGTTAAGCTTCTTTAATAGATAATGTGCTCCATGACTGGTTTATAGTTTGAGGCAGGATATTTCTAAGGACTGCTTGTCTAGCCAGATATACCTGAGTAATACGTGATTACCAGTGCACCCTCACGACCCCATTTGGCTTCGTCTTAAAGCTTTTCCTGGTTTTAAGATTTAGAGCAGTTTCTCAACACCCTCTTGATGGGTATTCTGTGGTTGTATACTGTTGTAGGGTTTACCACTCAAACGGTGCACAATATTTGGTGAAGTTTATTTGTAGAACACAATTCACATAAAAGGCAATTTAAAGTGCTTACATTTACATAAAATTACAAGAAAATAAAAATCCATGAAACATCAACATCAACATTGATAAGTTACATTACAAGTTCCGTTTGTTTGCCTTGGATACACTGTCTGAACTATGTACCTCCAATTGTTGTTGCCCTCATGCATCTACAATGGGCACCTGTTGTTTTTCAGCCCCAATTTAACAATGTTGTGCATCTAGCCTTTGTGCAATGTTCTAAAATCTTCTAGACATTTCATCTCATAGCCTTTATAGACCTCTATATGTTCTTTAATTCATGTAGATTTTCCCTGTTGTATTTGCACTTGTGTCTTTATGGTCTTGAAACGACCATTGTAAATGTTGGAATTTAGATCAGCCATATGAGTTTGATTTGAGTCCAAACCAACTAAATTCAACACTTAGGTGGTGTGATTCTATTAATATAATCTATGCTACTTTTTTTTTTTTGTGCAAGAACCCTTGTGTCCCTCTAAATACATACTGTATAAGCTTTTTCTCCTGGAGACTTATCTTTACCTTCTTCATCGGATTTTGTTTCCCAGTCATTATCAACAATATTAAAATCACCAACTACAAAGATTTTGGCATGAGCATTTTTCTTAGTTTTTGCTTAATGCAATTTAAAGCCATCCAGCTGTTGTTAAACTTTCCAAGATGAAGTAAAGTTAAAAAAAAAGAAAAAGAAAAACATTTTTGTTTTGTAACTATGACAAGTTGAGTTACACCATTTATGTATGTAGTATAGTATGACCCACAGGTCCAGGCTCCATTTTCCACATTGTTGTATTTTGAACACTACTGTTTCACGTTGTGGCACAAATGTCTTCTTATTGTATTGTTTGTGTTTGGTCGCTGCCTGGAAGGGTTTCCTTTACGTAATTTTGAAGATTGTTTTGCATGCATTCAGAGAAGAATATCCGTTCAGGAATTGTCTGCAGTATCCATCCCTGTAAATCAAATCGTATATCAATTACTGTGTGTAGTTTTTACACCATTGACACATGCGATAGAGTCTTACCACTAGTGTGTGAGTGATGCTTCCGTATGTTTTGTCTCCTGACCGAAGGTACTGCAGAGAGCTATTCACAAACTCATCTGGAGCCAGTACTAGAGTGCCGGTTGGCTGGTAAAAGGTCATCCTTGTGGAGACGCTGAATGGAGCCACAGCCTCCAGAAAAACAAAGGATTGTTTAATGTTATAATCAAAAGCAAGTAAATGCAAAAAATTTGGTAAGTACTGGCAAAAATAGTGTCAGAATTATACTATTATAACAATATCTCCTAGCTTCTAACAAGCCACACTTTTGTAGTGGATTTAATATTAGCCTGAAATGAGCAGAAGAAGTCCGGTCAAACCCATGAGGAGCAACCTTATGACATCACCTGGTAGAACAGTGAGTGTGAGAGTGTTTTGAGCTCTCGAGATGAGCTGAATATGTCCCTATATTTTCTCTTTACAAATACTTTCAAGACGCAGGAACCAAACTAGAATTACCTGTATAATTATTCCCTTTTCTTTGTATTCAGCCTGAAGAGCTTGAGAAAATCTATCAACAAAGACCTGTTAAGAAATGCAAATACTGTGATTTGTTTCCTATAACATTTTCATTCAAAATAATTCAAATAAACGTCTCCTTGCCTTAGACGCTGCATACAATGTATATAGAGGAACGCGAGCAGAAGCCACACCCGATGAGATATTAATTATGGCTCCTCTGCCTCTGTCAAGAGCAACATATAAACATTGGGTCGTTCCGTGTGGTTTCACCCACAGGTGACCCTCTCAGATTTGGATTTTTTTTTGAGTTCCTCCACATGTGTAATGAACACATGCAAAGTTATTTGCATGTTATATCTAGTTTGTAAGTTTTTCTTCAAGAATGGGGTTGGAGTTTATAAGATTTTTTTTCTTCATCCAACTCCTGTTCTTCTCTTCATGGAATGTATTGTTTGTTTGTTTTTTGTTGGATTGTTGCTTTATTTTAGATTGCATTACCTTGAAAAAAGAATAAATAAAATGAAATGAAAAAAAAAAAAATTGCTCTCACTCCCAATCACAGTTTTTTTTTTCTTTAGACAGTTTACAAAACAGGGAGTTGTAACCACCTTTTCTGCACATGGGTGTGTTTTGCATTTGTGTGCACTTTTAAAGAGCTGTAGCTCAGCAATGGAAACATATATAGAGCTAAAATTTGGTCTGTGCCATTTCTACTAAACGTAGTTCCAGGAACAATCATCAAAATGGTCTAGATTATAAACCTTTGGATTTATAGGCTGCTAAAAATGGCAATTTTCGAATTTCTGATTGGCATTTTTAGCAGCCTATAAATCCAAAGGTTTACTATCAAGCACATTTTTTTAATGTTTGTTCCTGTCTTCAACATGACACAGACCAAAGCTTAACTGCATGTTTCCATTGCTGAGCTACAGCTCTCTAATGGTGCACACTAATGCAAAAAGCACCCACGAGCAGAAAAGGTGGTTACAACTACCTGTTTTGTAAGTTGTCTAAAAAAAAACTATTGAGAGTTAAAGCAAATCACTTCGTATGTGCTCATTACACATGTGGAGGAACTAAAAAAAAAAAAAAGTTTCATCCAAATCTGAGAGGGTCACCTGCGAAGATTCTGTGAATTTGGGTGATTATTCGGCACAACATGACTCCATTAAAACATTTATATTTCATAATTTGATTATTTGGCTGTGATAAAAACCTGTTCACCATTCCAGGTAAAGTTATTTTACACATCTGAAAATATAGCAAAGAAAAGAATTATGACAAATATTGTGTTTGTTATTGTTTTAAACACACCTTTGCCAAAGTCTTTACGTTGCAGTTTATCAGTTTGTTCAGAGTCTGAAATATAAAATATAGGTTTAAAAGGCAGTTGAAATGTATTTGCAAAGTTCAATATTAGCATTTTTCATTTTCAATGTACTTTAGCTTGACAATCACTGACCTGGTCAAGATTTGAACATTCCAGAAATTTGCAGGGTATAGCATTCATTATCATACCCACATTGTTCACTTAAAAGAGTTAAATTATTTAGGTTAATATACTGTATGTACATACAAAGGGATGTTTCATTTTGAATGTAAAATGTCTCACCCAAAACTCCAATGTTCATCTCCTTCAGCTCATCCTCAATTTGATCAAAAACATCTTCTTTGGTGAAGTCGGCCACAACCACTTTGGCTCTCCTTCCAGTAGTATCACCTATATATGTGAGAATCACAAGTTATAATTTATGATTTATTATACTGTATAGAAGCCAACTGCTCTCGCTTTCCAGGAGGGTTCTCCACAAGGATCAGTATTTGGACTGGAAGTTTTTCCACTGAATAAGTGACAGTGACAATCATAGGTTTATTAAAGGCCTATGTAGACACTTTGTGTCTAGATATTTTAGTTTTGATTCCTGGTAACATCACAGCTGTAACTATCCAATTTCCATATCTTTGAAATGGACCCCAAAATCATAAGTAATTAAAAAAATGCTAATATTTTGTCTTTAGAATGACATTTTAGGGTTAGGATTAAGTAATTTCTAACTTTCCTAAAGCATTTATAACACTACTAGTACTTCATGACATGAGCACATTATAAGTACATTTTACATTACAAGTGATGTAATGTATATATTGTTGTATGTATGCATGCACACATGTATATTATATGTATATGTGTATATATATATTGATTTTATGATTCAAAATGGACACTCATGAATTTACCAATCTCCTTAGCCACTTTGTCCAAATTAGCTTTCGTCCTGCTAATGATCACCACATTCATGCCTTGCGCTGCCAACTATAGAGAAAACATTTACAAAAAACATTAACACCTGCATAAATGTCTCCACATAAATTATAAAATCAATTGAAGACAGTACTTACGGCAAATGCGTAGGCCTTCCCTATACCCTCTGAGGCACCGGTCACAACTGAAATACAAACACTGTTGGAATTAATCGTTGTAGAGTTCCAATGTGGTTGACAAACGTTCTAGAACAATATTGTTTTGAAAGAGCTGGCCAACATCAAGCGCATGTCTTTGAATCTCATCACCGGTTTTAAACATCTTTTGGAGAAAATAATTTGACCTTAGTTTATTTATGCTGACAGAGAAGTCATGTGGCTAGACCCAATATTTTCTACATACTTCCAATTACAATTTGACTTTTCAGACAATCAAAAGATGGCTGTCACATTTGCCATGGCAATTGTTGTTATTTCATTTCTAGATTTATTATAGACCTATGGTTCTGTCTGATAAATGGAGAGATCAAAACATAGACTGTTAACTACATTATGTAATACGGCAAAACTAACAAGTGATGTAACAGATGTTAATATGACCTTTGCTTCCAGACATGCCAAAGAAATCCAACTGAGTTTCTTCCTTGCTACATATCCATGAGCAGATAATCCCCTCTCCACTTTCCATTAGTTTTGTTCTTGATGAAATCTTGCAAGAAAAGACCACACACGGCGTAGGCATCCATCAGGAATACTTTTAGCTTTCTGGATCTTCTTTTGAAAAACGTCAATAAAACTTTGCACCATCCGGTAAGCATTTGCTTTTTTTTAACCGTTGCACCCTCCTGCTCGTCTTGGACCGGCTGAATTAAAAACACTTATTCAGCCTGTGTGGAGTAAAAGAATGCAGGGAGACAGTGGGATTTCTCCGGGCCGGTACATAGTGTTCTAATGGCTGCTTTTCTCCGTGCCGGAATGGAATGAGAGTGGACTTTGGAAAGAAAAGGGGATAGATCCGAGTGCTTTCTCAATGTGGGAGAGAGAAGGAGCCCTTCACAGGATGCCAAATCCAATGTACGTCAACGGGACCGACCCATGATCAGGAGGGGAGGAAGGGGAAGGGGGCGCTTTCCCCTGTCCACTAGAGCTGTCCTGTGGTGTAAGCATCTTGATGCATTTTATTCACATTGATAGTTTTCATTTGACAAGTTTTTTTCATGTTTGCATTTGTGCAGTAGTTATCAAGTATTTCCAAACAAAGCAAACTGTTCCAGGTAAGTAAAGTTGTTGCGTTACTGACTGTTCACTTCAGGTCACCGGGCTCTGGAAAACCAAGTGAGTGTAATAACAACCTACCGGGACTTTAGCATTGACTGATGTAAGATTTAATTTCAAGTACAGACACATACTGGCATCTCCACATTCAGCTTATTGCCTGTTAAGATGGAACACAACCAAAATTGCTTGTTGTTATTATTGCTTGCTGTAAAAAGTAATAGCATTATTATGTCCACATGAACTTTAAGGTGCAAGAGTTACATGCACTCACCTGCCCACTCTCCCATTGAGGTGAAGAACGATTTTGGCAGGGGAAACCACACTGTGGGGAAAAGTATCCAGCTGAAAAGTATTAGTTTTACCCCAAAGTAGACGGATACAACAGCACCAAGAGAAATTAACACGAGTTCCCAGAAGTCCATGCTGCGGGATGAGAGTGAAAACAGTGATCGATAGATTTGTACTGTGAAGAAAGGTTTAGTTGAGCAGGAATATTTATAAACTGAGTGACTGTGAGGACACTCCCATTTTGTTTTACACTCGCAAATACACACAAACACACACAAGCACGCACGCACGCACGCACGCACGCACGCACGCACGCACGCACGCACGCACGCACGCACGCACGCACGCACGCACACACACACACACACACACACACACACACACACACACACACACACACACACACACACAACAGTGGTTTGTGACAGACCTTACTGTTTTTTTTTATCGACAAAGATTTATTTTATTTTTTATTTAGCCTTTATTTAACCAGGAAAAAGACTCATTGAGATTTAGAATCTCTTTTTCAAGAGTGTCCTGGCCTGTCAGAGGAGCCTACTTCAAATGGCATCTGGCCTAAGGCTATGCAAATGCTTGTGAGAGAAGAAAACAATATTCTGTCCTTGAAAAAGATGGTGTCTGTTATGTTAAAACGTGCATACTCCCTGAACATGCATGGCCTCGCTACTCTGCTATAACTGATAATCGGGTGCTGTGACCTGCTCTATCTTTCACCATGGACAGAGCTATCTCAGTGCAGCTCATCCTACGCATTTTGTCATTGTTTGTTGCATCAGTGCTGCACCTCTTCCCTTCATGGTTCACTATATAATAACAGATCACTATTTTATCTTTGAAGCATTTGTCATATTTATGAAAGTAAACGCCAAGTAAAATAAATTGTCTATGACTAGATGACAAACTCCTGTCATTTTTATTATAAATGTTTCTATCATATGGCATTTTTTTCACAGTGACATTTATTACAATATTGAGGGATCACGGTGTTGCAAAAACACAACTGTTTCGTCCTAAAATGCTGGAAATTATATTGAAAAACATATTATTAAAAGTATAGTAAGGTCGGTTCTTGAACATTAGCTAGGCTGCCAATATGTGCCATCAAATCTCACTCACTACTTTCGCACATACAGTTTGCACTTAAATCTTGCCCAAAGACACAACAACATCCTCCAACCTTTGGATCAGTGGACTGACTGAACCACTTTTGTTTAATGTTACACAGATCATTAGGCAAAACTGTGATTTCTTTTTTTTTACCAGACCTGAACACAGACTCACACACATGCAACATGTCCAGCTCTAAAAGGTTCAGGTTAGATCTGATGAGTTACTGTGTAGAAACGCAATGTCCTGGGTTTGATTCCCACCTGTGTGGGGTTTGCATGTTCCCCCCGGTGTCTGCGTAGGTTTCCTCCAGTTTCCCCTACCACTAAAACATGTACAATAGGCCTATGTGAATGATTTGTGTGCGTGACTGAATGATAGTGGTCAGAGCGTTGGTGAAGATGAGTACAGTCCAGACAGCCTCCCCAAGGGAAACTGAACACCACAGAGTGTGACATGAATGTAAATTTTCCCATGTAAAGCGCTTTGTGATGTCTTTGAAAGGCGCTATACAAAAAGTTCTTCCTTCCTTCCTAAAAATAGCATATAAAAACATGAGTTGGCAAAAATCTGTTGTCTACCTGTTGTTCCTATGATGGATAGGAGCTAAAACCAGTAAAAAAAATGTTTTTTTTGCTCAGCAGAAAAAATGCAGGTATTAAGGGGATAATAGTACTGTTACAAATACATTTTTAAAATTCTTATTCTGTACATACGCACCTATTTTATGTATAATATTATTATATTAGGTTCTAGAATGTGATCATGTCACACTCCCATGTGGGGGGCAAGAGCCAGTTGTTCCGGCATTACACTTTCATATAGTATCTAAAAAATGATTATTACAAAAATTATAATCAATATGAATAACTGGGTCCATGATCTCTCTGTACAACACCAGACATCTCATCACAAACAAAACAACTGTAGCTGCCCCCAACCTGTCTTATAGGCGAGAGAGAATTCGATACATTTTTTTAGGGGCTCGGTCTTACGTCATCAACATGCGCCACCTGTAGTGCACGCGCCATTCCTGCAAGCGTGTGTTTCCATCTCTCATTACATTACCATTGACAGAGATTTTCTACAAACATCTTTCTGTCCCGGCTATTAGGTGAGTGATTTGATCCTTGTCGCCTGTTGCCGAAAACGTCATGAATACAACCCGTAAACAGTTTATTTGTTCATATGTGTCAGCCCAGCTATTTTGTTATTAACTTTAGCCTGCGCACTAGCTTAGCTCTGCTGTTTGAAGTATGCACGGTATGAACTACTGTCTGTGCATGAGTGTTATTCTACTCATCTATAGCCTTGAATAATGGTGTAAAGGGCGGTACTGTTATTCTACATGCTTCAGACGATTACAGCACATGTCAGGCTTTGATAATGAGCTAATGTAACTTGTCTCTTTGGTCATATCTTTTTTAGATTGTTAACATGTTTTGATGTTTACATGCATGATCAGCAGTCTTATCTGTCATTGTTCATTTATTTATTTTTTCCTGGATATATCGGAATGACAAGCTCTCAAACCGAACTTACATTTCAAAACCGAGCTTGTCGAAATCTGTTATAAATGATCAGGCTCTGCTGTCATGTGCATTGACGAGTGTTTTGTTAGGATGAAGGTGTTCTCCTGCAGGCTACTGTATTATCCCTCCACTTGGCTACATTTGACATACAGCTAGTGGTAGCGGTATAGGCCAAGCTAGCTATACACTAAACACTATTACTACAACGCGACAGTGCTTTTCTGTAAGGCTTGCATCCACTGCATACCAAAGAGACTAAATCAATTTCAAAATGGGGAATGTTGTGATGTATTCTGACACTGCATTGGCTTTTCTGGGCACCACCTTTTGTTTACGCAGATTTTAATGTGGCAAACATGTCGGCAGCAAGTTGCTACTACCATATTATGTTTTTTGTTTGTTTTTGATCGTTTGGTGTTTGCAATAGAGAAGATGTAGGATTAAAATCACCTCAAGTCTGTAAGTTGTAATGCTTTACAAATCAAAGAGGCCTGTGTGGCGTAAGGTAAATGATATTGATATTTTTTTCTAAAGCTATTTTCCTTTGCTAATCTCACCCCCCTAGGTGGGGTTGAGTTAGTCCAGGGGAAGTTTGGGTCACTAAAGAGTAGACACTAACATGGTCTATAGCAGGATGGTATCTTATGAAGTTTTTATTATTTTTTAACTACTGAACTTCATAACCACTAAGATCTTCAGGAAACATAATGGCTGGAACAGAACTGTCAGTACCTAGCTGGAGAACAACAGTCTCTTGGTTAATAAATTCAAAGGTCTTCCTTTACTGGGTTTGCAAACAGAACAGTACATCCACAATAATGGACCAGCCATCACTTCTTTGCCAGATTTGTGTACTTCACCAAAACATTTTTATCAGGGGGTCAAGGATCAAACGCCTGGGAGGGACATCTGTCCCAAGTAGGACGTACTTGGGAGTAGCAGTAGGATCCATCGGCGCTTCACGAGTTTGCAAATCCTGGCCACACTTCAATGTATGTATGTATGTAATGTGATTCTGACCATCAGCCTGGCTCCACATCATGGAGATGGGTCCCCGGGCGCGGCACTGCCGTCGACCACTGCTCCTTACGGTGTGCCCCAGCAGCATCGAAGGACGGGTTAAATGCAGAGGACAAATTTCCCTACGGGGACAATGAAGTATACAAACAAACATCACTTTGAATTAATAATTAGTGATTGTATCGATAAGTAGGAGAAAAACATTTGATTAAATTCAAATAACATTATTTTTGTTTCAATATTTGGGCTAAATGTTGCTTTATTGAACTTTTAACCCGTTTGTGGTAACATTGCGTCATCGAGCATCTGCAGTGGTGCAGGGAAATTACATCAGGAGCAACAATAACAGAAGCATGCTGGTTGCATTTTTGCAAGAAAGATGATAATCATCTAACAGGTGGCTGGTGCTAGACTGTGTGAATGCCAAGGGAAATATAGCTGCAGCATCACAGTCATGCATTTACAAGAGCCTCCACATTGGCAGCATCGAATGAAAGTAGACCACCGAGTCACTCCGCGACCAGTGTCCAAAATATAGACACTATAGTGTCTGTGTGCGAGACCTGGCGTTCAAAATCGTGCAGCATATACCCAGGTAACTTGTAGTGTGAAAGAGGCTGAATTATTTATCCTGTGTCGTTTTGAAGCTCCTGGTCTATCACCACACACTGATAAGCTGTATTTGGGGACTTCACAAAAAAAAAAAAGTTTAAAGAAGAGAGGTCTTAAGGTTAAAGGTTTCCCACCAAAACAGAATTGGCTCTAACTGAAAATAAACTGTAGAAAAGATTATGATACTGTATATGTGGATTGACGTAAGCAAGGCTTCCAATCTGTGGCATCGGCCCCTCTCACCTTTTAAGGCAGCTGCCATCGAGCATCCATAACAGTAAGTGGCATCACACTCTGTGACCAAGACCATGACCTCTCAGTTTATCCTGGTCTCTCTTATCAGCTCTAAAACACTGAGACCCAAACTTCTCCCATGACCCAACCCACCCGGCTCTCTCGTACTTTTCTGTAAGACAAGGAACTCTTTGGTGTGTGAGAGTGAGAATATTGTCACTACTTTGTTAACATGGAACTAGACTTTCCAGAGGTGGAAACTGATGATAGTAGTAGTTCTCTTGTCATTAATTGTAGCCTGTACCACTCCTTATAAGAGATGCCTCCTTTTTATTTGAGCTGCTGTGGCATTAATTATTTATTTGTTGTTTATTAAACAAATTCATCTCAGTCATGTGACAACAGTGCTTTGCTTTCGAAGGTTTCGACTATTAGCTCAGCAGAATACAAACAAAATGGCTCTGAAGAAACTCTTGTGGCCTGTAGATGGCACCCTTACTCAACAAAATCTCCTTGGCCTTCAAGAGGGCTTATAATCAGGCTCCCAGTTATTAAGCCACACATCAGTAAGTATCAAACTAAACAAGCTCTATGATAGAGGATAATAAACACAAAATTGGAACTATAGATCAGTGGTTTTATTAGATGGTGGACAGCACTAGTGAAAAGGAGAGGAACAGCGGGGATGGGGGAAACTGCCGGAATGGGACTCGAACCCAAGACATTGATGCTGGAAGAGTGTCTGGCGTACATAAGCAGGAGCCTTACTGGGGCACAGGCTTGGTCTCCATTGTTCTTTCCAAGCCACACAGTAATTTGTGTTCTGGTTACTTCGATTCAATGTAATGATTAGTGCCTTGCAATGAGAGCAAGAGAAATTTCCACTCCGGGACTGGGCCAATTGCTACGCAGTTGGCCTGATTCCACATGAGACGGTGGTCTTTGAGGCTGTGTTTTGAGGCGCAGCAGTTGTCACTGTGTGAAGTAGAAACACCTTTGCACCTGTGAAGCAGCTCTTTGGGCTCAGACATGACAGCAGCCTGTGTCAGCTGTGCCCTGCTTTATTTGGAGGAATTGCCGTTTTGTCTGTGCTGTCAGTGATTTCAGCTTGCCTTGATCTAAAATAAAATGGGAGAAAGGGATAAAAGCAGAAAAAGGAAAAGGAGATTCTTTTTCTGACATATTTTTCCATTGTAATTTATCTGCTGGAGTTCTCAGTCAATATTTTCTTATTTTTTCCCCCCTGTGTTGATTGTTAAAACTATTCCACACCTGGTAAAACTCCTCTTTGTATAACTTTTCTCTTTATATAAACTCTGTCTTCTGGGATCCTTGTGTTTGTTGCAGATATATCCAGCCATGGATATGGACAGTGCCAGCTCAGTGGTGCTGCAGGCCTTAACCCAAGCCACCAGTCAGGACACAGCTGTGCTGAAGCCAGCAGAGGAGCAGCTGCGGCAGTGGGAGACACAGCCAGGCTTCTACTCTGTGCTCTTGGTAAGTCTCTGGATCGCACTACCTTGAAGAGGGTCCTTGACCCTGGCCCCTGAGATCTAAATGGCTTTGTTCCTCATGTTTTATTATATTTCACTTAAATTATGTGGTAAATAATCGCTTACATAAGCACAGAGGTATCATTATCTTCCTACACCTAATTGTTTTAAAATGTCTTAACATATTTTTAATGTTTTGGCTTATTGTGTAATTGGTAAATAAAGTTATTTGCATCAATAAACCATAGTACTAATTTGATGGAATTGTACAGTGCAGTGTAGGGTGCAGTTCTAAGGCAGAAGTTAAGAGTACTGTGATTGGAAGGTGGAGGTGCGCATCAATGAGATGCTGCTCAAGTAAAAAGGAAAAAAAAAAAAAACACGGACAAATGTCCTATATAGGTAGGATTTTTTTTTTTTTTGTTCGGACACAAAGCTTAGAAACTGGACTGTCCGGATAAAACACTGCACTAGGGTGATTAGACCTCACCTGCCCACCTGTACTAGGTGACAATCATGACTGAGGTGCAGTGGTGTGGCAGATGCACAGGCCTGTTTTGCTTTTCATTTGCTCACCATGGTAGTTTGAAGATGATTGATTTAATCTGAGTCAACTGGATGGATTGTGATCTGTGTAATGACGAGAGAGTGTCCTGGATTCTTTCTGCTGTTCAATGTCACAGTCAATGTGAACTTATGCTGCGTTCAGACTGAACGCACCATTAGAGCTAATGATTATATGATTTTATTTTAACTTAAAGAAGCATAATTGGGATTCGATCTGAAATTTTATTGCAAATTGAGGTAACGTGTTGCCTTAAAGGAAAGGCTACGTAGTAAGATCCATGTGGGTTCTCAAGGAGTGTTGGAGAAATGACCAACAGAGGTCTTGCAGAAGAATTTTATTATCATGCGTGTTGGAACCGGGGACATGAACTCAAGAAATTGTGATGGCAATTGAAATCTGACCATGATTCCACATGAATAAGGGAAAAGTAATCTCTTCTGTGTGTCACACTAATAAGCAGGCCAAAACACTCCCAACCAAGGTCATAGCTATACGACAGAGATAAGTAATGCTTTTATTTACAAGCATGGAGCACCATCTAAGAAATCTGTAAAATATACTTTCCATCAATATATGATTATCCATGTCTTCTTAAATTTCTTTGTTGATATTATGTTGCTTGTTTCTGTTGTTTATTTATTTTTTTTACTTTAAGATGTGTGAGGCTGTAATTATAGTTCTTAAAAAGAAACTTCAGATTTGAAAATGGACTAAAGACATAAACTCACTGGCACTGATGTACAATCACAGAGAACATTTTCACTTTCTTCCAAATAGTGGGTGAAATGAAAAGTTGTTCTTTTCCTTTGCCAAATACTTTCAAATTTGTCTATCACTCATTTTTAAATACTGAGATATGTTCTTACCTGAACTTAGACGAGTTGATGCGTACCTGTCTGGTCTTTAAGTGTGCGCTCAGTCACGCATAAAGACCGCATATGTTGTTAGCTTAGCACATACCTCTCCATTTTTCACTCTGAAGAGCTCTCCATTGCTGAGCCCCGGTCAGCTGTTTCTCCAAAGAAAACGATGCTCTGACGCCAAGTCCAGTTGATGACGTGCGCCTCTGTCCAAGCGGTTGGAGTGGGACCAGTAAATCACATTTGGTGTCCTTGGACAGTGTTGTTTTTGGCAGCCCTTTAATTTTAGTCTTAGTCTTTTGGACGAGAATGCTTTTAGTTTTCGTCACATTTTAGTCTTTTCTAAAGACGAAAACCGAAATGGTTTTAAACTTTTAGTCAAGTTTTAGTCATTTTCTTTAAAAAAAAAAGTAATAATTAATTTCAATACGTATTGGAAATTGGGATAAATAATAATAATCAGTTAGCTTTATATAGCTTTTGACAAACAGATTGCACCACAATAGGCAGAAGTGTCATGGTGAACAGGACTTGGGATGACTCTCCTTTTCCTCTGATCATTGCGTCGAGATTTGATTTTTACCAACAGCGCCGTCTGCACTTTCGTTCATCAAGCGCTTTCATACGCCATGCGTGTAACTGCACCTTCTACATTCAGCTGCATGATGGCACTTCGGACCCGAATTAACACCTTTTTGAGTGACAGTGCAGGATTTTAGAGGCAGTTGTGGTGAACAGGTCTGGGCTCATTCTACACATTAGGACATTGTTGGAACATGTAGGGGGAGGAAAATACTTAATTTTAACATTTTTAAACTCTGTATAGTCCCTTTAAAACTGTCCTGAGAAAAGATAAAGTCCCAGTGACATCACTGTCAGACACGCTCCATGAAGGATGTACGCTGAATGCAGCGGCACACGGGAAGAGAGGGAAGGCCTGTGAGCTGACTGCTCCGCTCGGTGTCACGTGTAGTGGATGTGTTCTCCCTCTCCGCGCAAAAGCTCGGTTTGCGAACGGTCTGACAAACCATTTTCGTCTCGTCTCATTGACGTAAACTCATTAACGTCTCGTCATGTTTTAGTCCCCAAAGAGCTGTTTTTAGCTCATCATCGTTCCGTTATCGTCATTAAAAAGGTGCTTCAGCCCATCTGTCTTCGTTGATGAAAACAACACTGCCATTGGATCAGGAATGAAGCAAGGAATTGATTTGTTAAGGGACATATTTTGTACACATTGACACTAGGGTTGTTCCGATGGATGATATCATCGTCCAACTTTGCAGTGATTTCACAGTAAATTAAATCCCAAATATAACTAATATGCATGCGAGTTTAAGTAGCCTGCCAGAGACATGATGTGTTAAAATAAAGACGCAACGATGCTCTTTTTCTCACTGCCCGGGGGTCTCTCTCAGCTTCACTGTTAAACACTGCATGGTTTTTCTTTGCTTTTCGCACAGCAACCAAACAGTAAATGTCGTCCATCACGATGATTCACTGTAAACATCGTCTACTGCCAATTAAGGGGACATCGCCCAACCCTAACTTTCACAAGCTTGTAAAGTCATAGCCTATCCTTCTCATGTGCTCAGCTGTCAATACGAGCTGCTGCTGCTGCCCGGGGCAGCACGTTGTGCGTGCTGCCTAGGAGGTGATTGGCTGTAGGCTCCTATCTCTCAAGGACCTGTACACCTCCAGGACCCGGAGGTCTGTAGGTCGGATCACAGCTGACCCTTCTAACCCATGATACGGACTGTTCACCCCTCTCCCCTCAGGCAGGAGGCTACGGTCCATCCAGAACCATACCTCAAGCCAAAGAAGATTTTTTCCCCTCCCCCATCGGACTCATAAAAAAAAAAAAAAGACCCAACAACTCTGTGTCAGACTCATGAATGTAATAACCTGTTCCAGCCATTTGTACTGCTCTAGGTCACACTCGGATCTGCTTAATGCACACTTAATGCACCAGCACATCTGTTAATACACTCACCCTGTTGTTCTGTATGTTTTATAGTTTATTATTGATCTATTCCAAGTTTTATGTTCTTTTTTTATATTATTTTTTTATTATTGTCTCATTTTTGTCACATTATTGTCACATTTTGTCTTTTTTTTGTCACATTATGGTCACATTTATCACTTTTTGTCACATTTGTGTCAAATTACGGTCACATTTGTGTCAAATTATGGTCACATTTATCACTTTGTCACATTATTGTCACATTATGGTCACATTTGTCTCACTTTTTGTCACATTATGGTCACATTTGTGTCACTTTTTTATGTTCTATGTTTCATGTTGCACAATTACACCAAAGAAAACTATGAACCTGTTCACTGGCAATGGCAATAAAACCTCTTCTGATTCTATACTGTTTTACTGACTTTTGACATTTCCATCATATCTTGCTTTGCCCTCATACCCAATGCTTCTGTTGACTGTTGACTTCTATATATATATATATATATTTTTTTTTACAATGGAATAACATTTTTCAAAAGCTTTCCTTCTTTGTTCAATAGGTAAAACATCTGTGCTTAACTTGACTTTGGTTTGGTCTGTTACTGCTGTCATAAATGGCAGTAATATTCTCTTTAAGCATACACCAGTGTTATAAAGGTGATGAATATGGCCGGTGGCTGGTGCTCTGGGTTTTTTGGCTGCTGTTGTGTACAGCTGTGTTGTTACCTAATCAGATAATTATTGTCCTCATCCAGAGTATCCATGGAGACGGAGGTGCATCAACACTTCAAATTCAGTCAAATAAATAAAAACAGATTTTAGCTTTGACCCTGCCAGGTATCAGTCATCGCAGCTTCACATTTTTGTATTTATGGTCATTTCTTCTAATCTTGACTGTAGAATTAATACTAGGGTTTCAATTTAGTGTCTTCTGATTCAGTCAAATTTTAAGTAGCATAGTTAATTTTCACTGCATATTTAACAAGTCCAAGTTCAGCATCAGAGTACCACAGTCGATTACATTTAACTGCAGTGCCCGTTATTAAAACCTCAAATGAAACTATCTATTTAAATAGACTTAATGGCACCTGAAAATACTTTAGCGAGCCAAGATGTCCATATCTGATATTACTGTGCGCTTCCATATTACTGTTGTGTTTCCCAATGACTTTAAAAGAACTTCAAGGTTGTGGCAATACTTCGCAGCTCACAAATGATGAGAGAGGCAGGAGTCACCTTGTAGTTTTAAAAGGAATTGAACACTTCATTTCCATTTCCATCCATTAATGTATGGAATACATAAGAATAAATCAACTTTAAAGGAATAGGCCACAGTTTTTACATACTGAGATGTACTGATGTTCTTACCTTGGCTTAGATGAGTTGATGCATAACTGTCAGGTCTTTGACTATTTGTGCGACTGAACGCGTGCACAAAGACGTTAGCATTTAGTATCTCCAGCATATTCCTATAGCTCCAAACTAGGGTGAAGTTAGAAGCTACCAAGCTCCTCCATGTTTTCCCTTATTTGAATACAGTTACGTGAAGTTACACGATTCAAGTATCGTGACACAAAATTAAGACGTAGGGACAAAACTGTGGCAGTGGACTTAGACTTTACCTCACGGACGTCGAAGTGCTCCTCAGGTATTGTTACGCTTTACAATATAGTGCCCCTTTTTCTCTGCTTAGAAAATTATCATCAATCAGACATGTTTAATTTTGTGTAACTTTTCACATAACTGTATTTAAATAAGGGAAAACGTGGAACAGCTTGGTAGCTTCTAGCTTCACCCCAGTTTTAAGCTATAGGAATATGCTGGGAGAGGCTAAATGCTAACAACGTCTTTGGTCTATTTGCGTGACTGAGGGCACGCACAAAGACCAGACAGTTACACATCAACTCGTCTAAGCTCAGGTATGAGCATATCTCAGTATGTACAAACTGTGGCCTATTCCTTTAAACAGCTTAGCATACAAGTGCCTGTACTCAACCTCTGCTTGCACTTACAGGATTGAAGCAGTTTTTAGTAGGCCAATAAAGATGCCAGCTGCTGGCAAGAAGTAATCTGTAGTGGAGGCAATTTGCTGCTGAAATAATCAGAACGAATCCAGTGAAGGACTGGACTTTAAAAACACAGGAGTGCCATTTTATGACATGATCATGAGATGATCATGAGATGAAAGACGGTGTAGGGTGAGCAGTCCGAGCTCTTGAGAATTTTGTGAGCCCCCACGTACAGTATTAAGTTAGCGTATGTCGGGTTTTCTTGTAAACCTACTCGGAAGGCTCAATGAAATCGATTACACAAATATTTTACATCAAATAGTTAAAAGGTGTTTGTGTTGGGATGCTTGACAATGGAGAAAATGATAATTCATTTTCTCCATTGAGAAGATTGTTTCTGCCATAATTGAAATTCTATAATTACTCATTACTCAAATATATTTTTGGGGTTGTGAGGTGATAATACGATCTAAACTATACACTTCCTATTTAATATTGTGAAAACCAAAAGTACAACATTGATCAAAATGTAATTGTTGAGAATAGTAATCGTAATTGAAATTGTAAAATGAAATGTTTACCCTCAGAAAGCAAAATAAGCCCCTTACTTTGGGTTTCTCTTTCAGTTCAACCCTTGCCCACAAATCCTGATAAGTGATGGTGGATTGTGTCATATTGTGTTTGTGTCATCTACTTGCATCTCAAGGCAACCAAGGTTCAGTTGTAGTCGTAGTGCCGTCTTTAAACTACGAACCTGTCATTCCTCACAGCACACTTGGTCTGTCTTTTCACAGAATATCTTCAACAACCACATGCTGGATGTGAATGTCAGATGGCTGGCCGTGCTGTACTTCAAAAATGGCATCGACAGATACTGGAGGAGAGTGGCGCCGCAGTGAGTAGCAGCCTCCGTAGCCCCTCATATTTCTCTATCAGCTCCTTTCACTGCTCATCTTCGTTCTCCCCCGCCTTAGTCCCCCTCACGCTTTTGTCGACTCTTCATTCATCAATCCTAATCTCTCCTCGGCTTCTCCAGGTTTTACAATGTTATTTTTGCACAACTGTAGCCACATTTACCTTTGGGGATTTTGGAGTGCTCATCCTACAATTGGACAAAAAATGCGTCTTTATCGAGCATCTTGTTTCCCAATTGTGATTTTGGCAGATCCATTCATTTCCCGTTTCTTTTCAAATGCAGAAACTCGCCACAGGAACTCGCCTCACTGAAAATGGTTTCCCTCATCAGTTTAACTACAGTCGTTTTTGTCCGTGTCTATCAAGTGCGGAAAACTTCTCCCAAATGTCCCCAATCATTCATAACTAACAGTTAACCTCTCCTTTAATTGTGTTTAGGGCTTTACCTGCTTCCTGGATCATTGTCATTTTCAAATGTGTCTATCACTGGCATTCTGGTATTGTGCTTTGTTTCTTTGCTGCAGTAATTTAATACACACTGAAAGCTTAATGGATCATCTGATTCACCCAAGCCATATGAGACGGATCGAGTCAATCTGTCTTGTTTAAAAGAGATCCATTCTTTTCACAGAAGGATTGAGGTGCGGACAGACTTTTCCTTCATATGCTGTCTTCTGCGGCATTCTTTTAAAGGGATATTTCAGGATCTTTGACATAGGGCCTCATTTCCTAGTTATCCAGAGTGTTGCTGATTTCTGTAGATATTTTTTTGGTAATTCATGCAGTTCTTATGTTTGAAGAGTTACGTGGCGCTAGGCTAATGCAAGGCTAGTACATTTCTATGATATCAGCTAGCCTGCATTAAAAACAGTCTGACCCGCTCCACAGTGCACCTGAGGCAAATCATTTATAACGCCAGACTAACCATATAAATGTCTGTGTCGATAGAGTAATTTTAACCATTTTGCATTTAAAATACCTTATATTTGAGCTGCATCAGCTTCGTGGTTGTATAAGCTACGCAGCGGCGGAGTGATCTGCTAGAAAATAGTCTCTCAAAATGCGATCATTCATGTGATGCAAAGTCAGTTATATTCCAAAAATTATTCTGTCTGGCGTTATAAGTGATTTGCCTCAGGTGCACTGTGGAGCGGGTCAGACTGTTTTTAATGCAGGCTAGCTGATACCATAGAAATGCGCTAGCCTAGCACAAGCGTAGCGCCACATAACTCTTCAAACATAAGAACTGCATGAATTACAAACAAAAATATCTCCAGAAATCAGAAACACTCTGTATAACTAGGAAATGAGGCCCTATGTCAAAAATCCTGAAATATCCCTTTAAGTCTTTAGGTACCTGGGTAATCTTGGGTGCACACTAAGCCGCCGTTATACCATCTTCCCTCCACAATTGTTTTGTCTGACAAACATTTCTCCAGTATATTCACTCTCCTCTGTTTCTTCTGGTTTTGTTGCGACATGCGCGGGATGCCGGCATGTGAAGTCATGGTGACGTTACCACACTTGACCAATTTCCACATGAAACTAATTTTATTACTTAATTAGGGCAGTTTCAAAGCGTGAGGACATAATGGTTTGATTTAATGTGTATTTGTCTCCTTAAAGGATTTTTTTGTAATAACAACCAACCATGTTTAATGAAGAAAGCATACATTTTTGTGTTAATTGGCTGGGGGGAGGGGTGTGGGTGGGTGGGCATAAAGGAGAGCCTTTGCTCCTGAGTCAGTCTGAGTCTGGTCTGCATCCACCTTGTTTGTTCCTCATTATTTTAAATATTGTACAAAGATGTAATTATCTTGTTTGTTTTTTTGCCGTACTTTACATACCCTGGGCAGATTTTTTTTTTTGATTATGTGACTATTTAATAATAAGAATATGAAAGCTAACGCAATACGTTTTTTTCACTCATAGTTAGTGTTTTTTAAAATCGTAATGAAAAATGAAAGTACCAAAATGACTTCACACAACCACTAACTATGAGTGGAAAAAACCTTTTTGTGTTATCTTTTATACTAGCTGAGACCCGGCCTTCGGCCGGGCCTCGCTAGTCTCCACATTTGATATTCTGAGATTATGAGTGATTACAAAGAAATGTCCAACCCGTCACACAGTTCAGCTGTAGACCAGTGGTTCCCAAGCCATTCCAAAAACTATGGCCACTGCAAAGGAGTAAAAGAATGAAGGCAAAAAACAATTTCAAACAAACTGCAATTGGAGTGTTTGATGCACCCGTACTCCTTTCTTATAAACTACGACAATAGTTTCGCGAAACTCGGGGAACAGAATTCAAGAGACAGTGGAATAATGATGGATAAATATTAGGGGTTCAGCTCTAACGGTTTGGGTCACGGTGCAGGACCCGTGGTTTGGTGCATCCCGGTAGTGTACAATAAAAAAATAATAAGTAGGTTTTGAACTGAAATAGCCTAATGATCGTTATTAGACAGTATTTATAACCTTACAATAAAATTGGCAATGCGTTCAAAGGTGCTTTAGAATAAAATGTACCTCTGGGCTGACAATACGTGAAAGCAAAATAGAAAACAAATGGTACAGCAGCGAAGAAAAAAAAAGAAGAAAAAAAACAACGCAGTGCCGGCCATGCGCTCGTTAAGTTGTAGTTTCATTGTCGCTGTTGCTCACACGGAGGATAAATCAGTCGGAGCAGCGCGGTTGATTAGAGGCTCGTGTTTGAGCATTTTTTGGGCACGCACGCACACACACATACACACACGCACACACACGCACACATCGCCATGTTAGGATGCGCGCGCACACATACATACACACGCGCACGAACACACACACACGCGCGCACACACACATCGTCCTGTTTGGATGCGCGCACACGCACGGCAGTCAGATCTCGTGCACTCGCGTTTTTGTGACAGCGGGTTGTCCTCGGACAGCAGCACCACCAACCACGCACACACTCAGTACTGTCGCCAGGCTTCCTGGTGTTCCCAAACGGTCTCCCATCCCAGTCCTAACCAGGCCCTTCCCTGCTTAGCATGCGAGGAACGGTCTCCCATCCCAGTTCTAACCAGGCACTTCCCTGCTTAGCTTCAAAGTCGGTATGGGAAATAAACATGGCGGCGCCCAGGCGGCGGCCATTGAGATAGCGTTTTCTATAATAGATTCTTTGAAAGAAAAAAAAAAAAAAATCTGCCAGTGTATGTAAACTTTTGAGCATAACTGTATATAGTTTAACCACGTAATACCTTTTGTTACGCCGTTATTATACTATCTGCCATATGAACCCCGTCACTGCTAGAATAACTTTAAGGACAGATTGGGCTTCAGGTAATAAGTCCAGCCTTGGCCTCATGACCACTTCAGGAATGTTTATTGTACTCCTATATCCAGAGGTCAATTGGGATTACAGGTTTGTTTGGAATTGTATTTTTGTTTGCGCTGGGCATGCACAAGATATATGTTTGCGTGTATCTGGGCAACACACTTCTCCCACAATGTCAATTACTAGGTATCATTCGTATAGTTAAGCATATAATGATACAGTGGATAGGGAAAGTCTGCACACCCCTACACTTCTCTCACATTTTGTTATGTTACAGCATCAATCCATCATTCTTTGGCCCTGATACTGGAACGCACTCAGTCCAAAAGACGTTTTGCACCTGGATATTCTGCAGTCAATACATGATTACCAAAAAAAGATCAGTGCAGTGTTGAGTTCTTGCAATGTCATGGTGCTTTGCATATGGTGTCATGCTTGAATGTTTGAAAATGTCTACCCAGTGTGAAATAGATTCAGCCTTCACAAGCTTTCAGGACACCACAAGTTCATGCTTGCATAGATTAGCATAATTTTGTCCCAACGACAGCAAGATAGACTGGGAGGATGATCACCTAAATGCAAGTGCAGAAGTACAGAGGAGACATGGCATAATATATTTTGCAATGTGTGGCTGAAATCCCCCAAAACGGGGCCGCTGTTTTATTCGGTTCTACTTGCTCCGCCGTTGGGAAAGTTCTCTGTCACGCTGTCCTGTCACGCAGGCCTCTCATTGACTACAGTGGATCATGAGTCTATTATTGGCGATATTCCACTTTATCTAAAACCAATATGATAAGAGTACTTCAGTGTGAATACTCGCTGATGCTGAATAAATACCAATATTTGTACAAGGAGTTTGCTTCAATCAACACTCTGACTTGTTCATTGCAGATGGGTTAGTAATTACTGTAATGTTCAGATTATTGAGTGCACCAACTAAATTTATAAAGGCTTACACTTGTATTGCGCTTATCAAACCTGTGTTTGATGAACCCAAGTTTTTCAAAGCGCCATACTGTAGTCATTATTTATTCCCCCATACTCAGTGGTGGAAAGCTACTAAAGTAGCCACAGCCGCCCATTGGGGTAGACTAAGGGCCAGTGCACACCAGAACATCGTCATCTGATGCGCGTCCATGTGGCGTGTCAACACACACTGGAGCGCACCGCATTATGGCATTTCAAAGGCTTTTCCAAAAAACATGCTTTTAAACACGTGATTCAGCCATTTATCATACAATAAGACACATTATGTCCATGTTACAAGAGAGAGAGCAAGTTTGGCTCTTTTTTGCAGGTAAATGGCGATTTGGTGAGCGGCATGTTTACCTGCTCAAACTGTTGCTTGAGTTCTGACGATGCTTTCTTTTATCCACCGCTCCTCTTGTCCTTCCAAAGTGGTAACTTTGTCCGTCACAGACCATAGACAGTCAATGCTTCTGCAGATGGGTAAAAAGCCTGTCTTAATGAAGCAGATCTGATGAATAATGGCGCAGGGTTTAGCGTCGCTGCAACCATGGTGTGCATTCTCTCATAAAAATTAACAGAGGCGGCTTTTTTGCCGCGCGTCAAAGAATCTCGGTGTGGGTTGGCCTTAACAGGAGCGAGGCTGCTAATCTGACCACCACCAACCTCACACTCACACTTTACGCACAAACTTGCTAATATAGCATATATTTATTTTTCCTCCATTCAGGTGGCGCAGCTGCAGATAAATGTTGCTAAATGGTCTCTGGTAAAATGGTCGGAACTTGTACAGCGGTTTTCCTCCTACATTAGGCACTCATTAAACGTTGCTAAAGCCCTTCCTGAGGAATGTGTTATTGCTGGATTTGTTTTACAGATGTGTTAAGTCTCTTAGCAAGAAAAGCTAAGATTTGCCAGACCTGTTAGTAGCCAGTTAGAAACATTAGCCTGCTCAAAGTCGGGTCTATGTGGAGCTTTGTATTTCCACACTTAAGAATTCTCCAACTTGTTGCTCTGCCGTGCTCTCCTCAGGTGAGAGGTGTGCGTGAGTATGAGTAAGAACATGATATCGAGCAGATACTGGTATCTGTATCAGCGCCTCCCTAACTAAGGATACATGGGCTCATTAAGTCATTGTTTTCAATTCTGCCTGTCCCGTGAAGGAGGTGGTGTTCTGCATGATCACTTTTTTGTGGGGTCTCATGTTGTGCACAGGGAAACTACAGACTCATAGATGGATGCTCATTTTTCTTAACGCTGTTGTAGTGTTCACTCTTACTCGCCCTGTTTTTAAGAATGCCCTGAGTACATGCATTTATTCTATTAGAAATTAACGTCCTTTATTTTACCGATAGAACGGTCGATATCGTAAGTATAGTGACAGGTCTAGCTTCAAATCAAATTGTGTTCTTTTCTTTTTTTTTTGTTCTTTTATTTTATTCAAAAGTGACATCCAAAACAATCACAACAAAACTGCCATGCACATACCGTTGGAATGAAACAGAGCAGAAGAGAAGATTCAATCTTATAATATGCTAAAGAAAGAAAGATGATGATGATTCTAATTTGTCTACGGCTCTCTTGCAACATGCCAATACGTTTATTAATAAGATGCAACATGCCTGGCATTTCCCTGCCTGCTTCCACTCGCTAATTAAATGCTTGAATCCACTTCTTTCCCTCCAGCTCCCAAGACTTCAAATTAGGCTTCAAATAATCAACGAACAGGGTCGTGATACCTCAAAACCAATTACATCCAGCTTGAGGGGACCTCCGTTGACATGCTCCTAATGATTTGAACTGCTGCTTTTACCTAACAAAATGTAACACTTACCCAAGATTCGAGTTTTCATCATTCAGTTTCTTTTTCCCTCTCTTATAAAAAGCCAGACTTGAACTGCCTTTCTTTGTATCTCTTTAAAGCCTCCCTCCCCATCCTCCCCCCTGTGCCAGATACCCAAAATATGCGTGGCTCGGTAAATCTTGTTTTGCTAATTCCCCTCTCTCCCCCACACTCGCGCTCCTTTCCTTTCCCCGTCTTTCGCCCAGGGATGCAGGCATGATTCATTCCTCTCCTCCCCTCTTCACACACTCACCCACTCCATCTCGCTTCTGCGCCAGAGTAAATTTTTCTTGAAGCATGGAATCACGCGTCACTCCGCTGCCAATTTGTATACTCGTATGTTGAAGTGAAAAAGGCGGCATGAGTTGGAGTTTTCAGTTTACTCATCAAATATGGCAGCTCTGGCAGGTTATGTTTTACACGCCTGATCTGGGAAAAGTAGTGTAGTGTGCTGGTATAGCATAATTGGTGCTCTTGGGAAAAGGATGATTAGTTTAGTAATTAACAAACTGTATGCAAAATTTGGAATGATTGGACAATCTGCTTTGTGGCACCTTTGACTCACTCCGGTTCTTTTATTCGCGTCTGTCTTTGAACATTTTATTAGCCAGTGAACCCTAATTTGCTCTCCCTGTCCCTGCTGACCTACTTGCTAACAAAGCTCATCTTTGATTGGCTTGTTTTGCAGCGCATTGTCAGAAGAGGAGAAGACATCGTTACGCGCCGGGCTAATCACAAACTTCAACGAACCCGTCAATCAGGTGGGTAAACAATGAAGTATTTTAGAATTGTCAGCACTGAGGACAACGGGGGAAAAGGCACGACAAAGCCTATCAAAACATTAGCTTACGAGTTTGCCTGCGAGGTCCTGCACCCAAATCGGAAAATGAAGTGCTGTGGAACATGTCTGCAGGGTCAGTTATGGGGGACGACGTCGAACACACTATGCTGTCAGAACACTTTTTGCTAATTTGAGTCGTAGCTTTTAAAATTCTACATCGGATAGTAATTTTTCTAACTGGAATTTGTTGCAGTATTTTGACACAACCTGAGCTCCATTCTTTCCCATCTATTGATACAAGAATCTCACTTTTTGGTGTTATTCCTTTATCTTATCACCTGGTTTCCTGCAGTTCCCATGAGAAATAGGCAGTGAATGAAAAATTCAGAAATCAAGTGGCGTGTAATGTATTTTGTCTGAAGGGACATAGAAGATTGTGGCGATCCATTCTGATTTTTTTTTTTTTTTGACAGTTTGTATTTCCCCAAATGGAAAACCTCAGATAGACATCCACATGTAAATATTACCCGCTAGATGAGCTTTGATTATTATCACACGATTATTTTTGATTAAAAAAAAAACATTTTGATGGTTCTATAAGCCCTACTGTGCTTTATTCTGGCTTCTTACTAAATTAAGTTATTCTTTATTAAAATATAAGGCGTTAAAAAATGTTAAAACTAAGTATTTTCCTCCCCCTACATGCTCCAGCCATGTCCTAATGTGTAGAATGAGCTCAGACCTGTTCACCACAACAACCTCTAAAATCCTGCACTGTCACTCAGAAAGGTGTTAATTCGGGTCCGAAGTGCCGTCATGCACAAGCTTAATATAGAAGCTGCAGTTACACATACGACCTGAGGTGGCAGTAGTGAGTATAAAATGACTAACTTGCATGTAGCCCCTTTAATGCCTGTAGGAAAATTATTTTTCTGCATTTGACCCATCCTCAATGGCGATGGGGCAACCTTTAGGAGGAGGTCCCATCTCCAGGTGTGTAGCCAGGCTAAAGGTCAGAGACACATGGCTGGAGGATTTACCTATTGTACATGTTTTTAGAGGTAGGGGAAACCGGAGCTCCCAGAGGAAACCACACTCACGGGGAGAACATGCAAATACCAACCAGAATGGCACCGTCTGGCCAGAGATCGAACACTTAGCCACTCCAAAGTAAAGTATAGGCATTTATATGATATATTGTACCACTACCACTATGGAGTTCTCATTTTTGTAAGAAATGTAAGTATTTTCTAGAGGCATTTTTCAAACCTGGAAGACAAGATGCTTCGATTCAGTTAACTCTAACCCTCTCCCCGAGTTGATGCAGCCGATGCAACTTTTGCAACAGTAGAAATATAATCTCACAGCAAAAAGTGAAGTTACTTCACAATGCAGTCATGAGGAGTTGACATTTGCAACACAGCTTCATAAATGGCTAACACACACGCTAGCACGCGTTTTGACTCACCACCGCTCTGGCTGCTCCATCATCGCTGGTTATAAAAGTTAATCCACTTTGATTCTGGCAAAGGTTCACCAAGCATCCATCAGTGAAGTGACAGTCACAGAAAAACACTATTTTGGGTCGCTGAATCCCGGAAAGAAATTCCCTCTTCTGGCGAGTGGCCTCTTCTTAGGAGGGTTCAATAAAGTTCTGTCCTTCCATACCCAAACGTGCATTTTTGCCATGGCAGTAGCATTAGTGTCATAAATTAAAATCAGGCCATAAGGCATTACTTTACAGACGTCGGGCTCTTCCTGTTTGACACTCTGACGTAAAAAAACGTCAGAGTGTCTCAAGTCAGTTGTTTTCCAGGAGAGGGCGGAGCAGATTTTGCATGATATTGGCCCTTTAAACCTAAACAAATTACTTATGCTTAATAACACCTTATTTATACTGAACAAGCACCCCTTAATATAAAGTGATACCAATACGAGTAAGAGTAATGTTTGCATGTCTCCAGGTTAAAAAAGGGGATAAAATAGCTGTCGAAATTGCAATCGAAGTTGGTGGAATGGTGAATACAAAACAAAAAGAAGCCATAATATATCGCAATAGCACTAAGTGTTCATCTGACTGAGATGGACACAGTGAAATGCAAACAATGCATTGAAATGATAAATGTGTAAAAGTTCAGTATGAGTTAAACATTTACTTTATATTTTAGTCTGTAGATCTCTTTAAGTTTTCTTTTGACAAAAACTAGTTACTTACGGTTTGTGTTTAATCAGAATGGATCATATCGGGCCCGATCTTCTGCCTGGCACAAGTTCAGTCTTTGTCGAGGCGAGTCTTCAATCTTACGCAAATACAACTTTGCTCCAGTGCTTTTGCCAGTAGTCTGAAGGCATCGCTTAGGGAAAATCTTTGTGGATATTTAAAATCTTCAGTAAGAGGAGGAGGAACAGAAGGGAATCAGAATAAAACAGCCAGACTGCTTAAATGTCTACGTAGACTTTTACTTTAGGTGAGGCCATTGTTGAAAGTCCAAATGTCCTAATTTACATGTTACATAATGGCATTTTTTTCTTCTTTTCTTTACGTATCCTAAGACTTGCACTGTGTAACATTTCAGATACAAGCATTGAGTTTATTTTTATTGGTTAAAAATACCTTAAAAACACGCTTCTTTTACTGCTTTTTTACTTTGGGCAGGTCAGCTCGCTCCAGACTGATCGTAGATAGCCAAACATGAGGGTTAAATACATAACACATTGCAAATATAGCTTGCTATATTGCATTGCTAGTATGTAGCTGATAATTTGGAGCAGGTTGTTGCTGGCGCTTTTGTTTTGAGTTTACACCAGTTCTGTTACTTTTGTGACATTTAATCATTAATGTTGCCCAGTGTAGCTTTAGAGAATAAGAATATGAGCTTACAGCTTGTAATTTTATCTTATTTCTTGACAGATAGCCACACAGATTGCTGTCCTGATAGCTAAGGTGGCGCGGCTGGATTGCCCGCGGCACTGGCCCGAGCTCATCCCTATCCTGCTGGAGTCAGTGAAGGGTCAGGAGAGCCTGCAGCAGCACCGCGCCCTGCTCACCTTCTACCACGTCACAAAGACCCTGGCCTCCAAGTGCCTGGCTCCGGACAGGAGGCTGTTCCAGGAGGTAAGACCCGCACTTTAAAGGCCTGCATCAATGAATTAGTCATGGAGACCAAATGTATTTAAATTCAAAATCAAGCAATTTTTCCGTCATTCAATCAAGGAGGTTGTTCCCTCCCCACCGATTTGCATCGATACATGGAATCACGCATAACGATGCTGTTTAGAGGAAGACACAAGATGCATTGGATTTTACACGTTATATCTGGACTAGTGCTGTTATTTTATGATTTTTAAAAATTAGATTAATCACACTTGTGAAATTTAATTAATGACGCTTTGTTGTCGTGGGTTAATTTTTCTCTCATAATTATCCTCATTATTTATGCTTGGCTGACATAAAAGTCAAATTGAAAGAATTTGCTCACATTTCATTAACTAAGGGAAACTAACCTGACAGCTTATAACAGGACTCTCCAACCAACGACTCTCCAGCCCTTTCTTGGTCCAAGGCTTTCAACATTCTCCACGTGCTTGATAAGTGACATGCGACATTTTGAAAGTCTGCAAACTTTTTGGTACAAAATGTAGAATATAAGGACAACATTAAAGTAATTTCCATTGAAATAGCATAATTAGACTAGTCTCTTTGATACATAATTAGCTCTCTGTTGCTTTTGTTACATAATAGTACCTCATCATTTAAAAAGGTTGGAGACCCTGGCTTATGTAAGGATTAAACAACTCGGAGCCGTGCATTACAGTTTTATTGCACGACGCGGAGTCAAGAACACAACGCTCATCGGAGTTCCTCTGCAAAGTCAAACTACAATTGACAGGGACTATTTTCTGTGGGTTTTGAGCTGGTCTTGCACTGTCTGAAGGCTCGTCTCAGAGCGAGCCATTCTCTCGCTGCAGCGAGGGTCTCCGTCAGACTCAACAAAACAACATCAGCACAGAATCAAAACAGGACTGTCCCTGCATTTAATCAAATAAATTAGATTTCCCTTCAAAATATATATTTTCTTGATGTACTTGTTGTTGTAGACAAGCTTTGGGGGCCCCCTGTAGTACCTCTGAGGCCCAGACCCCACTTTGGGAGCCACTGCTGTAGACAAATAAAATAAGCAAAAAAGAATCTTATCTACAATTTATATAAAATTGTAGTTAGTATCTCTTAAAGGTATAAATACACAGCAAGCATTTATCATCTCATGGTATTAATAATTGGGGGTGGTAAACTTCAAGAGCTGACATCCATGATAAAGCTGTAACTCTGAAAATGCTTTCATACCAAAATAAAAAACGCCATTTATAAAACGACAAACGACATTTATACACATATCTGGTCTGGTCCATGGACTGACAGGCTGTGCCATATTCACAGTTTTGAGTAACCCTGTTCACTTAAGTAATTTTTTCTTCTGCCCTTACGAAGTGCTACAATTGGTATTTTCTGGATTGGGCTTTAAGAATGTTGAAGACAATTTGCAGAAGACAAGTTGCAGCAGAAATGCAACATGATCCATCACCGGCACTGCTAGCGTGCCGTTTGCTAAGCTTATATTAACTGTTCTACTGTGTTTTGCCAATTCAAAATCTTGACCATCCCTGTATCTCACTGTGTTTTCCTCACACGATGTTATATCAAACATTAAATAGCCACATTTATGTATCCAAAAAATGTGTCAATCGTCAATTTAGGCATGATATATCCACTTGAATTCATGATTATTGGATTTAAAAGAACATCATAAAACAACAGTGAACAAACACATTTAAATATGTGCTTTTATTTTGGTCTTCCATTAAAATAAATCAATTTACATCAGAAAATAAACAAAACAAACCAAAAAACGTTTTCTAACTAGCATTTTATTCCATAGTTGGCTTCAATAGTTCATTATTAAAGACAGCAACCTTGTTTATGAACTTAATGTTACTGCCTCCGTGACTGTGCATTGCATGTTGTGTTGTATCATGAAGACGGATTGATACATCAGTGCCACAGTTGGCCTGTAGGAGATGCTGTTTAGCCATGGTGTGAGCGTGGAGGAAGGGGGCTCAGTGTCAGCCAACTGCTGGAAGCCTGTGCTCATCCATGTCTGTTTCATGCATGGCTCACCTGTGACTGACATGTTTGGAAATAGACTTGTCCAGTTACATGGTTTGTGTGCAGATTGACAAGGCTGTTTTTGGGAGCTAATGTTTCTTTTAAAAGCCAGTGTCAGGGAAAATTCATCGCAAATCAAAACGTCAGCTGTTGAGTGATCAAACCGCTCTGGAGAGTGAATAATGCGAGGGGCGCTGGTTGTTCAAATCAACGGCCTCGGGCGATACCAGGCTCTCAGCTGAGGGAGGCCCATTAACAGTCAGACGTAGAATTGCGGGCTGATGACTTTGACATTAAGTGAGCCATGCAGTGCTCTTTAAATGCAAAGTTGGTATGATAGCAAGTGCTCCATTGCCGTGTATGGTGAAGTGGGATCTGACTTGAAAAACACAGAAAATGCTAAGTGGCACAAAGTGAATCGTTCTCATATGTAGGAGGTCCAATTATAGAAGTGTGCTCATTAAACACATTGCAAAGTTAAAGTTATTCTCGATTATATTATTTTGAAATCCGTTTGTATGATTGGGGTAGGGACCTCTTAAGCCACATTTTGTATTAAAGGGACAATACAGAGTTTAAAAATGTTAAAATTAAGTAATTTCCCCCCCCTACAAGTTCCAGTCATGTCCTAATGTGTAGAATGACCCCAGACCTATTCACCACAACTGCCTCTAAAATCCCTCACTCAAAATGTTTTACTATGGGTCCGAATTGCCGTCATGCACGAGCTTAATATAGAAGGTGCAGTTACACATGTGACCTGAGGTGGCAGTAGTGAGTATAAAATGGCTAGCTTGCATCTAGCCCCTTTAACACTGAGATATAATTTCCTCTAAATGTAATAACTGTTCAAAATGTCATGAAATTGTAACTCCATTGTGTAATAAAATCGATGACTACACACCATAAAGCTGTTAGTAATGCATTGTATTGTTAACCCTTTAACCCCCACCTCAAGCGAGCACATTTTCTCCAATCTTACCCTAATCTAAAAGCTTCTCAACTAGAGCTCACAGCTCATAGGCCAGTGTCACGCTTCATTTGAAAGCTAAGACCTACAAAACTGAGCTCAGATTTGTCATCACTTTTTCGTCGGATTGTTGCTTTTTTGTCACGTTTTTGTTTGTGATGGGCGGGTGAAGCCTTGTAACACTTTGAGGCTTTCCTAGCAAAAAAGTGTTGTGTATGCTTCGAAGTCTTTAACTTTTATTGTGACTTCTCATAAACACGACTGAAGCACCAACACATTCATGTGGAAGAGAAACAGACGTGTGGAAGTTTTATTATTTGCAGCCTGATATTGATGTTTGAATGATCAAATCAATCATAGGCCGATAAACAAGAGTCAGTTTCTTTATAACGTGGGTCTGTGCTTCACGGAGCTCCAGTGGGCGGGGCCTCAGTCACTCTCTGCTGTTCAAAGGCAGGACATCAATGCTCGATCTTTTTACTTCATTCAGTCAGAGCTCATTCTGGCACTATTTGCTGTAGATGGAGCTCCTTACGTTTCCCTTGCCTGATCAGCTCCACAGCCACTTTCGCCACATGAACGCGGTTAAATGGGAAATGGGTGAAATACAGCACATTGATTTATCTATGACTAATGATTTACATCACTATATGGACGAGGAAACCTCCGTTGTTTAGCGCCTCAGCTCAGTGAGACGCTCTGAGCTGATGTCCCGCTTTAAGACACGATATGCAACTCACAGAATGAAGCAGTTTTCGAGACAATCACGTGACCAGATGTTACTGAAAGAGGCTCCGACGCAGTGTTTCGAAGCATCTGCTTCAGGAAGAGCGATACAAGATGTTTTGGCCATCACTAAATTTTGGAACTTTTTTGATGCTTTTTCAACACTTTTTTTCTTAAGTTTTTGTCGCTTTGATGTTGCTATTTTGATGCTTTGAGCGGGGGTTAAGAGGATTTATACATCATTCACCGTTTATAATTTACAGTTTTCTCTATTAACATTAAAGGGGCTAGATGCAAGTTAGCCATTTTATACTCACTACTGCCACCTTAGGTCATACGTGTAACTGCACCTTCGGACCAGAAGTAACACCTTTTTGAGTGACAGTGCAGGATTTTAGAGGCAGTTGTGGTGAACAGGTCTGGGCTCATTCTACACATTAGGACATTGTTGGAACTTGTAGGGAGAGGAAAATACATCATTTTAACATTTTTAAGCTCCGTATAGTCCCTTTAATATAAGCATCTAAACATAAAATAGTGACACCTCTGTGTGTCTGGTTAAGGTTATGGACAAGTCAAAAATGGTTTAGTTTAGGAAAACTAGGCGTGTTGTATAATTGACACTAAACCTATTTATTAACTGAAAAATAAAGGTAGTGATTTCTTAGCTGCTTATTAATATTATTAATAATATTTAAATTATTGCTTAATTAATTCTTTTTTTGATATTGCAAAATGACAGAATTGTTAAAAAATGTGGTACATTATTACAGGTAACATGTATGAGTCTCATGTGTCCTCTGAGATGCACTGTCCCATCCAAACGTAAGGACACATTGAGTTGTGCCCATGCAAAACTGAAGCACAAACACTGTTGACTTCCGAGCCCGCCCTCTTTCAGTTGAGTGTCTCTTTACAGCGTGTGTGGAAATGGTTTGCGGAGCGTTGTTGTGACTGTATTTTTGGGAAATTATGCACAAGTACCATCACTGCTGCATCACAGTTTATGCCTCAGCGAGAGTGCGTTACAAGGGAGGATTAGTTTGTCACAGCTCCAGCTTTGTACAACACGGCATGTAAAAATAGAGCTTAACTACATGCATTTCAAATTGAATCAAAGCTGCAAGGGTCTTGTAAGGTCACAGCACTGTTTTACATGCAAAACGGGACGTCTCGTTAGCCATGTCCAAAAAGTTTGAAAAGACTAAATCAGGGGTGGGCAATTCATTTTCATAAGGGGCCACATGAGAAGCCTGAATTGAGTCGGAGGGACCCACCAACAATAACTCAAACTTATATCGGGATATAGGTGTAATATATCGTGAGTGTATCGCCGGGGTCCACAATGAAAAGCTCCAAAATAAAAAAAAATGTTTTGATTGGGAAAATACATTTTTTTTTTTCAATAAATGAATAATAATGAGCCTGACAGGACTGTAGCCTCATTAAAACGACTTACACAAACTGCTTCATTGTAGTCAATATTCATTCACTCCACACTCCGTGGTAGTAAGCTACTATTGTATAGCCACAGCTGCCCAGGGGCAGACTGTCCATTTCCCACTTGCAAGTCACACAATGTGTTGTTTATATCCTGATTTCTTATTATGTCAGTGCCCTCTGCAGGACACCTGTGGAATTCTTTCCTTTTATTCTTGTTTAATCTGCCCCCTAGTGGCTGGAGTGAGCATTCCGGTAATGAAAACAAAATCATAACTCCGCACAGGAATGGGCTAGAGACCAGAGGTTACATTAACCGAAAATTCTCCGTCATTTACGGAATATTTTTTACTTTGACGGAAAATTTCAAAGGCCGTCCGTCATTTTGAAGGATTGAAAATCAAGCCGTAACGAAAAATAAAAGACGCAGCTCTGCTGTTTTTCATAGCGTGCGGGGCTCTCTCTCAAAAGTTTCACACCGCGTCTGTCTTGGATGAGCTCTTATAAGTTGTATCACTGCCTTGCTAGCTAACTTTCCTGACCCGGGCGCTAACAACAACATGGGGAAGAAAACCACGATGCAAACACGGTTAAAGGCTAATAATATCCTTCCCATCTGGAGCACTCTTCTCACGTACGTCTCAGGACGAGCTCATCTATTTCTCCCTCTCTCTCTCTTTCTCTCCCACGTGTGCGTAGCGGCGGCGCGTAGTGCAGTGATGCGAACTGGTAAACATTGTATATATGCACATAATATGCAGCCTATATATACACATTTATTTCTTTTTTTTAAATGCTTATAATGAGAGATTAATTAATAAAGGATAAAAATAGCTCATGACGGATTTTTTTCAACCCTGTCCGTCAAAATGAAGGAGAGAAATTATTCTGAGCGAAACCACTGCTAGAGACTTACTTTTTTTTCTGGCATACTTATGAATTTATGCTCTACATGTTGTCGGCCGGACTGAATCATCTTGCTGGCCGGATGTGGCCCGCGGGCTGTATTTTGCCCAGGTCTGCTGTAAATTAAAGTCTGTACATATTATATTCTAACACAATATAATCTAATATGATATGATATGATAGCGTGACACACACTTTACAGAAGCCGTATAAGGCAATTCTATGACTCTCCCCCTCTTTTTCGTCAGTAGGAAATTGCTTCGACTACGATTGCTTAGGAGATATAAAAGTCCTGTTGTGTGTGTTTTTATGTAAAATCCAACGATAAAAGTATATTTTCCTGTTATTTATTTTGGTCAATGTATGGTTTCAGAATACAAAAAGACATTAAGACTTTGGGTGGAATTGTTATGGGATGCATAACGGATGATAACGGCCAAAAGCCATGAAAAGTTAATAGCACTGATGGAGCTTTCCCAGTGACTAATACAAACACCGGATTTCCTCCTCTGTTGCTCATCAGTTATTTTGATGCAATTCTTGTCTCACTCAATTTTGACTAACCGTCATGGGTCACAGTGGTAGTTTTCAGGTGTATCCGAGCACGCCATCAGCTGTTGTCATGCGCCGGCTTTGTTTTCCACCTGGGGTCTCACTGTTTTTGATAAAAGCCCGTCTCTTTACCCTGAGCCAGCTTCAGACTTCACTGCACAGATATTGCGTTTTGTTCTTTGTGACTAACATTGATGGTTTGTTTGATCTCACTTTCCTTGAGCATGATTTAACAACAAAGACACAATCTATAGAAGTCATGCCATTTTCACTGCCAATTGCCTCCTGAATATTTTACGCTTTATGGTCTTTGTTTTCATCTATATTTGATAGCTCGCTATTCTCTCGCCTCGCCTCAGTTTACGCCCTTCCATCGCAGACAATAGATACTGTGGATTCAGAGCTCTTTTAGTTATTTCTATTTTATTTTGCAGCAATATGATAGCGATATAAATGTTTGAAAACTATCCAATAAGAAATTCTAATAATTTTTAGTAACATAACGAAATAGAGGAGTATGAATACTTCTGAACCCACTGTATTTCACCCTATATAGTCTCATCATCCATATTTGATAACTCACTGCTCTTCTTTTTCCTTCTCTCCAGTTTGCTCATGAGCAGACCATTTTCATGGGGATTGTAAGCTGTTACGCCATAAAGTCGGCTGCTATTGAAATGTTACTGTGCGTTTTTTTAAACTTTGTTATGTCCAAGTGCTTGCAATGGTTTGAATTCGTACGTAGAGGAGGGAGTTGTTTTGCACATGTGAAAGATGCAACATGGAGCTGAAAAACCGGTGCAATGTGTGTAGTGATGTAAAAACCCATTCATAAAGTATAGGTTTTAATTGAAATAAAAACCTAGGCCCCCAGAGATTGCAGAGGTGTCGTGAGCAATGGTACGAGTAGTGAGGGACGTTCAGGAAAAAAGGTTGGGAACGATTGCATTCTTGGTTATTGTATTTTGGTCATAAATTGAATGGCCTGTGTTGCATGTGAAAGAATCTGGGTTGTTCATACTATTGCGAAAAGATCAGAGACAAGTTTCAGATGGGCAAAACAAAATCAGAGTTGGGTCACTTTAGGCTGCAGTCTAAACATTGCCTTATTCCAACTATATTATTCCTTATACATATATTCCCTATGATAGTGTGACCACAATAGAAATATCTTGGGATGATTGTGTATTTCTCCTTAAAAAAAAAACATATATAGTGCATTTTTTGCTCCATTGAAGATGCTACTACAGAAAGCTCCAGAGAAATGTTATCTTTGGACCATAAATGCACAGGCTAGGAGTGACTCTCATTTCGTACAAAATAAGCACAGTGACTAAGCGGTTCCTGTGCTGCCTGCCTGTTTTCTCTTTGTGTTTGCATATTGTAACACTCTCCTTGTGCTGATAACTGTATGCACTTGAGTTTGCTAGCAGATAGTTCTTTTTCATCTCACAATAAGGTGTCAGTTTGTGTCTGAATAAAAGCCGTGTCATTTCACCATTGGAGTATCAAGAGTCTGCAGTGAGACGACAGTATTTTGTTTACTGTGAATATAAAGGCTCTTCCAGAACTAAATCAGGTCTAAACATGGGCCTGAACCCACACAAAGTAGGTCTACACCAGGAATTAGGGAAGAACTCGGGTGTGAGCCACGATTAAACCAGAACTGACCCAGTTTTCCTGATGTGTGTGCAACAGAAGCAGGAGAATAGCAGTTCACAAAAATAAACCGTGTGCACTGTTTATGAAAGGGCTTGATTTTTTTCCCAATTAAAATATTTTATTGTTAATTCATCCATCCATCCATTTTCTTCCACTTTTCCGTTTCCGGGTCGTGGGGGCAGCTGTTGGAGTTGCCCAAATCACATGGCACCAGACCCTTATGGCTCCTCCTGCAGGTGGTGGGTCCACAGAAGGACGGCCTCACGATTAACCAGGCCTGTTGGTCTCTCATAAGGGGCTTCTGAACCGCTCTTTGTCTGACCCATCACCTAGGACCTGTTTGCCATGGGAGACCCTTCCAGGGGCACAACGTCCCGGACAACAGAGCTCCCAGGATCATTCGGGTGCTCAAACCCCTCCACCATGTTAAGGTGGCGGTTCATTCATATTAATAGATATTTTCATCCTTGGGGGGCGTGGGGTGAGAGGTGGAAGAACAAGGAGGGAAGGGAGGGGGTTCAGCTTCCTGATGGCCTTGTTGATGAAGGTTTTTCAGTTGCCTGGACCTTTGACCGTGGATTTTGCAGTCTCTTTTGATCTTTTCTGATTGATCTACTTGTCAATCCCATCCATTAGTGGTCTTTGTGTAGAATTGGAAGAGAGTTCACTTTATTTAACCCTACTTAGACTAAGACTAAACAGAGATCATAGTAAACTGCAGTAAATCTCATTAGTGATGCAGAATGATGTGTGTGATTGACTGTGCCACTGTGTGTCTATGTTGGCAGCTGGCGTCGAACATTTACAGCTTCGCGTGTTCCCTGTGGAGCCACCACACTGACTGCTTCCTCCAGCAGATCTACGCCCGAGACGAAGCGGCCGCGCTCAGCTCACTCGAGAGGACCCTCCTCTCTCTCAAAGGTAGATAAATGGACACGGCACACACACCATTACCATCACTGTGAGCAAATTTGGATGCAGGAAAATGAAAAGTACGTAATGGTGATGATAAGCAATGGGGCTGGAAAAGTCAGTGGCGTCGAATTGAAATGGCAATTCACCATTCAGTCAGCAAACGGCACAGTGCTGCATTCATATGGTCTCGGACGTTCGTCTTCCTCGAATGTGATGCCAGTGTTCTGACGTGGTTTGTGGTTATTGTGCTTTTATCTCGGAAAGTGAGGACTTTGATTGCGCCACACAAAAAAATGTTATTACTGCATTTAACAAAGCTAACTGTTAATCTTAACACTGGCCTCATGGTTTTATGTAATCAGCTATCACTTTATCTTAAGCTAGCATTGGAAAACACCTCACAGTAAATTCACAAAAGTAGCAGCGTCTCTTTGAGAAAATTGGTAATACAGGTTTGTAACGAGCAATACAAGTGTAAAGCATTATTATTATTATTAAATTAACAAATCAGCTAATTTTCTCAGTCAGGACAGGAAATCAGGCTGCTGTTTTCCCCTGTTCACACATAACACACACCATAAGTTGTAATTATCCTTTTATAGAACAAAATATGTAGACATAAAACTTAGTACGTCTGTAGTTTAGACATCTACAAATGTTCTACAAGGTTCTTGTATGTGTGATTTCACATTGTAGTCTTTTAAATGTTCAGGAACTGAAAACACAAATAGAAAATCTTATTGCCATCTCAATACTTGTCCAGCATTGCTCCAGCAATCACAAAATTGCTCAAATAAAATAGTCCAACTATTTTGCACTATTTGCCACTGCCTAAACTAAAAGCATAATTCAGTGTGTTGATGAGGGACAATGGAAATCAATGATCTTCTAAATATGTATTGAGTAAAGAAAATTACAATTGTCTTTATTTGCCTCCATGCCAATTGTAACAGCATGTTGTAAGCTTTGATATAAACCATGAAAGGGAAAGTATATGACACATACTGTGGTTTGACACTCTGGGTGACCCTCTAAGCAGCACAGATCTCTCCAGAACCTGCCACATCCACTCAGCTCTTCTCACATCTGCCAGACATGAGAAGCCACAGCCCACTGTGTTGGCTGCAGCGGGTCTGAGGACAGATATATGTGATGATCTCTCACTCTTACTGCAATAACAAACTGACACAAAGTCAATATTAATCCAACTCAATTGCTTTAAATTCCAGCACTGGAAAAATATCTAGTTGCAAAAAGGTTTTGTACATCTTGAGACGGGGATTTTTGGCTGTTTGCACAGAAAATGATGACCTGAAAATGTTAGCCTTAACAATTTACAGATACAGTAAATGATGCAATCAGTATAGAGGACCAGGACTGCCAAAACTATAAATAAATGATAAATAATTAAAGCCACACTGCGTAAAATTATCTCCAAATAAATAAAATTGAAACACAAGCATTTATTTTATGACAAATATTTTCATCATTGAAAAATACCTCAGAAATGTACAAACAAACATGTGATTGACTGTAGATTTACCAGGAGTGGGTACGTCTCCAGCTCGCTTCCATGGAGATGTGACTAAAGTCAGCAGAATTTGAGATTTAAGCAGGCTAGGGTCTCATCCAAATCCATATTTTGATTACTCACTGCAAAAATATCATTTTCTGTGTCAAGTTAGTCATTGGGAGCATCATTTGTGTTGATGGCAACAGTACAGCCCAAAATGTTACGCAGTGTGCCTTTAAGTACATTTATATTGAATTAATTTACAAACAAATACCCACAGTTAGTAATGTAATAATGAGTTTTTGATTAATGAATGGCATAGTTTTGGCCAGTCCTCTCTCTCCGTACATCAGCATCAGACTGCAGACTACATTATTATACATTTAATTCCACTTTTCTTTGTTCTTGTTGTAGTTCTCCGAAAGTTGACTGTCCATGGATTTCAGGAACCACAACAGAACATGGCTGTGATGGTAAGTTTGAAGCTGGTGCTGAGAGAGCCACATTTTTGGGAGTAAGCCAAGTGTTGTGAGCTAAAAATCAGTGTGTGCGAAATCTGGATGGCCGTGGTGATGGAAAGCGCCGTGAGTCTCGTCTCGGTTCAAAGAGTCAGGAGTCCTCTCAGGCCTCGAAACATCCAAATCCATCACACTGTTTATTCACTTCCTCTAAACCGCAGTTCAAAAATGCTAAGTGTGTGCCTGGGGTGGTCTTAAGTTATTTCCCTTTTGACTTGGGGAAGAAATTGGCTTGAATTTACAGTTGCTTGAACTTTGATGCAGGCTCCTTTCAGGAACGGCAATCAATGAGACAAAAGCGAGCAACTTTGAGAATTTTAATTTCAAAATTTGACAGCGTGCATAAAAACACCAAATAAAGCCTCCTTTGCGTATGTTTTTTGTGTCGTCATTAATAAGTAGCAGCTGATATTTTAAACAAGCAAATTAAGATCAGACTCATTCACATAATTTATATAAATTCATATACGGCTTCATTTACAGATCTCAAACCCATCTTTATCACTATCTTACAATGCAATATTGATGTGAAACAGCTAAAACTAAATATCCAGTAGCTTCACTTCCTGATTTTCTAGCGATCTCACCCTAAGCCCTTCCCACCCCACCTTTGCTGTTTCAATACAGAGGAAAAAGAAAATATTGTGTGGCTGTAGTGAAACTATGGCGAGGGTTTTGGGTGATGAGAGGATCGAAACTCTTTAAAATTGAGACCATTTTCCATTTACCTCAAAAAGTGTTGTTATAAAGGCCCTAAGCTGTTTGCTATCAATGATTCATTTGATGTGCAAACTGGAATAAACCTGTGGCATAAAGTGCTCTGCAGCTGTTGCCAACTCAGTGCAAGAATTCAGAAAATGATTATAAAACCTTGGCATCTTGCTTGATGACTCCTTCACTTTTAAAGCAGTACTAAGTAACGTGTTTACCTTAATAAATCCTTTTCGTAGTCCCTGTGGGGGTCGTACAAGTGTTTATGGGATGATTGGAGAGTCTTTCATCTCCCCCTGGTGTCTCACACTAGTGAATCACGAAGAAGCAGCTAGCATGCTAACGGGCAAGCTGCGGGCTAGCGTCACTTTAAACAGTATTTACAGCCAAGTTTGAGTGATTATTTCCATTGTATAATTGGATGTACAATATCCCTCTCTCCCTTCGCCTTTTCTGTCAGCTTAGTATTCACTCTCCAAGACAATTAATAAGTAAAAAAATCGCAACCTGCTCCAACACCTGCAGTTGCACTTATGGCCTTTAAGCCCCATATAGACAATCTTGTGTGGAAACTTAAACTCAAATTAGGCTTTTTCTTAAAAAATACAGTTCCTCTCGAAAGTATTCATACACCTTGAACTTTTGCACATTTTGTCATGTTTACAACCCTAAACATAAAGATTTTATTTTTATATTTTTACTGAACGTTCACACACAAGTAACCGACAACTGTGAAGTGAAAGTGAAATGATACATGATTCTGTTATTTTTCAAAAAATAGAAAACCGAAAAGAGGGGCGTGCATAAGTATTCATACAGCATGAATGAATACTTTGTGGGACCCCCTTTTCCTGCAATAACAGCAGCAAGTCTTGGGGTCTGACTCTACAAGATTTGCACATGTAGAGACTGACATTTTAGCCCATTCCTCTTTACAAAACAACCCAAGCTCTGTCAAATTAGAAGGAGAACGTTTGTGAACAGCAGTTTTCAGATTATTCCACAGATTTTCAATAGGATTTTGGTCAGGACTTTAACTGGGCCATTCTAACACATTAATATGTTTTTATTGAACCATTCCATTGTAGATTTATCTTTGTGTTTAGGATCATTGTCCTGCTGAAGGTGAATCTCTGCCCCAGCCTCAGTTCTCTTGCTGACTCCTGCAGGTTTTCCTCTAAAATTTCCCCATATTTGGCTCCATCCATGTTCCCAACTATTATTACAATCTCCCCAGTCCCTGCTGAGGAAAAGCAGCCCCACAGCATAATGCTCCCCCCCGTATATTTGACACTGGGGATGGTGCACTCAGGACGATGAGCAGTGTCAGGTTTGCTCCATACATAACGTTTTGCATTTGGGCCAAAAAGTATCTTGGGGCACTTGGTTGTATATCTTACTAGTGTCCTCCTTGTTTGATCTAATATTTTAGATGGGCGACAGTGTCTTGGTAAGTTGGCAGTGGTGCTTTACTCTTCCCATTTCTGAATGATGGATTGAACAGTGCTCTGGGAGATGTTTAAATCTTGGGAAATCTTTGTGTAACTTAACGCTCCTTTAAACTTCTCCACAGCTTTATCCCTGCCCTCTCTGGTGCTCCTTGACCTTCATGATGCTGTTTAGTGACCGATACACTCCGACCACAGCTCTGAGGGCCTAATAGAACAGCTGAAATTATACTGAGAGTAAAATCTTTATGTTTAGCGTTGTAAACATGACAAAATGTACAAAAGTTCAAGGTGTATGAATACTTTCGAGAGGCACTGTACCTATTGTATTGTTGTATTGCCCCATTACAACATTTTAATCTATTTTGACTGTGGTCTTATTTGTCTGTTTATCATGCTTCTCTGAGGTTCAAACTGTAGGGCTTTGACCCATCATTATGAACTGTATTCTCGAGTGTGATGGCCTTTGTCCTCCAGGAGGCTGGGTCATTGGTTCACTTTTATTTATAAGGCCATGCTTGGACTACGGCACTCCTTCATCTGTAATTGAATCACGTGGAGGAGTGTTGACTCTTACCGTTTGCGTTCAAATTATCATTTGTTGCTCGCTGTTCCATTTGCCCTGCACAGAGCTGGGAAAAGGCCTTTACTTTAGTCTGCTCCTTCGGCTTGGAACTTCCTTCCTTCCTTCCTTCCTTCCTTCCTTCCTTCCTTCCTTCCTTCCTTCCTTCCTTCCTTCCTTCCTTCCTTCCTTCCTTCCTTCCTTCCATCATTCCATCCTTCCATCCTTCCATCCTTCCATCCTTCCATCCTTCCACTTGTCCGTTGCTGGGTCGTGGGGGCAGCCGTTGGAGCAGCCCAAATCGCATTGCACCAGCCCCTATGGCTCCTCCTTCAGGTGGTTGGTCCACAGAGGGACGGTTTCATGGTTATATAACTGGGCCTGTTGGTCTCTCACAAGGGGCATTTATCCTCAATGGGACTTTCCTGGTTAAATGAAATAGATATAACTACATGATATTGATGCGTCTGCCTCTTCCCATTGCTCATTTTCAGTACATTAATCTCATGCCTTGGCGACAAATGATACTATTCCATCAGCATTACTTGTACATGTTTTTGCAGAGTAATTCACCTTTACACTAATCATGAGCAGCGTGCTCATCAGCTTTCACGGCCTGGAACACATTAGCCTCACAGAATGCTAATCGTTGCTAATAGATACGGGCGAGGTGAGCTCAATGGGGAAATAAATTATTCAAATTAATGAGATGCACTCATTGATTTAACGCGCATGACAAGTGTTGGCGAATCTAAAATCTCTGATTACTGGATGATAAATCCAGTTACACACTTGAACGCGCGCATGTCTGACTGACACAGGTATTTGTCCCCATCAACAAAGTCCCCACACATCCCAAGCTGAAAACACTGTGTTTCTGCTTGGGATGTGTGAACAAGGTGAAAACGGCCAATTCTCTGTTACAGCAAGTGACTGCGGTGATCATAGATATCACAGACTGTCTGTGCCTGTTGTTCCACATTTGGATCTTTACATGTTTTATCTAGATTTTCTACACATCCATATGGTGAAGTATGCCACTGTACTGTATGCACTTTTTCCATTACGGTTTCGCTGGCTCTACGTTTGGATTAAATACTGCTTTTCCTTTTTATTTCTATTGTGGTGAGTCACTGCTGACATATTTTCCACTCTTGGATGGTAGCCCCTTCAAATGTTTGAATTGTATTTGTAGGATCTCTCAATACTCTACAGGCTTTGGCACGACTTGAGTTTATTGGACTAAATCTTGCCACTGTTGTTGGAGAGTGAACAGTTGAAATATTTACACACGGAATGAAGAGATTTGTTGTTTTCTTTGCACTCCAGTTGAGCTAAACATTGTCAGATAGATCTGGCTCTGTCTTTTTGCCAATTACCCCTTTTAAACTGCTCTGAGACTCATAGCATTCATTTTAGTTTTTAGTTTTTATAATATTTTATGATATTTTTGCTCGGTAAAACAATAGGGCTCAACAAAAGAAATACTAATAACAATTTTAAAGAGTTGCTAGCCTGTAATTGCTGGGTTGCAGGTGACATCACAGCATTCGAAAGGCCTATACTATTATATAGAGGAAAAATTAATTTGTTTTTGAGGAAATTTTGGTCTTGTACAGAGAGATCATGGACCCAGCGAATTAATAATAATATGAATGATAATTTTTTAAATTCATATATTTTCTTTTTAGCTACGACTTGTGAAAGTGTAATGTCGTTAATAGGAAAAACTGGCTTCTGCCCTCAGCTGGGTCCGATGACATCATCATATTCTAGAACCTGCAACCCACCAATATAATATGATAGATAATTTTATGTGAGACAGTGGTTGGAGCAACCACCGATGTTAATAGACTGTTTTGCACTGTATGTTCTTGATAAACTATACCGCTATGATTCTGCATCACTAACACCTGTGTCTAGGCCTTCAACCTCATGCCTTATTGATAATAAAATACAATTTATTCATTAGACATTTATTAAACTGTAAATAGGTCACTCTTCTTCGCATTTCAGTCGTATGACCATGCTGGCTTTGTTTACAACATGTGTGACTATTGACACTGTTATTTATCTGTCTACAGTGCAACATAGGAAGCAGATTAATTTGCCTGTAGAAAGAATTGACCTTATTCCACCACGGCCACTTTTGTCTTTTTGCCACGGATCGGCTCTTCCATTGTACTGTCACCTCTGGTAGAGCAAGAAGTCCGTTCTATAAGTGGAGAACGAGGGAAACTGTTTGCCGCTAAAATCTAATGTTTAGTTGATTGTTTTTTGTAAAATGTCCACTGTTTGCACAAACAAGTCAACACTGCATTGTTTCCCTGCGCGGCCTAAAATAATCTGTGTGTCCATGTAGTAACGGATTTTATCTTGACTTCTCCAGTCCTATGTAAACTAATAAGAGAGAAGGGGCGGACACAATTCATGGTGGCGCCCATTCGAACGTCCTGAATAAGGTGAATAGATAAGTGAGTTTGAAGTTTTATGCATCCCATTAAGATATGTTGGTTTGTATAAAGAGTTGTCCACTCTAGGTACGGTTAAGGTTAAGGTTAAGGTATACTTTATTAATCCCCATAGGGAAATTCATTTTCTGCATTTGACCCATCCTCAATGCCACTGGGGTGACCTGTAGGAACAGTGAGCTGCCAGCATGGGCCAGTGCTCGGGGACACATCTCTATGATGTGCAGCCAGGCTGGTGGTCAAAAACACCTGGCTGGAGGATTCACCTATTATACATGTTTTTAGTGGTGGGGAAACCGGAGTACCCGGAGGAAACCGACACGGGGAGAACATGCAAACTCCACACAGAAAGGCCCCGTCCCTGGTGGGAATCGAACCCGGACCTTCTAGCTGTGAAGCATGAGCGCTAACCGCTGTACTACCGTGCCGTTCATGTGCGTCTAATAACATCTGGTAATACTTCACTTGCGTGTAAATGTGTAAAGTTGTCATCAATTTCACAAATTAATGTACGCAACCATCTATAATTTATAAGGTACTGTAGATAATATTAGGGCTAAAATCTGCATTTTACATTGAAGCGAACTAAAAAAAAGCAGCTCCATCTGCTTCTATAGTCCTTTCCAGGGCTATTGTCTATGTTTTGTCTAAAAGTCATAAGCACCAGGAGCGCATGGCTAATTATTATGCATAAACAGAAGTGCGTACCTTAGAGAGAGTGCTCTCATCACCTTTGTTTGATTCGATTCTCCTCAGTAAAAACGAAATGAAAGGTAACAAGGCTCTCGTCTCTGCCATTATTATGTTTCTAGCGGCTGCAGCTCGTCCTGCGTGTTCAAGCTGCTGTATTTAGTGGTTGTAGCTAAGCGGTTGCATTAGCAATGCTGCAGGCTGGAGCAGATTCCCAACCATGTTTTTGGTGGATCCGACCTGATCCAGTCGTGAATTCTGAGCCAGTCGGATACTCTCTAAAAGCCTGTATCGGCTACGGATTGGACACCCTTAATAATAACTATATAATGTAATTCCCATGCAGTATTGTCTTGTTCCTTTTATATAAAGCTCCCCCTATATATTGCATTTCCTTTCATGTACTGTTGCTGCCACTTCTCTTTGATAATTGGTAAGAACATGCCTGCCCATGCACACTTTGAACTGAAGTTATTGTTTTGATACTGCACTTGATCCTAGTGAGCCTATCAGGATTGATAAAGATCTCACATTCATGTCCTCTCTTCCAGGGCTTCCTGAATGCTGTGTTTGAAAGGCTAAAGCAGTTCCTGGAATGCTGTGAGTACTCCTTGTCTCTCCCTCCATCTCTCGTCTCTGATCTAAAGTTTCCACTTCAGTAAACAAACTAAATAAGCTGCGTCTCTACTGCTGCATGCACAATGCGTCGCCTCCAGTTTTTAAAGTACTGCACGAGACCAAAGTCAAATCAAAAGGTCACACATAATAGACTTTGTGATTAAAGGTTTCTTTTAAATGTGAGAAGGTGACCTCGTCGCTGTGTGTTAGATTTGTGGAATAATGATTTTAAATTATGGCATTAGCCCAGTGACTGAATACATATTAACTTATTAGAATCATAAACGGGTCCTCACTCCAGAGGTTTGTTCATATTAGTGGTAACATTTATATCACATTAGCACATTTTCACCTCAGTAGCTTGAAAATGCCACAATGTCAGTACAAGCAGTACCAAGTAACGTGTTTACCTCAATAAATCCTTTCCGTAGTCCCTCTGGGTGTAATACAAGTGTTTATGGGATGATTGGAGGGTCTTTCTTCTCCCCCTGGTGTCTCTGGCCAGAAAACCATGTTTGCAACTCGACTGCCACCGGATCGGAGCAACCAATATACACTAATAGAATCACGAAGAAGAAGCTAAAAAGCAAACGGGCAAAGCTAACTGTGGGCTAGCGTCACTTTAAACAGTATTTACAGCCAAGTTTGAGTGATTTTTTTTTTTCCAATGTATAATTGGATGTACAATATCCCTCTCTCCCTTCGTCTTTTCTGTCAGCGTAGTATTTACTCTCCAAAACAATAAGTTAAAAAATCGTAGCTTGCTACAACACCTGCAGTTGCGCTTATGGCCTCTAGGGGCAAGAGTTACTTAGTACTGCTTTAATTACATTTCTTCGGATGAGGTGTGAACCAAACACACAAGCAGCACATGTCACAGTTCTTCAAAGTTTACAAGGCTTCACTAGCTTTGTTTGCATGTTTGTAGCTGTATTAGAAACCAGTGTCTTTCCAGCCTTTTATATTCACTTTTTATTCAAACAAATGGAGACGGCACCAAATTGAGGGGCCATGTTTTTACTTCCAGTCTGATACAAGATAAAATTATAAATTATTTTATAAATTAAATGTGAATACCTGATACCTGATACTTTTAAACAGGATTCAGAGCAGAAGAGAGCAAACTCACGTGTTGCCAACTTGATTGTGACAGGGTTCACAATCTTCATATAATTTGCAAAATATAGACAGAATAACCAATAACTATAGCAAGTAAAATAAAGTATAACTTAACTTAATTTACTAGTAAAGATGAGGATCCGGCAGGTGCACAAGAAAAAGGAAGAACTCTCAAACCTGACTTTTCTGTTTGTGCGACCAAGCTGGAGCTTTTCTTCAAAACATAATGTTAAACACACACTTTGTTTTGTTTGTTTGTTTGTTGTATTGTCCTTTCACAATCACAATTACTTTATTGACCCTTCAAGGGGAATAACTTTTATTAAACTACACATTTGAGATCATATCAAGTTCATTCTATTCATGTTCTGTGGATTGCAACCAACAAAAGTGTTGAAAGTGATAATCAAATTCTTATTTTTTAATCAATTCAAAATGATAGGCCAGCCCAAACTTGTTGTGTTTACTCTGTGGATGATGTTGGATCCTGAGCCAGGATGATGGTGCTTTGGGGCTGTAGATAGGAGAGGCTACTCAGCTGCACTGCCAGATAAGGTCACTTTATAAAATGGGCTTTTTGTAGCTGCCTTTGTGGCCCATTCAGATGTCTGGCTCTGTTTGTGAGATATGTCCTCTGAGTGCTTTGCCCACTGCCATACCTGTATTAAGAGTGGTAAAAATGTAGCAGCATTATACTTCTACTCTTTCTTTACGTGAAATGTTTATTCTCTCTCTGTTAACACCTTCAAACCTTTAAACCAAACATTGAACAACCTGCCAATGGTTTTGCACAATTTCAGTTTTGTTTGAACCCAAGAATTTGCATATGTCCTCTTATTTTTAACCCCGCTTCAGTGCAGTCCATTAGACATCCTTGTTATATAGTGTCATTCACTGTAAAGTATCTTATAATATCTTATATTTATCTTATAATAATCTTGCTCTTTTAATGCAGAGACCAGGACACTCAAAGGCACTCCTCCAAATGTACAAGGAAGAATAGGTTAAGCAGGAGATGGCTGGTGCTCAAAGGGCGCCCCCCTTTTGGCAACAGCTTCACAAATCTTGCTTCTTTTAATGCATACACCAGGACACATTGAAATGTACTCACAGATGACAAAACATTAAAGACACACGTACTGTCCATGTACAGGCATATATAAATATGGCAATGATGGTACTATATGAGGCAGTATCAGATGGCAGCAATAACCTGTTACCATTCGATATTTAAGAATGCACAGTACAATGCACTGTAAGACAGTATTCTAAACCCGATTCTATACATCAGAAGACTATGTAAGCTTATTTCCTGTGTTTGATTATGTATCTATATCCTAAACTATGTGTTGATTATGGTTATGTATATCTTTATTGTACCATAATGAGCTGGTCTCAGAACAAACCGGAATGTAGAAAAACTGCAGTTTTTCTAACAACTTGGAACTTGAAATTGCTCAAATAAACTACACTGATAATATCTCACAATAAACATGAAATACAACTAAATACAACTTATTTTGGTAGAAAAAAACTGTTACATCAAGCATATTGGGAAAAAAGGCAAAAATGTATTGTTTATCCTGATAAAGTAAAGTGAAAAGCGGCTCCTGACCTCTGTGACTTTGGTGACTTATATTTGCTTGTGCCATCAGCTGCCTCAGGACTTTAACACTGTAGCTATGACATAGACGCAAAATCGATGTGTGTGTGTTTTGCATAATCGCTGATCTTTAAAAAGGATCTGTTCTAAGAGTCTGTTAACCTTTCCAATCAAGGGTGTCACTCCAGATCAGCTGTGATTGAAAAAGTGCACGTGTCTAACAAGAGTGGAAGTGACAGCTCGGAGTGTTCGCAAACGGCCGTGGCCATGTTGAAATAATCATATCGCGTTGCCAATGGAATTGATGAGGCAGCCAAATGTAAACAGCAGGAGACTACTTTATTACCCCTGGTGTTATGAGCGCTTTTATTGTGCTGAAACTTCTCTCAAGAATAATGCATAAAAGTATAAAGTTATGTAATTGAAAAGTAGAAAATTGGCGCTGAGGGAAGTAAATTATAGCATGTGTCAAATTAAATGGATCTCTTCTTATTGCCGGTTTTATTTCATTTGAAAACACTGTGCATATTTTGCGATTGGATAAATGCAATAGATTTCCTCAGGCAACAATTTACTAAGCCTAGTCTTTCTGTCTTTGTCTTTGTGGGTGAAATCTTTTTGTTGTAACACTTTAGATTACAGCTCGCAAGTTCCCTGTGTAGGTACAGGGAACAAGAAAGTAATTACACATGTAAGTACAGGTAATTACACATTAAAGTGCAGGGTTTAATAACTGTTCAAAGAGTAAAAGTGTACAACATGTAGGTGTACGTGTGCCAAAGGGGTACAAAGTGCAATAAAGGTGTAATAAAAGTGTAATAAAGGTGTAACAAAAGAGTAACAAAAGTGTAATGAAGGTGCACAACATGCATGTGTGCCGAAGGGTTACAAGGTGTAAAAAGGTGCAATCAAAGTTTATAAAGGTGTAACCAAAGTGTAATAAAGGTGTACAACATACATGTGTACCAAAAGGTGTACAAGGTGTCACAAAGGTGCAGTAAAAGTGTAATAAAGGTGTAACAAAAGTGTAATAAAGGTGTACAACATGCATGTGTACCGAAGGGGTACAAGGTGTAATAAAGATACAATAAAAGTGTAACAAAGGGGTACAAGGTGTAATAAGGGTGCAATAAAAGTGTAATAAAAGTGTTATAAAGGTGCAATAAAGGTGCATTAAAGGTGCAATAAAAGTGTAATAGAGATGTAGCAAAAGAGTAACAAGTGTAATAAAGGTGTGCAACATGCATGTGTACCAAAGGGGCTCAAGGTGTAATAAAGGTGCAATAAAAGTGCAACAAATGGGTACAAGGTGTAATAAGGGTGCAATAAAAGTGTAATAAAGGTGATCACAGTGTCTCACTTTATATTACGGCCAATGCTCATGTTACACTTTACAGGATTTCCACGAGGCATTAACCCTTGTGTTCTGTTTTCTGCTAATTTGGCCATAACTTTTTCCATATTTGAGATATTTTAATACGTTTTTGTTTCAAAGCGTTTTCAAAGTATAATTTTAAATTTTTTGTATTGGATGCAACCAGTACAAATTGACTACCCTTATGCTACGTTAGTGGCTTTTCGTGCCACTTTTTATGACGGCTGTCAGAATGTTTGACAGCCGTCAAGAACATTGACGACTTTTCAAACTTTTTTCACATAATTATGTCAATCCACTTCAGTTCTGCATAAAACTACTGAAGTTTGAAAAAATATTAAAAATAATGAATGAATTTTACAAATGACCAAAAAATTAACACACAAGATGGCTAATTTTCCATATTCACCTTATTCCGCCCCGCCCACTTTTGCCACTTTTTGCGTTGTCTCGGCACCTCGTTTTCCTGGGAAAATATTCTCCACTCAAATCTGATGTTTTGTCGATTGATTTGTGTAAAATGTCCGATGTTCATTTGCACCAACACGTCAACACTGCACCGTTTCTCTGTGCGGCCTGAAAACGGCTTTGTTTTCGTGTAGTGACTGATTTTATGCGGACTTCTCCAGCCCCATGTTAACACATAGGAGAAAAGGGGCGGGCACAATTCATGGCGGCGCCCACGCGAACGTACGGAATAAGGTGAATAAAAAGTGAGTTTGGGCAGAATTTGGATTTACATTTTAACCATTAAATTGGATTCTAAAGTTCTCCTAAAATTATATTACAGTACTAATAATAATTTTACCCTATAAGTTCCTTGAAAACTTAAGTGTTGCCCTTTTTATTAAAGATTTGATTAAGCGTTTCAACACATACTTAAAACAATGACACCTGGGACTCCAGATATTGACTATGACACTAAAGGGGATTTCTGACACTATGTACAAGACAAAAGGAGACAAAGCCCTCACATCGTCTGGAAAAAAGATCTTGCTGTAAAGAATCAAAATGTCATACAAACTACTTTTGATGTCTTTTTTTCTAGGTCGACAAGTTCGTCCTGACAGCCCCTGCCGGGAGAAGCTGGAAAAGACGATCATACTTTACACTAAAGTTGTGAGTTGCATTACACTTGACGTTACCACAAAAAGATGACTTCACACAATGACAGTGGGGTTTGTAGTTTAAGCTGAATAGATTTTTTGGTTAAATCTCTGCGATTACAGTTGACTTCATGACCTTTAAAATAATGAGGTCTTCAAAAAGGTTTGTGAATGCTCTCTCTATACTTTTGCGTGGAAGAAAAAGCTTCTCATTCATTGTGCATTGGCTCCACCTCTCTTTATTCTCAAAAGTTACTCAAAACAACTAGCAGATGATATTTTCTTTCTATGATGGAAAACGCGATTGTACATGTTACGAATAAGTTTAGGTTGCTAAAACGGCTTTGTACAGATGACGGCTTGACGATGTGTTTCTATGTTTAAAGATTGTAAACTCGGGCTGCAAGATTTATTGCAGTCTAATCTAAAATGTGACTGGAATGGCCAAAATGATCAACCCTTAACAATCATTGAATTTGTTTCTTAAGACCTTTAGACCTTCAGACCCTCGGAATAGGGATGCAACGATCCGATATACTGGTATTGAATATCGTAGCCCATACTGGGAACAATACGATAATACAAATACAAATATCCGATACTGAACCGATACCAGTTTTTCTCTCAACGCCTTAAAACCACAACTTTTGCCACCTAAATCTAAGTGAATATGGGCCTGCTGTATATCATTGTAAAAGCTCAGAACCTGGAGAATTCAATCGCTGAGTTAGTTTTACCCTTCGCAAATTAATTTTTGATCGCCGCGCAAACTTCTGCAGTGGGTAATAGCGTGCTAAAGCTAGCGGTAGCATGCTAATGCTAACGAAAACTAATCAAGGCTGGTGCAGAAACTATGGTAGAAATACCTAAAGTAGCCTAATAAAATAAAATAACCACTGCTGAAGCCAAGTGTTTCATTTTAGTTTAAGAAATAACTGATCTATCATATTTGTAATGATCAGATCACTTAATGTGAGTTGTTTGTATTAATGTAACCTAAAGCCTGACATACACCCAAGGATTTTTAGTGTCATCCTTGTTAAATGTTTATCCAAGAGTTTATCAATAATTGATTATTAATCTGTAACATGACAATAAAATATGACTTTATTGATCTTGCAATATGAGCGATCGCTGTTATTGTTTACTTCAGCAATTTTCGCCGGATGTTTTGGTGAATGGTCGGCAACAGCTGATGCATCCCGGTCTCTAACTCGGTTTTATAAAATGATAGATCTGTTACAGCGCAAGAGAAGCAATGCCCTGTTCATGGACATTGTTTTTGACGATCATAGGATTTTAATAAATAATAAACAAATAGTAATAAATAAATAATGTTTATCAAATATGAAAACGTAATGTGAACATTTTCTGTTGTACTGCTCTAAAAGTTGTGTTACAATAAGCTGTTGTTGCTCTCTCCCTCTCTTTTTATCTCTCCAGCTGTTGGACTTTCTGGAGCACCATCCGTGTGCGTTTATCCCCCTCATCCAACGCTCCCTGGAATTCGCCGTGAGCTACGTGTTTACTCCCATCGGCGAGGGAGTAACCTTTGAACGCTTTATCGTCCAGTGCATGAACCTCATTAAAATTATCCTGAAGAATGATGCCTACAAACCCAACAAGAACATAGAGGGTAAGGAAGAAGAGTTACTGCAATTCAATACATTATCAATAGGTTATTTAACGCAATTATAATGAGTCTTTTTTTTTAATGACTTGGGGATGACTGACGGAAGCAAGGCTGCCAATCTGCGCTATCGTCATCTTCTGATCTTCTGCCACCACCAGTCACTCAAATCGAACCAATGACTTTCACTGTGCCACTGTCGCCACTTCTTAGTTTCGCTCTAGTCAATAAAATGTAAATTTAGTGAAGTCAGTCGTAATCAGGAGCTAGTTTTTACGGGTGATGAAAGTCTCCAGAGGCTTCGTCATGTTTTAGTGTTTAGTCTTTTATTTTATCCAGCAAAATTAGTACTTTGAGGAGAATTATGACCAAATCAGCTGCTTAACAAAATGAACACAGCGCACTAATTAAAAATCTAATGGCGAAGTGTTGAAAGAGATCATTGAGGCTTTTTTTTTTTTTTTTTCCGAAAAGCATCAACAGTGCGTTAGTATGAGCGCGCCTGCACCTCACCCAGCTCATGTTTATTTCAAACACTCACAGGCCTCTAGTGCTTCATTAGTCATAGAGTCTTTGTTCTGCCAGCTCCCAGGATCTGTGGTGCGCCTTATTGAAGATGTTTCTCCTTAGCAGTCGTTAGCTGACAGAGCCAAACCCTGCCTCCGCAATGCGAGACTGCTGTGATGTAACTGATAACTTAAATTTCTACTCGGAGTATGAAAGACATCAGACTGTACAGGTCATGCAGAACTTTCAATTACTAGTAGTATTAGTCCATGGGCCAAACCCCAAAATCTGGCATATCGGTACCGAAAAGGTGGCAAAGGCTATCGTTGATTTTTAAGTAGGTCCATGTCTGAGGTTTATATTTTTGTATGATAGCCTTTTCAGAGTTACAGCTTTATCATAGTTTTCAGCTGTTGAAGTGAACCACCACCATGTCAAAAAAGTTGCTTTTGACACTGGTCCATATTTTGGTTGAGGCCATTTCCAGCCCATTAGATACTGATTTACACCATTGCATTTGGTATCATTGTAAAGAAGACATTTTCATGTTTCATTTGAGCCCAAATGTACTACTCTGTAACTATTGCCGTGGTAACCAAAGCTCCTCAAACACAAACCTGAGGACGTTTTTTCACCATTTTCACAAAAACAGTTTTACTATGTTTAACGCTGTTTCTTCAAGGAACATCACAGAGACAAATGTTTGATACTGGGGAACTCTGTAGACTCTGAGGATTCAGGAAATGTATAACATGTCAGTACTTTCTCAACTTAAAGCCTCACAGTGAGCCCCGAAGTAAAAGAATGTCCACCTCACATGAGCCTCTCCCATTGAAATAAGCCTAGATCTGCCATTCTAAGGTTGGAACAGCTGGTGAGACTTTCTGTCCAGGACAGGCCAATGCAACTTGAACATACATTTATAAAAATTACAATTATTCTGTATAATATAAACTGTATCCTAAATTGTAAAATAATATCCATATTATGTGCACAATGCACTCACTGACAGTCTCATTCACTTTCACTCATTCACTACTGAAACCACATCATTTTACATTTGTATTTGGTAAATAAATAACATTTCTAGCAATATAACATTGCAGACACCATTATCTTTTGCTTCTAGAGAGTTGTGCAGTCGATTGGCCAAAAAGACAAAAGGGGGTTTACTATTGCTAGATTTTGAGCCAAAAGCTAGGTTAGAAGTACCAAGGTGTTCTACTGTACTAAAACTGGATTCTACAGAAAATTAACTCAGGGGACATGAAACGAAAAGAACATGCAAACTCTACACAAAAAGGTCCCACATGGCCTGGGATATCCAACCCAGGAACGTCTTGCTGTGAGGTGACAGCTAGACATTCAGTCACTCTTGAATCTCCTTGTACAAAAAACATTATGCTGATAGAAAAGGGCGAAGGGAATACCTTTATGTCCAAGAAGACACACAAACTGCAGTTGGTTAGACAGTTGGTTGTCCAAGAACCAAGCTTTTCCTGCAACAGTTGACAATGGCGACTCGTGACCAATGGCAATGTTGTGTTTTCTTCCAACCAGACTCCGCGACCGGGAAGGGGCGAGGGAGAAAGGTGGTGTAAGAGTGGGGGTGAATTACGGCTGAGTACAACCTGGAAACATAGCAGGACCGGCTTTACATCTCTTTCTCTCAGACACGCTCAGTGGTTCACTCAAGTTTTTAGTTTGACCTGATAGAGCTTGTCAAAGCCCATAACACTAAAGGAAGAACATGAGGCAGCACGATGTAAGCGAGGAAAAGAATGTGGGTCTTGTCTTGTTTGGAGCCTTGCGCCAGGTGGAAGATCTGGCCCAAAAAGTGTTGAATGCGCAGGAGAGATTGCATGCCCTCAGTGGTTAGTCTTAGTGCTTAGCGTTCTCTTGCCTCTCAGCATGAAGCTCAATTTAGGTGTTTTTGTGTGGAGTTTACATCCTCTCTCTGGACAGATTTTTTTGGGGTGCTTTGGTTTCTTCCATCAACGTAAAAGATTCACAGGAGGATAATGCTCTAACTTGGTGATTCTGAACATGAGCATGGCTGTCCACTGCTCCTGACATGTTCCAGGGGCAGATGGATGGGTTAAATGGTTAATTATCGTAAAGGGACAATAACGTACAGCTTTGATCTGTGGCTCCAATTGAAATGCATTATCTGAATTACAGTTCACAAACAGTTGTAAAAGTTCGGAATATCCATAAATCTTCACTTCGTTGTCTTCTTCTGGACCTCGATCCCTTCTCTGTGCATGTCCAAATCTAGAATCAATCGGCCTCAGACCCTTGTTCTTCTGCATTGTCCTCAACACTTCCCTATGCATACTTGCTGTTTTTCATCTCCTCATACAACATTCATGTGCACCTTGTTGAGTCCAGTCTGAGCATATGAAGCATCTTCAAAAACACAAATTTCAACAAAGGGACTCTTGTGATACATTCCTTGTGCTGGATAAAGTATTCTCATGCTACAATTTGCATGTTCTTTTTTCACTCTACACTTGTTGAGGTGTTGAGATAAAATGTGCACAAGAGGCAACAAGAGACAATCCCAAACAGGAATGGTTTCAGAGGTGGAGCCTGCTGAGCTTCCGAGAGACAGTTTTCTAGTTGCATTTGACTGGGCTCGATATAACTATTGTCAGCCTGAGGTGATACTGAACCCTGCAGAGGTGGCACAGTCCAGGATGACAACTCAATAAGTGCCATCGCCAAAAGATTTGTTTCCAGCATATTCTGAAGAGCATGAAGAATAATTCAGGATATGGGCACAACTCTACATTTAAACCTCCACAATCATCAACAGGTTTGTTATCTGCTAAGTTATGATGGGAAAAGCAGCGGCTCTACTCCAAGCTCCTCTTAGTTGACTGAGGAAACTCCTTTCAGTCACCTGTATCTGCGATCTTGTCCTTTTGGTCATTACCCAGATCTTATGACCATAGGTGAGGGCAGAACATAGATCGATCAGCAAATCAGCTCCCTCTTCACCACAACAGTCACAGTAACAACGATCACTGCCGATGTCGCACTGATGCGTCTGTCGATCTCACGCTCCATGCGTCCCTCACTCGTGAACACGACACTGAGATACTTGAACTCCTCCACTTGAGGTAAGGCCTTTCCACCGACCTGTAGAGGGGAAGCCCCCCATGGCCTCGGATTTGGAGGTGCTGATCCTCATCCCACTTCACACTCGGCTGCAAACTGCCCCAGGGCAGCTGAAGGTCCTGATTTGATGAAGCCAACAGAACAACACCTGAGATCCTGGGGTTCCCAAACCGGACAAGCTCCGGTTCCTGGCTGTGTCTTTAAGTTCTGTCCATAAAACTAATAAGTAAACTTTTGTTTAGTCATTCATACAGCATATTTCATGTGCACAGACTCAATATGCCTGGGAAGAAAATAAATAAATTACACAACATAAAAATCAAAATCAAACTCAAATACGTTAATACAGCACATACACACACAAAAAAAAATAAAAAAAATCCATGTACAAAGAACTTAAAATAACTTCAGAAAAGTTGGAGAAATGGTTTAATCAAATAAAAATATGGACTGTTTTGCTTAGTCGACTGCTTATGTGATTTAGTTCTGGATGAGGCTAAGCTGTAGTTTTGTGTTGACTCTTCATGTGTTGGTTTTAACACCTCACACCTCACCATCTTTATACAACTATATTTGATTTATTAGTAATGAAATAAAACAACTTTACTGAAATGACCTTACAAAATTATTTACTTTATTAATTTACTAATCAGTAAAAAAGGCTGATGTTCATAGTAAACGTGTGGTTTATGGCAAATTCAGCTTCAGAACAGAGCACAGTTTTCTACAGCAAATACATTAACAACTAAGTGTAAAACAAATACATATGGTATCTTTGACATAACCATGTGGTGTCTACGAAGACAAACCTTTGGAATTATCTTGGATTATTGAGACATTTTAGACAAATGTAAAGGACTATGTATAGTAGTGAAAGAAACAGAATGCCATTGTGTGTATGGCATAGTGTATGATAAATAGCCCATCCATCCATCCATCCATTTTCTTCCGCTTTATCCGGGGCCGGGTCGCGGGGGCAGCAGTCTCAGCAGAGATGCCCAAACTTCCTGATCCACACACACCTCCTCCAGCTGCTCTGACCCCGAGGCCACACCTCCTCCAGCTGTTCTGACCCCGAGGCGACACCAGGCCAGCTCGGAGACATAGTCCCACCACCGTGTCCTGGGTCTTCCACAAGGCCTTGTCCCACTAGGACATGCCTGGAACACCTCCTGCGGGAGGCGACCAGGAGGCATCCGGAACAGATGCCCGAGCCACCTCAGCTGCTCCTTTCGACGTGAAGGAGCAGCGACTCTACTCCGAGCTCCTCCCGGGTAACTGAGCTCCTCACCCGATCTCGAAGGGTGCGCCCAGCCACCCTGCGAAGGAAACTCATTTCGGCCGCTTGTATTCGCGATCTTGTCCTTTCGGTCATGACCCAAATCTCATGACCATAGGTGAGGGCGGGAACGTAGATCGATCGGTAAATCGAGAGCTTTGCCCCCCGACTCAGCTCCCTCTTCACCACGACAGACCGATACAGCGACCGCATCACTGCTGACGCTGCACCGATCCGTCTGTCGATCTCACGCTCCATCCGTCCCTCACTCGTGAACAAGACCCCGAGATACTTGAACTCCTCCACTTGAGGTAAGGACTCCCCACCGACCTGAAGAGGGGAAGGAGAACCAGGGCCTCGGGTTTGGAGGTGCTGATCCTCATCCCGGCCGCTACACACTCGGCTGCAAACCGCCCCAGAGCAGCTGAAGGTCCAACAGAAAAACATTGTCCGCAAACAGCAGAGATGAGATCCTGAGGCTCCCAAACCGGACACCCTCCGGCCCCTGGCTGCGCCTAGAAATTCTGTCCATAAAAGTTATGAACAGAACCGGTGACAAAGGGCAGCCCTGGCGGAGACCAACACGCACCGGGAACAGGTCTGACTTACTGCCGGCAATGCGAACCAAGCTCCTGCTGCTCATACAGGGAACGGACAGCCCTTAGCTATAAATATATAAAATATATGAACAACTTTTTGGTGAAAATACAGAACTGTTCTTCTCCACAAATGTATTTTCAAGTTGCATTGGCCTGTCCTGGACAGAAAGTCTCACCAGCTGTTCCAACCTTAGAATGGCAGATATAGGCTTATTTCAATGGGAGAGGCTCATGTGAGGTGGACATTCTTTTACTTCGGGGCTCACTGTGAGGCTTTAAGTTGAGAAAGTACTGACATGTTATACATTTCCTGAATCCTCAGAGTCTACAGAGTTCCCCAGTATCAAACATTTGTCTCTGTGATGTTCCTTGAAGAAACAGCGTTAAACATAGTAAAACTGTTTTTGTGAAAATGGTGAAAAAACATCCTCAGGTTTGTGTTTGAGGAGCTTTGGTTACCACGGCAATAGTCACAGAGTAGTACATTTGGGCTCAAATGAAACATGAAAATGTCTTCTTTACAATGATACCAAATACAATGTGTAAATCAGTATCTAATGGGCTGGAAATGGCCTCAACCAAAATATGGACCAGTGTCAAAAGCGACTTTTTTGACATGGTGGTGGTTCACTTCAACAGCTGAAAACTATGATAAAGCTGTAACTCTGAAAAGGCTATCATACAAAAATATAAACCTCAGACATGGACCTACTTAAAAATCAACGATAGCCTTTGCCACCTTTTCGGTACCGATATTTGGTCTGGCCCATGGAATATATACTGTATATCTTGTGTGTGTGATATGACTAAATAAGACCTGACAACTGCGGCAACCAGGTTAATGCAACATGGAATGGAAATAAATCCTGTGGTATTGTAGAATATTATCCAAACAATGTCATTGCAAATGTGTGCTGTAATCTAAGATAATGTCCAACAAAATCTTCATGTAATGCAGTGGTTTGGCTTAATTTCTCTCCCTCATTTTGACGTGAGGTCATAAAAAATCCGTCATGAGCTTTTAACAGTCATTAATTGTTATCTCATTATTTGCATTTGTTTTAGGTGTTTGAAGCGACATATTTACCTATTGTTTATGTTATAATCTGAGATTGCAGGATTAATGGAGTTACGGGCCCGCCAGTTTGGCAAAAATGAGACAAAAAGGTGACGAGAAGGTGACAAAAACAGTGTCAGAAAAGCAACAAAAGACGAACAAAAACGTGACAAAAAAGCAACAAAACATGACAAAAGTGCAATGAAAAATGTAATGAAAACGCAATAAAAAAGTGTCCAGAAAGCAACAAAAGACCAACAAAAAAGGCGATAAAAAATGTGATGAAAATGCACATGATAAAAAGTGATGATAAAGAAAAGTCAAACTAACAGCAAAACGAGGAAAAATATTAATTTAGATCAATTTTGTAGCTTTCAAATGAGGCGTTTTAGATATGGATAAGAGGTTAAACTAGATAGTTCTCATGCAGGCAGAATAGGCTTGCGGGACGCTAACGTAGCACATGCTGGTTAGCTACACGAAGCATAAACAACGAACTCAGCGCTGAGGCGTTACCACTGTTGACAAACCTCTTCCAACAGCATGTTTTTCAAGCTCTCATTTGCAAACTCGTTCCTCTAGCTGTGGCCATCCAGCTTTTAGCCCGTGATTAGCTTTGTTTTGTTTTCTACATTGTGGGTAAGAGTAACCTCCACTTTCTCGCTCACTCAAAACTTTCTTTCTGCTGGTTGATTAGCCTGCAGTGGCCTCTAGCAGTATTGGAAATTATATATTTGAATAATAATAAATGAGTGATGTAGCTGCGCTTTAGGGAGACCCCAGTGATAGAGCAGTGCTGCGTTTGGACTTGGACTCAAAATATTTCGCCAAAGCTAAAAATAATCCAGAAATGACAGACAATTTTGGTTAATGTAACATCTGATGTAATGTGACCTTTTTTGGTGACGATTTTCTGGAGGGAGCAGCAATTGATCTCTGAGACAGAATGATATACAGCAAGAAATAGATTGTGAAAGGAAGACTGTATCTTTATGCTACTAAATCAAGTTAGCCGTGGCTTAGAGGATAAAGCATTTGTCCACAGATATAAAAGTCAGCAGTTGGAAGAAAATGGATGAATGGATGGATAGACGGCTTGTATTTTATTATGATATATTAACGTTCTCACTTCTTGCTCTTGGGCTCTTGGCTCTCTGTGATTTAAAGGGAGTGATTGAGGAATAAAATGAAACAACTCAACGACTCCTTATGCTATGTATCACAGTTTCTTTAGGTGTTACATTGCCATGACTTTTACACCTCATGTGAAGTTGCACTTTAAATCACTTTTTTAAGAAATATATATTTTCACCCTTTATTTTCTCTCCTCTTCTTCCTTACAGACAGTAAGCCCGAGAGTCTTGAAGCACACAAGATCAAGACGGCATTCTTCACACATCCCACACTCACAGAGATTGGGCGCCGCCTTGTTTCGCACTACCTGCTGCTCACAGAGGAGGAGCTGGCCATGTGGGAAGAGGATCCAGAGAGCTTTGGTAATAGGAACCGATCCTAGAGTCTACCTATGTTGGTGTGTTCGGAATTGTTGATATCAGAGAGATTTCCATATTTGCCTGAAGCTGCCTCAGTCCCCAGTCTGTCACAAAGGGGTCCATACAGTACATTTATTAGGCTCGTTCATGAAACGATGCGCATCAAGCAGGGCACTTGTAACACCTAATTTAGTTGTGCAATAACTGAAACTGCTGATCCACTGGCCAGCAGATAACACTAGGCCAAGACGGCAACTCACAAACGCGATTGCCCATATCTCGCTTCACCGAGATCCACAGAACGCCATCGACACCAATTATGGTGTTTGAATGGGCTTTACCAGCCTTGGTCCACTTTAATCCAGCACCAGTCATTGGTCTAGGTTGCGTTCATAGGGCGCAGTAACAGCTTTAGCCAGTAGGGGGCAGTGTGCCAATGTTGGATAGATGCACAAAAGGGACCATGATATTATGTATAGGTATACTGTTTGACAAAACTCTCCAGAGATTTACAGATGTTGCTTTAAGCATTTAAAACAACAAAGTTTGCTGTGCATCACTGGTAGGCAAGTTTGCTGGAGGGACAATTTTCTTCATCGTCAAAAGGCCAAAGGCCGAAACCCCTAAATTGTCGCCCGAAGTAAAGCATTACTTTTAGCAAATTCCATTTGTACATATTTGACTTAAAGAAACTAGATGCAAGTTGTCCATTTTTATACTCGCTACTGCAACCTCAGGTCTTACGCGTAACTGCACCTTCTATATTAAGCTCGTGCATTATGATAATTCGGACTGAATTAACAACTTTTTGAGTGACAGCGCAGTTATTAAGGCATTGCTGGAACATGTAGGGGGAAGAAAATACATAGTTTTAACATTTTTAAAACTCTGTTTAGTCCATTTAAGTGGGTGTTCTGCTAAAAAAAATGTAAGGAGTTGACTGTATGTTTCAAATTTTTGAGGATTTTAACCTTTTGCCCCCTGCCTTAACCAAGCACATTTTCATTTTCCAGTTAGGCTCTACGCAAATCTAAAAGCTTTTGGCCTTGCGATTACAGCCTATAGGCCACTGTAACGCCTCATTTGAAAGCTAAGAACTGATTGTATTTGATTTTGTCACGTTGCCACCACAGTTTTCACATTTTTGTTGTGTTTTTGTATTATTTTTTTTGTCGTGTTTTTGTTGCTTTTTCACCTTTTTTGTTGTTGCTTTTTTGTCTTGGTTTTGCCACACTTTCATCATGTTTTTCTTTGTAGCTTTTTTTCCACTTGTTTCTTTTTGCTGCTTTTTTTTTTTCAAGAAGCTTTTAGATTTGGGCAAAGACAAACTGGAGAAAATTTGCTCGGTTCAGGTGGGGGTTAAGAGACCTTTGATCTCTGATTTGTGTAAAGTTATTTCTTGAAATCCTCTTGAGGGCCAGAGCTTCTAAGCTGGAGGGCCGCTTTGTAGGCTAATTTTCACTAATTTTCACTACACTCCTGTTAGATTCATGTCTGCTTTGGATGGCCTTTTATTGGTTCTTGAAACAAACAAACAGCATCAAGTGAACCAAGTGTGAACAAGTTCAAAAATAGTATTGTGGGCCTTAAAAGCATCGTGTTGTTGATCTGGGATAAAGCCGAGGGAACGATGCAGACGCTGATCCTTAGCTCAGAGCAGCCCATTTAGCTCATTTAGTGAAGGTCAGCCCAAATGAAGGAATTACTGTTATTAAAAGCTTTATTTAGTCAAGGTCAAAGTGATTTTTATTTGTATAGAACATTCTCAACAACCACAATCTTCCAAAAGGATAAAATCCCTCTATATAACATTGAATATATGTACATTTATTATTCGACCTATCTCTCATTTACAGCTGTTGAAGAAACCGGCGGAGACTCTTGGAAATACAGTTTGCGGGTAAGTGGGAACACGCTGCTTTTTTCAACAATACCCAATTTAGCACATTCAGATCGCTCACATCTGTTGAAAAATTCATGTCTCCTCAGCGGGTGCCGTATTTACTTATATATTCTGCAGTGTTTAGTTCAGAGGCGCTGCCGATTTAGACATCTCAAAGCAGCCGGGTGGTCCCCAGGGCGTGAGCGCTCATCCCACCAGGCTGTGTCACGGGCTTATCTTCAGCCGTTTGAGTCAAGGCATAATCTCCCATCCACTCCTTCTTCATTTTATTTCTTACTTTTTTTGTCAATCCCCCACCCACAATAATCTCCCCGTCCTGACTTTGCGTTTCATTTAATGCCAGATGACTAACTTGTGCCCTGTTGTTTTGAAAAGCAGTGCGGTTTTGTTAAGTTGTCTGTGCCCTGCAAAGGTTTTATTTGGTTCCAACATTAAAAAACAAGTGATTTTTGCACATTCTGCTAAACTGACCTTTCCTCTCTTTTAACCATAACGTTGCTCCCTCATCAAAAACTTAAATGAAGCCGTTTTTAATCCCAGCATGTTTGAGCAATTGGGCATTCCCAATGTGTCTTTCTCAAGACCTCAAAGTCATAATATTTCCTCACCATCTGCTGATTGTAGATATAAATAAATAAACACATTTAACCACCAGCAGCTACAGCTAATATCCTCCCCTCAAACCTACTTTGACAGAAACATTTTCCACTCGTCTCCCCTTCACATTATTTCAGTGGCTATAATATTGAGCAGTGTATGTAATATATACAATATAGAGCTTTATCCATCAGCCATGTGGGTCGTCACATCTCTGAAGTCGACCCGTCTTCAGTTTTGCATGATGCTCATCTTTATTAGCATTCAGACTGCTTCACTAGACTTGTTCTAATCATTTTAGCACTCAAATTGCCTCCTCTGCATAGCATTTGAGATTAAAGTTTTATCACAAAGGAACCAATCATCTCTAAAGACGATGTTGAGTTAGAATTATGGTTACAAAGCCATGGCAAATGGCTATTGAATTTAACAGACATTTTCTGGGAACCTTTGGGTAATTTAAAGAATTTAAAACACAAAACACTTAAAATTTTTCATTGAATAAACAAATAGTGAACTATTAGATACTGTACCTCTTGTGACACCCCGTATAGTCAAGCCTGGCCTTAGCCATCCGTATACTCCGGTCACTTATAATTTAACATATAAGAAATGGACTTTGATGTCTGATGTTTGATGACTCCATAATTGTTAAGATAGGCCTTTTCTGTATTTTTTATTATTTTTTATTTAGTTATTTATTTTTTCATTGTCATTTACAATATTTTCATTGTTCATGATACTCTGGTGCAGTGGGTTGGGCCGGTGGGAATGAGGGCTTTTTTTTGTGTGTGTGTTTTCTGGTTGTTAAAAGGACAAATTCAATAAAAAGAATTTACAAAAAAAAAAAAAGAGTTGTATATTTTGCTGGTTAAGTGTCTTGCCCAGATAATTACTTGAATCACTTATTTTTCTCCCCTGTATCTTCAGCCCTGCACAGAAGTTTTGTTTCTGGACATCTTCCACAACTACAGCCAGACACTGACACCAGTGCTGCTCGAGATGGTGCAGAATCTACAAGGTCTTTCATTGTTTTCTTGCCCATTTGTTTTGTAATTTTACGGATATTATTTGAAAATGGAAAATTGTTCCGAATTTCATTTTGTTTGATTGTGGTATTGTATTAATTTTGAATTAATGTTTGCTGGAGTGCCATCAAATTAGTTTTGTATTGGATTTGAGGACCACTCACTCTCACTGTGAAAGGATTTTGACAAATAAGCAAACAAATCTTTCCTTGGGAAATCAGAGGTTTAATTACTGTTGGAATCATTTTGAAGATGACAATGAATCATGTTATTATTCACACTTACACTATTATTTTTTATACTCTTCATTATTCTTTTCCCAGGTCCAACCAATGTGGAAGACTCTGTTCAGTTACTGATGAAGGATGCGGGTGAGTCAATTGCAAACTTTTTCCTTGGACAATGTGGGTGTTTCTACTTTTTTTGTGTCCTCTTTACCCAAATACATGTTGCTTTTTTATTTCATTACTTCTGCCTTGTATTATGCCATATTTCTACCTCTGGGTTGCTCACAGCACGTACCGAGGTTCTGTTCTCTGGAAAAGTGAGAGAGTGTAATAAATATGTATTCCTGTAGGGATCTCAGCGGTAGGTTGACAGCGCTAATAAACGTAGACATTTAGGGTTATGAAGCTGTTCAATGGTAATAGCAGTGCTATCTAATTGTGGCCGTGGGAGACGACTAAAGAGCTTAACGGCTGATTAAGAACAGCAGGGTGACGCGATTCCAAGCAAATAAATACGCCATTATAACATCAACGGCATAAATTTTTCTATAAATGTTTCGGAAAACTATAATATGACAGTGTAAGTCCTCGGGAAAACAAGACAACTGGATTTACATTTTTTGACAGTTGCACTCCATCTAGAGCCTCCTCCAGGCAGGTTTTGGTGTGGATGGTAAAATTCGAGCGATCCGCCCTCAACAGACAGGACTTGGGTGCCAGCTGTCGCGCACCTGGGACAGAGCCGTTCAGAGGGTGCCCAGGACATGGTTTGGCTCCAGGCAGGCCATGTCCAATATCATCAGAAAACTGCCAAGAGGAGGCTCTCTGGATGGAGAAATGTGTTTCAATTTGTAATTTTAGTATGTTGTTAACAGAAAATCACTGCCTCTATATAGAGGGAGGAAAAAAGTAAGTACGCCCTTTGGAATTTCTTGCATTTCTTTCTCATTGGTCATAAAATGTGGTCTGATCTTTGTTCAAATCACAAGAATGAGTAAACAGGGTCTGCCCAAACAATTACATGTTATCATTTTTTTATTGGCCATAACATGTAAACATTTACACGACAGCGAGGAATAAGTGAGTACACCCTTAGATTTAATATCTGGCTGATCCTTCTTTTGCAGCAATAACTGCTTTTCTGTAGTTGCAGATTAGACACTCACAGTAATCAGAATGAATCTTGGACCATTCCTCTTTAAAAAAACAAAAAAAAACAGTTGAAGTTCAGTGAGATTCCTGGGATGTCTGGTGTGAATGGCTTTCTTGAGGTCATGCCACAGCATCTCAATCAGGTTTAGGTCAGGACTTTGACTGGGCCATTCCAAAACGCTTATTTTATTCTTCTGAAAGCAGTCTGAAGTGGATTTGCTTTCATGCTTTGGGTCATTGTCTTGTTGCAGCTGCACCCATCCTCTTTTGAGCTTCAACTGCTGGACAGATGTTTTTTCTGCAAAATATCTTGATAAACTTGTGGGTTCATTTCTCTATTCATGATAGCAAGTTGTCCAGGCCCTGAGGCAACAAAGCACCCACACAGCATGATGCTCCTGCAGCATCCTTCACTGTGGGGATAAGGTTTTGATATTCCTGTGCTGTTACATTTTTCCTCCATACATGCTGTTGTGGGTTCCTCCCAAACAATTACACTTTGGTTTCATCAGTCCAATAAGCTTTAATTAGCTCTTTCTTCTATTCTTAGATAAAGGGTGTACCCACTTATTCCTCGCTGTCCCGTAAATGTTTACATGTTATGGCCAATAAAAATATGACAGCATGTAATTATTTGGATGGTATTAGTTTAGCAGACACTGTTCATACACTCTTGTGATTTTAATAAAGATCAGACCACATTGTATGACCAATTTAAGCAGAAATGTGAGAAATTCCAAGGGTGTACTTACTTTTTCCTCCCACTTGTGCAGCAGCAGATACAATCCCCACTGCTGCCAGCAGAAGAGGCTCCAACTTCGCTTTAAGATGTTAACCAACAAAGCCTATCCTGATGCCTTTTCCAAACACATTATTTTAAAGGCGCTCTAACAGATTTTATTTTTTCCTAGTAATGAAACTAAATTTGTTTTGCCCCTCAGATATTATGAATTCAGACATTTGTGGGAAAAAAAGCACTGTGCATGTAATTACGAAGCATTTGTATTCATTTCAAATGAAACCTAACCCTGTCTGAGTTGTGAAATGAAATGTGCCTCTAAACTCGTGTCACTGAAAAATTGGGATGCTACAAATGTGTTTAGAAAGTCAGCAAATTTAAAAGTGGTCAAGAACACAAATATGAATAAGGTAAAAGTTTTCAATACTGTGTGTTTCTGTATGCTTGCAGTGTACAATGCAGTGGGGCTTGCGGCCTATGAGCTGTTTGATAACGTGGACTTTGACCAGTGGTTCAAAAACCAGCTGCTTGGGGAGCTGCAAGTTAGTCATCACAGGTATGGAGCTGCATTTCTTCAATCAAATAGTTTAAATGGATGTTTCAGGATTTTTGACATAGGGCCTCATTTCCTAGTTATCCAGAGTGTTGCTGATTTCTGGAGATATTTTTTTTTGTAATTCATGCAGTTCTTATATTTGAGTTACGTGGCGCTAGGCTAGTGCAAGGCTAGTGCATTTCTATGGTATCAGCTAGCCTGCATTAAAAACAGACACACTCCACAGAGCACCTGAGGCAAATCACTTATAACACCAGACTAACCATATAAATGTCTGTGGATAGAATAATTTTTTGGAATATAACTGACCTTGCATCACATGAATGATCGCATTTTGAGGGACTATTTTCTAGCAGATCCCTCCGCCGCTGCTTAGCTTATACAACCACAAAGCTGATGCTGCTCAAATATAAGGTATTTTAAATGCAAAATGGTTAAAATTACTCTAGCGACACGGACATTTATATCGTTATCGGTGTTATAAGTGATTTGCCTCAGGTGCACTGGTGCACTGAGCGGGTCAGACTGTTTTTAATGCGGGTTAGCTGATACCATAGAAATGCGCTAGCCTTGCATTAGCCTAGCGCCACGAAACTCTTCAAATATGAGAACTGCTTGAATTACAAGAAAAATATCTCCAGAAATCAGCAACACTCTGGATAACTAGGAAATGAGGCCCTATGTCAAAAATCCTGAAATATCCCTTTAACACCACAGCTTGTGGATTGATTGCGCCCTGTCCGAATATAGATGTCTCCATTGGGGGGGTTTTGGTTTCGTGCTTGGTGGATACTGGTTCCATGGTTTCTACCATCACGGAGAGCCTGTTTGTGGAGCAGTTCGCACAATGGGGACAGGATCGCCTTCGTTCCTGCAATTGGCTTCAGCTTAAGGCGGCTAATGGGCTAGCTATCCCCTATGTCGGCTATCTGGAACTGGATGTGGAGTTGTGTGACAAGGTTATTCCGCGCTGTGGGATCCTGGTGGTAAGGGACCCCCCTGGTGCTGGTTCATCTGTCCCTGGTATCTTGGGGATGAACGTCATTCGACGGTGCTATGCTGAACTTTTCAGCGCACTCGGCTCCTCTCTTTTTGATGCACCGGCCGTATCCAAGGCCCCTCACCCGGTCGTCATTGCGCTACAACAATGTCACGAGGTGCGTCCGGAAAAGGATTTGTCAGTTAGCACAGTGAAGGTTCGAGGCAGACGAGCAGTGCACGTGCCGGGAGGTACTATGAGATTGGTAGCTAGCACTTGTTCTGGGGAGTTTGCTGAAGGAAATGTCCTGCTAGAACCACCCGAGACTGGGTTACCCGCTGGCCTGCTTGTTTCATCATGCCTGGTGAGAGTGGTTAGAGGGACAGCGTATGTTCCTGTAGTCAATGTGGGGACTAAGGACGTTCTCCTTTATCCCCGGACCACGCTGGGTAGTCTTAGTGAGGCGCAGATTGTGAGCTTGCCGGTTGGTGTCACTGAGGATCGAAACACGTTGGCATTTACACACTCTCAGACTGTGTCGCCCCCCATGCCAGATAGGATAGCGTCGCTGGAATTGCCCGCTCTTTCGGACCAGGATAGGGACAAGGTGCAGGTGCTATTGCGAGAGTACGAGTCAGTCTTTGCTACACACGACCACGATCTGGGATGCACGACCCTTCTATCGCACGATATACCGCTGGCTGATGATGTCCCAGTTCGCCAAAGGTATCGTCGCATCCCGCCTTCAGAGTATGAGGCTGTCAAGGCGCATATAAATCAGCTGCTTGAGTCTCAGGTAATTCGGGAGAGCAGCAGCCCATACGCTTCACCAATCGTATTGGTGCGAAAGAAGGATGGTAGTCTGCGCCTTTGCGTGGATTACCGCCTACTCAACAGTAAAACGCGGAAAGACGCTTTCCCCTTGCCTCGGATCGAGGAGACACTGGACGCTTTGTCCGGGGCCATCTGGTTCTCTACCCTTGATCTTGCCAGTGGCTACAACCAGGTCCCTGTGACTGAGGCTGACAGGCCCAAAACAGCCTTTTGTACCCCCTTCGGCCTTTTCGAGTTTAACCGCATGCCTTTCGGTTTGTGTAACGCCCCAAGTACCTTCCAGCGGCTGATGCAGAGGATGTTTGGCGACCAGCAAGGCCAGTCTCTTCTGCTCTATCTTGATGACATTGTTGTCTATTCATCCTCTGTCGAACAACATCTACAGCGTTTGGAAATGGTGCTCGGTCGGCTTAAAACAGAGGGTCTGAAGGCGCGGCTCGAAAAGTGCTCATTTTTCCAGCATGAGGTGGGGTATTTAGGCCATGTCATCTCGGACCAGGGGGTGTCAACGGACCCCAAAAAGATCGAGGCTGTGTCCCAATGAGAGCGTCCCACCAATGCTTCTGAGCTGCGCTCATTCTTGGGCTTCGCCAGCTACTATCGCCGGTTTGTTGAGGGATTTGCCAAGTTGGCTACCCCTCTGCACCGGATGCTGGCTGAGCTGGCGGGCACGAAGTCTAAGAACTCCCCCCCCCCCCCCCCCCCCCCCCCCCCCCCCCCCCCCCAATTACTGTATGCGCATTGTAATTAGAAAACGGATGACAATGATGTTATTAGAAATGTGTGTAGAAGTTATAGAAAACTTTTAGAAAAACACCTTAAGGTAGAGGCGGATGTAGCGGTAATAACAGTTCTGTCGCTGCTAAACACTGTGTTTTTCAGTCTGACATTCAAAGCTGCTGTTTTGTCTGGTTTCTCTTGACGTGATGGTCAAATGTGTCGATGACGAGCTGGAAGTGAACGTGGCGCAGTGTAATCAGGCAGCATTAATGACATTAGTGGTGTCTGCTGAATGGAGTACTTAACATTTTGTCCATGCAAACCAAACTAACAGACGATTAACCTTAGTTCAGCCTTTAAGTATTGCCACTTGGTCAGCGGGAAGTGATTAAGCGGTCAAACAAGGAGACGGCTCATGCCATGTTGAGGGCACGGGAATTGCTCCAAAATTGTGCGAATGCAGTGTCAGAATTGAGTGAGGATGCAATATTATGCATGAATGCTGCAATCCATTAGTCATAAGTTTATTATTGTAAGTTTCCAAAAATGTTCTGGATTAGTTGAGAACTTAGCTAACCATTAATATATCAATTAACCCTGCCCTTTTGTCAATACATTATTTGATCTAATGGTAATAATGTTTTGTTTAAAGGGAACCATGTTCTCTCATCAAAAACATACCTGGAGTTGTGTTTCAGGCCCCTTCTTTGAGTAATCTTTGAATTTTCTCAAGTGGCTATTCTTGGGACTATGGCCACAGCTCCCGAAAAGCTCTTCCTGAGGTCCTACATATCCAGGAAATGCTTTACTTACCTCTCGATCTCTTGGTAAGATTTATATTTACATGGAAAACTAATAAACACTTGTCAATGTTTTTTCTCACTCTCCATTGAAACGGCTGCGCAGCAAAGGGGAGTAAGAGGGGTTGGCGGGGTTGAGAGGAGGGACTTATGGGGAGATCGCTTAAAAATCAGGAAGTGATGCTACTGTAGGTGTTTTCTACTCAACAAAGTGTACGATGGTGATAAAGTGACATTATCAAATACCTGCGAAAAGCGTAATATCCTCTCATCAATAACGCTTCTGTAAAAAGTAATTCAAATAAAATAGTGAGTTAAATGTGTTTTTTAGCACTTTCCTTTGTGTCAAATACAACACCTAAATCCATCCATCCATCCATTTTCTTCCGCTTTATCCGGGGCCGGGTCGCGGGGGCAGCAGTCTCAGCAGAGATGCCCAAACTTCCCGGTCCACACACACCTCCTCCAGCTGTTCTGGGGGGACCCCGAGGCGACACCAGTCCAGCTCGGAGACATAGTCCCAGCACCTAAATCTTTGTGAAAATTATGTTTCGAACATCGTCTTTTGTATTGCATATTTATATTATGTTTATTTCATATACTGAATGCTTCATTAAACTATTGGGCGCAGCATGCTGGTTGGATCACACGGTAGATCCAAAAGTAGACGCCCTGAGTCTCCGTATGGCTTTGGATAAAGTTGCGAATGAGAATGAGAGTGCCTGGCGTGGACTTTGTTGTGAAGTCTGTCCTTAAAGGTCCTATAGCATGCTTTTAGCCATGTTGTTATGCTAATTCCTTATCAAAAACACCCCCAGAGTGTTTTTTGGCTTCATTCATGCAGTTCTCAGCAATCCTCCTGAATCCATCTCTCTGTTGTTTCGTCACAGCGGAACGGAAGTGTTCGATGTCTGTAATATAATGCATTACGGCCTGATTTTAATTTGTGAAAGAGCTTTTTCATTTTTTCTGTCGTAAGAGAGAAACAAAGAGAAAAAAAACAAAAACAAAGGATGTGCCCAAGGTGCTTCCAGGTCAGCTGGGGCCAAAACAAACACATCCCCTGAGCGTCTGAACAGACGTCATGTTTGTGCTGCAGCTGTGAAGATGGAGCTCGTTATAACCTATTCTGGACACACCTGTTCTTTATTCTTACCTAACAATAATGTCACGGAGAAAAAGAAGCATGTTTGGCTACGAGGACTTTATTCAACCTTCCTAAAGAAGAGGCCACTCGTCAGAAGTCGTTTTTTCTCTCCGGGATTCGGCGACTATCACCAAAATAGTGTTTTTCTGTGACTGTCTCTGATGGATGTTTGGTGAACCTTTGCCTGAATCAAAGTGGATTAACTTTTATAACCAATGCGAGTCCCATCATGTAAACGGCGATGGACCAGAGCGGTGAACGCGCGTTAACTTGTGTGTTGGCCATTTATGAAGCTGTGTTGCAGATGTCAACTCCTTATAACTGCATCGTGAAGTAACTTCAATTATTTCTTTTATTATTGTTTATTATTATTTATATTACGATAAAGTTGTATGTGCAGAAAGTGGGGGCGGAGTTAACTGAATCGAAGCGTTGTGTCTACCTCCAGAAAACACACAAAAATGAGTGCTCCATAGTTGTAGAGGCAATATATCATATAAATGCCTATACTTAACTTTGGAATGGCTAAAATAGCATTAAACAGATCCTTTAAAACATCACTGCTGTAGACGTACATTTGTTAAAAACTGATCAGAAGGCGACGCTTTTGAAGTGTGTAGACATTTTGTGGTCTCTGGTGTCTTTTACATCCTTGCAACTTAAGTTTCCATAGCCTTGTCATTTTTTCTGCCTACTGAATTTTTTTAATTCACAGTGTACACTTGAAGCACACAAAAAAATGCACTTTAGGTACTGGTTTCGTCTCTATTTTTTCAACACAGCTAAACTGAATGGATGGTTGAAAATAATGAAATATTGCTAAAATATTAGTAATAGTTTTCTCAACTTGTGCTGGCCTACCCCCACTATTAACAGGTCCTCGTCATTCCCACAAAAGTGTCATGGGAACAGAGATAAAGCCGTGGATAGAAGTTGTCAAAAGTGAAGTCCCGGAGGGATAGTGTGATGGTGCGGAACAAAGACATGCCCTGAGCTCAGAGACCTGGGGCAGGCCACAAACAAAGGCAGCAGCCCCCGGAAGGTCTGCCACAGGGTCAGCTTTGACGTCACATTACAGCTCTGCAGATGTCACTGAGTGTGTGATCCTGCCCACACGCTGCAGGTGCCAGCACATCCCCACATTACCTGCACCAGTCCTCAGTTCACCTCTGCTGCTGTAAAGTTTACTATTAAGATAGGCTATTGCTTTTGTTTCTCATTTTAATTGATCATTTCATTTGATCAGCTGACAGTTTGAAATAATGGCTTCATGAAATCCACCGTAGTCCAATGTAAAAAAAAAAAAAAAACACTGTGAAATAGAAAATAAAGGCTACACTTCACATTGTCTCTCAACACAGCTTTGAGCCCCCATCAAATCATTTCAAACATGGGATTTTTCTGTGATTTTTTTTTAAATTTCTCACATGAAACACTTGTCGAGATGTCAGTTTTCCATCAATGTAATGAAAACATAAATTATTGTGTGCCTATGAAACTGAAAGTGCTGCTGAAGAAATGTGATGATTGCACTGCTGAGCCACTTTGGTGTTGCAATTGGAGACCTACTGACTTAATGCCTTTTCATAGAGTCATTATGAACCCATTACAATCCAATATCTTGAGACCCTGTGATATACTTTGAAATAATCCTGCAAGAGAATAATGTGAGTCATTACAAATGTAGTTATTTCTCTCTTCATCTTAAAGGTCCTTAACAGGCCCTCTGTGGGATTCCTGATGGGAGAAGTTTTTATACGGAAAGTTATAAAACGCAGCCTTCTTATTAATAGCAGCTGAGACGATATCTCGCTGTTTTCTTAACGGAGGCATGTCATGCAAAATCAAGTTTTTTGAGTTTTAAAGGGTTTACAAATGTTAAAACTAAGTATTTTCCTCCCCCTACAAGTTCCAACAATGTCCTAATGTACAGAACGAGCTCAAACCTGTTCACCACAACTGCCTCTAAAATCCTGCACTGTCACTAAAAAAGGTGTTAATTCGGGTCCGAAGTGCCGTCATGCACGAGCTTAGTTACATGTATGACCTGAGGTGGCAGTAGTGAGTATAAAATGGTTAACTTGCATCTAGCCCCTTAAAACCAGGGCTGGGCAATATGGCAACAAAAGAAATATTTTTCCCCCCTCATATTTATCTCGATTTTTTCTTTTTTTTCTTCATAATGTGAATGAAGATATATACATGCAAATGATTCATGAACTTAGACATATCTTTTGTACAAACCTCAGCTCAAACAATAACGAAGGTTTTCCTCCAGTATCATATCTCACACAAAAATGTCCCCAATGTCCCCAAACTCCAAAACTAAGAGCTGTTTCTGCCAAAGAAATGGCTGTAACCCTGACAATTATAAAGTACCATGACAGTCATTGAGATTCTGATTAATTGCCCAGCCCTAGTTGGTGTGTGGTCAAAAGCATACCTGTAGTGTTACACTACTTCACTTTGGTCATTTCTTCCTGGTCCATCATCCAACATTGGGAACATGTGGGCAGTTCTGCACTGAGAGTATGTACACGGCGGTGCCAATCCTTACAGAGACATTATTTCAATTAATAAAACAAAAAATATCAATGCTCAAAGAATGTCTTTGAGATTGGGAATTCTTCTGCAGTTACACACAATTGCTTCAGCTATTGCACGGTATCTATTTATTATTGATGCAACTTTTTCTATGTAGACTCGACTAACTGAATGAATTGCCAATTAAACTAAAAGGAAGCATGCTATGTTGATATATATTTATTGAACTTGCTTTATCTATCTGTTGTCCAGAAATAATGGACTTGTTGGTCCTGGGCCAGGCCTTTCCTGGAGATTGGAGGAGCCTTGGATTCATTTGCAGGTTTTTGGTTTAGAGCCTGTTCACCTGACATTTTGTCTTTAAGAGTTGTGCTACTGTAATAAGACAGCATAAGGCAGATGGATGACATATTGGAGATTCAAGGTGGCTGAAAAAAAAGTGTACTGTAAATTAGTGTATGCGATATCCATGGTATGAAAACCGTGACCGAAAACACAGCAATTTCACGTGTTTATATCTAAAAAGTCAAAACCAGGGCTTTATTCAATAAACAGGGTTTGTTTATGGTACATTTGTAATTAGTTATGTCTTTACATGCCGCGAAGGATCAATGAAGTGTAATATTACACTACCTTCAGAAGGGCCAAGACCCGAAACGTTTACATGAGGTGTAAGTAATAAGCACTTTTTCTGGGAGCTACTTAGTTGTGCGGACTTTTTTTCTCATCTTCATAGTCTACTTTGATCCTGCACACTATTAAGATTGAATGTGCGTGTTTTTCTTTTTTAACGCTGAAATGCATGGGAGTCTTGTTTTAGTTTGGGAGTTTTTTGCTCCAATGTTCTTGTTACTCTTGATCGTAAAACAGGAATTTCTCACATGATTGCAATGCTATACAGAAAAAAAACGTAAGTAGGTATTTATTATCAGCCCTATAGAATAGAATTACTGAAGTACACTATTTAATGGGAGGAGTCTGTCTACCATATCAACACTACTGAAGTGTGTAAGCCTTTGAAGAGTCGATCATACTGTTGCTTACATCTCATCCATCCCCGTGAGCCTAAGCCATACATGTCATACCTGTGAAGCCCTATATGATCTGTAGAAAAGAACACACAGCCCTTTGGATCAGTCAATCCCCTTTGGATCAGTCACTCTGACACTTTTTAATGGCCTCAAGGAGCTGGAGCTGCTGACAGAATCCACTCTTCACCTCTCCTACCACACGCTATAGTTCTGCAGAGGTTTTACATTACTCGCCATAGCGACTGTGAGAGTTCATTTGCAGAAACGGATTAGTGCAGATCTTTAAAAACCAGAGCCCTGTTTTTGCAAGCGAACGTGTACAATGCTCTGGCTTAAGGATTAATTGTAATTTCAGTGGACAACTATCAAAGGGCGCAGTTAAGTATTTGAATCAAAAGTCTCAACTGACTCCCCTCTTATCCTGCTGCTTTAAAACTTTCTAGCACTTTTTGATACTCATTGGACTTATTGAAATCCCCCCAACCAAGTACCCCTGCCCGCTAGTGTGCTGCCCATTAGATAGAAGCTAATCCTTTTTATTAAAAAGGTTTTCTGGTTGAATTAACTCATCTTTGAAATTAAGAATCATCCAGAATATTCGGTTTAATTGTATTTCATTGTTGAATCATTCCAAGCATCCATTGCTTTGTGTTTGGTGCCCCTGGTTAGTGCAGCTGAAAACTATTCTGTCCTCATTGTTGTGGGTTTGAGCTGTAGCTATATTATAGATTGTCCCGCAACATTTATGATGACTGCTATTCTTGTGGTCCGTCTTACCAAGAAAAGACTGATAGGCAATTGTGCCTTTTCAAGCTCCAAAACCTTGGAATGAGATCCTACTAAATGTTACAATGGTTCACTATTCAATATTGTGGTTCAATATTAGAATGATTCACTCCCCGTTTTCAAATCTCTTCTGAAAATATGTTTTCTTTAAGCTTTGACTTATTTTTGCATGTGCTTATTCTATTTTGAAATTGTGTACAGCACTTTTATCCACTGTGTTTTAAAGTGCTTTATCCAATCCAATCCACTTTATTTATATAGCACATTTAAACAACAAAACGTTTCCAAAGTGCTGCGCACGCAACAAACTAAATTTATAAATCAAGTTGGACTGGATTGGATGAAAAAGGCCCATGTGGTGTGAAATTAAGATGGCGCAACTTTCTCCTCCACAGTTCTCCAGGACAATCATAGCCCGAAGTTAAAACACTAATTGGTTTTGGTACTTGGGGACTGTTGGACGTCTTTCTGTTTCCTCAAATCAGCCATTTTCTGAAGCCCTGTGAGTGTGACTGTTTTGATGTCGGCTGCAAAACGAAATCGAAACTGACTTAATCACGTGCACAGCATTAGGCAGTGGCTTTGAGAATTGAGAATGTCTTGGCTCTCCCTGTGGACTGAGCACTGTGGCGGTCTGTAGAAACCCGCTTCAGTGTAGATGAGTCATAATGTGACCTTTTGTTATGAATGACTGCTCCTCACCTCCCCCTGTCTTTGCAGCCTTTTCCCGCACACTGGCAATACTTATTCTCACCCTAGTGCTAAAGCTCTTCACCATTTAAGGGCACAAAGCTTTCTGCAATAATATGCTCACCCACATGTCAGATTTTATTTTAGCTTAGAATTATAGTTTTAATATTTTTTTTTTACGTCTGAGAAGCTGAGTGATTAGCTGTATTTTCATTTATTTTTTTTACCTTGCCCTGAAGCTATAATTTCTATTACGGTAACAACAAAAAGCAACGCTGGCTTTAATTGCCTCATTGCAATCTCTGTTTAGCATTGAACCAACAAGACTACTCTTAAGAAATATGTGAGGGAAATAAAACTATCGCTATTTAATACAGCAATAAAGACTTTGGCTTTGGCTGGTTCTTTTTTTGTTAAGGTTTACGGTCTATCGTTGACCATTTGCACCGTGATTTAGCACTGCCATTCCCAAGGACTAGCAGGTTGCCGTGCCATTATTGAGCTACAAAGCTCCCGCGGCCTGACCACAAAAAGGCGCCACCAAAAAAGTCACACACACTAATAATTTGTTGGACCGCATTTAGCTTTGATTACAGCGCGCATTCGCCCTGGCGTTGTTTCCAGAGTTGCATTCATTTTTCACCAAGATCTTGTATTGATGATGGAAGAGTGTGACCACTACACAAAGCCCTCTCCAGCACGTCCCAAAGATTCTCAATAGATACAGACAGCATCTCGTCATAGAAGGGGGCGTGGCTTCATCGAGGGGGAAATCTTTAGAAAAAACACAATTTTCCACTGTTTTTTTTTTTTTTTTTTTTGATCAACTTTTTATTGGTGCGATGCCATTGTTGCAATTTACAATTTTTCCAGTATAGTAGACAGGCATAGCACATTTTTTCCCCATTTCTATTCCCCAGTCCCTCTTAAGATGGGCCTCGTATCTGTTGAATCATCAAATGATACCCAAAAACAGATACACTGATGGCAGTTCCTTAAGGAAAGATCAACACAGAACAAATGGAAATGAGAGCAAAAGAGAAAAAAAAAAAAAAAAAAAAAGACAAAAAGACAAAAACAATAGAATAATAATAAAATCAAATAAAATAAAATGAAATATAATATGACCCTGTCCAGGATATACAACCACAAGTGCATTGGTATGTTATTTGAAATTACAAATTACAAAGTGCTAATTTCCTCCGTCAAAAGACATCTGCGGAAATAGCAAAATATACATAAAGAATATGTACAATATGTAGAGACCATTCACAACAGGATACATGCAATTATGTACAATGTACAATAGTATACATGCAGAAAAAGGAACAAAAAAAAAAATCGAATGCAGTTTCTATTCCACAACCAGTGTAGACAGTAGATTGGACCAACAAGTAATATTTTCAGTTTTTGCTCCGTGGATTCGAGCGGCAGAAAGCTCCAACTGAATTATATCTCTATAGTAGACAAGCCATTCCCTCACAGTCAGAGGTTGCACTTTCTTCCATCTACAAACTACCATCTTTTTGGCAGCTGTTAAACCAGCTAATATTATTCAACGTTTTTTAATTGTCAGATTTAATTTTGATGTATTATCTAGCAGAATAACCCTTGGAGTGCAGGGTATGGCTATTCCAGTAATATTAGAGAGTATCTTCGAGACATTCTCCCAAAACTGGAGAACCTCCGGGCATTGCCACACCATATGGAGAAAAGTACCAAATTTTCCACTGTTTTTTGTCATTTTCTGGTGGAATATCAACTTATTTATCACACATAAATAAAGTCAAGTGTAAATCGGGCCCATATGGATATTTTCTCACAGCAGATTGTTCAGTAGAAGGGAAAAAACAGCAGTCGTAGCTGGCGCTAGCTAGCAATAGCCCAATGCTAACATGTAGCATCAAGTTAGCATTCTCCGTTATTTTTGTATTTATGGGCTGTTGAACCACTTTGCTCCTCTCCATGTCGTTGCATCTTTATTTAGTAGAAAACTATATTCATAATTCAGCATTTGTTAAAGTAGTTTTTGAATAATTAGAGATTTTTCTCCAAATTGTTCTCCCCCTTAACTGTTTTCAAACATGACCATATATGGGCAATTCCGGAGATGCCGTCTGTATCTATGGGGTCAAAATCTGGACTCTGGAGGCCGATGTATGCGTGAAAATGCATTGTCATCTTGGAATATGCCATCAGTGAAGAAGAAAACTATTGATAGAATAACCTGGTCATTCAGGATGTTGATCTCACAAAGTATTGCTGAACCTAAACCTGACCAACTGCAGCGACCACAGAGCCTAACAGTTAGTTTAATACAGATGGCCACTCTTTCTCTCATAATTTTACATTGAAATATAATAAAGTTACCGTTGGTTAAATATTGATTCCAAATAGTATTTTTTTATTTCACACTTTATAGACAAATTCCACACACACATTTCGTCCCTGTACTGGTCCAGGCTCGTGTTCTTGCACCAGACAGGCTCTGGGATTACTGCGGGTGCTATTATGTTCCCCATCTCCGGCGGTTTAGTTTAAAATGTGCTTGAACATATTTTTGGTTCTTTGAGTCCCATTGAAAATGCAGCGCAGGATGCCGTCTGTGGATCTGACACCAGCAAATGTTTGTCTCTTCCGACCCACGCTCACCCCAGCTCTTCTTTTAGTCGAGAAATGTAGGCTAACTTTGAACTTGGCAACCGCCTTGGTTTCCTTTCATAATTTCGACGAACCCGCTTGTCTAAAACTTGGATTCCAATACTTTTGTAAACCTGGGACTCCCTTCTGTAAAACGACAACTGAAGCTTGCAATACTTTCAAGCAGAAAAACTTTTAAAATCTTGTATCATTTATGTGGATAGTTTTATTACTGGACCTTGTTTACAGCTGTTGCACTTTTAAGCGTGAAAACATTTGTATTGCTTTGATCAAGTGTGTACGTTATCAAATACTATTGATTCGCTCTTTCCGTGCAGGTACAAGTTGATCCGGCGGCGCGTCATCTGGCTAATAGGACAATGGATCTCGGTCAAGTTCAAATCGGACCTGCGACCTTTGCTGTACGAGGTCATCCTGAGCCTGATGCAGGACCCAGACTTGGTGGTGAGTCTGTGAAACACTGTAGAAAACCTTTTTGAGATTATTTACTCGCCTTGTCCCATAAAAAAAACCAAAAAAACACTGGGGTTGTTATGACTCAAATGGCCCATAAATATGCACAGCCAGCTCCACAAACACAATTCACTGCCTAACTGAGCAGAATAGCGGCAATTATGTCTGCAATTTCCTCCACAGAGCACAACACTCCAGCTTTCCCATCGCTTTGGTTTTTGTATTTATCCAAATGTTTTCTATTTTTCTGTTAAAGTTAAATTGGCTTGTGACTGTATGTATCCTTGCATACACAAAACCCAGTTTCTCATCACCCGGAATGGGAATCTACATGTCCACGTACGTACCCTAGGTTGAGAAACACTGCAAATGGGATTATTATCTAATTAAGATTAAGATTAAGATTAATTCTCGTGAAATATGCACAAGGCCCCTGCAAACCTCCACGATATCAGCGAAGCATAATTAAATTAGCATTCCTATTAAAATAGAGCCCCTTTTCCTAGTTGTCCTCACATCAGTCCGTAAAGCAGGATTTCAGTGTTTCATTGTGTAGAATGATATGGTGCCATGTATAGTGCGAATCCCATTGTATTTATTACTGTATTTCTTTGACTTACAGTTTTAACAGATTTACTCAAATGAAAATAGATCTATTCATCATCAAAGTCTCTTATAGTACTATTTTACGAACTAACGACTTCAATGATATTCTTTTGCCGCTTCATCTCTAATCACCATTGCTGTAGGTGGGACAGTTTTATTTATGACTTTTCCGTTCTAGTCCAGTACTTGACGGAATTGAACTTTGGGAGCTCATTGGCGTCCATGTCCTCCTAGCCCAAGCAGTTTTTGAAAGTGTTTTTGTCTGACTTGTATAGCAATTAGGATTATATTTACAGTTTGTTTGCAAACTATAAATATAGGACCCAAAACCTCATTACTGCGACCTGCTTTACACAATACATCAAAGATCCTTCACTTACATGTTTATATACAGCTTCATGACAAAAATCACAACTGTATTCTCACCGGGTCACAAAAGGTCACACAAGTCATAATTCACTAAACAATAAACTGAATTGCAGTGTATAGAACTGTATAGACTTTGCTATAATGGTCAATTTCTTCATGTTATCTAAATATGTACATAATTATGCCTCATATACCATGGAGAAGTCTGGTTTCCACAATTAGTTCTGAATATTGTGTCTGAATGAATCATTCCATTTCACTGTGACATCCCCTTCACACCAGAGGCTGCTCATGCATGAAATACGATTTCTTAATTGTCCAAAAGCATTTAAAAAAGCTGAAATAGTCCGTAGAATATTTTCATGAATGATTTTTTTCGTTTGATAATGTGATCTAATGCCTTCTCTGAACATGTTAAGTCTATGTAGATGTAGCAAATAAGACGAATAAAGGTTGTCTTTCATTGTTGCTTCTGCCAGCTCTTCCCGGCACATGCTCAATGCTCCGTGGTGCGATGTCTCAATGTAGCACCTCTGCAGTCCAAACAGACTTGTGAAGATATTTCCCACCAGCAGTTTTCACACTTGTTCTCACTTTTTTTTATTTTTAACCGCATTTATCACTCTCGCACTGCTACTTCAGTCGCCTCAAGCCGAATATGTGGAGCTTTTAATACGGCGCTGTTGTTACACTTTTGGATTTTCTCTTTAATATCAATTCCTTTGCCCACAGGTGCGCATTGAGACCGCTACCACCCTGAAGCTCAATATCCTTGAGAGAAACACGATTGTAACACTTTCAAACATTTACTGTAATGTAAATTGTGGTGCTGATGTTTGATTTTGTCCTTAACTTCTGGAACCCGTCGATGATTTTGAGTTTCGAACGGAACAGTTTCTCCCAGTAAGTATTACATATTCTGCAATCTCTAGGGAATTGAGTGTTTATCAAGGGATTGTACTTAGGCGTAGTGCTGTACTCCCCTCTCTCATCTAAATGCTCACGCTTGCTTGGCGAGATAAGCTCCAGCCCCTGAAAGCAGAAAGCAGTAGACGATGAAAGTGTCAGAATGCCCGGAGTGTTGTGTGTTAGCTCAGAGATCATGTTTTGCCTGATGTAATGTTTATTTTTATATATATATATATATATATATATATATATAGACAGTACGTATTCAAGGGCTTTTCCCATACTTACTTACTATACAATATGTGAGATTGTAGCACACTGGTAATTTCCACCTTCAGTCTTTTGCCAGTTTGACTATAATCGTTTTTTGCCCGTCATCTGACACCCACCGCCATATGGCACCTTCTTGCCATCATAAGCAAATAAAAGAAAAGAAAATTAACTTTCTCACTCACAACTGTCAAATGGGGAAAAACTTTCAAGTATACGGACCGATATGTATATATATCTGCACCTTTGCACATAGAGTATTGTGCCAAAAATGCTAACGGGTGACTGGCAATCTTGAAAGTGGACATAAGATGCAAAATCCACTTTTTTGAGCTTTAAAGGAATAGGCCACTGTGTTTGCATACTGAGATGTTCTTGTCTGAGCTTAGACGAGTTGATGCAAACTGTCTTTATGCGCGCACTCAGTCACGCAAAAACACCGAACATGTTGTTCGCATTTAGCCCCTCCTCCTCTCCTCATGGATCCAAACGGGGATGAAGTTGGAAGTGACCAAGCTCTTCCATCAGACTTTCAAAGTGGATATAAAGAGGCGCTATTTTGTATGCCATAATAATACTTTAGGAGCACTTAGACTTTATTGCACGAATATCAGAGTGCTCCTAAGGTATATTATTATTATTACGCCTTACAATATAGTGCCCCTTTTTATCTGCGTAGAAAATGTTTAATTGTAACTATACTTGGATTGTGTAAACTCTTACGTAACCTTACTTAAGAGCTTTGCCGCTTCTAACTTCACCCCCGTTTGGGTCCATGAGGAGAGGAGAGGCTAAATGCTAACAACACCTTTGGTCTTTTTGCTTGACTGAGCGCACACATAAAGACCAGGTGAGCATCAACTCGTCTAAGCTCAGGTAAGAACATGATATCTCAGTATGTAAAAATGATGGCCTATTCCTTTAAATCATTCTGTAATGTTCCATCATCAAAGACATACCTTGAGTAGTATTTCACTACATTCACGTAGTTTTTAGTTATCCTTGGGCAAAGCTGTTTAATGTAGCTGTTCTTTTTTAGGTGTCGATGCTTCTTTCTGTACTTCCTGAATGTAATGTGTCATTGTTGAAACCCAAAACTGTCCACCTCATTAGTAATCCCATAATCCAACATTATATTGGTTCTGAGTTTATTAAGTATATTCATCATACTGAGCTGAAGCTATAAACTATGCTGTAATTCAAAATCGAAATGTATTCCTATGAAATATAAAATATCAATGATAAGGCTCCTGGGATGTTTTTAAGCCCCATAGGCACGAAGTGTCCACTTTAAGCAACAGAATAATAATGTGTCATTGTCTGAAAGCGAGATTTGGACTTGTAGGGCTCTATATTTATCAGTCTCTGTGATAAGCTGTGTGGTTCAAATTGGTGCTGACATCTCTGTGGGTGTCACTAAGGTTGGCATGAAGATACAGAGATACAAAATGTGCATTAAGCAATATATCAAGATTGAAAATGTATATCGAAAATACTCTTCATTTACCAATAGCATTGTCTTTAGAGTTAGCCAAAACTCTGTTGAGAAGTAAAGCAAAGAGCCACATACTCTATCTAGAATTTAATGCAGTATGATGACGCAATCTTGATCTCTCTACACAGGTCGAATTCCTAAGCATATCTTTTGTATATTCACAATTTAAATCCAATGTTTGTCAAACCTTTGCTTGTCTTTCTTCTGCAGTACCTCGAGTCCATTTTCGGGCTTCTATTTCAGCTTCTGCAGCAAGTGACGGAGTGCGACACCAAAATGCAAGTCCTCCACGTCATCTCCTGTGTCATCGAGAGAGTCAATATCCAGGTACGGCTCTGTTTCAGCCTTTTTCTGATCGAAACCAGGTCAGCGACATCTCCCGTCTAGTTGGAGTGCAAAAAAAGGGAAGCCGCTTGAAACGTAATTGCATTGCCGAGGATGACTCAAACTGCGCGGCATTCTCGAGATGAAATAACATTTTTAAAAGCGACCGGCTTTATTGATTTGCCATATTCAGAGTTCAAATTGTCTGCTCTGTAACGTCAGCTCCATTTTTTGCAGATAATGCTACTGTTTCCCTCTGTGACGCCACTTCTTTTCAGTGGATTCGCTTTGTCGATATTATCCACTTTACTGCCTTGACCCTCCTCTCTTGACCCCTCTGCGCTCCATTCACTTCCATTCTTAAGCACCTGCTCCCTAAAAAAAGATGCCTTGACTTGTAACTGTCAACCAAATGATGGCTCCCATCCACGTGCACTGTCACTCTGTCTGAGGCGTCCCTTGTGACTGTCCTCAGTTAAACTCCCTCAGTCAGTTAAAGGACCCATTAACTACTTACCTGGCTCATGAGGGATTTCCAGCCCACACAGGCATGGAGGGAACATGATGTTTGAAATGGTGGGCTTTTGAGTTTTTACCCCCCTTCTGTCAGTCATTGAAATGTCAGCACAGGCAGGTTTGTAGGCCAGTGTCATCTTTTTACTTAAGGCTGTGAGGAAGTGTCTTTTCAGTCTTCTCCACAGCTTTTTGGGCAGGTTTTGTGTAAGTGTAAATGAGGTAGAAAATATGTCAAAGTGGGGTGTGTGCCCCGGTCATTGCATGCTTCAAGGGAGGAGTGACGGGGCTGGAACAAACAAGTTCAGCCGCGTCTGACGGGAAAACTGTCCAAGCCTGTTAATCGAGAGTAACTTTTAGTAATCAATGACAACTGATTTTTGAGCTTTACCTTGCAATGTGTTTTATGGATGTAACGATTAATCGAAAATGTATTTAAATCGATATAAACTGCTTAAAATGTGAATCGATGTAAAAAAAAATATATATATTTATGTTAAAGCCTCCCTCGGCAACTCCATTTTGCCCGACCGGAATAGTTGCATTCTCACATTGCATTGCTAGAAACAGCGAGGTAGCTTTTGCTCAAGACAGGACCTCCCCCCGCCTCCCCCTGCCTCACCCCCAACACACACCACACCATGTAAACACATACACGTGTAGACATCGAAGCAGCAGCTCAGCAAAAATTAGCGGCTACACAGTCAGAAGTTAGCGTCAGCGGCCACCGCAGAGTTTAGCATTATGACAGAAGTTTACCAAAGATCAACCTGCTCTGATTCTGCTGCAATCCTCATCTAATGCCCATTTTTCAACAAATTTGCTCAAATATTTTCCATTGTCAGACTTTCCTATTTACACAAATTAGTATGCTTTCAGGTATCTCTTTGTTTATGTTTCATTTGGAAGAGTTTTAGCACTGCAGGGGATGGTTTTGTTTAAAGGGAGGCATGCAACATAGACTTTTTAGAGCTTTTTGCCGTGTTTCAATGTTCTCTCATGATTTATGGATCTTCACCAGTGGCTGTTCTTAGCATCGCTGCAACATCTCCACAAAACCTCCTCCTCTTCCCAAACAGCTCCTCCTGAAGCATAGGTAGCGGGTAGGCCAACGGGTAGGCCTTGGTGGGCCCTTTTATCTGTGGCCCACCCGACTGTCTGCATCATTCAGTGCCTCTCCCAGGACAGAGACAGCTGTGTGGCCCGAGCCTTTGTCTGTACAACCTATTGTGCACATCTGTCTGTTTTTGGAGCCGACCATGATGCAACACAGAGACAATGTCCTTTCCTCGTGTCCCCGACCCGCGGCTTGTCATACCCACAGCGCTGTTTGTTCCGCTGTGACCGGCTCCAGAGAACATTACAGGCCGCTAACACTCTGTTGGGGCATCTCAACTTAAATTTGCGGATTGTTTTAAGTTTTGCCTGATGAATGAATAGAGAGGCTTCACAACGACAGTGTGCATGAAGTCGCTGACCGTGTGCCAGTGTGCATGAAGTCGCCCATATTCAAACAGCCCATTGAATATGGGCTGTTTTTTGCTGCATTAATAAAAGACAGAGACGCAAATACTGGTCAATGCTGTTCAGTCACAGTGGCCTCGGTCAGAGCCTTTGATGGCCAAAGCATGTGCGTAATGAGCATAAAGCAGGCGGCAGCACTGGGAGAGGAGTGAGAACGCAACACCCTCCCACCGTGACATTTTTGGTGGCCCACCGGCTTTTCGCGCTGCCAACCCACAAATTAGATCCTGGTGCCGCTACTGTCCTGAGGTCCTTCATAGGAAATGCTTTCCTCAGTTCTCCATCTCTTGCTGAGCTTAATCCTTTCACCGCCAAGTGAAAACACTTAGTTTAACGACAGCCACATGCGCCAGTGTATTGTTTTTTATTCTCTTCATAGGAGGGACTTTCTAAGCTCCCTGGGAGTTGTAAAGATGTTATTGACCATACTACTAAATACCTGGGAAAAGCACAATACCCCTCTTTAACTACATCTAGGAGTCTTTTAGCTGTTATTTAAAGTGTCATTGTGAGAAATACCAAGGCTAAAGTGTCTCAAAGTAAACTGTGAAATCTCTCTGCCTGTGTCCCCACTTGTTTATGCAATATCTGTGTTGGTTCTTGTTATGCCTTTCACTCTGTTTGCTTTTCAAGTAGCATTACGCTCAAAAGTTCGGAAACAATTTTTATGTATTGTTTTTTCTGTGTTCTCAACATGATTTACACTGTATGATTCACAAAAATCCACTGTGTCTTTTTCATCTTACATTACTGACCCAGTTATCTTGGTTTATAGAGTCTGGTGATGTAGTTGTAGTATCTTTAGGCCCAGTCAGTCAATTTTTGTGTTGTGCTGTTAGACTACTTATCAAAATGACTGATAACCGAATACGAAGTTTTCAAAGCTTCTGGAACTGAAGATACCGTGACATAATTGTTTCTTTGTCTCACTGACTCATCATCAAGTTTTTTTTCTTCCAGATCCGACCATACGTAGGCTGTCTTGTGCAATACTTGCCTCTGCTGTGGAAACAGTCTGAAGAACACAACATGCTCCGATGTGCCATACTCACTACTCTCATCCATCTGGTTCAGGTACGGTTCACAGTCACCAGGAGGATAAACATTAAGCCTTCTGCCACCAGCACTATTTGCAATAATCACTTTGTAAACTATACCTTTTGGTTCGTGTTGCGTGTTCTTGCATCTGTTTGCAATCTACGCTCATAGTAATTTCATCTTACATCATTTGCTCAGTTCAAAAGTTTGTGCCTTTAGAAACATGGGTTCTGAAAGTTGTCAGACCACTTTGAATGATTACTATTTTTTATTTTTTTTCTTCTGCAAAAATTCAGCTGTGATTATCTGGAAATAAATTAACACTCTCACTCTGAACATTTATAAAAGGTTGTCAATTACCCATGACATGGAGCATTTTCTGTATTAAACTGCATTATAATGTTGGAATAAGCCCCATAGTATCTCCACAAATCTTTTCTTACACTTCACTATCTTATTATCATTGAATGCACAGGCGCCCTTTTCTGTTTTTCTTCTTGTTTGTTCTCTTCGAGCTCCTCTGACTCCTCTGACTCCTCTGACAGAGTAGTTAAGAGGGTTGGGTTTGTGTTCAAGAAGGAAGAGAAGTTTCAAGGAGAGCCGTGCTTTTTCGAGGGCACGTTCAAAGCCAGTGTAAATGTGGCTGTCACTGCCACGGAGCCGCCGCTTGTCATACGAGAGTAGTATCAAGGACAGTGTGGTATTTTTAACTTGTTTTCTGTCCACTTTGTTTCGTCACTGGTTCATATACAACTGTAAACTCGCTGACAGTTCTCAAGGGTAGGCCTCTTGCTCTCTTTGAGCCGTATGCAATTGTTGACTTTTTCTTTTCTTTTTCTTGGGGGTTGTAAATAACTGTAGAGCAAATCTATATAGAAGAATATGAAAAATGACCCAGCTGATGAATATTGACACAACCAATAGCCAAGTCAATTCAAGTATTTAAATGAGAGACCCAAAATGTGCTGCTGTGTGCAATAAAAGCAGCTCGGGACACTGTGTCCACTCCAAGAGTCGCGCTTTGCAGGAACATAATGTTAACCAGAGGCGAAAAGGAAAGGATTATTTCGTGTTCAAGGCTCTGATTTTCTCTTGTTACTTATTTTTGTCAGTTGTTTAAAATATCTCAAAATGCTTAATTGCGCTGTAGTCAACGGCTTTAACGTTTATCCTATTCTAAACTTCTGAAACTTTGGAAGAAAAACAACATTTATTGGAAAAGTCTCTTTCCTTGAAACAATCAAATTTGTATTCAGGCTAGATGTTCCCAAATGATTTAGAAGAGTTTATTCTCAGGGAGCTACGTTAAATAATTTGACTAGCAACTAAAACAGGGGTAGGCAACGTCAGGCCCGGGGGCCAAATTCGGCTCTCCAGCATAAAACCTTTGGCCCCTAAGAGAGTTTTGAAGAAACATTAATTCATAAATCAGAGACCAAAAATGTGAAAAGGACTCTAAAATGTGGAAAATACTGTAAATATTTTCACATTTCCCAGCAAAACACCTGATTAGGTCCTATATTATGTGCAAAACTTATATTTGTAGAAAAAAAGGTGCTTACTTTGGGCTACAATAGTGAGTTTCGGCCCTTGGTCTTTTGGCATTGAAGAAAATCGGCCCTCCATGACACAAACTTGCCTACCCCTGAACTAAAATATCATTAAGGGAACAGGCCACTGTTTTCGCATACCGAGATATCTTCTTACTCGAACTCAGACGAGTTGATGCGTACCTGTCTGGTCTGTCCGGTTACCTGAGCGTTTACCCGATCCAAGTATAGTTATACAAAATTAAACATGCTGATTTTCTAAGCGGATTAAAAGGGGTTCTATACAGTGAGGGATGATGTATAGAACGTTGGTCATTATCAGGAAAATAAGTACCATCAGATCCGTTTCACCCTGTCGGTACTTACTTTCCCGATATTACGAGCACAAACTCTGTTGCCATTGGCAGCGGTCATTATTTTTTCAGAGGTCCTATAGCAGAAAATAATGAATAGCATTGGAAAATGCCATTCAAATCAATGGTTGCATTGTGAAGAGCCATATAATAAGGCATGATAATACCTAAGGAGCACTTGGACTTTACTGCACGGATGTTGAAGTGCTCCTAAGATATTATTACGCCTTACAATAGTAAGTAGTGCCCCTTTTTATCCGCTTAGAAAATCGACATGTTTAATTTGTGCAATTATACCTGGATTGTGTGAATACTCACGTAACCGTATTTAAATAGGGGAAATGTGGAAGAGCTTGGTCGCTTCTAACTTCACCCCCGTTTGGGTCCATGAGGAGAGGAGGAGAGGCTAAATGCTAACAACATGTTTTTGCATGACTGAGTGCACGCGTAAAGACCGGACAGGTACACATCAACTCGTCTAAGCTCAGGTAAGAACATATCTCAGTATGCAAAAGCGGTGGCCTATTCCTTTAAACCCGATTTTGAATATGAATATAATAACTATGATGATTTTACCGTGGGTATCTCTAGTTGTTTGCATCTGTATTTGTTTGGGTCCAGGTTAGTTTGGGAACCTCCAGCTTAAACTTCTGCACTGCTGTCACCACTTCCAAGTTAACCCACAGAAAGTTAAATAAAAATTCAAACCTGCAAGAAGAAAAGGGGAGAAAAAGCTCTTGGGTCTAGCAACATAAAATAGCATTGCTGTAAAGGTTTTTTCCTCGACATTGCTTTGTTATTCAAAGTGAGAGAACTTCACTGCTGTTCATAAAGTATTCTCCGGTGCCACTGGTGATGCCTCAAGACCCCGCCTCGAGAAGAAACTATAAAGCAAAGTGAATTTGTTTTTCAATGTGCCTCGCCAGATAGTTATTCAAGTCGACTTTTCTTTTGTGATTTTGTGTTTTCGTTTAATCTTTTTGACGTTACGCACGTGTTGTTACAGGGCCTGGGGGCGGAGAGTAAGAACCTCTACCCTTTCCTTCTGCCTGTCATCCAGCTGAGCACAGACGTGTCCCAGCCGCCACATGTGTACCTGTTAGAGGATGGACTGGAGCTATGGTGAGGCCATACACTATTTTAAGATATTTGAAGATATTGCTTGGAATCATGACATTTCAGCATTATATAGGGAGCGTTACTATTGTGCTTATTTGACTGATTACCCGTAGATATTTGTTGACTGATTAGGAGGCACTACAAGAAGATATGAATAAATTGAATCTTGAGTCTTAAAGGGACTATATGGAGTTTAAAAATGTTAAAATTATGTATTTTTCTCCCCCTACATGTTTCAGCCATGTCCTAATGTGTAGAATGAGCTCAGACCTGTTCACCACAGCTGCCTCTAAAATCCTGCACTGTCACTCAAACAGTTGTTACTTCGGGTCCGAAGTGCCGTCATGCACGAGCTTAATATAGAACCTGCAGTTTTGCATAAGACCTGAGGTGGCAGTAGTGAGCATAAAATGACCAACCTGCATCTAGTCTCTCTAAGTTATGTTTTGTCAATATTTTACGAAACCATTTCAACACATTTAAACCAAAATCTTAAGCAGTTTGCTTTTCCATACAAATGTTTAAAAATGTGTCTACCACCACACTAGACGAGGCTAGAATGAAACTGAACGTAATTTACAACTAAAACCAAATTTTGCACATGAGTTCATTTGGAAAAGCAGATATCTCCAATTTGGATAATTGTTTCTGTACTTGACAACAAAACTGAAGTTGTGTGATTTTAATTAAGAACACGTGACTTTGTTTTTACTGAAAAAGTCTGGTAATGAAAAACACGGCTATGTAAAGAGAATGTTGAGTTTTCTCAATGGCACTGTTTTTGCAAATTAACTCTTCACAGGCTTTTGTATTGAAATCTAATGTGGCAATAATTATTATTATTATTAATGTTAAAATCTAGTTTATTCCTTTTCAGAGAGCCTTGTACTGAATAGATTCCCTTTGGCTTCCCTTGTTACTTTTGCTAAAAGCTCCTTGAAGCCATGAATTTTGAATAAATAATGAATTATTTCAATTAAACTAAAATATCTGTGTCAAAATCAATCCTGTAGATGGATTATAATCAAGAGTTTTGGTAAATAAGGAGTATCAAAATAATAAACTAATTTCATATTGCGCACACGTAGTCTGGCGAAAAGCTGCAAATTTTCAGATCTACCACATAAAAAGACATTTGAATCCCTTTCAAAGATGCATATTTGGACTGACTTAGCCGTGTTGTTTGAAGTGAGATCAGTGGGCGATGTGTCTCACTCATGCTGCTTTGTTGTTTCAAGCATATGTTTTTACGCTGCGTCAGTAAAGTGCATCCACATTTTTCACGCATGTGCTCAGCACTGAGGGCTGACTGGAATGAAAGAGAATTAGTTTGTGTTGTCCTCTGCCTTCATCTTGCTCTAGTATTTTCTGTGTTGTCTATCCTTCCTCCTGAAGTCCTAAAGGTTTGTTTACTCGACAAAGCAATGCCTCTTTGTGTAACAGCTTTATTTGTCTAGCGGCAACTTACCTTACCTTTTTTATCCTTTTTTTTTTTTTTTTTTTAATATGTGCACAATAATGGCATATGCTGCTTATATTTATTTCTGTTGTACTGTATTTAATCAGGCAAATAGACCTCCAACACACAGAGATGGAACAGCATACACCCAGTCCAAAGTAGAGTAAGGAGGTTGTGTTTGTCTAATAGTCCCATTAAATGTATTTATTTTTTAGCTTTTGACCAGTTTCCTCGTCATAAGGGTGTCTTAGAGTTGTGTTTCGTATCATACTGGCTGAGCAACATTATGCACTGCTTTCCGTCTCGCCCTTTTATCCTGTGTATAATTTCCATTTCTCTTCTTTCCCATGCATGTCTTCCAAGTTCCTTTGCACTGGCGGTCTCATCTGTCCCTGTATTTGCACAGGTTGGTGACTTTGGAGAACAGCCCTGCCCTCACCCCGGAGCTGCTCAGAATCTTCCAGAACATGTCGGCTCTCCTCGGTGAGCGCACACGCACGCACGCACGCACACACACACACACGCCTGTGCTCCCAAGTCTGTGTGCCAGCTCCAGGCTTTGTCTTTGTGAGGGTAAAGAGCATGCAAAAAATGTTTATTGCGTTATAGAAATTTGTTATTCATACATCTCAATAGGGAAATCTGATATTCAATGATATTCAGTGCAGTATAGTACAGTCAACTTTTTTTTTTAACCTATACAGTAACAGCTTTATATAATCAACAAGATGTTTTATTTTTGCTTGGGGGGATTATGCAAAATTGGCTTTAAAAGATTTTTGTCATGTTATAATGTTCTCTATTCAAAAACAAACCTCTGCACAAGGGATGCTGAAATAGTTTAAGTCTGCAAAAGTTTTTTTGTTCGCACAAAATACAGCAGCAGCATGCTAATGCTAGCGTCAAATCATAGACTGGGACAGATTGGGTCATGTAAAAAAGATTTTTTTAAGAGAAAATTGATGAGGTCCTACATATCCAGGAAAGGCCTTGCTCACCTCTCGATCTCTTGCCAAGCTTAATCCTTTCCACACTCGCCATAGCTTCACTAAAGCCACATGGGTCGCAGTGTCTTTCTTTATTGAAACAGCTGAGCCGGAAAAGGGAGCAAGAGGAAGTTAGGTGGGAGGGTCTTACAGTGAAATCGCTTGAAGATCAGGAACTACTGGATATCGTATTTCTGCTCTTTTAGGTCAGTATTCCTAATCATTAGATAAGAATGATAAAGATGTGTTTGAGATGATTACCAAATACCTGCAAAAGGCAGTGTTGGAGACATGCCAACACATTTTTTGTATTGCAAATATGATGATTGATTAATGAATTGACATGAGGTACCTCGACACTCAACACTAAACGCAGTAGGCTTTCATTTTGTTTTAGAACTGTAGTTTTACTTACGCTTCTGTTCAGAGTGGAGTGTGAACAGAGGCAGTAAAGGAAATCTACGTAATGTGAAATTCCATATGAGGGTCTGACCAGTACAACAGGAAATATACTGTCTTCTATTTGAATGAAAATAACTAAAGGGTAGTAAAACAGTTATTACACTTTTGACTTTTACATTTAGATTTTAGACTTGTATTGACTATTTATAGGAGTCCAGAACATGCCACCCTGTAGCATACAAACAAAATTGGTATGCTACAATATTTAATCTGGCTACAGTCAACAACTAGCAACTAAAAGCTTCCAAATGCCAAATGGTTTGGCATTTTCGAATAGTTGTGAGACCAAATAGGTGTGTAGATGTTTGGTTCAGTTTTCATGGACTTGCCATCGTTAACATCTCTAATCAGCAGAAACCATGTCAGAACTGCTCATATCTGAGAAATAACCCAGTGGACAAACTTGTGGTTCAGAAAGTCGCCACTCCATTACTAGTTCCTGCATGATGTATTAATTGATCTGATTTGAGTTAATAGAAATTGGCGGGATAAAAAAGAAACCTCACTTGGTATCTCAGGAGCTTATAAATGCTACTGCAGGTATAAACAAAAGAATGGATTGAATTAGGAATGAGAGTTGAAGTAATAGGTTGACATGTTTCACAGCAGGTGCATTGAACTGTCTGCCGGCCTGGGCAGATTACAGATGTGGCACAGACTGAGCCGTTCCTGAGCTCGCTGCTGCTGCTGTGACTGGTGCCAGATTGGATGGAAGTGCTTGGGTGATTTATGGCGGGCAGGAGGGACAGATGGGCCACTGGAGCGCTGTGTGTTTGTCCGTGTGTGTATGTGAGGGGAAATAGAGAGCGGGGCAAGCTATTGATTTGGTGCCTCAGCTCATAAGAAGTCGCTTGGACTAATATGAACATGACTGGAGTCGGACCGGTGGCAGTGTGATATGAGCCCACTGTACCAGGGAGTGTGAGGAGAGCTATGGATGAAGAGATCCAGTTTCTGACACAGAGATATACAGAGATGTAGCATAATTAGACGCAATATAAACATGTTTTTTACTGGCATTTTATCTTTAGAAATACGGGCCATGGGAGAGTCAGTTCTTGAGATATTGCAAAACAAGGTCCCAGGTCTTATTGTACTTTGGATGGTGAGCGATTAGATCAGAATGAAGTTTTGTGTCGGTGAAGAGTTGGAGACTGGAGAGGTCACCTAATAGGGCTATGGAGGGGGAGAGTGGGAGGCTGAGGTCAAGGATTTTGGAGAGTTCTCCCATGACCTCCGACCAGAAGTGTTGGACTCGAGTATGCATGAAAATGGTAGTCTGTCTGGGTGGTGCAGTGTGCAAAAGTGTCAGGGTTTGAAAAGCCCATGTGGTTGGTGATGTTGGTTCTATGCAACATTTTGTATTGAATGTTGAACTGTATTTTAACTGTTATTTGACCTGGTGAAGATATTGTTACCCATACAGTATTTGTCCAGTATATTGTTGAGGTTTGGATGTTAAGGCCTTATTTCCTTTTGTCATGACAAAATCCAGCAAAAAAAGACAAAAATCCATCAAAAAAGTGACAAAAATCCATCAAAAAAGTGACAAAAATCCATCAAAAAAGTGACAAAAATCCATCAAAAAAGTGACAAAAATCCAGCAAAAAAAGACAAAAATCCATCAAAAAAGTGACAAAAATCCATCAAAAAAGTGACAAAAATCCATCAAAAAAGTGACAAAAATCCATCAAAAAAGTGACAAAAATCCAAAAATAAAAAATTTGAAAAAAAAATAAAAAATTTGAAAAAAAAAAATTAAATTGATTTTTTGAGATTATGCTAATTTTGTAATCGTTTACTGTTGTAATCGAAATCGGATTTTGGAGAGTTCTCCCATGACCTCCGACCAGAAGTGTTGGACTCGAGTATGCATGAAAATGGTAGTCTGTCTGGGTGGTGCAGTGTGCAAAAGTGTCAGGGTTTGAAAAGCCCATGTGGTTGGTGATGTGGGTTCTATGCAACATTTTGTATTGAATGTTGAACTGTATTTTAACTGTTATTTGACCTGGTGAAGATATTGTTACCCATACAGTATTTGTCCAGTATATTGTTAAGTTTTGGATGTTAAGGCCTTATTTCCTTTTGTCATTGGGTATTGCAAGCTTATCAGTTAAACCCATTTGAGACCTTCAAATTTCACAAGAGGAGCTACAGGAAACATAATAGGGCCAAACGAGGAGGTATCCGGGTGAGACTCACAGCGAAGCCGCACATGCCTTCTATTGTTCTGGCTGGAGAATAAAACAGATTAACATAGGGCTGCTCGATTATTGAAAAAATAATAATCACGATTATTTTTGTCATAATTGAAATCACGATTATTCAAACGATTATTTGTTGCCTTTAAAAAAATCCATCAAAAAAGTGACAAAAATCCAGCAAAAAAGTGACAAAATCCAGCAAAAAAAGACAAAAATCCAGCAAAAAATGAAAAAAATCCAGCAAAAAAGTGACAAAAATCCATCAAAAAAGTGACAAAATCCAGCAAAAAAAGACAAAAATCCAGCAAAGAAAGACAAAAATCCAGCAAAAAAGTGACAAAAATCCAGCAAAAATAGTGACAAAAATCCATCAAAAAAGTGACAAAAATCCATCAAAAAAATGACAAAAATCCATCAAAAAAGTGACAAAAATTCATCAAAAAAGTGACAAAAATCCATCAAAAAAGTGACAAAAATCCAGCAAAAAAGTGACAAAAATCCAGCAAAAAAGTGACAAAAATCCATCAAAAAAAGACAAAAATCCATCAAAAAAGTGACAAAAATCCATCAAAAAAGTGACAAAAATCCAGCAAAAAAGTGACAAAAATCCATCAAAAAAGTGACAAAAATCCATCAAAAAAGTGACAAAAATCCAAAAATTTAAAATTTGAAAAAAAAATAAAAAATTTGAAAAAAAAAAAAAATAATCGATTTTTTGCGATTATGCTAATTTTGTAATCGTTTACTGTTGTAATCGAAATCGTAATCGAATTTCGATTAATTGCACAGCCCTAGATGAACAGCTAAGCTCTTCACAGAAGATGGTGAAAGACTGTTGTGGAGCAGAGCAGGGGGAAGAGGGAGGAGAAGGTGGGGCTGACCAGTGCAGGACACCACGCTCTGAAACATGGACAAACCCAGGAGTTGCTGCACCATTTCAGAGGAGTAGTGAAGGCAGCCAGTCAGGTTTTCTCCGGGTGCTCCTGTTACCCAACCTCTAAAAACATGCTGGTCAGGTTGACCCACAGTGGTGGCGCAGCTCAGTCACAGCAGCTCAGGACTAACACCTGAACACAGTTTCGTTGTATGCTTGTACAGTGACAAAGTAATTACTTGCTTATTATGGTTGGTAAAGATTTGACTGATTTTAGACATATTTTAGAAGTTGAGGAGTGAGGGAGTGATGGTTTCAAAATTGTCATTATCTAAAAGCTGATTGAGGGTTTCTTTTATTTGTAAATATTGAAAGTGCTAACGCTGCTGGTAGATTATAGTTTTCGTTGAGAAGGTCAAAGGTCATGAGAGAGCTACCATCAGAGGTGCCCCAGTCTGGTTACTCGTCTTTGAGTAAGGCGCATTGAGTTGCCTTGTGTACAAAATGCGCGGTATAAATAAAGTTGCCTTGCCTTTCTTTCCATAAAAGGAAGTTAATGGGTTTATTTTAATGGGGTTGTGCCAAACTACAGTGCTGTAGTTGTGTGTTAAAGATTTTCTTTACAGTCCACCAGGAATTTAATGTTGTTTTTATTGTATTGAAGTTGAAGAAGTTATGGGTTTTGAAGGTGTTCTCAATAAATGGGAGCTAATGAATGGGGGATCTTTGCACAGGGCCTGTTCTATATCTATCCAGTTGGAGTTGTTGTTGGTTATCCATTTGTGAATCTGTCTTGCAATTTTCAATTATGGTACACATGAGCGTCCACCACGGACATCGTTGGAAAGGCAGAAAGTTGACTGCGCATAACAGATAATTACAGCGGGACAGTTGAGAAAAGAAAAGGTAGGCCTGACTCATCACTAACTCATTTACCTGTTTAATGTTACCTCTCTGAGCGTCAGTTTGGCACAGATTGTTGCCAAGTCTAATCAAATGAGCTTCTATTAGATGTGCCTAAATCTGTGTCTCCTGCTCCTCTCAAATCAACTTTTAAGCAATCTCCATTTTGATGTGTTTTAATGATAGAAAAATGTAATCGAAATATACCGTCTGTTCAAAAACTGCAAGCTTGCACATTATTATTATTTTTTTTTTTTGGTAATTGAAGTCTGCCTCTCCGACTCAACTGGAGCGAGTCACCTCCAGTAGTTTTTTATGCTGACATCTGGTGGTTGACTTATTTAGTCTGTGGAGAGCAGCAGAGGGATGTGCATCATTTAGAAAGACCGGCTGGCTTTGGTGTCACACAGAGCTCCAGGTATTTGGCCTGGGCTGCCCGATAAAGAAGCCCGCTCCATTACTCTAAACTGGAGCAGCAAATTCTCAAATTAGAATGCCAAGAGCCCTGCCTCGGCTAAACTGCCTGACTAACTCTACCCTGTGTATCGCTGCCACCTGACCCCGAACATTTCAGTGCTGTCTGGTCTTGTGCTTTTGATGAGTAATAGAAATTGGTCTGTTCTTTTGTTGGCATTATACGCTCGAGTGTGAACAGTTATAGAGTCCATTAGTATCAATTTTTCTTCCATATTGTATTACCTCGTAATTTTATTTTATTGTCTGGAGCCCTCGCTAAATCTTACCAGGTCTAAATGGAGCGTAGCCCTCCAAGGAAACTGTTCATGACCAATCAGCACTAATGGTCTTTCCCCCTCAAAATATATGGTGGACATTTGTACTTTGCAGCTACAATATAAAGATGTTTTTCTACATTTACAACATGAAGCTTCGGCATTCATTACTGAAGACATTAAATGATCATATCATATTGATTATATTTGATGCAGGCGGAATCCTAGTAAATTTTACTAGGATTCCGTGAGCGGAATCCTAGTAAAATTATAAATTAAGATTCAACTATGTTATTGTGATTGACCAGTTTGATATAGTATGGTCCATTGAATTATAATCCATCCATCCATTTTCTTCCGCTTTATCCGGGGCCGGGTCGCGGGGGCAGCAGTCTCAGCAGAGATGCCCAGACTTCCCGATCCACACACACCTCCTCCAACTGTTCTGGGGGGACCCCGAGGCGACACCAGGCCAGCTCGGAGACATAGTCCCACCAGCGTGTCCTGGGTCTTCCATGAGGCCTTGTCCCACTAGGACATGCCTGCAACACCTCCCGTGAGGTGACCAGGAGGCATCCGAAACAGATGCCCGAGCCACCTCAGCTGGCTCCTTTCGACGTGAAGGAGCAGCGACTCTACTCTGCGCTCTATAATCTCTATAATAAGCGCTATAATCCACCTAAAGCAATTAATTTCTTTGTCAAACTGTGTCAATATCAATACATATTTCAGTCATTCAACAACCCCTGTCCATGTCCAGTCTTCAAGCTAAAAAACAACCGATAGTTAAGTTTAAATTACAGGTTTCGGTAAAAATTCGGTGAGAAAAAAGTTTCTCACCTTTCAGGAAGCAGAGCTGTTACTGTAATTGTTTACATACTTCTTGTCCACACCTGGCTAATTGTGTTAAGCGTCAGTGCTACTTACAGTTTTGCTTTTTTCCCTCACAAGCATTTGTGAACAGAATGTAAAGCAAAGAACAGAATTGCCCATTGGGATGAATAAAGTTGTTTTGATTTGATTTGATTTGAAGAGGCAAACTGAATTACTTTCTACAATGCATAAAATGAATTAAATAACAAGGGGGAAAAAGGCACTTTTAAATTATTTGTGTTTAGGCTCTATAAGAAAAACGGGGAAGCTCAGTCGAAAACAGACCGAAGCAGCTTATATTGGCCCACTTTTGCATGTGCCGCTTATTTCATTTAAGCATTTAAGATTTAAGCTAAACCACATCATCAGCCGCCTCTTGACCCTGTGTAGGTTGAATTGTGTTTAACTACGAAGTCTTTATTTACAGAATAAACACACCTTTTATCGCCCATCTTTTCCCACTCAGGGTCATATTCATCAAGTGGAAGCCGCATCCGCTCTATACATCTCAAGCTTTGAAACGCTGTCATTAGGTTAATGGAAGAGCAAAGTGAGCAATACATTATTATTATCAATGACAAAAAACTCATCACTCAGCTATTACGGGTGCAGCCAGAGATATGACACTCAATCCGTTCAGGTATTAGGAGGTCTCTCAGGCTCGTCATACGCCTGGACAAAACCCAGTGAAGGAACTTTTTGTTATAAAGCCCTCAAACATGAAATGTGTTCTTTTATTGCACCCATCACACATGGCACCGGTGAATCTGCCGCGAATGGTACAAAGGTTCTTAAAGTGTTCATATCTGTTAACATTTTGTTAGGCTTTTAACCATGCTGTTTCCTAATTAAAAACAGGCCTGGAATTGTGCTCTGTTTGACATAGGTTTGTGTAATCTTACATATTCAGATCATTTGCAAATCTATGTTCCACCAGCTGATGTCACAAGGTTGGATTCTACTCTTTGTGTTTGTAAAACCATACACCTCATCTAGACACATTTTCCCATCATTTCAGTGCTGAAATTGCATTCTACACAAATGTCACTTTTTTCCCCTTATTGAAAGTGCTTCTCTCCAGTCTATAGATGGGAGCAACATCTGGGCACTTTTGCTGAGGCCCCCCCCCCCTATGGGTGAAACTCTTCCTTCTACACTATGGCAGCAGAGACGAAATCTCAGATCTTTTCTCGCTATGGGGATAAAGTGCTCCAGTCAGTGATCAGAACCAGGGCTGAAAGATATAAGCGATGTAGATTGATCAATAAAACTACTCTTTTGTATTATTGTTATATGAATGAGTTACATGAATATCGAGATATGATATTTTGTCCATATCGTTGTCTAGTCTAATCAGAACCACATGAAAATTGCCTGTCTTGCTTATGAATACTATCAGTTTACTGGTAGTGGATGATCGGGAGCAATTTTATTTTGAGTGGAAAAATAATAACCAGCTTATCGATTGCTTCTCTGTCAAGGGTCATTATTGGGAAAATAGCTCTTCACCATGGCCTTCAGACATGCTCAGCATTAGGCCTAATAAAAGATTCCTTGGGTCTTAAAACGAACATTGATGTTTGCAATGGCAAACTAGCAAGCCGCTACATGAACCATGTATGTTTTGCTATGCACACACATTTTATTTCGTAACAAAAGAAAAGGGACAAAAGTAATGTAATGATCACAGTGGGGTTCAGCTGCTCAGTTTAAAATCCTTCTTTTGTATCATTTTCATCCATCCATCCATCCATCCATCCATCCATTTTCTTCCGCTTTATCCGGGGCCTTCCCGATCTCTGCCCATTCATTTCAATGAGCGACATCTTCTGTTTAGCCCAAAGGGGGGGTGCTTACTCCTCACTGATGTAGATGTTGCTCACATTGATGCGCCCCCAGGTAGTTTGTAAGTTGTGGTTGAATTACTTGTCTGTTTTGCATGCATAGACATATTGAGCGTCGATGTCATGTGTTGATAAAGAGAGATGTGATATTCGGCGGCCTCTCATCACAGCTGTCATCACAGACATGGGATCACCCTGTAATAGTTGATTTCTGCCACTCCACTGAATCCCTTGCTGAGCTTTTGAAGCCGCTTCTTCTTTCAAGCATGATTACTCACCCATGGCTTTCCAGAGACCTACTCAGTCTAGCACCAAAGGGAGGTGGCCTCTTTGCGATTTTCTTGGCTGCTGTATTTAATTTTCTTTTATTGTTCTTCTAGTCTGTGAGTGAAATTCTGACCAGTCCAAGCTTCTCACTTTTTCATTAGGTGGTGCCAATCTTTGCACCTCATGCCCTTCAGGTTAGTTTGTGATTTGAGTCGATTATCAGGCAGGTCTACACTATCATTTGGCAGTCACAGCTCATTGTTTGTAGCAAAAGCATTTTATTTACCAAAGGACATGAGCAATGGGCAGAAGTTGAATCGAATTGGCTATTTTCTCATGTTATCATGCAGCTTTAGTTGGGAAAATATTTTCAACACTGTCACGGATAGGGCAGAATAAACCACATAGTGAGGAAACCAATGTTCTTACAGTGATCCCAATATCCATTAGAAGCAGTTATCACAGTCAGACACGTGGCTCATTTTGTAGCTTATGTTGTTAGCCAAAGTGGATGGTGCAGCATATGCCCAGGGCTATTGTAGGCTTTTCTGACTAAAGCACAATCAGTGCTACAGCAGCTGCTTTGTAACTATGTGATGATAAAAAATGACTGCATATGCACGTGTGAGGAATGACATATAGGCATTGGGCGTCCATGGGACACGATTTGATATTTTGTACATTTTGAACATTATATGCTTTTGTCATCTTCAATATTAACCACAGTAAGCCAAGAGAAAGTCCAGTTTCTAGTTTGGTGGTTCACTGGTTTGGCAGGCGGGGAGGTGGCCAAGATAGCGAATACAAGCGGCCGAAATGAATTTCCTTCGCAGGGTGGCTGGGCGCACCCTTCGAGATAGGGTGAGGAGCTCAGTTACCCGGGAGGAGCTCGGAGTAGAGTCGCTGCTCCTTCGCGTCGAAAGGAGCCAGCTGAGGTGGCTAGGGCATCTGTTCCGGATGCCTCCTGGTCGCCTCCCGCAGGAGGTGTTCCAGGCATGTCCTAGTGGGAAGAGGCCTCGTGGAAGGCCCAGGCCACGCTGGTGGGACTATGTCTCCGAGCTGGCCTGGTGTCGCCTCGGGGTCCCCCAGAACAGCTGGAAGAGGTGTGCGTGGATCGGGAAGTCTGGGCATCTCTGCTGAGACGGCTGCCCCCGCGACCCGGCCCCGGATAAAGCGGAAGATGGACGGACGGATGGACGGATGGACGGATGGATGGACGGACGGACGGACGGACGGACGGACGGACGGACGGACGGACGGACGGACAGATGGATGGAGGTGGCCACATGTGCACACACCGGGCCGAATTAAAGTGAAATAAAGAAATGTCTGCCTAGCAGCAGGGGAAGGGGCTTGCCTCTTCTGGCATATTGTTTAACTGCTTTTAATCACATCTCTTAGAGCAACAGAGGGGGCCCAATATCAACCCTTGTTGTACCCCCAAATAAAAATGTATGATTTTTTATTGATTGATTTTATTGATTAATAACATTTATTTTCACACATTGTTTTCATGATGTTCTGCGTACATGCATTGTTTTCATTTATATTGCAAGCAATACCAAGATTCAAATTCCTGAATAACGCATATGATTCTGTTTGCCAACCCCCTGTTATCACATTGTCTGTAAGCGTGATTTGCATAGTTCTTTTGCGTCTGTCGTTTTGGAATTATTACAAACCTATAAAGCCGTGAATTCTCTTGTCGAGCTATGAACTCGTCCTCAGACTGTCAAAATGAAGTCGTAGAATTTGATTGCCGGCGCGGTTCCCTCACTATGGTCACATTAGTGGAGTTGAGTGTGGAAATGGCAGTGAAATAGGCAGATGCAGAGTTATTTTGTCAGGCTGTTTGTATTCAGACGAGGACACTTAGGGTGGTCTGGGTCCATTTGCACAAGTGAGGAGGGGAGATGATGAAAGTCTTATTGAGCTCGGTGCTGTCTGACCTGCTTCAATCCCAGAATGAGATTTCAATTCATTTCTCCGTGAATAGTGGTGGCTGTACCTCCCCTTGTATTGATATTCAGACACAACTCTCCCTCAGAGGATATTGCTACAGTATGTGTACGGCTTATCAGCGAGACAGGCCCACGTCTGCTGGAACATTATGAGGGGCAGACTGTAGGCTTGCGCAACTTCACTCAGAGATGGAAGATTAGCTGCTTGTTCTGGTTATTTAGCAGAAAGAGTGGCATTAGTTTACCAGAAAAATAGGCCCTTTTGCCTAGTATTTATTTTTGTTTTAACTCAGAGACCAGACTTACTTATTTGGCAGGGAGGGTGTGAGCACATATTTAAACAGTGGCGTTGTCTGTGTCGGGCTGATCCCAGGTCCTGTCGTCCCCCTGTCCGCTGTGGTCCACTATGATCCGCTCCTGCCTATGGAGCCGCTGTCCTGACTTTTCCCTTGCTTTCAAGATATTGACAACATAAATATTTGCAAGAAATGTAACTTGAGACTTATAGTCTGTAAATGCCCGTAAGCCTTGTAATTCACGGTTATCGCTCAATATACTTCAGTGTTCACGCTCCGCTGCCTGAACTCGCTCACACATTTCAATGGCGGAGTGGTTTGTTTGGTAGCCGAAATTAGGAGCCTGATTGACCCACGCATGCGCAGTCGAGGTGGGCATTGGGCTTATTGGAAACCGTTTATTTATGTAACATATTCATTTTAAGCATTAAGTCAATGTAAGTTTAAGGGTAAAACATTTTGATGATGAAGGCCAACAATACTATATGTTTTAGAATATCGGAGTATGCAATATACTATTACTGGATTTATGTTCCATTATTTAATTTCCCCATATTCATCTATTTAACAGTTAATATTGACACAATAAGTCTGTGTTTTGCAGAAAAACAGAAGGAACCAACATCAGCATTTGAGTGTAAATTCACATGGACTTTCTACAAAGTCCAAGCAGGGCTCACCTCATTGACCGATGATAATGAACAACTGAACTAATAATGCTAACAGCTTTGACTAAACTCCAATACAATAAACTCAACTGTTACATTTAGCTTGAGTTTGATTTTCCTTTTTTACCAAGTGTCAAAAGCTTGTCAGTTGCTATTTAAAACCTGTACTTGCTGGTGCAGCTTATCAAACAACCAGGGCTGCATGGCCTGCCGTAGGGTCATTCGGCGCAAAATACAAATTGGATTAATAAAAAACACGGACTGGATTAATAGTAATAAATTGAACGGATTGAACGGCCGAAGTATGTCATAAAACACAAACCAGATTTATACGATACATGATGCTATACATGAGTTTCTAATAGACTAGCGGAACAGATTTCATTAAGACGCTTGTTTTAACAGAAAAAAGGCTATCGTCCTGACGGGCGTGTGGCACTGATGGTGGTTAGGTTGTAGAGAAGGTTTTCAAGTTGTCATCTGAACTGGGTTGTTCTGAATCAAAAACTTTTCGCCTCTCATTCAAAGGCTTCTTTAGTTCAATTGTGTCTTTCTGTTGGCTTGCTGGATTTGTATGCCCCTCCAATAGGAAAGAGTTAGACTTGCCATCATACCATTTTACCCTGAGCTAGAGTGTGTGCGTGTGTGACTGTGCGTGTGTGTGTGTGTGTGTGCGTGTGTGTGTGTGTGTGTGTGTGTGTGTGTGTGTGTGCGTGTGTGTGTGTGTGTGTGTTTGTGTGTGTGTGTGTGTGTGTGTGTGTGTGTGTGCGCGTGTGTGTCTCACTATCATGATTGTGCCCAGGTTTTGGCCTTAATTTGTGGCTAAAGAAGGCTATTGTACGGGGCTAGCTGAATATTAGACCTCCGTGTCTGGTCATTGACAGGTTTTCTTTCTCTACAAATATGGGTTCTTACTTTCTTCTCAAACCAACTTGGAGTACAGATGTACAAATCATAACTTGATAACTTTATCTACCATAGAAAACTCCTGTGTAACTTGGAGCTTTCACAAACTAAGAATGAGGGCTTAATGGACTTAGTCTATAATTATAGACTTATCGATTTGTCACCCAAGTATTTCAATCACATTTGTAGCACTGTTATGTTAAGGGAAAAACTACTGAAAAAGGGTGTTCCACTTTATTATGTAGATCATAATTTTCAAGCAATATGGGAAAGAAAAAGGGACTTTCTGCTGATGAAAAGCGTGAAATAGTTGAATGCCTTGGTCTAGGTATGAAAACCTTCGATATTTCATGAAAGATTAAGTGTAATCATCGTACTGATAAGAGATTTGTGGATGATTCAGAGCACACTCCGTTTTGTGCCGATAAAGGCACAATATGGACGGTTTCTGTCAGACAAACACATCAGATTAGGAGAACAGATGCCACAAAGCAGCATACAGGTATTTGAAGCTGCTGGTGCCTCTGGAGTCCCCCAAACATCAAGGTGTAGGACCCTCCAGAGGCTGCAGTTGTGCATAAACCTTCTATCCGGGCCTCCCCTAAACGGTTAATTGAATGCTGATGAACAGAAACGGCTGCAGTGGCTCAGAAATACATGAGGACTCATTTTCAAACAGTCTTGTTCACTGATGAGCGCCGTGTAGCCCTGGATGGTCAAATCAATGGAGTAGTGGATGGGTGGTGAATGACCACAATGTCCCAACAAGGCTGTGACGTCAGTAAGGAGGGGGCGGAGTCATTTTGGGCCAGAATCATGGTGAGAGAGCTGGTCGACCCTATTAGGCCCTTTTAAGCTCCCTGAAGGTGTGAAAATGACCTTTGAAAAATATGTGGAGTTTCTGACTGACCACTGTCTTCTATGCTACAAAAAGAAGAGCCGTGCTTTCCCTAACAAAATCCTCTTCATGCATGACAACGCACCATGTCATGCTGCAAAGAATACCTCTGCATCACTGGCTGCTATGGGCAAAAAAGGAGAGAAACTCATGATGTGGACCCCCACCTCCCTTGACGTCAACCCTGTTGAGAACATTTGGAGCAGCTCTGGGAGGCTATTCTAACATCCTGCAAAGAAATCCAAGCAGAAACTGTCCAAAAACTTACAATTTTAAGGGATTTAAGAATTTTGAAGCTGCTATCACACAAGGGCTCCTATGGTAAAATATAACTTGACCTGTTAATATTTTTTTGATTGAAATAGCTTTTGATTTAAGTAAATATGACCTCCTAATGCTACAAATACAACAAATGACCATTTTCAGTTAATTACAAGCTTTAAAATGTATTGAAACGATGAGTTGCATAATAACTTGGAACAGTGGATTTTGAGTTTTTTACTATATTTATTTTTGAAAAAAATACTGTTATCACCACATTTAAATGATCCTCTACCAGTTAAAGACTTGAAAATTATGCTGACTCTCATTTGAGTTGACAATTTAGATCTCAATCTTAGAAAAATGTCATTTGCATAATAATTTGGAACGCAGTGTATATGCACTGTATTTGCAATCAGTAAAATTGGTATCTGTTCAGTAACAATTAATCTTTAGGATAATAATTTCTAAACAGACCCACAAAATTACTCTGCATTCCCTCAATGACCCCATAAATCAGATAGAGGACAGCTTGAGGACATCCAATGCCTTATGGTTTAGTCTATTACACTTGTTTATGGAGAAAGTCTAATAAAACCATACAAAGCCCATAAATATAGGCCACCATTAGCTTGCAGCAAATAAGCTCTCTACATTCAAATGAAAAGAAATCTTCTGCTGGGGAATGCATCGAGTTGGATGTCCTTGATAAAACACCAGCCTTAGCAGAAGTAAAAAAACAGGTATTTGCTATCCGAACTTGACGAGGCAGTTTTGTCCATGCCGTGGTGGCTTGTGACCCACTAAATGAAGCATCATGTTTGTGTCTGTGCTGAGCTCCCAGTGGCACGGGCTAAAAGCAGTGATCTGAAAGGTGCTGATCGGTTGCCGCCAGAGAGCTCTGCTTTTAGCTTTAGGCCAATCTCAACTCGCGTTGCCTCTTGTGCAGTTGGGATTTCACTTTTGAGAACACCACTTTGAATCTATGCACATTGATTGAGTGTAAACTGTTTATGGTGTCTGCATTCTAAAAAGAAAATAAAGCAGTAGCTGGATTTTGATGGTTTTCACATTTTTTTTTAAAATTTGAACTACATCATAACTGGTCCAACTCCAGCTGGTCCGTCCACACAAAAGGGCCAGACAGCTGTTGTAGAGCCCTCATCTCATTCAAAGCACTTCAGTCTGCCTGTCAATCAATGGGCCTGTCCTGAACTAACCTATTCCCTTGCCCTTTGCCTTACCACTTCGCCTGTCATTTTACGTCCCATTCAAAATCAACTGAGTGCGTGTGGCTGATAAAACCCCAGACAAAGCACTGCAACTTCACAAGCAACATTCCAGTTCCATATTTCTTTCGTTCTGTCAATATTAAAGGGACTACACGGAGTTTAAAAATGTTCAAATTAAGTATTTTCCTCCCCCTACATGTTTCAACAATGTCCTAATGTGTAGAATGAGCCCAGACATATTCACCACAACTGCCTCTAAAATCCTGCACTGTCACTCAAAAAGGTGTTAATTCGGGTCCGAAGTGCCGTCATGCACGAGCTTAATATAGAAGGTGCAGTTACACGTATGATCTGAGGTGGCAGTAGTGAGTATAAAATGGCGAACTTGCATCTAGCCCCTTTAAAAGACTAAAGGGAAAAAATCATGTTATATCAGATACATTATTGATTCTGGGAAGCACAATCGAACCAAACGTAAAGTCATTTAAATTTGTGAAAATGCAAAGATCTGCACTTGCAACATGGCCACTGTGCATTGCGTTCTTGTGTGACATGTTCACAGATTAGTTCATTCAAAATAGGGATATTAGCGCCAGATGGCTGTGCTTGGAGCGATATGAAGTGCACTCACGGTAAAGGGGCGAGTCTGTTACGGCAGGGTGAGGGGGCTGCTTCTAAAATGAGCGCTGTGCTGTAGGGGAAGGGACTTAGGAGAGGGAATTGGACCCAATTGGGAATGGACAAATATGCCGTTATGAAAATCTGACTGTTTTTTGAGTTCATGATTGTTCATCGCTTTCTATTACAGTGATAGAGAAGCACCTTTAGTTGTCCATCTTCAGCGGCTTGTATCTTAAGCAACGCTGGTCCTTTTAAAGGGACAATAAGGGAGTGTTTATCAAGTGACCCTGACCTTTTTGAAATGTGTCCTTTTTCTTTTATCATCCATTTTCTGTATTGTTGGAAGTGACACACAGTGAGTGTTGTGATGTGTTTGTGCAATATCTGTCTGAGGTTGCAGCAAATCAGTTGCCCTTGAGGGATCAATAAAGTTTTCTGAATCGAAATAAGGAGTTTAAAAATGTTAAAACTAAGTATTTTCCTCCACTTACATGTTCCAGCCATGTCCTCATGTGTAGAATGAGCTCAGACCTGTTCACCACAACTGCCTCTGAAATCCTGCACTGTCGGTCAGAAAGGTGTTAATTTGGGTCCAAAGTGCCGTCATGCACGAGCTTAATATAGAAGGTGCAGTTACACGTATGACCTGAGGTGGCAGTAGTGAGTATAAAATGGCTAACTTTCATCTAGACCCTTTAAGGCTAGAGCCAGGTACCGTTAAAACTTAACAGTATAGTGTAGGGTATGAGGGTTTATTAATCAATTAATCTGTTTATTAATTAATTAATTAGTTGTAGATTAGCCTTAAAATTTAACGGGGCACCAGTTCGGAAAGCGAACAAAATAAAAGTAAGAATAGGAGGCTAAACTACAGATTTATCTGAAGGAAATGAGGTCTTGGACGTACACATGGACCCTTATTCTGGAATAATAAACACAGACATTACCAAAGCAAACTGTGGTTTATGGAGGTTTAATGATCAAAATCAATTAACAGACGGCATTGAATATTAAAGTGCAAACAGAGTAACCTAGAAGGCTAACAGGATGAATAATCAGATAAAATGTTCTAAAATTGTATCTGAAAGTCAATAAGGTGGTTTTCTGAGAAGTTATGTGAGTCTTATTGAGCTAGGTCGGTGAGATACGCTTACGACCGTGAGAATGGTTTCCACGCCAACATGGTCTGGTGTTCCAAATCCTGGTGTCCGACGGCCTGTGGTCTCTCGCGTGGCGATTCTCAAGCTGAGGCAGGCGAGGCTGGGGTCTCTCTCTCCAGCTCCTCGGGGCCTTGGGGTTTGGATTGACCAGCTAGACTCAAATTGGTTTCGCTGAAAGCTCAGCGATCAAAAATGTTGTTGTCTTGTAGGAAAAATGCAAATGTTCTTAAAAGAAGTAACTGGTAGTTACAAATCACGTCAAACGACGGGCTCAAACTTAAAGTTCTTGTGGTCCATCTGAGACAAAGGAGAGGTCAGAGTTCAGCGGGGGATGTCATCCTGCCGTCTCTCCTTCTCCAACCCTCTCAGAAGCGCGTTTTTTAAAGAAGAGCAAGGGTAAGGGGAGTTTCTGGCTATTTCTCCTTCCTTTATACCAAGGGGGCGGCCCCTTTTTCTCCGTGGATTCGACCAATCGATTCACTCCGTAACTCGATATGACGATCCAAAGTAGGAATGTCTTTGGGAGAGAATTCAAGAAATACATTTCTATTGCGATAAACACATTAACAACTTCACAACTTTCCAAACAACATTTCGACAGTATGTTTGTACATTGCGTCTTTGTTGACCTGGGGAAGAATTCATCATTAGAACAGATTGGTTGAGTTCATTCTCACTGTCCATGAATTGAAGAATTGGCTTATTACTCAAATCGGATGTTTGAGATTCAGTCTTTAGTCCAATTCGAAGGTCAATAAAGAGTTCTCGTCTGGTTGTGAAGTCTAAAGGAAAGATCGTCACAGTCTTTTTCTTGTCCCGAACTGTGTTCAATCTGGTAGGCCATTCACAAGAGTGAAGACGCGTCTTGAAGTGGGGGTTTTGGTTATCTCTGGAATGCGGTAACCACGGTGAAGAGGGCAATAGGTCACCCACATGCTACAATAGTATCGGACAAACAAGTTTAGGTACTACTGGTGTCGAACAAATTAAAGCATCAAAAGCAGGCATAGAAAAAAAATATATCTTTAGAGCTAAGTTTCGATGTTGGGTCCAGGGACATATTATAGTATAAATATTATAGTATAGGTATCAGAAAAACTATCATTCAGGTATTGTAAATCAAGCCCTATCTAAGACAGCATAGTGGTGGATTTTGTCATTTAAGGCCTGTTAAGGCCATTCCTATGGTTGTGCAAGATGGACGCACTTCACAATTGAACTAAAGTCACTTTGGTTGATTCTTGAGCTGAAATTAAAGTTTGGCCATTCAAATAAATCTATACTTTGTTCATGGTTATTGCAGGACAAAAGGAAACTCTTAATTTGTAATGGGTTTTATAATTATTTCTCATGAAAGTTTCCACCCAGCTGGATAGATCACTGTAGAATGTTTAAAGACTCTCATCCATCAGGCCTGTATTTTGTTCGACTGGGAAGAAAAGGTTTAATGAGGCTGCAAATACATTTCAGGAGAGGCACTATTTCACAAACTGTTGCACAGTGACGGCTTCAGTGCAGCCCAACCACTGCTGTAAAGTTTCTGCTTACATTTTTAATCACATTCTCTATATCAACAAAGTGGCACTGACATTTACTGCTATTTCAGTATGTGGAGATGAAAGTTCAGAGTGTTCACTGTGTTGTGACGGGAAATGTTTTCTTGGTTATTTGAATGTAAGGTGGTGGTTGAAGCACTGAAAATAAACATTAATGTTTAAGGCCGAAATGGAGTATTTTACATATTTGTGGATAATGTTTATGAATACATCTTCTTTTGAATCAGTTTTCTTTCTTTTGTGTGGCTGCTTCCTGTTAATTTGCCGCTTCATGTGACAGGTCGCCTATATTTTTTGCAATCAAACTTTATGAACCACCAGAGTTTTGTAATATGTCTGTTTCTAGTGTATTGATCGTGTTACTGGTCTGAAGAAGGTCGTGGGTAAAGCTGCACATGGAGAGGGAATTGTTATTCAGGAAAATTTGTTTGAAGAAATTATGTAGAACAGCCAGTATCCCTGTGTTAAGAATAAGATCGTTCCTGACAGTACCACAGTAATATGGAAATTAATATAACATAATGTTTCCCAAATTAATAGTCAATAAATCATCTTACACTATCCTATTAATGCCTGGACCTCTTGTTGATCTGGTGCTTATCAAACTTTTCTGACCAAGTGCAATCTCTCAAATATTTAAAAAATTAAAAGATTTTTTTTTTTTTTGTCGATTCATTTGTCAATTAATTGAAATGATGTTTAGTTTAGTTTAGTTTTTTTTTTATCTCAATGTGTTTCTAAAGATAAACAGGAGATCAGCATCAACAAAAATGCTCTCCCTCTGCACACTCCAGACGTATCTATTAGACAGGTCCCATGTCTTTTCTATATTTGCCGTCTGAAACTGCATGTAAATAACAGGGTGTGTGAAATGAATGTTATTGGGTTGTTTCTATCAATAAACACTTGTGTGAGAAATACAATATTTTATACGATTTATGGCAAATTACATTTATTTTAGTCGTGGCTTGTCATCCAAAGGTAGCCATACCCGAAGCCATAACTAGCTCCTTGCAACAATCTCTGCTCCAGTGCTTGAAAACACTGCAAAAACACATTTGCAACTAAATAAATAGTCGCACTGCGCTTCTTCATTTTCTTTAGTTATTTCTGTCTTAGTTCTGGTTTGGAAAAGCAGTTATTATCCTTTCATTGGCTGCCACAGAGGCCGAGTTAGCCGTTACTGCCTCTGATTTTGAATATGCATGTGGACTATAGTGCTGACTAAATGGCTCGTTCCATTCCATTCTGAATTTGCACGAAACAGACGGACGCATACATTATGGTCATTACTGTAGTGTGGCCGGCAGATGGCTGAAGGGTAAAAACAACATATCAAATGAACCCAGGGCTGGGTGACCACATTTCCAGTCATATTTGCTATGAAGAAAGCACAACATACTCGCTATGTGGAGGGAGCATCAAGTGCAAATCAGTAGGACTAAAACATTTGAAAGGTGGCCAGGGCAATGTTTAAACCAAAGCCTCTTTATGAGCTCTTGATTTGAGATGTTCAGTTTTTTTTACCCTTAAATTAATTCTAACCTAACCTTATATTATTTGTGCATCTACATTGATTTGTAATCAAGGGGATTGTTTTAATTTAATGGAGCTTTCCATTTAAAATTTCAATGTTCACATGATTGAATGCCACATTATTTCAATGTCATGCGGTCTAAATCATTATGCCTCTTGTTCATTCTTCCGCCCCCTTGTGCGGCAAACAAAAGCATATTCAAGTCTATATTGATTTGATTTCAATCAAGCTTTATAAACGCTTTCGGCTGAAGGGAAACCCAAAACATTCCATAGATCTTTTCAATGCACTGTTCAGTTCAGTGAATCTATTTTCTCATACGGCACAGGCCTCAATATGACTGAAGGACGCACGATACAATTTGACACTTCTATTCAATTTCAGCCTAGTTACTGAGCATTTATGCAGCATTTAGATAGAACATTGTGCATGACTGTATTCGAGCCCAAAATGTGATGTAAATGAGACAATTCTGCTTGAGGAAATGATGCGCAATAATGCACTGCTGCTGATTCACTTTTGCATGTGTTACCTGTTTTGCATATGAGCAGACGCTTGGTAAATGACCCTCATGGTAACTTCGAAATGTGCAAAAGTTTTAGTCATGATTTTCCTAATTTTGTTCCATTTTATTTCTGTTTTGGTCCTGATTCAGTGTTTTTAATGTCTGGGTTTGGCTCACCAAGAAAGTTTATATGTCTATCATTTTGAATCAAATGAAACATAGAGTGTTGAAATGTTGCAGTATTAAAGGGCCTACATCATGCAAAATCGACTTTTTAGAGCTTTTAGCCATGTTGTTATGCTATTTCCTATCAAAGACACCCCCACAGTGGTTTTTGGCTTCATTCACGCAGTTCTCAGCAATCCTCCTGAATCCTGCTCTCTGAGCAGCTGCGCCGCCCTCTCCTGGTGAACGACTGACCTGTTCAGTTGTGTCGTCACAGCGGAACGGAAGTGCTCGGTGTCTGTAATGTAATGTCTTAATTCTATGCTTACAGCCTAATTTTTATTTGTAAAGCAGCTTTTTCATTATTTCTGTCGTAAGAGAGAAACAAAAACAAAAAAGGATGTGCCCGAGGTGCTTCCAAGTCAGCTGGGGCCAAAACAAACCCCCTGAGCGACTGAACAGATGTCATGTTCACGCTGCAGCTGTGAAGATGGAGCTCATTGTAACTTACTTTGAAACCACCTGTTCTTTATTCTTACGATAATGTCACGGAGAAAAAGAAGCGCGTACGAGGACTTTATTCAACTTTCCTAAAGAAGAGGCCACTCTTCAGAAGTTGTTTTTTCTCTCCGGGATTCGGCGACTTTCACCAAAATAGTGTTTTTCTGTGACTGTCTCCTCTTGATGGATGTTTGGTGAACCTTGGGTCAACTCCTTATAACTGCATCGTGAAGTGACTTCACTTATTGCTGTTTATTTATATTACGATAAAGTTGTATGTGCGGAGAGAGGGGGCGGAGTTAACTGAATCAAAGCGTTGTGTCTTCCAGGTTTGAAAAATACCTCCAGAAAACACTTATATTTATCACAAAAATGAGTGCTCCATAGTGGCAGAGGTACAATATATCATATAAATGCCTATACTTAACTTTGGAATGGCTAAAATAGCATGATACATATCCATAAATGATTGCAGCAACATTCACGGCTGTTATTGAATATCGCTATTTTATTCTCTTATTGTGCAGCCCTAAGCATGATCTTTACACTTGTCAGAAATATCAAATTTTCTCAGCTCTAATTTTTGTTGTAAGTTCTCCACTAAAACCATCATAATTATTTCAAGTGTGTCTTCCTACATAGGCTATGTGGTGCCTTACCAAAGGTCATTGTTGTGACAGTTTAAATTAGTTTCCCTGTCACCCGTTAGAGACTAAACAGCGGTCTTAGGTGTTAGTAGCTGTCAGCTTGTATTAGAGCCACATTATTCATGCCTGTGTCAGTGCTGTTTTATTTTTTACAGGTCTGGTTTATGTCACAATAAATCACATGGGAACTACTCCAACTATTACAACCACTTTTGCTTGTTACTGTGAGCCCTTGGTGCATGTTATCTACCGGTTGGAAAAATGAGGGCTTACATGCCTAGTCGATTTTGTGTCTCAGTGAGGACCATTTGTACAGTGCGCTTTGCCCTCTGCCATATCTGAAATCGATTTATGTTTGATGGATTGTTTTCTTTAGATTTTTTCTATACGCACATTCAGATGTCTTGTTTTTCTTACTTAAAAGATTATTTATCTGCCACCATGTTAAATGAGCACTGGGCATATTATTCAATAGCGCACTTTGCATTACTCATAAACACAATCTATATGAGGCCAATAGTTTTCCACAACAGTGTAAAATGCGTTCGCTTCACCTTGTAGGCATCCATTGTTCCTGAACTGTTCAAAAAAGACTTCAGATCTCTCTCTATTCAGATTTACTTCAGTAGCCTGTAGACATTGTTCTCCTTTTATCCCATATAAAATGGCCTGTCTTATAAGCTGCCCATACATAATGCATAGATTTACAAGTGTGGAGTGAAAAGCCTTTAGCACGACTTTTAACGTCTAGGTCGGGCTTGCAACAAAAGAGAAAGGCATTTGGGTTTTGGGTAATGATTGTGTGCATAGGACACGTTTGATGGCTGATTTAAAAATGTAGTTGCTAACAGTGACAAAGTTTACTTTCTACAAAGTCAGACGTTTACATACACTAGGATTATTATACCTTTAAAGGGGCTAGATGCAAGTTCGCCATTTTATACTCACTACTGCCACCTAAGGTCATAGGTGTAACTGCACCGTCTATATTAAGGTTGTGCATGACGGCACTTCGGACCTGAATTAACACCTTTTTGAGTGACAGTGCATCATTTTAGAGGCAGTTGTGGTGAATAGGTCTGGGCTCATTCTACACATTAGGACACTGTTGGAACATGTCGGAGGAGGAAAATACATAATTTTAACATTTTTAAACTCCGTATAGTCCCTTTAAACAATATGGGAAAGCCCAGATGATGATGTCACAACATTGGAAGCACAAGTCTGGTTCATCCTGTGGTCTAACAAAACAAAGTAATATTTTTTTGGCCATAATGACCATTGTCACGTTTGGAGGGAAAAAGGGGAATCTTGCAAGCCTGAAAACAACATCCCAACTATGAAATACGGCGGTGGCAGCATCATACTGTGTGGTTGCTTTGCTGCAGGAGGGACTGATGCACTTCACAAAATAGATGACATCATGAAGAAAGAACACTATGTGGAGATATTGGAGCAACATCTCAAATCAGCCAGGAAGTTAAAGCTTGTGCGCAGATGGGTCTTCCAAATGGACAATGACCCCCAAAGCATACTGCCAAACTGGTTACAAAGTGGCTTAAGGATAACAAACTCAGTGTTTTGAAGTGGTCCTCACAAAGTCCTGCATCTTTAATTGGTAGAGCCTCCATCCATAATTCAGCATTAATGTAGTGGTGGAACCGTTAGCGTTGTTTTCTCTGGCAGCTTCACATGTGACCATCAGTGGGCTTTCCCAGAGATGTCGTCTGTATCTTTTTTACGTTTCAAAACAAAAATGCTAATTTTAAATCATTGAGAAGTATTAACATAACTCTACTGCAATTCAGAAATATTTAAAATACAGGGATTGAGAGACCTAATATGGACCAGAAAACGGCTCTCTGCTCATGACAGTTAATGCTAAATGTAATTGCTGAATGCTGCATTTATCTTTTTTTTAATTAGTTAATCCATAAATCAAATTATTAATGCTACTTTTTCATCCATGTTTCATAGGACAGTACAGGTTTTATGTGTGTCGTTGGGAGAGTTCATGCTCTGGGAACTAACCGCTGCACTAATGGAAGCCACAGATATTAAATATTTATAATGAAATGTGTGTACTTTCCTTTGGGTATTGGACAAGACATACATGTTTTCAACCCATATTAACAAACGCTAAGGAGGTTAGTATGTTTTCACCGGCCAGTTAGTGTAGCTACCAACTTGACCATTACGTTCTTTTTTTACACTGATACAATGACCATTAATAGAAGCATTTGCATCTTGATAAGAATATCACTGATTTGAGTCCAGCCCTGGGCACTTTGATTCCCCTTTTAATTGAGAAGTAATGCCTTGGTAAGGGCATGTGGTTATTAGTAGGAAATTGCTCTTTTAATCAAATCACAAAAGCTGCAGTTATTTTGGTATTACTGTACCACAATGTAATGCTAATCTTTGCACACACAAAAAAGGATAATGAAGCCTGTTAACACTATAGTTTAGACCTATACAAACAGTCTCTGAATTGCTTTTCTATTTCAGTTCATCTTTCCAGTGTTAAACTCTTAACCCCCACCTGAACAGGGCACATTTTCAAAAACGAGGAAAACCCCACAAAAGAGCATTAAAAAGTGACAAAAGTTTGATGAAAAAGTGATGAAAACATGACAAAAAAGCGCCAAAAGGGCCCGGAAAAAGAGGGTAGGAAATGTAACCAAAAAAAACACAAGAGCCACAAAAAAGCATGATGATGAAAAAGCAATAAAAGGCAGAGGGTAAGATGTGAGAATTGGCTTCAATGGGCACAGTGATTTGAATTTAGATTTTAAAGGCCGTGCATGTTTTTTGTAAATCTTTGAATGTGAACTATCTGTGTAGCCAGATTTGAGGTCGATATTGAAATGAAATACTGGTTTTACTGATGACAGATCCTAAGGCTGAAACCAGTCCCCAATCAAGTTCTAATTTGTGCTAATGGAGCATACCAGAAAAGTATATATTGTTCCAAAATCCCAAAGCCCATGTAACATTTGTGATCACCAAAATGAACTCAAATGACAAAGTGTTATGGGACTAAGTTGGATGGTGATTTGTCTTTAGTTAAAAGGCCCTGTCCTCCTGTAGCAGCTTAACAAATGTCTCTGTCCTCCTCTGACTCCCTTCCTCCCGGCCTTATACATCCATTACTTCAGATCTTTACTGAAGTGGTAACCCTGCTGTTTTGTTTCAGAGCTGAGCTCGGAGAATCTGCGCACCTGCTTTCAGATTGTCAATGCCTACTTGTACCTGTCTGCTACAGAGTTTTTGCAGGTGAGTCCTCAAACATGAGCCTAAGTAGTAGCTATAATGTGGTTTATGGCGATTTCACACTCGTCATTTTTTAAGTTGGACATTTAATTTAATTAAACTTTTAATTATGCAAAAATATTCCATAATCAAAAATATACCTTGAACTTCATTCACACCGGGTTGAGTCCTGTTGGTTGTTTCCTTCTGAGCAGTAAAAACATTTTGTTGCCACATCTGCTATTGTTTTATAACGGTTTATTATGGTGTTATTGATTTTGTTAGTATGATGTTGGCTTAAAGGGATATTTCAGGATTTTCGACGTAAGGGCGTAATTTCCTAGTTATCCAGAGTGTTGCTGATTTCTCTAGAGATTTTTTTTTGTAATTCATGCGGTTCTTATATTTGAAGAGTTTCGTGGCGCTAGGCTATCGCATTTCTATGGTATCAGCTAGCCTGCATGAAAAACAGCCTGACCCGCTCCACAGTGCACCTGAGGCAAATCACTTTGTAACGCCAGTAATTTTAACCATTTTTTGTGTAAAATACTTTGTTTGAGCAGCATCTGCTTCGTGGTTGTATAAGCTACGCAGCGGCGGAGTGATCTGCTAGAAAATAGTCCCTCAAAATGCGATCATTCATGTGATGCAAAGTCAGTTATATTCCAAAAATTATTCTATCGACATAAACATTTATATGGTTAGTCTGGCGTTATAAGTGATTTGCCTCAGGTGCACTGTGGAGCGGGTCAGACTGTTTTTAATGCAGTGTTGCTGATACCATAGAAATGCGCTAGCCTAGCACAAGACTAGCGCCACGAAGCTCTTCAAATATAAGAACTGCATGAATTACAAAAAAAAATATCTCCAGAAATCAGCAACACTCTGGATAACTAGGATAACAAAAATCCTGAAATATCCCTTTATAATGACTGCTAGTGCTTTCTTTCAAATCCTGGTCATTCCCACTACTGCCAGCAGGGGGTGCATATACACCCAAAGCATGTTAGTAATAAAGCCTCATAAATCATTGTTTAATATTAATAGAACATTTTCTGATCGACATGGGTGTTCTTGAATGACATTGGGTCCATCATTTGAACACCGCAGGAAGTAGTTTAAAAGTTTTATACAGTGTTGTTAATCTATCCTGATCCAGCCCGCCGAACTTTCTCTGCACTTTATGATCTATTTTTTACATTAACTTCAATGAGACAGAGCTTCAACTATTTTTTACAATTCATCAAAAACTTTGGCCCATTTTCCCCTCATGAAAACTTGCCCGTAACAATGTTATGGTGCAATGAGGATTAATATGACACCAGAGGGTTATTAGAGTTTTGAATCAAATTGACAGTAATGGTATTGTAAAGGCTACGTTTTCTCCAACATGGCTTTGAACATTTGGCTTTGATAGACAATGGTATTATCTGAAGTGATTTTGCACTCTGATCATTGTGTTAAATTAGTAAAGAGCCTAAATTTTGCAATGTTTTTAAGTTAGTTTATATATTAATATATTATTAAACATACCAGTCACAGGTCGTTGGGGGATAACATGTTGAGCAATCTGTGGTGCACTGTCAAATTTGAGTCGATCGATGGAGGTAAAATCGGGCATGATTGACTGCGAGCAGCTGAACAGACAGTTCTTCTTTTGAACAGAAAGGAGGAGCGTCTGGTCGGCCAGGCTAAAGAATGTTTATCTCACTGCATTCACCGGTCCGTGGTGAACAAAACGAGGAACTGCACATTATACTGGCCTTTTGTTAATAACTTACTTCTATCGTAGATACAGACGGCATCTCGTCATAGAAGGGGGTGTGGCTTCGCTGAGGGGGAAAATAGAATCTTTAGAGAAACACAACTTTCCACCCTTCCTCTCCATGTCTTTGTATCTTTATTTAGTAGAAAACTATATTCATATTTCAGTGTTTGTTAAAGTAGTTTTTGAATAATTAGAGAAAGTTTAGATTTTTCTCCAAATTGTTTTTCCCCTAAACTGTTTTTAAACATGACAATTTATGGGCGATTCCAGAGATGCCGTCTGTATCTATAGCATCAAACCTCATTTCTAGACACAAACATTGTTATGCTACATGAAATGCCAAGGTTCTCAGGGGTTTGAAGTAGTTGTAAAACCCCAAATAAAGTCTAACATTAGACCTTTACAATTTTAGAAGCAATCCTTAAAAATAATTTAAAGTATGGAAAGCTTTGATAATAATTAAATTAGGGCTGGGCTTTGGTCCAAAAAAAAAAATATATATATATATATATATATATATATATATATATATATATATATATTTTATTTATTTATTTTTTTACTCCGAATGGACGATTAAGTTTTTAATCGATTTTATTGGAAATAAACTCAAAAGGGTCTGCTGATGTTTAATTTGAAGAAAACGGCTCAGAGTCCAGTGTATTTTGATTCATTACAGCTCTGCTGTGATTGACAGCCCTCTCTATGGAGACTCACAAAGGGGAAAGTGGGCGGAGTTAAGTGTGGTGCTGTAGACTCTGCTCAAGAGGAGAACACAGACGATCAGACTGGGAGAAACCAAAGTCTGTTTCAGTGGAAGAAAACTCCGCACTAAGAAAACACACCACGCGAGTAGCAGTGGATCGCTGTGTTCTCCTCAGGTGTTATTTCTGAAAACAGACGCTACAAAGCGGTCCGAAACACTATTAAATTGGCTGCGCGGCGCACATGAGGTGGACATGGAATGATAGACCCGATTTTATGATTTAGTCATTTTCCACATTGTCTATTTTCAAAAGCATGAATTAATCAAATTCATTCAATTTATCACATAGCCCTTTATTAAATCATGCATGTATCCCTCTAATGGGGAATCTGTTTTTCTTACAATTGAATCGCAGAATGCTCATGTCATGTAAGAGAGACCAGCAGAACAATATGATAACATTCATAGACTGGTGCTAATATTGAGCCATAGACCACTTTTTTAAGCCAAAAATGTACTTCAGAAGCTTTTAGAAATGCATGAAGTGCTGATACTTCTTCCTTTCTTTCCTCAGAACTATGCTGAATCTTTGTGTCGATCTTTCTGCACTTTACTTAAGGACATCACAAATGAGGGAAAGGTCCAAGTGCTCAAGGTAGGACCGTTCTTTTCGTTCACCCACTAAAGCAGCTTGTTCTTGAGTGCGATTCATTCATAGCACAGTGTGAAAATGCCCAGAATCGGCAGTGTGTGGTGTCTATCACCGTATAGGCTTGATGTTCTTGTGACTAATAAATGAGTCAGGAATCAGGATGTGCTTCCGTCTCACTCCAGCCATCACTGTCCTACATGGCACGTTTGCATTTGACCAAGTAAATACTGTGTTTGGGAAATGACAAAGCTCAGAGGACTATATTTGACAACATTACGGTAATTACAAACACTGCTTGTCCCTCTGCAATTAATTCTATAATAGCGCAGCTCATCTTTCTAAAATGACTGTAATTAGAAAGTGGCCTGATCATTTTAGGTAAAATGTGGTAATACTGTGTGAGGCATAGTGTGAATTATTACTAGTAAAGACGGGGACCACTAGATTTATCACTATTCAATCAAACTAACAAGTTCAATTGTTCAAAATTAGCTGCAGTGACTCAGGTCAGGGTTTCCAAACACCTGAGTCCTGAGCCTGTGCAGTGCAATATATCAAATGTATCCATGTAATCTAGTTTTCATGAATGAGATGTCGTGAAAACTGCTATATTGGCTTGTTGGCTAATCTAACATTAGTTGTGAGCGCCAGCACTTTACATCCTATTCATTTCCTACGGAAATGAGCTTAGGCCTGTATGAATAATCATATTTTCTAAGGGTTACACGGTGAACAGCGAAATCCTGGTAGATGATTACTTACTGTTTGTTAAAAACTCTATGTAAATACTAGACGTTTGCTTTTTGAGAGGTCAGCAAGTTTGTCTTGAAGCTAAAGGCTAACATGCAATAAATAATAAAATAAAAATAGATAACTAATATAACAGACAGAGAAACAAGACGATTGTTTACAGATGTGTTCATATTTGCTGCACTATCCTGAATTTATAATTGAAGCCTTTAGCTTTAAGATGTTTCCGATGTTTCTAAACAGAGTGATCATCCACTAGGAGCTTGTAGTTCACCAAGGAATTTTCAAACGGGTCTAAGATAATTGGAACAGGAAGTACTGGCCCAAACCACTTCAGTCATCAGAACTTGTGTAGCCACTGTACAACAATCCCAATGGAAAATCAAGGTCTCTCACACTATGTCCACTAAATCACAGTTCAGGATGTGGCCCCACTTTGAGCTATTACCTGGAGACCCCTGATTTTGACTACAAATGTGTTCTGAAATTCATACGATTTACAGGTATTAATAAAAACTATCAATCAGAAGAAGCCCATGTGAGGAATGAACCACTGTTTTCCAGCCTCTGACTAGTCCTGCGTAGTCTGTTTATACTGCAGGCTATAGGGGAGGGCTTGCTGGTACTGTGATATGTGCTCCCACAGAATAGCCATTATACCTTGAGCTTATGTTGGGTTATGCTTAGTGGCATTACATCACAGCCCCTAATCCTCCATTCAGAGGGAAGCAGAGCCAGCAGACAATAAGCCTACCTATCACAACAAGCGAAGTACATACTCCGCTCACTGAAGCATATTGGCACTCCACACCGTGATGGGAGTGATTTGTAATGATGCCTTGTCTATGCTGGCTTAAGAGCGTAGCATTCTGCCACAGGTTTAACAACTACCACCTACGGAAAAATCTATATATAAAATAAATAAAGTAATAAATCTTAATTTACTGACTTTGAACAAACCATCCTTATATTGTTTGTGATTTGTTAGTTGATTCATATAGTTTTTAAGTTCTCTGTTTTTGTCAATAAGAAAAATGATAGACTAATCCTCCAGCAAATACCTTTCCTTCGATTCATTGTGAAATAAATACAAATCTTTGAATCTTTGAAAGTGTTCCCTTTATTTTTTGAGCAGTACAAAATGATCCGTATTGAAATATTGATGGTTGGTATGATATCAAACTCCAAAACTTCCAACATGGTGTTTTTTTTTGTTCGGTTTTTGCACAGGAATTCTCAGGGCAGGTATACAGTACTTCCACTTCCACCCAGCTTAAATACCTGCCATTGGAATTTCAGTAGGTTAAACCTAAGGGATGTACCCCGTCTGCCACTTACTGTAGGTCAAAGCCTCAATTAAAGACTGGATTTTCCCCTTTGTTTTACTATCTCAGGAGTGAGCATCGTCTCTCCTCTTTCACTGAACTGTGTCTTTATATCACACTTTATCTGACCCATGTCTTTCACAGAGCTCTAATGGCTGCTCAACTTTTTTTTCTCCCCTAATTTGCCCTTCCGATTTTTCATGCCGCCGCAACTCATTTGTCCCCGTCCTAAACTGCTGCCTTTTTCCTGTCATTGTCTCCATAGGTGGTAGAGATAGCTTTAAAGGTTAGCCCCACACTGGCACCCCACATGTTCCACCCCTTGCTGCCTGCTGTCTTCAGAGGTATTCTGGATGGAGAGGTGAGTTCCACCTATCTTCTAAGAGCTGAACCGGAATGCACTTTAAAGACAATGGAGTGGAGTGTCTTGTGTTAGTAGACTCAAATGTTTTACTTGCAGACTTGTTTGTGACTGTTTAGTCCTCCCATCAGCTATATTTACTTCTTAGGAAGAGGGGTGGCTAGTATTGATGGACTAATTCTATTAAATGTCATATATTTTGACTCCTGACTTTGTAATGATGAACAGAAGAGGGAGTAGTGCATAGAGATCTATTACTCCAGTCCTGTTATTGGATACTTTTGTATATTTTGCCAACTTGATATTGCTATAATATTCTACCTCAGTGGATGCTTTGTACCTTATTTAGATAAACATTGCAGATTACACAGCAAAAAATACAGTATTGTGTCTTGGTTTGGTGCTCTTTCTGTGACCAATAAAAATAGTCTGACGAAGTTGGTCAAAGTAGGTCAAATCAATGGTGCACAGCAGTCTCAGCTACATGACCTATACAGCCGAAGGGTTGTACGTAAACCCCGACCGATAATGAAGTGTCCGGACCATCCGTGCTTTAAGAAGTTTAATTTACTCCCCTCCGGATGCATGCTGAGAATGCTCAAGACGGGAACCCATCGGGCCAGGGCTTCTTTTATTCCAGAGGCTGTTGTTAAGATAAAGGATCTTATGTCACTCAGCAAGGAAGCTGCAGCACCTTAGGCCTTGTCTGATTTTATGCTGATTGGCTCGCAGTTGCTCAGTGATCGTCTAATCTTTGTCCTGAATACAATTGTTGTTTTACTGTATCATGTGTACCTGCTGCGTTATAATTTCCTTTGGGACACTAATAAAGTTGAACCTTGAAAATGAGCCCTAAAATTAAGCCTTGTGGGACCCCGGTTGTGTAGGACTTCAAGGATGACAGCACTGTGTTCTTGACATATGCCTGTGTGTTACCTGTGTGCTACCTGTGTGTTGCAGAGGTATCCAGTGGTGATGGCTACATACCTGGGTATTATTGGGCGTGTGCTGCTGCAGAACTCCAGTTTCTTCTCGTCCTTTCTCACTCAGATGGCCTCAGAGTGCAGCCAAGAGGTGACCGTTCATGTTTGCCCTTTCCTTCCGCCTGCTCAGCACCATCTTTGTCTTTTTTAAAGCCCCCGGAAACCATAACGGCAAAGTGCCTGTTAAAAGGAAATTACACTGAACAAGGCTGAAAGTAATGAGCCAAAGAATTGCAAATGGTAACATTTTCAAGTCCTCAAGTTCTGAGCCGTCACCCATCTTTATGGAACTCAGTGATGGCTGTTTTTGTCTGACCAAGGGCAAAATTAGTTTGGCCTTGTAGTGACATGTCTAAGTTGTGAAAAATCAAACACAATTAAATGAATATATAATTAGTGCCTCTGCAGCAAAAGGTCAGTTTGTCACGTACCAAATATAAATCATGATTTTCGGTCTGTGCGGGGCATGTCAGCCAGTGTTACAGTCTGTGATAAATGCAGCTCATCCTCCTGTTGTGTGTGTGTCTCAGATGGAGCAGTTACTGGGCAGCCTGATCGAGATGTGGGTCGACCGCATGGACAACATCACTCAGCCTGAGCGAAGGAAGCTGTCCTCGCTGGCCCTGCTTTCCCTTCTACCGTCTGACAACGGGTGAGCACCTCCATCATTCATTCATACGCACATGTGATCCGAAGATGTTGAAAAGTGGAGAGCTCGGACTTGTCAGCGCAGCTGCAATGAGCCCTCACCAAAAGGAAAGTGACGAGTCAAACCTGACAAAACTGTTGAATTATTCATCTGGCTGCTGTTGATCCTTTTAGGCCTCAGCGTGTGGAACTGTGCAGCCTGTGATTTTAACTAGACCTTAAATCTCACTAACAGTGTTTTTGTGGCTGGAGGTGACAGATGGGTAAAAAAAAATGAAAACAGCAACTTCATCTGTCCACATTATCTACATTATTTTTTTTATTTAACCTTTATTTAACCAGGAAAGTCCCGTTGAGATTACTTATCTCTTTTTCAAGGGAGTTCTGGCCAAGACAGATTTAGAATTAAAGGACATATTTCAAGCAACAATTTCATGAAACTATTTAAAAACATTTACAAACCATGGATTTAATTTCCAAACCTTTAAGCAATAGTTTAAACTGCCCTATTGGAACCAGTTCCTTTTAATTTCCAGTCTTTTTGTTGTGGAGGCAGAATACTGAAATGTCACCTTACCAGATTCTGTGCTAACACTTTTGAGAATGTAAAGAATACTTTCCTGCCGCTCTTGGTTGAATAAATTCACAGAGGTGGTGGAGGGAGCAGAAGCATTATACCCGTGTAAATGAGCATAAACCCGTGAGTGAGTCTGCACACGTGTGGGCTGCCAGTTCTGGAAACTTGTAAAGTTCACAGTGGTGTGTGCGAGGCTTACAATTTGTGATAAATCGCAAAGGTGCATGTTAGACAGAGTCAAGCAGTTTCAATGCTTGAGGTGGGGCATTCGTATAAATAAGGTCACCATAATCCAAAATCGGTAAAAATGTTGCTGCTATACATGTATTTTAATATATTTGTATCGTTTGATTTGTTTTATTGTGCTCTTTAACACTTTCTATTGTGTTTTTTATTGTATTTGGCGTTGCTGTGAGGCACTTGTACATGAAATGTGCCGTACAAATAAACTTGCCATACTTAATTGTTCAACACTTTCTTTAAAGCTAAGATTTTCGTCAATTAAAATACCTACCTCTTTCAATTTCCGCCCCTAAAAGAGTAGCAACTGGAGGACTGGTCTGCAGATTGTTTTTTGTTTTTGAAAATAGCATAAACTTGTTCTTATTTGCATTTAAAGAAAGATCTAGTTGTAGAAACACGTTCTGAACTATGTTTAAAGGGACTATACGGAGTTTAAAAATGTTAAAACTAAGTATTTTCATCCCCCTACATGTTCCGGCCATGTGTAGAATGAGCTCAGACCTGTTCACCACAACTGCCTCTTAAAAAGGTGTTAATTCGGGTCCGAAGTGCCGTCATGCACGAGCTTTTCCACGTTTACCCTATTTAAATATGGTTACGTGAAGTGTTACACTACAAAGTATAATTATACAAAATTAAACTATGTGGATTTTCTAAGCGGATAAAAGGGGGAACTATATTGTAAGGCATAATAATACCAGGAGTAGTTCGAAATCCGCGCAGTAATCTTCACTTTACTGTGCGGATGCCAAATGACTCCTGGTATTATTACGCCTTACAATATAGTTCCCCCTTTTATCCGCTTAGAAAATCCACATTGTTTAATTTTGTGTAATTATACTTTGTAGTGTAACACTTCACGTAACCATAATTAAATAGGGAAAATGTGGAAAAGCTTGGTAGCTTCTATCTTGACCAGTTTTGGAGCTATAGTGGAGAGAGGGAGAGGCTAAATGCTAACGCCGTCTGCGCTGTGTTTACAAGACTGAAGGCGCGGGTGAAGATCAGACAGGTCCTAAAGAACTCGTCAAAGCTAAGGTTAGAACATACTGTCCCACATACCACCGGAGCTGCGCCACGGATACAAACCGAAGGGGATCAGAAGGAAAAGAGGCTCCGGGGGGGGCATAAGAAACAGACTGAGGAGGAGAGGAAGCCGGCTACCTTTACCTGCCATCATGCTGTCAAATGTCCGATCCCTACGGAATAAAACCGAAGAACTCTCTACACTCCTGCAGTCTGATCTGGATTATAAACAAACAAGCCTGTTCTGTTTTACAGAGACATAGCTAACGGAAGATGTAGAGGTTCACTTGGATGGATTTAATATTATACAATTCGACAGGGATGCTGTAAAGACGCGGAAATCAATTGGGGGCGGGCTTTGCATGGCTGTCAACAAACAGTGGGCAACAAACGCCACCGTAAGGGAGACAGAGTGTTGTAAGCACTACGAAGTAATGTGTGTGTCTTTCAGGCCGCATTATTTACCTCGTGAGTTCGCGCAGATCACAGTAATACTTGCATATGTGCCCGGGCCTGACTACAATCTTGATGCCGAGCACATTTCGGAGTGTTATAACAAAGCACTTCTGCAAAGCGGTGAGCAGCCTGTGTTCCTGCTGGGGGATTTTAATAAGTGTGACATTACCCCACACCTGCCCACCTTGGAGCAATATGTCACAACTCCTACCAGACTGCAGAACACACTAGACCTGTGCTTTGGAAACATCCCCAATGCTAATGTCTCTAAGCCCCGCCCACCCCTTGGCCGCTCTGATCATAAGGTCATTCTGCTACTGCCAAAGTACCGCTCAAAGCTGAAGACAGAGGAACCCATAACTAAATCCATCAAAATATGGAATCATGATGCAGCTGAATCATTAAGGGGATGTTTCGAGCTGACTGACTGGGATCTATTTTTTAAAGACTGTAATGACCCAGACACGCTCACAGAGGTACTGACAGCATACATCTTTCATCATTCTGCGAGGACAATGTTACCCCAGTTAAGCAGATCACTGTCTACCTAAACAATAAAAAGTGGATTTCCAGGGGCATGAAAAGGTGCCTGGCACAGAAGAGGAAGGCATTTTTGCAGGGAGATAGGGTCGGGGCCAGGGAAATGGAGAGAGAATTCAGAAGGGAGGCCAGGCTGGCAAAGATCAATTACAAGAACAGGGTGGAGCAAAAGCTAACATCTGGGAATGTGAGAGAGGCATGGCAGGGTCTTAATATCATGATGGACAGAGCCTCAAAACCTTCACAGAGGAACCCCCCCGCCATCGCTATCACTGTCAGCGAGCAGACGGTGATTTCCATCCTGGGCAAAATCAACCCCAATAAGGCTCGCGGCCCCGATGGAATAAGAGGAAGGGTTCTCAAGGAGTGTTCTGCTCAATTGAGTGGTGTCCTTACCACGCTATTCCAGCTCCTGCTGGACAGCAGCTGCGTCCCCAGCCTGTGGAAGGAATCAAAAGTGATCCCAATCCCCAAGAAGGCACACGTCAAGGATCCTAGGGACTACAGACCGGTGGCCCTAACATCAGTCCTGTGCAAATGCATGGAGAGAGTTGTGGGAAAACAACTAAAAAACATGCTACAGGACAAACTGGATCCCCTCCAGTTTGCCTACAAGGCAAAACGCGGGGTTGAGGATGCAAGCCTCACACTTTTGAACACAGTTACCCGGCAGCAGGACTCGGCTAAACCATGCACCAGGATTTTATTTATGGACTTTTCCTCTTTTAACACTGTACAAATGGACACACTGCTGCACTGCCTCACCAACCTTGAGGTTCACCTCACATTGATTTTATGGATTAGACAGTTTTTATTGGACAGACAGCAACATGTGTTTTTTTAATGGTTTTAAATCAAGCACACTAGTTTTAAAAACAGGACTTCCGTAGGGCTGTGTCTTGTCTCCCATCCTGTTCTCCATCTACACCAACGGCATCAGCTGTAGCAGGAGTGGGATGACACTGCTGAAGTACGCGGATGACATGGCCCTGGTCGCGCATGTGGTGGATGCTGAAGCTCTGTCCCAGTATCAGCAGGAGGTGAGCACCTTAGTCCAGGTGTTCGCTGAAAGCTCACTGGAGCTGAACATCTCAAAGACTAAAGAGTTGTGCTGCGGGCCTAAAGGAAAGCTTCCACCTGCCCTCAACCAACCACTCTGCATACAAGGTCAGCCGGTGGATCAGGTGCAGTCCTTCAAATACCTGGGAACTGAAATAGATGTTGGCCTGTCCTTTAAACATCACGCAGATTCTGTGTTCAAAAAAGCACAGCAACGCCTCCATCTGCTAAGAAAACTCAGGTCATTTTATGTAAAAAAAGACATTCTAACACTGGTTTATAAATCACTCATAGAATCCATAATGACCTTCAGTATCACATCATGGTTTAACTTTCTGACAGCTAAATCCAAATCAAAACTCTCCCGCATCATCACTCAGGCCTCAAAAATCACCGGTACAGCTCAAACCCCTCTGCCTGAACTTTACAGTCGCTCAGTGCTGAGGAAGGCCACCCAGATCACTGAAGACCCCTCCCATCCACTCTACAGCTCCTTCATGTTGCTCCCATCAGGCAGGCGTCTTAAAGTCCCCCTGGCCCACAAAGACGTCTATAAAAAGTCATTTGTTCCAAAGGCAATCTCCACTTTGAACGATCACAAACCATAGTCCTGCTGTTCATTATTGTTATGTCAATTTTAAATCTGCCTGTGTTTTTATGGAAGTGTGTGTGCATGTTTTGAGCCTGTCAAAGACGAATTTCTGTCGCCTCAGGGGACAGACAATAAAGTTTCTTCTTATCTTATCTTATCTTATATCTCAGTATGTAAAAACGGTGGCCTATTCCTTTAATATAGAAGGTGCAGTTACACATAAGACCTGAGGTGGCAGTGGTGAGCATAATATGACTAACTTGCATCTAGCCCCTTTGAAGCATTAATTAATAATTCTTATTAAAAGTATCATGGTAAATACTTTTTAATACCAACAATAACTAGTAAACTTTTCTTTCAGTCTTGGTTTCACTTCCCTTTTTTCTATGATTATGTCAAAAATAATTGATCTGCCATCAGTCTTTGATTCCAACTCCTCTGAATCGCCTCGTGTTACTGTAGAAGTTCCTTCAGCTGTTTCTTCCAGTCACCATTGAAACTTCATGCAGTTTGCACAGTGCGTGACACATGCTACACACATTACAGAGCAGAGAGCATGTTTTTGATCTCTCGTCCTAATGCCGGAAACTCGACAAAACAAAGCCTCAGCCTTTTGCGTTTCGGTCATTGCAGTAAGTTTTTGATATTTAACCGTACAGCCCTAATATATTCCACATAAAATCACCACTTGTTTTTCAACTTTATTCTTTTTAACTCACACCTTTGATAGGCCATACCTCTAAAAGTTATGCACACACTTTACATTGAATTTGACTGAGACTTTTTGGAAACTAGTTCAAAGCATATACTGTTGCAGTGGATCCTAACTTTCCCTGTGATGGCCTATCACACGGTATAGTGATGCTTGTCTTCATCAAGATTCTTTGCTCTCAGTTTTGCTACCCAGATATGGTAATTAAAGAGTTGATTGGCATGAAATCCTTTGTTACACCCCCAAATGTGGTCAGGCATCAGCGATTGAATGTGACAGCCTTGGCTTGTTCTGCGCTGCATGACAAATCAGCTTTCCCACTTGTAATCACAGCAAAAATAGAAGCTTTCTGTCTTGTTTGCTACTGACCATAATTGTTGGGTAAATGTAATAATTTATTCGTTTTGAAGGTTTTCATCTTTTTCTGTTGAGATTAAACACTTAGCCTTATGTGGTCTACATTCACTTGGCTCTGGATTACAGACTCTTTCTTGAATAATTACTGTTCAGGCTTGCCGATGAAGTGCATTTAGGGCACACCTACTTCTGCCTACTTAAGCAGGAAATGGACTTAGTTGGAAATGTAATTGTTGGGGTTGATGATGTGACGGTATTAAATGATAATATCGAAATCCTGGCTCTAAGAAAATTGTTAATGGATCCAGCTGTTTTATTAATGGGAAATAGCTTTTTAAACTGTACCCATTGACTCATTTTTATCGTTACTTGAAGTTAATTATTATTATTTCAGGATTTTTGACATAGGGCCTCATTTCCTAGTTATCCGGTGTGTTGCTGATCTCTGGAGATTTTTTTTTTTTGTAATTCATGCAGTTCCTATATTTGAAGAGTTACGTGACGCTAGGCTAGTGCAAGGCTAGCGCATTTCTATGGTATCAGCTAGCCTGCATTAAAAACAGTCTGACCCGCTCCACAGTGTGAGGCAAATCACTTATAACGCCAGACTGACCATATAAATGTCTGTCGATAGAATAATTTTTGGAATATAACTGACCTTGCATCACATGAATGATCACATTTTGAGGGACTATTTTCTAGCAGATCCCTCCGCCGTTGCGTAGCTTATACAACCACGAAGCTGATGCTGCTCAAATATAAGGTATTTTAAATGCAAAATGGTTAAAATTACTCTATCGACACAGACATTTATATAGTTAGTCTGGCGTTATAAGTGATTTGCCTCAGGTGCACTGTGGAGCGTGTCAGACTTCTTTTAATGCCCGCTAGCTGATATTGTAGAAATACGCTAGCCTTGCATTAGCCTAGCGCCACGAAGCTCTTCAAACATAAGAACTGCTTGAATTACAAAAAAAATATCTCCAGAAATCAGCAACACCTCTGGATAACTAGGAAATGGAGCCCCATGTCAAAAATCCTGAAATATCCCTTTAATGTTTTTATATGATTACATAATTACATAATGCACAATGGTTTTCTACGCCCATTGGTAAAATGGTTGCATTTATTGAATCAACAGCTGAACTTTTACATGTGTGAACTAAAAGAAAACTTCCTCTCAAACCTCGCAGATGCAAACATTTCACTTTGTGTTTAGCATGCAGCGCTACAGGGGTATTATCACCCAGCTCTGCCTGAGTCATCACAATCTCTCATCAGCTTATTTTGGCATCGGTGGCTCATCGCTGACACCTTACTTTTCAACTCTACCAGCTCTCTGAAGGAAAGCCAATACAAGCGCAGCTCCGGGGCCAGTGTTTTCTCACACTTGTAGAGTTTGCCGAGATCCTCTTGTGATTAGTCGTGAGTCTGTCGAATAGACTAACAAGAAATGTTTTGGTTTCTGAAGTCGTCATTGTTAATGGAATCGGGCTTTACAACTTTGTGTCAAACCAGAAAGAATAGATGAGGGAGAATTTCTATACGTTGTTTAAAATCAATACGGCATTTTCTACTTCACAAAGAATACGAAAATGATCACTGCGTCCCTTACAGAATCTTTTTCTCTATCTCCATCTTTGTCCAGGTTGTCGTCTTTTGTGGCATGTTTACTTTGATATCCGCCCTCCACCGTGAGCGATTTGAATGACAGGCACGCAGCGGCGCAAAGCAGCCAATAGAAAGTAATCACTGGAGAGGTGTCGGGCCTGATACAATTTGAATTGACAGACACTTTTAAAAGCAGATAAGAGCAATCTTTAATATGATGCCCACGCAGCGGTCGCCATGGCTGCCAATTTTGAGAGACTATCATGAGGAAATTGGGGGCAAAGGCGCTCACTGATGTGTTTGCATTCCGAGTGTATTACAGGTGAAATGTGGTCCAGCCAAAGGAGTAGTTGAAGAAAATTGCCAAAGTCGGCGTCAAAGTCAGAACGGTTATAATTATCGATCCATATAATGTACCCTATAGTGTTGTTTCTTATGGATAACCTTGACTACCATGTCCCTCCCTCACTTGCACTGGTAACATGCTTAAAGGGGCTGGATGCAAGTTCGCCATTTTATACTCACTACTAACACCTCAGGTCATACGTGTAACTGCAGCTTCTATATTAAGCTCATGCATGACGGCAATGCAGTTGTTGTGAACAGGTCTGGACTTATTCTACACCTTAGGACTTTGTTGGAACATGTAGGGAGAGGAAAATACCTAATTTTAACTTTTTTAAACTCTGTATAGTCCCTTTAACACATGCTTCGCAGAACTGAAAGGGTGCAATTCATTCAATTTTAGTTGAATTTAGTTAGTATTTAGTCAGCCACCAATTGTGCAAGTTCTCCCACTTAAAATAATGACAGAGGTCTGTGATTTTCATCATAGGTACACCTCAACTGTGAGAGACAGAATGAAAAAAAAAATCCAGGAATTCACATTGTGGGATTTTTAAAGAATTTATTTGTAAATTATGGTGGAAAATAAGTATTTGGTCAATAACAAAAATTCAACTCAATGCTTTGTAATATAACCTTTGTTGGCAATAACAGAGGTCAAACGATTACTATAGGTCTGTACCAGGTTTGCACACACAGTAGCTGGTATTTTAGCCCTTTCCTCCATGCAGATCTTCTCGAGAGCAGTGATGTTTTGGGGCTGTCGCCGAGCAACACGGACTTTCAACTCCCTCCACAGATTTTCTATAGGGTTGAGGTCTGGAGACTGGCTAGGCCACTCCAGGACTTTCAAATGCTTCTTACGGAGCCAGTCCTTCGTTGCCCGGGCGGTGTGTTTGGGATCATTGTCATGCTGGAAGACCCAGCCTCGTTTCATCTTCAAAGCTCTCACTGATGGAAGGAGGTTTTGGCTCAAAATCTCACGATACATGGCCCCATTCATTCTTTCCTTAACACGGATCAGTCGTCCTGTCCCCTTAGCAGAAAACAGCCCCAAAGCATGATGTTTCCACCCCCATGCTTCACAGTAGGTATGGTGTTCTTGGGATGCAACTCAGTATTCTTCTTCCGCCAAACACGACGAGTTGAGTTTATACCAAAAAGTTCTACTTTGGTTTCATCTGACCACATGACATTCTCCCAATCCTCTGCTGTATCATCCATGTGCTCTCTGGCAAACTTCAGACGGGCCTGGACATGCACTGGCTTAAGCAGGGGGACACATCTGGCACTGCAGGATTTGATTCCCTGTCATTGTAGTGTGTTACTGATGGTACCTTTGTTACTTTGGTCCCAGCTCTCTGCAGGTCATTCACCAGGTCCCCCCGTGTGGTTCTGGGATTTTTGCTCACCGTTCTCATGATCATTTTGACCCCACGGGATGAGATCTTGCGTGGAGCCCCAGATTGAGGGAGATTATCAGTGGTCTTGTATGTCTTCCATTTTCTGATAATTGCTCCCACAGTTGATTTTTTCATACCAAGCTGCTTGCCTATTGTAGATTCACTCTTCCCAGTCTGGTGCAGGTCTACAATTCTTTTCCTGGTGTCCTTCGACAGCTCTTTGGTCTTGGCCATAGTGGAGTTTGGAGTCTGACTGTTTGAGGCTGTGGCAGGTGTCTTTTATCCAGATAACAAGTTCAAACAGGTGCCATTAATACAGGGAACGAGTGGAGGACAGAAGAGCTTCTTAAAGAAGAATTTACAGGTCTGTGAGAGCCAGAGATCTTCCTTGTTTGAAGTGACCGAATACTTATTTTCCACCATTATTTACAAAGAAATTCTTTAAAAATCCTACAATGTGAATTCCTGGATGTTTTTTTTTCACATTCTGTCTCTCACAGTTGAAGTGTACCTATGATGAAAATTACAGACCTCTGTCATTATTTTAAGTGGGAGAACTTGCACAATTGGTGGCTGACTAAATACTTTTTTGCCCCACTGTAATGCTAACAACAAATAGCCAGCTAATCTGTGCATCTATGCTAATCCTGTTTTTTTTAATTGCTAAAAAACAAATGCATTTTTTTTTTTTTTTTTTACATTCTAATGATGGAACAGGCTGTTGTCCTGTTTTAACTGTCTGGCACAGTCTCTTTTTATAAATTTTACCTCATGAACCATATCAGTGAAGGTCATGTTTGATATAAGTAGAAAAGATTGAAATTTTTTTTTTTTTTAAATAGATACATAAATACAGTATGAGCTGAAGAAAGTTTTAAGGGGGGGTTATTGTTGGGGATGTTATCCTAAATTGACTTTTTAGAGCCTTTTACCTTGTTACAATAGTAAATGGTGAATGGACTCAACATATAGCGCTTTTCTTTTCCAAAGCGCTTTACAGTAAGGAACCAGTGACCCATTCACTCTCTCATTCATACACCAATTTACGCAGACACCGGAGGCATGTAGGATGAAATCTCTTGCCCAAGGACACAACGACCGTGTGCATTTGCGGGAGCAGGGATTCGAACTCACGACCTTTTGATCACGAGATGATCCGCTCTACCAACTGCCCCACCATCGCCTCAAAGTTGTTCTCTCATCAAAAACATACCTGGAACTGTTGTGCTTGTGTTTGGAGCCACTAGCGCAACTTTGAGTAATCTTTGGATCTTCCCCAGAGTCTATTCTTAGCATTGCGGCGACAGTTAACAAACAACTCCTTCTGAGGTCCTACACATCTAGAAAATTCTTCACCTCCTTTCTTCTGCTAAGCTTAATCTTCTCATCATGATGTGAAAACACTCGTCATAGCTTCACAACAGCCACACGTGCAGAGTATTGTAATTTTTCTCAGTTTTTTCCCTCTGTATTGAATCGGCTGAAAAGTGAAGGAGAGCAAGAGGAGGGGGAAGTGGGAGATTCAGCTTTTATTTAACTCGATCAGAGGATCCGGAAGTGAAACAACTGGATGTTTAGTTTTAGCTGTTTGAGATCAATTTTGAATTTTGTGATCAATGAAGTGTAAAAAAAGTGAAGATGTATTTGACATTATTACCAAATACCAGGAAAAAATAGTATACCCCCTCTAAGATTAGATAGGCTCCTTCTGGAGGGAAGAACTTCCTAAGCTCCCTATCCAAAAGGACCTATAACAATCGTCAAAAGTCTTGCTCCTTCAAAACTATACAGGCCAATGATAAGGAGAAGGGGCTTCCCATGTAAATATTCTGCCGGCCAACCAGACACTCACATAACACCTCCAGCCCAGTCCTCGTCACTTCCAAAAGTTTATTTCTGATTTGCTCTGTAAAGCTGTGAAGAGTCATCTGTCATTATCTTCCGGACAACATGAAAAATGATCAAAACTGACAAAAACAAAATTAGAATTGAACTTGAAAAACTGACCCTCCAAGAAGGCCTCTCCTGAGGGCGCAATAAGATCTGTGAAACTAAATTTACCCTCGGTCCCTGTGGTAAAATCTCCTTTAGTTCCTCCAAAGGTTTCCAGGGAAAGTTGGCCATGTGTGCGTCTGTCAAGCCCTGATTTATTATTTTTCTTTTTTTTTCTCGTCATTTTTTTCTCAACTTCATGCTCACTGAACTTTGCCTAACATTGCCGGAGGTCAGTCTAGGGAAGTACTTGAACTGACAGCGAGCCTTTGATGCATCAGTGCTCCTAACCACACACACGCACACACACACACACACACACACACACACACACACACACACCAGCAGTCACGCACACTTTGTTGCACATTGGCTTTGTATTCACTGCTTTATATTTCAATCGACGAGGGAAAATCCACTGCTTCCCCTGGTCCTTCAGAGAATTACCCAAATAATTTATCAATGATGGCTGCCATCTCCCTTTGACAGTCTCAAGGTCTCCCAAGGTTTGAACAAAATACAGAAATGGGTAAATTGACACACAAGCATACACACTTTTTTTTTAATAGCTCCTCTTTGATTTCATGTCTACCGAATATTGACTTTTTTTGCTCGTGTTCCCCAAGTTGAGTAATTGGCTGAGAAAATGAATTTCGTGTAATGTTATTCCAGTGGGACTTGGGCTGTGATTTTAAAATAGAGGAGCAGAGTCTACTGTGTCTTTCAAAATGAGACATTTGACATTTTCTTGTTAGGCGCTCATTACTTGTCATGTTGTTGATGGTATGATTCTTTTAATCATAGTGTTGCAAAGGTGTATGTCGATACTTGTTTGACAGTTAACAAAGCCATAAGTTACAGATTATTATAGTGAGAGTGCACCAAATTAATAATGACATTCACCAGTGTCTTTTGAGATTTGGGGAATTAATATTTATTTTAGTGGGTGGCGACAGGGCTGCATCCCGATGTGGAGCCAGGCTGATGGTCAGAAACAGTTGGCTGGAGGATTCCCCTATTGTACATGTTTTAGTGGTGGAGGACATGCAAACTCCACACATGCCCCGGGTGGGAATCGAACCCGAGACCTTCTTGCGGTGACACACAAGCGCAAACCCCTGCATTATCGTGAGATTTTGTGAATTAATAATTATTTTGAAACACGTGCCTTGCCAGTATTAGGGAGGTAGTGACAGCACAATAAACCAGGGTAATTAGGCAGACATTGCATGGTACTGGTAGCATTAAAAACTTAAATGGACTATACCGGGTTTAAAAATGTTAAAACTAAGTATTTTCCTCCCCCTCCATGTTCCAGCCATGTCCTAATGTGTAGAATGAGCCCTGACCTATTCACAACTGCCGCTTCTAAAATCCTGCGCTGCCACTCAAAAAGTTGTTACTTCGGGTCCAAATGCACAAGCTTAATATAGAAGCTGCAGTTACACATAAGACCTGGGGTGGCAGTAGTGAGCATAAAATGACCAAGGCAAGGCAAGTTTATTTGTAGAGCACAATTCATACACAAGACAATTCAAAGTGCTTCACAGTTGCATAAAATTACAAGAAAACAGTTAAAATCAATACAAACGTCAACATAAAATTAATCGATTACAGGAAAAGGCAGGAGTGCAGATAAAATACATTCAATCATATGCATCAGCCTGGATTTAAACATTGTCAGAGTTGAAGCCTGTCTCACATCCTCGTGAAGACTGTTCCAGATTTTAGCTGCATGAAACTGAAACGCAGCCTCACCGTGTTTATTATTGACTCTGGGAACCACCAGGAGACCCCTCCCTGAAGTTCTCAGGGCCCGAGATGGTTCATACGGCTGTAACATGTCAGAGATGTACTTCGGCGCTAAACCATGAAAAGACTTGTACGCAAGCAGAGCTGTTTTAAATTCTATTCTCTGAGTGACAGGAAGCCAGTGCAGAGACCGGAGCACTGGACTAATATGGTCGTATTTCCTGGTTCTTGTCAGGACTCGAGCTGCAGCGTTCTGGATGTACTGCAGCTCTGACAGCTTGTTTAGAGAGAGCAGGGGGCACGCCGTTACAGTAGTCTAACCTGCTGGAGACAAATGCATGGATAAGTCTCTCTAAGTCTGGTTTTGACACTATTCCTCTGATCATAGCAATGTTTTTCAGATGGTAAAAAGCTGCTGATGTTATTGCTTTGATGTGGCTGTTGAAGTTCAGGTCTGAGTCCATGATTACTCCTAGATTTCGAGCCTGATTTTTTGAAAACAATGATCTCAGTTTTGTCTGAGTTTAGTTGGAGAAAGTTGTTTTGCATCCACAAACTTACCTGTTGGATGCAGTGACAGAGAGTATCTACAGGCCCATGTTCACCAGCCGTCAGTGACAAGTAGATTTGAGTGTCATCTGCATCGTTGTAGTACGACACATTGTTGCTGTTTATTAGCTGACCCAATGGAAGCATGTACAACATGTACAAGTTGAATAATAGGGGTCCCAAGATTGACCCCTGGGGGACTCCACAGGTCATGGCAATATTGTCTGAGACACAGTATTCAGTATTCATACATATATATGTATATATATATATATATGTATATATCTATTATAGAAAACGCTATCTCAATGGCCGCCGCCTGGCCGCCGCCATGTTTATTTCCCATACCGACTTTGAAGCTAAGCAGGGACGGGCCTGGTTAGGACTGGGATGGGAGACCGTTCCTCCGAAGCTAAGCAGGGAAGGGCCTGGTTAGGACTGGGATGGGAGACCGTTCCTCCGAAGCTAAGCAGGGACGGGCCTGGTTAGGACTGGGATGGGAGACCGTTTGGGAACATCAGGAAGCCTGCCGACAGTAGTGAGTTTGTGCGTGGTGCCGGCCCCCACGTTGCGGTCCCGCCGCCCGCGGGCATTGACCACGGGTCCATATGGACCGCGGTGCTGCTGTCCGAGGACAACCCGTCGTCACAACAACGCGCGTGCACGAGATCTGACTGCCGTGCGTGTGCGCGCATCCGCACAGGGCGATGTGTGTGTGTGCGCGTGCGCGCGTTTGTGTGTGCGTCGGTGCGTGTATGTGTGCGCGCGTGCATCAGAACAGGGCGGTGTGTGCGTGCGTGTGCGCGTGCGTGTGCGCGTGCGTGTGTGCGTGCGTGTGTGTGTGCGCGCACACAGGGCGATGTGTGTCATTTGCTTTCACGTATTGTGAGCCCAGAGGTACATTTTATTCTAAAGCAGCTTTGAACGCATTGCCAATTTTATTGTAAGGTTATAAATACTGTCTAACAACGATCATTAGGCTATTTCATTTCAAAACCTACTCATTATTTTTTACATTGTACACTACCGTGATGCACCAAACCACGGGTCCTGCACCGTGACCCGAACCGTTACAGCTGAACCCCTAATATTTATCCATACTTATTCCACTGTCTCTTGAATTCTATTCCCTTTTAGCGACCATATTGTCGTTGTAGTTTATAAGAAAGGAGCACGGGTGCATCAAACACTCAAATTGCAGTTTGTTTGAAATTATTTTTTGCATTGATTATTTTAAACATTTGTAGTGGCCATAGTTTTTGGAATGGGTTGGGAACCACTGGTCTACAGCTGAACTGTGTGACCGGTTGGACATTTCTTTGTAATAACTCATAATCTCAGACTATCAAATGTGGAAACTAGCGAGGCCCGGCCGAAGGCCGGGTCTCAGCTAGTATATATATATATATATATATATATATATATATACACTGCTCACAAAAATGCTACAAAATGACCTCCAGAGGGCCACAAATGTGCATGTTGGTCCTCAAACGGTCAGAAACCGACTCCATGAGGGTGGTATGAGGGCGTTGGGCCGGTGCTTACTGCCCAACACCGTGCAGCCCGATTGGCATTTGCCCGAGAACACAGCGATTGGCAGATTGGCCAATGGTGCCCTGTGCTCTTCACGGATGAGAGCAGGTTCACCCTGAGCACATGTGACAGACGTGACAGAGTCTGGAGACGCCCTGGAGAACGTTCTGCTGCTGCAACATCATCCAGCATGACCGGTTTGGTGGTGGGTCAGTGATGGTCTGGGGAGGCATTTCATTGGAGGGCCGCACAGCCCTCCATGTGCTAGCCAGAGGTTCCCTGACTGGCATTGGGTACCGGGATGAGATCCTCAGACCTATTGTGAGACCATATGCTGGTGCTGTGGGCCCTGGGTTCCTTCTGATGCCTGATAATGCCAGGCCACATGTGGCAAGAGTGTGTCAGCAGTTCCTGCATGATGAAGGTATTGATGTTATGGACTGGCCTGCCCGTTCCCCAGACTTAAATCCAATAGAGCACATCTGGGACATCATGTCTCGGTCCATCCATCAACGCCACGTCGCACCACAGACTGTCCAGGAGCTGACTGATGCTCTGATCCAGGTCTGGGAGGAGGTCCCTCAGGAGGACATCCGTGGTCTCATCAGGAGCATGCCCAGGCGTTGTAGGGAGTGCATTCAGGCACGTGGAGGCCACACACACTACTGAGGATGATACAGACTCGTTTGGAGGAATTTCTACAGAATTTGGATCAACCAGTGACCTGATTTGTTACTTTGATTTTGACTATAATTTTGGATCCAGACCTCCAGGGGCTGAGAATTTGATTTCCATTTATCATTCTCATGTTATTATGTTCTCAACACATTGCCCTACACTATGAATAAAGATTTTCATCCGAAAAATCGAATTGATTGACATCTAGGATGTGTTTTTTGAGTGTGCCCTAAGTTTTTGTGAGCAGTGTATATATTAAAAAAAAACTCTTCCTCACCCTCCACGGGCGGTCTCTTTCTCCTCCTGCTCGGGTCCTCTACCAGAGGCCTGGGAGCTTGAGGGTTCTGCGCAGTATCTTTGCTGTTCCTAGAACTGCACTTTTCTGGACCGAGATGTCTGATGTATTTCCTGGAATCTGCTGGAGCCACTCCTCCAGTTTGGGAGTCACTGCCCCGAGTGCCCCAATGACCACGGGCACCACTGATGCCTTCACCCTCCAGGTTTTCTCCAGCTCTTCTCTGAGCCCCTGGTATTTCTCTAGTTTCTCATGTTCCTTTTTCCTGATGTTGAAGTCGCTTGGTATTGCTATGTCGACCACAACGGCTTTCCTCTGCTCTTTGTCCACCACCACAATGTCCGGTTGGTTCGCCATTACCATTTTGTCCGTCTGTATCTGGAAGTCCCACAGGATCTTGGCTCGGTCATTCTCAACCACCTTTGGAGGTCTTTCCCACTTTGACCTTGGGGTTTCCAGCCCATACTCTGCACAGATGTTCCTGTACACTATACCAGCCACTTGGTTATGGCGCTCCATGTAAGCTTTCCCTGCCAGCATCTTACACCCTGCAGTTATGTGCTGGATTGTCTCATTGGCCTCTTTGCACAGTCTACACCTGGGGTCTTGTCTGGTGTGATAGATCTGGGCCTCTATTGCTCTGGTGCTCAAGGCCTGCTCCTGTGCAGCCATGATGAGCCTCTGTGCTGTCCTTTAGTCCGGCTCTGTCTAGCCATTGGTAGGATTTCTGTATATCCGCCACTTCAGTTATGTTTCGGTGGTACATCCCGTGTAGGGGCTTGTCCTCCCATGCCGGGACCTCCAGCACCTCATCTTCTGTTCCCCATTGTCTGAGACATTCACTGAGCACGTCATCTGTTGGAGCCTTGTCCTTGATGTACTAATGGATCTTGGATGTTTCATCCTGGATAGTGGCTCTCACACTCACTAGTCCTCAGCCTACTTCCTTACGGCTAGCGTACAGTCTCAGAGTGCTGGATTTGGGGTGGAACCCTCCGTGCATGGTTAGGAGCTTTCGCGTCTTAACATCTGTGGTCTGTATCTCATCTTTTGGCCAGCTTATTATTCCTGCAGGGTATCTGATTACTGGCAGGGCGTAGCTGTTTATTGCCCGGGACTTGTTCTTGCCATTGAGCTGGCTTCTTAGGACCTGCCTTACTCGTTAGAGGTATTTGGCCGTAGCCACTTTCCTTGTCACCTCTTCGAGGTTGCCATTTGCTTGTGGGATTCCGAGGTACTTGTAACTGTCCTCAATGTCTGCTATTGTTCCTTCTGGGAGTGAGACCCCTTCTGTGTGGACTACCTTCCCTCTCTTAGTAACAATCCGACCACACTTCTCTAGTCCGAATGACATCCCAATGTCTGCACTGTATATCCGGGTGGCTGAGGGGGTTATGGCCTATGCAGAACAGCAGTGGGGACAGGGCGTCTCCTTGGAATATGCCACATTTGATGGAGACTTGTGCAAGTGGCTTGCCATTGGCTTCAAGGGTGGTTTTCCACAACCTCATCGAGTTTGCAATGAAGGCTCTTAGAGTCCTGTTGATGTTGTATAGCTCCAGGCATTCAATGATCCAAGTATGTGGCATTGAGTCGTAGGCTTTCTTATAATCAATCCAGGCAGTGCTCAGGTTAGTGTGTGTGCTGGTGTTTGGCACCTCTGGTATCTTTACCGATTCCCTTCTGAGCTGTGCTCATGTATTGATCCATGTGCCTGCTTATCTTAGCCGCTATGGTGCCGGACATGAGCTTCCACGTTGTGGAGAGGCAGGTTATTGGCCGATAGTTGGATGGGACTGTACCCTTTGAGGGATCCTTCAGGAAAGGCGAGTTTTTCACAAATGCGCGGAAAAACCGGACAAATAATTTGCAGTCTGATACACTTTGCTTGTGCCAGAGGCCTCAAGCCGGAAATCCGGCCCCCAACCGGAATACTTTAAGCCCTGCATAAAATATCACGGTGAAAGTCATCATAGCTTGCAGAGTATAGACCCAGCTCCCAACCCTTTGAGAATAGATTAACGGCGATATTATTTTTAACGCGCGATAAGAGTCTCGCGTTAATGCAGCACGTTAACGCCGATAACGGCCCACCACTAATATATATATATTTATATATATATATATATATATATATTTATATAGTTATATATTAGGACTAAATAAATAGATGTCAGTTAAAAGCTAAGCTATAAAGGTGGGTCTTCAGCCTGCTCTTAAAAGCATGAACGTTCTCTGCAGCCTTGAGGTCCTCTGGCAGGTCGTTCCAGAGGCGAGGGCCGTATTATTGTATCCGTAAAAGTTGTATCTAGTCTCTTTAAATGGAAGGGAAGAGTATGAGAATCTTTATTTTTATAAAGTTTTTCACACCCACAAGTTACGCAAAATGCTCCACAGGCGGCAATTGTTCATTCAGTTCATACTCGGTGGTGATAAGCTGCCCTTGGGATAAACTGACAGAAGCGTAGCTGCACACATCTGCGCCAACGGACTTCCAATTTATTCTACACTAATGGACTGCAGATTTGCAGGAAACATGTTAAGTATTTTGTTGGTAATAATATGGAAACAAGCAAAATATACTGCCTAAAAAAAGTGTGAACCCCATTGGGAATCTTTGGGATGAGATAGCTTTGCGCATTAATCACACACTCCCATCATCCTCAATATAAGAAAAAAGTAATGCAACATAGGATGTTTTGACATTGCAAAAGCTTTTTTTTTTTTTTTTTAAATGGTGTCACAGGAAATGTTTGTTGTAATCAAAGCTAAAGGCGGTGTAATGAAATATTGGAGCATGTAACCTTTATTTTGGTCAAACTGTGCAGAAGATCTCTAGTTATTCCACTAATTAATGTGGACACCTTTGCCGTCTGTGTTAGAAAATACCTCTTATTTAATGTGGTAAATGAGTCATCAGTTGAGAACCCATTGTAAATGTTTATGTGTTGCCCTTACATGTTGTTTATTTTTCGTTTCATTGCAATATGTCATCTGTTGGAGTTTTAATACTTTCTCTTCCTTATAGATTAATGTCATGTAATGGTAATGTGTAGTTTTTAGCTCACCTCGTACGGTATTAGATTTGATAATTAGAGGTTGTAGGATCAGTTCCAACACTTAAGTTAATCGCGTTCAACTCGACACCCCTGCTCTGAGTCAGTTCAACATCCAATGGCATCTCTCTGCTACAGTGCAGGGAATGAAAAATGCAACACCTCAGTCATTATTTGATATTGTAGATTGAGAAGACAAAAAAACAATTCTAACTTTATTTGTCTAAAACAGCAGCTCAGGCTCCAGCTGCAGCACAGTTAAAGCCTTTAGGCCTGTAATAGTACAACTGTGAGAGTCCATATTAATTAAGTTTTCTGACTTAATTATAATATTAATTACAGTTTTAGTTCTACTGCAGCTGACCGGGACACGTCTTGACTCTCTCGATTACCAGGCACACCACTGTGGTTTTGTGACTCTTCTTGTTACCGCATTATTTATATGAAGGGATTAATGTGTCAGTGACATCGCAGTCTTTATGTAATTCAAGATAGTAATAACAAAATTCCCACCCGAGGAGGAAATGATGCTGGTGAGAAATCTCCGTGTGGAACTTACTGGACATGAGCTGGAGCTGATGATGAATGGCACTTATATCTTTTTCCTGTGGACTGCTGTGTGTTTTATTTGACAGCCACTTTATCAATGCGAGCAGTGCCAGGTTTATACAACAGAAAGCCGTCCGTTTTTGATACCCATGTGTTTGTATGGGCCAGCAGCTGCTCCGCTCACTGACTCAGCTCATGAATAATCATCTGCTCTGTGTGTGTGTGTGTACAGAGTGATACAGGACAAGTTCTGTGGCATCATCAACATCACCGTGGAGGCGCTGCACGACGTCATGACAGAGGACACAGAGACCGGGACATATAAAGAGTAAGAGGATTTTTTTCTCCTAACAATATTATGCATTATTGTATATACAGTGAGAACCAGATGTTTACATACACGTCATAAAAAGATGTTTGCATTTTTTTCTCACGGTCTGACATGAATTTTTTCTTGTTTTTACAAAGTCAGACATTTACATACACATACATTAAACATTTTGGGAGATGATGACGGTGTCAGGATCCTGGAAGTAGAGCGGTGCAATTAATCGAAAATCAATTACGATTTCGATTATTACAGCGGCTGCATATGCTCTCTTTGTCTCTCGCTCTCTCCATCTCTCCCTCCCTCTTTGACTGCAGCCGAGCGGTAAACTACAGCAGAAGGAAAAGGTCCTACATCTGAACTCCATGATACTTTGTATATTTTTACTTTGGAATGACAGAAATATAGCTCGCTAAAAATAAAGCAAAGGACGCCTTAATTAGTTTTGAAAATTAGCGCGGCTGTTTCCCGATCGGCAGTGAGCAGGTCTGAACCAGGACTAAACCAGGACAAAACCTGGATTAAGCAGGGCTCAGTGTGTTGAACTGAGCAAAGAGGAGAAACATCACTGTCAGATATTATGTGCACATTGTGTATAATAGAGGTGATATGCGTTCTGCTATTTAGGAGCCAAAACCTTTATTGACAAAGTCAATGTTTTGGAGTGGTCATCACAAAGTCCTGTTCTCAATCCAGTTGAAAAAGTATGTGCAGAGCTCAAAAGACATGTGCACGCAAGGTGGCCTACGAATTTGGCTCAGTTACACCAGTTCTGTTTGGATCAAAATTCCTGCCAACTATTGTGAGAAACTTGTGGAAGGAAAAAGTGAAAGTTAATTCTGGTGAGAAAATATGCAAATGTGTCTTTTATGAAGTGTATATAAACATCTGGTATGTAAACATCTCATTGCTAGTGGACATATTATACGAAATTGTGGCTTATAAATCTGCCTATAGTCACATTCAGCATTGAAATATTTGTACACAAGCCCCCATTTTTAGACAACAGAATGCTAACAAACTGATGGTTTCGAAGTAGCCTCTGGTAAACATGCTAATCTGTGTAAGTTTGAGAGTGAGAGAGTGAGTTTGGTCACGGCGAGGATCAGAGCAAGTTTGGTGTTTGAACTTTAAGCTCAGTGAAGCTTCATGGTTTACCCTGTAAAACAGTTTTGCATGTTTGACGGCCATTGTTTGCTTTTGTTTCCACTGAGCAGGGAAAGCACTGGGATTTCATGGTTTAAAACTTGAAAAGATGTATATGTATACCATTTTATTTGGCTGAAGGTGCCTGGACTGTACCGAAGCGGCATTAATGAGACTATAAATTATAGCTAATGCCTATTAACAAGACATGCTCGCTTTGTAGTAAGAGCAATTTAACTGCTGTGGGGGGTAACTCTTCCTGAGGAAGGAGTGCCAGCTCCTGCGGTGGTGCAGAACAGAGAGTAGGGTGTTTGGCATTTTCAATGGGACGGCAAAACATGGTTACAGTAAAACAGTTATATTTGCTCAAAGATGCTTGGGAGATTTTTATAGCTATTTATCCAATACAGACTAAGACTCCCTCATAAAGATGCCTCAGGATGTTATTTTCAAAATGTATTTATCTGGTTCATGAACATTTTACAGAGCCAATAAAGAACATTACAGAATCCTAATCAACATCAAACAGACAGTGCCCATTGTTGAAAGTATGCTTGTTGTCTAGTGATCTATTATTTATGCATTTAAGGAAGTGCCCTGTGTTCTGCACTCCATACAACTGTGATGATTATGCGCAAAGCATGTTCTTAATCCACTGTGCTGAGTACAGCCAAGAGAGCCTTGGTTGAGAGTATGTTACATAATCTGCACTGAATGCTCCCATATTCAGGCAAGTTACTTTCAGATTTTTATATTATATGTATTCCATATGTAGGGTATGAGGGTTTATTAATCAATTAATCTGTTTATTAATTAATTAATAAGTTGTAGATTAGCCTTAAAATTTAACGGGGCACCAGTTTGAAAGGCGAACAAAATAAAAGTAAGAATAGGAGGCTAAACTACAGATTTATCTGAAGGAAGTAAGATCTTGGACGTACATATTGACTCTTAGTCTGAATAATAAACACAGACATTACCAAAGCAAACTGTGGTTTATGGAGGTTTAATGATCAAAATCAATTAACAGACGGCATTAAATATTAAAGTGCAAACAGAATAACCTAGAAGGCTAACAGGATGAATAATCAGATAAAATGTTCTAAAATTGTATCTGAAAGTCAGTAAGGTGGTTATGTGAGTCTTATTGAGCTAGGTCTGTGAGATACGCTTACGACCGTGAGAAAGGTTTTCCACGCCAACTGTGGTCCGGCGATCCAAAGTTCTGGTGTCCGACGGCCTGTTTGGTCGTGGTCTCTCGGGTGGCAATTCTCAAGCTGATGCAGGCGAGGGGGTCTCTCTCCAGCTCCTCGGGGCCTTGGGGTTTGGATTGACCAGCTAGACTCAAATTGGTTCGCTGAAAGCTCAGGGATCAAAAATGTTGTTGTCTTGTAGGAAAAATGCAAATGTTCTTAAAAGAAGTAACTGATAGTTACAAATTCACGTCAAATGACGGGCTCAAACTTAGAGTTCTTGTGGTCCATCTGAGACAAAGGAGAGGTCAGAGTTCAGTGGGGGATGTCATGCCATGTGCTCCCGTCCGTCTCTCTCTCTCCGGTCCAACTCAACTCAGAAGCGGTTTCAGAAAAGAAGAGCAAGGGTAAGGGAAGTTTCTGGCTATTTCTCCTTCCTTTATACCAAGGGGGCGGCCCCTTTTTCTCCGTGGATTCGACCAATCGTTTCAGTCCGTAACTCGATATGACGATCCCAAGTGGGAATGTCTTTGGGAGAGAATTCAAGAAATACATTTCTATTGCGATAAACACATTAACAACTTCACAACTTTCCAAACAACATTTCGACAGTATGTTTGTACATTGCGTCTTTGTTGACCTGGGGAAGAATTCATCATTAGAACAGATTGGTTGAGTTCATTCTCACTGTCCATGAATTGAAGAATTGGCTTATTACTCAAATCGGATGTTTGAGATTCAGTCTTTAGTCCAATTCGAAGGTCAATACAGAGTTCTCATTTCTGGTTGTGAGGGTTAGGATAGATCGTCACAGTCTTTTTCTCCTGAACTGTATTCGATCTTATCAGCCATTCACAAGACAGGAAGTGACGACATCCCAAAAGTCATAAAATGGCCTAGGAGTTTTGGAGTGGGGGTTGAGCTGCTCTCTGGAATGCGTTAACAATGGCGAAAGGCAATAGGCGAACCTTCACACGCTACAGTCCCCTCTTCGTGGCAGGCTCCACCCTACGGCGGAGGTTGGCACGCCATTTCCGTGATGTGATGGGATGGCCGTTGACTGAAGACGATGCCCGATGTTCATTGACACAGAGTCGGCTCAGGTGTTTGCTAACTGTGGCAATATTGGGCTAAATGTGTGTAGCAATAGGCAAGTGTGTTTACAGACTAGGTTTAGTCTTACGTGTTTGTTGCTGTGGCTACAATCTTAGCTAGAAGCTACATGTGTTGCATTGTGTGCAACTATGCACGACTTAAGTCCTAAGGGTTCAGGTTTGACACCTAAATTTGGAAAAGCGGTAGAAGCGCTAAATTTACTGAGGCGGTCCATTGGAAAACAAAGTCTCTAGAGTTGCTGATATCTAAGGCTGCGAGTTCACCAAGATTTCCTTTACAACAAAAGATTTTGCACAATGGATTGAAGAGTCTTAAGCAATACTTGAGCATTGACAACTGACTGCTGATTGAATGGTATTCTGTTGTCCAGAGTTTAACTGCAGTCAAACTGAAAACAAAGCCTCAATGGTTATGACAGCATGCATAGAGGATAGCAGAGGTTAGTAAAAAGTTTAAAGTAGCTCCCCCCTTTGGTTAGAGAAGGAATTGCTATTGAAAAACTTTAGTGATTGCTATTGACACTGAATAGACTGGCTAGTGTCTATTTACAAACAGGAGCTGTGTTTCCTGTTTATTTACAAGTGTGCATCTGGAGCACCAAGTTCATCTGTCCAGTGGACTAGATGTTTTGTTTCAGAGCTTGGAGGCAGTTGCGATAACTTACCTTGTTCCCTGATAACTTACCATGCCATACTGGTTTGGTAATGGCAGGTGTTAAGTGTCTCTGCTTTTGGAGATCGTTCTGTTTATCTCCAAACCTTTGGTTTGTGGGCTTTACCCATTTCTTCAGACCTGATGTCTGACATTGGCTGCAGGTTGACCTGTTAATCGTGCCTTTATCATTTGCATTTGTACATGCATGTGGGCAGCAGGATTCCTTTTGCCTTATTTCTTGCATTGTCTGAGTGCCTTTGTGGGCCGACAGAGAGGATTTATGTGCTTGAGCCAGCGCTACCCCCCTGTGGTTCGGGTGCACCATGAGCATAAGAGAAGTGAGTGTGTCCGGGCCAGGCTGGATCCGTTGGCGGGACCAAAGGCCGCAAACATGAGGTAAGGATCGTTCACAGGCAGTGTCTGTGTTAGGGACGACATTGGAGAAGGCATCAGACCGAGGTGAGGCAAGGTCTGATAAGTGTGAGCAGAGAAGCTCAGAAAGGGTGGAGGAGGGGGTTGAGGTGGCCAATGAGGCAGCGTGAGGGGCCACAATAGAAGATAGGGTGGGAAGGGTGGGAAAAGGCTGAACAGAACCTGGCTGGGTGAGTTGGGGTTCTAGGCTAGCCTTTAAAGCGTTGTCATCAACGACTGCCTGCTTGGATAAGATCTTCAATGAACTTTGAAGTTCATTGTTTTGTCTGGGGTCACAAGGGTGACCTTGAGTCTTCTCTGGGTGCATTTGTGGACAGTTCAGCTCAGGTAGAACTGTGTCCTTGTACAAGAAGTTGGTTTGGGGTCTCCAGACGTTATTCTGAGACTGAGTTGGGTCAGAACCTGACTTCTTGTGTTTGTAGTCCTTATGTTTTGGGACAGGTGTATGTGTTAGAGTGGCACACTGAAAGATCTCACCATAGTTTCCTGGATGTGAGAAAGGCCAAGGTTTCAGCACCTGTGCATAGAGTATTGATTCTTTGAAATCAATAAGAGGCTCAAATTGATTGAGGAGATCCTTTCCGATAAGGAGAGGCATCATATCAAGTGGAGACACAAAGAATGGATGGACCACTGTCATCGGTCCAATTGTCAAGCGAATGTACGCCATTTCTGTGAATGCAGTTTGAATGTCTGCATATGGCTGGATTTCAAGGAAGCAAGAGTGAAGATTTATTTTTCTTCTTTTATGTTGTAGTGCTTCCTGAATTTCACTAAAAAGAGAGGTTGACATTATGCTGACGTCAGCACCTGTGTCAAGCATTGCTTCCTCTTGGAGAGCATTCTCAATAGTGGTTGGCATGTAAAATTTTCCAGCCAAACCTTTTTCAGTGAGATTACACAGAAAACGTTTGAAAGGTTGTTTAATTGACATTTTATCACAGCTCTGATGGATTAAAGAGGCTAATGAGGATAGCTCAGCTTTACCATCATTGTCTGGAGTCTGTTCAATAAAAGTGTCATTTCCATCACTGAAGTGAGTCAGATCAGCTGAGCTGTCAAGTTCACTGACTTGGTTTTGACAGCCATGATTCTGATTTCTTTCAGGTTCTCCTGACGAGAAGAATTGAAAATTTTTGTGTATTCGGAGATGCTTTGTGCTATCCCGATTTTCTCTGTTCTTACTGTGATGAGTGTAATGACCTCCCTGTTGGAGATGCTGCTTTGTTTGGCACTGTTTGCCATAGGCGGGGTTTTGCCTACACTCAAGTTCAGGGCTGGAGAGCAGCGTTTGCTTATGCTTCTCATTTGTCTGTTGACATTGGGCCGGTTTTACTTCACTTTTGCGTTTCTCTGCTGGAGAAGAACGCATGCTTGAACTGCTTGACTTGCAGTTTTGAGTTCTTATCTGTTGTGAGTTCTTTAACTCGAGATTAAGAACTAGGGAAGGTTCTGGATGTTTTACCATCGATTGTTTGTGTTTCATGAAAGCACGCATCGCTAGTTCACGAAGCTGGTAGCTCGTTTGAGTAGCGGGATCTGCGGTGATGCCAAGGTGGTACTTTGTTGTGGGATGAAGATTTAGAACAAAAAGTGTTTTAAAGTGGAGGTCTTCCTCCTTCTCAAGTTCGTTTGAACTAAAGTAGGCATCGCGCAGTCTGCAGTAATAAGCCTGTGGAGACTCTTGTCGAGTCTGCTTCACATTTAAGGCTGCAGTTAGGCCAGTAGTCAGGCAGTTTGAGAACTCTTTTGTGAGAGCTTGGCAAAGGCGACCATAGTCTGCCTTTGTGTGACGCGCCTGTCTATCAATGAAACTTTCCACATTTTTACTTGAAGTAAACCTGATTAGGTAAATTCTATCTTCTGCCGTAGAGTCTGGAAATCTACGCAGGTAAAAGTCAATGTCATTTAAGTAGGTGCTTGTGTCGTTAGCACCATCAGACTTGGGATCAAAGCGAATGACATGTCGTGCAATTTTGTCAAGATCTTTGATTGGAACACGATATCCACGCTCAAACTCACCAGTGGAGATCTTGACGGGATCGTTTGTTTCCTGTGAAGCAAAACATTGATCAGGTGGCTCAGAGATGAGCCTGTCCAACCACTGCAGGTGCGGTGGCTTGGGGTTCAATGTTAAAGCAGGTGGGGGAGAAAAGTCCCTTAAGAACTTATTTGTTTTCTCCTGAAGTGTTCCCAGGGGATACACTTGAGATCTCACTCCTTGTTCAGGAGGATCTTCTTGCTCTCTTTTAAAGCTCTTTTCTTCCTCACTGATCGTGCGCCGTAGCGTTGTGTGATCCATTTTAATCTGAGCTGCTGTAAGCTGGCTCTGAATGTGAGTTAATTTTGTTTTGTCCTTTTCTTGGTTTTCTTGGAGAATCAAAATTTCAGATTTTAAATCTCTTACCTCTAGGGTGGCTTTATTGAGCAGGCACTCAGACCTGTTAAGGTTCTGAGTCGTCCTGTCTAGCTCAGCATGGGCTGTCACTAGCTCCTCTTCTCGTTCCGAGAGGGTTCTGCTAGTTTTGTCAAGTTCTGAATCTGCAAATTTCAGTTCTTGCTCTTGCTCGAAGAGTTTTTGTCCTACCTCTTGATGTTGGTTTTCTAGATGTTTAGTTTCTTTGTCATTCATAAGCTTTGCATTCTCTTCTTGGAGAGAGGCATTTTGTGATGTAAGTTCATCATTTTGTCTCCTTGTGTCAGTCAATGCTTCTCGTGTTTGTTTAAGTTGTAAATGCATTGCAACTGCCATTTTAGCTAACAATGTCACGTTCTCCTCTTGTTTTCCTGTAAGTGATGTTATACTTACTAAAGATGTAATTATGGATTCAAGTTCAGAGGGATCTGTTCCCTGCATTTTGTCTACACAGTCAAGGACGTCTCCCTGGCCTGGTCTGTAGACAGCGAGGTTCTTTAGTTCTCTCGGAGGCATGTTGCTTTATCAAAACTCAGACAACTTTAAAGTCTGACTTGACCTTCTGTGGGTCTCAATGAAACAAACCAGTTTTAATTGTGCTTAACTAAAACCAGGGTTGATAGATGGAATGAAGCAAGACATGAAAGGGGAATGGGACAAAATGAATGAGAAGAAAGGACATGGACATTTTGGAGAGTGATTATTGAATTAAAATCAAATTAATTAATTAAATTCAATATCAAAATTTGACTTAACTGATTGATGACTGTCCAGCAGTCAGTCAGTTAAAATTGATTTCAAGAGGTGGATGAAAATTCACTAAGTTTTACTTAGAGAGTGTAAATTTGAATTGAGCCCTTTAGCTTCAAAATTGTAAAATTTTATGTGTTACAATTTGAGATTGCAATTTTAATTGCAAGGCTGAGCATTGGTCTAGATAAAGGCTAATAAGAGCTTGTAGTGTGGCCACAAAACAAGTCATTAAGTTAGACTCAATCAGAAAAGACCAGTTAAAGCCGAAGACAAGTGTTAGTCTTGAGAAGGAAGAACAGTACAGTAACTGTTAAAGATGGAAAAGGACAATGTTTTGGCTTTATTTTCAATAAAACAACAGTAAACTAAGGTACAACTGAATGTTTTTATAGTTTAAGTTTTATTGTCTAAGTTACTCAAGTAAAGCTTACTTACTTGGAAGAGAGCGTTGTGATCAAAGCTCACTTAAAATCACTTCTGCCTCTGTCTCCCCCTTCACGGTAGGGGGCAGAGCTGTGGCACAGCCTTCGGTAGGCGGGCTCTAAGGAAGTGATGTCATTAAGACCGGCCCACTCTGGGGGGATGATTGACTCATTCTGGCGCCAAGGGCCAGGGGTGAAACATCTCCTTGACCAGAGCTGTAAGGAGGGGGGTCTTAGGGGTGTTATCTGAGCTCCTGCAGGAGGGGAGAACAGTTTTAACACCAATGCAGTGTAAAGTTACAATTTCTGGAAAACTCGCAGACAAATTATATTACTTACTGTTACATACAGGTAATTTTTAATACTGGAAAATTCGCAGCTATTAAAATTTGGTTACCTTAAGGCCTTTGAGAATTGTGCTTTTGATGGCACAAAGAGAACATGCATGTTTGAAAGTCACATTTAAAATAATGTGCTGCAACCTATAAACGGTAGCATTGAGAGAGAGTTGCGCAGAGAGTTTTGTTTTCAATGGACACCTTTAAAATGCATTTTTCTTTCTTTTTCAACAACTTTTTGATAAGATTGAACCTCAAAGTTTGCTTTGGAATGATCAGTGATCATTAATAACAGATAGAGTTTATGACGCCTCACACGGGGCACCAAAATATATGTAGGGTATGAGGGTTTATTAATCAATTAATCTGTTTATTAATTAATTAATAAGTTGTAGATTAGCCTTAAAATTTAACGGGGCACCAGTTCGAAAGGCGAACAAAATAAAAGTAAGAATAGGAGGCTAAACTACAGATTTATCTGAAGGAAGTAAGATCTTGGACGTACATATTGACTCTTAGTCTGAATAATAAACACAGACATTACCAAAGCAAACTGTGGTTTATGGAGGTTTAATGATCAAAATCTATTGACGGCATTAAATATTAAAGTGCAAACAGAATAACCTAGAAGGCTAACAGGATGAATAATCAGATAAAATGTTCTAAAATTGTATCTGAAAGTCAGTAAGGTGGTTATGTGAGTCTTATTGAGCTAGGTCTGTGAGATACGCTTACGACCGTGAGAAAGGTTTTCCACGCCAACTGTGGTCCGGCGATCCAAAGTTCTGGTGTCCGACGGCCTGTTTGGTCGTGGTCTCTCGGGTGGCAATTCTCAAGCTGATGCAGGCGAGGGGGTCTCTCTCCAGCTCCTCGGGGCCTTGGGGTTTGGATTGACCAGCTAGACTCAAATTGGTTTCGCTGAAAGCTCAGGGATCAAAAATGTTGTTGTCTTGTAGGAAAAATGCAAATGTTCTTAAAAGAAGTAACTGATAGTTACAAATTCACGTCAAATGACGGGCTCAAACTTAGAGTTCTTGTGGTCCATCTGAGACAAAGGAGAGGTCAGAGTTCAGTGGGGGATGTCATGCCATGTGCTCCCGTCCGTCTCTCTCTCTCCGGTCCAACTCAACTCAGAAGCGGTTTCAGAAAAGAAGAGCAAGGGTAAGGGAAGTTTCTGGCTATTTCTCCTTCCTTTATACCAAGGGGGCGGCCCCTTTTTCTCCGTGGATTCGACCAATCGTTTCAGTCCGTAACTCGATATGACGATCCCAAGTGGGAATGTCTTTGGGAGAGAATTCAAGAAATACATTTCTATTGCGATAAACACATTAACAACTTCACAACTTTCCAAACAACATTTCGACAGTATGTTTGTACATTGCGTCTTTGTTGACCTGGGGAAGAATTCATCATTAGAACAGATTGGTTGAGTTCATTCTCACTGTCCATGAATTGAAGAATTGGCTTATTACTCAAATCGGATGTTTGAGATTCAGTCTTTAGTCCAATTCGAAGGTCAATACAGAGTTCTCATTTCTGGTTGTGAGGGTTAGGATAGATCGTCACAGTCTTTTTCTCCTGAACTGTATTCGATCTTATCAGCCATTCACAAGACAGGAAGTGACGACATCCCAAAAGTCATAAAATGGCCTAGGAGTTTTGGAGTGGGGGTTGAGCTGCTCTCTGGAATGCGTTAACAATGGCGAAAGGCAATAGGCGAACCTTCACACGCTACACATACTAGTTATTGATAAAAGAGGGCACAATAAAGTGTAATCGCCTTAAGTGTAAGTGGCTTAGCGATTCACTTGTTTTCACTTAAATGTTTTGCTCTAGGTGTGATTTTGAGGAGTAAATATTAAACCAATGATGTGTTTTATTATGTTGTGTTGAAATAAATCTTTGGTCATTGGGTGAAAGTCACTGTACTGACACGGATGAAGGACAGCTCTGCCAATACGAAAAGATTTCAAAAACATTGACTCTGACACAGCACTCAGCAGGAGCTTGTTGTGTTGTCCTCTCTGGTCCTGTCCCCTCGGGCTGAGCGGCTCCACTTCTCTGAAGACCCCCAACTGTCCTCTGTTAAGGCCCGCCTCACCCAAGACATGTCATGGAGAACCGATCTGACAAACTGTGTGCAAGGGCGTTATTCTGCAGCTGTTGATGTGCCGCTTTGTTATGTACCCCGCTGTGCTTCATATCCAACCTTAAATATTTATGAGTCATCTTTGTGGTCATATCATTGAATGTGACAGCAGCGGATAATGCCATCAGTGTATGGATTTCAGAAAAAGAGAGTTCTCATTAGCATATTGTGCAATGCGATTTCTTCCCCCATTTACCACCACTCGCTTAAACACATCAACCCTATATGTGCTGAATGACAGGGAGAAAAAAGTTATTGTTGATTTCACCACATGTACATCTTCCAGTTTGAATATTGTTGCTGCCCGTTAAAGCAGTTCTAAGTAACGTGTTTACCTTAATAAATCCTTTTCGTAGTCCCTGTGGGGGTAATACAAGTGTTTATGGGATAATTGGAGGGTCTTTCATCTCCCCCTGGTGTCTCTGGCCAGAAAACCATGTTTGCAACTTGACTGCCACCGGACCGGAGCAACCAATACACACTAATAGAACCACGAAGAAGAAGCTAACATGCTAACGGGCAAAGCTAACTGCGGGCTAGCATCACTTTAAACAGTATTTACAGCCAAGTTTGAGTGAAAAAAATATTTCCATTGTATAATTGGATGTACAATATCCCTCTCTCCCTTCGCCTTTTCTGTCAGCGTAGTATTTACTCTCCAAGACAATTACTAAGTTAAAAAATCAACACTTGCTGCGACACCTGCAGTTGCTTCTATGGCCTCTAGGGGCATGAGTTACTTAGTACTGCTTTAAGTGTTTTAATAAGTTTGACGTGGAGTTGGGAACGATTTGTTTTCTGTACATAACCAACGATGGACCACAGTATTCTTATACTGTATATACAATATAATGCTCCTGTTTCCAACTAGACTGATGTTTTCGGTTGGTTTTCAAAATGTCACACAACAATGTTTAAAATAGGTTTTCAGCTGTCAGCAATTACAAAAAATCTAACTGGTAATTAGTTGTTATTCGTTTGAATACTGCATTAATTTAAAAGTAATCCAAGTAGTGGCTTGATCAGTACTTCTTGACCACCACTGCTCTCAAACCCTCAGTGCAAACAAATATCCCTGTGGTTCTTGTTTATGTTTAGCTAGCAGTTCATACTATACTTCAGTCATCTCAAAAATCATCTCAATAATATATGCAGCTATAATATATATATATATATAATGTGCACTGTGGAAAAAAACTATTTTTACAACACAATTTTCTGTTGAACTGTCCAAAATTGGAGCCATGTTTGTCACACACACAAGAATCAACAACACAAATTTTCCTTGCAATACAACAAGTCAAAGACGAGCTCTGTTGAGGAGAAATTCTCTCATTTAAACAACAGATGGTGTTTTGCGGTGTTTTGCGCCTCTGAATGCCACTTCTGGGATCACTGCCAAAATATTAATGCTCTGGTGCACTTAATTTTCTTCTGACTCTCTTCACCTCTTATAGTAATGTAACTTGCACTCTACCGTTTTAGGCCTTGATGACTTCCAAAAAGTATCTTTTTCTTTTCTGAGAAATGTACTGATTGGGGTGAGATTTGCTATTTTATGTCAAAATCAAGTTTTTGTTCAAAGTGCCCATGCTTTTTAAACACATCCCGGAGTTTGAAAAAAAAAACTGACTGAGACTGAAAAGTCAACTGCTGGACTAAAGCCTGGTTCACACAGGAAGATTTTAAAATTCCAAACCTGAGAGACTCCACACATGGCGATTAAAAAGTTACGAGTTTAACAGTTTTGGTTGTACAGTGTGCGGTGTGCAGCCACACGGCAAAATCAACACATCACACAAATCGATCGCGAACATTCCCAGGTCAGACAGGAGATCTCAGAAACCTCTCAAGATCAAATGTGACTTCAGAGTAAACAAACATGGCGGATGAAGAAGAGGCAGTGGAGATAGTTTGTAGTTTATTTTTAACTCCGATGTAAACCGGACTTTCTGATGCGCCATGACAGCTGTTGATTTTGGATTCCCCTCCGTGCCTCCTGATTCTTCCTCCTCGTCACATGTCTTGTTTGTCCACGGGCACACCACACACAATCGGGCCTAAACAATCCAACATGTTGAGTATCCCCGATTTGAGATCGGAGCAGTCTTAACTAGAGGTCAGCCGATATATCGGGCCGATATTTGAGGAGTTTTCATCCGAAAGAGCAAAGGAAGTTGAGTCCTCCCACAACTTCTTAGGCCTCAGGGGAACAGAGAAGCATCGCAAAACTGACTAAAGCTGGTTAGTCTCACTAAACACAAGTGAATATAGAAATGCTGAATGTCATTTTGAAGCACTGGAGAGTTCAATCTCTGAGTTACTTTTAACCTTCGCAATTGTATTTTTGAACGCCGTGGAAAATGCCAGCAACAGTATGCTAATGCCAACAGCAACATGCTAATGCCAACGGCAACTAATCAAAGCTGCAAAAGAAACGGAATAACCTAAAGTAATAAAATACAAATTTTAAGTGTTTTACAGAATTATAGACATTTGGAAAAACAGGCCAAAAATATTGGTCAAAAATATTGGCCGAGCATATTGGCATCAGCCAATAAAAATCCCAAAACATCGGCCCCTAGAAAAAAAACCATATTGGTCGACTTCTAGTGTTAGCACACCACACATGGTAGGAATATCTGATAAATTGGATTGTCCTTAAGATTGTTGGAAGGGGAGAATCAGGGCTGAAATGGACCTAATCATCCAGCAGTGTGAACCAGGCTTAATACATATCACATATGAATTTTGTAGCATGATTATAGAGGCCTAACTACATGTTTTGATGTCACCGTAAATAACAGTGGTAGGTATCAATACAGTGTCCATCAGCAAGTAAACTAAAAAGGACATGAACATTTTCTGTAATTTGCTGGCATTGAACTGTGGGGTCTACTTGCTCATTGACACTAATGCAGTGCGGCTGCAGTTTGAAGGTTGTACGACCTGCTCTAGAAAATAACCCCTTTAAAACTGGGAATACACTGTGGAATTTAAAGAGGGGAGGGGGGGTATTCAATGTCCTCAACTCACACTGCGACTGAATCTGATGCGATGATAGTGGTGCTACTACTGTCACATTCTCTAAGAGCAGTTGGCAAAGAAAACCTCAGCAACAAATGAAAAGTGGCCTTGCTTAAATTACAGCCAATAAACTACTGTTAAACTACTTTCTCTACGGTTCAAGAAGACACCATCAACGCCTTTTGGTGCCCCACCCATTCTAGTATCCTGAATCAAGGCTACAACATAACCTAGCCAGAATCCAAATGTTTTTCTCTGTACAGTATACATAATTGTTGTCACTTGAACCCCTATAAACTTGTGTTGTTAATGCAGAAGGAGGTTCACACCACAAACACAGCACTTAAAGGGATATTTCAGGATTTTTGACATAGGGTCTCATTTCCTAGTTATCCAGAGTGTTGCTGATTTATGGAGATATGTTTTTTTAATTCAAGCAGTACTTATATTTGAAGAGTTTCGTGGCGCTAGGCTAGTGCAAGGTTAGCGCATTTCTACGATATCAGCTAGCCTGCATTAAAAACAGTCTGACCCGCTCCACGGAGCACCTGAGGCAAATCATTTATAACGCCAGACTAACCATATAAATGTCTGTGTCGATAAAGTAAAAAAATCCCAAAACATTGGCCCCTAGAAAAAAAACCATATTGGTCGACTTCTAGTGTTAGCACACCACACATGGTAGGAATATCTGATAAGATTATCTTTAGAGCTACTACGATAATTGGATTGTCCTTAAGATTGTTGGAAGGGGAGAATCGGGGCTAAAATTGGCCTAATCATCCAGCAGTGTGAACCAGGCTTAATACATATCACATATGAATTTCGTAGCATGATTATAGAGGCCTAACTACATGTTTTGATGTCACTGAGTAAGACCGTAAGGTATTTTGTTGACAGAGAAAATTATATTATCTACATAATTGCAGTCTGCTCTTAGGTTTGTTGCTCTACATCCTTTCCTTGAAACACGTGCTTATTGAAAACCTTGTTAATTTCTCCCTATAAGCTCTGTATGACAAGGACACAGAACGTACATATGGGCCTAAAGGTTTTCCAGTCTGTTCTGGTGCATGCAAATGAGCTCATATGAAGAGAGTGGGGAAGTGCCAGAGGGTTCAGCGTTTGCCTGTGTGTGTTCGCCGGCTTTTCTTTTTTTCTTTCTGAAATCGTCCTCCAGCCGCGCACACTTTAATGCACGCTTAATATTGAGCTGAATAATATTGTGTTTGCAGCTGCATGCTGATGAGCCACTTGGAGGAGCCCAAGCTGAGCGATGATGAAGAGCCGCCGACAGAGCAGGACAAGAGGAAGAAAGTGGTGAGAACGAATACAGCCGCTGCACATATATGCTTTTTTAACACATCGCTGGCATTTTAGGAGCATGACACACGTAGGGTTAAATGGTTTAAGCAATGCGTGTAATGAAAATGTATGTGTGGTTTTGAAGAGCACATAAGCAGCTATTACCTTTACCTATATGAACACTGAGTTTGTTCATCAAACGTCGTAATATCAGACAACAATGGTTTCTTTTTATCTTCTTGTAGAACGATGAATTAGTTTTACTAATAAATGATTCAATCTGAGAGTGCTGGTGCTGCGAAAAACGCATTGTATTGATTTCTTTAAAAACATTTTTGATGCACCATTCAGTACCTGGGGAGTCAAAACATTGCACCACAGAATCTATACTGGGAAAAATTCCATCTCGTCTTAGATGAATTGCTTAAAAAGTGTTAAATAAACACAATTAATCCAGATTTTGATTGACTTGTGATTTTGAAATAAGACAAAAGAGCAACACGATAGTCTGAATCTGCTCAAAATCAGCATAAATCCCAATAAATCAAGCACTTTGATGTCATTTTTACAAACAAGATGGCATTTTATCCAGTGTAGGCTGTCGGTAGCAACTGCAGGTTTTCGTAAATGAATAGGCTTAATAGTTATTTTTAACAGAAATAATGTATTCTACTGAGCCGTAAATAACAGTGGTAGGTGTCAATACAGTGTCCATCAGCAAGTAAACTAAAAAGGACATGAACATTTTCTGTAATTTGCTGGCATTGAATTGTGGGGTCTACTTGCTCATTGACACTAATGCAGTGCGGCTGCAGTTTGAAGGTTGTACGACCTACTCTAGAAAATAACCCCTTTAAAACTGGGAATACACTGTGCAATTTAAAGAGGGGAGGGGGGGGGGTATTCAATGTCCTCAAACACTGCGACTGAATCTGATGCAATGATAGTGGTGCTACTACTGTCACATTCTCTAAGAGCAGTTGGCAAAGAAAACCTCAGCAACAAATGAAAAGTGGCCTTGCTTAAATTACAGCCAATAAACTACTGTTAAACTACTTTCTCTACGGTTCAAGAAGACACCATCAACGCCTTTTGGTGCCCCACCCATTCTAGTATCCTGAATCAAGGCTACAACATAACCTAACCAGAATCCAAATGTTTTTCTCTGTACAGTATACATAATTGTTGTCACTTGAACCCCTATAAACTTGTGTTGTTAATGCAGGAGGTTCACACCACAAACACAGCACTTAAAGGGATATTTCAGGATTTTTGACATAGGGCCTCATTTCCTAGTTATCCAGAGTGTTGCTAATTTATGGAGATATTTTGTTTAAAAATTCAAACAGTACTTATATTTGAAGAGTTTCGTGGCGCTAGGCTAGTGCAAGGTTAGCGCATTTCTACGATATCAGCTAGCCTGCATTAAAAACAGTCTGACCCGCTCCACAGTGCACCTGAGGCAAATCATTTATAACGCCAGACTAACCATATAAATGTATGTGTCGATAAAGTAATTTTAACCATTTTGCATTTAAAGGAACTTAAATTTGAGCAGCATCAGCTTCGTGGTTGTATAAGCTAAGCGGTGGAGTGATCTGCTAGAAAATAGTCCCTCAAAATGCGATCATTCATGTGATGCAAGGTCAGTTATATTCCAAAAAATATTCTATCGACACAGACATTTATGTGGTTAGTCTGGCGTTATAAGTGATTTGTCTCAGGTGCACTGTGGAGCGGGTCAGACTGTTTTTACTGCAGGCTAGCTGATACCATAGAAATGTACTAGCCTAGCACAACCCTAGCGCCACGAAACTCTTCAAATATAAGAACTGTATGAATTACAAAAAAAAATATTTTCAGAAATCAGCAACACTCTGGATAACTAGGAAATGAGGCCCCATGTGAAAGATCCTGAAACATCCCTTTAAGTATGAATGAGGCATGTTTATTACAAATGCGTAATATGCATTAATGAACCTTTATAAGTTCGTACCATATTATGGTACGAACTTATAAAGGTTCATTTAAAAACAAAAAAACAACAACACTACTGTTATTCACCGCCCACATCAAGATGGTTTCTGAAGCCAACAAGGACATCAAAGGTAAGCAAAACAGTGAAAAAAGGAAAACTGGCGTAATCACATTAAATTCAAATTACTATCTGTGACGACCCCTGGAGCAGCGAAAGGTGACAGCAAGTACGCATCGGTCCCTTGTTGTCTGTTCAACCGGTACCGCTCAGATGTGCGCAATCGCCCAGAGACGGCTTGGAGCCAAACATGCCCCTGATCGACCTGCGCGCAACAACAAAAAACAACTTCTACTCCATCGTTTTATTGCCGATAAGGCTACACTTTAGGCAGAGGCTTCTTCGTCTGTTTATTCTTAGTTCTCAGACTTTGAAGTCGCTCCCATCAACAGAATAGTTTCATAGCTGTAACATGTGTGTTTCAGAAGTAGAAAAACAAGCAGCGATAGGCAAAAACACCACAGAAGCTTCACTTGTACAAAACAACACACTACAGCGCCTTCGAATATTTTTGAGATGTTGTGTGTTGTATCAAAAACACTGACCCCAGCAGTTTGTAATTCTTTCTTTTAAAGCTGTCGACATGTTTTGTGGAGTCCCCATTTCACAAGATGTGCTTCTTTATACATTATACATTATACATTACTGTGATGCATTTATGTATGAGCGCGCCGACGTATGGCGTTATTAGAATGTATGCAATGGCTTCTTCATAGCGCTCCTGGCCTGAATGCTCGGCCTACCGAGGTACAGTAAATGTCTGGATGTCCGCCGTGTGTCTGCTGATCCAGGGCACTTATCACCTCCACCCAGACTCGCGCTGTGTGCTCCAGGGAATAGGAAGAGGAGAGTCCAAGTCACACCTATGTGTCCTTAATGCGTGTGGGTGTGTGTGCAGGCCAAGAGATGTAGGAAGAATTTAAGACGTGCATGACCTTCATAAAAAACTGGCGTGCACCTTATTTGAGAAAAATTGTCTGTGGTCTTTGACATTTAGAAAGTTGGGTACTCATCGGTATCCCGTGATATAACTCATCCAAGTTCACTGGCAATGACAAAAACAAAGGCCGTGCATCGAGTGTGCCATCAGTCAGTGCAAACAAGCTTTCTCCCATTTGCCACGGACTCGACTGCAGATTGTGTAGTGATACAGTGTTGGTGTTCTGTAGTTTCAAAGCTTTTTCATGTAGGTTGAGAAGAAGGAAAAAAAAAAGCAATCGCCATCTCGGGCTAAAAAAGAAATTATGCTCCCCCCCTCATTCATCCATATTGATTTTTTATTAAATTATTTTCGAAAATTGCTGTCGAAAAAAAGGTTTAGGTTCTACTGGTACAAAAGAAATATCAGTATCGAAAGCAGGCACCGAAAACAAATATGAAATCTTTAGATTCAAGTTCTGAAAAAATTGAGGGAATAAAATTGGAAAAAATTGAAGGGAAAAAAAATGGGGAAAATTTTGGGTACATTTGAGAAAAAAACACAAGAGAAATTGGGGGAAAACTGTGGAAGGCAAGTTTAAAAAGAAATTTAACAAAAACATGAAAAATGTGGGTTATTTGGGGAGCAAATTGCCAAAAAAATTCTGGAAAATTGGGGAAAAAGACGATGCCGCACTATTCGACAGACAGAAGCTTGTAGTTTGTTTACGGATCCAACATGACAGCAGCAGACGCGAAGCTATCTTCCGATCAAGCTTTAAACAGTCTAGCTCAGAGGTTTATTTTTAAAGGGACTATACAGAGTTTAAAAATGTTAAAACAAAGTATTTTCCTCCCCCTGCAGTCACTCAAAAAGGTGTTAATTCAGGTCCGAAGTGCTGTCATGCACGAGCTTAATATAGAAGCTGCAGTTACGCATAAGACCTGAGGTGGCAGTAGTGAGTATACAATTACTAACTTGCATGTAGCCCCTTTAAGGAAGAACAGCGTTTGGTCATACGTCATCTGGTACAATTGATACAACTGGCTATGGCTACGTGCAGACGCATATGATAGACATCACCTAATAAACGGCTATAGACAATCATAAACCACCTCTCCTACGAGAAAATAAATGAGTGGTTCCCAGACTAAATATCACTTGTTAGCCAGGCTAACCGTGCCCAGCCCTACATTCAAAACAGTTTCATGAACATTGTCAAGAGAGACTTCCACATCCAATCCAATTTATTATTGATGCTCACTTGCTAATCTAGATTATTATGCAAAATCGACTACCATTATTGTGTAAGGTCATTTTGTTCTTTAGCGAAACTCTTTAACACCTTTGCCGATAACAACGTTGTGTCATTTATTTATCCAATTTCCTGCTCTCTCATGAAGGTTCTATAATTACAATGGTAAGTTTGGAACAGGTCTGTCAAATAGCTCTTTGAAGGTAAAAATGTCCCCTCTCATTGCAGAACAAATCTCAACTCTGTCTCTGTCAATTAAAGTTGTCATGGAAATGTCTTTTTGTCACTTGGAAGTTTGGGCATTTTCTCTTGTAAAGTTCAGTGCACATTTAGTTCAACATGATGCCCGGTAAGCCTAAGGGAAATTTTAAGTTTGCGGTCCGTCCCTCAGAGGCGTCTGTAGTTTTGCACCATATATTTTTATAGTTTCTTGTTGTGTAGAAGTTGTATTCCACTCTGAGTCATAAATACGCCACCGTGTACGCGCACTGAAATGCAACCTCAGTGGCTCTAGGAAATATCGCAAAAAAGGCAATAGCACAATATCCCAAATGCTTTGAGGTGTTAGTGACTATGTGGGTTAAGTATTCGCCCACTAACCGAAAGGGTTGCCGGTTCAAACATCTTGTAGATATACAGTCTTCCTTCCCCTTGGCAAAACACCTGACTCTTGTACTCCAGTCAGAACATGAGAGGGAAAGGGAGCATTTGTAAACCTTTGAGGCCAAAAATATACCTGACTCTTCATTTAATATAACTGCAACTATATTTACTTCCCCCAAAAAGATTGGATTTCTCAACAGGCCACTTCTGGGGCCCAATCCCCGTCTGTATTAGGTAATAGACGTTGTTTTTGTTGTTCCCGTCCCCCGTGTCGACACATCTCGTATCCTGTACCGTTGCCTCCTCTCTTAATTTCCCCTCCTCACGGCCACAGTAATTTGAACCCAGCCTCTCCACATGCCGGTTGTTTATTCAGTGTTTCTCCTCCGTCCTCATCTTACCTCATCTTGCCATGCTGCTTTTTTTTCCTCTCCATCAGTCAAATCACTTTTGCTACAGCTGCCTGCGGGTCACATTTGAAATATAGTTTTTTGTTTTTCTTTCAGCTAGTGCTACAACATGTGCGTTGTGAATTGGAAAATGTGAACAGGCTGGATCCCAGATTAATTAAGTTGACTCATTATTCACCTGTGGAGTTTTGTGCACTCAAATCCACTGGAAGCATTAGATTGCTTTTCTGTGCAGGAAGCGTTTCCACTTGCATTGACAGAAAAGGTATAGATCAATCTCAGGAAGTCTGGTTAAAGATGCTTGCATACTCGCTTCTGTTATTCTACCCCAGGCGTTTGCAACCTGTAACATCCTAGAGCCATTTCGGACCATTTCAAACCAACCGGCCGGACAAAACTGATTAATATCATTGTTTACAAGCAAATTCACAATATTAATTTAAATTAATTAGCCTATGATTTGTTTTTTTTTTAATTCAGAAAATACAACTATCAGCATTCTGTTGCATTTTAGACATTTTTTTTTTTAGCTGCCTGCATTGATACAAATCTACAAAACGCAGATATTCTAACACAGTAAATGGGACACCAGGTTTTGTGCCTCCCAGCCCCTGATTTTCTCCGCTCCGCCGCTGCTTCACCGCACTCACTGCATGTTGTCTCCTCTGCACCTTCACTCTCCTCACTCTGCGCTGCGGGGACAGATCCAGATCGCTCCTTTGCCAGTTTGAGACGTGTTGAAGACGTGTTTGACGTTGCGCTTGTGACTTGCGACTTACTACGCTTTGTGTTATGTGAGATCAGTGATGATTCGCCTTCAGCGCTGCACGAGGTGGCGAACGGGTTGGACTGAAGTTTGCCTCTCCTCCTGACATCTATTCAAGCGTCATTTACGAGATGCTTCCAGTCCCAGTAAGGAATGATGCAGTATACTATATACTCATAAGGAGGCTACCGTTGCGGCAGATGAATGAGAGCGCCGCACAAGCACATACGCTGAAAGCACGGGCTGGTGGAGGTCGGCCCAGCGCGTGTGCCTGGGAAGAATGACAGCGGCGCTGAGCCAAAAGAGAGGACAGATTGTAGTTGACATAGGCCTTTTGAGGTATCTCGCAAAAATGTATTTTCACTGTGCGAGCTCCCAATTTGTGCATATACTCTTGGCTGCACCAGTGGGACAAAGAGCCACGACAAGGAGGCTTGAGAGCCGCGGGTTGCTGACCCCTGGTCTACCCCAAGGGGCAGCTGTGGCTATGATTCTAGCTTGCCACCACTGAGTGTGTCGTGAATGACTAATGACTACGGTTTGGTGCTTTAAGAAACTTGGTAATACAGGCTTGTAAAGCGCAATACAAGTGTAAGCCAATATTATTATTACTATTAGAAATGGGTCAGTGCCCAAGGCTTTACTTTTACCATGTCATGGAAAAAACTGACAAACTGGAGTTTGGAGCTAAAGAGGAGCCCCCTTTACCTGATGCTACGAGGACTGTGTGCCGCATTTGGAGCAGAGATCAAAGTCATACAAGAGCTATGGTATCAAAACTCTGTGTTATGTTCAATAAAACATAGCTTCCTTTAAGTGGCATTTATGGATAAGAATGTTTGTAAGCCCAACAATGTAAGGGGAAGAAAAGTGCACTTTCTACCCAATCCACCCACACCCGATGTTTGCCGTATATTTGAGGTACCCGCTCGAATCCGCGGGTTGACTGCGGATATCGGGTCTTCCCGCGCCTCACATACATTATATTCGATTGCACTACAAAAAGTACCATGCCAAAGGTGTCTGAAGTAGTTGTAAAAGTCTAAGTTCAGCATTGCATGGGACTTTTTGAAGTATTTTGTGAATTGAGTACTTCAGACTTCCATGTTATTTTTACTCATGCAGGGGTGAGCTCACACTTGGCAACACTGGGCGTTGTCAGCTGAAGTCATAACAGCACATGCACAGTTTACACAGAGCATAAAATCGATCCCTACCATGAAACTAGAATTTCTTCCAAATTAACTCTGACACCCACATTTTTAGTGTGTTCAAGCATGAAGTGAACTTTGTGGTGAACTGAAGAGAGTCAGATGCTCCATTTCTCTATCTGGTGCAACACTTGCTACTTTGTACGTATTTGGATTGGGGACGTTTAACCAAAAAAACAGTTACAGGCGGTTGCATGTGTCTTCATTATCATTTTAAAAAATGCATCAAAGTATAATAGATTTTATGGATTTGCTTAGGGCTTCAGGGTACTTGAATAAGTTTGCATAATAATTATCGTGTCCAAATCGCCAAAAGATTGAGTATACTCCATGGTCTACTATATAGTGCCTTGTTATAGTAAATGAGGATGAGTAAATGAAGACTATCGGTCCTAGTTTGCAAAATGAGGAGACATAAAGCATTTACTTACTTTTGAAATGTTGTTCTTTGTCATTGAACAAGTGTACAACAAAATGGTGTTCAGGCGTTAGTCCTGAGCCGCTGCGACTGAGCAGCGCTGCCACTGTGGGCCAACCTGACCAGCATGTTTTTGGAGGTCGGAGAAACCACAGCACCTGGAGGAAACTTGGCTGGCAGCTTTCAGTCTCCTCTGATCTTCTGAAACAGTGCTCCGCCTCCTGGGTTTGTCCCTGTTTTAGAACATGGTGTCCTGCACTGGACAGCTCCACCTCCTCCTTCCTCTTCCTCCTGCGCAGCTCCTTCTTCCGCTCCACAACATTCTTTCACCATCTCCTTGTTTGTCCTTCTTTTGTTCTTGTGACGCCGCCACTGTGAATAATGGTGCCTCTTCACTGTCTCAGAAGAAGAAATTTGTAGGTCTCAAATGGGTTGAGCTGATAAGCTCGCTGTTTACTTTTAAAAAGCTGCTTTCTTCAGGACCATTACAAACCCCACACAAACAAAGCAAATATGTACAAAAATATCCAGAAAAACAATGTGGAGCACAGAGACCACAAATGCAGTTCGCAGAAAAGGCAAAAAATGCAGCTGTACTAAGAGGGAGGAGGTTGCTGCCTGTTTACACGCCACCATGTAGAGAACTTTACATTACGGAAAAAATTACAAGACATGAAAATGAACAAATTTTGTTATTTTAGCATCTGCCTTTTTTCCATTTTTTTTTTTTTTTTTTTTTACATCAATTCACATTTTAAGCAGTTTAAAGTGATTTTAAATTGATTTTATATCAATCATTACATCCCTACTTATTGGTCAAAGTTGAGGCACGGGGATTGTTATTAGTCGCAGAGATCAGCAATGAGAGGGACTTCAGTAAAAATATAATTATGTAATATTACATTAGTTCATCAAATTGCATTATCAATTATACACAATCTTTTAAGTTTGTAACACATCTAGGACCTGATCTTTCTAAACACAGCCTTTAGACTGTAACGTTTGCACTGACGAGGTGCTAATCTTAAGCTTCAATGGCCAATGGTGACGTTATGTACAACAGCAGTCCCTCCCTCCCCTCCCTTTTGATCACGTTCTTGCGGCGTGTAGAGCCCAGAGCCGGACTCTTCAATACCAGAGCCAGCTCTCTTCTCAGCTCTGTTCTCTTTCACTCAGTTTGTATTTTGTCCTGTGATAGCTTGAAAATGCTGAATCATGAGACTGTGCGATGTACAAATGAGGAGAGAGAATGGGAAGAAGCAACGAACACTCGTTGCAGTCAGCTGTTAGCAGCACACCTGTTAGCCCAATCTTTCTAAGCCATGCCCCCGCGCCCTGGCCACGCAAGCTCTAGCGTTTGCACACAAGATGTCACGGTTGTCTGCGCTAACGCTGTTATTGCGCTAGGCGGAAGGTCGGGCCCTTAAACTTAGACTATCACTTTAAAGGGGCTAGAAGCAAGTTTGCCATTTTATCCTCACTACTGCCACCTCAGGTCATACGTGTAGCTGCACCATCTATATTAAGCTCATGCATGACGGCAATTTGGACCCGAAGTAACACGTTTTTGAGTGACAGTGCAGGATTTTAGAGGCAGTTGTGGTGAATAGGTCTTGGCTCATTCTACACATTAGGACATTGTTGGAATATGTAGGAGGAGGAAAATACATAATTTAAATATTTTTAAACTCCGTATAGTCCCTTTAAAGTTTTAATAAAACAAAACACAACCCCTGGTATCGTTATAGTGCTAACAATTAAACATAGTGACAAGAATCCCCCAAGCCACTAAGTATTTTTTTATTTTGTTGTGTTAACAATCATTTCAATTTCCTACTGTAAACTTTTCCTTCTTGAAGTCCCTCCAAGAACAAGGCTGACTCAAACTGTCGTGCAAGTAGCCACTAGCCAAAATAACATTGCACATTTGGGGAGAAAATCATTGAACGTATTAAAAATGTAATCACTAAACGTGATCTACAACTCTAAACTACCCATTGTTACGCGACTGAAACAATATCCTTCACGAGCCCGCGGTGCTCTTCTCAGATTTGTCGAGGCTCTAAGACTTTCATCTTGGCGTTCCACAAGACTACACTCACAAAACCTCCGCTATGTTTGTGCCTGTGTACATAATGCATCATTTGATTCCTGTGCTCCGTTGTACAAGGCCAGCGCTATCAAACAACAAGAAGGATCGGGCACATCAAAGGCCCTCTCCTCTGGGTAGTAATGACAGGGGCTCTCTGTCTCCTCCACTGCTGCTGCCACTATCCACAAGAGGCCATTTACTTCTGCACTTTGTTTTCGACCACAAGCGAAGCAATAATGGACGCGCACAGCTCAGACGCTTTTTATTGGCTGCAGTGTTGTGCTACGGGCTCTGGGTTTTTGATGAGGAAAGTTACATGCAATGCAATCAGTACAGAATTGGAAAATAAAATCGGGGATGCGACTTTACTTTGATCCCTTTCTTGCTCCAGCTGAATGCTTCTGAAAATTGTGAGCCGTTTTCTTTGTACGATTGTAATATTTTTTCAGCGTGGCCTAAAGACGAACGCATGTCAATATTTACGTAAACCTGTGTGGATATCTTTATACATTCAGCATAGTGAGGAATGAATGCGTGTCTCTGCTCTTGCTTGATCCTTTCCTTTGTTGGTCAAGTAAACCATTACGCACCAATAAGTCCTATTTTTGTTGAGTTAGATAATGGTTATGATCTTATTTGCTTTGAACTTTCGAACTGTACAAAATGAAAAATATGCACAGATAACAATAATTTAAAAATAAATATATGAAAATTACAAATTTGTTATGTCCTTGTGAACTGGAGTTTTTGCTAGACCAAGGTTAGCAAAATTAACTCATGCATTAGTCTTTTATGGCTTTTACAGATCCTCAAAGTCACTTTACACTGATATATTAATTCACTCCATATAGACAAGTTATATTTTATTCATCTCCGTAGAGAATTGAGTCCCTGCATTCAATGCCGCTGGGGCGACCTCTAGGAGCAGTGGGCAGTCGGCATGGGTCGGCGCTCGGGGACCCATCTCAAGATGTGGAGCCAGGATAATGGTCAGAAACACGTGGATTAACCAGTTGTACATTTTTATAGTGGTAGGGGAAACTGGAGTACCTGGAGGAAACCTATGCAGACACGGGGAGAACATACAAACTCCACACAGAAAGGCTCTGTCCAGGTGGGAATCAAACCTTCTTGCTGTGAAGCACGACCCCTAACTGCTGCACCACCGTGCCACCCACATCTGACGGGATCAGGCTGAGCAAAGGTTGTATGACTAATACCAACCTTTTTAAATGTGAACAAAGCTCTTCAAGATAAGTTATGGGGACTTATTATGATCGCAACATCTATAAGCAGTGTGACGGCTAATCAAAGAAGAGTTAACAGAGGGTTAGGCATATCCACACAAGCCGCCTGTCCCAGCCTGACTTGTAGAGGCCATTGTAACCTTTGAATATCAAGCTGGACCACCCTTTTATTTGGCTCAACAGAGACAATATAATCACTCTTGGAAAGCTCCTAGAGAGATTATCTCAGAGGGAAGAGATATCATGGCCTTCTCACGGCGTCTTGAGTCCTGTCTCATGGAGAAGACTGCGGAGTCTCGATCAGTGACAGGTCCAACTACAAACAAATTGATAGATTATGTGAAAGACAGCTAAAATGTGGGAGAAGTTTCTGATCCATTAAAGTGCACGACACTTCAAAGCATCTTATTCCTCGACTAGCATTTTTTATTTCTCTCTGCTTCTCTGCTGGCACCCGTGACATTTTGTAATTTATGAAGTTCCAATGCTAATAATGTCCAGATGTATGCATAATGACGTTTCTGACCTTTTAAACATACCCACATTTTTTTATTTTGTAATTGCTTTATTCATGTCAGTTTTATCACAACAACCAAAGATAAATGGACGAATGAACTGTGCTGCAATTACCACATCAAATACATAACGCCATGGCTTGTTCATCCGTTTACTGTTATAAATTGCTATTTTCAAATGCAAATGACCTTGAGCCCTTAAAAAAAAAGGAAAAGAAATCCCTCCTTACCATTATCGGGCTGCCACATTTGGGCCGGGCGTGACGGAAGCAGTTTCAAAAATGATGTGAAATTCTAACTCAATCATCAAATTGTCATTCAAGAGCGTCTCATTTGAATACCCAATCCTATTGACTGCAGAGGTCCTTTAGAGGTATAAATTTATAGGAAATGAGTTCAGTGCCTTATCAATCCACCGAGGGCCACACAAAGCCTTAGTAATGAACATTTTCCATTCTCTCTTTATTGTGGAGCCAGTCTGAAGCCCCGCCATCAGTGTCAGCATAATTTGGTTTTGTTGAATAACAGACCTTCGTGACAGAGTTATTTTGCAGCCTCGGATATCAAGATTTTCATTTGCGCTGCTTCGGGCCTACACCGCTATCAAAATTTGTTTCCATCTCAGTCACTTCCCTCTTTAGCATCCATCCATCCGCGAGTAAACCGAGAGCGCAATCAGTCGGACTTCCTATGATGGGAGTAAAAGTGATATTTAATTTGCAGCGAAAAATGAAGAAAAAAAACGTTGGGGATTTAAATCTATAATCTACTGAATTTTACAAATGACCATCGGCATTTTTGACAGTTACCCTGTTCCAAATGTGTCCCAGAAGTACCTGATATGTTGTTGTATTTATGATTGAACTAGATAAAGGTAGGAGTACATTGTCCCCAGAGGGACATTTGTTATTGCATTAGACCAATCCTTTCAAAGTTACCGATGCACCATATCAGCAGCAGTGGATAACCAAGAAGAAGGAGAAGAACTAACCTAGGTAAGAATTGGTGGAATTTTTATCTTCCAAATGGCCGACCTGGCAGATTCGCACAGGCATAGAAACTCAGAGGACGTCAGTAATTTTCACCTTTTACCTAAGGCTCCTAGGTATTCTTATCCTGTGCAAGTCTGGCTTCACAGTCTTAACTCTTTAAAGGAAACTCCATCCATCTATTTTCTTCCAGTTTATCTGGGGCGGGGTCGCGGGGGCAGCAGTCTCAGCAGTGATGCCCAAACTTCCCAATCCACACACACCTCCTCCAGTTGTTCTGGGGGGACCTCCAGGCGACACCAGGCCAGCTCGGAGACATAGTCCCATCAACGTGTCCTGGGCCTTCCACAAGGCCTTGTCCCACTAGGACATGCCTGGAACACCTTAGCTGGCTCCTTTCGATGGGAAGTAGCAGCGACTCTACTCCGAGCTCCTCCTGGGTAACTGAGTTCCTCACCCGATCTCGAAGGGTGCGCCCAGCCACCCTGTGAAGGAAACTCATTGCAGCCGCTTGTGTCTGCGATCTTGTCCTTTCGGTCTTTACCCAAATCTCATGACCATAGGTGAGGGTAGGAACGTAGATCGATCGGTAAATCGAGAGCTTTGCCCCCAGACTCAGCTCCCTCTTCACCACGACTGGTGGTTTTCCTGACAGGTTTTCCTAATGTTGCGATCGCAGCTAGTAACGAAAATCAAGCAAACTCTGTGAAATCAGTGCAGCTTTGCAACTTTTCCATAATTACTCCAATAATCCACTATTTCTTTCGCAACTATTCCTTAACTTCTGCGCAGCTAAAGTATGTTTCTGATCAGTTAAGACAATTTTCCCTGTTTTATTTAGTCATTCAGGCTGAAGCGATAGAGAGGGCTGCTATTTCTGCTCCCTGTCCTCTTCTCACTCGCCTGGGTCTGACTCTAGAGCCTGTGCCCGATGTATAATCCTTCCGCGCACTCCCAGTCTCGCTTCTCTACTCCTGGATCTTTATTTGATGATATAGCCCTTAGTTGTTGAATTTTATAACTGCCAATTGATACATCTGGGTCTATTCACCAGATGCAAGTAAACCCCTATAAACCTTAGAATTACCGGCATTTTTTCTCAGCGAACACAATTTAAGGACGTATGGCTTGTCTTGTTTTCGACATGTCTCGATGCGCTCCAAAATGTACTGTTTCTATTGTTGGCACAGCTGGTTGTGTGACGTGGGACTGTTCCGAATGTGTCTTTCAGATGTTAACCTTTCAAACATCAGCGAGACGAGAGTGATTTGAGTGCTGACAATAAGTGATCATTTGACTACTGCGACGTGATAATAACACAGCCTAATTGCTAGCTTCATTCTGCATGTGGCTAATTAGATTGAAACCCAATCTGCTGTTGTCGCTGTGGCACTGTTCATAGTGGGAGCTTTTTTCGCTTGGTTTCGGGACTTGACAGACGATGACTTACTGATGGCGCCAAGCAGGTGCTTTAATAAATCCTTACAGCCAATACTGCTTACTTTGAGCCAGCTTTGATTTACAGTCCATGGGGCCTTGTACATGGGGCGATGAGAAATCGTTGGTTGTTAAACGTCATACCAAACGTTATGACCCCGCACCCCACACTTATGGGCTAGAAAAGAGAAAATGCAATCTCTGGACGAAGCATTTTGCGTTAATGCTTTGATGTTGTGTGTTTGTGTGTTGTGTGTCCAGATTTCTCCTTAATCTCATGTGTAATAGTTTGTCCACCCTGGTGAAGGTTTTTTAGGTTGAAACAAGTTGGTGCTCTGAATGCCTTTCATTTTCATGGTATTTCTAAATAGACCAACAAGCTATAAGAGAGTGTTCATATTTTACTTAACCAAGTGTATTAAACTTAACTTTCACAATATTTAGAAGTTAATTTATTCTGAACACTTTCTGTGACTAAAATTGCTGTCTTAAAAAAAAGTGTAATATACATGTATTAATATATCGTTAGACTGCATTCATTTGCTGTGGCGTTGTTTAAATACACACTACACATGCAATATTAAAACATCTACCGGTAGTGCTGCATTATTTTTTGATCTTGGATTGATGATGGGAGAGGGTGACCATTGCGTAAAGCCTTCTCCAGCACCAATGGCCTCTGACTGCTCTGCTTTGTGACCACGACACTAGGGATCTGCCATTGCTGTAGAACCTCTAGCCGATAGTACCTCATTGGAAAGCATTGCACTTTAGACACGTTTAAAACAACTCCAGAGCCTGGTGCCTAATTTTTGGGAACTTTCTACAGCTAGATAATCCTCCTGTGATAACGCTGGGTTAGGCACAATTAAAGGGACAAGGCTGGTTTTCGTAAGAAACGTTTTACAAATCTTGTACTAATGAGTGCCTATTAGCTTTGGAGCTGTGCGAACTACATGTCACGCAAAGGGCCGAGTCTTCAGTGAATGTCCCGCTCTTATGCCCTTTTTAGGAACATGCTTCGTCAGAGTTGGGGAGGAGGAGTCTGTAAATCCGCCATGATTTCCCCCTCGAACGTGGTCATTGTGGTAAACGGGGAGGAGTGAGGAGGAGTTTTTGTCCAGCACACTCAATTGGGTTAGAGGAACAGGCCATTGTTTTTCCATACTGAAATATGGTCTTAACTGAGCTTTGACGAGTTTATATGCAGCCGTCTGGTCTTTGCGCGTGGAAGAGCGTGGTAGCTTCAAACTTCACCCCCGTTTGGAACTATAGGAATATGCTGGGAGAGGCCCATCTCATTCTTTGGGCACATAGTGTTTCTGAACCTCGACCTGACCAACTGCAGCCTACCCAGCTCAGAACAGTTAGTAAAATCCAGGAGACTTTACTTTTGGTCAGGCATTGTACATAAAAGGTGTCTATTGTGAAGTAGTATACAAGGCAAATACGTTAATGCTGTACTATTAGCTTACACGCTTGCAGTGATTATGATTGTGGAATTTGGAGATGATTAGAAGAATGTATTGATTTGATTTTGTGAGTTATAAGTGGTTTAAGTACACTCTGTAAAGTCATTGCATGAATAATTCAAACGGGCTTCAAATGAAAAATGACATCTCGGAAAATGCACTTAAAGCACAAAGTCCACGACTACACTTTTTAAATGCATTCCCTATAGTTTCAACATGCAGAGAAACCTTTAGATGATTCATTGTTGTGACAAGATATTTCTTCGTTTTTTTCCCCCCCAGGAGGGATTGCACCTATTGTAAATGTAATACAAAAAAGTTCCACAGTAGAAAAGTTGCTTACGGCTGTGGTCCTTGCAGCGGCTGGTTCAGTGGCGCCAGATGGCTCAGCAAATTCCAGACAGGAGTCCACACGGGGCGCCTATGACCCAGCCTGTTGCACCCACCAGCCCGGCTCCAGTCCTGCATTCAGCTCATGACTCAGCCAAAATTACTGGAGCGCTGCACTAGTTGGGACTCTTTGAACTTCATTGAGACTAAAATTTTCATCACACTTGTACTATTGCTGCTGTATGCGTTCCATGCCATGTATGCTGTTGCTAATTATTTTCTGGAGCCTCAGTGTTGTCGGACCAGGTCTTCCATTTTGGGGCCCGTCTTCAGTTCATACAAAAGCATTTAGGTGAGAAGACTGAAAGATGAAAGATGAGATGAACTGCTAAACTAATGTTATCCCTGAATAATAACAGGAGCAATTTCCTCAATGCACCCATTCATGCTTATTTTTGGACATTCTTTGACAAATTCTGCAGTACAAAATCGATCTCGAGGCGATGTGTAAAAGATGCAGCAGCCTCACTCAAAGCGGGATGTAGGTTAAACAGAAAAAGGTCAAAATTAGGAAATGGGAACCATTTGATGCGAAGCACAACATCGTAACGCGGAAACACTCAGTCATTGACTTTTCTTTCACATGTGACTGTAACTGTAACAAATGCAAGATAAAACAGAATCTCAGACGTCCTCCAGAGGCTCCTGGTTAAAGTTTATGAACTTTGCGCAGCCTAGAGTGTGTTCTCTGCACAGTCCAGTCAGGACCGAGCTGCAGGCACTGAGCGCACAGGCCAGGAGCGAATCAGAGGAGGGGGCTCAGTGGGCAGGGCCCCACATACAACACACTCCAGCATTAAAAATCAAAAAAAGTCCCAGTCAGAGCAGAACAGTACAAAATGTCAGTTTATTTAAATCTTGGTGAAACCATCAAATCTAATACAATTATTGAAAAGCAAAGAAAAAGGCCAGGCATAAAGTTATAGTTTATTGTGATTAAATATAACAGTCACATTAGATTTAATGACAATAAACTACCACCTCTGGATCTCGCGAATGGTCGGTGCCTTTGTGGCTCTTCACAGGATCAATGTTGAAAAGTTCAGCTCTTGGTCTCTGACTAGTTGGCCACCCCTGGTTTAGTTGGTTGGGACAGTACATGTTAATGATTTGCATCCGTCGTCCCCCTCTCGCACTCTCATACACACTCTCAGACTCCACACCGAAAGACCCCGTCCAGGTGGAAATAGGTGTACTATGCTGTACTGTTGTATTCAAGATTTTGTAAAAAGGAATCAGTTTAAAGTGATAGGTGCTACAGGGCTTGAGGGCAAAACCGTGCCTCCAGTGTCTGCGTACATTGGTGTATAAATGAGAGTGTGGATGAGTGAATGGTTCCTTGCTTTAAAGTGCTTTGAGTGCCCAGTGTTATATACTAAGTTGAGACCATTTGCCATATACCATAGACTATAAGTTTGCATATAATTCACAGCCTGTGTCTGAGGTTTGGGTTTCAGTGGAATGATGTGGAATGCAATTTTTTTGTTATAAAATATGGATGCAAGTGTGTAAATCCTAATTGGAGCATACAGAAATATGGGACCTTTGAGAAAATGAATTTCCTCTTTATGGTTTGCTTCAAAGGCCATAACCAAGCAGTTTCACGTCTCTTCTCTCTGCCCCACCAATACAAACACGCATGTATTTCCACCTACTTCCTCTATACATGTTGTCGACTGCATCTGCACTTATGTGTATTTGCTAATGCCCACCTTCATGAGTGACTGCTCGAGGGCTCTCGCATTACGCCCTCTGGTATAATACTAATTTGTGCCGCCTCATTGGTCAAAGAAATTACTGCAATCAAGTCCCAATCCTCCCTCAAACTGAAAGATGGAGCAGATGCAACCGGTGCAGAGGAGACCGGGGTGGGCTGAGGTTATGCGGAGACTTTAAAACTCGATAAATGTTCTTTTGCTATGTAGTCTTCACTTATAGGAAAAGAACAATAGTCTAAATCGGTGCAATATGTATTTGGTGAAAGCTAGAAATGAGTTGGAGCAGCAGATATCTGTTGATGGGCAATTACCTCCGACTTTCACGGGTTGAAAACGGGAGGAAGTGGATGGTACAGAAAAGTTTTTCATGTTTTCTTTGACCGTATAGCTTGTTCTGATAAAAATGTATTTGAAATAGTTTCTGCTGCAGACCCACTTAACCAAAAACCTCTCCTGCTCTGCTAGAAAATGCCTTTTTTTGATTTGTTTGTTGACCGAGTACAAAACCCTTGCTTTGAAAAGCACACCCCACTTGCATTATCAATACATCTCTTACAAAGTCACGATTGCCAGACAAGCCATCTTTCCTGAAGCCGCACCAGAACTTTTCCCCAACCTAAATTGACCTCAGTGACGCCATTCCTCTTGCTGTCTTTTTGATGTGCCTTAGCTTGTTTGTTGAACGACATCACAGGTGGTTGTTCCGTGGGCAGATGATTTTCCGGATGCGTGTTATTGGTACCGTGTGGGGACCGCTGACATTTCTTCAGGACAGTCGCCTGTTGCTTGCAAAGGCTGAAGGGGCACTTGTGTTTATTCAAGTGTTCCCGACCGGCCTTACCGCCAACCACTCGGCCAGCAACATCTGACACACTCGGTCTCCTACTCATTTGCACTCTAGACACTCACTCATTACCCATTCTGACGACAGGCCCTGTGAACGGGCCTTTTCCTTTTTTTTTTAAATCAGCCTTTTGTTTTGTTTTTTTATGCTATACTTTGATGGTAGATTGAAAATAAAGAAGAAAATCTCCACGCACGGCAGATTTTTAGTCGTCCGTATGGCTCACTGCCCGTTTCTAAACACCTGAACTGTAGTTTATCCCCATCAGTGCAATAGAAGTTCAATTTGCCACTTTCTTGTATGTATCAAAGCTACAGCTGCCTCATTACAATTAAACGTAAGAATTCTTTGATCAACATAGATTTTTACATTATCATCAATAAAAAATTATTTTGTACCTTCATTTTTTAAAGCAGCCAACAATTTTGGAACCAGACTTTTCTTCCACAGAGCTAAATTGTGAATCAGTTATGTTGTTGCAATCTACGCATGAGAATTATTTTAATTCTAACGGAAATTTGGCAAATTAACTTGAACATGACATGGTCAGAACAATCCCATGTGATGCAACCAGCTGTGCTGAAAGGCAATAGACAGCCATAACACCACCTCAGTCACCATTTTGCTCTGACGAAGGAACTCATACTGAAAAGAAATCCAGTTAGAAAAGAATGGATCACTATGATATTAGAGCCACATATTTACCTGACATTAGTCATTACCAAAATGTTCTTACAGGCTCCACGTATCAGCCGATGGCTAATTGCCCTGAAAGAAATGTTTGTTATTTTAGAAGTAAAGATATTTAATGTAAATTAAGACTAAAAACAGTGAGTATAAATGGCTTTCTTTTCAGTAATGTAGCACTGAAATATAACATTGACATCCTTGCTTGTACACCGTTTCAATCCAAATTTGCGGAAAATTGGATGGTGGCACAACACCGACTTTAATTGTGCCAAATATTGCCAAACCAACTCTTCAGAATTAAATTAAACATGTTAATATAATTGTGAGCATAACAATTTAAATGTCACCGCCACTTGATCTGAGCTGTAATTACCGATGATCAGAGAGCGCGTTGCGACACAGTTTCACAAATTTGTATTAGCGCTATGAGCCGTGACTCGGGGAGCGTAGTGTTGTGGAGGCTGGAACCATTCGTGGGACATTTTATGAAGCTGGATTTGCTCATGGTTTTTCTGGTAAGGACTTTTATGTGCTCCATAACCCTTTGAATTATGGGGAATATGGAAATGGGTGTGTATTGGAGTTGGACACACTACACATGGGTGTCCTTCAGGCAGTGCACTGTGCGTGGATGTGTCAGGCGCAGGTAACAGGATTAATGTCAAACCCCACTCAGGTATAACTGCTCCCACAAACACCACCACACCACTCTGTCAGATGACTTTTAACCATGCATATTGTACATTACGTTCCCCTTACCATGGCAGAAATCTGTATGTAAATAAAATAAATGTAAATAGTTAGTAAAACATAGGTGGATAAGCTCATCCGAACGTGGATTGCTATTATTGTGGGTGTTTAAAATGCCAGTCCCGTAACAGTTTGCACTTCCTACTCAGATGGAGTTGGCTCAGTATCAGATGTTTGAGTGTAGTCTCCAGCTGTGGAGACGTGGCTAACATCACTGAACAGATGCTGACGATGATTCCCCGTAATGCGAAAGCTGTAGAATGCATTTGCTTCTTGTATTTTATATTTTACCTCGGAAAAAAATAAGCTTAGACCTAACACGTTTTTGCCTGTAGATAACAATTTTTATAGGTAAATTATAAGAGTATGGAATATTATTTATGTTATTTATATATTATATTATTTCTGATTCATCACAAGTGAGGAGAGACAGCGTTTGAAAGCATCCCTGTGGGGAATTTACTGTGGCTGATATAACCATTAATCCCTGTCCTTGATGATAAGAGGCTGGTTCAGAAAGTTTGCCCTGCGAGCTGCAGTTTCATCCGTCCCATTTTTCAAACATTTCATATAAAACATTCTAGTTTTCGAACAAATTTTACACGAAAAATGTAAGTAGAAATCTGTAGCTGGTCTGGATTTTAGTTTTTTGTTGTTTTGTAGCTACAACAGGCCATTATAAGAACTATTTCTGAGAGCTTCTTTGGTTTTGCAAAACATTCCAAAATCAAAACCACTTCACACAGTTTTTTGGGATTTGTATTTCATTCACTTTCACACACCTTTAACTTTTCAACATTTCGCCACGCTATGGACCACAAACATGTATATTAAATTGAAATTTTACGTGACATTAAATGTATCCATGATTTTGATCATCCAGGAATTGAAAGAGTATGGCATCACTGCACATCTACCAAGGCCCAGTCGTCCTCCTAAACTTAATGACTGAACAAGGACAGCACTGACCAGAGCTGTTACCAAGAAGCCTATGATGACCCAGGATGAACTGCAGAGAAGAACTATTAGTTCACAGAACTATTATTAGTCGTTCACTTCAGTGTTGTTTTCGTCAACGAAGACGATAACGATATCTTTTCGTTGACGCCCCTTTTTTAATGACGATAACGTAACGATGACGAGCTAAAATGAGCTCTTTGGCGATGAGAACATGACGAGACGTTTACGAGTTTACGTCAATGAGACGAGACGAGACAAAAATGGGAGAAAGTTTTTCGTCAGATCGTTCACAAACAGAGTTTGTGCACGGAGTGACGTGCGGTCACTGCTCGCGTACATCCTCCTCGGAGCGTCTGACATCCAGGTCACAGGGACTTTATTGTTTCTCAGGACAGTTTTCAATACCGTGGCGTATGAACACAGAAAGCACGTTGATGTAGGCTACGTATGTGCAGACAGCACTGTCGGTAAAAAAAATAAAAATAAAAAAACTCTCGAAGCGATGATCAGAGAACGAGGAGAGCGGGCGCTTTTGGGAAAAGTACTGTTCACAGTAGGCCTACCACTTCTGCCAGTGCCTATCGTGGTGTCAGCTGTTTGTCAAAAGCCAATAGACAGCTATTATTTATCCTAATTTCCAAGACTTATCGAAATTAATTATAACTTCTTATAATGAAACAGACAAAAACTTGACAAAAACCTTTTGAATTTTCGTCTGACTAAAACGTGACTAAAACGATCACATTTTGAAATGACTAAAATGTGACTAAACCTAAATGCATTTTCGTCCAAACGCCTAAGACTAAGACTTAAACTAAAAGGGCTGCCAAAAACAACACTGGTACACTTCACAAAGCTGGCCTTTATGAAAGAGTACCTAGAAGAAGCCATTTTTAAAAGAAAATCATAAGAAGTCCCGTTTTCTGTTTGCCAGAAGCCCCATTGGGGATACAGCAAACATCTGGAAGGTGCTTTGGTCAGATGAGACCATAATTGAACTTTTTGGCCTAAATGCAAAACGTTATGTGTGGCGTACACACTGCACATCTCCATGAAAACACCATCACCACTGTCAAACATTGTGGTAGCATCATGCTCTGGGGTGCTTTTCTTCAGCAGGGACAGGGAAGATGGTTTGAGTTGAGAATCTGTGGACAAATCTGAAAACTGCGGTTTACAAGCGCTCTCCATCTAATCTAACTGAGCTCGAGATGTTTTGCAAAGAATAATGGGCTAAAATTCCAGTCCCAAGATGTGCAGGACTGGTAGAGACATACCCCTAAAGACTTGCAGCAAAAGGCGGCTCCACAAAGTATTAACTCGGGGGGGGTGGGGTGGGCTAGATACTTTTGCAAATCTCAATTTTCATTTTTTTATTCATAAAAGAAAAGTTACAAATCATACATACATTTTGGATACTTATGCAACCCACTGTACAAAATGTAGCCACAGTTTACGACTTCACACATCTGCGCCAATCAGACCACCAGTATTCATTCATGCACACACATCATTCATTCTGGCCTATTGTACATGTTTTTAGTGGCAAAGGAAACCTACGCAGACACGGGGAGAACATGCAGACTCCACACAGAAAGGCCCCGTCCAGCCACTGAACCCGGGACTTTCTTGTGAGTCACGAGTGCTAACCGCTGTGCCACTATGCTGCCAGACTGCCCCCTAAGTGTCTTCATCAGGGTGAATTAATCCTGTCTTTACAAAACTTTTACCATAGGTTTGCATTTTTTTTTATTCCTGCAATTCTTACTGACTTCGGCTGTGGTTTCAACAAGGCTTAACAAAATGTCTCTCCCCATAAAGACATTGTGAACTTGTCTTGCCTTTGAATCTCCTCTTTAGGCACACTTAAGTGAAGTGTATAGCATGACTGTACCGGCCTTTACCACCAGTTAATGACTGTACCACATGGGGCTTTTTAACCTTTGGCTCTCCTCCATGTATAAATCTATTACCATTGTCGTAATTGATCATCTCCGTTCTTCTCGACTTATCCGGGCCACTTACCCATTCTCTTTCCGCGCTGCTCCTCTTCATCTTCCCACCAGGCATGACCGTTCACCCGCTCCTCTTCACATGCGCCTGCCTCCGTTTCATCCTTCCTCCCATTTATCTGCTCTCTTTCTCTCCCCTTTTCTCTGAGGCGGGAGCCAGAGCTGCTTTATCAGTGGCCCACAGCAGGGGGCATGTTGTACTGCCTCTATCCCCTCCCCTCTCATCCTCTGCCTCTGGACTCAGCACAGCCTACCGGTGCATTCCTGCCCTCTCTTAACTTCGTCCGGACTAGAACATCAGGTCACCACTGGAGCTGTCATTGTTTCCATTGATCATTTGGAGACGTATGGGGAACCAGTATGTTGCTAAGAGTGGAAAAGTGAGAGATGGTCAATTTCTTCTTCTGAAAAGCATTATGTACAGTATATAATGGATTATGTTTGGTAATAAATAGTACATGGAAGTCTTCTGCATTTTTTTAATTCCTATCCCATCGCCAAACCTGTTCTGAGCAGCTCGTAGGGTTAGGCGAGAGCTTATATTTACCTTTTTAAGAAATACAATTCCCACTGCTGCCTGCAGGGGGTGCTCCAACCCATGCGCCTTTTTTTTCTTTCTTTTTTTCGCAGGTATTTATCTTACAAAATTTAGCATTTGACTTTTGAGTAGACCAAAAACTGGGCTATAAGCTACAATTATGCATTCTTGTCCACTTTAGCATAGATATTATGAAGTGAAGGTGGCAAGGACATAAAGCTGAAGTTTCTATTCAGAATTTTGGGGGGAAAAAAGTTCAAGTCAGCACCACTTATGCCAATGACCACTTTTGCTATTACATGAACTTCTCACTGACACTGGTTGATGATTGATTGATTTATTAGGATTTGGCTCTTCTCTGCCCTTAGAGTTAGTAGCATGAAGCTTTCGATGAAAATAATGGACGACCATTCAGGCCATGTGTATTTCTTAGTTATATGGCCATTAAGATTGACGACTTTAATACGATTTTCTTGCCCGTAAATATCAAATAAAACGATTAAAATGCCGTGGTTTATGAGAAAATATAAATCTCTTATTGATTGCTGTGTTATTCCCTTACCTGCTTAGTATTTTTAGGTTGCCCACTGAATGCCCCATGTTTGCTCTTTGCTTCTTATCTTCTTGACTTTGCGTGTTGTTCATTGAAACTTCAAGCAGGATGAAGATCTGCTTTGTTCTAATCACATCTCAACCTCTCCTCCTTTCCCCTTCTCCTCATCGTTGTATTTGTTTTATCTGGGCTCACACACAGCCCTATTACTTGGTGCTTTCATCTCTCTCACACTGCACAGCCACCACAGAAAAATCGCGGCACCCATTAGCTCGCCTCAAACAACCTCGCCCAGCCTGTACCCGAGGAAGCCCAATGTGAGCTGTGTTGATCTGGATTTTATGTAGTAAAGTAAACAAATTCAAGAGTGGTGATCTTTCTAAGCAACAAATCAATAAAGTTAAGACAATTCTGTATTGCTCGAGGCTGGTATAAAGAGAATGGACTTCAAAGCTGTTCTAGTTGCAAGCTGCTGCTGTAGCCTCCAGGCGTATTAGGCAATTTTGTGTGTGTTTTTGGTCAGCATAGTTTGCAATGTGCTTATGTGGCGATAAAAGGTGAAGCCCAGAAATGAAGAAAATCTGCCAGCGCAGGAGGGAGGATGATCAGCCAAACAAGACTAACCAGAACAAGAATGTTTTTGTTTTGGAAAAAAAAAAAAAACTCAGACTGCACTTTGTTTACCTCATTGATCATGTCTTCTCACTTTGAGTGGCCTGGCTGTAAGCTGGAACTCTGCCTCTCTTGTTTCATGGTGGTGTGGGGTGAGAGCAAGCACGTCCCAACTCTTAAGTCACGATAAGTACACAAGATACTCTTTTGACTGCTTAAAGGTCAGCACACACTACACAACTTTTATGCCCAATTCTGGTCTAATTCTCAGTTGCGCCGAGTCTTCTTGACTTTTGTCTAGTCGAAGTCAGTCACACAGAGTCGTAAGTGTGCGGGGGTCACGACTGGACTCGCGTTCGAATTGTGTAGTGTGGGCAGCAGAAAGATGCGACTAGCCTCCATCCATCCATCCATTTTCTTCCGCTTTATCCGGGGCCGGGTCACGGGGGCAGCAGTCTCAGCAGAGATGCCCAGACTTCCCGATCCACGCATACCTCCTCCTCCAGCTGTTCTGGGGGGACCCCGAGGCGACACCAGGCCAGCTCGGAGACATAGTCCCACCAGCGTGTCCTGGGTCTTCCACGAGGCCTCTTCCCAATTGGACATGCCTGCAACAGCTCCAGCGGGAGGCGACCAGGAGGCATCCGAAACAGATGCCCTAGCCACCTCAGCTGGCTCCTTTCGACATAGAGCAGCGACTCTACTCCGAGCTCCTCCCGGGTAACTGAGCTCCTCACCCGATCTCGAAGGGTGCGCCCAACCACCCTGCGAAGGAAAGTCATTTCGGCCACTTGTGTCCGCGATCTTGTCCTTTCGGTAAATCGAGGGCTTTGCCCCCAGACTCAGCTCCCTCTTCACCATGACAGACCAATACAGCGACTACATCACTGCTGACGCTGCACCAATCCGCGACTAGACTCCAGTCGTAGGAAATCCAACATGTTTGATTTTTAAGCCTGATTTTGGGTGACATGTCCCCAAAGCGAACACACAGAATCCACCTCCTCCATCTTGAGGCCGAGGCCCGTCTCCTTCTCTTATTATAAAAAATATTAAATGTTGCCGACTTTTATGTCCTTTTGAAAGAACTTTAACCAAGTTCAAGGCTTCGTCGTAGCAGTAGCCTAGCACTGCGATGTTGTGCCATTGTTGACACTGTTGACCAATCGAGACACGCACACGTTTTCCCACGCTCACAAACACGGGCCTTGCGGATTTGGGCTTACTTTTTGAAGCCGGAGGAGAAATGAAGAGGTAGAGAGGGCAGGACGCTGCGTTATAAAACATCAGCTGTTTGTCAGAAACGTGTAGTGTGTTCGCTCTTCCGTTTCTCAGTCATTATGCGTGAACCCTCAGACGTTTTATAATCGCACTGAATCCAGTTGTGTAGTGTGAACCCCCCCCATTCTATATGAAATCGTTTAGGACTAGAAAAATCATGTATTTGCTCGTGTGTGCTGGCCTTTAGATGTATCAGCGGTCTTGTTCTTTTGACAGCTTAATAATTAACTCGCAGGAAAAACCCCAGTTATCCGCGTGAAAGTCTAATTATTTACTGAGCCGTGCTCTGGCACTCGCCGATGGTGTTATCATTCTGGACCCCACTCCACTACTGCACTTAACAGCAAAAGAGCAGTAGCGGGTGGCAGAGGGGAGTTTCTGAATTCAGAGGGCTGCCAAAAGTCATCCTTCTCTCTTGACCGCTAGCGAGCTGACCAGTGCCAAGTAATGTTGCCTATGAACCTGGTTAGAAGACGCACTTGATCCCAACTACAGCTGCCTGACACTTAATTAAGAGAGACCAGAGGACCCAGGAAATCCATCTAAGGTCTTGATTAACTGTCAAGCCAATCGTATCCATGTCCATCCTGGACAGCAACATGTTCAATAGGTCACCTTAAAGGGCAGCCTCAATCTGCACCTTTCAATCAATGAATTATCACTATCAGTTACCGAGTCATGATGCCAGCTCATGATGTTCCAGATGTTCCAACGTAGATGTGAAGGCATCATGATAAAATACCAACTATAACCTAACTTTTAATTCAGTATTTCATTTTTACATTGATGTTTCGTTTTCAGACACAAACGCACATAACAAAATTGTTGAAATAGCCTTGAACTTGTGAAATATCAACGGACTAGATTTTTATTGATCTGAAAGTTTGCAATTGAGAGTGATGGGGATTTTAGAATGTAAAATACTGAAGTTATCAAAACATTTGGACACTTAATGTTATGTATTTTCCAGTAGTTGCTTTTATCCTATGTTTGCTTATGATGAGAGATTGCAATAATTACATGCCACCCCAAGCTCTCATTAACTTTACTTTTTGTATTTTTCCACAACTTTTCAGTGCCGGTTCCTGTTACTTGCCTCTTGCGTGAGACTGATGGCATTAAAACCCCTTTAGAGAATCACTTGTCTCGAGCATACCACGCCGACCGGTCCACTTGAGAGCCGCTTGCCTGGTCTAGTGTTGTCAGCGTTGCCGGGGGCGACGGGATGCAGGCGGCAGACACGATGATGGCTCTTTAAATGATCTGACGAAACCAACTCACGGCACGGCAAGCAGCGACAGTGTGGGCCCAACGCAGCGCCCTTTCTTTGAACTCGCAAGAAGCTGCTTGTTTTTCACACTTCACTGCCGTTTGAGTGTTTGCCTTTGGAGCTGGCATGCTCACTACACTAGACGCTCACTACACTAGACGCGCCACGGGAAGCGAGATAAGGGCTGGAAGTGTTCACGCCGTTGCATCATTAGCTCCTGTTAGCGACTGCCTGCCTGACTTGGCTTTCTTTAATATCCTCCTGTTTTCTCTTCTAAACGGGGCGTCCTGGTGCGGTGACAGAGCGACTATCAGAGAGGAGCAGAGGCCATGGGTCTATTATGAGAACAGGATAAATACTCGTCCCTCCACCTCCCGCTGTGGAGCTATTTCCACCAACGGACACTCGCAGCGCTGCAATGGAAAATCCTGCGAAAATCATATCCACCATCACCCTTACCAAACAAGTGACAACCAATCCTTTAAAGGAAATTTCAAGGCTTCTTTACTGGCCTTAAAAGGAGACATTTGTCTTGAAAAAACAGAGCACTGCTCCAGCATGCAGAAAACAATTTAAGAACAATGACATTAACATTTTAATTTCCTTTTATTTTCGTCCTCCTTGTCTTGTGTAGTTCAACATGTTTATACAATCTGTGTTTCGGCCGTAGCTGTTGATCTGAGCTGCGGACTCTGCTTCTGGATCCCTCTTCCCTGATTTGGCCCGACGCCTTCACATCAGCTCCAGCAAGTGATTAGTGCTGCTGGCAACGCGAGGCCTTCCTTGGGGCACTTTCAGTCCACATTCACAAGAGCGAAGTTACGCTCTGTTTTCACAATGTCTTGGTTTATTTTCTTCAGTATATATTTCCTAAAACAGTTCTCCTATTGTAGTAGTAAAGTCCAGCAGTGACATTTGTAGTGTATGCACTGAAGTCGCCTTGCAAAAGATTAGACACATCTCGGATTCAAAAGCACATTTGAATGTGGTCTGGATCACATTTGAAAAAAGTGGAACACTGTCACGAAAAGATCAGATTCAAGTCCCACATAGCCATTAAATCTGGTAATTTCAACCCCTCCTCTTTTGCTTTAATCATTTTTTTAATCATCGTAGGAATTACGAGCGTTTTCATGTGAGCTCCCACTGTTCAAAGTAATGGGACAAAGTAACAATTATAAATCAAACTTTTTAATATTTGGTTGCTAGTTAATTAATTAATTTTGTTTGTTGGTTTATTTGGTCATGAAGTGCATGTTAATGAACATACATGGGTCTCATGCATATAAACAAGCCACACCGATTTGTAGCCTTGGGCTAATATCCACCTGTCATCCCCATGCGCACTCTCAAACACTCTTATTCATCCTGGCCTATTGTACATGTTTTTAGTGGTAGGGGAAACCGGAGTTCCTGGACGGAACCTACCCAGACACAGGGAGAACATGCAAACTCCACACAGAGAGGCCCCATCCAGATGGGAATCGAACCCAGGACCTTCGAGCTGTGAAGCATGAGTACTAACCGCTGTGGCACAGTGCCGTCCTGTTGCCCCCTTTGCAGTCAATTACAGCCTCAAGTCTGGAAGGAATAGATGTCACCAGACGCTCTACTCTAAATGTCCTCAGTACCTGCTTGTTCCTGGGGCATTTTCCTTGGGGCACCTCACCAATCTGTTCTTTTTTTATAATGTTCCAAACTGTTGATTTAGCCATTATCTCCCAAAATGTGTTTGTTTTGTTTTTTCAGCCTAATAATGACTTGCTTCATTGATAGTGATAGCTCTTTGGACCTCATGTTGATAATTAACAGCAACAGTATGCAAAATTAACTCTGGACATCTCATCTGTTCCTTATAAATGGGATCATGAGGGAAGAGAAGACACCAGGCTATGGAACAGCTGAGCAGTCAATTCCCATTACTTTTAGTCCCTTGAAGTGGGAGAGACACATACAAACGGTTGTAATTCCTACACCGTTCATCTGATTTGGATGTAAATATTCTCAAATTAAAGCTGGTTGTTGAAATCAACCAAGATTAAAATCGATTGTGGTGGTTTATAGAGACAAAAAGAAAAGAATTGAGTCGATGTCCCAATATTTATGGACTTGACTGTATAATGAAAGTTGACAGACACTTTTGGACTCGAGTTCATCTGGTTTTATTATAGACAGAATCAGCGCAGTGCTAATTTTTTAAAAACTTCATTTGCATCTACCTTTCACGCTTTCTCACGACCGAGAGCTGTATTTATCCCCCTGTGAACTGAACAGTCCTGAGAGAAGAGAGAATGTGCCACGGTCCCGCTGTAGCTTCCTGCGATCACCGGGCTGCGCACCACGCTTTAAAAACGTGACCCATAGTCTAATTACGCACGTGTTCCTGAGTGCGGCCCCCAAACCCCCCCACCCCACCCGCGCGTCAGTAATGGTGCTCCAGCTCTCTTCTGTTTTCCCACATTGTTTTTGGTTTTCTCTGGCTTCATCTGCCGGTGACAATGAAATGATTCCCATTGTTCTTTGTACGTTATATTCGTGAACGGCGTCCTGAGCATACTCTACAATACGCTTACATTCGGCTTGTTTTCTGAATTTACCAGTGTCTGTCTTATCGCCTCATTTTTAATTTACCTCCGCAAACACGCCAATGTAGTTATCGGAGCGTGCACCGCAAGCAGATCTGTGTGGCCTTGTGGCGAAGGTCAGTAAACAATGCATTTAGGAACCAGAAGGTTGAGGGAATGAGGCAGATGTTACACAACAAAGCAAGTGGTGAAGAAGGACTTCTGAGAATCAAATTAAAAGTTGTGATCGTTTGCTTGGATTGGCAAGGATTTGATTAATTGGTACTCGTGAGGTTTAAACTTAAGAGAAGTAGAAATATAAAGATCAAGACTTGTTTTTTTTAGACTTTCCTTTCTTGAGCCCCGAGCTTTGTCAACGTTAGTGAAAATAATGGCTTAAGTCACAGAGATTAGTGTGAACCAGCGTAGCATGTTCTGCAAAATCAAAATCAAATCAAAATGAAGCGACAGAAAATCTTTGAAAAACTTTGACTCTGACCAAAACAAAATTCACCAGAAAGACGGGTCATGCTGTAATATTTGGTTTCTTTGACAATGTGAGCCTGAACCTCAGCATTGTCATTTCTGAATATTTCTGTGCATCGGGGAAGAAGAAACCCATTAATGGACTAACCTGGGATCTCCTTTTGAAAGCTCACATATTTACAAAATGTTTTAAAAGTGATGTACCTAATGTTTCTCATATAATTTGAATTTGAAGTACATAGTTTCAGGCCGAGACAGAAGTTGTTCTGCGCTCAGAGGAGAGCGAGTGTTTGGTGCTTGTTTGTTATACGTAGCTGTCTGTCATTTTATTAATGATGATCACGATAATGATGATAATGGAACTACATACAGATGCCTTTTGGGCAAAATATGATTTTTTGTTTTGTTTTTTGTTTTTTTCTCTCATACCTCACGTACAGTTTTATAAATGAGACCCCTGGTCATTCAGGATGTTCAGGTTGTCAGCTGATCTCATCCTTTGGGCACATACCGTAGTCACCAACTGCAGCGACTCCAGATCATAACAGTTAGTTAAATCCAGGTGGCCACTTTTTTTTGGGTCATGCAGTGTATGACCAAAAAACCTGTATATCAGATGCCTTTCCTTTTTTTAAAAACAATTCTTTATTTGTAAATTTTAGCACTTTAAAGATGGGTACAATTTACTTATGTTTGCAAACATGAGCACAGCATTATTATTCACTTTCACAGAACACTGTCCCATCAAAAAACAAATAGAAAAAACAGAAAAACAAACAGAAACAGAACTTCAGGGAGTGACCACTATGTTGTCTTTAAAGTCTGACTCACAGAATCAAACCAGGCTTTTTAATTTTTATATAGGTGACCCATTTTTCCCAATACTCTAAGAACTTCTCTTGTTTTTGGTATACAAATGCCGTCAGCTCTTCCATTTTAAAAATAGTAATTGTTATATCCCACCATGCAGATAAAGTGGGAATATCTTGTGATAACCATTTCTGAGTTATGCATTTCTTGCTTGCCACCAACAGGATGCTTAACAAATACTTATTTTAGTACTACTTTTTTTCTCCATTCCTGTGGTAAGCATCCAAAGTAAACTCTGTGCTCTGTGAATGTTCATCCAATATTGTTTGATAAGTGGGCAATTCCATAGGATGTGAAAGTGATTTGCACGTTGGTCCCCACATTTTCTCCAACAAATAGGAGGTCGTCCGTCAATGTGTGTTTTTTGACATGGAGTGATAAAGAATCTTATTATTGTTTTCCAACCATATTCCTTCCATCTCTGTGAGTTTGTACATTTCCATTGGAGTTTCCATATTGTTGTCCATTCTTCCTCTGATATTGTCATCCCTCCCTCTTTCTCAGATGCCTTTCCTAATACACTATTTGTACACTGTCTTAAAGGCCACCGTTTTTCCATGCAGAGATATGTTCTTACCTGACCTTAGACAAGTTGATGTCTACCTGTCTGGTCTTTGTGCCCGTGGAAGAGCTTGGTCGCATCTAACTTCACCCCGTTTGGAGCTATAGGAATATGTTGGGAGAAGCCAAATGCTAGCAACATCTTTGATCGACCAGACAGGTACATATCAACTCATCTACGCTCAGGTACGAACATATCTCAGTATGGAAAATCGCTGGCCTGTTCCTTTAAGACTGGCACGACTAGCATGCAGTATATATTGAAATATTACATTAATCCATTGACTGTCTCACTTCTTCACTTCAAATTGGCTCAAGGTCAGTTTAGCTTATACAAAGAGCATAAACACTTTCCTGCTTCCATAATAACTGTCCTTTTGGCCGGAACAAAGCTATTTGAACGCGCCTTTGGAGCAGGGCCAAGCGTACATGCAGCAAGTTGAAAATGACTTGAGCAAATGTTATGAGTTTGCTTGATGTATGTATGTAATTAATTTAGATTTTTTTCTCTCCAAATGATCACTATAATATTTTATCTGGCTATAAAAGCAAGGACAATAACAAAATGCAATTGTTCTAATATAAGGTTGTGATAGATTGGTCGGCCGCCCCGTTTTTATTGTTCTTGCAGAGAATAAGTTCACTATGAAAGTATTTTGAGAATCCCTGGGGGAAGGTGGCAAAGAGCAATGAATGTGAGAATACCAATGAAGAGAGAAAGCAATTATTGTCCAGTCCATTCATGGGTTTATACATTACTCGCCTCTGGAATCTTTCATGAATGTGTGTTTTATGTAGTATGCTGGACAATGAATGGCGATTTAAACAAAGGTCAATCTCAATAATTGCGTGGTGAGTTTTAATTGACAGCTTATTGGCCAATCCTGTCAAAGAAAAAAATGCGCGGAACTGGGCAGCAGGAACAAAGCGAGATATAAAATATGATACTACCCAAGCCACAGCGTCCAGTGAGTTTGTGGTTGGAGAAGCTGGGAGAGTGTTTGATGGGGGAAAAAAGATGATGTCGTTCAGATACTTGACACCGATCAAAAGGAAAGCCTCGCAGCGGCAGTGAAATTATAGTGAAAGCTGGCCAGGAGCGTGGCCATGGTTTGGATACTACAGACTGAAAAGCAGGCAAATGTCTGTAAAATCTGCCAACTAATTGTTTTACAAACCTATTTAGTCATCTTAAGAACCATCATCCCTCTGAATACAGTGAAAGCTTGCAAAAATGCTTCACATCTGTGGATAGTAGCATTGGCGCTAGTACAAGCAACAGCCCTAGCAACATAATCTGACAGCTCCTTGCAGATAATGGAGTAATAATCTGAGGAACATCTCATTCAACTCTAATGGAACCAGTAAGACCAACCTTCTTCTGACACACTGTGAGGCTGGAGGTGTCGAGCTTGTCTTTGCCTCTGCGGGTCAGAATTAAAACGCAGCATGTATTGTTTTTATCGAAATTGTCCAGAACTAGTTTTGTGTCTGAAATCTATCATTCTAATCAAGTCACATTTGGTTTTGTTCATTGCCTTGTAAATGTATCTATGATTTATGCAAACGGGCATGAGGATACAATCACGGAGCATGGAGCGTCCATCACTTGCGGCCGGTCCTCGAGCTAAATGCAGGTTAGGTGGCAGCTTTTCCATTAAGCGCCTCTTACGTACTTTGATTGCGCTGTAATGACACAGACGTAATTAGCATGACGAGTGGTCCATCCGCTGATTGCCCGTGGATCGCAGGTTAGCATTAAATTCAGCTTTCCCACTGATTTTTGGTGTCTCTGTCACATTGCTAGTACTTCATTGTTTTCATTGTCGACAGATTTCTATGGCCTGAGTGATTGTTGAAGGGTAGTGCTGGCCTGTTTGCGTATATCTGGGGGGGGTGGGTAGTTCACGCAATACGAGTAATAACAGTTATTAATCTGTAGGTCGTCAAAACAATCAGGGGGAACTAAATCAAGCTGCCGGGCTGCTAATAAACAACACTCCTACATGACACGACTGTGGGTCCAGCCGATCATAAAGTAGTGACATTCGCCCACTAAGCTGAAGCTTGACGCTACGGGCATTAAATACTACCATTGTATATAGAATTGTCATTGCCTTTGTGAGTGTGGAGTGGGATCGTGTAATTGATCTTGGTGGGTTGGACTGTCGTAATAGAATGGCAGCCACAGCTTTGTCAGTCAGCCCACAGCAAGATCAACTTTTTATGCTGCTGTTCACCCGTCAAAAACCCGCCTGGAGTGGTGTTTAGCCTCACTCATGCAACTTTGGCCCGTTCTTCAGCAGCAGAAAGCGCCGTCGTGATTTCTGATTATGTTCTGCAAAACCCAGACTGATATGACATTGCAATATAACATTAGTTTTGTGATATCGATTTGGAATGGCTCTCGTTGACGTTGTTCAAGACTGACTGTGAGAGGAGCGTTTCCTGCTGTTTGGCTACAACAACGTGAGCTGAATCTGACTTTAGGCACAGTAAAGTGGTTGAGAATAGTTAAGAATGTGATGTATGTAATGTATCCATCCATTCATCCATCTTCTTCCACTTGTCCGGTGCCAGGTCGTGGGGGCAGCCGTCTGAGCTGCCTAAATCACATTGCACCAGCCCCTTATGGCTCCTCCTGCAGGTGGTGGGTCCACGGAAGGACGGCCTCAAGATTAAACGGGCCTGTTGGTCTCTCATAAGGGGCTTCTGAACCGCTCTCTGTCTGACCCGTCACTTGGGACCTGTTTGCCATGGGAGACCCTACCAGAGGCATAAAGTCCCCGACAACACAGCTCCTAGGATCATTGGGCGCTCAGACCCCCCCCACCCCTTTGTACGTGGTGCTTTAGGCTTTAGGTTAGGCCACAATTGGTTTGGCCCCTGGTCTTTTTCCCTAAATAAATGGGATTTGTATAGCTTTCATGCAGTTGTGGTGAACAGGTCTGGGCTCATTCTACAGATTAGGACAGGGCTGGAACATGTCACTTAATTTTAACATTTTTAAACTCTGTATAGTTCCTTTAAGTCACACCGGTCGCCTATAGTGTCGACTTAAATTGCCCAATGTTAAACCCAGGTCATTGAATGTCTTTCCAGACCTATTGTATTTTAAACATGAAATATAAATGCAAACTCACTCATGCATATGGCCACTCAAATGCTCTGAGAAGCATATCGAGGTGGTGAAGTGCAGTATTAATATTACACCACCAAAGTCTTAAGTTTGTTTATTTGACAGTGCATGTAAACATGCCATATCCGTTGTCCCCCACTTGCACTCTCAAACACACTCTCACTCAGCCTTCCCTATTGTACATGTTTTTAGTGGTAGGGGAAACCGAAGTGTGTGTCGGTGTGTGGGGGATGAAATACTGAGTCCTTGAAGTTGCGTTGTAGAAAGCCAGGGACAATAATGGTGATCTTGCACTAGCTAACTCTTTGTGCATTGCATCAGCTGGACTTGTTGTTCCCTAACTATGTTTGACTGAATTGTCTCTGTCAAATACATAGATCTAAATTCAATATTTTAAATTTGCTGACATTATACAACTGTTATGTCAAAAGAATGATCTTATTGTATTTGCTTGACCGTCTTGATCATTCTCTTGGTGTCAGAGATTCGACCCGCTTAAATTCTGCATATTTCTCCTTCCACTGTTTAAATGAAACCCTTTATGTCAATAACTTCTTGTTGAGAAACTGTTGTCCCTCGGCAGCTGAAACACATTTAGAAAGATATTATTCTTAAGATGTTTTTGTTTACAGCGGCACTATATCAGATTGTAGAATGATGAACCGGGAGCCGCTTCATTCCCTTACCTTGTTTCGCTTTGCTTGGTGTAAATGATTATGTTTTCACATTCAAAGGCTACACTTTCTATGTTTTTCTTTTCTACTCTTGTCACAAATTGTTTTTCCATTGCTGCCTTTATGTCTAGATGAACGGCAGACGCTACACATCCCTTTCCTTGATTTGTTTAAATGGCTGTCAAAATAATAATGGTCTTGGACTCCTTTCTTTATACACAGCTCTGAACTGTGACAAAGTTTACTATTGTTTCTTCCCTCAAAAACAGCAATAATGTGTATTCTTTGGAAGCTTTTCTGTCTTCGTAGCTTTGCGCGGTCTAGCTTCTGAACTTTTATTACTCCGCGGAGACGAGGAAGTGCTGTACCGTCACTCATATAACAAGTCGAGATTGTCAAGGTGGACCCGTCACACCATCATCATCTTCTATCAGATCAAAGCGAGTGGTTCTGTCTGGCCGATATTATGGTTGAGCGAGATGATGCGGGAAATGCATTAAAGCAAAGACGGGTGGGCTGACTCAAGACGTCTTTTCCTTTCATTATGTAAGTTCCCATTTCTCCTTTTACATGATGAATGTGTCGCGGGCAAAAGCGCTGATACGGAGCGATGTTCCGTGATAAAAAAAGGGTTGCAACTTTATAATATAAATCAAGGCCATTTTTTTAAGTTTTGGGGGGCATTTTGGCATAAATGAATGTGTTTTTATTTGTTGACTTCTGTTCTTTTCAAGTTCAAACACGTTATTTCACACTCTGCCTCTGACTCGGTCATGCAGACAGAATTATGAAAATGGTGCAAAGTAGATGAGCGTAATAATTATTGTGTTTCTGGGTCTGGTGTTTTTATATTTTTTAATATAAAACACATTTATTGGTAGAAATTGGCAAAAGAAAAATGTCTCATTACTGCATCCAGACATGTTGAAACCTCCTGGGGTTCAGAGAGGCTCTTGTTTGTCTCACAATGTGGAATAGCTTGTCATTGTTATTTCAATCAGGTCTGCTACTGCTCAGTCTGGTCTCCTAAAGTCCTCCCGTGGCTGTTTGTACACTCACCCTTCTGCTATCTCAAAACAATCTGTTCATTCTCCTCTGACCTCTGCACTTTCTCCCCAACACAGCACTAAATGCTCTGTTTTGGACCATTTCAGACGTTCGAGAAGGATGTTGGTGCAAAGGTTAAAGTTCAGAGTAGTCTGAAACTGTCCAATTTGTCGATAGGAGCTTGTTTCTTTTGTGTGATGTGTTGTTTTGCTTTACGCATGGAGACGAGTATCTGTTATGAGGCTATGTGGCTGTGGCCTTTGCTCTGCCCAATCCCGTCAGACCTTGGAAGCTAAGCAGGGAAGGGCCAGGCAGGACTTGGATGGGAGACCGTTTGGGAACACCAGGAAGCCTAGCGAATGTAATGCGTGAGTGAGTGGTTGGTGGTCGGAGGGGCCGATGGCGCAGACTGGTTGCCTTGCTTCTGTCAGTCTACCCCAGGGCAGCTGTGGCTACAATAGTAGCTTACCACCACCGAGTATGGAGTGAACGAATAGTGCAATGTAAAGCATCTTTGAGTGTCCAGAAAAGCGCTATATAAAACCAATGCATTATTATTATTATTAGGCCCGAGCGGCCTGGCAGGGCTCGGGCCTATTGTAATTGTACGGCAATGCGCGGAGCGCACTGAAGAAAGACGTGCGCGTAGCGCACGTCCCGAAAAGAGCGCACAGCGCTCAAGAAACAGAGCGCGGAGCGCTCCCCATGTAAGACAGTAATAGGGGGGACTCCCGGCACCACGCCCTGTCCGGTGAAATAGGCGTGTGCCGCGAAAGCGGCACATTTGTAACTGCTCGTGTGAAAAAAGGTGAAAAATCCAGTGAAGGCGCAACATTGACAAGAAAGCAGTCGATGACGAGCGCGTTGCGCTCGTCATCGACCATGGCCACTTCCCAATGCCCAAAACACTACTAGAGTGACTCAGGACATTAAGGCCTATCCAATGATATAGGTGTTTGCCGCGAAAGCGGCATATTTGTTGTTGCTCGCACAAAAATCTGAAAAAAAAACGCATTAAGAAATATTGACAAAGAAGTGGTAAAATACGAGCGCAACGCGCTCGTATTTGACAATGAACCTCACGGGTGGGTTACTGGACGCGAGACCTTTCCGACGATATAAATATGGGCCGCCGGAGGCGGCGCTATATTGTTATTGTAAGAGTTTTTCTTATTCTTATTAGGCCCGAGCGGCCTGGCAGGGCTCGGGCCTATTGTAATTGTACGGCAGTGCGCGGAGCGCACTGATGAAAGACGTGCGCATAGCGCACGTCCCGAAAAGAGCGCGCAGCGCTCAAGAAACAGAGCGCGGAGCGCTCCTCATGCATTAGACAGTAATAGGGGGGACCCCGGCACCACGCCCTGTCCGGTGAAATAGCCGTGTGCCGCGAAAGCGGCACATTTGTAACTGCTCATGTGAAAAAAGGTGAAAAATCCAGTGAAGGCGCAACATTGACAAGAAAGTAGTCGATGACGAGCGCAACGCGCTCGTCATCGACCATGGCCACTTCCCAATGCCCAAAACACCACTATAGTGACTCAGGGCATTAAGGCCTATCCAATGATATAGGTGTTTGCCGCGAAAGCGGCATATTTGTAGTTGCTCGCAAAAAAATCTGAAAAAAAAACGCATTAAGAAATATTGACAAAGAAGTGGTAAAATACGAGCGCAACGCGCTCGTATTTGACAATGAACCTCACGGGTGGGTTACTGGACGTGAGACCTTTCCGACGATATAAATATGGGCCGCCGCAGGCGGCGCTATATTGTTATTGTAAGAGTTTTTCTTATTATTCTTCTTCTTCTTATTATTTTTCCTCTCCCCCAGAAATCCACTTTCCCACCGACGAAAAGTCCTGAATTTTTGCCCAAAATTCAATTTGGTGAAAAGAAAAAACTTCACATCTCCAAATTTCAAAAATTCAAAAAAATGGCGCGTCAGCGCCCCCTGGAAAAACGACGTTAACATTGCGGCCTATGGCCAGACCCCCCAAAATAGCGAAAACCCCCAAAATTTTAGTTTGTCGTAGACGAAAAAAATTCGGCACAGTGATTGGTCACGTGAAGCCAAAAAAAAAAACATATTACGCGGTTGCTAGGCAACCAACTATACGGCGGCCATATTGGCCAGAAGAGCGACCTGGCGCCGAAGGCGCATTTTCATGCCCTCGCATTTGAACGAACTCGTCCTAGGGCGTTGAACGCAGCGACTCCTCGGTCGCTCCAGATCATCTACACATGTGGGGCATTAAAAGTTGTTAAAAACTTTCTAATAGGATTCCTGGTTTTGTCATGGCAACGCCATGAATTTGGCGTTCGTTTTCGGCGTTCGCCGTCACCTTCGAAGAGTCATAACTCGCACATACTGAGGCCGATTTTGGTATAACTTGAATCGTTGGTCGAGTCGTCGGCCCCGGATGTTTTGATATGGGAATTTTGAAAATGGGCGCGATAGCGCCCCCTGCAGAGCACCGAATAAAAATGAATGGAGAAAAAAAGTAAACTTTGTCGTAGACAAATAAAATTTGGCACAGACATCCGTCACGTGACCTCGATCAAAAAGTAAATTATGGCCACGCCCATTTTCCCACCGTGTTGCCATGGCAACGACCCGAAATAAAGTTTGGCGTAGCCAAACCAAAATTGGTACACACCTTCGTCATGACCGTCCGAACAAAAAAGTACATTACGTGGTTGCTAGGCAACCCACACAAAGTCGGCCATTTTGGGAAATATCGCGTGATCTGGCGCCGAAGGCGCCGTTTCTTGCCTTTGCTCTTTCATAAACTCGACCGAGGGTGGCAGCGTCATTTTAACGACATATGGCGCGGCAGCGCCCCCCGGTTGTTGCGGTGGCGTGCGACGGCGTGCGCCAACCGGCCAACGCTGCTCGCGAGGGCCTCTAAATGCCGCTTGCGGCTTTAATTCTTATTATTATTATTTTTCATCTATCCGTGTTTTTTTGGAATAACTCGACGAGTCGTCGACGAAAACTCACCATTTTTTGCCCAAAATTAAAAATCCCGGCGATACACAGTGTCAATGAATCCCAATAAAAAATGTTGAAAAATGGCGCGTTAGCGCCCCCTGGAAAATCAGGATTACATTGCGCCTATGGAGAGACTCGAAAATTTAAGTTCGTCGTTTTTGCCCAAAATTCAATTTGGTGAAAAAAAAAACTTTCAGATCTCCAAATTTCAAAAATTCAAAAAAATGGCGCGTCAGCGCCCCCTGGAAAAACCACGTTAACATTGCGGCCTATGGCCAGACCCCCCAAAATCCCGAAAACCCCGAAAATTTTAGTTCGTCGTAGACGAAAAAAATTCGGCACAGTGATTGGTCACATGGAACCAAACAAAAAAAGATATTACGCGGTTGCTAGGCAACCATCTGTATGGCGGCCATCTTGGCCAGAATAGCGACCTGGCGCCGAAGGCGCCTTTTCGTGCCCTCGCATTTGAACGAACTCGTCCTAGGGCGTTGAACGCAGCGACTCCCCGGTCGCTCCAGATCATCTACACATGTGGGGCATTAAAAGTTATTAAAAACTTTCTAATAGGATTTCCGGTTTTGTCATGGCAACGCCATGAATTTGGCGTTCGTTTTCGGCGTTCGCCGTCACCTTCGAAGAGTCATAACTCGCACATACTGTGGCCGATTTTGGTGTAACTTGAATCGTTGGTCGAGTCGTCGGCCCCGGATGTTTTGATATAGGAATTTTGAAAATGGGCGCAATAGCGCCCCCTGCAGAGCACCGAATAAAAATGAATAGAGAAAAAAAGTAAACTTTGTCTTAGACAAATAAAATTTGGCACAGACATCCGTCACGTGACCTCAATCAAAAAGTAAATTATGGCCACGCCCATTTTCCCACCGTGTTGCCATGGCAACGACCCGAAATAAACTTTGGCGTAGCCAAACCAAAATTGGTACACACCTTCGTCATGACCGTCCGAACAAAAAAGTACATTACATGGTTGCTAAGCAACCCACACAAAGTCGGCCATTTTGGGAAATATCGCGTGATCTGGCGCCGGAGGCGCATTTCTTTCCTTTGCTCTTTTATAAACTCAACCGAGGGTGGCAGGGATGGCATAACCACGTACGGCGCGGCAGCGCCCCCCGGTTATTGCGGTAGCGTGCGACGGCGTGCGCCAACCGGCCAACGCTGCTCGCGAGGGCCTCTAAATGCCGCTTGCGGCTTTAATTATTATTATTATTATCATTATTATTATTATTATTATTATTATTATTATTATTATTATTATTATTATTATTATTATTATTATTATTAATGTTGTGCTGTTGTTCATGATGCGGCTATCCGGTATAATCTGTGTTACTATTTACTGTGATTGTCTTATTCATATGGATTGACAGTGATCCAGAAAATGTATAATTTTCCTTTAAGTTGCCAAATGCAATTGTGACGTTTACCTGCTTCTGGGTACTTTGGCCTTGATATTTTGACGTTTTCGATGAACATGGTTAACCTCCTTACCTCCATCTGAACCAATCTTGAAGGAATAGGCCACCGTCTAGTCTTCACGCGTGCCCTCTGTCACATAGAAATATTACTACGGCTTGCAATATAGTTCCCCTTTTTATGCGCCTAGAAAATCGACATATTGGATCGTGTAAAGGCTTATGTAGCCATATTTAAATAAGGAAAGAGCTTGGTAGCAACTAACTGCACCTCAGTGTGAAGCTATACCTATGCTGGGAGAGGCTATATGCTAACGCCGTCTGTGCTCTGTTTACGTGACTGGGGGAATGCGTAAAGACCAGACAGCTACATATCAACCCGTCTAAGCTAAGGTTGAACATATCTCAGTATTTAAAAATGGTGGCCTATTCCTTTAAAGCTTCCTGAAAAAGCATCAAAAAAGCAAGAAGTGATGAAAAAACGTGGAAAAAAAGTGACGACGACAACTCTCAGTATCAGTTTGGTAGGTTGTCGCTTTCAAATGAGGTGTTACATTGGCCTACAGGCTGTAAACTCTCAAGTCACGAAACTTTTTAGATTTGGGTGAAGCCGAACTGGGGAAAATGTGTTTGGTTAAGAGGTTAAAAGCTCAAATGAGTATGACATGTTCCCCTTTAAAGCAATGTCAACCACAGACTCAAGCCCCATGCTCCATATTATGACAGCACAGAAACTAGCAAATTATCATTCTTCTTAACTCCCGTCCCTGTGGTCTGTTGTTCTCGCCCCTGCAGTTGGCCCTGGAGGACCCCGTGCACGCCGTGTCTCTGCAGCAGGTGGTGTATGAGAAGCTCAAGGCGCAGCAAAGCCTGATGGGCGACCAGAGCTTCGGGCCGCTCATGGAGACCGTGGACACAGAGCTGGTGCGCCAACTGCAAGACTTCCTCCAAGTGTTCTGAGCCCGCCAGCGCCACCCGCCGTCTCCCACCCGCACCACGCCTGCCTGACCCCACCCCCCTCAACACCACCTCTAGTACTGCGAGAGAAAAGGAGCATCATCTGTGTGTTATGGGTGGGTGATGTGACGATATGAAATCCAGTTTTTCCAAATCCACTGAAAGGGTAAAACTGCTGTTGATATAGAATAGCCTAGGCTCTACAGAAGTTGTATGAAACCCACATTACCCTAGCAGTAAATATGATTTGAATTCAGAAACTTGATATAGTTGCCATTTCCTCTACTGGCAACATATGGACATGAGTAGAGTATTTTACGATATATTTCTTTTATTTAGATTAGTAGTAGTGGTAGCAGTGGTAGATTCTGGTCAACAATACGGAAAAAGATATTGACAAAAAATATTTGTGTCAATATTTTTTTATAGAAATTCTCTGTGAACAAAATATGATTAATGGAAAGAGTCAGGTTTAAAATTCTGGGATTATTTTGTTGATAAATTGGATTCTGTGCATCTTATTTACTTAAATTTGCTCTTTGAGTGAACTTGTTATTACTGAATTAACCAGTAAAAATGATTTAGTTTGGGGTGGGTGAAAGCGCAATAAATGAGCTTACAAATCCTGGGGGAAAGTAGTATTAAAGCAGTACTAAGTAACTTGTTTACCTTAATAATCGTTTTCGTAGTCCCTCTGGTGGTAATACAAGTGTTTATGGGATGATGGGTCTTTCATCTCCCCCTGGTGTCTCTGGCCAGAAAACCACAATTGCAACTTCGCCTACGGGTCGGAGGCCCCAATACACACTAATGGAATCAAGAAGAAGAAGCTAACAGGCTAACGGACAAAGCTAACTGTGGGCTAGCGCCACTTAATCAGTGAAAAAGATTATCTCCATTGTGTCTGTCAGCGTAGTATTTACTCTCACGGATAATAAGTAAAAAATCGCAACATGCTACGACACCTGCAGTGGCCTCTAGGGGCATGAGTTACTTAGTACTGCTTTAAGTTCAAGATTGAAATGTTTGGTTTTGGTGCTAGAATTGCTAAAAGGCAGAGAAAAGGCTCTTTGAAGCAGACCAGTAGGAATCAGCCCACTCAGTTTTCAATCTGTCTCTCCAATTGATCCCACTGTTCATATCTTATCTACCTTTATATTGTTGCCCGTCTACAGTTTCAGGCTGCTCATCCAATTTCAATAGGCCAGAACCAGGCCTGCTTTGAAGCTACAATAAGTAAACCTAGGATACTTGATTCAGTGAAATCTTACGACATCTCAATGCTTATATCATTTCTTTGTTTGCCTGTAGGCTTCCTATTTTCTAGCAGGTGTTTCAGCTTGAAATAAGAAAAAAAAAGGATTTAAATTGGACCGGTAATCAAGGCCTCACAAAAAAACGAAATCTCTTGAGAGTTGTATATTCTAAATTCAAGTCACATGTGCCGTCTGGATTACTTCATGGCAGTGAGTGTGGAGCCACGCTAATGCCTTATATATATATCCACACCTGGCCTTTTCTACTGTCCCCACATAATATCCCAGACCGTAAGCCCTTCTCTCTGTTATCTCCACTCTGTCTTTTATCGAAGTGGACTCTATGAGGAGGCATGAAAATGTAAAGACCTCTTTGCATTTGGATATCGCACACACAGTCCCATCCATACCCCAGAGCTTCCGCGCAGCCCGACTAGTTTATTCTTTCTGTGAGGTAATGAGATGGCTCGAATCTCAAGCATTTTGTGCAGGTGCCACAGCAGGAGGCTCGGACTTCATTTCGATGGAAAAGACTGTAGCAAGAAGTGAGAACCTGAAGGACCTAAAGCAGTGTTTACAAAATCTATTCTTAAGAGAAAAAGATCTGTAATTTTGTATGTATATAGTACGGATGAAATTCTGCATGTTCAACTTTTTATTTGTTTTATGTTTTGTTTTCCATTTTTAGAAAAATAATAATTTTGTCATAAATGAAAGGTCAGAATTATGTGACTACTGAAAGGTTTTGTTGTGTTTTTTTCAATGAATGGGTGGTTTTCATAAGTGCTGAACCACAATCCTTTGTATATACAAACTGCTGCTAATTCTCTGTCTCGGAGCACTTTAATAACCAAAAAACTGTTTCACATTTGCATCCTTTTGTAAAAATCCTCTTACAGCACCAAGACTGAGGAGCGCGGGTGGCTTTGTTTAATGTTAAGTGAACTAAACCAGCTGACGATGTCATCTTTGTTTTATTACAAGCACCTGACTATTAGTGATCTCTGCTCACCTTTTCTTTGAATGAGACGTTTATGAAGAGAGTCAGAGTTATCAGTGTGTGAATTGTGGAGACTTGGGGAAATATTTGGACGGCAGAGCAAGTAGAAATGAACTCTGTAAAGGCTGTGAATTGTTCATAAATACAAATGTCAAAGAGTTTGGTTTGCTGAGAATGACCTCCCCCCTCTACCCACTGCTGATCTCTTTATGGCATTACGACAGTGACATTTTGAAAATCGAGTTTCATAATGCACTTATGATTCTGTAGGTTGGTGTCTTGTAGAGAAGCAGGCAGCTTCTCACACTCTGTTCTCCACCCCCGCCAGTCTACTCATTATGTTTTGTCTAGCCTTCATTGATGTGACAACATGAATCCACCTGATCAAATGATTCAAAAAGAGAGGGGCTAGATAAGCGAAACATAAAGTTGAATCAGTGTAAAGGTCAATGTGTATTCTCACAGTCCAGCATGTGCAAGCAGTGAACTAACACCAGAAATACTGTATGTATTTTTATCCACGTTAATCTGCAAAGAATTCAAAACATTTGGTGTCATTTATTAAAATAAGTGCTAAATAGCGAGTGCAACCTGGAAAATAGCATAGAGCCAAGTTTTTAAATTGCGTGTGCAACAGTATCAGGGCCCCAAATCAGATTGAATATGAGGTGTGAATACCAAAATGCTGTGTGTGTAAAAAAAACAAAAACAAAAAAGTGAAAATGCCTCTGCTTCTGATCCACTTTTGTACATGCTCCTTATTTAGCACATGAGCAAATGGTAAATGACCCCCATTGTTTTAAGAAAAAAAAAAATAGAAACTGCTCTATTTTTGATGAAATGTTCATGTGTTCCCTCGGTCTGCTTCTCCTTTCTCATGGATGACCTGTCTTAAGTTGATGACACTCCCTCCTTGGAACCCTGTAAGTAGAGTCGCCAGGGCCGTTTCTAGCTGCACGCAGACGAAGCACATGCACAGGGCCCAAAGCAAAGTATTGACCGTTTAGCCAAGAATCTGTTATGTCAATCTCCTCTGAAAGTCCTACTCTGGGATTTTAGTTTTTATAAAAACATGCCCCATCATCATTATGTTTTTCACTCTTAATGTTTTCTTTTATATCTCCTAAACAGCATCTTGTGTTTGGCCCTTTTGAAGCTAGCAGCGACCCTGAGTAGCTGTCTGAACCACTGCCTTCTGCTTTCAAACCCCAGCTTTTGTGTTGACAGAGTTCTGTATTGAGAATGAAGTGGCACACATAGTTAGGAATCTAGATCATTTGTTTTGAACTGATCCTTGTTGGGTTTTCCAAAGCCTTCAATAAACTATACTAATCTAACACAATCTCTGCTCAGCACTTCCTTTCTTGTTTCTTGTGTGTGGTGACATCTGTGGTGGTATTCACAACTGCAAATAAGTGTACATGATTGCACTGTGCTTTAGCCAGAGCAGAAGCTGTGGTTTACACAATAAGAGTATAATTGTGTTGCATTGAAATGTAAATTAAAAATTACTGACCGAACTGCAAGAGTTAAACCATTCGGAGATGCTGGTCCAGTACATCTGGAAAGGTGAATTACAGCACACCCGGAAAGTAGTGACACCCCTTCACTCATCCCACATTTTGTTATACAGCCTCATTCCAAAATGTTTCTTTTTCTTGTCTGGGTTTGGAAACTAAACAGACAATCAGCAGCGGTTGTAGCCGAAAGTGTGGTCTGGTCCGTGAATATTAAAAGACCGGTCCGGACCATAACGGACCATGACCTCTAGGGGCGCTGTGCACTGGTCCGAGTGGTCCCTGATGGTCCCTGAGATGGTCTCTAGGTCCCTCGAATGGTCTTTGGGCTGAATTAATGGTCCTGTGTATTATGTGTGGCAGGAGTGGAGTCCTAATAGGTCTATATCAATATTTCTCATTCATATTGAGGAAAACCAACGATTTGTTTTGGGAAGATTTTTTATTTGAAAATCATATTCTTTTTCCGGATGGCTTTCGACATTATCTGTTTCAAACATTGCTCTATATTCATTCCAACCAACTGAAATATGCAAATTTGCGACATTAATGATCTTTTTTTTAATTGTACTCATTACGATTATAGACCACATCTACTGACATTCTATAACACGTTGTAGATATTACGTGGCCTAACGGGTTACGTGCATGACTGTGATGTCAATGGTTCGAGGTTCGAGAGTGACTTAAAGTGTTATTTTTGGTTTCAAAACACAGAAGCATTTTACAGTTTTTAAAATGATGAACGAATGAACGAATAGTGCAATGTAAAGCGTCTTTGAGTGTCCAGAAAAGCGCTGTATAAAACCAATGCATAATTAATTTATTGAAATAATGTTACACTCCCCTTTTTATACACTTCCCCTTTCATCTTGCTTTACATTTCTGGAATTACATAGTGCAGATGGTCGATGGTTTGATTTCCTGTGTAGCTCTATGAATTTATTTGTTTATTGTGACAATTAATGGGATCTTTGGATGATTTTTTGCTGTTTGGTAATTAGCCTAAACTCATATAAAGTTAATACACTGAATAGTATTTGCTCCCATTTTATAAGTCCCTACTAATAGATCAGTAGTTATCATATTAAACAGGTTAATTCACTGTTCTCTTACCTCTGGACATTGGACTGGACTCTGCACTAGAGAATTACAGGAGTCACCTTTGGGGATGCTGTTCACTAGTCCGCCAGTGGTTTGTAACAGACCGTGGTCCTTGAAGTGGTCCTTGGGCCCATGCAAGAATCAGGGACCACTGGTCCGAGTGGTCCGGACCAGTCAGGGACCGGTCCCTGAGACGGTCCTTGGTCTGAGTCAATGGTACCTGTTATTTATGACTGGTTTCTGCTTCATACAAGCATAAGGGACCACTGGTCCGAGTGGTCCGGACCACTGGTCCGAGTGGTCCGGACCACTGGTCCAAGTGGTCCGGACCAGTCAGAGACCGGTCCCTGAGATGGTCCTTGGTCTGAGTCAATGGTACCTGTGGCCTGTGACTGGTTTCTGCTTCATACAGGCATCAGGGACCACTGGTCCGAGTGGTCCGGACCAGTCAGGGACCGGTCCCTGAGATGGTCCTTGGTCTGAGTCAATGGTACCTGTGGCCTGTGACTGGTTTCTGCTTCATACAGGCATAAGGGACCACTGGTCCGAGTGGTCCGGACCATTGGTCCAAGTGGTCCGGACCAGTCAGGGACCGGTCCCTGAGATGGTCCTTGGTCTGAATCAATGGTAGAATGGTAGCCTACATGTTACTTATGACTGGTTTCTGCTTCATACAGGCATCACTGGTCCGAGTGGTCCGGACCAGTCAGGGACCGGTCCCTGACATGGTGCTGCTGAACATGTGGATCACGTGGGTGCTGCTCTGCTCAGCGAAGCTCAGGCCAATTTGCGCTAATAACATATAACAATAATAAAATGATTCAAGAACTTGTAAAGCCACCACTCCGTTCCGGTTCATAACATTAATCCATATGTTGTGGGACTGCGGAACTATCGCAAATACTCCTGCTCGTAGGGCTCCATAGGTAGAGCGCAGGGCTCACGCGTACAAGGTCGGTGGATCGATCATGTCCCCACCTCTCTTTTTTTTTTTTTTTGACTGGGAACCCGCTGGGAAAAACATTAATGCTGATCCGTATATTCAGTTTATTTGGACATTATAAAAACTGTACAGTTATCAATGATGCTAAGAATCATTATCATAAACCGTAAAATGCTTCTGTGTTTTGAAACCAAAAATAACACTTTGAGTCATTCTCGAACCTCGAACCATTGACATCACAGTCATGCACGTAACCCGTTAGGCCACGTAATATCTACAACGTATTATAGAATGTCAGTAGATGTGGTCTATAATCGTAATGAGTACAATTAAAAAAAAGATCATTAATGTCGCAAATTTGCATATTTCAGTTGGTTGGAATGAATATAGAGCAATGTTTGAAACAGATGATGTCGAAAACCATCCGGAAAAAGAATATGATTTTCAAATAAAAAATCTTCCCAAAACAAATCGTTGGTTTTCCTCAATATGAATGAGAAATATTGATATAGACCTATTAGGACTCCACTCCTGCCACACATAATACACAGGACCATTAATTCAGCCCAAAGACCATTCGAGGGACCTAGAGACCATCTCAGGGACCATCAGGGACCACTCGGACCAGTGCACAGCGCCCCTAGAGGTCATGGTCCGTAATGGTCCGGACCGGTCTTTTAATATTCACGGACCAGACCACACTTTCGGCTACAACCCCCTCTCCAGACAATCCACAATAACTGACCATCCACCACTTTTTCAATACCTCCAGCAAAGTAGAGAAAGTTATTCTTCAGAGTTGGGTATTTCCCCAAAACTTGTTTACCAGGTGTCAAGGATGAAAGGCTTGGGACAGCGTCTTCTGTGTGACACTCGCCTTCACCACCATCAGAGTCGGTCAACTTCTCAGTTCTCGGTCAGTGAACTGCTTTTCTTCTTCTTTCGGCCCACGGGTCACTTCCGGCCTGCGAGATGATTCAATCCTGCCCGCAACCTGTGGAGCATTCATTCCTCAGTATGTGAAAGCCCATTCCTGTGCGGAGTTATGATTTTTTAAAGTAATAACCAGAATGCTCACTCCAGCCACTAAGGGGCAGCTTAAATTTAAAAAGGAAATTCCACACGTGTCCAGCAGAGGGCACTGACATAAGAGATCAGGATATAAACAGCACGTTATAACCACTTGGTAAAAGGACAGTGATTGAATAATGACTACAATGTAGTCGAAACGTCTGACCGAATCAGCAGTATTTTTTAATCACGGGTCATTATTAATTTATTGTTTATTACGTTTCTTCAATATTTTCCTGTTTACATTATATGGATCCCGTGATCCAAATTGTCATTATGCATGCCATTCAGCACAGTCATTTTTGTTTTTCGTTTTACAATGCAGTAGTAATATATCAAATTGTGTGCCACAAATGTAATATGTCAATTTTATCATGTGACCTAAGCATCTCAGGTCACTGAAGGGTAATGAGTAAATTTCCCTCAAATAACTACAGAGTTTGGACATACTTTATTTTAGAAGTATCTCGCCTGATTTACTGGTTTCTTAAGCCATTATTCCACATAGCGCGACCCGGCTGTTTCCACCACACACGCACCCGCATTTATTGTGTGCTGCGCCCCCACGGAGGAGCACGCTGTGCAGATTGTCTTTAAAAGTTTTGTAAACCGCGATGAGACCAAATGTGGACGAATACTGCCTTCTCATTCAGAGGAGCCAAGCTGTATTAAAACAGAAAAAAAAACATACAAATGTTATGCTAACACCAGCTAAAGCTGCGCTAACAGCGGCTAAATGCTAATATTGTCAAAATCCCCTTTTACAACAGCCGTATGATGTAAAATATTAAATCCGTATGACCTGCATGTTAAAAGTGAGGGCTGTCCACTCTCTCAGAGGCCAGAGTCTGTTCACGTCACAGCAGACACGGACTAGCGCCCTTTGGCCACAGCCAGAGGTCGGTCCCAAAACCTATACCTGGTCAGACCGGTTTGGCCCTGGCCTTTGTTATGGAAAAGGTCGACAAAACAGGTGAAAGAGCCGTTTGGCTGACACGCGCCTGAATGTGGATTGTGGATGTGTTATTGTCCTAAGAGAGCACTGTTTTAGTTAGTGAATGTTTTTCGCAGTAAAGTCAATATTTGCTCTTTAAGAAATACCAATGGAAATATATTTTACTGGAGCTTTTGTTTATAGCAATACACTTCCGATATAATTTTGCCCCCAGTGAAATTTACTTGGAGACCTCTGTTTTAGATGATTATATACTATTCATCATGGAAATGATGAAAACTGATAGTCAAGTTCAGTGTGAAAGCTGACTCACACTTTAGCCTGGTCTCTCTTATTAGCTCTAAAACACAGCGACCCGACCCATCCCACTCTCCCTTACTGAAGGATCAATAAAAGAGGGGGAGTATGAATTTGAAAGGGTAAGGGTTGTAAGGGTTAGTTACTAATTTCTATCATCCCAATTCTTCACAGGAATTAACTTATAAGCATGTCAAACTGCTGAGCAGAGATATAAACATTGTTGACTGGACTAACTGGCTGGTCAATTTAGTTGTGTGAGTTTCACTTCTGTCGTCAGGGGCTTCTTCTTACTCTCACATGCCACTAACAACAAAAAAAATGGGGTGGGGGGGGGGGGGGAGTGATACTACAGCAACAATACAAGACAAAAAAGTTTAAATCAGTTTTCAAGGTATTAGCTTTCAAATTACCTTCTATTTTTGGGTACAGCCGAACTGGAGAAAATGCGCTCAGTTAAGGCGGGGGGGGGGGGGTAAGAGGTTGAGGTCATGTTCTACATTAGTGGTCAAAGTCAATATAACTGTATAACTGTACACTGCTCTTTCTTTAATGTCTGCTTTGATTTTTTTTTATAAACGTGTTGTGCAAGTCCAGCTGGGTGCTTGCTCTTGCCAAAGGACACCAAAACAATTGCTCGGCAGGCGAGCATCGATCCATTCGTCTAAAGTGCTCCACGATAGACTGGTGGCAGGCGATCACTCGGGTGGCTGAGAGAGTGCGAGGGGGCCATTACAGATTCCATAATAGCTGCACTCGGTTCACCTTTCACAGGCCGGACATTCACTTCTCCCGCTTTGTCATTGTTTACAAAAGTTGTCGGCTACAAATCTTTTTTTCTTAGGTAAATGTCTCTGCACAGCCATATGGGTTCAGATTTTATTTTTTTTAAATACTAAAAAGTAGTAAAGCTAACACTTAAATATGTATTAAAAAAATGCTAAAACTATGTATGTTTTTTCCACAGGTGAGTGCTCAGTTAAATATCTCATTTTATTTGTATTTCTGCTTTTATTGTAATGCACTAAATGTAGCGACATCTTAAAGCATAAAAATAACTTTTACCAACTATTTTGTCTAAAATGCTAACAAATGATTAACGACTATACAGGTACAAACTTGAAGGCGCACCAAAGACTCCGCCCACATTTGTAATTTGAAATTACCCATCATATGTGTGTCAAATTATATGTTTATATAATTGGGTTTAAATGAGCTATTGATGGACCTCATTAGCTGGAAGCGTCACAGTCTATGCTGTTGTGTATTCGCGCGCTGCATTCTGGCACTTACCAGAAAAGCACAAGTAAACAAGTCTTAATGGCATGTCATTAAATTTTAACCAGTTCTCTGTTAATCGCTTGTAAAAGAGTTACCGGGTCTATACTTTGTTCACTTATCTGCCGCTTGTGTTTCGGGGTGATGAGGTTGCGGTGACAGCGCGTGGGGGTATTGCATTGATTCAGAATGTGACATTTCCAGTTGAGGTGGTCCATAGAGGCATGTAATTAAAACCACAAGTCCACAACATGGCCCTGACAAGTATGCGAACTGCTATGTGCAAAACAATAAAGTTCCCTTATCTGAAATACAATGCGGACTATGGTGATTAATGGTTTTAATATGGCAAGGAAGATACTTCTGTGCGACAATGGATTTGAAAGTTCCAGCACTGCAAAGTCATTCATCACAATAGCAGTGGTTAACCTGTAGGGAAGCGGTTTACCACCTGCACCGCAGATGGAATTCTGGGGGATTTTAAGGTTCATTCAACAATCTGGTTCTTAGCAAAATTGTACATGTGGCTGCTATATCATAGTGTTTATTACAACCCTAAGCATGAATGGCTGAGTTTTACTAAGATATTGAGCAGATCTGATTACTTGAAATGTGTTACAAGCAACATGTCACTGCTCAACACTGGATTGAAGCACATGTAAGTAAGCAAGCATTGATGCTCAAAATGTCTAGGGCTGGATCTCAGACTCACCTCAGTGAGCAAAGCTTTGTGCTCAAATAGGCCAATGTAATGCAATGGACGTGTGCCTGTATTTAATTCCTTAACCAGTCTGGAGCAGGGATCTACTACAGTGGAACACCCGTAGCCTTTTTCTCAACTGCTAAAACATTACCTTGTGGAGCTGTTGTGGGGCCAACCCACCCACTTGCAGAGGTTCGGCATAGAGAGGCATGTGGAACTTCTGTGACTCGAACCTGGAACCTTCTGGCCATGAGGCAAAAGAGACAACAACTGCCCCCCTAGCCCGGGCAGATATACAGGATTGCAGCTACATACCATCCAACTGATATCTCATCGACATTTGGATTGATGTCTTGTATATCAACACTAAATAATGAATTAGACACACAGCAGTACAAGGCCGGAAGAGCTCAATGACCAGAAAGTTCTTGGATAATGTTTTCGACATGCTCCAAGCTGTGAAGAAGCCAGTTCCTCTCGCAGGTTGTGTTCTGCTTTGATGTGTGCTGTCAGAAGTTGCCTCTTTTGCTTAGACTCCTCTGGTCTCTGTCTCACCCCGTCAGCAAAAAATGTTCCCGTTTTATAGAGGGGGATAGCTCTAAAATGATTTGGCTTGTTTGAAGAATCACACTCTCTCTGCTCCATTTCTCTCTATTATATAATTACCATTGATTTTGAATCTTATCACACACACTGCATGCAGAATTTCCCTCTGGCTTATAATATCGATCTCATCTACTGCAATTATGTTGTCATTTAAACTTCCACGCTTTCTAACTTTATTTATTTTTTATCACAACACAGCATATAACAAAAGAATGGCTGAATGGAGGGAATAATCACATAACGTATAGTTCAAATGCTCGCGTCGAGTGATGTCCCAGCTACAACAAACGGGGTCGTTACGGAGCAACTTAAAGAGGAAATCTTTTTGAGCTTTTACCCATTTTACAAAGTTTTTCATTTGTCAAAAACGTACCTGGAGTAGCGATTGTAACAGTAAAATTATTGTATTCCACTTGATACTGGTGTTAATCGTGGGGCAGCGCCCTCTAGTGGCGGCAAACTCTATAAATAGTGCGGACGACGTGAGCCCGGCACCATTCTGTCAATGCGCAGCCGAGGTAAGGTCACGGTTGTTGGGGTGTCTGTTTAAGTTGTATTTCTACATTTAATTATCATTTGTATGAATGTCGTATGATTGTAGAATTATTAAGGACATGTTTTAGTTATATAATTTCTACATTTTTATTTGATTATTTGTTAAACCACCACTAACGGTTTATAACGTGTACCCCCCCCCACTAGCTGCTATGAGTGTTGGTGTTCCAGGTTCAAGGCTGACCAGCCGTTTTTGTCTGTTGCACAGGTACATTTATTTATTTTTACATTTATTGTATTTATTTTACCATTCTGTCAATGCGCAGCCGAGCTGCTATGAGTGTTGGTGTTCCAGGTTCAAGGCTGACCAGCCGTTTTTGTCTGTTGCACAGATAAAGAACCCTTGTAAAACAACCCCGTCTCCTGACCGTTACTATCTAACACAACGCAGAGTCATCCACGTTACACTGGTGCCGTGACCGTTTTCTGTGACAACATCGAGCGGAGGTTAGCCTGTGGACACCGCGACGCAAAAGCCGCCCGGCAGTTACATCCAGGATCCAGCGGGACTTGCCAGCGCCAACTGCCCGCCCTCCACGCATCAAACTCGGGGCTGCTCGGGCTGCTCGCTTCGGCCAACGTCTGGACCGTGCGTCAACTGGAGCGCGCGCCCTCGGAGCTACGCAGTACGCACCCGCCCTCTACGCATCAACCCGTGGCCGCTCGCGCTGCTCGCTTCGGCCAACGTCTGGATCGTGCGTCAACTGGAGCGCGCGCCCTCGGAGCTACGCAGTACGCACGGACTCGTTGCAGCTCAGACGAGGTGGCAGTGATCTGCATCGGTCCTTGATGCTCTCAGGTTTTACCATTGATGAGGTTAAATGGTATTTGCGCTAATACTGAATGACTTTATTTTATATGTGGCTTTGATACAATGAACTTTTTTTTTCCTTCTCCCCTACAATTCTGAGTGTGATTTGGGCCAATTTTGACAACTATTTTAGTTTCACCTCAAGTTTGTTTTGTGAAGTTTTATATTGAATCATGGAGAGTACTCCTGTTGGAAGAGGGAGGGGCCTTCCAGTCTACACCTCTAAGCCTTTAGCTAGTCTAGGCAGAGGTGCTCTTTTATTTTATCCAGAAGCATCCACACCAAAGCTGAGCTATGGTTTAAAACAACCTGGTTATGTTTCTTCTGTGAACCAAAACTGTAATGTGCGCCCTGATGCACAAGGAAATGAGGGTGTAAATGAACAACTGCTAACTGATATAGCATCACACATTGGGCTTTCAATTGGTGAGAGTATTGCATCCTGCATTGAGTCACGTCTGAGTATTGCGCCTAGTGCAGTCGGGGCATCGTTAAATGACCCTTCCCTATTGAATGTCATTGTGCGCCAGGACGTTAAAGAGCCTGTGAGTTTTAAAGGGGATGGTAATGACACATGTTCTGTTCAGGAGTGGGAAGTTATGATGCTGTCATATATGAAGAAAAGGGGCATCCCTGTGTCTGATCAAGCTGATGAGGTGCTGTTGAAGCTCACAGGGAGGGCGCGTGAAGTGGTTAAAGTTGGCATACATAGTAAGCGTGTGTTGACCCTGACTGACGGCCCAGAGCCCATTTTTGAGATGTTAAAGCAGCACTTCAGTGACACACTGACCTCTAGTTTACCACTAGCTGACTTTTATGCGACAAAACCCCACTCTGGTGAACAACCCCTTGACTACTGGCTAAGACTAAACAGAGCCCTAGAGGTGACTGAGGACTCTTTGAAAAGACAAAGCAAAACATTTGACTATCTATCACATGATTTGGCTGCGATGTTCATTCAGAACTGTCCTGATACTGAACTGTCACTCATTTTCAAGTGCAGACCACTGCAAGAATGGACTGTCGCTGATATTCATGACAAGTTGGTTGAGCACTACAGAGACCATAAGCAGGCATCTAAGCAGAAAATAAACACTGTCTTGTGTTCGCAGCGCCAGGAGGTTGCTGCTCCTGCCCAGAGTGTGAATCCCAGTAATGCAAAACCATCACAAGCTGCTGTTGTGTCGCCGCCGTCTGTACAGCAGGCAGAGGATTCACCTGACCGCCTGGACAGAGTTCTTGCCCTGCTCGAACGTGTACTTGCTCAACAATCACAGCAGCCCAGATATGTCAGTAAGTACAATGCACGCGGCCAGCCCTCCAAAGTCAAGCCTCTAGCGCCCTGTGCCGTGTGCAGTGATAATGGCCACACTACTCAGTATCACTGCAGGTCCGAACGTCTGTGCTTCACCTGTTTTGCACCTGACCACACGCGCGCGGAGTGCCCAAATGCTGTCAGTAAGCCCGGTGTTGTTAAGTCCACAGCGCAGCAGCAGGAAAACTAGCAGGCCTGCATGTGGGAGGGGCAAGTGTTAGGCCTAAAAATGATTCCCCTAATGTTAATGTGAGTGATGAAGAGGAGTTTATCTATCAAAGTATTTGCAAAGAAAGAGAGATGGGACGCACACCCGTAGTTCAAAATGTTCAGAGACTTCAGCAGCATGATCAACTATTCTATGAGAATGTAATACTGAGCGGGAAAGTAAAAGTCTCTGCTTTACTAGACAGCGGTTCGATGGCCTGTACTCTAAGTGCTAGTCTAGTCCCCCAGTTGCTGCAGCAAGGTGTTATAGACCCCACCCTTGGTGAAACGGACGCTGTATTAATTGGATGTGGCGGGTCCAGAACTCTACCTGTGGGTGTGTGTGATCTCACAATGGAAATGTATGGCTGCAGTGTAATTGTCCCGACTCTCGTTGTCAATGGCCAGAGCGAAGATCTGATTGTTGGCAGTAACCTGTTACGGTACGTGATCAGTAGACTGAAAAGGGACTTCCAGAGCCAATGCCCTTCAGTGCTCACCTGCGGGAGTGATGCAGAACGGAGACTGTTGAGTTTAATGGCAGGAGTGGAAACTGAGGATGTCTCGGATGTGATCGGAACTCTCAAACTCAGGAAAGCTGTTACTCTGGAGCCTATGACAGAGCACCTAGTGTGGGCAAAGCTGCAGTACGTGGACAAACAGTTGGCTGGTAGTGAAGTTATTGTTGAGCCAACAAGTGCTAAATCCAGTCCGAGAACAGTCATAGTCGGTAGAGCTGTTGCACTTTTAAGAGCTGATGGCTGGCTGCCTCTCAAAGTAATAAACCCGTCCCACAAATATGTCACTCTCAAACGTAATGCTAAGATAGCTGACGTCTCTTTGTGTGAATCAGTGGAGAAGTTTGGTGCTCAGTCTGTTCAGCAACAGGTACAGATTCAAAGTGCTAGATCAAATGTGCCCAGTCTTGTTTCAGATACCTCCACTTTACCGGACTGTCCCCAATTTAAGTCGCCGTGTCCTGACTCTAGTTCTCTCCAGTCTAAGTTAAGTGAGCTGGGTCTGTCAGACATTGATGTTGAGTCATGTCAAGTTTCCCCTGAGTACAAAGCTAAGCTTGCTGAGCTCATTGTGGAGTACGAGTCAATTTTCTCCAGAGACAAACTAGACTGTGGCAAGGCTACTGGTTATCTGCACCGTATCAGAGTCCTAGATGAAAAGCCTTTTCGGCTCCCATGCAGGCGCATACCACCAACGCAGTATGAAAAACTAAGACAGGCCTTGGATGAAATGGAGGAGCGTGAGATTATAAGAAAGTCCAGCAGTGAATTCGCGTCACCCCTCGTGCTAGTCTCAAAGAGATCAGGAGACTTGAGAATATGCAATGATTTCCGCTGGCTCAATGCGCGCACAGTAAAGGATGCGCATCCGCTCCCTCACCCCGCCGATGCCCTAGCTGCTCTAGGTGGTAATGCCTTCTTCTCAACTATGGACTTGACCTCAGGATACTACAATGTGGAAGTGCATGAGGAGGACAAGAAATATACAGCTTTTTCATCACCGTTCGGATTGTACGAGTACAATAGGATGCCGCAGGGCCTTTGCAATAGTCCGGCAACGTTCATGAGGATGATGTTAAGCATCTTTGGCGACCAGAACTTTATGAGTCTTTTATGCTATCTGGATGATGTTTTAGTGTTCGCCCCAAATGAAGATCTGGCCCTCGAACGTTTGCAAATGGTGTTTGATAGGCTCCAGTGCCACAACCTTAAACTCGCACCAAAGAAATGCAACTTCCTGCGACGCTCAGTTAAGTTCCTTGGTCATATCATTAGTGCCAATGGTATCCAGTCTGACCATGATAAAGTTGCTGCCATAACCTCCTTAAAAGAGTCAGACCTTATGGAGGATGGCACTTCAGTCCCCTCACAGCGTAAAGTCCGCTCCTTTCTTGGTATGGTTGTATATTACCAGCAGTTTATTGAGAATTGTTCAGCCATAGCCAAGCCGCTGTTCCGACTCACGTCAGGGTCCAAAGGTCCACGTGGAGCTGGTAGAAAACGCCACAGGACTCGTCAAAAGTTAAGAACTGACGACTGGACTGATGAATGTAAGCTGGCTTTTCACAAACTGAAACAGGCCTTATTAGACCAAGTCGTTCTGGCACATCCAAACTTTAACGACCACTTTCTGCTCTCAGTTGACGCCTCCACAGATGGGTTAGGTGCTGTCTTGTCGCAAGTTCCTCCTGGTGGCACAACAGCAAGGCCAATCGCATTCGCAAGTAAATCCCTCACTTACGCCCAGTCAAAGTATCCTGCGCACAGATTAGAGTTTTTCGCATTAAAGTGGGCAGTGTGCGATAAATTCCACCACTGGCTGAGAGGTCATAAGTTTACCGTGTGGACGGACAATAATCCATTGACATACATTTTGTCCAAAGCTCGTCTAGATGCGTGTGAGCAGCGGTGGATTGCTAAACTTGCGCCTTTCCAGTTCGATATAAAGTACATCCCTGGCCCCCGAAATGTAGTAGCTGACGCCTTAAGCAGAGAGCCGTTCGTACAGTCCAGTGCATCCCACCGTTTAACAAGGGTACCGTATAATGAGTTACTTGCTGAGGCTGCTGCTGTCGGTGCTAATGGCGTTCAAGATGCTTTTCGGTGGTCTGCTAACCCACCTGACACGACATCTGAGTGTGGCCAACCTGTTGTTCAAGGTGTGGCAGTTGCTAGGTCTGGCTCGTTATCATCGCTAGAGGTCGCTGCTGTGCTTAATGAACTTAAAAGCCGCGATTCAGACTTGTGCTCACACGCGTTGCTCCTGCCCCAGTTCACGCAATCAGTCCTGTTGCCCCCACAAATTGACTCTCAGGTTCTCTCCCACAATGAATTAAAGGACAAACAGAGAAATGACACAGATCTGAGCAAAGTCATTTTCTATGTGGAAAGAGGAAGGAGACCATCAAGGAGGGAACGTGCAAAGGAATCTGCTGGTGCAAACAAAATATTGCGGGACTGGGAGAAACTAACTATGAGAGATGGAGTACTATACCGTGTGAAAAAGGATCCCGTCAATAAGAGAAAAACATACCTGTTTGTTGTCCCCCTCTCATTGCGCCACAAAGTGCTAAAAGGTGTTCATGATGAGGCTGGCCACCAGGGGCAGCAAAGGACTTTGTACTTAACAAGACAGAGGTTTCACTGGCTAGGGCTCTCTCGGGATGTTATGGACTATGTTAAACACTGCAGGCGCTGTGTAGTAAGCAAAACCCCTGAGCCTGAAGCCAGAGCGCCTTTAGAAAATATTAGAACCTCTGAGCCCCTTGAACTTGTCAGTATTGATTTCTGGACAGCTGAAGATTCTGCTAATAGGTCCCTTGATGTGCTTGTTGCAACAGACCATTTCACTAAAATGGCGCACGCCTTCTTGTGTCCTAACCAGTCAGCCAAAGCAGTCGCCCATCAGCTGTGGAACAACTACTTCAGTGTCTATGGATTTCCAAAACGTTTGCATTCTGATCAGGGAGCCAATTTCGAGAGTGCTCTGATAGCGGAATTACTACATGTTGCAGGCGTGCAAAAATCGCACACTACTCCCTATCACCCAATGGGTAACGGCTCGTGTGAAAGGATGAACCGTACTATTGGCAACATGATTCGAGCACTTCCACCAAGAGCAAAACATCGTTGGCCCCAAGCTCTAAAATCACTGACGTTTGCATACAACTGTACTATACACGAGACAACTGGCTATGCCCCATTCCTGCTCATGTTTGGGAGAGTTCCGCGCCTTCCAGTGGACGTTATGTTTGGCTCTGTGCTCAATGATCCGGAGGTTGTGGACTATGACCGCTATGTTGAATCCTTGCGTCAAAACATGAGAGAGGCTATGGCAGTAGCACAGTCGACAGCAACAAAACAACTTCAGCGCCACACTGAACTGTACAATAAGAAAGTGCGCGGTGCTCCTGTTGAGGTGGATGATCGTGTGTTATTGGCCAACAAAGGTGAACGTGGCAAAAGAAAGCTCGCTGATCGCTGGGAGAATAAAATCTATGTGGTGGTGGAGAAAAATTATGAGAGCCACACATTTAAGATTCAAAACCCAACAAATGGACAGATGAAAGTCGTACATCGCAATCTGATAATGCCAGTGAACTTTTTGCCCTTACCCGAAACCGAACTAAATAACCAAGAGGAACAAATATTGTCCCCCGTGTCGAGTTCAGTGGACCTCAGTAGGTCTACAGTCGCTGATGCATCCTCAGAATCGGCAGAGTTTAGAACCAGAGCATGGGTGTCGGAGTTGCCATCAAATACGGGCAGTGTGACAAATGTGGAGGATGCTGTCCCGGACAATGTCCCTTTGAATGAGCCAGAGAGTGGTTCTGTGGACTCTAGCCTCGCACAAACCCCTGTCCCACACCCTGACCCAGAGACTACTGTGACCCCTGACTCTGACATGCCTATCGTCCCCACTGTGACTTCAGCTAACACAGTAACTGACCATAGGTCTAGAGCTGGACGTTTACTGAGACCAGTGACTCGACTTATTCAGATGATGCACCAAAAATCTGTTTCAGTCCTGTAAATTTTTTTACGGACTTCAGTACCCATTTCTTTGGGGAGAGTTTTGCAACATTTTGGTGATGTTGCCATTTTGAGTTTGTACTGTTTGTTGTACAAGCGTGATTTTTGTTTTATGTACTTCGAGGTGTACCTGCAGTTACATTTAACAGAATATGTAAGTGGGCATATTCTATTTACCCTATGTGTGTAGATGGGTTTTGGCCATTCCGGTCTCACACTGATCCCACGGGGATAGTTTTTTGCTGGGTTTTGTAGCTGTGTCAGGTGCTCGACATAACCTCGCTAGTACGGTTGGGAACTAGAGTGCTTTATATGTTTCCTGTACACATAAGTATGGATTTTACACGCTGTATTTTTTTTTTGTACCCTGTGCAGTGCTGGTCTATTTTTTTTTGTTTTTTGTTATGGGTCAAGTGGAATTCAGCAGAGGGGAATGTAACAGTAAAATTATTGTATTCCACTTGATACTGGTGTTAATCGTGGGGCAGCGCCCTCTAGTGGCGGCAAACTCTATAAATAGTGCGGACGACGTGAGCCCGGCACCATTCTGTCAATGCGCAGCCGAGGTAAGGTCACGGTTGTTGGGGTGTCTGTTTAAGTTGTATTTCTACATTTAATTATCATTTGTATGAATGTCGTATGATTGTAGAATTATTAAGGACATGTTTTAGTTATATAATTTCTACATTTTTATTTGATTATTTGTTAAACCACCACTAACGGTTTATAACGTGTACCCCCCCCCACTAGCTGCTATGAGTGTTGGTGTTCCAGGTTCAAGGCTGACCAGCCGTTTTTGTCTGTTGCACAGGTACATTTATTTATTTTTACATTTATTGTATTTATTTTACCATTCTGTCAATGCGCAGCCGAGCTGCTATGAGTGTTGGTGTTCCAGGTTCAAGGCTGACCAGCCGTTTTTGTCTGTTGCACAGATAAAGAACCCTTGTAAAACAACCCCGTCTCCTGACCGTTACTATCTAACACAACGCAGAGTCATCCACGTTACACGATGTCAGAGCAAATGTCACACTTGCATTGGTAAAGGCAGCCACACACTTTGATTTTTTCAGATATAGGCCTGAGAAAGGGTCCTGGTTTACCTGGTTACACAGAAGTGTCATCATATCCCATCATGGGACCTGTTTGAAACTGAAGTTTTAGTCATCGGTCCTGAGGCCCAGAGAGAGAGACTTTTACCCAAACTACAGTCACTGTCTTTTAATCCTTCCTCACAGGTGAAAAACCTGGGCGTGATTTTTGACTCTGAGCTGACTTTTATTCCACACATTAAGAATATCACTAAGATAGGTTTTTACCATCTAAAGAACAAAGCCAGAGTCCGCCCCATTCTCTCTCTCAACACGGAGACGCTCATGCATGCTTTTATCACCAGTCGTATCGACTACTGTAATGCCCTGCTCTCTGGTCTTCCCAAAAAGAGTATCTCAGGTTTACAACTCTTACAAAACTCAGCAGCTCGTGTCCTGACGAAGACCAGGAGGCGGGACCACATTACACCGGTTTTAGAATCGCTGCATTGGCTCCCCGTGTGTTTCAGGATCGATTTTAAAGTTCTTTTAATGTTTTTTAAATGTCTTAATGGTCTTGGTCCTTCTTATCTTTCAGAACTGCTTTTACCTTACGAACCTTCACGGCCCCTTCGCTCCTCCGGCAGGGGTCTCCTAGTTATTCCTAAAGTCAACAGGAAAACTCACGGTGAGGCGTCTTTCCAGTGTTGCGGCCCTCGCCTCTGGAACGACCTGCCGGAGGAGCTCAGGGCTGTAGAGAACGTTCAAGTTTTTAAGAGCAGGCTCAAGACCCACCTTTTTAGCTTAGCCTTTAACTGATATTTATTTTTGCTAGGCCTATTTATTATTATTTATCAGCACCTTATAATTAATTAAATTGACATTTAATAGTTATTATTTATTTTGTATTTATGTATTTTACCTCTCGGTCTTATTTTTTATCATCCTATTATTCAATTTTACTCACATACTTTTATTTATTTTAACAGTTTTTATGCTCTTCCAGTTTCCTCTGGAGGAGCCCTCTGCCTCGGGAGCGGTGATTGGCTGTGGCTGCTGGGGTGCTGTCTTGTGGGTGTCTGGATAGAGGTGTGGTGTTGTCCGGGCACCCTGTGTTGGTCCCTGTGGCTGCAGCCGAGGTGCCGCTCCCGATGCAGACGCTCCTTGGATGGTGTTCCCTTACCTGGTTTATCTGCACCCAGCCTTATCTTAGCCTTTTGTCCATAGTCTCCACTGTTTTACCTTGAGTGTGTATTGTGTGCTTGTGTGGTGTGTCTCTGGGGAGGTGGGTGGGGGGAGTGTGAATGCGACAATGTGTCTGTATTTTTGGAAGGAGGTGGGTGTGAGAGAATGTTTTTAAATCTGTAAAGCACTTTGTGTTACATGACAAGTATGAAAAGCGCTATACAAATAAAATTGATTTGATTTGATTTGATTTAAACTCAGAGCTGGACAGGCCATTGGGAGCACCAGGAGTCCAGCAAGTCCAGCTGGGTGCTTGCTCTTGCCAAAGGTCACCAAAACAATTGCTCGGCAGGCGAGCATCCATCCATTCGTCTTAAGTGCTCCACGATTGGAGCACTTAAGACATACCTGGAGTAGCGATGTCAGAGCAAATGTCACACTTTCATTGGTAAAGGCAGCCACACACTTTGATTTTTTCAGATATAGGCCTGAGAAAGGGTCTTGGTTTACCTGGTTACACAGAAGTGTCCTCTGTATTTTTACAGCCTGCAAACCATCATGGGACCTGTTTGAAACTGAAGTTTTAGTCATCGGTCCTGAGGCCCAGAGAGAGAGACTTTTACCCAAACTACAGCCACTGTCTTTTAATCCTTCCTCACAGGTGAAAAACCTGGGCGTGATTTTTGACTCTGAGCTGACTTTTATTCCACACATTAAGAATATCACTAAGATAGGTTTTTACCATCTAAAGAACAAAGCCAGAGTCCGCCCCATTCTCTCTCTCAACACGGAGACGCTCATGCATGCTTTTATCACCAGTCGTATCGACTACTGTAATGCCCTGCTCTCTGGTCTTCCCAAAAAGAGTATCTCAGGTCTACAACTCTTACAAAACTCAGCAGCTCATGTCCTGACGAAGACCAGGAGGTGGGACCACATTACACCGGTTTTAGAATCGCTGCATTGGCTCCCCGTGTGTTTCAGGATCGATTTTAAAGTTCTTTTAATGTTTTTTAAATGTCTTAATGGTCTTGGTCCTTCTTATCTTTCAGAACTGCTTTTACCTTACGAACCTTCACGGCCCCTTCGCTCCTCCGGCAGGGGTCTCCTTGTTATTCCTAAAGTCAACAGGAAAACTCACGGTGAGGCGTCTTTCCAGTGTTACGGCCCTCGCCTCTGGAACCACCTGAGGAGGAGCTCAGGGCTGCAGAGAACGTTCATGTTTTTAAGAGCAGGCTCAAGACCCACCTTTTTAGCTTAGCCTTTAACTGATATTTATTTTTGCTAGGCCTATTTATTATTATTTATCAGCACCTTATAATTAATTAAATTGACATTTAATAGTTATTATTTATTTTGTATTTATGTATTTTACCTCTCGGTCTTATTTTTTATCATCCTATTTGTTCAATTTTACTCACATACTTTTATTTATTTTAACAGTTTTTATGCTCTTCCAGTTTCCTCTGGAGGAGCCCTCTGCCTCGGGAGCGGTGATTGGCTGTGGCTGCTGGGGGGCTGTCCTGTGGGTGTCTGGATTGGAGGTGTGGTGTTGTCCGGGCACCCTGTGTTGGTCCCTGTGGCTGCAGCCGAGGTGCCGCTCCCGATGCAGACGGCTCCTTGGATGGTGTTCCCTTACCTGGTTTATCTGCACCCAGCCTTATCTTAGCCTTTTGTCCATAGTCTCCACTGTTTTACCTTGAGTGTGTATTGTGTGCTTGTGTGGTGTGTCTCTGGGGAGGTGGGTGGGGGGAGTGTGAATGCGACAATGTGTCTGTATTTTTGGAAGGAGGTGCGTGTGAGAGAATGTTTTTAAATCTGTAAAGCACTTTTTGTTACATGACAAGTATGAAAAGCGCTATACAAATAAAATTGATTTGATTTGAACTCAGAGCTGGACAGGCCATTGGGAGCACCAGGAGTCCAGCAAGTCCAGCTGGGTGCTTGCTCTTGCCAAAGGGCACCAAAACAATTGCTCGGCAGGCGAGCATCCATCCATTCGTCTTAAGTGCTCCACGATTAGAGCACTTAAGACGTACCTGGAGTAGCGATGTCAGAGCAAATGTCACACTTTCATTGGTAAAGGCAGCCACACACTTTGATTTTTTCAGATATAGGCCTGAGAAAGGGTCCTGGTTTACCTGGTCACACAGAAGTGTCCTCTGCATTTTTACAGCCTGCAAACCATCATGGGACCTGTTTTGAACTCAGAGCTGGACAGGCCATCGGGAGCACCAGGAGTTTTCCTGGTGAGCTGACGTACTTAGGGGCCGGTCTGACCTGATGAGAGTTCAGACCCGTATTACGCCGTACTGGCCAACAAGAGATACTGCATGTCTTACTGATGTGCTCCTCAATAATTTGGATGCAATTACACAGTGTGGCCACTAGACGTATCTGACGCTTTTTATACACCTCCGTTGACATGCTTTCTTGAGTTAGTAATGGTAGTAATGGTTCTCTTGGATAAAATATTACTCCTACCCCTCACATCATATTTGCCATTATAAGTGAAAAGAGTTTATTGTAACGCCCTTCGGGACCAACAGAACCTCAGACCTGTATTTTATACATTTTAGACAAATTTGTGAAAGAAGTGCATGTTGGGAGTTGTCGGGTGACTTGCCTTCCTTCCCCTTGTATCAGTGTGCGCAGTTTGGAAATAGCTTCTTGTTTCCTTTGAAAGGATTTACAATGTTTTGGCCTTTTTGGGATTTCTATTTTCACGCCGCACCTCCCTAACTCCATGGTGAGTTTTTCCATTTCATTAAACAGGGGTTACTTTTTTCAATCGCATAGCACCAGTCTATAGCACACTACAATGATGACGAAACCTTCTGTTGGTCTGTAAATACAGTAAATTAGAATAACTGCCTTGTATAAAATTGCTCTCTCAAAATGGCTGTAGTGAATGTCTTGAAATAGGCCTCTGTCTCTTTAAGAACCTCTGACTCTTTCCGACACGCCCCCTCCACATGTCTGTGGCATCAGTGGGGAGGGGGCTCTGCTGAGGAGCAGTGGTTGGTTACTCGGCTGGTGACGAAAGCTCGGAGGCGTCTCCAGGAGGTGGGGGCGTTCCTAGGAGGACTCAGGCAAACCTATCTGTAAAATCCATCAGAGTTTTTACAGATTACTCAAAAATACGTGAATGTGCCACGGCAACACTTCAGGCATGTTTTTAATGAGGGAATGACAAAATAACATGATGTAAAGCTTGAAAAAGTCGATTTTGCAGGTTTAACTAAACCTACAGTTCGATCATTAGGTTGGGGTTGTAAAGTTAAGGGGAGAGGAACCTCCTTATTGGAACGTGCATTTTAAGATTGTTTAGAAGTTTTACCAAAGTTGCAGCACGTTGTAAACAACAAGATTAAAGTTGGGAGTGCTCTGAGGTGTTAGCTTGAATTCGGCAGAAACCGACTCAAATCTTTGGGCACCCAGGCGAATTTGCCCTAATTCCAAAATGAGTCAATAGCTCAACCAGTAAAACCGCTGCTCCATTTTCTGCAAAAACAAGAACACGGGGAGGTGTGACGCAATTTGAAACGTGTCATTTGTCACAAGGAAACGACTTACTCCTTGAAAACCCCTAATAAAACTTCATGAGGCTGATATAGTGTATATACAGTGTAAATTATTTCAGAAAATCTGGTATCGTTTTGAAGATACAGCAATTGAACTGACTATCAGCCAGTCCAGTTATGGCAGCCATCTTGTTTCCACTATGAAAAAACTGACATAATTTGTTTATTTTTAAATCTATAAACCTAAGATTTCCTGTAAAGTGAGAGATTGTCAAACTACACATACAGTGCAAATTTCATGAAACAATCTTGTTTAATATTGCAGATATTTCATTTTATCTGACAGATAGTGCATGATTTAAGGTGCGACTTTTTGGTAAACATTCTCTTCTTATTTCTTCAATAAAAAACAAACGAAGGCGATACGCGATTGGCATATTCATGAAATATGTTCCCAACATCTTATATTAACATAAAAACAAGGTTGCCAACCCCTAACATTCCGGAACCACAAAAGTTACAATTTCAGATTTTCGTACTAGACTATAATGAAATCCCAAAAGTTTCCAATGATATCAGCACATTGTGGTACCTTTACTTACCTCTGCACTTTCACCTAGACTAATCCATTTTCTTCCTGGCGATCCCCGTCAGCTGACGTCTGCTTTGACTAATCGATTATGTGACTTCAGCGACGCACGTGGTTGGACTTTCACATCCGACCGATCCCACTGTCTGAACTTATATTTAGGTGTAAACCAACAGAGCCCCTGAGAAAATCTTGCGCACCGATGGTCTCTTTGTCCCAATCGCAGTGAGGACTTTTAATGAGACGTGCGAGACATTGACGTGGCCATTAGTCCCATCATTAAAAAGCAATCAGTTTAAATAAATGCAGAATTGAAAAAATAAAAAGGCGAAGTTCAAGTCACTGTAGCTAATAAGAATGGGCAGTTTCTAAAAATGACTTGGGAACAATGTGACAGATACTAGAGTCCAGTAATGTTCAATTTGTAATACTGATTAAAATGCCAGGTTGAATTGAAGTGCCGGTGTAGAAATGTTCACAACTTGATGGGGAAAAATGAGAGAATAAAGTAATATAGTTTGAAATGCATGGATTTACTTCACATGCTATTTTCTTTACTTGTGAAAATCGACAAAATTAACATCTTTCTGCTGTTTTAGCTGTATTATCCCCTTTGCATTAAAGAGCTCGGCCGATGAGACTCGAACTCACGACCCTCTGATTATTAACCGGACCCTCTCCTCACAGAGCTACATGAACTGCATGACGACATACTTGCTTACTATATCTATATCTATATTTTTGCAGAGCACTTCAATATGGACGAGAAAGAGAAGAAATTAGACGGCTCTTGTGCTTTACACGTTTTCTATTGAACTATTTTGTTATCAGGGCAGATTCGCCTCGTGGCCAAAGTTTTTGGCGGCCCCCGGCTCAGTGCCCGGTGCATAAATCCCACATGACAAAATGAGCCAGGTTTGCTCTCGTTCAGCTGGCGCACCCTGCTACTCGCTGCTGCTCGTTGCACAAGACATTACATGATACAAAATGACACAGTGAAAGTGTTGGTCACTTATCAATAACTATTCCTCATTTCAAAGCAAAGTACCTCCAGAATTCAGCCAGATCTTTAAGAGACCTGCACAATGGGGCTTTATTGGGGACAGGTCCTGCGATTGTGGGAGGAGAGAGAGCCCTGTCATGTTCTCCAAGTAAATGTACTTAATTTATTTGGCTGAATTTAATTTAGCCATACTCCTCATTTGCACACATACAACATGGATGGAGTGTATGTTAAAGAGGTGCAAAAACGTCTCTCAAACGCTAAAAAGTGCAAACTCATTTACAGGTTAGATTTCTGACACTAATAATATGCAGAGTTTTTTCTGACATATCAGGTGAAACATGCTTTAAAATGTCATGTGCTAATTGGTCTGTGCAGACATGTGATTAGCGGACTTGCCATATTGAAATCATCTGTCACTCACACGGATTGCCTCGTTGGCTAAATATGCCCAGGAAGTGACGCTTATTGGGGCAAACTGAGTTTAAGTAATACTTGGTTTAGAAACAATTTTTACATCATTTAAGATTATATGATGTGAATGTTTCCACCAGTTATCAATGGGATGTAGAATTGTGCAGCTGTCTATAATGGTGCTTTGCCGCTACTTTCTGATTGGACGATGCTTGTCAGAGGGGTGTTGTCACTTGAGTTGCAGCCATAGAATAAGAAACACATAACAAACAAATATGCATGTCAATAATACAGCCACAACAGAAAAAACAAACAAAAAACAGCTGTCCTACAGGTGGAGTACATTGCACTAAATTATATACATTTTCCAAACTTTTTAAAGCTTTGTAAATTAGGCCATGGCTGTGCACAATTTTATGTGTCCCAAAGCCTAGAAAAGAGAGCGCCGGGGGTTTGGGAGAAGTTCTTCATCTGCCCTTTGGATGAGTTGGAGTGGTACTTCCAAAGCCACCGAGTGTGACGGAGCCAAACCACACCATTCATCAGAGCGGCCACGGCTCAGGTGAGCAGCCTCAGTGCAGCTTATGTAACACTATTGGAGAGGACGGAGATGGATTCGAAATGAATTTTCCTCAGCTAATTTTGAACGGCACTCATTTGTGGCCGAAGGGAGTTCCAGCAAATGAACTTGACTAACTGGGTGGTTATCAGAGTGCTGAGAGGTTGACTAAGTTTTAATGCCACCTTGGCATTTTCCATTTTGGATGAACCATCCATTTTGGGATTGCAAAATATAAAACATCCAAATGAAGGTTTCAGAATCTGTGACAGGTATAGTATTGTAGGAGTTTGCTTTGCAATCCAGCCTATAAAAGGCCGTGAACTTTCACCCCTGACGTCATACCCACAGAGGAGTCAGGCTATCATGGAAAGTCCCAAGCAGAGGAAGGGAAGCATATTAGCCAGACTGTGTTTTTGTATTGTTCGTATATTTTTGTATCCTTACGTAGGCTTCTGTGGGCAGCGAGCTTCTCCTTTACCTTCAATCAACGAGCATGTCATTTGTGTCCAGTCCTACTCGGAGCTAGTGGGAGGATAGCCGGTTCCTCCGTGGACTCTATTGTGCAGACATTGAACTCCTCTTAAGGTAATTGTATACTTTATTAATCTCCCCATAGAAAAATGTGCTCTCTGTATTTGGCCCATCCTCAATGCCGATGGGGCAACCTGTAGGAGCAGTGGGCAGACAGCGTAGGCCGACTCATGGGGACCCATCTCCAGATGTGGAGCCAGGCTAATGGTCAAAAATACCTGGCTGGAGGATTTACTGTTGTACATGTTTTTAGTGGTGGGAGAACCAGAGTACCTGGAGGAAACCTACGCAGAAACTCCACACAGAAAGGCCCCATCCGGAGATCGCACCTGGGACCACAGCGCCACCGAGCTGTCCCACTCTCTTGTGACTTGTGTATTTTGTGTGTGCATCCAATAACTGAAATAAGTGATTATCAACTGAAAAGTATTCATTGTTTCTGGCCTGTGTTGACAAACCTGTGCTTCCCTGGTGAGTCCAGAACGGTTCCTCTTAAACGTGATTAAACCTTTTTGTTTGCTCAGAATCCAACAAATGCTGGGCAACAAAATACTTTTCAAACGTAACAAATCGTACATACACACGTACATGCTTATCTCCTCCATCGCTGTTATCATATTGTGTCTGTGTTGTGCGAGGGCGAATAGGTGGAATTCTGTAAGTCGTCTGATCTCGGGATGAATCTGGCCTGATCCCCTCCAATGTCTGTAAAAGGGACTCATTGATAAGCACCAAGTCGATAAAGGCTGTATTCAAAACAAGTGCGGCTCCGTCTTATCTCTGCTGTTCTGAAACTCCAAACGTCTTATCGGTTATTTAATGGCACTCACAGCAAGGTGAACTACAGAGGCATAAGAAAGGAGGCTATGGCTGAATGGGAGCAGCCATTGGAATAGGAATGTTGTGAGCAATGAGGAGAAAGGCCACTTGAGATGAATGGCTTAGTTTATGAGAAGAACAGCGTAGGGAGTTAAAAGAGATTGTGTCTTGGCATATTGGCAACAAAGAAAGTGACAATGTTGCCAGACGTTATTTGCACAAAGACATTAGAAGCCTATCTCTCTGGCTCAACTTTATTCAGCTCGTGGCACAACTATACGCAACCCATTATCGCAACCCAATTAAACTTGCTGCCTCCATCACATCAGTGCCTGCTCTCTCCTTCGCCGCATTTCCACCTCAGACGTGGAACTGTCTCCTCTCCCCATCACCACCTCAGCAGTGCTGTTTTTTGAGCTGAAACTCAGCAACAAAAAATAAATAAAATAGTGCCGTGCATTAAGACATTTATTTTGAATAGAAAAATAATAAAATGTGTAATATTGTCCATATAGATCACAGGCATCAGAGGAAATGCTTTACAGCAGTTTATTTCAGTTTATTTATGATATATGCGCCTCTGCTTGGCGCAGCCTCTGCTTGGCTGAAGGGTCAGCCACGTCATAATGTCATATCCAGTAGTTTGTCTTATCATCATTATATCATAAATAAACTGAAATAAACTGCTGTAAAGCATTTCCTCTGATGCCTGTGATCTATATGGACAAAATTACACATTTTATTATTTTTTTATTCAAAATAAATGTCTTGGTCATAATAATCATTCTACCCATATATTCTATGCATGACATAATGGGCTAAACATATGAGATTAAAGGTTGAGATCATTTATGTGTCATTACAAAATGTGTCTCTGCATTTGGCCCCTCCTTCGACTGAGGCGACCTGTCGGAAGCAGTGGGCTTAAACAAATGTAATAGAGACCCTGCACAAGTGGCACTTTGTGTTCAGTGTGATTGTTTTGTCATGTCTGATTGTATGTACTGTGTGTGTAGATGAGCGGCACTGTATAGCACAAGACTAATCCCCTCTTGTCTGATCTGTTTTGTGCAAAGGAACATCATCATTGTTTCCTATGATTTAACATCTTATGAAGAGCTGCAGGGACAGATGTGCTTCATGGAGGTCTGGACAGTCCAATTGAGGAGCAAAGTTGTGTCCAACTTTTATGTTACATTGACTGAGCTCCATTGACATCACATTTACATGATAAACCAACCCCCACATGTATGTCCGAACCCTCACGGTCCAGATGACACGTGAGGGTTCACGTTTCATGAATACTACGAGAACTAGCTATGTTTTTATTTATTTGTTTTATTATTGTTGAAAATACCACTGAACCCCTGAGTAAATGTTTGTCTGATTAAGGTTTAGTCTTGATAAAGCAGAGACAAAACATAAAACAATGGTGAAAATTCTGATGTGTAAATAATACCCCAGAAATTTTTTTATGTTAAGACACAAGAAAATTCATACAGGTTTAGATTCATTGCGCTTTGATTCATTTTCATTTTTTTTTTAAATTCATTTTTTGCTTGCAGATTTACTCAGTAAAAAGAGAACTATACACAAGAGTACAGATACTACAAAATAATATCACTACTCATCTTGAGTAACAGTAAAAATACAAATAAATGGATCCCAGGAAGAATAGTTAATGTTGCGGTAAATACATCAATAAATAAATAGTAGATAATAAAGCATTTAAAAATAAATAAATAGAATCAAATAGCCTACATAAAACTTATTCTTTTTTTCTTCTTTCCATCATTAAACTCTATACCATACACCTTTCGCTATATTTTATTATTTTTTTTCTACAAAAATTCTGCTTTAGTATACATAAATCGCAGGCATCAGAAGAAATGCTCTACTGCAGTTTATTTCAGATTGTTTATGATATGATGATAATTATTATTATACTACTGGATATGACATCATGACGTAGCTGACCCTTCAGCCATTCAGAGCGCAGGCTCACCTGCCCAAACGCCCTCGAGCTGATACACGTGTATTCATTGGGCGGAGCCAGTTTCCGTCAAATCTAGTTCAAAAACCCGCGAGCTAAACACAGCTGTAAAGTTTTATATTTTTTATCCTTAAATGACAAAACTGCGGAGAAATTAACGACATCAGTTTCATCAGGACATTTGGCACCACGTTTTCAAGAGGAACTGACGCAGGACTTCGTGGAGAACAGCAGCGGAGCCGAGGCCCGACTTTGCCAGGGTGACGTGAGGAGTTTACCCGCATCATACGCACTGGAACCCGGCGCGGATCCGAGTCTCGCCGCGGTCACCGGACAACCGGACGTACAGGAGACATGGAGTCTGAGACACGAGGACGTTTGAGGACAGAGATGGAAGTGACAGGAGAGATATGGAGTTGGCAGTGACGCATATGGAGGAGAAGAAGAACTCACGAAGACATCAATGGTGAGTTGTGCTTTGGTGTCGCTGTTGTTGTGAGTGAAATGGCGATAACCTAGAGCCCACCCATATAATATAATATAATAAAATATGAGAGCGGTAAATTGTGGCTGCTGCTGCGGTTGGGGAGGTGTGATGCGTAAAGGCGCAGTGCACGCTTGGAGAGCCTTTGGCACAGCTGGACGTTCAGTTCCTCCACAGGTGTGGCAGGGCTGAAGACCTGGGGCTGCTATTTGCCCGAACATATATCGCAATGGGGGCTAATTTTGCAAGTTTGTGATTCATTTCTTTATGTTTGACTTTTGGAATCGTCGTCAAAGTTGGTCAGCTACAGTACGTAAAATAAAGTCGTTTCTGAATTGGGTTAAATGTAATGTACATACCCTCAATGGGAGCTTGGGGGCGCTGTTTTAGTAGACGTCTTGTATGGTCGTAATTGAGGGATTAGGCAAACGACCACTTGTGTCGTATGGATTTGGAGGACTTGTTGGATTAGTTATGGAGTTAGTAATGTAATATTTACACCGCTTGTTTGGATTTCTTTTGTTTCAGACATCTTTTGGATAATTAAACATGTACCTGGTCAAATTGACCCGGAGCACCATTGATGTTCCTGACAAATGAACATAACAGGAGGGATTTATGTTACTTTTGAGGTTTTAGTTGTGTAGTATTATTAAGAATGCAGTTAAAAAGAACCATCTCTGGGGATGTGTGCCGCCAAAACAAGAACCAATAATTGGTACACAGACATCTTAGCAGTACAATGTTTGACCTTCACCCCATCACTGCCAGCAGGTAGTGTGACACCATCACACACTTTTCAAACACCTCTGTTAATGTGTGTCTGTAATTCATAGACATCCCTTTGTAGCAAGAGCGGAGCCTTTTTCCCCAGTGCTCTTTTTCCAGATGTGCAGATGTGATATTTATCTGCCAAAAACGGAATGAGTTGGGCCAAGCAACCATCACAATACCCAAGAGCGATGACTGGCACTAGTTTGGTAGAGATGATAGAAATGGAAACAAAACTAAAAAGTGAAAGTGTCTCTGTGACATGGGAAATGCAGATTAGATGTGTTATGTCCCCGACTGTGCATCACTGTGCTGTCAGATGAGTACGAGCGTCTGTCTCCGCTGGTGACCCATTAACACTGATTGACAACAATCTCATAATCATCTGTTAAAGCGGGAATTAGATTAGACACACATGTGTTTACTAGCAATAGTAGTGACTGTAGTCTGTTGACTGTTGTTGGGGCTCACTAAATACATGGGCGTGGTTTAGCAAGTGGTTTTCGATGAAACAGGAGCTTATCTTTGTGACATAATTTTGATAATTAATGGTAATTAAATTGTCGCACTGAAGGTTCGGGTTTGGGGCAGAGATATGTTTACAATTCATGTAATTTGATAACATTGCTCCAGACCATTAAAACGATATTTTGTCAGTCTGTCTAAATCCCTTCCGGTTGAAACACTCTTGCAACATCATGCTTTACGCGCTCAATGTCAGTGAGTGGGGGATTAGTTGAAACCACGCCTGCTGCAGCTGAAGACACCTGTGATGTAGGCTGTGTGCTATGGCAGATTTGCAGCTCTTGTCAGGGGTATGTTTGCTGTAGCTGGGATGGTTGCTGGGCGCTGTGCCAGGTGAGGACGAATCTCTCAGACACTTTTCATGAGGAGTGGGGATTAAGAGGAGCCGGCTTTAAGAATCCACTTACCTCCTGCAAGATTATAGATATTAGGCTTTTTTCATTTCACCGTAAGCTTTCAGAAAGTTTAGCTTCGGTTTGCTTTCAATTTTGAGTCACACTGCCGGTCATTTAGGGCTCTGTTTGTTTGTGTAGTTATTCTAAACATGCATACAACCTGTAGTTATATGGAATTTCAAATAAATATATTCATTACAATAGCCTTTCAACCTGGTGTAATGTTGCAGTTTTTCCTCAATCCAAGTTTGAGTCACTTTAAGTTCAAGTGTTCAAGTCATTTCCTCATACTAATGAAACAATAACAAATAATGATGACTTTTGCACCATTTGTGTTATGATTGACACATGTGAACAAACCGCAAAAATGTCCCCAGTGCTCTGATAAAGAGAAGGTGGACCATGAAGGTTTTGACTAGAGAACCGTGGGAAATCAGTCCAATCAGTCATGGCTAGGTGCAGTTGATTTAGTATCTGAATATGTATGTGAGTCCTGAGTGAAGCCTCAAGTGAGATTGCGTTCCTTCCCACACTGGTCACATGAAAAAAGCCTCTCTCCTGTGTGAACCCTCAAGTGGCGAGTGAGCTGTGATTTTGTAGTAAACCTCTTCCCACACTGGTCACAGCAGTGCCATTTCTCTTCAGGAGCTCCTTTAGCTTTTGGGACACATATTCCTGTTAAAACAAATGGCAAAATGATCAGGTCCATCCACGGCAGCTGTCAAAGCACAGATGCTCTCCCTCCCCCCAGCTCACTTGATCCTCCAGAAGAATCTTAGAGGGTTCAGTTTCTCCAGGTCCCTGTCTGCTCCTGGAGGTCCTGGATCTCATCAAAGACATCCAAAGCCCACCATGTTTTTAGGCTTCACACATTTAGTTTCTTCTAAAAGTTATCAGGAAGTTCAAACACGCGCTGGCGCTGTTTACAGGGCAATAGTCTGCAGCAAATCACAGCAGTCACGTCCTGTCTTGATCTGCTTTAATGAAAAAAACGACGAGGTGACCTTAAAACCAATGAAACTGCAGTGAACACCGTTGTCCACAATACAGCGCTGTGCTCCTAACACATGATTTTACATACGCCCTGAGTACACAGAGGAAGACAGTTTATCTGTATTGTGGCATTTTAGGAAACTCTGGTGCATTCTTGTAATTGCTGGGCCTGTCCACAAAAAAACTAAACACACACAGGCGCTACAGTTTAGTTGACAGTTGAAAGGACCTTTTAGATTTTAGCTTCGTTATTTCCTTCAAAAGCAGTTCGTGGCCCCCACACTCCATCTTAAATAATGGCTGCATACTCGACAAAAACACATTTTCTTCATTATCTCGAAGTTTTGGACATTTTTGCAGAACTGTGTTAGTCCTGACTCAGCTTTTCTTGGGTATTTTTGACCTATAACCAATTCACTTAATTAGTTGCAACATGGTCCTCCAGCTAAGTTTTCTTTTTTAGAACCATTTAGTTTTCTTTTTACTTGCTCTTGTCACAGCTCTTTGGAGATAAGAGTTAGGAGGGAGATAGCTCTGTGATGATGATGATGATGGTGTTGGATACTCGTTGTCAATAGCTCTTGAGCCATCATCTGTACTGGGTTACTTTAGCAAAGGTGATGTTTCGCCTTTCACCTCTTTCACCTTTGTCAGCGGGTCCGCTACAATACCAGAGCTTGAGGACATTATCTTTGCCGTTCTTAGAAATGCACTTTTCTGGACTGAGATGTCGTTACTCCTTCAGTTTGGGGGGTTCTTCCCTGAGTGCACCAATGACCACGGACACCAATCCTTTAAACATTTAAACAACAAAATACGTTTCCAAAGCGCTGCACAGAAGATCACCCCTGATGCCTTCAACCTCGTGGCCTTCTCTAGCTCTTCTCTGAGCCTGTGGTATTTCTCTAATTTCTCGTGTTCCTTTTTCCGATGTAGCAATCATTTGATATTACCATGTCAACTAAAACAGCTTTTCTCTGCTCTTTGTCCACCACCAACATAAGTCCCACAGGATCTTGGCTCTGTCATTCTCTACTTTTGGAGGTGTTTCCCACTTTGACCTTGGTGTTTCCAGCCCATACTCTGTACAGATGTTCCTGTACACGATGATGTTTCAAACAGATAATTACAACAAGTAACAATATAACGTTATGAACACATAAACAGTTATAAATATACTTATTCCAGCTTTTAAATGTGTTGACCTTTTTCTGCTTGGCGCGTTGAACCACTTTCCAAAGCACCAAGCACTGGGGGAAGCAACCTGAAAAGTTTACCCTTGACAGTAGGGCTGAACGATATGGACAACATTTTATATCTCGATATTTATTCCAGATATCTCGATATCGATGCAATATAACTATGAGTTAGGTTAAAACCAAGCGTTTTTCAGAAAAATAAAAACATAATGCAAAAGAGTGCAGTTTCATTGATTGAAAATCTCTATCGTTTATATCCTGCTTTTTCGATTTTAATGTTTTGAGTGTCATTCATATCTCGATATCGATACAATAACGATATAGCTTTCAGCCCTACTTGACAGTGCCCATAGCTGTCAAGTGTCCCCATTTTGACCAGGAAACTGCCGTATTTTCCCCCTCTTCCCCACCGTCTCCTGTAAATTTCCCATATAATAAAAAAAAAAGCCACTCCTCTGCCCCTCCAAACTAAGCTCTGTTACTAGCATTGCGAGAACTGCCATCTGCAGAAGCCTCAGTGGCAGATCTGATAGTGGCCTTCATAACTTGTTGCAGAGAAGGCTGTTTTCCTGGATATATCGACTGGAAGTGGGATATATGTTTATACAATTGACATTTGTTTTGACACATGTACACGGGAGGTCTGAACACAGCGTGAAATCTCTGATTATTGACTCACTCCTCTTTTTCAGATGTGCGAGAGCGGAAGCATCATCGAACATTATCGCGCGTCACAGCGGGACAAAACAACCACATAACCACATCTGACGCTGTAGACAGATCGTAAACTGGAAATTAAGTGGTCATTTCATGAAAAGAAAAAAGTTGTAGACTTTTTTATTCCACATATAGAAAAGGAACTTGTTAATGGTCCTTTTCTACAATATAAAACACATAGTAGAAAGCCACAAAGGGTGAGGTTGTGGACTTTTAGTTATCCTTCTCAAAAAACTTCAACTCTCCCTGTACTCCATCAAAAATGTTGACATCTAATTCAAGTATCCAACTATGCCAAATATCTATCTTATCCAGGGAACATAATGGGCATATGTTTTTGTTTTTTCTCAACACTTTGAAGCATGCAGCAGAAAAAAAGCTTTGATATAAATTACGCCACTGAGAAATGAAAAATCGCAAAGAAATATTATTGAAACCGAACGAATAATAGAGGATTTATTCTCATTAGGTTAAGTGATTTTTAAACAAGGACAATTTCAGTTCATAGGCTTACAATGGTTTAGACAGTTCAACATGGTCCAGGTGACAGAGTGCGTGAGTTGTTACACAATGCATTCAGGAGTAGAAGAAGAAGTTATTTTTTCACATATCACAGCAGGTATAAAATGGTAGAATCAAAAAGAGAGAGTTGGGCACGTTATCAGGACCCTACTGCAGTAAGAGAGCTGGCGGAGGTGATGGCGGAGAGAGGAGAGGTCAGGTATGGTAGAACAGGCTCCATTTATAGCGCACCCCGTCATGATTAGGACTGGGCACCGTTAAACAGTACTTACGGTACCGACCAAAAACTCCGGCAAACTGTGTTTGCCAATTTCGGTACTTTTTCTCTCCAGATGTCAATAAATGATCCGCAGCGATGAGCATAAAAGGAGAGAAACTCATGATGTGGACCCCCTCCTCCCCTGACCTCAACCCTATTGAGGACCTTTGGAGCCTCAACAAGAAAAACATCTCTGAGGGTGGGAGGCAGTTTTCATCCAAACAGCAGCTCTGGGAGGCTATTCTGACATCCTGCAAAATAATCCAAGCAGAAACTGTCCAAAAACACACAAGTTTAATTTTGATTTTGATTTTTTTTATTGAAATAGCTTTTGATTTCAGTAAATATGATCCTCCTAATGCTGCAAATTCTACAAATGACCATTTTCAGTTAATCACAAGCTTTAAAATGTATTGAAACAATGAGTTGCATAATCATTTGGAACAGTAGATTTTGAGGTTTTTACTAGATTTTTTCAACCACATTAAATGATCCAGTTAAAAACCTGAAGATGATGCTGACTCTCATTTGAGTTGACAATTCAGAAAATCTTAGAAAAATGTCATTTGCATAATCATTTGGAACTCAGTCTAGTGTGATACTAATTCACACACATTTTTCTCTGTATAATGTCAACCAAAATGAAGTGGGAAGTGCTCAGCATTGTAAACATTTTTTTTTTCTGACAAGAACTTTGTCAGATACCGAGATGACACGTAAACGCATTCCAAAAATCCTAAAACTAAGATCCTAGGGAAAAAAACGTAACAAAAGCAAAAAAACATGAAGGCAGTAGCAATACCGTAATTTTAGATTGAGGGAGACAAATTTGGGCAGGGCGGTCGGCGAGGGTCGATAATTAAATTACGTCCTTTTCAGGACGTGCTATGAAGGAAATGAACAAAAGTAAAACCCTCAGTTGAGCAAAATGATACTAATATGATCAGAAAGCACACTTACACTTATATTTGTTTGTATACTTTGTATTAAAGTAAATAGGGAGGGGGGGGTTGGAGCTTCAGTTCGGTTCCTCCGGGGAAAGGGCTGAAGGCTGTGATACGTCGACCGGTCATCTGAAACAAAGAGAAAGACAAAAAGATTAATCAGCAATGAGAGGAGAAGTCAGACGTTACAGTCACATCTGAGGAGCGTGATGTTCAGTGATGAGGACACACAGGTTCTGCTCGAGGACAAGGAGACTACAGGCGAGAGCGAGGAGATGTAAAACGAGATGGTTTTCAGGAGAGAAGAGGGAGGACTATGGGAGAGAGGAGAGGACAGAGAGGAGAGGATGTAGGAGAGAGAGAGGAGGAAGAGGGAGAAAGAGGAAGAGAGAGAAGACAGGAATGGGGAGAAGAGTAGACAGAAAGATGGGGGAAGAGAGAAAGAGAGAGGAGAGGACAGACAGAGAAAATTGGTAAATGGTCCCATATATGTATCGCCTTTTGTACTTGCCTGAGGCGCTCAAAAGGCTTTACATCAAGGAACCACTCACCCATTCACACTCATTCATACACCAGTGTCAGACACTGGAGGCAAGGCGGGTGAAGTGTATTGCCCAAGGACACAACGACAGTGTGCGCCTGCAGGACATTCCGCACATGCGACGACCCAGCGCCACTGTCACCCCAGAAAAAGAAAAAGAGGAAGAAGAAAGAAGAGGGAGATAGAGAGAAGGGAGAGAGAGAAGGGGGACTGGTAAATGGTCCCATATATGTATCACCTTTTGTACTTGCCTGAGGCACTCAAAGGGCTTTACATCAAGAAACCACTCACCCATTCACACTCATTCATACACCAGCGTCAGACACTGGAGGCAAGGCGGGTAAAGTGTCTTGCCCAAGGACACAACGACAGTGTGCGCCCCTGAAAGAGGGGGGAGAGAAGAGAGAAAGAGTAGGGAAACCAAGAGAGAGAGATCTGTTCCCTCAGACCTCGTGAGAGATCTGTCCCCTCAGACCTCGTGAGAGATCTGTCCCCTCAGGCCTCGAGAGAGATGTTCCCCTCAGGCCCAGTGACTCCTCTGACCCTACTGCTCCTAACGTCTCCTGTTGAAGCCATTATGCCTCCACCGGCCTTGAACGTTGGGCATGTTATGATCAGAATCGATCTTCTGGTCGTTCTGTCTCCGGTTCCTGTAGTCTTGCGAGGCATAGCTGTTGTTGACCCATATATCCTGCGGTGCTGTGCTCCTCTCTGGCTCCGCGGTTTTCAGCAGATCTGGTTGTTGTTCGTTTGTCTCCTGCTGTGCGGCTGCTGCCTTCGCTGCCTTCTCATAAGCAATGTTTTGCCGTAAAAGGCTAATGTTATCTTTCCGAAGTGCCTCTATGTCAGACTTCATTTCCACATAGACATTGGCGGCGTGTTCCAGATTAGCATAAATCACCTTATTATTTATCTGGAGAACCCTTACTTCTTCCCTCAACTTGTCGGCCTCTTCCATGGCCTTATCACGGTCTGCCTTCATTTGTAATTTCTCCTCTTCGAGTCTGTGAAGGATCAGGTCGCTTTTTTCTTTCTGCTGCAGTTGCTGTTGGAGGTTCTTTGATTTTTCCAGCTCCATCTTGGCCTCCTGGAGCTGTGTTTCCAGCCGTAGTATGGTCTCAGATGTTTGTGCTTTAGACATCTTGAGCTCTTCTGAGAGGACGCGTTTTTCGGACTGAAGCGAGAGGTTTATTTCCTCAAAGTGGCTGATTATGTTAACTTTGTCCTGAAGATTTAACTGGAGTAGTTCTCGGTCAGCTGCAGAAGAGTTCATGTTCTCGTACAGTTTCTCAACTTGTCCACGGAGAACGCTTGCTTCCTCCCTAAATCTGTCCATTTCTTCCATTGCCTTGTTCCGGTCTGTCTTCATTGCTAATTTCTCCTTTTGAAATGTTTGGAACATACGATTAGACTCTTGGAGAGCGTGGAGTCTGTCTCTCACACTCTCCTCCAGGCTGTCGTACTGTTTGGTGACCTCATCTTGTAGCGTGAGGGACTTCTGTTCCTCTGCCATCAGTTTTTGACTTGTCTGATGGACCTGGTCTTGTAGCTTCTTGCAGGAGACCATTTTTTTGTCCAGAGCCATCTGCAGAGTCTGGTTCGCTCTCTGCTGTGAATCCAGATCTTTATTGAGGACTTTTATCTCATTCCTCAAAGCCAAAATGGTCTCCTGAGCCTCCTCTGTGGAGGTTTTATTGGCCTCCTTTATGGACAGCTGCTCCTCTCGAAGAGTCTTGATTTCCCCCTCCATCTGGTGGACGTCCTCATTCAGGGCTGCGTGGTTCATCTCAAGCAGCATTAACTGTTCAAGCTTGAGACGATTCTCCGCCAGCTCCTCGTCCTGCCGTTGTAGCAAAAGCGTTTGCTGTCCGACCCGGTGTTCCAGGTCTTTAATCTTCTGACGAAGACTTGCGTCTGCTACTTTGAGCTGTCCGCAGTTTGTCTTCAGGGCATCGATAACCAGCTTCATACTGTCTGTCTGGTTATCGTTTTCCTGTTGAAGGAGGAGAATTTTAGCGTCCCGGTCTGACACGGAGGCTCGAAGCCAGTTATTCTCCTCATTCAGACCCTGGTTTTGGGCGTTTAGAGCTTGGACGTCTGCTCTAATCGCCGTCAGAGTCTCATTGTTGACGGTCAGCGTGTCTTGGAGACTCTGTGAGAACAGAGTTTTCTCGTCAAGAGCCTTCGCTAACGCGGCTTTATCCAGACGCTCGCATGGTGACAATATCACCATGCATTGTGATTTATGCTTTTTACCTCACAGCAAAAAGATCTGCATGGATTCTGCATGTTCTCCCTGTGATCCAAGATCTGACCTTCTTTGGAGTATGGTACAGGTTGAAAGCGCAGATGTTTAAGTGTTCTTTGACATTTTATACAATGTTTCAAACTGTCCCCCCGGTGCTAAATATAAGATTTCGTGACTCAAGGATACAATTCAAGCACAACTCGAATGGTGACAAAGGGAGTATTTATAATGCAGATTTTATTAGATCCACACATTACAAAGACTCTAAGGAGGGTGTATTTACAGTATGAACACAGAGCTGAGAGGTAGTATAGAGTAAAAGAGATTCATGTTTTATGGGACGGTTCTTTTGAAGAGAAAACTCAGAGGACAGATTAGACGTAAAGAGGTGGTAAACAGCGCAGATTGGATGGCGGGTCACAGGGGTCTGATGAGAGAGACAGTCAGAGTCCACCTCCTTCAGTTTGAGTGACTTGCTTTTTCACATTCTGACTGTGAAAGGAAAGAAAGACCATTTTCTAAACATGTGGTACAAATGACTCCATCACTGAAAAAATGGACCAGCTATGATATAATTATTATGGGGAGACTAATTAAAAATGAGAAGGGAAACTACTGAGTACATTTGGTTGCAGCTGTTTTAGATCAATATTGCATTTTCAAACCAACAAAGTTTAAGATAGTGATAAAGATGGGTCTGAGATAATTACCAAATACCCCGTCTTTAAAGAAATCAAAAGTTTAAAAATTATATTACAACTATTACAACTGATATTGTAGGCAATGCTCAGGCCGTTTTTTTCTCTTTGGGAAGGAAAATAACTGGACTCCTACAGACACACTCCTGTGATACCTAGATTCACATACTCCATAGGCAGATGTCTTCATCATTTTGCTGCTTCTTCTTTGTCTGGTAGGGTTTTTGGTGGTTAGCAATAGAAAAAAAGTGCTCGGTGCTTGTATGTCCCATTGTTTTGCATTGGAGGTCTCCGAGTTGTCAGACCTTGCTTCATAGTAACGGTTGCTAGGATGTCTAATTGGACAATTACCGTTTTGGGGCGTGGCTGGGCGAAAGGTCAGTTATGTACATTATTCAAACTTGGTGGTGAAAGGCTTTATTTGTAGCCACAGCTGCCTTGGAGTTGACAGGTGGAAGTGAGGCTGCCAATGATTATGCGCCTATACAGTCACCACCACCACTCACTCACACACACACCATTCACCCAGGCTTCCTAGTATTCCCTCACAGTCTCCTATCCGAGTACTTTGACTCAGAGATCTGACGGGATCAGGCATAGCAAAGGCTGGTGAAGAACAAATGAATGAATAATTGACTACAGCATATGTTTACTGCACATCTGACACAAAATGGTTCATACAGCAGTAAGCGCACATAAATAAGCATTGCCTTGCCACTTCAGAATGTCCTGACCTCTGCTTTTCACTTCTCCACAATAACATGTCTAGGGGCGGGTCGCTGTGTCTATTACAGCATGTGTTTCAATTTCATAGGGTGACCCGCACTGAGAGGCGGAGCTCTGTGTACCCAGCTTTGATGAGCCTGACAGGTATGTTCCATAGAAACCTATCACTTATGCATAGGACCGCATAATCAATTTCACATACTGCCACTTCCAAGGCACTGGAGCAGCACCCATAAATTACATGGGACATTTCTGTGACCACAGACGCATGAAGATGAGTTGAACTCCCAGTTTGACCCATGGGTTGCCCCAGAATCTATTTCTATTTTATAACGGTTGTGCATTATGCATTTTCAGGCTTTTAAAAGGATTTTCAATGCCATATTGGTGTTTGATGTTTTATAAACCAAAATAACGCTGCCTGTTTCTGTGGACAATTTCAGGACTTGCACCATTATTGCCAGCAGACAGCAGTTTCAATTAGGCCAACATGAATAGCTGCAAGGTATTAAGATAAGGTTATGAAAGCCATGAAATGATCTGTATGGACGCATGAAACTATATGGTGTAGGAATATGTACAATTTTTTGCAAATATTTCATCAACATGAAGTGTCAGTGTCGCAAGGCATGAGTTCAACATGCTCAAAGCTGAAAGCAAAAATGAGCCCCATACTGTTGCCAAATGACAATGCGGAAGAACAGTTTGGATATGAACATTCAGAGACACTCTGCTATAGTACAATCCCAGAACATTTCCTCAACCAAGTCCTCATTAGTGTTGGTGGAGCCTCCAGTTAAAGCTCAGTGACTGTTCAGGAGTTTATTTCACATGAGGAATGGCGTGTTCTATTGTAGCACTTAATGCTTGTATCTCGTCTCGCAGCCTCGAGAAACATATGCTGTGTTTCCTTTTCAGCATGTCAAATATCTACTGCTTCCAGCGGGAGCATGCCAAGAAACATATGAGACTTAAAAAAATAAAAAAGCAGTCAAAGCGCCCAAAAGCAAGCCACAATTATGGATATTACTGTATGTCCACTTCAAATTTAGCGCTCTTCATAGAACTTTACTCCGTGACACCTCTTGGTCAGAAGTAACAGCATGCAGTTTAATGGAGACAAAATCTGTGGAGCTCCGAATTAGCTTTGCAAAAAATCTGAAAACATGAATTTGAAATAAACTTAAAGTTCTATAATTCAAAGTAGCTGCAGGCTGCAAACGGTTAACCCTACACTGCACTTTTGAGCTCAGAGAAACCGGAGTACTCGCCCAGACACAAGGAGAACATGCAAACTCGTGTTGTTTACGACCCTGGCCTTGGTGCAAGCAGAGAAATAAAGCACGGAGCGCGATGATGAAATGGTTTGTCCACAGTCTGTCTCCCGGGCCCAACTCTTCCTCAGTGTTGTGCCAACCTGTAAGTACGACCTGATGAATGTCCACAAACAGCAGTAGATCATCCCCACTGTGGCTCACTTCGGAACAGGAGAGCTTTCTTTATGCTTTGGCGTGATGGACTGCCCTGGTGTGACCCGAAAGAACAGTTTGGGTAATGGGAAAGGATGAGTGATAACATGTAAACAAACACTGATGGTACATATGTAGAGAATAAGGTGAAGATAGACTTTACTGTACTCATAATCTTCTTATAATCTGGAGCAGGACTATCTGGGCTCTCTATGGACTTACTGTGGCCTACGTCTTCCTCCACAGGATTTACAATAAACCGTTTTTAACTTTAGTGTTATTATGATTATGATTATATTAATAAGTAATACTATACTGACATGAAACGCTTTCATTTAAAGGGGGGGTATTATGCAAAATCGAAACTCTGATGGCAGCCATTTTAGGGATAAAACGCCTGAGTCCTCCTGGGAACGCCTCCATCTACTGGAGACGCCTCCGACCTTTCGTCACCAGCCGAGTAACCAACCACTGCTCCTCAGCAGAAGCAGTGTCTAGCCCTAAGATGTAAACAGAGTCATCATGGATTAGCTTCATGTGTTGTGAACTGGAGCTACAGCAGCTCTGAGACTTTTACAAAGACACACATCAGTGTTTCTGTTACCGAAACACCCAGGATTAAAACCGGTGACAAGAACACTTATTTCAGTGACTGGTTCTGCGCTGGGAATGTCTTAGGGCCTTGATGATGCACAGAGCCTCCGGAGAAAGCTAACGCTAAGCTAAACCTCGAGTCATCACGTGAAAACGAGAAATATGCATGAATTAAGTCAATAAAACCACCACACTCATTAAGAACCGTTTAACAATGATCACACACGGGCTCCTGCACATCCTGGTGTAGTCCATGGGGGTATAGTTAGAGATCCATAGGGCATGGCAGTTGCAAAGAGATAGCCTCCAAACAGCAGTTATTTTTCAGGCAAGAGCCCCTTCCAAGCGTCCGGTGTGGAAGGTTCGTCTCCAAATAATATCCTGTGTGGCCATCGTTCACAAAGTGATAAACAGTTGCTCCTTTCCAACAATAAAAATTAAAATGCACCGAACGTAGTTTCAATACTGTTGAGACAACGAGCGGAGTGTTGTGATGCCACAGACAGCGTGTGGAAGGGGCGTGTCGGAAAGGGTTAGGGAGCGTCTTAAAGAGACAGGGGCCTATTTCAAGTCATTTGCTACGGCCATTTTTAAAAGAGCAATTTTATACAAGGCAGTTATTTTAATTTACTGCATTTACAGATCAACAGAAGGTTTTGTCATTATTGTAGTGTGATATAGACTGGTGCTATGTGGCTGAAAAAAGCATAATACCCCCTCTTTAAAGAGATTTCTCACATTTCATTTACAAACTAATAACCAGGGGCGTCACGTTTTCCATTTTTTGAGTCACGATTATTGAGAGAAAATATTACAATTTTACGATTATTCTCGATGATCGACCAAATGAAAGAAAACAACTGATATTTTTAGTTTAATACCTGAAGTTGTAAACATTCACTGTTTCTGAAAATACAAAAGGCTTTAAGACCGCTTTGGATTAATATAAAAACACTGAATAATACAAAAACATTGTCAACTTTACTACTTTATATTTTCAGAATTGTTTTATTGTATTATTAGGCCAAAATCAAGGCTAGGTTTTATGTGATCAAAACTTATGCTGCCTTGCTGAAGCAAAGTGGAGCACGTTAACTTTTTGTTTGCATCTTGAGCCAGTTGTGGCAGGTGCTTCCGAACTTTGGACAAACTTTATTGGGAATTATGCAGTTCATTACCTTGACTTGGACATATGCACTCGTGTAAAAGAGATTTTACCTCAGTGAGACTTTTCTTGGTTAAATAAGGTTTGAATGAATGAAAAAAAAGAGAAAAGAATCTCCAATATGTTGTTTCACATTCCACGTATCAGCGCCTTTTGCTGCAACTTTCCGTCGACAGGATTTGCATGACGGATTTCCATCAGCAACAAAAGACCTAAGGAGGTCCAATGCCCCTGACTTCAATCTTTTTTGGATGGATGCAACTCTGGAGGAGAGCGTCCTTCTGCCTTGTTCAACTATCGATGAGTTTACGAGCTGTATGTGGGGTGCAATATTTCAGCCGTACACCGTGGCTTCAAAAATTCTTACAGTTAACCTACCGCGTCCTTTCATCATCGTGGTAATCACAAAACCGGTTAATCTTGACATCCCTTGAATGCAAATCTAGACAATGCTTTTCATATTAAACACAGTTTACAATGTAAGGATTTTATCCACAAAGTTGATTTTGATAAATTAAGAAAAGTGTGTTTTCTAAAGCAGGGAGGAGGACCACACCTTGCATGCGCCCCTTCCTGGGCTCTGTCCTATAAATACACCTCGAGGTCCCTCAGCGTCTCCTAATTGCTCTTGTTCTGTGATTAATGCATTGATGACGGCCCTTTTTTAAGGCTCAACAAAAACCTTGCAAATTGAAAAAACTCAAAAGTGCTGCATTGTGTTGCTATACTTCTTTAAGTCGACTCAGCCATTTATTTTTTACAGAGATATAGAACATAGATAGATTTCACCAAAACGTAGGCGCTTGGTTAAATATGACAATATGACTACTTATTTTCTCGAGTCGAGTGGGCATGCTGTGCCCACTTGGAAAGATTGTGCACCTATGGGATTTCATGCAAAAACACGACTCCATCACAGGCCCACGTTGTCCACGAATCAAACCTATGACCTTGTTGCTGTCAGCTAATTGTGCCAAACACGGTGCTGTGAGTGTGCGGAGATCCACGATACATACAGTAAGTGAGTGAGAGTCAGTCCGAGGTACTCTCAGCTCACTGACACTCCCCATCCATCTTCTCTGCGCTCATGCTCAACGTGTAATCTGTTAGTGTGCATCTGTCGTATGTCACATGTACACGCGCATCTGTCTGCGGCTGTGAGAAATCATATTCAAGTGTGACATGTCAAGGCTATAATCATACATCATGTGGGGGTTGACTTGGAGGCATTCGTCAGAGGTGGAGGACCCGGCTGGAGAAACTGGCAAAACATGAAGCATCTTTCAAACCTTCCATTCACACTCATTTGTATCCCTCTATGTCCTGAAAAAGTGAAACGGAATCCATGTCCATCCTTTCAGTAAGGCTTAAACAGGGGCAGCAGTTTAAGCGGAGATGACTGGACTTTCCTTTCCACGCACACTCCCTGAAGCTTCTACAGGGGTGTCCCGAGGTCAACCAAGCATTATAACCTCCCAGCGTGTGGTCCCCAGGTGCTTCCTTGGGGCGTCCTCCCTGTGGGACATGGGAAGTGCACATGCCAGTCAGTAATATTACTTTACTTTGTCCAAATGAGTTTCATAATGCACCTTTAAGCTAATGGGGAACATCTGTGCAGCCTTGTGAATCAATGTATTTGCTTTAATTTTGCTGTTATGTTAGTTGGCCTTTTTACTGTGTTTCGGCAATGATGTGAAAGACAATCTCAGAAAGTAATCAGATTACGCAATGCATATCAGATTATGCTGATTACGTGCCATTTCAATAATCGAAGAACTACAGCATTCAGATAAAGATCAGATTATTGGTGCATGTAAACCTCAATCTCTTAACCTTTGAACTGTTTGGGAAGGTTTTACATTTGGAGAAAATAACTTTATTTAGGCCAATCTCTCAGTGATGAAACACAATGAAGAGCCGATATGCAAGAAATTGTTTGAGCCATTAAAGTACACCTATATTTCAGCAAACAAATCAAAAACAGGATTATAGTCAAATATAAATTATGAGTGTCATACAAATGACAGTATATAAAGATCATTTTATTGTCAATTCACAGATAACTTTGAATTTGTATTACTGATTCACTTTGGGTGTGTGGGATCTCTCTTGATTCTGAAGGCTTTGTGGGTGTGACGGGTGAAGTACATGTCCTAAAAGGAGGGGAGAGGGGTACTGATGATCTTTTCAACAGCTCTCTTGGATAATAAGTTATAGAAGACCAAAATCACAAACACAAAAACTGTTTTATATGTTGCTTGGATAAAACACTGTATGGTGAATTTCAGTGTCTGTCAGTGTTTTGTTTATTTAGTTTGTTCTGTACAATGAAATCCAACTTTAGTTTTATTTAAAAAGTACTTTAAAGACAACACAGTCGACCAAAGTGCTGTACATGTAAAACTCTATCCAAAAATGTATCTATATATTACTTTTTTTAACTTCACTAGCTTTGACACATATACAGAATACACAGAATAGCTGGTAAGACATCCCATGATTCTTGAACTTACTTATTGATTGTCAATTATTGGTTTTCATGTTCTTTATTGATTGACTGCGGAATTCTTCCATGTTCTTTATTATTATTCCTCTTCCATCTTTTTCCCGATTTTCTCCAGCTTTCAGCACCTTCATGCTTTGTGCAATTTATGCAAGTTATGCATCAAAATGTTCCGCATGTTGAGGAGAAGGGTGCTATTACTTTTGGGACTTCTGCAACTTACGTTTTTTCCGCAATCGGCCAAAATGTCGGAGATTTTTCCCATTGACTTATAATGGGGCTTCCGCAAATCCATGCTTTTCTGCACTTTTTTCTGCATTTTATGCAATTTCTGCACTTTGTGCATGTTCAGCTTCTGCAACTTGTGGGTTTTGAGAAAAAATTGGCCTTCTGCAGATTTCCAGTTTTTTTATACGGGGGTTTGAAATTTTTGCATTAGTGTGTAATGTGTATGTGCAAATCCAGCCAATCGGGAGACTCCAGGACTTTCAGCCATTTGTGCAGCTTCTGCCAATCAAGCACTTTCAACAGTTTGACCAGTTTATGGAATTTAAAAAGTTTATGCAATATTAACAATTTATGCAAATTAACCACTTAATGAAATTTAACCAGTTTATGCATTTTAAAGCATTTATGCAATTTACATAATTTATGCGAATTATCCCATTCATGCATTTTACCACTTTATGCAGTTTATACAGTTTATGCAACATGACATTTTATGCATTTTACCAGTTTATGCAAATTTGATTATGCAATTTGAAGAGTTTATGCAATTTCTGCATTCGCTTCCCGCATTTCCGCAGTCAATCGCAATGGCGCAGCCATTTCTCGTTACTTATTGGTTTATTGGAGGTGACAGATCACAGCTGATTTCCATTTAAACGCAGGCCAGCCAGTGCCATTTCGGGGATAACACACAGCTTTCCATGGACTTAAAAAGTCTCAAAGTTTGAAATTACATAATCAAACCAAATGGCCTTATGGACGGCAGCACTTGCATACATACTGAAAGTTTTACTTTTTAGAAGCCATTGTTAGACCTGTAAGCTAATCACAGTTTCTAATCATTCGTTTGCATTTTCATCAAAATACTTGGCTATTGCTTTTTTTTATGCTTTGAGATGTCCTCTGTGGTTGTGGTAGCTTGTAACTACAATACAGGGTAATATTGACATTATTTGCATTGTAAAAAATATAATGTAGATGGCTTTTTTGTCATGTGACCCACAAAAAAATCTATTGCTGTACGACATAAGCAACCATGATATACAGTTTAGAAACTCACGTTGAACCACAGTTTGATAAGTCCGTGGGGTCAAGTCTGTTAATTTCTAATGAGTGCTTCGTGTTCCATATTGTATGTATTTTTAAAAGCGGCCATGGGCCTGTCGTTCCATAGGGGCCTCCAATTAAGTCTGGTCAATGTCCCGCTGTTCCTTTGGTGCGGCTGGAGCTGACCCCCGCTGGCCACACGCAGCTTGACGCCAGCATTACACTTCCCCACATCGACCTGACTAACATACAGGAAAGGTTGCCATGGATACGCGGGAAAATGAGAGCGCCATGTTCACATGAGATTTAATTAAAGGCAGTGAGTGTATGTAGCATGCAGCTCCTAATGGTTCATGAAAGGTACTAAAATCACAACTCATCCTGGGTATAAAGAAAAGCCATTATTGATTGACTGCGGGATTCTTCCGCAGTCAATTATTGGTTTTCATGTTCTTTATTATTATTCCTCTTCCATCTTTTTCCGGATTTTCGCCAGCTTTCAGCACTTTCATGCTTTGTGCAATTTATGCAAGTTATGCATCAAAACGTTCCACATGTTGAGGAGAAGGGTGCTATTACTTTTGGGACTTCTGCAACTTACAGTTTTTCCGCAATCGGCCAAAATGTCGGAGATTTTTCCCATTGACTTATAATGGGGCTTCCGCAAATCCATGCTTTTCTGCACTTTTTTCTGCATTTTCTGCAATTTCTGCACTTTGTGCATGCTCAGCTTCTGCAACTTGTGGGTTTTGAGAAAAAATTGGCCTTCTGCAGTTTTCTAGTTTTTTTATACGGGAGTTTGAAATGTTTGCATTGGTGTGTATGTGGACCTGGCCCATTAGTGTGTATGTGTGAATCCAGTCAATGGGGAGACTCCAGGCCTTTCAGCCATTTGTGCAGCTTCTGCCATTGAAGCACTGAGGCCATTTCAACAGTTTGACCAGTTTATGGAATTTAAAAAGTTTATGCAATATTAACAATTTATGCAAAGCAACCACTTTATGGAATTTAACCAGTTTATGCATTTTAAAGCGTTTATGCAACTGAAGAGTTTATGCCATTTAGGACTTTTGAATTTTAAAGAGTTTATGCAATTTACATAATTCATGCAAATTAAGCCGTTTATGCATTTTACCACTTTATGCAAAACCGATTATGCAATTTAAACAGTTTATGCAATAAACTGTAAAGGGGCGACAGTGGCACAGATGGTAGAGAGGGTCGTCTCATGATCGGAAGGTCGGGGGTTCGAATCCCACCTCCTGAAAGTGCACATTGTCATTGTGTCATTGGGCAAGACACTTCACCCACATTGCCCCCAGTGTCTGCGTACATTGGTGTATGAATGAGAGTATGAATGGGTGAGTGGATCCTTGCTGTAAAGCGCTTTGAGTGCCTAATGTACATGGAAAAGTTGAGACCATTTACCATTTACCAATATTAATAATTTATGTAAATTAACCACTTTATGGGATTTAACCAGTTTATGCATTTTAAACCGTTTATGCAACTTAAGAGTTTATGCCATTTAGGATTTATGAATTTTAAAGAGCTTATGCAATTTACATAATTTATGCAAATTAACCAATTCATGCATTTTACCACTTTATGCAGTTTATCCACCTTATTACGGACGTTCGCGTGGGCGCCGCCATGAATTGTGCCCGCCCCTTTTCTCCTATGTGTTAACATGGGGCTGGAGAAGTCCGTATAAAATCAGTCACTACACGAAAACAAAGCCGTTTTTCAGCCGCGCTGAGAAACGGTGCAGTGTTGACTTGTTGGTGCAAATGAACATTGACCATTTGGTAACGCTTTAGAATACGGCCCGGTAATTAACAGGTAATAACGGTGGTACATCCCTGGTACTTACAGAGGTAATTAACAGGTAATTACGGTGGTACATCCCTGGTACTTACAGAGGTAATTAACAGGTAATTACGGTGGTACATCCCTGGTACTTATAGAGGTAATTAACAGGTAATTACGGTGGTACATCCCTGGTACTTACAGAGGTAATTAACAGGTAATTACGGTGGTACATCCCTGGTACTTACAGAGGTAATTAACAGGTAATTACGGTGGTACATCCCTGGTACTTACAGAGGTAATTACTATGTAGTTGCAGTGGTACATTCCTGGTAATTACAGAGGTGTGTTTAGGTAACTTAAGTGGTAGTAACTAGGTACTTTTAGTGGTAAGACCTAGACCATCAGTGATATATAGTAAGAATGGGCTTATGTAGGTTATGATAGCTGGTACTGATATGATGGTTGCTTATGATTATGATGACTTTGTGAATAAACAAAAAGTAATACATTTAATAACACATGAGTCTCTTTATTTTGATGAAAACACAGAGAAAGCAAGAAAAACATTTATACATTTATTACATTTTGGTATACATTCTCCTAAATAGGTTTTCCCATACAGGCAAATAATCTGTATTTACATCCCTGGACTTTCATGTACAAATGACTGTAGTTAACCAGTAATTAATACAGCAACCCCACAGACTTACCAGTTACAACACTTGTAATTACCAGGTAATTAACACAACTCACGGGCCGTATTCTAAAGCGAGACAAAGCTGGTAACTACCAAGGACTTACCAGTTACAACACTTGTAATTACCAGTTAATTAACACAACTCACGGGCCGTATTCTAAAGCGAGACAAAGCTGGTAACTACCAAGGACTTACCAGTTACAACACTTGTAATTACCAGGTAATTAACACAACTCACGGGCCGTATTCTTAAGCGAGACAAAGCTGGTAACTATAGGGACTTACCAGTTACAACACTTGTAATTACCAGGCAATTAACACAACTCACGGGCCGTATTCTAAAGCGAGACAAAGCTGGTAACTATAGGGACTTACCAGTTACAACACTTGTAATTACCAGGTAATTAACACAACTCACGGGCCGTATTCTAAAGCGAGACAAAGCTGGTAACTACCAAGGACTTACCAGTTACAACACTTGTAATTACCAGGTAATTAACACAACTCACGGGCCGTATTCTAAAGCGAGACAAAGCTGGTAACTACCAAGGACTTACCAGTTACAACACTTGTAATTACCAGGTAATTAACACAACTCACGGGCCGTATTCTAAAGCGAGACAAAGCTGGTAACTATAGGGACTTACCAGTTACAACACTTGTAATTACCAGGTAATTAACACAACTCACGGGCCGTATTCTTAAGCGAGACAAAGCTGGTAACTATAGGGACTTACCAGTTACAACACTTGTAATTACCAGGTAATTAACACAACTCACGGGCCGTATTCTAAAGCGAGACAAAGCTGGTAACTACCAAGGACTTACCAGTTACAACACTTGTAATTACCAGGTAATTAACACAACTCACGGGCCGTATTCTTAAGCGAGACAAAGCTGGTAACTATAGGGACTTACCAGTTACAACAGTTGTAATTACCAGGTAATTAGCAGGTAAGTTTGTAAGCTGTTAAGTTGCATTACTTACCAGTTACATCACTTGTAATTACCAGGGACATTTCAGGATTTTTGACATGGGGCCTCATCTCCTAGTTATCCAGAGTGTTGTTGATTTCTGGAGATATATTTACTTTTTAATTCAAGCAGTCCTTATATTTTAAGAGTTTAGTGGTGCTAGGCTAGTGCTGGGCTAAAATCAACAGCACTCTGGATAATTAGGAAATTATGCCCTATGTCAAAAATCCTGAAAAATCCCTTAAACAGAACTCAGGGGCCATATTCTATATCGAGACAAAGCTGAAAAGTTCCAAGATTTACCAGTTACAACCAGGGCCGTAGCCAGGATTTAAAAAACAGTGAGGTCCGGATAATTCTTTAAACCGGGGGGTCTGGGGGTCCTCCCCCAGGAATTTTTTAAAGATTCCGATGTAATTTCCTGTATTTTAAGTGATCAAAAACACTTTTGTCTCATCCTTGAGCCATTTTCAAAAATTGCTTTTTGTTGCACCGTTTGGGACCAGGGGCCTGAGTGAATGTGTGAGTGAGTGGATGGTGGTCGGACATGCAGATGGAGCAGACTGGCCTCACTTCCATCAGTCGACCCATGGGCAGTGGGTGCAGCCGTGCACCCCCTGAAGTGTTAGGTGACGAGTCACGTACCCCTTTACTACTTTGACATGATGAATATCACAAAACAAAATATCTATTTAATATCTATTTCATCCATTATTACTGTGAAGCAGGTTTTCCAAACAGTTTTACTCGCCTGAGTGAGAGGCAATAAGAAGGTCTTGTCCTAAATAAATACTGAAATATTAAATGAAAATTGTTTTGAAAACGAGGCTGTGGCTGTGAATGGGTAAAGCTGAGGGTTCTGCTTTGGCTCATTCTGAACATCAGACTCTGGTTTGGACACTGCGCTCTGGCCCCGCCCCCTCTGCGACGCCCTCACTGTCAAACCACTGGAGCTACAAAGGTGAATGCGCTGGTTTAAGCTCTCATTAAAGCGAAGATCATTCATACGCAGGACAATCTTTGCATGAGACAGAAACAAAGTGAGCAGCAGAGGAGGAGGCGATGATGAGGCGCAGACGCTTCTCCTCTCGCTCCTCAGATCAGAATGAGGAAAACTCCTGTTGTAAATCGAGGTCACCGTGACGCCGCGCGCACTGGCTCCTCTCTCTTTATGACAGAGAGCATAGAAATTGCATCTCAATCAAACTTTGGCGCGGTTCATGCGCTGCTGTTGTAGTGAGGCTGACGCACAGCCGCGCCCCCGCGGAGTTTTACGCACTCGGGTCCAAAGCGGCTCATGAGGTCCGGTTTCAGAGTGGACACATTTAGGTTCATAACAAGCTCATCCACGTCTGAACTAGAGGCTCTTCCGCCTGTAGAAGCGCGTGTTTACAACATTCATTTGCGCAGGATTCAATGTGTAAAAAAAAAAAAAAAGCTAAAATTTTACCGAGGTCCGGACCTCGGTGACCTCAATGGTAGATACGGCCATGGTTACAACACTTGTAATTACCAGGTAATTAACAGACCTCACGGGCCACCTCACGCGAGACAAAGATGGCAAGTCCGAAGACTTACCAGTTGCAACACCTGTATTTAGCCAGAAATAACGGGCAATTAACAGTAAGGTGAAGTTTTCAACAGGAGTCTCTGAACAACGTGTTCTCAAGATCCTGCCTGCGGGTCCATAAGCCTGGTTTCCGTCAACAAAAAACAGCAATTCTTCTTCTGGTTCTGAGGCTTCTTATTTTCTTTGGTAGCCAAGGAGAGGAGCCTGCGATTCCACCGAATGGACTGTGGACTTAAGAACTTTATTCAGTCGTCAGTTGTCCTCACACTGGCGGGGTAGATACAGGTGAAGGTTACCTCTGCAATACATAATGTTTATAAAGTAATTGCGTGTTGAACATTATTCTGTTCTAACAGCAGGTGGATAGCATTATCACTTACATTTGTTTTGACCCATCGGTGTGCCTCTTCTTGGAAGCAGGACCTAAAAAATGTAAGTGGAAGATGTCATTTTAGTTGCAAAGGTTTCTATATTTTAAACTTGTAATGAAGTTCACATAAATACACAGACTATTTTTATTTATGGCTGAGCTTATCAAATTTATTTCTGTTCAGTGGATTTTGTGTGTGTGTGTGTGTGTGTGTGTGTGTGTGTGTGTGTGTGTGTGTGTGTGTGTGTGTGTGTGTGTGTGTGTGTGTTGGGGGGTTTTGCAATTGTAATCGCAATTGATCACATTTAATCCTGCTTCATTACGTAAATGTATCTTCTGTGAACTATAAGGAGAGTGTTCCTAACGTGTGCACACCTGAACTATGGCAATGCAAAGCTCCAGGTTAGGAACCACTGCTTTAGGCAACAGTTTGTGCTTCCTACTATACATTTAGTCCATCTGTGTCACACACTCACAAATTATTAGGATCCAATTTGTATACACGTGTGCCTTAGTCCATGTAAATGCGACCACATGAAAGAAAATAACCCCCAAATAAGTTTGTCTAGAGCCAGCTAAATGCTTCAGTGAAATTAAAATAACAAACAGCTTTAGCAAGTGCATTACATTTACTCACTTTTAAAGTGAAGAGCTGAGAATCTTTCAGGGAATGCTTCTCATCGTCACATGGAAAATGGTCCAAATCTACACGGCGCTTCTAATGTCAGTGCACGAGCGGCCTCAGGTCTACTGTAACAAAACTTTTAACATGCACATGTGTAAATACTTTAGTCATAGATGAGAGGTAAACAAATTAAACCTTACTCAAATCTACTTACATTCTGACTGAGTCTTTGTCAAAGTGTGTGCTTCATTTCCCTGCATTCTTCTTTTCCGCATAATGCACGACATACTGGTGGATACTGGAAAGCCTTCATGTCTTCATCCTCACAGGCCTTTAGATCACAGTACCTTCTCTGGTATTTGTAAAATGGACAAACAGGATACTGAGGTGAGGACACTTAACCTTCCCACAACTATTGCAGAAGTCACTTTACCTTCTTCTATATGCATATCACTGAATTCCAATGTAGTAAGATGTTGTTGCTAGAGATGATTCTCTAGTTGTGCAGACCCTGGAGACAATGTGGGGGAAGTGTCTTGCCCAAGGGCACAACAGCAGCATGTACCTGTGGGAGCTGGGGTCATCTAGGTAAAAAGGAGAGAGTAAAGAATTAGCCCCATTCCCATTTGTGACAGTTTTATGTCAAACACCAAAAGAAACTGTCCTTTTTCTTAAATTAATTCCAATAGAATTCTCAGATTAAATTAAACAGATAAATGTAATGCACAGGGATGGCCTGGTCAACCAGCTGCTCTTGCTTTCTGCTCAAAGACAAGAGTATCTGGGACTTTTCTCACAGCCAATCATTCAACACATTTTATAAATCGATCCAATCAGAGACGCCCGTTTGTAAATGAAGACTCTCAAATCACATCGCATTCAGAACAAACTTTATCACTCCTGTTACCTGTAATTAAAATAATTAAGCGTTTTTCCTGATTTGACACAAGATGAGTGCAATATTTGACAATTAAGTGTAGTGGGATGGGTCGGCAATGGCATGTTCTCCAGATTACATGTTTCTCCCATCCTGCGAACAATCTACACATTTGTGTGTGAATTGGAGAAGCGCGTTAGCTAGCTGGCTCAAGATCCAGTGCAAGCAGGAAAAAGAGGCTAAAGAAACCCCAAAACACAACAAACAGATCTCAGAATCGATTTGATTCTACATTATCTTAAAAAGGGACCATTGTACCTCGTTTATATTCCATCCTTTAAGGCCCCGTTTATTTTGGATCAGCACTTTTACTCAAAGATAATTTTAGAATAATTTCTTGCTTAAGCCCTAAGAAGTATCACGGAGTTAAATTCTCAAAACTCTGCCTGTTTGCGCCTCTGCACAGACGGAGGGGGGCAGGGGCGGGCGGAGCGTCTCGGTGTTGGTGTTACGTTGAGGGGCAGACAGCATTTAGGATTTATGGAGACAATGCTGAAAACAGCGATATTAACGTTACTTGCACTTTACAGTGGCTAATTGCGTGCATATTTAATTAGGTCCTCACGGTCATTTGTAAGGATTTTTCTTGTAAGACTCGGGCGGATGTGCGTCACGGTCGCCGTTTCAAAAAATGAGCGGGAACGGTCAGACGCTACACTTTATCGACTAACAGTACAGTCTGAAGCATAAATAATTCTCCTGGGTCAAACTACCTGCAAACGGAAGTCAGAAATATAATTTCGTTGGATATTAATGAAGTATATTACCTTATTTCGGTGGCTTAGGTGGTCTACGTTGCTTCACTTCAGCTCCCACAGCAGCGCACTGCGGCTGCGCAGAACCAAAACGTAACTCCATCCGAGGTACGCAAGCGTCATGACGTCATGACGCTCGCGTCCACAGACTCCACACCGCGCTGAAGAGCGTAGATCTGCAGTCTGAATAAGGTACTATGCTTTATTAATATCCAACGAAATGACATGTCTGACTTCAGTTTGCAGGTAGTTTGACCCAGGAGAATTATTTATGCTTCAGACTGTACTGTTAGTCGATAAAGTCTGACCTTTCCCGCTCATTTTTTTTAAACGGCGACCGTGACGCACATCCGCCCGAGTCTTACAAGAAAAATCCTTACAAATGACCGCGAGGACCTAATTAAATATGCACGCAATTAGCCTCTGTAAAGTGCAAGTAACGTTAATATCGCTGTTTTCAGCATTGTCTCCATAAATCCTAAACGCTGTCTGCCCCTCAACGTAACACCAGCACCGAGACGCTCCGCCCGCCCCTGCCCCCCTCCGTCTGTGCAGAGGCGCAAACAGGCAGAGTTTTGAGAATTTAACTCCGTGATACTTCTTAGGGCTTAAGCAAGAAATGATTCTAAAATTATCTTTGAGTAAAAGTGCTGATCCAAAATAAACGGGGCCTTAAAGGATGGAATATAAACGAGTGCAATGGTCCCTTTTTAAGATAATGTAGAATCAAATCGATTCTGAGATCTGTTTGTTGTGTTTTGGGGTTTCTTTTGCCTCTTTTTCCTGTTTACACTGGATCTTGAGCCAGCTAGCTAACACGCTTCTCCAATTCACACACAAATGTGTAGATTGTTCGCAGGATGGGAGAAACATGTAATCTGGAGAACATGCCATTGCCGACCCATCCCACTACACTTAATTGTGAGGATTGTGAGGATGAAGACATGAAGGCTTTCCAGTATCCACCAGTATGTCGTGCATTATGCGGAAAAGAAGAATGCAGGGAAATGAAGCACACACTTTGACAAAGACTCAGTCAGAATGTAAGTAGATTTGAGTAAGGTTTAATTTGTTTACCTCTCATCTATGACTAAAGTATTTACACATGTGCATGTTAAAAGTTTTGTTACAGTAGACCTGAGGCCGCTCGTGCACTGACATTAGAAGCGCCGTGTAGATTTGGACCATTTTCCATGTGACGATGAGAAGCATTCCCTGAAAGATTCTCAGCTCTTCACTTTAAAAGTGAGTAAATGTAATGCACTTGCTAAAGCTGTTTGTTATTTTAATTTCACTGAAGCATTTAGCTGGCTCTAGACAAACTTATTTGGGGGTTATTTTCTTTCATGTGGTCGCATTTACATGGACTAAGGCACACGTGTATACAAATTGGATCCTAATAATTTGTGAGTGTGTGACACAGATGGACTAAATGTATAGTAGGAAGCACAAACTGTTGCCTAAAGCAGTGGTTCCTAACCTGGAGCTTTGCATTGCCATAGTTCAGGTGTGCACACGTTAGGAACACTCTCCTTATAGTTCACAGAAGATACATTTACGTAATGAAGCAGGATTAAATGTGATCAATTGCGATTACAATTGCAAGACCCCCCAACACACACACACACACACACACACACACACACACACACACACACACACACACACACACACACACACACACACACACACACACACACACACACACACACACACACACACACACAAAATCCACTGAACAGAAATAAATTTGATAAGCTCAGCCATAAATAAAAATAGTCTGTGTATTTATGTGAACTTCATTACAAGTTTAAAATATAGAAACCTTTGCAACTAAAATGACATCTTCCACTTACATTTTTTAGGTCCTGCTTCCAATCCAAGAAGAGGCACACCGATGGGTCAAAACAAATGTAAGTGATAATGCTATCCACCTGCTGTTAGAACAGAATAATGTTCAACACGCAATTACTTTATAAACATTATGTATTGCAGAGGTAACCTTCACCTGTATCTACCCCGCCAGTGTGAGGACAACTGACGACTGAATAAAGTTCTTAAGTCCACAGTCCATTCGGTGGAATCGCAGGCTCCTCTCCTTGGCTACCAAAGAAAATAAGAAGCCTCAGAACCAGAAGAAGAATTGCTGTTTTTTGTTGACGGAAACCAGGCTTATGGACCCGCAGGCAGGATCTTGAGAACACGTTGTTCAGAGACTCCTGTTGAAAACTTCACCTTACTGTTAATTGCCCGTTATTTCTGGCTAAATACAGGTGTTGCAACTGGTAAGTCTTCGGACTTGCCATCTTTGTCTCGCGTGAGGTGGCCCGTGAGGTCTGTTAATTACCTGGTAATTACAAGTGTTGTAACTGGTAAATCTTGGAACTTTTCAGCTTTGTCTCGATATAGAATATGGCCCCTGAGTTCTGTTTAAGGGATTTTTCAGGATTTTTGACATAGGGCATAATTTCCTAATTATCCAGAGTGCTGTTGATTTTAGCCCAGCACTAGCCTAGCACCACTAAACTCTTAAAATATAAGGACTGCTTGAATTAAAAAGTAAATAAATCTCCAGAAATCAACAACACTCTGGATAACTAGGAGATGAGGCCCCATGTCAAAAATCCTGAAATGTCCCTGGTAATTACAAGTGATGTAACTGGTAAGTAATGCAACTTAACAGCTTACAAACTTACCTGCTAATTACCTGGTAATTACAACTGTTGTAACTGGTAAGTCCCTATAGTTACCAGCTTTGTCTCGCTTAAGAATACGGCCCGTGAGTTGTGTTAATTACCTGGTAATTACAAGTGTTGTAACTGGTAAGTCCCTATAGTTACCAGCTTTGTCTCGCTTAAGAATACGGCCCGTGAGTTGTGTTAATTACCTGGTAATTACAAGTGTTGTAACTGGTAAGTCCCTATAGTTACCAGCTTTGTCTCGCTTTAGAATACGGCCCGTGAGTTGTGTTAATTACCTGGTAATTACAAGTGTTGTAACTGGTAAGTCCTTGGTAGTTACCAGCTTTGTCTCGCTTAAGAATACGGCCCGTGAGTTGTGTTAATTACCTGGTAATTACAAGTGTTGTAACTGGTAAGTCCTTGGTAGTTACCAGCTTTGTCTCGCTTTAGAATACGGCCCGTGAGTTGTGTTAATTACCTGGTAATTACAAGTGTTGTAACTGGTAAGTCCTTGGTAGTTACCAGCTTTGTCTCGCTTTAGAATACGGCCCGTGAGTTGTGTTAATTACCTGGTAATTACAAGTGTTGTAACTGGTAAGTCCTTGGTAGTTACCAGCTTTGTCTTGCTTTAGAATACGGCCCGTGAGTTGTGTTAATTAACTGGTAATTACAAGTGTTGTAACTGGTAAGTCCTTGGTAGTTACCAGCTTTGTCTCGCTTTAGAATACGGCCCGTGAGTTGTGTTAATTACCTGGTAATTACAAGTGTTGTAACTGGTAAGTCCTTGGTAGTTACCAGCTTTGTCTCGCTTTAGAATACGGCCCGTGAGTTGTGTTAATTACCTGGTAATTACAAGTGTTGTAACTGGTAAGTCCTTGGTAGTTACCAGCTTTGTCTCGCTTTAGAATACGGCCCGTGAGTTGTGTTAATTACCTGGTAATTACAAGTGTTGTAACTGGTAAGTCCTTGGTAGTTACCAGCTTTGTCTCGCTTTAGAATACGGCCCGTGAGTTGTGTTAATTACCTGGTAATTACAAGTGTTGTAACTGGTAAGTCCTTGGTAGTTACCAGCTTTGTCTCGCTTTAGAATACGGCCCGTGAGTTGTGTTAATTACCTGGTAATTACAAGTGTTGTAACTGGTAAGTCCTTGGTAGTTACCAGCTTTGTCTTGCTTTAGAATACGGCCCGTGAGTTGTGTTAATTAACTGGTAATTACAAGTGTTGTAACTGGTAAGTCCTTGGTAGTTACCAGCTTTGTCTCGCTTTAGAATACGGCCCGTGAGTTGTGTTAATTACCTGGTAATTACAAGTGTTGTAACTGGTAAGTCCTTGGTAGTTACCAGCTTTGTCTCGCTTTAGAATACGGCCCGTGAGTTGTGTTAATTACCTGGTAATTACAAGTGTTGTAACTGGTAAGTCCTTGGTAGTTACCAGCTTTGTCTCGCTTTAGAATACGGCCCGTGAGTTGTGTTAATTACCTGGTAATTACAAGTGTTGTAACTTGTAAGTCCTTGGTAGTTACCAGCTTTGTCTCGCTTTAGAATACGGCCCGTGAGTTGTGTTAATTGCCTGGTAATTACAAGTGTTGTAACTGGTAAGTCCCTATAGTTACCAGCTTTGTCTCGCTTTAGAATACGGCCCGTGAGTTGTGTTAATTACCTGGTAATTACAAGTGTTGTAACTGGTAAGTCCCTATAGTTACCAGCTTTTTCTCGCTTTAGAATACGGCCCGTGAGTTCTGTTAATTACCTGGTAATTACAAGTGTTGTAACTGGTAAGTCCCTATAGTTACCAGCTTTGTCTCGCTTTAGAATACGGCCCGTGAGTTGTGTTAATTACCTGATAATTACAAGTGTTGTAACTGGTAAGTCCTTGGTAGTTACCAGCTTTGTCTCGCTTAAGAATACGGCCCGTGAGTTGTGTTAATTACCTGGTAATTACAAGTGTTGTAACTGGTAAGTCTGTGGGGTTGCTGTATTAATTACTGGTTAACTACAGTCATTTGTACATGAAAGTCCAGGGATGTAAATACAGATTATTTGCCTGTATGGGAAAACCTATTTAGGAGAATGTATACCAAAATGTAATAAATGTATAAATGTTTTTCTTGCTTTCTCTGTGTTTTCATCAAAATAAAGACACTCATGTGTTATTAAATGTATTACTTTTTGTTTATTCACAATGTCATCATAATCATAAGCAACCATCATATCAGTACCAGCTATCATAACCTACATAAGCCCATTCTTACTATATATCACTGATGGTCTAGGTCTTACCACTAAAAGTACCTAGTTACTACCACTTAAGTTACCTAAACACACCTCTGTAATTACCAGGAATGTACCACTGAAACTACATAGTAATTACCTCTGTAAGTACCAGGGATGTACCACCGTAATTACCTGTTAATTACCTCTGTAAGTACCAGGGATGTACCACCGTAATTACCTGTTAATTACCTCTGTAAGTACCAGAGATGTACCACCGTAATTACCTGTTAATTACCTCTGTAAGTACCAGGGATGTACCACCGTAATTACCTGTTAATTACCTCTGTAAGTACCAGGGATGTACCACCGTAATTACCTGTTAATTACCTCTGTAAGTACCAGGGATGTACCACCGTAATTACCTGTTAATTACCTCTGTAAGTACCAGGGATGTACCACCGTAATTACCTGTTAATTACCGGGCCGTATTCTAAAGCGTTACCGAACATTTTACACAAATCAATCGACTAAACATCAGATTTGAGCGGAGAATATTTTCACTCTTTCTCCGTTTAAATGAACGGGCTTCGTGCTCGACCGGAACGGAAGTGCCGAGACAACGCAAAAAGAGGCAAAAGTGGGCGGGACGGAATTAGGTGAATACAGTTTATGCAACATGACATTTTATGCATTTTACCAGTTTATGCAAATTAGATTATGCAAATTAAGCAATTTATGCAATTTGAAGAGTTGATGCAATTTCTGCATTCGCTTCCCGCAATTCTGCAGTCAATCGCAATGGCGATTGACATTTTTTCATATAATAGAGAAAAAAATTCAAATAAATGAATAACAATAAGCTGTGATTTGGTCAAAGCCCCACCTTGACTGTAGCTTCATTAATAACAACAGCTTACACTTGTATTGCACTTTACAAGCCTGTGTCACAAGTTCCTCAAAGTACTACACAGTAGCCATTATTCAATCACTCCATACTCGGTGGTGATAAGCTGTTATTGAAGCCACAGCCGCCCTGGGGCAGACTGTCCATTTACCACGTGGCTATACGTATAATGCATTGTTCATATCCTGAGCTCTTATTATGTCAGGGCCCTCTGCTGGACACGTGTGGAACTCTTACTTTTTAAAAATATTTAATGCCCCCTGGTGGCTAGAATGAGCATTCTGGTTATTCTTTAAAAAATCATAACTCCGCACAGGAATGGGCTAGAGACCGTATGTTTGACACCCCTGCTGTAGAACATGAGTGTTTATGTGTATTTTTATAAACAAGGGAGATTTTCAGTCAACACACTACAAACAAATCGATTGCATTGCACGGACTCATATGCATTTTGCATTTACGATTTCCACCCAATCTGCACATGAAAAGAGCAAAGTCCCGTTCTAAAAAAAAATGGGTAAAAAGCAGTGGGGGTGATTGTGCATCTGGCTGATCAGAGTTATGACGCAGCCTCAAAGGATGACGCAAAAAAACAAAGCTCTTAACACAATCTCTGGTCAAGTTCACAGGCAGACACCATTCCACAGTTGTTGTTGTTGTTGTTTTATCGCGGATACTTCTTTCAGAATTATATCCAACGGCACATCAACCTTTGTTATAGGTTGATGTGCACTTTCAACAGAGACTCATTCTTGTAATTTCAGCTCTTTCATTGTCTTGTTTACAAAGACTTCAGCGTCCAGCACAGTGTTGCTTATAAGAGGCACATTTACAGTGCCTCTCGAAAGTATTCATACACCTTGAACTTTTGCACATTTTGTCATGTTTTCAACCCTAAACATTAAGAATTTATTTTGATTTTTTACTGAACGTTCACACACAAGTAACAGACAACTGTGAAGTGAAAGCGAAATGATACATGATTCTGTTATTTTTCAAAAAATAGAAAAGTGAAAAGTGGGGCTTGCATAAGTATTCATACAGCATGCATGAATACTTTGTGGAACCCCCTTTTGCTGTAATAACAGCACAAGTCTTTTGGGGTATGACTCTACAAGATTTGCACATGTAGAGAGTGACATTTTAGCCCATTCATCTTCACAAAACAACTCAAGCTCAGTCACATTAGAAGGAGAGCGTTTGTGAACAGCAGTTTTCAAATTTTTAATAGGATTTAGGTCAGGACTTTGACTGGGCCATTCTAACACATTAATATGTTTTTATTGAACCATTCCATTGTAGATTTAGCTTTGTGCCTCGGGTCATTGTCCTGCTGGAAGGTAAATCTCCGTCCCAGCCTCAGTTCTCTTGCTGACTCCAGCAGGTTTTCCTCCAAAATGTCTCTGTATTTGGCTCCATCCATCTTCACAACTATTCTTACAATCTACCCAGTCCCCGCTGAGGAAAAGCAGCCCCACAGCATGATGCTCCCCCCCATATTTGACACTGGGGATGGGGCACTCAGGACGATGAGCAGTGTTAGGTTTGCTCAATACATAACGTTTTGCATTTGGGCCAAAAAGTTCAATTTTTGTCTCATCTGACCAAAGCTCCTTCTAGCAAACTTCAAACGGGATTTCTTAAAGCCTCCTTTCAATAATGGCTTTCTTCTTCCACTCGTCCATGAAGGCCAGATTTGTGTAGAGTACGACTTATAGTTGTCCCATGTACAGATTCCCCCAGCTCAGCAGCAGGACTTCACAGCTCCTCCAGAGTTATCATGGGGCACTTGGTTGCCTTTCTGACCAGTGCTCTCCTTGTTCAGTTTGTTAGTTTACGTGAACAGCCGTGTCTTGGTAAGTTAGCAGTGGTGCTATACTCTTTACATTTCTGATTGATGGATTGAACAGTGCCCCGGGAGATGTTTAAATCTTGGGAAATCTTTGTATAACTTAACGCTGCTTTAAACTTCTCCACAGCTTTATCCCTGACCTCTCTGGTGCTCCTTGACCTTCATGATGTTGTTTAGTGACCAATACACTCCGACCACAGCTCTGAGGGCCTAAAAGAACAGCTGAAATTATACTGAGAGTAGATTACGCACAGGTGACTTCTATTTAATAGTTAAGCCAAGGCGTGAACATTCTGCCGTCATTAGGAATGTTATAAAGGCAATTTAATGCACTCAGAAAATGTATGAATACTTATGCACGCCCCACTTTTCACTTTCCTATTTTTTGAAAAATAACGGAATCATGTATCATTTTGCTTTCACTTCACAGCTGTCTGTTACTTGTGTGTGAACGTTCAGTAGAAAAATCTAAATAAAATCTTTATGTTTAGGATTGTAAACATGACAAAATGTGCAAAAGTTCAAGGTGTATGAATACTTACGAGAGGCACTGTATTTGTGGCATTGGAACATGTTTCATGCCCCACTGTTTCCAGCAAGAGGCACCTATCTCCCTAATACATGCTTTTTCTGTTAGAATAGATCGAGTAGGAGACATGGCTTAACGACTATGATCTGGACAGTGCTTGTTTGACCAGCTTTTCCTGCCGTAGAGAGACAGTTATATTAAAGGGAAATCCCATCGCTCAGTGCCATCTCCATGCTGTTACAGAGAAGACTGTAGAGTCTCCATCTGAGCTCTCGAAGCTGAACTCTCCCGCTTCCTCTTCTTCCCCCTGTTGTGTTATTTATTGCTCTATAGATCAAGGGTTTTGTAGTATGTGCTGTATATCTTCTGTTGTAGAATTGACAATGAAACTAACAGGGCTGAGCTACATTTAAAAGGCACAATGTTGTTTTTGGTTGCATTTGAGTCATCCGGTGCCTTTTCAGAGAGACTCAAATGAACCATGGGCGTTCCAAGCCACACTGTTCTCAAACTCTGAGGTTTCCTGCTTTGGTAAATCAGACCATAAACAAACCACATGCTCCTCATCCCGCCCTCATCTAAATGCATTGAAAAGCAGAGGTGCCCCGCTGCCAGTGTGAGGCGGTGTGGTTAAAAACAGTTGCGTAATGCATGTCGGGGAAAGTGTGCACAATCAGTTTGCACTGTGGGAATTTTTTTATTCTCAACATGTAAATACAGAAATTCGAGAGGAGAGCGATGCTTTCTGAAGCCCTAGTCCAGGTGTATTAGGGTGACATATATCTGAGAATATAAACAAAAGCAAAGAAAAAGCTGTATAAGCGGCAACAACTTAGTAAATTTACTGTACATTCCAGATTATTTGCTTCTGCCAAAATAGTTCAAGGATCAGCTCAGGTTTCTATTCTAAGATAAGCATTTTGTCACACATGATTTGGGTTTGAAATATAGTTTGCAATGGGCGAGAGGAGACGCGTTGTGAATTGGATCAATACCTATAGACACAGAAGCCCTCGTTTTCACTCCACTTGAAGGGCTGAGGCAGTATATCAGTTTTTTCCCCCTCATCCAAAACATATGTGGAGAGTTTGCTTCATTCATGAAGTTTTGAGCTAGTTGTGTCATTTCATAACTGAAGCACACTCATCTAGCCTGGCCTTAGCCATGGTAAATGGTAAATGGTCTCAACTTATATAGCGCTTTTCCACCTACATTAGGCACTCAAAGCGCTTTACAGCAAGGATCCACTCACCCATTCATACTCTCACTCATACACCAATGTACGCAGACACTGGGGGCAATGTGGGTGAAGTGTCTTGCCCAAGGACACAACGACAGTGTGCACTTTCAGGAGGTGGGATTCGAACCCCCGACCTTCTGATCACGAGACAACCCTCTCTACCATCTGTGCCACTGTCTGTGCCACTGTCGCCCATCCGTAAACTCCGGTCAATTATAATTTCACCTACATGTACGTCTGGGTCTGATCTCAGTGGCTGCGTTACATCGGCCTACCATTCAGCGAGCGGGGAAGGCGGGTGTTGTCGGTGACGTCAAGCATTTCCGCCGCATTTGCTGGTTGTACTTTGGCAATGGCGGCGGATACGAAAGTAATGGAAGCTCTTCAATCCATTCTGGCTCAGCTCCCAAATATCCAGAAATTAAAACTGATGCCTTGGAATGTGCAAGGAATGCTCCCAAGAGCATAGCTGAGGTGCTTCACTCACTCAGGCGCATTACATACGTCACGACCAAACGCAAATCAGACCCAATCGTTTCAAAGGAGTTCACCCCTCCCACCTGATAACGGAGCTCAATTGAGAAAGTCCAGACCCTTGTACAAAATGCAATGATTACGAGTTATGGTATGGTAAAACCAGACTAACCCGGATCTACATTTCCTACATTTTGTTTCATCGTTGAAGGAACACAAAACTGTTCTGATTTACTAAAGCATGATAAACGATAAAAGACCACAGAGCAAACTTGTGTTTCATATCTGCACCACTAATAATATAAACAATGCCACAAGCTATAAAATCAAATGTGTTAATTTAAATTGCACTTGCAGTATCGCACCATGGCTAAGTAAATCAGGCGTTAGTGTGTTCGATTTGCGTCTTGAAACTGAAGATGAACACTTCACGTTCACGTGTCATTGTTCATGTTCCCAAAATAATACTCTGATACTCTAGTGCAAAAGAAAACACTTCTGAGGCAAACAACAGAGAGCTAACATGACACAAGAACACAGGCCTGATCACAAAATGTTTTATTTGTAAAAAGTATATGATTTATAAGCATAAGCAAACCACTGCTTTAAAGTAAGCTGAACTCCACACTTTCTTATTTTCCTTTTCTTTACAAATGGCTTTTGTGTGATGTGTCAAAGTCAAATGTTGACCTCTCCTCGGTGGTTCTATAATTGAGGCTTAAAGGGACAACCACAGCGTTACGTAAGAGGTGCGATTGGGGCGCAGCGCTCACAGAACCAGGGGAAAGCAGCTTTTACCCACTCAATTTGTATTCCACAAAGTCTCTGTCACCACACTCTGCCTCGGGAGCGGCGGCGTCATGCCATTGACCTGATCACACATGCTCTTAAAGCACCTGCTTTCAAATGTCACTTTGTGGGTTTTACTTAGATTAAACTCCTTTTCAGGTCCTGGAGCAACTGCAGGCCTTCAGAGTTAGCAGGAGTGCCACGGAGCAATTTTCACTTTTTGCTGTTGCCACTTTTTCTTCATCTGTCACAGTTTTCCGGTAATGGCACTGGAGCAAGGCTATAGGCACCGCTATACCTGAAGCTGTAATAGGCACGATTTGTTTTAGAATGACTCGCATTTTTAACAAGTCTGTTGATTATTATCATTACAACGGCGTAACTTGAATGTAAATATGAACAAAGTCTGGAATCCTCTGACTTTGTCACTTGGACACCATGAAGGGGCTAGATGCAAGTTCGCCATTGTATACTCATTACTGCCACCTCAGGTCATATGTGTAACTGCACCTTCTATATGAAGCTCGTGCATGACGGCACTTCGCAATTGAATTAACACCTTTTTGAGTGACAGTGCAGGATTTTAGAGGCAGTTGTGGTGAACGGCTCATTCTACACATTAGGACATTGTTGGAACATGTAGGGGGAGGAAAATACATAATTTTAACATTTTTAAAGTCTGCATAGTCCCTTTAACAATCCAACGATGCCACGGGGCCCCCCAAATGGTAATAACTCATGGTTTGACAATTTACCAAATACAATTTTGTTATTTCATTTCATTTCATTATAGAACTTTTTTCAGGCTCAAGTTTTAACATGCTTTGTATCGTGATTATCATTATTATTAGGCTAGGACTTGATTTCAGAAAAGGGCTGTGATCGGCACGACAGAAGATTTGCAGCTTTTGATCCGATACACTTTTGCGATAAACTTTTGTTGGATGATTACGGATGATGACACCATGACAGAGTTTAAGTTAGTGTTTCGCCTGAGACTGTTTTTCCCAGGGCCATCACTTCTGACTGTCATTGTTGGGAATGGGCCCCGCGAAATAGTTGACAGAAAAGGTTTTGCAGATGTGAACCTGTCAAGTACAGTATGACTCGCGGTCCTCCGAGTGGTGGGTAACGGCGAGATGCACGGCGCAGATTAGTTAACTCTGGGTGAAGCGATTTACTTTGGGGGTCAGCCATAGGAGACAAACATGTCAGTCAGCTGTCCTTATATGAACCCTCCTGTCTACACCAACAAGTGTGCACCCGCTGCAAATGCAAACCCCCAAAACTATGGCCATGAGTGGCAGACTGACAGACAGACAGGGTGATGTGACGTAAATTGCCTTTGACCACCTTTGTTTTTCCTCCACCTACAGCTGTGACAAACAATCAGCCGCTGGCAGCTGAGACACTGCTGACTACATATTCTCATGCGATTCTACTTATGCACACTTTTTCAGTCAGCCCAACTCCTGGTGTCTGAAAGTTACCAAACTCCAACAGACTTGATTTACTTGTTGCTCTCGTGGTCAGAGATATAGTGACGTCTGTAGACGTCATTCTTTCATCTGACGCCAAGATCGTAACATACTTTACTCAATTAACTCAATCCAGTTGACGATATTTTATAATCTAGAAGCGGTCGAGCATGGTTCAGGCTGCAGTGTGCCAATAGCATAGCTTTGATGAGTCAATTCTCATGCAGTATCGTTTAAAAAGCGGCCCTTAACTATAAATACCTAGTTCCCGTTTGTTAATCTGAGTGAAGCTTTGGTGTTGCCTTTTATATCTGACAGGTGCTGTTTGTCTGGCTGGATTTGAGCAGGGCCGACTTAACCTACCCATAGGCCCACACACACCCCACTCTAACCCAAGATGGCTTACACATATTTCATTGTTGACAAACAGATCAGCATACTGTTAATAGCCTTTAATTAATAGAATAATCAATACTTTCCCCTCCTGGAACCGCCACCTTCACAGGGTGGAGGGGTTTGTCGGGGGCTTTGTGCCCCTGGTAGGGTCTCCCATGGCAAACAGGTCCTAGGTGACGGGTCAGACAAAGAGCGGTTCAGAAGCCCCTTATGAGAGACCAACAGGCCTGGGTAGAATCGTGAGGCCGTCCTTCTGTGGACCCAACACCTGCAGGAGGAGCCATAAGGGGCTGGTGCAATGGGATTTGGGCAGCTCCAACAGCTGCTCCTAAACAATCCTAATCTTAGCCTAACCCTAATCCTATCAACCCTATTCTAACCATAATCTTAACCTAACCCTAATCCTAATGATTTTAAACAAAACCTAACAATAATTGAAAAGCATAAATTATTAATTATACCATCATGGATCTGCTCCTACCAGCAGAGGGCGCACTGTCGTGGTGGATCCGCCTCACCGTCGTGGATCTGTCTTGGCTACGGGTCTGCAGCTTTCTATTATTGGTCGTGCATGGCGTCAGCAGTAATTGCGGACGTCAGCCAGCCTCATGCTCACACAGCCAACATCACCCCGCCCCCTTATGTCCCAGCTCCTCTGGGAAACACCTCCTTAGGCGCATCTTTCAAATACTGAATGTGAGCGGGGTAAAGCTCTCATACGGGGTTAGTTGTTCTTTGATGTCAACAGTAGCAACCTACAAACATGCTAATTCTTTGTAGGAAAGACAGTTTGACTGCAGGATCAGAACAAGTTTGATGAAAGTGTAGATGAGGATGTTGATGTACCTTTGATGACCTTTCAATCGACTTTATTTGGAATCTGTTAATAATAGCAGGGAGTTAAGGCGAAGGTTATTCCGTTCAATGGGTTTTAATGAGCTTTTAACCATCTTACAGTCATATTAAAAATATACCTTTAAAGTCCCGACACTTTCACCAAAGCTTGTTCTGACCCTCTTTGTGGCTAAACTCTCGTCTCCGCACTAATGAGCATTTACAAAATCTATCTTCTTCCAATGTGAACTGTGCCCCCTGCTGACATTTGGTATCACTACATTTTATCATCATAACTCCTCATGGGGATATTATCTAGACACACTCTATTGTAACGCAAACACTAAGGCCTTGATGTCTTGAGTATCTGTGAAAGCCTGATAAAAGTTTTGTAATTTACAGCACACAGAGGACGACATTAGTGCCCAATACATCATTATTTATGTCGAACGTGTGTTACCATACAACAGAGGAGGCAGAAGCTCAATCAGTTCCCAGTGCCCTAATGTTATTACTGGGGCGTTGTGCTTAGATAATGAATCACATCCAGATGAACTCTCTGAATGCAGACGCCTCTAATGGCGGCATAATTGATCACTCCCTGACTGGCCTCCATTTAATCTGCCCTGTCTGCCTCTCAAACACACAGGCCTGACTTATGCCGCTGATAATGTGTTGGGTGGCTTTGACTCACCCTCCTCACTTGCCTGTCAGCTCCCTGGCTTCAGCCTCTGTGCGCCTCTCCGGAGACTCGTTCTAAGTGATCAAGACTCTTCATTAGTCCCCCCACCCCCACCCCACGCCGCCATCAATCACTAACGTTACCAAAACACAGCTAACTGATGAAGCATGTGCCTCTTTTCACTGATGATGTTGCACAATAGGAAGCACAGTCTCAGTATTTTGTGAGTGTCTGTCGACTTTACTGTTTATAGAGAAATGTGCCCTTCGCATTTGACCCATACTCAGAGAATTTACATAACAGAGCCCAAAGACAGAAGGCATAATCAAATTAGCTTATGTTATAGACCCCAATTTCACGCTTCTCTTAAGGACTTTTAAATAGATTATTCTTGTCTAATGGTTTCTCTTTACCTTTTGTCTAAGTGCTGATCAAAGTCACACTTTCATTTGGCAGGTTTCACATCAAAGAAACATAACAAGCTGTGGCACTCGACTCTCTCCTCCTTTTGTCATCCATCTGCAACTGCTTGATGTTTATAGCCAAATAAAACGTGTGATATAACGCTAGTTCCTTTACAAAACTTGGGTTATAGTCGTTCAGTTGTAACCGGTGCAGCACACTTTCTTTTACCCATGGGGCTGCAACAAACATACTCAGAGGTTTCAACGAAGGAAACATTGGAGCCGTGCAGACTCTGAGCCTGTCCTATCGTCCAATAAATGAGGTCTAATAGCGATGACAATGTGTTCTCAGCCAGACCTGTGTGTTTATTTCGTACCTTCCTCAGAAGTGTCACAGGATGTTGCAGGTGACGTGTCTGGTCAGTTCTCTCCACTGTCTTCCAGTCTGATAAAACCATCTGCCGTCTGTCTTCTTCAGATCTGTGTCTCTGGTGAAACATTAAAAACATTCACACGAGCAGAACAAGAACAATGAAAGTCTGCCATATCAGGCCACTGCAAGAGGGAGAACCACCTCATAGGTAGGGATCATTCTCTATATACGACTCCCAGCAGTGGCTCAGAGTAGCCATCGAGATCCGTAAGCACTCTGCCCAGACTATGAACCGGGACAAGGGGGAGTATGAACTTTTTTACATCTGGGACACAGTTCTGAAGAAGTCGGACTGCAGACAAGAAGGACTACAGGAAGAAAATGTTAAGTTTATATCAGCTGAGCAGACACATCACAGCAACAACCTGTGACACTTCAGGTCTGGCTATAAGAACATATGTCCAGAGCCTGTACTGGTTAAGGCGGTTATACTTTGTTTTTAGTGGAAATAGTTGTAGACAGCTGTGTACTAAACACTAACAGTTCCTGGCCTCTTTCTTGTCTTGCCTAATTATCTAAATAACTGGCACCATAGCACCTCTACTTGTATAACATCATTTGGAGTGAGGCTACAATCGAAATGGAGATCACTTCACAGTCTATACCATTTGGCCAGTGCTCTCTCCGACACTCTCCACGGCACTTTGATCCTGACATCCTCTGTCTCTCAGTCCGAAGTGCCCTGCGTGTCCTGTCCCAGGCTGACACAAGACGGTGACCCAATGCCTCTGCGCTGGCACCTCCTCAGAAGCGAGCACTTTTGGCACACACCAGTTTGTATATCTGTCTGGAAGGCAGATGGGTCTTTGGCAGAGATTTCCCCCCGGAGCTCTCTGTTTGCATCCGTGGAGAAAGAGGCTTGGTTGCGGGTCAAGTTTGGTTGGCAGTTTGAATATGAGACTTAAAAGCTCTGCACCTGATTTTTCACTGTTTTGTCTTTCTGGATACACATTTTACCACCTAAATATATACTACATTTAGAATTTGCTAATTGTAACCACTCAAAGTGCAATTTCGATACTTTTGGTGACTCCTCTGAACAGCTGAGGCCTTTTGTGTGTGCGTGTGTGTGTGTGTGTGTGTGTGTGTGTGTGTGTGTGTGTGTGTGTGTGTGTGTGTGTGTGTGTGTGTGTGTGTGTGTGTGTGTGTGTGTGTGTGTGTGTGTGTGTGTGTGTGTGTGTGTGTGTGTGTGTGTGTGTGTGTGTGTGTGTGTGTGTGTGCGTGCGTGCGTGCGTGCGTGCGTGCGTGTGTGTGTCAGCTGAAGACAGAGAGGGCCGTACCACGCTAAAGATGAAAACAAGCACTATAAGGCTACCGAGAAATCAGCTGAGTGGAGCCTTCAGCACATCCATTACTTATCTTCCATCTTTCTCTACCTGCTACGAAGTGGTCTTTCCGCCCTTGGCTCTATATTCTTGTCCTAAGTTGGTTGTTTTGCTATTGTTGTCCAGTTGTAGTGTGCAACCTCTGAAACAATTCTGTGCGTTTTAAGACTAAGAGTTTAAGCACATTCTCTGTCATTTTAATATTGTTTAAATATCATTTTCCTAAATCATAATTTATACAATGCCTTCATATTTCAGTTATCTCATAAATCTATATTTCTAGTAAGTATTAACTTCAGCCTCAAACCTCTCAGTCATACTGTACGGAACAATTAATTGAACTGTTTAATGTTTAAAAGAATGAAATGACCGAATAAACTATAAAATGACTACTACTATATTCAGAATGGATTAAATAAAACATTTTTTTTTAAAATATTTTTAGGGCTCGTCTTGCCAGGGTTGACCAACATGCTATAAAAGTATGATTCAAAATGACATCCTATGGCATTGGGTGCGCCTCTTCAGGGTGATTTTGTTTTTATTTGTTTTTGTTTTTCATCTGATCTTTATTTCACCAGGAAAGTCCCACTGAGATTCTGGACATCTTTTTAAGGGGAGTCCAGGCCCCAGAGGAGAATCTAGGTTTTTCGTTTAGGGGAAACCGAAACACCTGAAAGAAACCTATATGCAAACACGGGGTGAACATGCAAACTCCACACAGAAAGACCCCAGTGCAGGGATCGAGCTTGGGACCTTCTTGCTGTGAGGTACGGACGCCATTGTGTGTCTTGCTCAACCACAGTCAAAGCTGGAATCAGAAAACACCCACTTCGGGATTTCTTGAAAATGTGAAGGGCAAGGAGTGAGTGACACATTCCCCTTACTGTGTCGACGCTGTATTGAGTAGGTGTTGATGCGTGGTACAAAAGAGTGACATCTGCTGGTTTGAAAGAAGTATAGCAGCCAGATTGCAAGGAAAAACGCAGACGGCAGGCGAAAATATCGATTTTACTTTAAATGTCAGAGTAAAAAAAAAAAAACACACTCTTTACGGTGCTTAATTCATTATATTTTCTCGACCCACATGCTGTAGTTTCTCTGGAAACCAGTGCAGCATTTCCTTTTTGTAAGACCACATTGGCTAAAAATGCGGTCGGTAATATCCACTGACAGTTCAAAACGTTAGGTCTCGTTTTGCTTACGCCTTTTCAACAACAACTTTAGTAATTTCTACAGACTCAACTTTCCAGTCTTTCACCAATATACGCATATAATGTACAATATTTTAATGATGCTTTTTTATTCACTAATAACCAGCGTATTCAAAAACTAAGATACTAAGATATACAAAATGCACACTGAAACAAATCTTTATAACCACTATATCAACAAAATCAAAACATAAATTCAAACCTTGCTCGAGACATTATTTTTATTCCGTTGCTGAAAAATGTCATATTTTTCAAATTGAAATCGGTATCTCTACATTTATTTTTTTCCCCTCTTCACCATGCAACAGATGCACATAAAAACTGAAGCCAACACTGAGCTTTTTCTGTGAATTAAGTTATAGGGAACGAGCTGTGTGACCTTTGAGGCTGGAGAAACTGTAGCGCTGGCTGCCCTCTGTCCGCCCTCTGAAACGGTGCACCGTCTCATGGGTTTGTCCCTGTTTCAAAGCGTGGTGTCCTGCACTGGTCAGCTCCACCTCCTACTTCCTCTTCTTCCTGCAGCTCCCTCTGCTCCACAGCAGTCTTTCACCATCTCCTCGTTTGTCCCTTCCTTGTTTCCTGTAGCTCCTCTTGTGACGCCTCCTCTGCGCTGCAGGTGTTGGGGCTCTTGGCGCCTCTTCAGTGAAATTTGTCTCAAATGGGTTTATCTGATAATCAATACTTTACAACAACACCAAATAATGTCTTGAGTTTAAAATGTGCTAAAATTTCACTTCATTCTGTCACAAAAGCGCATTTGGTAATAATCTTCTCATTCTGGCCACATTGTATATTGATGGGTACGCTTTTAAGGCTTGCCAAACATCTAACAAAACCCGGCCCAGCCACTTGTGCCTCCCCAAACAAGATCAAGCGGACTTTGAATGAATTTCGGTGGTGTTTTATTTCACCATTTTTTTGCTGACCACATAATTATACCTTTTTGATTTGGGACAAAAGATTGGAAGCGGATCAAACGCAGCGAGACAGAGAGCCGGCTTGATATGCAGATGAGGCAAATGCAAATGTTTAACTTTTCAAGAAGAGGCCAAGAGTTCAGCTTTTTGCGAGAGCTACAAGAGATTCCGCTCTGCCTTCTTTTCCCTGACTATAAAAAGCAAGTGGAACTCCAGCTTGACCTGCGCTCAGCCTTTGTGTCTGTCGCCATCGTTTTCTGAGCTCATCCTCATTTGCAGCTGAGTCACGCGGCTCTGCCAACCTTTCGGGTTCAACACATAAGGCGCTCTTAATTTTCAGTGCCCCGAGCGTTTATGCAAATCGGAACGTGTCTAACTGTGCGGTGTATAATGTAATCGAATACTTTTAGAAATACTTACAGTGAAAAAAACAAGCATAGGCCACATCACAAATTATCTGTGAAATTTTCGGAAGTTGAGAAATCCCTCTGTGATCAATGCAGATAGATTGCACCTGATGTTGCGACTTTTATGTGTCCGAATGTGCACACGATTCGTATATTATGCCCTTCCCTATATAGTGGTCATGCCTTTTTGTAGTGGTGGCCGTATGTCCAGAGAGAGAAAAGTAGTGAGCAGAGATGGTCACTCGACGGGTCAACATAGACCTCAAATTGCATTGCGAGAGTCGGAGAACAGCTGAGAGCAACAGGAAGAGCAACAAGTCTTTGAATCAAGAACAACATGAAGAAATGAAAACAGCCTTTTTAATCGTGTTTCATCAATAAACCATTTATGGCGAGACACCGGTGGTCCATGTTGATATTTTGTTTCCCCTTAAGATCTAAGTTTTAATTTCAGAGTAAAAAAAAAGACTTATAGCAGAACTAAGTAACTCTTGCCCCTAGAGGCCATAAGCGCCACTGCAGGTGTCGCAGCATGTTGCGGTTTTTTGCTCATTAATTGTCTGTGAGAGTAAATACTACACTGACAGAAAAGACAGAGGGAGAGAGGGATATTGTACATCCAATTACATTTTTTTCACTCAAACTTGGCTGTATATACTGATTGAGTGGCGCTAGCCCACAGCTAGCTTTGCTCGTTAGCCTGTTAGCTTCTTGTTCGGGATTACATTAGAGTGTATTGGTGGCTCCTACCCGGAGGCAGGAAAGTTGCAATTGTGGTTTTCTGGCCAGAGACACCAGGGGGACATGAAAGACCCCCCAATCATCCTATTAAAACTTCTATTACCCTCAGAGTGATTACAAAAAGGCTTTATTATGGTAAACAAGTTACTTAGTTCTTTCTTAACTTACCCTTTGTGTTATAAATATCTTACTCAAAAACTAAACACAATCCAAAATGTTTCAACCTCTAGACAAGACAAACCGACTTTCTTTGGATTTATTTTTTATGATTGACGCCAACTTCCTGTCCGCTTCAAGATTTTTTTGGGAAGTGCCGTGAGCTACGCCAACAAACGAGGACGAGGCCCGTCTAAAAAGAGCTATGAGTCAGAGCACAATAATAGCTTTGTCAAGAGACTGGCCTTGCTTCCTGTACCTTTTTGGATAAATAGCATGACGCTGAAATAGCCTTTTTTAGAGTAAAATTGCGTAATCGCTCTCACGTTTTACGAGCATTTATTTTCTGTACATGGAGCTTATAATATACTGTCGTTTCTTGTCTTAGGATGGATAGAATTATCAATGATATGTCAACTGTACAAAAGCAGGGTTTCTGCGCGGCGGAGAGGAAGAGTGAATAAGTGTATGAAGGAAACAACACACAACCCGAGGTAAGGTTTTGATGAGGTAACAACAGTTCCTTATTAAATTCAAATGTATTTTTGAAGACAAAAGAAAGCCAAGAGCCAAAACATTGACGTAGCATGCATTGTGCTCTGAACTGCCCTCGTACATCCAAAAAACACCACAGAGGCTAAACTAATCATGACAGCGCTTAGTGTTAAACCTCGAAAGTTACTCAGAGAGAGCTGAGCGCACTCTTAACTTCATATGAACTTATTTAAACATACATCAGTTCAGGCGTATTATTTTTCACATTTCTTTGGGGACACTAAGCTCAGTCTGATGATAATCTTTTATGTGGGGCGCTAAAATGTTCCGGCATGAGTGGGTGGTAAGTAGGTCACCCTGACTTCATAGTTTGAATTTCCTTTTTCTGCGAACTCGCATTTGTACCAGATTTCCAGAAGAACCTGAAATTGGATTGTAACATTTTAGAAATTTCTTAGATTAGTGGTTCTTAAAAGGACTATAGGGAGTTTAAAAATGTTAAAACCAAGTATTCTTATATACCCCCTATACCCCCTACATGTTCCAGCCATGTCCTAAGGTGTAGAATGAGACATATTTACCACAACTGCCTCTGAAATCCTGCACTGTCACTCAAAAAGGTGTCACTTCGGGTCCAAATTGCCGTCATGCACAAGCTTAATATAGAAGGTGCAGTAACACATTTGGCCTCAGGTGGCAGTAGTGAGAATAAAATGGCCAACTTGCATCCAGCCCCTTTAACTGATGGGTCGAGATCCTTGACTGTGCCACAGAATCATTTTTAGCCGGTCACAGGCCAAGAATAACTGTTGATAAATGCAGACTACACCCCTTTATCTCTTTATTGCCGTGAAGAAGAGTCTAAGGATGGGGGACGCTTGGAGCAATTATTCATCTCAACCATCAATCTCAATTTGGAAATCCCCTTTGAATGTCAGTTTAACTGTTCAATGTCTGTGTCATTGCTGATTTCCAGACAGTTTCTGCTTGAAGATCTAAAGTCTGTGCAGCCCCGTGCGACAACCTCTGTTTTGATATTGTGCTTGACAAAAACAAGTACCATACAGTAAGTATTCAGGTAATAGGATAAACATCGGAATGGAAGCTCATTTGTATAGCGCTTTTCACATCACACAAATCACCTTAAATGATGACTACTTGTGAAATTTCTCCCACGCCTCATTTTGTGATTTTAAAGGAGCCATGCAACGTGACATAGTGAGTACACGCCGAACATGAGGACACAAGAACAGCAGTAAAAGATATCCAGATTCTGTTCGTGTTGATGCCTCGTTCCTCCAAGATTCTTCGTCTGCTTCCTCTGCTCCTTGTACCACCTCGGCAGGCTCCTCTCAATATGGAGGAGCAGCGCCTCTACCAGTGATGGGTAGATGATACCTTAAAGTGTGTGTCACTTTCATCATTGTGTCACACTGCATCACACAGTGTAGGTAGGCTACATTGTGTAGGCGCCATCTGGTGGTGAAAAAGCATTACAGCAGTGTGCAAGAATACAGCTCACTCAAAATTGACTGAGCTCTTTTATTCTCGTTGAGAAATGTGAACCAAATCGTCATGAATGAGCTTGTTTAACAGCTGAGCGTGATAATTTAGTCAGAGGAAAACTGCTCAGGATAATGAGAATAGAAACAGATTAATGAGATGTTTCACTGACTCATTATCTCAAAATCAAATCACTGACCAAGATTTAATAAAGAATAGTGCTTGTGACAATAATAGGGCACTAGGCGTTTGTTGTTGTTGTTTACCAGTTGTTGTCAAGTCAAACAACTAATAGAACATCACCTGACTTGAACTCATGTCCCTCTAATTACAAACTGGGTGCTCTCCTCACTGAGCTATGCAAGCGCATGTCGATTTAGTGACATGTTTTTGAGTTGCACTTCAATATCTCGTGAAAGAGAAGAAAAGAGATGGCTCTTGTGCGGTACACGTTAAAGAATCAGTTTGTAAACAGGGCAAATTCGCCTGGTGCCCACAGATTTGGGTGGCCCAAGGCAAGAGCACCCACGGGTGGGTGGTGTGCGTATGACACTATATGATACACAATGAGTGCTCTGTGCTTCATACATGTGTCGATACCTCGGCTCATTCAGCCCAGCACTCGACTCTACTCCAAGATCCTCCCACACAAAGCCCATGACCAGAAAAGAGAGGAGACACCTGACAGAATGCTTGTTCACACTCCTCCTCATTAGTGCAGCGTGGTGTCTCCAGCCTGAGGGGAGATACTGTAAGTGTGGATGAAAAGGACAGGACGGGTCATCTTCCTTGGACACTGCGCCCTGTAGAGGTCTATCCTTGGAGTCTGTGTCCGTCAATCCAGAATATTTGACGTATGTGATGTAGTATGATGTCTTTAGAATTGCTATACTATATATAAAAAATACAAATCCTACGGCTTATGGCATAGTTTCTTGGGCTAACAAAATCTCCCCTGAAGCTTTGTCCTTTTGCAAGTCTCTCCAAATTGTATTCCCATTTTGAACAGGCTTACGTAATGAAAACAAACATGGTGGAGCGCTCTGTTGTTTTCCCCCCGCTAATATATGCCATGGATTATGAATATTGATGTGCCGAGGTCATTACGCTCAGCCCAAAAGCCCCGTCTATTGTTGAGTAAAGGGAGAGACGCCTGGATTCTTGTCACATGCTGTTGGCCTCATTCTGAACCATGGCACACTACTCACTTGATCAGTTTTGTCATTCCCATCTGTAAATGTGCAGGGAGCTGTAGCATCAGTTTATTACAACTTTAGAAAATACTTTAAGACTTTTAGCCCTTCTTTTTGGTCCACGTGGCGCTGATGTTGTTGTCATACCATTCCCTATTGGTTTGGGGCATCTCCTGAAGACATTACACGTGTCAAAAACAACTTCAAAATAGCTCAAAGGATTCTTTCAAAAAGTAAAGTTTCCAAAGGATATTTAAAATGATCAAAATGAGTCTGGTTAAAAAGTGGAGTCTTTTTTTTGCTCCCGGAGAGTGTAACAGAAGACATGGTCATGAACAATTTTGGTGAGAAGCTAAAAGTCTGAAAGTTGATTCAGCTTGTTAAGTTCAGCTCTTATGATTCCTATGCAGAGAGCGTGCCTTTTGATGCCAGGTCTGCATAACTTATCAGTATCCACAAATAGTATTTGAGTAGATGTTTAATTCAGGCACAGGAGGAGAATGTAACTGCAGATAAATCTTTTATTTTTCCCTCAACTAAACCTTCACCTGGAAACACACAAATTGCCACATTTTAAGTATTGCACTGATTCAACATGTTCCGTTGGTTTCTGTGTAAACTTCAAGGGCCATTTTCTCAAAATTCATTTGCAGGATGTCAAGTTGCTCCTACCTCATTGTGTGAAAGGTGCTGTGGAAGAATCTTTTAATATTTGTGCTATAAACCTCCAAAACCTTTCAAAACTAAACTTTTTCCGATTTTTGTTTCCCAATAGAAACAAAACCCACTCCCAAGTATCCTTGTATCTAAATTGTCCACAAAACAATCCCATACATTTCAACCAGGCTCGATCCATTACTCAGAATCCACAAATGTTGATACTTTTTTTTGCCACTTTTACCCATAAAGTGCCTCAATTCCAAATGAAAACATTGAACAACGAAACGTGCCCTCCAGTCTACAACATACAGTACAATTCACAATGAGATCTCTGATAGTAACTGTGTAAAGAAAAAAACAATATTGAAGTGGCAACTACCCATCTAAATCTAAATCTACATTGCCACAAGTGCAGTGTATCTGAGTTCATCTGAGGAGAACATTTTCGTAGCTTTTTTTTGCTTCGTACATGAAGTGGCAGAAGCGTTCACCACCAGTCGGAGAGCCTGCCTGTGTCCTGTTGTGCTGTCCTGTTGTGCTGTCCTGTTGGGCGCCTTCTTGGCCAATTAGCTCATCCGCTTCGGTGTGCATCACTAAATAAACAAACACGAATTTCTGGTCCCAACTTGAAACCTCGGGGGAGAAAGTTGCAATCCTCAGTTATAGAACTCATTGGATAAATGCCCCTCTTCGGATTCATTAACTCTCCTTAAATGGCTTTGTCATTTAGTGCATGATTCACTCAAACCTGAGTCACACTTGGTGATAGTGAGCTTCTTCTGCACCACAGCTCCTATAAAAGTAAACACATGTGTGCACTTTATTAGCAATAAAATAAGTCATAGACCTTAACTTTTATTAGAATCAGAATTGTTTTATTGGCCATTGTTATGAACAGGTTCATCCATCCATCCATCCATCCATCCATCCATCCATCCATTTTCTTCCGCTTTATCCGGGCCCGGGTCGCGGAGGCAGCAGTCTCAACAGACATGCCCAGACTTCCCGATCCACTCACACCTCCTCCAGCTGTTCTGAGGGGACCATGAGGCGACACCAATCCAGCTCGGAGACATAGTTCCACCAGCGTGTCCTGGGCCTTCCACTAGGCCTTGTCCCACTAGGACATGCCTGGAACACCTCCCGAGGTCATTACCCAAATCTCATGACCATAGGTGAGGGTGGGAATGTAGATCGATCGGTAAATCGAGAGCTTTGCCCCCAGGCTCCGCTCCCTTTTCACCGCGACAGACCGATACAGCGACCGCATCACTGCTGACACCGTCTATCGATCTCACGCTCCATCCGTCCCTCACTTGTGAACAAGACCCTGAGATACTTGAACTCCTCCGCCGACCTGAAGAGGGGAAACCACCTTTTTCTGGTGGAGAACCATGGCCTCGGATTTGGAGGTGCTGATCCTCATCCCGGCTGCTCCACACTCGGCTGCAAACTGCCCCAGAGCGTGCTGAAGGTCCTGATTTGTTGAAACCAACAGAACAATATTGCCTGCAAACAGCAGAGTTGAGATCATGAGGCTCCCAAACCGGACAGAAATTCTGTCCATAAAGGTAATGAACAGAACCGGTGACAAAGGGCAGCCCTGGCGGAGACCAACACGCACTGGAAACAGGTCTGACGGACAGTCCTTAGCAGAGGGCCCCGGACTTTTCTTTCAAAAAGTAAAGTTTCGTCCCTTGAAACCACTGAGAAGAGTATAATATGTTTTAATCACGCTGGTTTTCTTTCTATGGATATTTCAAGTTTTAGCTTTTTAGGAACATGCTCTGTAGGAGGAGACTGACTGGTATTAGTAATGTAAATGTGAAGAAGTGAGGGATGGCGGTCTATTAATATGTTTATATTTGTAGAACATATACTAATATATGTTCTACTAACATATATTAGTATATGTTGGGACACAAATAGGTCATGTTTATGGAATGTTTACAAAAAGTTTACATATATACTGAACTTATGCATTATTGAAGGATATTTAAAATAATCAAAATGAGTCACTAAATAAACAAACAGGAATTTCTGGTCCCAACTTGAAACCTCGGGGGAGATCAGGGTTTTCAGACTAAGTTGCAATCCTCAGTTATAGAACTCATGGGATACACGCCCCTCTTCAGATTCATTAACTCTCTTTAAATGGCTTTGTCATTTAGTGCATGATTCACTCACACTTGGTGATAGTTAGCTCCTTCTGCACCACAGCTCCTATAAAAGTAAACACATGTGTGCACTTTATTAGAAATAAATGTATCCCCTTATTTATTCAGAACTTTTAATTTGCAGTTTTATGTGCATCATATTGTTGTAGGATCAATGTAGCATTTTCACCTATGAACATTTTTTTAAATATGATTTTAGTGTCAGACTACGAAAATAAGTGATGATGATGAAATATAACTTAAAAAAGAAAAGAAACGAAAAGAACCTTCTGAAGCCACTATTCATTCAGGGGTGAAAGAAACCGCCTTTAATCTGGCTGATTTTCTTGGTAACTCCATTCTTTATTTATAAAAGGTAGAATGATTTGGACAGAAAATGTTTCGCTGACATGACCCTCCTCTCTTTTCCTCTCACAATCCTATTGCAGCGCTCTTATCCCTCCGAGCAGTACAATTGTGCGGAGCTATTATTGTGTCCATTAAAGAGCGTCTGCAGACACAGCGCTGACTCCAGAACAAAGTCCAAACCAAGAGACTGTGCCAGAGTTCAACTTTTTCACAAAACTGTCAGACTAATAACCCAGCAGCACATCTGAGTGACAAAATACATGTTCCGGTAACTACATGCGATGAAAAGTAATGTTCCTTCCTTCCTTCCTTCCTTCCTTCCTTCCTTCCTTCCTTCCTTCCTTCCTTCCTTCCTTCCTTCCTTCCTTCCTTCCTTCCTTCCTTCCTTCCTTCCTTCCTTCATTATGTTCCCTTTTTTGTTCCCTTCCTTCTTTTCATTTCCCTTCCTCCCTTTCTCCCTTCCCCCCTTGCTCCCTTCCTTCCATCCTCCCTCCCTCCCTCCCTCCCTTCCTTGGTTCCTTCCTTCCTTCATTATGTTCCCTTCTTTCTTTTAATTTTCCTTCCTCCTTTCCTCCCTCTCTCCCTTCCTTCCTTTATTATGTTCCATTCCTTTATTATGTTCCATTCCTTTTAATTTTCCTTCCTTCCTTCCTTCCTTCCTTCCTTCCTTCCTTCCTTCCTTCCTTCCTTCCTTCCTTCCTTCCTTCCTTCCTTCCTTCCTTCCTTCCTTCCGTCTCCACCCACCCCTCCCACACCCACCCACCCCTCCCACACCCACCCACCCCTCTCCTGCAGCCTCCCTCTGCTGATACTGCCCTTCTCTCCGCTGGTCAAGTGTGAAATGAGAGTGCATGAGTTGACTCCGAGTGGCCAGCCAGCGCCGCTCTGTCACAGGACACTGATCCGAGCAGACCTTGCCTCTCCCAAGATGATTCCTCCCCTGTACTTCCAGCCACACCACCCCCACCACCACCACCACCACTCTCCCTTCAAACCTGCGCCGTCACGTGGGGGGTGGGGGCAGGAGCGAGTCCGGTATTGATCTCTATCAAACCAATCATGCGGGTGGCCGGGGGGGACTCTGCTTCGGTAAGTACCTATGAGGGTAGATTTAGTTACATTTAAGCGGCTCACACACTCGTGCTGGGGTTGGTATCAGCGCGAGCCAGCTGGCATATCTGTACTGTCCATTTGACTGACCGTATTAACTTATTTAACGATGAAATAAACATCAGATAAACCAATTTTTCAGCATCATCATTTATCATATTGGGTCATGCTGACATCTCTGTTGAACTGTCATAACCTTGATTTCAGAAATAAGTAAACGCACTCGCTATGCTTACATGACTAGTGCTAACGAGTTTTCTGTTTCATTTGAGAGAATTTAGAATACAGTTACCTATCTCATATCAAAGGAACACCTCACAGTACTCAAATTTCAGTTTCATTATCATAACAATAAGAAAGAGAAGATCAAAACAGCTGGAAAAAGTTTAGCTTTATGTCATTCTGGGCTGTGGGGGCATTTGCAAAAAAAAATGTTTTTCTTAATAGCAAATTAGTTCATAACAGCTGGTGTAGTAAAGTCTACTGCATGTTTTAATCATACACCACTTTTATGCATGATTATAACGCAAATCAACGTGAAAGTATTCTAAGTATTCAGAATACAGTACTGTGATTGGTCAAAGTAACGGAATACGTTACAAAATACACTTTAAGGCAAGTATTCAGTATTCTGTATTTGAATACAGTTGCAAAGTATTCTCCCCAACACTGGACTATTGATTATGTTTCACTCTGCTGTTCAGTTTGGTTTGTCGTCAGTGCACACCTCCTCTACTCTGCAGTTTTGTGTATTTACCTGTGCGTGTTGAACTTTGTATAATGTTATTTTTATCCATTACAATTATGTATTGGTAATATCTCCTTATGGGAGTTTGATGCTTTCACAGCAGTTATGATTGACTTTTATTTATTTATTTATTTACAAAACGCTTTCAAATTTCAAAAAAATTCAATTAAAAAAATTCACCCACCCACAACCACCCACAACAGGATCACAACCATAGACTGTAAATATAATAGACGTCTCCTCCTCACTCCTCCCCGTTTACCACAATGACCACGACCACGCTCGAGGGGGAAATCAAGGCAGTTTTACAGACTCCCCCTCCCGAGCTCTGTCGAGGCATGTTCCCAAAAAGGGCATCGGGGCGGGATCTTCACTGTTGACTCGGTCCTTGCATGATGTGTAGTTCGCGCTGCTCCAATGCAAACAGTGGTCTCTTTAATTGCAGCGTTATCACATGAGGAATATCTAGCTCTAGATTGTTAAAAAAAAATTGGGACCAGGCTTTAAAGTTTCTAAAGTCCAATGCTTTCTAATGGGAGACTAGCCACATGGAGGTAGCAGTTTATTTCAGATTGTTTATAATATTATGATGATAATTAGTAACAAATACTACTAGATATGACGTAGCAGACCCTTCAGCCAATCAGAGCGCAGGCTCACCTGCCCTAACGCCCTCGAGCTGATACACGTGTTTTCATTGGACAGAGCGCGTGTCTGTCAAATCTAGCTCAAAAGCCCGCGAGCTAAACACAGCTGTGATGTTTTATATGTTTTATCTTTAAATGGCGAAACTGCGGAGAAATGATCGACATCAGTTTGATCAGGACATTTGGCAGCACGTGCTCCAGAGGAACTCAGAAAGAGACGCAGGACTTTGTGGAGAACAGCAGCGGAGCCGAGGACCGACTTTGACGAGAGTTGTTTCCCCGCATCATACGCACTGGAACCCGGCGCGATCCGAGTCTCGCCGCGGTCACCGGACAACCGGACGTACAGGAGACATGGAGTCTGAGACACAAGGACGTTTGAGGACAGAGATGGAAGTGACAGGAGAGATATGGAGTTGGCAGTGACGCATATGGAGGAGAAGAAGGACTCACGAAGACATCAATGGTGAGTTGTGCTTTGGTGTCGCAGTTGTTGTGAGTAAAATGGCGATAACCTATAGCCTACACATATAATACTAATAAATTATGAGAGTGGTGAATGGTAGCTGCTGCTGTGGTTGAGGAGGTGTGATGCGTAATAGCGCAGAGCGCGCTTGGAGAGCCTTTGGCACAGCTGGACGCTCAGTTCCTCCACAGGTGTAGCAGGGCTGAAGACCTGGGACTGCTTTACTTATTGCACGTGGGGCTAATTTTACAAGTTTGTGATTTATTTCGTTGGAATCGTCATCGCAAGTGGTCAAAAACACACTACGTAAAATAAAGTTGTTTCTGAATTGGGTTAAATGTAATGTACATCCCCTCAATGGGAGCTTGGGGGCGCTGTTTTAGCAAACGTCTTATATGGTCGTAATTCAGGGATAAGACAAACGACCACTTGTGTGTTTTCTGTTGGAGGACAGTCTCGTAGGGGGAGGAAAATACTTAATTTGAACATTTTTAAGCTGTGTAAAGCCCCTTTAAGGCCGTAGTTTAGACAAAATTCATTAAATTACTTTTAACACTTTTGAATAATAATAATAATAATAATAATAATAATAATAATAATAATAATACATTTTATTTGTATTGCACTTTACATGTGAAGAACACATCTCTCACATCTTAAACCCTGAACTATAAATGATCAAAATCAATCAAATTCAATTCAAGCTGCTTTTCAAATGAGAGAGAGAGAGTCGGCCCAATCATCAGAGTTGATCTATGAACAAACAGGGCATAAGTTCATGAGTTTTGGGTGGTTTTCCAGACCTGGGTCTGTTTGGACGTGGGGGAGAAGATGCGCTGCAGAATCTACACACCGACCACAGAGAAGGCTTTCTTTGATGCCTAAGTCTTGTCTTTTGTTAGCGTTAATGTGCAGAGTCTATATTTAGTCAAGTGAAGTGTCTTTGAACAGAAAGATACATCCCGGTCCGTACATTTACCTCTTTCTGGTGCTCGATGTTCAGCCGTTGCTGTTGTAAGCAGCGAATGCTCCGTACGAGACGGGAGCAGCCACTTCAGCCTTATCTCCCCGCGGTAAGTGCCCTTTTCTCTCTGCATATAGAAAACGCGTCCATGTCCGAGCGTATGGGTCTCTGGTTCTGAGCTCGTTGAGCTAATGCTCTGTAACACTTTCAGACCGGCTTGAACCGGTCTGAAAGTCAGCCTACAAACCCGCCCCCCGGGCCAAGTTTGTGTTCGATCAACACATTATAATAGTTTTGTCATTACAGGACCACCACTCAGACAAAATAAGTACTTAAAGTGTTTTCACCTAAAGCAATAAAATCTGTATTTTTTATGGTGCTGTAATAATGATATATAGTACTTATTTGTCAACCAAAAATGTAAATTAATAAAAAATTAAGTACGTAGTAACTAATTAAAATATTTCAAACCAAAGTTTGGTCTGCAGCACTTATTACAGTGTACTACAGCAATAGCGGCCCCTAGTGTTGTTGTCAAAAAGCAAAACAGCCAGCGGCCATTGATCACAACACAGAAAGAGCTTGTTAAATTTACCCATCCTGTCTCTACATATCATAATATTCAAGTCAGATTTACAGTTTATACAACATGAGATTTGCATTCAGGGGCCAGACCAACATGTGACCAATGTGACTAATCAGTCATCAGGGGTTTTTAAGCATATTGTAGCAATACAGTTTCCTTAAAAAGCTTTTTAAATATGTAAAAAGAATGTTTTTGTTTTTTTTGTAGAACTCTCAATCTCATTTCACTCCTCTACAGGCCACGCTAAAGCTGGTACACTTATGATGCCGATTTTTCCCTCTTAATAAAGGTTTCCTTCTAGTGTTATGTTTATGAGAAGGAGCGGCCACTGGAATGAGATGGCAGAGTCTAGAATTTAATCTTTGTAATTTAATGAATTTATGTGATTTAATTATTTTAATTCATGACTTTGGTGATGTTTTTTGTAAAACATGATCATGAGCATGTAAGTGCCCTCATTTTAAATGGGGCTCCGACCTGTGTTATTCACTTACCCTGATGAAGACTCTCACAAGTCGAAACGTGTTGGTGGTGACACCGTAAATCTATAATAGAAACCGCAATTTCAATGGCCGCCGCCATGGGCGCCGCCATGTTTATTTCCCATACCGACTTTGAAGCTAAGCAGGGAAGGGCCCGGTTAGGACTGGGATGGGAGACCGTTTGGGAACACCAGGAAGCCTGGCGACAGTACTGAGTGTGTGCGTGGTTGGTGGTGGGGGCTGATGTGCGCAGACTGGTTGCCTCGCTTAACATAACCGAGTATGGGGTAAATGAATAATGCACCAAATTGTTAAGCGACTTTGAGCGTCTGGAAAAGCGCTATATAAGACTAATGCATTATTACTCTTATTATTATTATTACATCCGCGGCCGGCCCCCACGTGACTGTCCCACCGGCCGCGGGCATTAACCACGGGTCCATATGGACCGCGGTGCTGCTGCCCGAGGACAACCCGCCGTCACAACAACGCGAGTGCACGACATCTGACTGCCGTGCGTGTGCGCTCATCCAAACAGGGCTATGTGTGTGTGCGTGTGTATGTGTGCGCGCGCGCATCCAAACAGGGCGATGTGTCATCGTCACTCACCGCTAAACTGCAGCTGCAGACGCTCCGCACAGGTACAGTTACATCCTCCAAAACACACATGACATCTGCGTGTCTTTGTCTAAGTCTCTCCTGCAGTGACGAGGCTGTGGTTCAATATAGATCCAGTGCTGCGTAATGTCAGAGGCGCAGACAAATGTGTAAGATCCAATCCTGGCCATATTCCGTCTACAAAGCTTTGTCTCCGAAAAAAAGTACACGCAAAACATTGCCCAAAACCTGCTCAAACACGAGCCTCTAATCAAACGCGCTACATTTTATTCTAAAGCAGCTGAGAATGCATTGCCAATTTTATTGTAAGGTTATAAATACTGTCTAATAACGATCATTTGGCTATTTCAGTTCAAAACCAACTTATTATTTTTTTGATTGTACACTACTGTGATGCACCAAACCACGGGTCCTGCACCGTGAACCAAACCGTTAGAGCTGAACCCCTAATATTTATCCATAAATATTCCACTCTCTCTTGAATTCTGTTCCCTGAGTTTAGCGAACATATTGTCGTTGTAGTATATAAGAAAGGAGTACGGGTGCATCAACACTCCAATTGCAGTTTGTTTGAAATTATTTTTTGCATTCATTATTTTAAACATTTGTAGTGGCCATAGTTTTTGGAATGGGTTGGGAACCACTGGTCTACAGCTGAACTGTGTGACGGGTTGGACATTTCTTTGTAATCACTCACAATCTCAGAATATCAAATGTGGAGACTAGCGAGGCCAGGCCGAAGGCCGGGTCTCAGCTAGTAAAATATAATATAATAATAATCGCTAATCCAGAGTGCCTCGGCTCCCTCTCTCCCTCTTCAACAAGTTAACTGGCCCACGAGACTGAAGAGCACCTGGTCTGTAAGCACTCTGCCACTTCTACTTTAATATGCTATTTAGCTTAGTTAAGTAGAACTGTGCCAGGTCATAGCTAAATAGTGCATCCATACTTCCTGGATACAAAATAATAATGAATAATATAAATATTTCCTTACAATTATTATTATGTTTCAGCAGGCGCCCACCCTCCTCAGTGAGAGTATTTATAAGCTCCTGTGGACGTTAGCACAAGCCGTTAGCATTAGCGAGTGCGTTGCAATTGGCCTATTTATTTGTAGTGAAATCAAGGTTATGACTGTAGTACGGCCTTACAGTATGAAACAATATGATAAGCAGTTGAAAGTGCTTCAGAGAACAAGACCAATACATGCTCATTGACATACAGTACACAACCAAACAACCAAAGAAACAATACCAGTGCACAAGGGTATCCAAAAATAAACTTTAAACTCCTGAATAAGCATGATGGATATCAAACCTCCAGTCAAACTACCCTGACAGCTGTTGCAGAATCCATTTTCAGCACTTATAAATACTCCCCACCCTGCATGAATCTGCCCATGCACTCTCACACACATCAGTAATTCCATCAAGGCTGCTCCTCGTTTCCAAATTGCTTTACCCCTCTGGCAAAAGCCTTAATACCCTCACACCAAATGATAAGTAATTGGATTTTAGGGATACACCTCTCTGCTAAGGTTTCTGCTGTGACGCTCTTCCTCGATACACATACAGTAATGAAAATTGATACAACGTCCACACATCGTATTTGGCAAAATGGGACTCTGGTAATAGGCTTACAATACAGTACCACGTGGCAAGGAAATCCAGAAGTCAGTGACGTGACGTTCATGACAGATGGTTTATCTCCCCCTGGTGTCTCTGGCCAGAAAACCATGCTTGCAACTTTCCCTGCTCCGAGGCAGAGGCCCAATACACACTAATGGAATCACAAAGAAGAGGCTAACGGGCAAAGCTAACTGTAGGCTAGCGCCACTTTAGCAGTATTTACAGTCAAGTTTAAGAGAAAAAATCCATTGTGTAATTGGGTTGTAGCACAATGTACATTATCCCTCTCTCACTTTGTCTTGTCTTTTAGCGTAGTATTTACTGTCACAAAATATTAAAGCAGTACTAAGTAACTCTTGCCCCTAGAGGCCATAAGTGCAACTGCAGGTGTCGTAGCAAGTTACGATTTTTTAATTTATTAATTCTCTTGGAGAGCAAATACTACGCTGACGGGAAAGGCGAAGGGAGAGAGGGATATTGTGCATCCAATTATTCAGTGGAAATATTTTTTTTCACTCAAACTTGGCTGTAAATACTGCCCGTTAGCATGTTAGCTTCTTCTTCGTGATTCCATTAGTGTGTATTGCTTGCTCTGGTCTGGTGGCAGTCAAGTTGCAAACATGGTTTTCTGGCCAGAGACACCAGGGGGGGATGAAAGACCCTCCAATCATCCTATAAACACTTTATATTGTATTACCTCCACAGGGACTATGAAGAGGATTTTTTAAGGTAAACACGTTACTTAGCTGGTACTGCTTTAACGAGTAAAAAGAAACACAACGTGCTACAACACCTGCAGTGGCGCCCATGGCCTCGAGGGGCATGAGTTACTTAGTTCTGCTTTAATTGTGTCACAAATATCCATCACAAAAAGTGCACACAGCAATTCTCCAGCTCTGAGTTGTATATACTAGTCTGATAAAAACAAAAAGATAAAAGTCTGTGGTACAGTGTTAGCCTGACTAGCCAGACTTCATCTGTACAAAGACATGCAGTCTGGGATCTGGTGTTATCTATGCAAGGTCCAATGTGTGTGATTGTCAGGCTGCTTAACCAATCAGGAAAAGCGCACAATTCGACCAATATGGCAGCTTAAAGGGACTATACAGAGTTTAAAAATGTTAAAATGAAGTATTTTCCTCCCCCTTCATGTTTCAACAATGTCCTAATGTGTAGAATGAGCCCAGACCTGTTCACCACAACTGCCTCTAAAATCCTGCACTGTCACTCAAAAAGGTGTCACTTCGGCCCGAATTGCCATCATGCACGAGCTTAATATAGAAGGTGCAGTTACACGTATGACCTGAGGTGACAGTAGTGAGTATGAAATGGCCAACTTGCATCCAGCCCCTTTAAGACATGAAAGATAACTTTAAAAATCCCAAAGAGGACCAAGAAACAGCGCCATCTTCTGCTGAATCAGTAATAAAGCAAACTCTTTAAATTGCAGACATCTTTTGTTTTAAAGTTGGTTAGTTGATACCGGATTCCAGATTTCCATCTATGGTGCAGTAAAACACTTTTTTAGATTTTGGCCTTCCAGCCTCTGATTTTAACATGAACATTGACTGTGGGCTTCTCTCAACATTATCTGGCTGGATTCTTAAAATAGATAAATACTGTATATCAATAAAAATGGCTCTTTGAAATGAACAGATCCAAAAGATGGGGTTCTTATCAAAGAATCACAAACCCACATTGCTCCCAGAAGCCAGGATCACGTTTCCAAATGACCACCTGTCGCACAAAATCAATCGGCCCCTAAGCGGATTCATCAATCACACAGCTTTACGCAATATGGCACCGTCCCATGAGAAAAAAAAGAGTTCATCTGGCTGTCCCCCACACAGAGCAGTGATGTGTTTTGGGGGACGGGTGCGAAGTTACTGGGCTTGACAGTTACATGTTACCAGTGTCAAAAGGCTAATTGACTTTTAATAGAAAGACAAGGCGAGCGCAGAGGTACTAAGTGGAGGCAAGAGTGAGTGGAAGAAGAAAAGACATGAAAGTCACAGGAAGAAAGTAGACAACAAATAGACAGGCGCTTGAAATTGTTTTGGTATTGATGCTGTTGTGTAAAATGGATGTGATTTCGATCAATGCGCCCGCCACCGACTCCAAACGGTGTGCGCGACTGTAATCATGTTATTGTCTTTTATTCCATGCTCCGAGCTTATGACAGACCTAAAGTAATTTTCTCCGTACTGCAGACACGAGCTATGACCGAATATATGGTGCATTTGCCGAGGCAACAGAAAGTGATGTGCAGCTTGGGGTAGATGGCCAAGATGACTGATGGTGGGCGAAAAGAAAAAAGTTTTTTAGTGTGTAGTGTGCTGAAAATCTTTGATTGTTCAGCACACTAAACGCACTCTATAAATAAAGTTGATTTAAAATAACTATCATATCAGAATCAAAACTAGTATGTGTTTCATTCATCATGGACAAGGCGTACTAGAATAGATACAGACAGACGGCATCTCTGGAATCGCCCATATATGGTCATGTTTGAAAACAGTTTAAGTGATAATCTGTAAGTTTGCAAAGTGAGGAGGGTGAAATGTGAAAGTAAACTCCTCCCCTCTTGGACCCGAAAGCCCTGCTTAGTTTGCAAAATGAGGAAAGCAGGAACAGAATTTTGAAAGTAGACGATCAAGCTCCTCCCCCTCCCCACCTGATTGGCTCTGACAGGCTGGTTCACAGGATAAGCTCGTCTCATTGGTCAACACGGGAGGATGCTAGACTCTGATTAGCTGAAGAAATCTGGGAAGGAGGGACTTTACAAAAAAAAATAGGTATATTTATACTTACTTTACATCAAAATGCAAAACCATGTGGTCGATTTTGCACATGTTTAAAAAATGGTAAAACATTTAGACTTCCAGACTAGACACTTTAAGGGGGAAAACCATTTGGAGAAAAGTCAAAAATCTTTCTTTAATTATTCAAAAACTGAAATATGAATATAGTTTTCTACCAAATAAAGATACAAAGACATGGGGAGGAGCAAAGTGGTTCAACAGCCCATAAATGCATAAATAACGGAGAATGCTAACTTGATGCTTCATGTTAGCATCGGGCTAATGCTAACGGTTAGCTAGCGCTGGCTACAACTGCCGTTTTTTCCACTACTACTGAACAATCTGTTGTGAGAAAATATCCATATGGGCCCGATTTACTCTTGACTTTATTTTATGTGTGATAAATAAGTTCATATTCCACCAGAAAATGGCTAAAAAGAGGGAAAATTGTGTTTCTCTAAAGATTCTATTTTCACCCCCTAGCCCCGTTCTATGACGAGATGCCGTCTCTATGGATACCACTACATTACGTGGCAGCGTTTTTCAATCAATGACTTCTCATCCAGGGGTGTAATGTGTCTTAGGTGTCAGATTAGAATGATCTCTTTAGACTTGTCCCTCAACAGATGTGTCTGCACAGGCACTGAACTTATAGGAACCTGAAAACTCCAGCAGGAAAGTGGACATATTGAGGGACGTGTCTCTGTGATTGTTCAGCACTTTGGTGTGGTTTGGCTGCTTTAAACACACTCTATAAATACATAAAGTTGTTTTTATTGATGTACATGTACATACACTCATCAAGGAACGGGGTGGAGGTACAGAGTTTGCAATATATATGTATATTTCTTTAATTTGCGTTTACAGTGTTATGTAGTTTAGTTTCAGTCCCTTAATTTCTAGTCTACTTAGATCTTATCCTCAGTCTTAGTTTCATCACCTTCAGTCCAGTGTCAGTCTAATTCCGGTCAACCAAAAAAATAAATAAATAAATAAAATCATAGTATTTCAGAAATTAAATAAACAATCAAAATTAACACTGCATTAATGGAATTTAGGAAGTTTAGCACCAGAATTACATAAAGTAAATTCCCAGGATTTAACTTCAATCTCAGGTGGAGGACTCATGCACCGGGCCCAAAACAAAAGTCTACACACACACGATATTTTTGTTTCCAAATGCTTCACTTTTTGCTTTTTTTGTTTTGTGCATACCACAGCTGCTATTAAAGTCAACAACAAAAGGATCAAACTAAAGACAAGGAACTATCCACGAGTTGTTCTCCTGAAGTCGGCGTCTATAGCTACGAACAACAGCCCACACTGACGACTCCATAAATCATCAGTCGGAACTAAAACCTGCATTTTTAGAACAAAGCATCTATTTTGGTTCCGTCTTCGGTTTTCTCGTGAACCTGTCAACATCCTGAGCGCATTGAGGAAACAGCGGTTTAAAAATACTCTAATGACGACTTGGTTTCCTTTGTGATTTTGGCAAGACTTTTGGATTGAAGAAATGAGATCATGGATGCAGCTCCACAAATTCCAGTGTTTTTAAAAATCCAAAACAATTGAGGGGGCGGGGACGTGATGTTAATGATGGGCATGGCTCATTTTAACGGCTCTTTAAGGTTAACGGATTAAACCATATCTTTGTGGAAAAAAGACGCATCTTTTTTATTTGCCCGTTTAGATACCCGTGGACGGTATCTTGATAAGTTAAAGGAATAGGCCACCGTTTTTACATACTGAGATATGTTCTGTTTCCCTATTTAAATATCTTTAAATAGGGAAATCTTCACTTTACTGCGCAGTAATCTTCACTTTACTGTGCGGATGCCAAACTACTCCTGGTATTACTACGCCTTACAATATAGATCCCCCTTTTATCCGCTTAGAAAATCCACATTGTTTAAAGCTACACCGCGTAGAATATTACCCAATAAATAAAATTGAAATACAAGCATTGATTTTATGACAGATGTTTTCATCATTGAAAAATACTTCATGAATTTACAAACAAACATTTATGAGGCTCACCCCTCCTAAGGGATGACTGTAAACTTTACTTGGAGTGGGTACGTCTCCAGCTCGTCTCCATGGAGATGTGTAGAATTCGAGAATTAAACAGTTTAGTTTCTCATCCAAATCCATTCTTTTATTACACACTGCAGTAACAGCATGTTCTCTGTTGAGCTGGTCAACAGGAGCATGGTTTGTTTTCCCGCAACAGTATAGTCCAAAATGTTACGCAGTGTACCTTTAATTTTGTGTATATTTAAATAGGGAAAACGTGGAAGAACTTGGTAGCTTCTATCTTGACTTGTTTTGGAGCTATAGTGGAGAGAGGGAGAGGCTAAATGCTAACGCCGTCTGCGCTGTGTTTACGTGATTGAAGGCACGGGGGAAGATCAGACAGGTCCTATAGAACTCGTCAAAGCTAAGGTACGAACATATCTCAGTATGTAAAAACGGTGGCCTATTCCTTTAAGAGTACTAAAATTAGGCTGGGGACATTATTGCAAGGGAAGGACAAGAGGACTAGGGCCCGAACGATGTGGATTTTTGGGGTCTGACACCAATATGAAGGGGGCATGGCCGATAGCCGATATAGGACGATATTTTAAGTTATTTTATTTTATTTTTTTAATCTATCAAATAGCCCATAGTTTCAATCATTGAAATATATCTAATAAAGGTCGACCTTTTTTCTAAGGCTGATGCCGATATGCACCGCCGATATGATTATTCATTCTGTATTTAAAGCTTCTAAACGTGTCAGTGTTGAACATGTGTATATTCATGTTTAATGTTTCAAGAGTACTTTAGGGGGAGCTTGTTTGAAGGACAAAAATCAGTAGATTCCAAAACAAAAAACTCTTATTTCTGATGGTTTCCGAAATTCTAAGCAAAAGTCGACAACATAAAAAAAAGTGAACAAACTTTTGATTGATTTTAACATCAGTGGTATTGTTGGGAAGTTTTTATCACTTTCGGTTCTGGAGATATCGGCACTGTTGTCGGCCGGTATCAGCCGAGCTGTTATTGTAAAATATCTCGTATTGGCCCGATATATCGGTCGGGCCCTAAAGAGGACAACCAGAACATATGAAGAACAAAAATCCTTGCGAAAAGGCTTCTTGCCCAGCCTGGTACCTGTTGAAGTAGTCGATAAGCAATTTC